>NC_059104.1:112212427-113469302 GCF_020740685.1 Jaculus jaculus
TAATTGCCTGAGCCAGCATCAAATCATATTATGCCAAATAAATTTATTTATATAATCAAAATAAAAATGTACATTGGTTCTAGTCAACAACTCATTTTGCATAGGAATCCCTGCCATCATATTTAAGAAATATAGCTTTTAGACTTTTCACTACTATCACACAATATAAATGGAAAAATAGGATAACAATTATTATTGGACTTGATTTTTCATATTTATTATATGTAATCAATCATACATTTTAAGATTATTAGTCCAAAAGAATACTTATCACTAATTGTGATTAGATTTTTTGAATATTCCTGGGAGCATAAGGGTGACATTGTTCTCCACTACATGCAGCTCCTTTCAAGTTCTTACCATCCTTGAACAAATAGAGACATTTCTGGACAGTGGAAACTGAATGTATCTGGTAAAAAATATTGTTATTTGATTAAATTTAGCATTTGAAAAATCTTTTCTTTCTCTGACATTTCCAGAAGAAGCAGCAATCCAGCAGCAATTTTGCTTATTCTCCAAGCTTATTGGATTACTTTATAAATTCCAATAAAAGATAAAACAAGTTAATTTTTTATGTGTGTTCTTTAATCAGAAACACAAACATCCAAGAGGAATGGGGTAAGTAGGACCCTAAGATGCAAGAGTAGGGTTGCTAATCTAAGGTTTGTTGAATTTGTTTTAATGACTACACTCTCCTTCAGCTAAATTAAATTCAAGAACTCTGAAATTTCATCAAGATATGACTTCAGGATAAATCACTTGCTCCCAGACCAGAAAAAAAATGAATGTTTTTCATAATTTTTCTATGTTCATGAGTTGTGGAATCTCAAATGGTCCTATTGGGGAGAAGCATGGCTTTTCCCAAATTGAAATATAACAATAAATCAAAAGAAAAAGAAACCAAAAGAGAAATATAACAATAAACCACCTGATGATCTTATTATAATAACAATTTAGACACAGAAGGTCAAAGTTGTGCCTGAAAATCTACATTTCTAAGGGCTATTGAAAACTCCAGTGCTGCTGGACTTTGGACAAACTAGACAGTTAGGAATCTAGTGGATGCGCCCAATTTGCTGCAGTAAAGTCTTAGAGAGGTGGGATAACAGGACTTGGTACTAGCTTCAGGGGTTGTTAAAGCTCAACGTCCTCCAGGACTACCACTGAGCACATTTTATTTTGTTTTAGTGCAGGGACTATATAAGTGTACCAGTTCACTCTTGCCATGAGTGATTTCCCTTGGATGCAAATTCATTGGTAACTTTGTGGAAGTGAATGAATGCTTCCAGTTGCATTTGAGATCTACAGTTCTTGCTCTCATCTTGCTGTCAAGTGTCTAAGCAACCTGGAATGAACTTAAAATGAGAGAGAGAGAGAGGGAGAGGGAGAGAAAGAGAGAGAGAGAGAAAGGTTTGGGGATACTGCTTACTGCTCAGGGGTGGAGTGGGAGGGGGAGGGAAGGGAAAGGAAGGAACAGAGAAGAGAGAATCAGAGAAAGTAATAACAGCCAGATGACAACTTATAAAAATAGATAACTGGAATGATGAAATCAGCATTTAATTCTCCTCCATGAATAGTGAGCAACATAATCTACTTTATGAAAGAATATGTGTTGGAGAAAATTTTACTAGACTACCTGAGAACACCTTTTTGCTGGACCCAGATGACCTCATTATTAGTCAGGAATATTTTTGTTTTAGCTTTCACTTTAGTACCAGGGAAGTAGTTCATATATATATATATATATATATATATATATATATATATATATATATATATATATAATTTTGTGATTGGACAACACTATCCCTAAAAATTAAATAATTTCAAAGTGGAAGAAATAGGCAGCAATGTGATATTTAATACAAAAGATAAAATTGTGTTAGTACAAGTAGGAGCTTTAGTGTTTGCAGGATATTTTTCATATTATTTTTTATCCTCCCTATGCCATCTCCTGTTCTATTTTTTGTACCAAGAATAACCCCTATATATTATGCCTACCACATAAGATGTAACAGCATTCATGGAGTAATAATAGAATAAACATAGATAAATGGTCCTTCAGACCAAAACTAAGTAATATAAATCAAGAAATCTTATAGTCTAATTAGACAGACAAGACAAATGTTTAGGTATTGTTCAGTAACTTGGTTTGTCTAAAGCGAATACATTCATATTTTGCAGAATAATTAGAGGTATATCTTTTAGACATAAAAAGAACACAGTTTTAAAATTTTAACAGCTAAGATAATAAATTTCTAATGAGAATAATGGAATATTAAAATAAATGAATATAAAGATCTTTTCATACTAGATCCAGGGAGTTACAATCATATGGACATATGTCCAAATCCACCTGAGCCCCATATTTGATACTATATGTATGATTTCATGTATAAATAATCTTAGCTATCCACTTTTTGGTTTTTACTTTTTATCAATAATATTAACAATATACATCTTAACCATGTAAACATTATAATCACCACCCTCTGCCTTCTTTTGTTCCGCTTCCCCTAACACTCTCCACTGAATCCCTTCTTCATTTCTGTTCATCACTCTTATATTTTGATGTCATTTATTCCATCAACTATTATGAAATGTTGATAGGTCAAATAGTATCCAATAATTATGTATAATTGAATAAAGCTCCTGTGAGGCCATAATGCAATGTCTACTTCATGTTTGGAAGAAAGCATTTCAAAGACTTCCTCCCCATTGTCTGTTTCTTGCATTTTCTCTACTCCCACTTTGGCAATATTCCCTGAGTTTTGGGAGGGTGGGGCATGGCGAAGATGTCTCGTTTAGTGATGACCCTTCAACTGTCACTTATTCTCAACACTTTGAGACTTTTGAGTCTCCCCACCGTCTTCTGAAGAAAGAAGCTGCTCTCATCAAAGGCGAGAGAAGCACTTATCCATGGGCATTAGTATAAATACTTAGAGAACAAATTTATGGGAAAAACATAACCAGTTAGCCATAGCTGCAGATTTTTATTATCAGTGAGATAAGTTAATACAGGCCAAACATTTTAGCTAAGATAATATGATATAGTATGATATCAAAAATTAATCATATATTTTTCTCAAAGAAATTAATAAATATGATGGTATGATGATGATAATGATGACAGCTACAGCTCAGTTTGGATGATAGGACCTAAGGCATGATAACAGGTAGCTCATTTTGATTGCATCTCCAGGGAAGAGAGTGAGGGAGATTGAAAGAAGATAATTGTTCAGAGTTCCCTGAATAAATACATTAATGTTCTGAGAAAGAAGTTTTAATATTTCTAAAGTATCATCTGGAAACAAGGAAGACATTCTTTTTCTAGAAAGTAAGTGGTATTAATTTATTTTCTACTGTAGTCCATTGGTTGTAATTTACCTACAGATCCCCCACCCCCATTCCTGTGTGGATAGGTGCACAGCAGAGTAGATCTCAATGCTTCACTGAAAACCTCCAAACAGCTAAAAAGGCACATGAGACACATGTGGAATACCACCACATGAAAATCTCCACTATCACAGCACTGGTGGCAAGAAGACCAAAGGAATGTAGCATTAAATGATGATTTCCTGAGTCACAGTGCAAATATACTTCACATGCTGCATTACTTCTGAAACCCATGCTATTTATTTTCTTTAGCAATAAATACAATTCTTGTATTGTTGCACTCTTTCCCTGCTCTTTAAATGAATGCCATTGCTCACTCAACTCCTTGTGGAAATGCATTGCATTCCTCTTATGAAGATGTTTCTCCCATGTTTGTTTTAATCTTATAGATTTGGGAGATTATATTAAGGTAATAAATAATGTTACTAGATCTCTATTATTACTGTTTTTGAAATATGAACTTTATTTAATTCAATAATGTCTTTCTGGAAGGTATGTTAACGGGAGTAGGAATGGAGCATCTGTCATGATGTGAGTTCCTCACTGTAGCCAACAAATATCTATACATTCAGCTTGGTTCCCATCAGCACTGGAGATAAAGCGTGGTCCTTCCCAAGGCCTTAGAAAGCCAGGCTCCTCAGCAGAGACAGTTCAGCTTTGTCCTGAGCTCTCTCAGCAGGCAGATCTACGTAGGCTTGGGTGTTCCCCATGGCTCAGTGTGGGTGGGTGATGCAATGTTACCACTTCCTAGCATCAGTGATGGGTGTGCAGTGCTATTTGGATTTGTCTTTTTTTTTTTTTCTTTCTCTCTCTCTCTCTCTTTTTTTTTTTTTTTTCTGAACTAAGCTTCTAGGGATAAATTTACACTCATTTCCTACAGGAGGATAGGAAAGGGTGTTTGAAGGAGGAATTTGGACAGTTTTTTGAGAGTATGTAAGGCCATGTAGTGTCATTGTAATGGTTCCCAGAGCTCTGTTGGCTAAATTGCAGGGGGGAAAACCCCTGGCTCCTTTCCAGACCACAAATAGCAACATCCTAACACAGAGGTATGTAGCAGAAGCTTGGACAAGCACAGGATGCAATGGGCTTTTTCTCTGGGACAGTGAGATGGTATGGAATTCCAGGAAACTTCCAAAATTTATCTCAGGTCCTGAGTGGTTTGTAGATTTCTCCAGCCACAAACACTCCAGGTATCTGTGGCATTAGTAAGGGCAGCTAGGAGACTCCTGCATGTCTTTGCCTAACATGGAAAGTCCTTCTCTTCTGAGATGAGTCAGATGAAGAAATGATACAGTGCTTGGTCCACTCTTTGTGAGGCTGGTGTGAGCTGTTGCCAATGTGCCACATAACTGTTGAATTCTGGAATTCTGCCTTACTTGTTCCAGGGTAATAGCAGTAGTTTCCTTTTTCTTGAGGGGCAGAGGGCTCTTTTCTATGGAATTGCATTTCAGGAACCTCTGGTTAGCCATTGTGCTGGGCTGGCAAGCCCTTACTTGATCTGAATATTAGTGACTAACAGGCTCCAGTCCCATTACCCAAGCATGTGATGTGGAGCATGTTGATCACCCCACATTTTCTCATGTCCTCCTCCACAATTACTGATCTGATTTATATCATGATACAATAGTTTCCCCTATTTCAGAATTTCTTCATATAATTGAAACCATAAGGTATATATTTTGTGTCCATGGCATATTTCATTCACAATAAGAGCAAATCCTTTTCATCCATTTATTGCTTATACCAATCATCAGTTCTTTTCTGCTTCTTAGTGGTATGTATATACTGCAATTTATTTACTCAAGCACTTGTCTTGAAAGTAGGAGGCTTTCAATTAGTGGCACCAACCTTGATTAGGAAGCAATGAGCTCTTGTTCTTCCCCTAGTGACCCTCTGCTTACATTTCCAGGATGTGGAAATTATTATTATTATTATCATTATCATTATTATTATCAATTTTGTTTTTTCTGAGACAAGAAGCAAAAGTGGGGGCCACAGTCAAAAGTAAAATTGATTTATATTTTGTAAATTTAAAAAAAACCTCTTCATTTAGGTTTCATTACTTAATTCAGTTATCTCTTGTGTATACAAATATATGTATGCACATGTATGGCAGAGGGAACATCCCCCCCCCCGCCACACATGGAGGAAGAGATAGACATAAACAAACATGTACACACAATCTGTGTTCTCTACTAACTGGTTTATGATAGTCTAATAACTACCTGATAATAATTGACTATTCTAAACATAGACATTGATATATTGAATAAATAATGTATACCTATTCTTATTTAGTACACATTCCATCAAGTATATCTGCAAAGCAAACTGGCCACTTTGGGTTTTGTTCTGGGATAATCAATTGAACATGCATTTATAGAAAGCAGTGACCTCTCTAGGCTTTCCCTTGGAGAGATGATTAATTTTCACTGCACATTTAACAGTATTAATAATTAGTTAGGAGACCAACTGCTTGGTTCCTTAAAGGTTTTGTTTAGGAGAGTATGTTCAACCTGAATATGGATGGTACCATACCATACACTGAGATCTTTGGCTAAATATATACAGAAAGGGAGAAAAAAAGCTGAGCTAGCATTTATCTTTTTGCTTCTGACTACATAGGTGATGGGATCAGCTGCCTCATATTTCTGTCCCCTGCCTTCTTCACCATGATGGATAATGAACCAGAATACCTGTTCCTTAACTTATTTTGTCAGATATATTATGTACAGATTCTGATGTCTTCCAAAATTTTATTTCTTACTTAGCTAATTTCTTCTTCTAAGCACCTCATTTCACTAACAGTCTGAACGTTCTTAATACTTATTGGGGTCCATGTTGATCTACTCTTGAGCATGAGGTAATTGAGCCAGTGCTCCAGGGACTTTTCCTACAATCTCTTGACACCTATAAAGAATTGTGACTTGGAATGAGTGTGTCCTTTTTGTACATTTGCTTGGATGAGGATTAAAATAAAAACAAACAAACAAAAAAACCTGTGTAATTTACAAATATCTAGGTGCATATTCCATTGAGAAATGTTTCTGTGAGAAACATACTACTATGTATTATCTGATTGGTATATTCCAGAAAATGAACCACACATTTTTTTCACTAACTTATGTTTAATGCAATGTGGTTTTTTTTATTGTTAATCTAATATCTTTCTTTTATTCTTTTATTTATTTGAGAGGAGGGTGGAATAGGCAGAGAGAGAGAGAGAGAGAGAGAGAGAATGGGTATTCCAGGGCCTCCAGCCACTGCAAACAAACTCCCAGATACATGCACTACATTGTGCATCTGGCTTACATGGGTCCTGGGGACTCAAATTGAGGTCCTTTGGCTTTGCAGGAAAGCACCTTAACCACTAAGCCATTTCTGCAGCCCTAATGTAATATCTTTACCAAAAAGATTAAAGGTGGCTCCCGCGGGGGCTTCCCCGGGGATGTGGACCCTGGCTCTCAGGGTCCCTAGCGTGACCACCTCCTTCCCGCCCACGCTAGTCACTGCCCACTCTACTGGGCTGCTCTTCCCCGAGGGCCCGAGGCCTGGTTCTGGCTCCAGCATGCCGTGGCGGAGTCCTCACGCTAGTACTCTGTCCCTGTGAAGACCCCAGCGGGGACTGCAGCCCCGCCACCATGAACGGGACCCTGATCCCACACATGCCCATTGCCGTGGACTTCTGAAGCCTGCGCCGGGCCGGCTCCGCGCGGCTCTTCTTCTTGTCCCACATGCACTCGGACCACACGGTGGGCCTGTCCAGCATGTGGGTGCGGCCCCTCTACTGCTCCCCAATCACCGCCCACCTCCTGCACCGTCACCTACAGGTGATTTTCATTACATGCCATCCATGCTGAAGGAGCCAGCCCTGTCAGTGGGGAAACAGATCCACACTTTATACCTGGACAACACCAATTGCAACCCAGCCCACGTTCTTCCTTCCTGACAGGAAGCTGCACAACAAATTATCCATCTCATCCGAAAGTACCCACCACATCACATAAAGATTGGATTCTACAGCCTGGGAAAGGAATCACTACTGGAGAAACTGGCCCTGGAGTTTTGGACCTGGGTGGTATTGAGTCCTCAGCATCTGGAGTTGGTACAGCTCCTGGGCCTGGCAGATGTATTCATGGTGGATGAAAGGGCCGGCCGCATCCATGCTGTGGACCATACCGAGATCTGCCATTCTGCCGTGCTTCATTGGAACCAGACCCACCCTACCATTGCTATCCTTCCCACGAGCCGGAAGATCCGCAGCCCCCACCCTGACGTCCACATCATCCCTTACTCTGATCATTCCTCCTACTCTGAGCTGCGTGCCTTTGTTGCGGGGCTGAGGCCTTGCCAGGTGGTGCCCAGTTATCAGTCGACAGCCCTGTGGAAACTACTCCCAGGACAGCCTGAGTCCTAGGCTGCCTGTCCCCCTCATTCCAGACTCTGTGCAGCAATATATGAGCGCTTCTAGGAAGGCGACCGTGTTCTGGCTGTTAGAAAGGAGGCCAAGGAAGCCAAAGATCCCAGGGGTTGTGTTTGAATCTCCATAGAAAAGTGCTGATAGAGACACAAAGAAGCACAAGAAAGAAAACCTTTTCCCCTGGCCTGGAGACCTTGAGAAGCTCTCCCTCCGTCCTTGTCCTTTGCAGGCCAAGAAGCAGTTACTCCCAGACTTTGGCTGCAAAGAATGGGATGAGCCAGTCTCTTTCTGTGAGTCTCAGGAGGTAGTGACTACCTTGACTTCCCCCTTAGGCTTTTCGGTACAGTTAAAGTCTACAGATGAGGAGTGTATCTCTCCAGAAACCACAGAAGAAATTGGCTTAAAGTCCACTTTGATATCTAGAGATGATGGCTCCCCAGATTTGGGGAACCAAGATGCGCAGGTCAACAAGGATGTCCCCCTATCTCATAGTAGCAAAGCCATTCCTGTTCTAGCTACTGAGTCCAGGGATCTGGCACTCAAATACCTTCTGACTCCAGTGAACTTTTTCCAGGCAGGGTTCTCTTCCCGGAGCTTTGATCTACAAGTAGAACAATTCCATAAACTCTTACTGAAGCACAAACCAGAAAGTGCAACCTGACAGTCATGTTGGATCCAGCATTACATTTTGAAGGCAGTGGCTAGTGGCCAGCGGCAAGAGTTTTACACCTTACATATGTTTACAGAAGTCTCAGAATCACCTTGACCAGAGCTTGTTCATTGGAGTCCTAGTGCCTGTCAGAAATCTTTAGTTCTATAGTTAACTCTGTTTAAGAAACACACTTCGCCAGGAATGGTGGTGCATGCCTTTAATCCCAGCACTTGGGAGGCAGAGGTAGGAGGATCGCCGTGAGTTCAAGGGTACCCTGAGACTACATAGTGAATTCTAGGTCAGCCTGGGCTAGAGTGAGACCCTACCTCAAAAAAAACGAAAAAAAGAAACACACTCCATCACTGCATTATAAATTCCTCGGGGTGCACATTAAAAGGTTCAGGTTCGCGCTTGCTTCTGCAGCACACATACTAAGATCGGAACAATGTGGAGATTAGCATGGCCCCTGTGCAAGGATGACACACGAATTTGTGAAGCATTCCAGATTTTTCATAAGAAAGGCCAAGGTTCTTCCCATTGTTACTCTGTGTGTTGTATGCCATGTCCCACATCCCCTTATTTCTCTCCCCCACATCCTCGGGGAGTTGTTTTCAGTTTTCAAACTGGTGCTGGAGGACAAAGTGATGTCCCAATCTTGAATGTCACTGACTTGCTGTGACCCTATCCAAGTGACTGCCCGTTTCCGCCTCTGGGTGGGAACAGGAAATGATGAAGCAGCCTTGGAACAGTGTTGGAAAAATCCCACCTTCTGCCTCACTGAGCAACTGGGGGGCAGTTGGTGTCACTGGGAGCCCATTTTGAACAAAGCCATGTGAGGGGTTGGGCTCCTCTCACCAAGGCAGTATCTAAACAGATTCTGAACATTAAGGCTTGGAGTGTGACAAGGCTACTGGTTGCTTGAAGGCATTGACTCTTTGGTTAAAATAAAGCTATAAAAGATCAAAAAAAAAAAAAAAAGATTAAAAACCTGTGCCCAAAATTCCGATTTCAAGGTTTAGTCCCTATGAAACAGTACTCCTAGAAGAATGTCTTGAAAAAGAAGAACAGCCTTAGGCAGGGTTTTAGTATAACAATGTTTCCATTCCAAAACTTAAAATAGTTTCATAGAAATACAAGGCCCCGGCACTCTCTGAGCTTTAGGATAGGGCCAAGAGATTAGTGGTTTCAGTTCTCTGAAGTTTAAGTTACTTTTGTGGTTCATACCTCCAAAGGAATGGGTAGTTGGGGTATTCAGTTTCATTTGTGCACATTTTCCTATTTCTTCTTTAAGACTCACTCCCTCCTACTCTGAGCTATTGCAAATGCTAGGGGTAAAATCATTTAATTTTAAGGTAACAATTAGCATAGTCTGAGCTAAGTCTTTATTAGGTAATGAAAACATGCATGCAGATGAGCAGTGGTTATTTCTCAATCTGTATATACACCCTGGAGAAAAGGAAGGTGGAACATGCTTTCAGTTTCAATTGCACCCGATGGTAGGGGAGACAAGCCATGGCTGGTGAGCTGTTTTTCACTTGTAAAAATGCTAGTTCTTAGTGGGGAAATGTTTGGGTGACTGATCTAGAAGTTAGCATGAGGTTTTGATGATGTTTATGTGAAATGAATTGAAGGAAAGAGCATGGCGAGGAAAAGGTACAGAACATTCTTAAGGCCACTACAAAGGAAAAGCTATGGGAAGAAAGGAACTAGATAGGATGTTTTCAGCATCTTGCTGTAATTTTGTAATCTTAACTCAAATGTTCTAGTCAGACAGCAGGACACGGGATAAATAATGAGATCAGAGTGTTGTCTCCAAAGAAAAAAGGCATTAGTATTTCATTATTTTATTATTTGGAGTTGAATGTGCATGGGGCATGAAAAAAAGTGGTTTCTCCTTTTCAGGTTCTAGCAAACAGAAAGTAACTCAGTCTTCAACCACGCCACGTGAAAACATAAGTAATACTGAAGGGAAATATGAAGCAGTGGTAGGAACCAGAAGGGATAAATGAAGAAGGTGAAGAGGGGCACCTTCTTGATTAAATCTAAAAGAGGCCATGCCCTGTGTTTGGCAGGCAAGGCACATGAGGCTGCTTTTCTGACATGAAAAATCCTTGTGCTCTTAACAGACAAAGTCCTGAGGGAGAAGAGGAAGCCATTTATTCACGCGGTGGGCACAGGAACCATAAATGGCTTGCTGGATGAATGCCTAGAAAAAAGAGTACTGAACCAGGAAGAGATGGAGAAAATAAAGGTTGGAAATGCCACAGTCATGGACAAGGCACGAGACTTGATTGACTCGGTCATCCGGAAAGGGCCCCAAGCATGCCAAATTTGTATCACTTACATTTGTGAAGAAGATTGCCACCTAGCAGGGACTCTGGGGCTGCCCTCAGGTAGGAGGCAAAGACTCAAGCAAAATACACACTATGCATTTTTGCCTCAACATCTGATTTCTTTATTAGTTATATTATTTTGCAGATTGATTACTTCTTTGACTCTGGTTTCAGGACCCTATTTCTGTGTCTTCTGCATTATTAGCCTCCTTCCTCTCTCCCTCCCTCTCTTTCTTCCTCCTTCCTTCCCTTCTACATCTCTCCCTTTCTTTCTATTTTTTAAAAATTTTTTTTTTCATTTTTTATTTATTTATTTGAGAGTGACAGAGAAAGAGAGAGAAAGAGGCAGAGAGAGAGAGAGAGAGAGAGAGAGAGAGAGAGAGGGAGAGAGAGGGATTGAGAACGGGTGTACCAGGGCTTCCACCACTGCAAACAAACTACAGATGTGTGCGCCCCCTTGTGCATCTGGCTAACGTGGGTCCTGGGGAACCGAGCCTCGAACCCGGGTCCTTAGGCTTCACAGGCAAGCGCTTAACCGCTAAGCCATCTCTCCAGCCCTATTTTTTTTTTTTTTACAGGATTACATGTGTATGCCAGGCTGACCTCAAACACATTATGTATTCCAGAATGACCTGCTCCTTCTACTTCCAAGTATGGGGATTAGAGACCTGTACCACCACACATGTTTTAGGTAGTAACAGAACTCAAACACAAGGCTTCGTGCACGCTAGGCAAGCACTCTGTCAAATGAGCCACTGGACACCCATTTCCAAGGTTGAGTGTGCAGCCACTCACCTGCTGAAGTTCTTGAGAATATTCTCCAAGGCTTCAAGATATGCTCCATTCTTTAAGACATGACATATTCTTTTTAAAAGTGATCATTAATAATCATTATTATTATGATTTAATTTCTTTTTGTTTCAGACATGCTTAATATACCTATGTGTTTATCAGCAATGGAGACTTAAATTGAATAAACCAATTATTTTTATGAAATTTCTTTAAAAAATGACTTTTTGAGAAGAATAAAACTTATCTGTCTGTTCTGAGAAAATGTTAGATATTCATATAAAAATAAGGGGTTTAAGTGAAAACTTACATTGTATCCTTACATTTTCCTGTGATAAGATTGCTTACTTTCACAAGGGCCTCTCGGGCACCCATCTTGTTCACATTTCCAAGAAAAATGAAATTTGAAACCAAAAGTTTGTTTGCTAACTTTGGGGAAGTCTCTGCCTGTTTAAGCTAACATTACAGATATTTTGCGAATTTCCCATTTCTCTTTCTATTCTTTAGTTTGATATTTTTCTTCATTCTGTAAAAAAACAAACAAACAAACAAAAAAAAAAACCTACATTCGATTATAAGAAGGGCCAGAAATGATAGTAAAGTAGCCCAGGTGTGCTTTTACTGGCTGCATTGCTATCATCCAATGGCTGTGAATCCTAGAGGTACTTGTACCAGTCACTTGGGTCATTCTAGTAACTGAGAACCACCTCTCTAGTGATCAGATGATGTGTTCTCTTCCAAAGTTGTTTCCATGGCCACAGATTATAATATATAGGAGCCATATGAATATGTTCTAATGGTATAACTCTTTCTAGTTCTAAGTTCTTGGAATTAAATTATTGTATAATAAAGCTCACACTAGAAGGTGCAACTGGACAACTGGCTATAAATGTAGGAATCAAGATGGGGAGATGTGATATACTATAGACTGAGTCCTGATGTTTTATGGGACAGCCTATGTCTGACTCCCATTGAGAGCGGGGAAATGGACTACATTTTTCCTATGGAAATATTATCTTCAGTAGGTATAATGAATTGAAGACATGGGACATTCCCCATATGTTAGCTTTTAAAATAAAGTTTTATAAATTTATCTAATAGATAATTTTTCTGTGTTGATATTTCTACAAATATAAATAAAATAAAATAAAATTTTGACCTTGAAATTAAGGATACCACAGACATGGGTAGAAATATTAACAATAGGTTTGAATGATGATTATGTATAACCATGTGGTTTAACCCTGAATTTCCAGTGTTTCCTTGCTCACAGCAGTGCTCATAACCACCAGCAGATTGCATTTACCTGGAATGTTACTGAGAATGTTCTTACTGCTTTTGTTACATACCTGAATGTGCTGTCCCATGTGTGCCTACTGGTGAAACTGATAAGTGACAACAAGCCCATGTTGATGTGATGACAGATTTGTGCTCACAGCCAGGCTCCAGTTCTTTTGTTCTTGAAAGTTAGGAAGTTTCCTTAAGCCTTCTGAAATTATGTGCAAATGGCCCTAACAGCTAATGTTTGTAAAGGGCCAATGTACAAAAAATAACCAAACAACTTAATATTAGTAATTTTATTCCAATGTTTGTCAGATCACAGTGACAAAGTATAGAGAATGAAGGTAAATTATGAACCAAAGAACCCCAAAATATATAGAATAAAGAATTGGGATCCTAGTTTTTACAGTCAAGTTTGTGGAATATTTTTCTGTAACTCTCGCAAGTAGTCTAGTCTCTCTAAACAAAAGACTATTACTAGATCACAAGAGGTAAGATAGTGTAAGTGAGGAATACACTTGTAGCACTTTTCAGAATTTTTTGAGGAAAGTTTATTGACAATGTATAAATATATGTGATTCTGTTGGTAATGACATTTTTATTCATGTTTAAACTACCCTGGAACTGCAAATGTTTTCTGACTACCTGCATACCAAGGAGGTCAATATATTCCCTTGGAACTGATTAATTTACTTTAAGCTAGGATCTCAGATAGGTGTTCTTCTGATGTGGTCAAAGGGCCACCTTACCATTCTATGCAGTGATTGATCATTGTCTGCAAAAGGAGATGCCTAATCACAGACACCTTAAGGTCCTCTATATAACTTAGATCTGAGTGTGTGTGCGTATGTATGTATATGCTCAAGAACTGTACAGTCATTTATGTGTAGAGGATTTGTACTACAGTGATGGTAGGTCTCATGTGAAACCTAACTTGAACGGGGTTAATTGTTAAACAGCCAAGCCTGTGGAATGACTTTTTACACTGACCAAAGTTCTCCACTGTTACTTAATTTCTTTTATCGTTCTGCAGGTACACAAACTGAAAATTACCTTAGCACACAAGATTCCAAAGAAGCACTTCGTTTCTCAGGTACTTTTACTTGCAAAGAAGAATGCTGTTTGAAACCCTGTCATCCTACTCCTTAACTTTGTGGGGTGAGCCCAGGTGAGGGGAGTTATAGCTAACTCCCACATGTTGGTGCTACATCTTTTTCTCTTATTTGTGTAAATACTACTTTCAGAGATGCTGTTCTTGTGGCATCACTATCTATGTTTCAAATCCTGATTTCCCAGTTGGGGGCCACATTTTACCACCCACGTGTCTACTGAACAGACCCACTCACATCTTCCCCAGGCATATGCATCTAAACACTTCCAGAGTTGAACTGGTCATCATTCCCATTTCATATCGCCACTGTTTAATCTCCAATGCCTAGGATGATGATGTCTTCACTACCAGTTGTTCAAACCTGAAATACAAAATGCATTATCACCCTTTACTTTCCACCAACCCCATTTTCAACCCATTGCTCAGTGTTATATATTCCTCACTCAAATCGGAATCAAGCTATACTTCTTTACTTCTACATATTGCAGAGTGCTTAGTCCTAGAATGTCCAGTAATTACCAGCCCTGATTCTCTCCACACCTTTTTGTGTATTGCAAATAAGTTCATCATGTTTCCCCATTGGACTTTATACTTCATGCTGCAATTGGACATGCCTGACACATTTATAGTTGTTGCTCTATTTAATCTTAGTTGGCTTATAGTATGCATGTAGCCAAAATTAATTGCTTTGAGGCCATTTCACTGAATAATATTTATCAAAACTGGCCTAATTTCCTAAAACATTGCAAAAATATTTATTACATCCCAACTGTATTCCATACCTTGTATAGAATATTAGAGAATATTTTCCTGTGCAAATAATGTACCTGGTTATATGGATCATGCGTAAATGCATTTATCATGAATTAATAGGTCTCAAAAATGTCTGCCATCAAATTAAAGCTACCAAAATTTTAGGAATAGAAATGATATGACATAATTCTGTATCAATTGCAATAATATAGATATTATGTAAAATATTTCGTATTCATGAACCATACATAATGGCCATTCTTATTTATTTATTTTATTTTATTTTTTTGTTTTTCAATATAGGGTCTCACTCTAGCCCAGACTGACCTGAAATTCACTAGTCTCAGGCTAGCCTCGAACTCATGGTAATCCTTCACCTCTTTCTCCCAAGTGCTGTGACTAAAGGCATGCACCACCACGCCCAGCCATAATGGTCATTCTTGATCAGAAAGTAGCTTTCTTTCACTTCTTAGCCAAAGTACCTGAACTTCTATCTCAAGTCTCAGAGATAGACAACCAAGGTAACTATGTTCATAGTTGTACAAGTAGAGACATTGAAGAATACATAAAGAATATGTGTGGGAGATCTATATAAACCCAGACCAGATATGCCACACCAAACTTGTGCCTACTTTCCATTGGCTACCATCAGTCACATGAGCTGATCTAACTTCTGGAATGATTAACTATAAGGAATATCTGTGTGATAGACTAAAAAGTAGATGCAATGTAGACTCAGGCTCTGTCACAAAAAAATAAACAGACCAATAAGTAAAAATTTAAAAAGTAGTGCTTCATTTCACACAGTCCTGGGGGACACATGGAACATATTTGTATTTAAGATGGACACATTATATGTTGGTACCATCTTTTCTCTCCTCCCTGCCCCTATTCCACTGAGGGCCTTCCTCAGTGGAATTGCTGGTATACCCCATGGGGTTGTGGGTTATGTGTTGTGAGGCCAACAGTCTCATTTTCTGATGTCTTGTCAATGAATATACAGAAGTTTCTTTAAATTCATTTTTAAATCAAATATAGTTTTTACATCTAATACTGCATTTTATAAATAAACTCTCTCTCTCTCTGTCTCTCTGGCTGGAGAGATGGCTTGGTGGTTAAGGTGTTTGCCTGCAAAGCCAAAGGATCCCAGTTCGATTCTCCAGGACCAATGTAAGCCAGGTGTACAAGGTGTTGCATGCATCTGGAGTTCATTTGCAGTGGCTGGAGGCCTTGGCAAGCCCATTCTCCTTCTCCTTCCCCCCTCAAGTAAATAAATAAAATGTATATTTTTTAAAAATTATATTCTGCAATACACTAAAATATACTAAATTTTATAACAAGTATGTCACATTGTTTGATGATCTTGAACTACTTATGCCATCAGTAGTTAGTGATATGAATCCATCTAGCATGCACATTAAAAATAGTATTTATTCTTCATATTTACTTGAAGTCATATACCCAATGCTGCCACATTTTTTCTTCATATAGTATAAAGTATTCCCAAACGATAGGACAAAGGCTTACTTTGAAATATATACTGCTGATGTCCAGTATTGTGCCTGTTAAACAAATTAATAGATAAACATCTTTTCAAAGCACTTAAGAAGAGTTAATTAAACCTGTTACTCTAACCTCCATGAACTTTTTTCCTAGGTTTTTTAATTATTTTGAAAAATAAACCCATTTTAAATATTTTAAAGCCCAGTGTGGTAGCTGTCACGTTTAAGTCCACCACTTTGTAAGCCAAGAGAATTCCCATGAGTTCAAAGCCCACCGGGGCTACAAAGTGAGTTCCAGGTCAACCTTGGCTATAATGAGACATTGCCTCAAAACAAGCAAAAGAGAAGTTCAATATTTTGTTTCATATTATTATTTTGTGTTTTTATCATGCATACTTTTGTGAATCTACTTTTTGTTCTTCTGTAAGGTATTGTCAAAATACTGATCTTGAGGTAGATTTGCATATAACACAACAGGAAATTCCTGGCTATCAATATGTTCCATGAGCAGTGAATGCAGAATATTGTGTGGATGTCACAAATCTGCTTCTCCACCATGGACAATGTGTGAGGATCTCAAAGTGGAATCCCTAGGAATATAAATTGTCATGATATATTTTGTTTCTTGCAGCACCCAAGGAAGAGCAGAGCAAGAAAAATAGAACAGCCCTGAAACTAGAAGGGAACCTCAAGCTTTGCTCCTTGGATACAGCTAAAAGGATATGGAAGGAAAAGTCATCGGAGGTGCTGAGCTTTCACTATCATGGTAGAGCAGACTGAAACATAAGGCTGTTCCGAAATGCAGTGGTTCTTGGTCATAACCAATTTTATTGATATGTTCTGGACACTCATTGGGCTGTTTTCCTCACATGAGGAATTCTTACCTTCTAGAATCCAGACTTACCCATATTGGTTCAGTTCCCTGAGTAAATAATAATATAAATAACAAAGGTAAAATCGGTAGCTGGCATGATATGCTTACTATCAGCCAGATCTCTAAACATTTTTTTCCATATAATTGAACCTTTAACCATCAAAAAAAAATCCACTTTTAGCCGGGCGTGGTGGCGCATGCCTTTAATCCCAGCACTGGGGAGGCAGAGGTAGGAGGATCACCGTGAGTTCGAGGCCACCCTGAGACTACAAATTGAATTCCAAGTCAGCCTGGGCCAGAGTGAGACCCTACCTCGAAAAGAAAAAAAAAAAAAAAAATCCACTTTTGACATTAGGAAATGGAATTTGGCACTGTAAAATATATTTTTCAGAGTCATGCACTTGGGAACTGGAGGGAATTCAGTGATCTTGACTTCAAAGTCTGTGAATCTTTCAATCCAACCTGTCAGAATTAAAGCCCAATGCTCAATGTCCATATGGGCCTTAATAAACTAAATTCCCACTCTCAGATTAACATTCAACATTCAGTTCCCTTCCCTCTTCCTAATCTGTTTTTGCATGGGATCTAGTTTATTGACGAAACTAAGGGAGGGATTTAGCATTCTTAATAAATGAAATAAATATTGGACTTCAAAGAATTTTGTTGTTCATCCAACTTGCCTTCCACACAGATTTATCCAATCATGGATAAGAATACACGCACCCGTCTTGCCCTCATCATCTGCAACACAGAATTTGACCATCTTCCCCGGAGGGCAGGAGCTGATGTTGATATCAGGGATATGAAGATTCTACTCCAAGATTTAGGATACATAGTGGATGTGAAAGAAAATCTCAATGCTTTGGTAAAGCTTGTCATAATATGGAAACTATGATCATATCTTTCAAACGTATCATCCTCTTAATGTTAGGACACATGTTTCAATGGATGTAAATGTCATCTCTTGCTAGTTTGTAATGGAATATTTCCTTATGCAGTATTGGATGCTGTTCCCTGTCCCCTTCATATACATCAGTCTTTTAGTCAGAGCCTCATGTAATATTAAAAAGTGTTTCTATTAGCTCAATAGTGCCTCTTCTCTCAGCTAGAAATCTCAGGGAAATTTAGTATGCCATCTATTTTTTCAAAAGTTAAAAAAATAGAAATTTTCTTTTACACTTCAGATTTTCATGGAGCCTATTATAGGAAGTCTTTAAGTTTCTCCTTACTGGATTCTCAATATGTGATGACCACGAATAACAAAATCCAAAATCACTGGTCTGGTTTCTTACAGGATATGGCTACAGAAGTGAAGGCATTTGCTGCCCGCCGGGAGCACCTGACCTCTGACAGTACTTTTGTCGTTTTCATGTCTCACGGTATCCGGGAGGGTATATGTGGGATCAAATACTCTGAGGAAGTCACAGATGTATTAGATGTCAACACCATCTTTCAAATGTTGAACACGTACAACTGTCCAAACTTGAAAGATAAGCCCAAGGTGATCATCATTCAGGCCTGTCGTGGTGGTGAGTGTTTATGCTTCAAAACAGATGACATTCACTTACTGATTTATCCTCTGCATACATCCTGCATTTTTCAGTGTCTTTGGGTCTATTTTAAAATATGAAAAGGCACACTTTTTTTCCCCTTCATTTGAATTGTGTTGGCTGGTAAATACTTGTTTCATTTTCAACTAAAATGATTCCATTATTAATACTTAGAGACTGATGTTTTTGGTTGATATTGGAATCTCCTAGAGTTAAGATAGCTAATTGTCCACAGGATCCCGTGGAATAAATATGCATATGTATGTATATGTGAATATGAATGAAAAACAGACTAATAAACTAAGAAATGTAGTTTAAGAGTAAGTTTCAAGGAAGAAATAGTTCTCTTGGAAATTGGTAGTAACAAGAAACCAAATTTTGTCCTTCTAGAAAACCAAGGAGTGGTGTGGTTGAAGGATTCAGTAGGAGACTCTGGAAATAAATTCTCACTGGATCTAGACTTTGAAGATGATGGCATTAAGAAAGCCCACATAGAGAAGGATTTTATTGCATTCTGCTCTTCAACACCAGGTAGTTTTATGTGCCTTTATGAACCTTTGTGACTTTTTCAGTAAGGGATTTCATACCTGAGTGATAGAGTGGATATCTGTATTTCACATTACTTATAATTTCTGAATATCTCCCAAAGATACCCCATTTATCTCCAATAACAAATTAAACCCCCCTCATCCACAGAGACAAAAAAAAAAGATATGTGCATGTTTTTGTACAGTAATTAATAAATTTCTTTGTGGTGTGATGTACAATATTTTTTTTTCCTGGAACTAGCAGTAATAATAGAAAATTAAGTAGGTGAATATTAACAATGAGTAGAATAGAATTATAAAGGTGCATAGTATTGGGATGAAGCAATAGAATATTTTGCCCCATATCCTATATTTACATAATAGTGAGAGCAGAAGGCCAGGTATATATAACTGTGTAACTGTTTTTTTCTCTTACGTTTCTCTAAATATCATCTCTACTTCTATGTGCCACCATATTATATAACTAATATTGTTCTGGTGGGACAATTATTTATATTCCATTAACATCATTTATTGCATAACCTATACTATCTCAGACATGTGATGTATTCCATCTATTCCTCAAAAGATATGATAGATGTTATTATGTTCTTTTTATAGTTGCAGAAACTGTATTTCAAAACATACAATAAACTTAAATCACACTTGTAAGTACAGCCTTTGAGAGGCACACACGGGCATTTCTTCTTTGTATCCCAATCACTACTCATTCTTCCACCCTTTCTACTAGATTTGCAGCTCCCTGAAATTAAGATTAACATTACACAAATATTCATATTTTAAACAGCACTCTTCTTGAGTAGCATAAAAATGCACTCTCTGAAATGTGAATAAAATGGCCAGCAGCATATAGAAAAGAGAATGAAGTCACTAAAATGTCTAGTTGCAGTAGCTGTAGTAGAGCAAGCTGTATCCACCAAGAGACTGTAAGGTTCACAGTGTGTTTTATTTGCAGATAATGTTTCCTGGAGACACCCTGTTCGTGGCTCTCTTTTCATCCTGGAGCTTATCAAGAACATGCGAGAGTATGCCTGGTCCTGTGACCTGGAGGAAATCTTCCGAAAGGTATGGCTGTAGATGTTTCATCAGCTGTGCTTCCCTGAAGTTTGGCTATCCAAACAGAAATTTCAGGTAAAACTCTGAACATGTTTATTTCATGATGACATCATTTCTTCCAAAAATCCTTTGATTTTTTTTTGGTGAGTCAGCAATTCTGAAAATCAGATGTTATATGTTAAGTTCCACAACTCCCACAAAGCAAAAACGTTATCTCCTATCCTACCCTGAGTATTTGTCTGTTTCCATCACACTGTCAAATCTAGAAATTGAACTCAGTGATTTGAAAGGTCAGTCACTCATGCTTAACATACTTACGGTTGTGGGTCTTTGAGATGCAAGGGTGACTTTTCTTCATTTAGTCTCACTCAGTTTATTGTAGTTTTCCATCTCAAATCAATATCCTCTACTCAGAAAAACAAAAATAAATGGTCAGCAGACTTTCACTCCTCTTTTAGGTTCGATTTTCATTTGAACAACCAGAATGTAGGGCACAGATGCCCACTACTGAAAGGGTAACTTTGACAAGATGTTTCTACCTCTTCCCAGGACATTAAGTAAGTTATATCAATGGGAAGATGTGTGTGTAGGGGAATTGGGGGTGGCTGGGTGGTACAGGGAAGACTGTGGGAAAACCAATGAAGACCCCATCCTGGTTCAATTTTCTAGTTCTGATATAATGAATGGAGAGACACTGAAGGAATGCTGTACTTTTCTTTATAATGCCACACATGTCACCCATCCTTAATGCTCAGAATAGTTTGAGGGTCCTTTCTCTGGGTAGATTGCTATAGACCAAGAGATAAAAATAGAATTATAAAAGCTCACCTTACCAGATTTCTGCCTTCCTTTCAGCTCAGTAGGGCAATATTTAAACATAGCTTGGCTTCTTCCTTTTTGTGTGTATATCAACATTGGTGGAATAGCCTTATAACTTGCATATCTTCACAGAACTCATGTTTATCTAATTTCTATTCCCCACAGAAAGCCAGGACTTCTGTCATTTTGCCTGATTTTGGATCTGTTAATTAGAAATACACATTTCTCTAAATGATTTAATAAATCTGGAATAAAAAGAAAAATGTGGACCTGGCTCTTTGTTGTTATTGATATTGTTATTTTATTTTATTTCATTTTCTGCAAGGAAGGCAAGTGATGGTGCTCACTATGTCACCCACACTGGCCTTGAACTCATGGGGATCCTCCTGACCTAGTCTTTTAAATGCTGGGATTACTGGTATAAGCCACCAGAACTTACTTTGGACTTGACTTCTTAGAAGTGAATTGGATAATTGCACCATTCTTTCTTATAACACATCATTTCCTGGTCTTGTTGCTAATGAGATATAGATGCAAACTGGAAACCTTTACAGTAGGTCTCTGAGTTCCAAGAATTTAGAGTTCAGCATGAGAGAAGCAGAAGCATAGCCAGTTCAGTAGATGACTCCTGACCATACCTACCCATTCCTTCCCCTGTTAAATTTTTTCGTGGACCCAAAGCAATGATAATTCAAGCCTCGGTCAGTAGGTTCATTTCACTGAGAAGAAAAGCTATGTGGATAAACTAGCACACATATAGCACAATGCAAATAAATGGTAGGGTGTTTGAAAATTAGTTTGGGATTAATCATTCACTCAGCAATGTTTCCTAGATTTAGAAAAGTTCCATTGGAAGGGTGTTTCTCTTTTAATTCAAACTCCTTAAAACCTTCAAAGTTGAGCAAATCACAGCCTATTTCATTTTCCCTTTTTAGTAAGTGCTCTAAGTTCTCTATCTCCTGGAATGATCTACTAACGCACTATAACCTGAAGATGCAGCAGTGGGCAGTCTTTGTTACAAAGAATATTAAAATGCTGTGATAAATAATCACCCTCACTAAAATTTAAATGTTAAGGCAGTCTTAGTACAAGAAAGGCAGGGCATGGGCTGGGGGAAGGTCAGAAGTATGGTTTTGAATTTGGCTAGTAAAAGACTTATTTTGCAAGCTGATAAAGGAGAAGATACCCATAATGTTTGACATGTTTAAATAGAAAAATAAAACAGATTTAACTGTTACAAGAATTATGATTTTAATGAACAGAGGCCAAAATGGTGAGATATGGGAGGAATGACCAAGAAAGTGGGCCTGTAGGGTCTTGGATAGAGAAATACAGAGAATAAAACCATAAATGAGAAATGACACCCCAGGACATTGTTTTGTCATTTCCAGTTTTGTTCTGGTGGTTGTTTGTCACATCCTCAAAAAAGAAACTAGAGTTCAGGAGCAGGAAGAGGCCAGTATTATGAGTTGTAAGGGACTTCCCAGCAGGCAAACCAGGCTTTCTGAGCAGAAGTGTTGCAATCATATTAGCAGTCTCCGCCCCTCTGCACTAAGGAAATGCCCAGGGACTTTCACTTTGCAGCAAGAGAAGTTCTCTGTAAGGCTGGAAAGAAGTAAGGCTGTTCTCCATGGCTGGTGAGTTGGGGACCCCTTGGGAAGTGGGACTAGGACTTGGGTGTTATAAAGCACTTTATTCAGGTCTGTGAGTGGGAAGAGACACAAAGCAATAGTGTAGAAGCTGAGTGTCCCCCATTCCTGTGATACATTTGTGTGTTAGTAACAGCTATTATAGGACATGGGCTTATGAAGGCTGAAGGAGTGTTATGTTCTCCAGGGATCTTTGAGCTAGACAGAAATTATTCAGGAAGTCAAAAGAGGTTAAAGACAGATTAGCACATATGAAACAACTCTGAAATCTTTCACTTGGTCTTGATTCTGAATTACTCATTTAAGGTCATTCATGCTCTTCTTAGAAGCAGATTGGGGTGTTTGAGTCCTCATCCCTTCCCAGTTTCCTACATTACTAGTACTATTTCACTGTATAAACTTAATCCACCCCCCTTCCCAACCCCCAGCTATCTACTCCTTATAAGAACACATCAGGCACTATTTTACCTGGTTGGGTATCACTGTTTTTATTTTTTATTTTTAATTAATGCTCCCTTTTCCTTATCCTTCTATCCAACAAAGTAATTTCAGGTAATCTGTTTTATATACAAAAGCTGAAAAAGTATGGTACAGGAAGTCATTAGGTGTTTACTCAGCTACTGTCAAACTTGCCATTGCTTCTTTGGCTTCACTGTGCTAGAAAAAGTTTTGGGGC
This sequence comes from Jaculus jaculus, assembly GCF_020740685.1. Classification (NCBI taxonomy): domain Eukaryota; kingdom Metazoa; phylum Chordata; class Mammalia; order Rodentia; family Dipodidae; genus Jaculus; species Jaculus jaculus. The sequence continues at coordinate 112,235,837 of NC_059104.1, forward strand.
TAGACTGTAGTGATAAACCTTCTAAAGTGACTGAAAAAATCAGTGGTCATGTAAACACTTGGTTTTTGGCTTTCTCCACAAATATAGGTTTATCTCTGTATCTATTAATTATTAATGCAGTTTTCTTACTGTGGAACACATAATGGTGTGTGTGTATGTGTGTGTGTGTGTATGTGTGGTCTCAGGTTAGCCTGGAACTCACTGAGATCCACCTACCTCTGCCTCCTGAGTTCTGGGATTAAAGGTATACACTACCATATCCAAATCCAAATTATTTCATGTAATTGATAAAATTTTGAACACATCTTCAGATTACATTTAGTTTTATTTATTCACAATAAATATTAAATATTAGGACTTTAGAAGAATTCATTTATTCATATTCCATATATTCTAAATATATGAAGTCATCAAGGACTTTAAGAAGAGAGATCTAGTTGCAGGATAGGTTTAAAATAATGGTGATTGAAGAGATGTTGCTTTCAACAAAGTCACTAAATATAGAAAAGAGTACAATTCTGGTTAATTAGTGTGAAAAAAGAAACTTACTGTCTAGGAAAGAGTATAGGCTTTCCTGAGAGTACATACTCTAGGGGAATAATCACCATCCCAGACTATGAGAAAGTAAACAATAAATATTAAATCAGTGAATGGCCAGGAAGTTAGCTTTTGGCATAATGCCACAGAAGGAAGATAAGAATCTACCCAAAATCTTAGAAATGAGTTATTAAACATATTTCATATGGGTTTGAGGGGACACAGTTCTAAATTGCAATGCAAGTGGAATATGGCTTGCCGTGATGTGGCAAAATCAACTTATTTTCATGTGTATTTTTTCTTCCATAGGCTGTGTCTAGAATGAGGGTCATTCTCTTTCAATGTGTGCATTCATAAATTAGTCTTTCTATCTCTGACAGAAAACAAACAACCCCCCAAACCACCACATAAGATGCTGGAGTATCTTGGCAAGGAAACCATAGTTGAATTTATGGATAAAGTTGTAAAAAATGATGTATTTAAATTGGAAGAACATGAAAAGGAAAAGTTTTTCAATGCTGAACGTAGAGACAAGCCTTGGATCTTGATAGACTCTGTGAAAGGGAAACCAAATAAGGCTGGCAAAGTACTTCTCCAATCTATTCTTACTTTGAATAGAAATATTGCCAATTCTAAAGGTAAGATTACAATGACTTCTTGTGACAATTTCAACATTTCCAGAATCTATACAGTTCTCATGCCTCATCTCCTCTTGATTTTACCACAATTTCATCACTCGAGTATTATCTTCAGTGAGGTTCTTTTAGAGGTCACGTTACCTTTTATGGGATGAGAACAAATTTCCAATTAGGTAAAAAGCTGCGTTTCAGGTTTAAAGTTTTTCAAAGACATAGTTGACCATAGAAAAATATTGGAAGAAATAAAATGAAAAAAAGTAGAACAAAATAATCTAGATTCTGTTACCTTGTAAATTTCTTGAATCTGTGCAAGTTTCTTAACTAAGTCTGTCATCAGTCAACATTTAGAAAATTTGTCAAATCTAGCATTTACTCATGTGACTTTGCAGGACTAGGGACAGAATAATACCAGGCACATGGTAATTCCCAAGTTGTTAGTTCCTCAGAAATCTTCTCTGAACACCAGGTTTGGCTATAGCTGCTTACCAATATTTCTGCTCAAATGTTCCACTGACTTCAAACATCTAACATTTAAAATTAAACACTTCTCCCTCCATGAAATCATTGGTACTTCTCTCCCCTTAACATCCCAGGAAACAATATTAAGAGCTAACAATATTCTCTTACCATATCATATCACTTTCATGACCCCCTAAAAAAACCAGCAATTAGTATAGTCAGTGACACATACCAGATATTTAATTAATAAAATATAATAACAAATGAAAGATATACATGGGATAAACAATTCTCAAAATTAGTTTAAAGGTATTCAGGTTTAGAATATCCTAGTACTTCAATTTCTGTGACTTACAAAATGATTAAGAAAACCGTTATAAAAATATGAAACGTTTTTGGATCAATTTTGACTTGAATTGAATGAAGAGTATTATTAAAACCAAATATTTTCAGGCACAAATTCAACAGGTGCTTTCAATTTTTCCACAAAGTTAATGTAAATCACTCACTCGAGCAAGCTAGAACTTTCTACTATCAGTAAGTGACTAATGAACAAAAGACAACAGGTACTATGGAAGCATCACTATAGTGTATGGACCATTTCTTATAAACCAGACTCTAGGAAAAATGGATGCATGTTAGTATGATGCATACCCAACCCTAGGCTGTATTCTTATTCATATTTGAACTGGGTCTTTCCATACACTTGACATGACTTGACATCAGATTTTATTATTAAAATCACATCACAGGTATTACAGCCAATATAATCAAAATTAGAGAACAAGAGGATTCAAAATGGTTTGAGCAGCCTTGGTAATCACAATGAGTATTCAATACTAAGTAGAATGCACTGTCTGCTCACATGGCCTAAGGTGGCACAGACGTACTTGTGGATACTCTCCCACTGTGTTCTGCCACTGTCTTCTGTCTGCACTGGAGTCTCCATGAGACCACAGGAGAGTTGGAGACCAGGCAGACCAGGGAACCACACTGGGATATTAGAATTTCTTCAGGCCATGGCTGGGTATTTGGACATGAATTTAACTCTGAAGATTCTCAGCACATTGCTCAGGGTATGGAACAAGGGATGGGAAGAATACAAACTATATGTTCCATTTGGCAGGCATGTTTATATCTGTGCAACTCACCAGGCACTTTTTCTTTTTTTCGAGGATGGGTCTCACTCTAGCTCAGGCTGACCTGGAATTCACTATGTAGTCTCAGGGTGGCCTCAAACTCACAGTAATCCTCTTACGTTTGCCTCCTAAATGCTGGGATTAAAGGCATGTGCCACCATGCCCGGTTTCACCAGGCACTTTTAGTGAGAGAAATAACCACTTGAACAGGTGTTTCTTAAGGAAGGTGTCTTTTCATTATCTTGTGGGAGTTCTTTCTTTGTTATAGCCACCTAAAGAGACATATGACAATTTCACAAGATGGAGAAGTTTAAATTTTTGTTAAATTCCTAATTATCCATTTCTTTCTGTTTTGTTGAGACACTAAATGGAACTCTCAACTATTTTGTATTTGATAGTAAGTTTTGTTTTCATGCTATTTTTAATGATATAAGGCAAGCTTTTTATATATACATGTGATAGTGATTAGGAAATGTTTGTCAAGTTAGAATTCTCAAGACTTATAATGAAAAAGACAATAAAGAATATGTGTTTGAAATACAATGCCAACTATCTAGGTATTATCCCACAACATTAGTGGTTATCCTGTTCACAGAACGTTCTGCAATGGCAAGTGAGAACATGTATCATTATTGTCCCTATGAGCATAGGTATTAAATAGTCCTATAACTTGTTGAATCTCTAGAACTTATGATGTTAAAATAGTGTCAGAAAGATGTTCATATAAAGCTGATGGAATTAAATGTCTAAAATAGGAAAACATAAAATATGAAAAAGGATTAAAATTTACTGAATAAACATTATTATATTCAATAAGATACAATGTTTGAAACATGTAAATGAGTGAACAGGATGATCTCAATTTTCCATTCCTATTACATAGACAACATGTAATATAAGGCTTGAACAATCTTCTGATCTTTTTAGATGAATTCCTCTTCCTTTCTCCTTCAAGAGAGGGCACTGGAACGTCCCCATCTTTTGCCCAATCTCAGACAATGGCGAATAAGCTAGTAGTATGGCAAACTGAAATGACTTAAAAAACAAATAAACTGCTCACAAAAGAATCCTTTCTTCATGCTTTAAAATGGGTTAATACAAAATACTGCTGGCTGTTCAGTGCTCTCAAGTCAAAACATCCAAAGTGTGTCATCATCTCACACAAAACCACGTAAGAGACAACCAAAAATCCTCTTCCATTGGAAGTAACATTATCATTTTAGTATTCCTGTAACCATCTCAGTTTACACCTCTGTGAAGGATACATGATGATTATTTATTCAAGAAAACTTAGCTTTCTTAAAACAAAAATCTCTCTATAGTACAGGATGCTAGATTCCTAGTATTTAGTCTATGTGTCTATATGTGAGTTATGAGTGGCCTTTTAATAAAAAAATGAAATTTTCACATCTAATACTGTAGCTACTAGCACATGAGAAATTGAATTGTTGTTCAAAACATATGTGAAAATGCCAATATTTCAAATATTTACTGAGTATCTTACTGAAATTAATTTTCACTGTTTATTTTTAGTTTTATTGAATGTAGTATCTGAAAATATACAAAGCATATCAATTCACTCTTTTTTCTTGTTTTTTTGAGGTAGGGTCTCACTCGCTGTAGTCCAGGGCTGGCCTGAAATTCACTATGTAGTCTCAGGATAGCCTCAAACTCACAGTGATCTTCAGACCTGTGCCTCCCAAGTACTGGGATTAAAGGTGTGTGCCAACATACCTGGCTCTCCCTTCATTTTTGACAACTTTTAAATTAATATTTATTACATTCTCACTAAGAGATAATGGAAGTATACATGGTTAAATGAGTAAATACCCTGGAGAAAAACCACTGAAAAATAATAAAGAAAAGTTTTGGTTCTTTTTATATTATTGTTGAATGGTCTTGTTGAAAGGTCAAGTTTGTTTGGAAATTATATATGTATTTTTCCTGGCATTATCAGGTCTATCATTTCATGTTTGGATGGTATGCTTTCTCTACTAAGGGCTTCTATACTTTTCCTAGTCATAGGATAATTCTTTATGGTCAAAGTTAGATTCCACTATTATATCTACATATTAACGTTTTAATCCAGCATTATCTTCTCTATCAGTCTGTACAGATGAAACAGCAACAAAAAATTATATTATATAACATATCTTTATTTATATTTATATTTATATTATATTATATTTACTATATTTATTTTTATATTTATTATATTATACTATTATATTTATATTTATATTATATAACATATCTGTACAGATGAAACAGCAACAAAAAGTTATATTATATAACATATCTTTCAGTTCACCAGGAGCCAGAAGATAGACCAGAAGAATACACTGATACCCTCAAGCTTTGTCCTCCTGAGGAGTTTGTGAGACTGCGGACAGAAAATGCCAGAAATGTACTGTAATATGGCATGACATTAAAGAGAGGGAAACAATTGTTCACCCCAAGGCATATGCTTTTAAATCACTAAGCTCAGGGAATAGGGATATATCTGTCATAAATTATTTGAAGGAAGAGAGCAAGTGGCTTTGAACACACCTTAATTTTCCTTTAAAAGTATGAGAAAATATGCATTGTTCAGTTTGTTCATTTCTTTATTATCATATCTATTTGTTATTTGTGAGAATTTCAACTGTAGTCATAGAATCAGAATACTTATAACATTATAGATGAGAAGTATTTATCTACTGGAAAATTCTACACATGAAAGATATTTTAAAAATATCATTAAAGCTTCCAAATACTGAAGTTAATATGTTAAAATTTTATCAATGCAATAATACCAAATATAAAGGATAATTTTTTATTCATTTTTACTGTATCCAATGATAGAATTTCTTTGTTTATATGATATTTGACCTCAACTTTGAATTATGTGAAATATTTGGATAGGATAGAAAAGGAGAACAGAAGACATTAACTGTTTTATTTTTTTTATGTAGACAGATAGTTATATTATGGTTCTGACTCTGAGTTTTGAAGAGGGATGAAGGCATTACCTTTCAGTACAAGCTAAGGATAGGAAAGCTATGTGATACCTTAGTACAGAGACAGTTATTATTGGTACATGGGCCATCCAAATATCTCAGGTAAATCAAATTCATTGAGTGTCCATTCCCTGCAGATCTATCCAATAAAAGAAAAAGGAATTCGTTCTCGCCAGGCTCTCATCATCTGCAATACAGAGTTTGATTATCTTTCTCGGAGGGATGGGGCTAACTTTGACATCTCAGGAATGGAGGGGCTGCTTAAAGACCTGGGCTACTCTGTATTGGTGAAAGATAAACTTACATCTAAGGTAAAAGCCTAAAAACCACCTACCCACCACAGTTATTTGTAGAGTCAACACATTTCCTGCTAAGAACAAATGAGTTTTATGCTAGGCAACACCCTTGTAACAACCTCAAGACACATGCAGGTAGGTAGGTACGTGTGTGTGTGTGTGTGTGTGTGTGTGTGTGTGTATCAATATAGTCAAAGGAGGTAGGCAAAATCTATGCCTCTTTTAAATCCAAGCATCTTTAATTGCATGCAACATGAAAAAAGGTGACTGGCATGGGTAACTACATAATTCTTACATTCAAAGATAAGGAATTGGGATATGGCCCAGAAAACTACAGATTAAAAATATAATAAAGGAGCACAAATTCAGAAAGGCAGCATTGCTTATGATTTAGTAGAAGGAGCTCTTCCTGTCATAGGGAATAGGTCTATTAGTAAGATTGAAATTTTCTATCTTTTTTTTTTATTTTTTTTAAATATTTTTTTAATTTATTTATTTATTTGAGAGCGACAGACACAGAGAGAAAGACAGATGGAGGGAGAGAGAGAGAATGGGCGTGCCAGGGCTTCCAGCCTCTGCAAATGAACTCCAGACGCGTGTGCCCCCTTGTGCATCTGGCTAACGTGGGACCTGGGGAACCGAGTCTCGAACCGGGGTCCTTAGGCTTCACAGGCAAGCGCTTAACCGCTAAGCCATCTCTCCAGACCTGAAATTTTCTATCTTGTGATTAATTATTTCATTATAGAGATGAATAATCAAACATAAGAAAGCAACCATAGTTCCAAGGATTTGGTGTGTGTGTGTTCACATAAGTGAAAAGCAACAAAAGTAGAAAATAGAAATGGAAATGAAGAAAAAAAACAAAACAGGAAAGTGGGAGGAATGCTTTGGGATGTGGTGTAGAAAAGCTTTTGTGAATATAACTAAAAGGGTCATGTGGCAGAAGAGGCTACCTAGAGGGAGATAAAAGAGGAGGACTTGTGAGGAAAACTGAGAAAAGCCTGCAAGAAGAAAAGGAAGATTGGAGTTTAGAGGAGACAAAAACATACCAGGAAAGGACTGAAAGGACAGACATTTGATTTCATGCTAAAACACAGAGTATTTTAAAGGGAAAGGGTAATGTATCTATCAATACAAGCCTCTCATTATATAATCAGGCACAAAGTACAGGTGCAAACTAGTCATATAAATGGCATGATAGAAATGATACATGAGTAACAGGTTTATAGTACATCAGCAGTTGCAGAAAGTTGGGACCCACTACTCCATTAAGAAGGAAAAATAAAACAGATGTCACTATTGAGTTGCTGCCAGGCACAACTACCAAGGTTGATGCATGTTTCCCATGTTGTATAAACTGAAATCAGGAGTTCTTATTGTCGGTCCACTTTAAGAATGACATTGATCTTTTCCAGGGTATGGAGTCAGTATTGCAGGACTTCGCTGCCCTTCAAGAGCACAAGTCTTCAGACAGTGCATTCGTGGTGCTAATGTCCCATGGCACACTGCACGGCATCTGTGGAACTGCACACAGTAACAAAAATCCAGATGTGCTACATTATGACACCATCTATCAGATCTTGAACAATCGCAAGTGCCCTGGTCTACGAGACAAACCCAAAGTCATCATTGTGCAGGCCTGCAGGGGTGGTGAGTTTTGACATTGAAATGAGTGAGCTGGGGAAATAATATCAGGTACAACGTAGAGGTGCAAACTAGCCATATAAATGGCATGATAGAAATGACACATGAGTAGCAGGTTTATTAGGCTTAAGAACTATGACATATAATATTCTGACTTTAAAATGAATGTGTTCGCACAGGAAGGTTAAGCATGCTTTATATCTATGGGAAATAATATTAGCCCATATGTAGTTCAAATAATTTAATGTAACTATTAGGAAATTCCCTTGGATGTCTTATGAAGGAAATTTACCTTGCTAGTTATGAAACACGTGTATTTTTACTCCAGTAAATGTACAAGAGGAGATCTCATGAATCCCTAAATCAGTTAAACAGAAATATTCAAATTTTAGAACAGTGTCATTGTAATTATTTTATTACTTTTAATGCTTTTTTACATTAGCTGACACAAAAGAATTGTTTTTGATAGTGGGAGAATTCTCCAACACAATAATTATGAGTGACTTTAATATTCCACTCTCATCAACAAATGGACTCTGCAGAAAAAGTCAGTAAAGAAACACAAGTATTAACCTACATTATAAATCAAAAGGACTAATGGGTATCTACAGAACAATGTTTTCAGTAGCTACAGGATATTAAATCATTTTCAGGAGCATGAGAAATTTTCTACAAAATATACTAGTAAGATATAAAGGAAGTCATAATATGTTTATAAAAATATTTAAAAATTTCACATAACAAAGGAATGAAAGTAGAAATAAATCATGAGACTTCCTTCTCTTGTTTCACAAGAGGATGAAAGGGTAGTGCAAGATATGAGAATCAGCACACAAAGTAAAATGAATATGTAGAGATGTGTAAAATCAAAAAATCATCTCAAAAGATATAATAAAGGAACTGATAAAATTGAACATCATGGGCTGGAGAGATGGCTTAGTGGATAAGGAGCTTTTCTGGTAAGCCTAAGGAACAAGGTTTGATTCCCCATTACTCAAATAAACCAGATTCACAAGATGGTGTATGTGTCTGTAGCTTGTTTGCAATGGCTAGCAGCCCTGGTTTGCCTATTCTCTCCTTCCATCGATCCCTATCTCAAATAAAAATAAAATATTATTTAAAAAATAAATAATTCATCAATTCTTCATAATTAAGCATAAAAGGATCATGCCTCAACATACTGAGCACTATGTATGAGAAACCTTTAGCCATCATGATATCATATGCAGAAGGAACAGGACAAGTGTGACAACCAATACAATTCTTCCTCATTATACTACTATGCAAATTAATCAGAGTCATAAGGGAATAGAAAAAAATAGTAAGAGTAAATGAGGAAAGCAGACTGTTTATTGTTTCTATATCTGAAAAATTATACATTAATAGAACTGATCCATGAATTCAGTACAGTAGCAAGTTACAAAACCAGTGCACAAAATCAGTAGTTTATACTCAAATTATGAACTCACTGCTAAGAAATCAGGAAAGCAACCTCATTACCAACACCAAGAAAGAAAAGTTAAGACTGAGCCAGGGAGATGGCCTAGAGGTTAAGGTGTTTGCCAGCAAATTCAAAAGACCCAGGTTCAATTCCATATTACCCATGTAAAGCCATTGACACAAGGTAGCACATGCATCTGGAATTTGTTTATAGTGGCTAGAGGACCTAGCCCACCCGTTCTCATTCTCTCTCTCTCTTTTACCTTCTCTACCTTTTCTCTCTTTCTCATAACTAAATAAATAAATAAAAGATTTTTAAATAAAAGGAAAATTAAGATTGAGAATCTCTACAAAGAAAAGTATTAAGAACCAAAGAAGTAATTTGAAGAAGATCATAGAAGACAGGAAGATGTCCAGTGTTTACTGTTTAGGGAATTTGATAGGGTTGATATGGTCACAACATAAAAATTATATATAAATGCAGTGCAATCCTTATAAAATACTAATAACTTAAAAGAATACAACACTAAAATTCCTATGGAAGGATAAAAGACCCCAAATAACCAAAGCAATACAGAATAATGACAGTAATTTGTGCTTGAGTCATCATAATACCATGTTTCTGATTATACTATATAGCCACAAATGAGTAACAAATTTTATGATATTGGCTTAAAAACTGACTGGTAGATGATAGGAGCAGTGTCATGCATTCAGAAGTCAATTCAATGAAAAAAAATCATTGTATTCTCATTATCAACATCACTCAAAAGGTTATTGAATAAAAAAAGATCTACAACAAATTATCAAACTGATTGTTAGTCATGAATAGAAAATTGAAACATGCCCTCTATCTTTTGTCTTGAACAGACTTCAACACAAAATGATCAAATACAATAATGCAGTATTTGCAACTTTGAAACATAGAAACTCCTTTAAAATAGTCACAAAATGTTGAATAGAGTTCCAAAATTCATGACATGATATCAAGAATTAATGAATTGAATTCCATTAACTCAAAAATATTCTTAGCTGAGCATGAGCATTTATTCATGTAATTCACATTATTAAGGGACCTACCTGAGTAGTATCACAAGGTTAAGGTCTGTCTGGACTGTGAAACAAGTTCAAGGCAAGACTAGGGAACTTACTGATACCCTACCTCAGAATGAAAAAAAAAAAAAAGTGGTAGGGATACAGATCAGTGGTAGAGCATTAGCAAAGCATGCACAAGGCACTGTGTTCAAGTCCCAACAAAAGAAAGAATTTTATGTACAGTAAAATATATAACCACAAAAAATTTAGCAAAATGAAAATACAAGATACAGTTAGAAAATGAGGAAAACCTTTTTAACTTATACCATGTCATAGGAGTCTTATTAGAGGCTTAATATCCAGACAGAATAAAAAATTCAAATCTCTATAAAGGCAACCCAATCAAAAAGAATTTAAATTATTTAAATGGGTAATTTTCAAAGTAAGAATTACAAGTGTCTAATAAATTTAACAAAATTTGCTTATATTTTTAAAGTACACTGGGATTCCATCTGACCCCAGTCAGAATGGCTATTAAATGAATGAAGAAAAAAAAGTAGCATTTTGTGGAGAAAAATAGTACAATTAATAGGAAAATAAATTAGTAATGTAATTCAGGCATGGTGGTGCACACCTTTAATTCCAGCACTTGGGAGGCGGATATAGGAGTATAGCCATGAGTTTGAGGCCAACCTGAGACTACTTAGAGAATCCCAGGTTAGCCTGGGTTAGAGTGAGACCCTACCTTAAAACAAACAAACAAAAAATAATGTAGCTATATAACTCATGAGTACATGTCTAAAGCAACAAAACTCAGCATAGAATAGAGATGCTACAATACATGTGGTAAGAGACTATTTATAATAGCTTAGATACAAAATCAGCCTAGGTGGCCATTAACAGATGAGTACTTAAAGAAAAATGGATTTCATGCATTTGAAATGCTATATAGAGGAATAGAATCCCAACATTTACAGAGAAGGCAGTCAATGGAACTAGAAATCCTCATGTACAGGAATCAGTCAGTTCAGTCACACAAATAACAAATAATATTCCTCCATTTCTTTTATGTGTAAACAAAAGAAAGATATACATTGGGGGCCTGAAAGTAGAAGGGGTGATTCAGGAAAAGGGCAGGGTGTGAGGACTGAGAGAAATAAGATGTGAGTGGAAAGAAAATGAGTGGACATGCACAAGCCAGAGTCTCCACATGTATAACATGTTTCACATTCATTTACATTCATTGGTACAAATGCTAATTATTAATAATTGTTCTAAAAACTGAAAATCAAGTGTGACCAGTATGTAATTATATTCCTGTCTGTCATTTTAAGCACATGTTAATTATACAACATATTGGGTTCCATTATGATAGTCATAGCTATGAAACACATTGATAATATTAAGATATTTCATACCTCTAATGTATTTTGATTATACACTACCACTTATCTATTTCTGTTCAAATCCTATCTTGTTAAACACTTCTACTTTCTTGTCCTTTTAATCTTTTAAACTAGATTCATCATAAATGCAGTTATATGATACAGGTCTTTCTGATTCTGTTCTCTTTTTACGTTTGTTTCTTTGTTTAACCTGAAGATCTTTGGCTCCATCCATTTTCCTTCAAATAACAAAATTCTGTTCTTCTTTATGGCTGAATAATGCTACTCTATATACACATCTCGCATTATCTTGATCCATTCATAACTTGGATACTATGAGTAATGTACAAGAAATATTAGAGTACATGTAGTTACTTTTTACTAACTTTATATTTTCTATTAGTTAGATTGATGTTATTAAGAAATGGTCTTGTTATGTACTCCTTGCTTGTCTCAAAATCAAAGCTATCCTCTTGTCTCAGACTCCTGAAAGCATGAGACAGTTATTTATCTCCATGACTCTCTGCTGACTCTGATTCCTTTGTATCTAAGTGGTGGTAGGGTCTAGTGGAACATTTTATCCCCACACATTACTGGTAGGAAACTTAGGGGCCTTCAGGGTTGATACTCAAGTTATTTCTTTCCCTTGTTATTCTTTACTTCATGTTACCTAGTAGTTATTGGTAGCTACACTTTTTTTTTTTTTTTGAGGTAGGTTCTCACCCTAGCTCAGTATGACATTCTGCAGTCCCAGCTTGCCTCCAATTTACAGAGATCCTACCACCTTTGGCTTCTGAGTTCTGGGATTAAGGGCATACACCACCATGCCTGACAGTAGCTACACTTTTTAAAGCCATAGAAATAGTATCTGCTAAATATGCTGTGAAGAGAATCAGATGAGGTCATCACAATTAGCTGTTTTAACCAAAAGCTTCTCCCAGATTCTTGATACAGTCAGTAGTAGTTTCTGTGTCATGATGGTGGCATTGTTAATTGGAATATTTCTCATGACACTGGTGGAAAAGCATTGTTTTTTCTTTCTCTCTCTATGCTGTGCGTGTGCGTGTGTGTGTGTGTGTGTGTGTGTGTGTGTGTGTGTTTCTAACTAAAAAGGACTGGTAAATCTCTGTTAACATGGACAATTGTAAAAGTCACCATGAACATGGTAAAGCAATGTTGACTCTTGATGTTTCCACAGAGAACTCTGGGGACCTGTTGGTCAGAGACTTTTCAAAACTCCAGGTTGACAGCTTTGCAGATTCACCAAGGAACGTGGAAGCAGATGCTGTTCGCCTAAGCCATGTGGAGAAGGATTTTATTACCTTCCACTCTACAACTCCACGTACGTATCTTTTGTTTCCTAATAGATATGTGGCCCAGAGGACACATTTCAGTGACTCTGGAAATTTGATATAGATCCTATACATAATAAGCACTTTGAGATAAATTGTTAGTGACAGAAATATATATTTTTAACTTTATTTTTATTTTTTTTTATTTATTTGAGAGCGATATATAGGGAGAGAGAGGGGGGTGGGAGGGAGAGAATGGGCATGCCAGGGCCTCCAGCCACTGTAAATGAACTCCAGACATGTGCGCCCCCTTGTGCATCTGGCTAACGTGGGTCCTGGGGAATCGATTCTCGAACCAGGGTCCTTAGGCTTCACAGGAAAGCGCTTAACCACTAAGCCATCTCTCCAGCCCAGAAATCTATTTTTTTTAAGTCTCTTCTCTCCCTCTCTCTCTCTCTGAACAAGAATCTCTCCCCCCGCCCCTGCACACACACATTTAAAAGCTGTGGTTTTATTATAAATATTATACTGTAAAGTCAACAATATTATGTATTTTAAACAAAATTTTATTAGTTAATTCTTCATACCTTCAACCCACCTTCTTTGTATCCTCCCCTCCTCCAATCTCTTGCCATTTTTGACAAGTTTATTTCAACATCTGCCAGATTTTGGTTTCCTTTTGGAAGGAAATGATATACTGCAGAAAATGAGTTAATATAAAGTTGCAAGTGCTTTTCCTAAAACTATAAAGATAACTGAAGCCGGGCGTGGTGGCGCACGCCTTTAATCCCAGCACTCGGGAGGCAGAGGTAGGAGGATCGCTGAGAGTTCGAGGCCACCCTGAGACTACATAGTGAATTCCAGGTCAGCCTGAGCCAGAGTGAGACCCTACCTTGAAAAACCAAAAAAAATAAAAATAAAAAAAAAATAAGATAACTGAAACTTTGCTTTGAAAAAGAAATTTAAAATCATACAATAAAGTTGTGAAAAACAACAGCCAAACTGATTGTTCTGTCTTCACAGATAACAAGTCCTATCGAGACTGTACAACGGGCTCTGTCTTCATCACCAAACTCATTGAATGTTTCAAAAAATATTCCTATTCATGTCACCTAGAAGACATATTTCGGAAGGTACCTCCTGTGTTTGTAAATAATTTAATTATTTGCTCAGAAAGAAGTTATCTGCATGAACTTTCTACATATCAATGACATGGTCATGCAAGTAAAAGTAGAGTCATACTGGTTTCTTTCATTCCCATTTAAAAAATCTAGTCTAGAAAGAATGCCAGACCACAAGCACAGGAGAACAAAGTGAAAAAATAATATTAATCATAATCTTTCTGTTATCTGTATATTTATGATATCTCAAAATTCAGAGATAGAATTTCTTTGAATTAACAAATAAATAAAGTATATATACATAAAGGAAAAGGCTATATTCCTGTGACACTGATGTGTGAACATGATATTCTCCTCACTGTGATCAAATGTCCAAAAGCAACATTTAAATTGAGAGAGATTCATTTTGGCACTCAGTTGCAGAGAATTCATTCCATGACTGTTGGATCTTCTTAACTGAGAACATCAGGAGGGTGGAGGGACAAGATGGAAATTCTTCACCCTATTACTATTACTAACAGGAAGCTGAAAGTAAGTAAAGCACTGGGAACCAGATATGGCCTTTGTAGTCATGCCTCAGTGACACACTTTCTCTCAGTAGCTTCTACTTAGAGTTTCTAGAATGTCTTTAAATAGTGCTGCCTTTTCTGTAGAGTCATAGTGTAAAAATATCCATATGCTTGTTCTCATCAACCCAGGAACACATACCACTCTTGGAATTTTCTATGTCAAAATACAAAATGTTTTGTGAGTTTTTAAAACATTGATCTACATCTACATCTTGCTTTTGGTTTTAGGTACAACAGTCATTTGAAAACCCAGATATTAATGCACAAATGCCCACCATTGATCGTGTAACCCTAACAAGATATTTTTACCTCTTTCCTGGCAATTGAAAATAGTAAGTATCAAATTTTGTTATGAGCTTAAACAAAGAGACAGGGATATTGATTATTTTGTAACAAGGTGTTAGTATGTTGCCCAAATTCTTCTTGAACTTATGATCTTCCTGCCTCAATCTTTCCAGTAGCTGGGATTCCACTTGTGTGCCACCACAGCCAACTTATACTTTATTTGTTCAATACTACAAATATGTATACAACATTTCATATGCCCATGTTCTGACACTCTAATTGTAAAATTGATTCACATATCAGGACAATGTTCAATTCCTCACTTACGTAATAAAATTTTATTTGGACATTGATTTTTTTCCCAAAACATTTATCAAAACACAGCCCCAAAAGTGGGAAAAATATCTCTGCTTCCTATATTTCTGAAAGATGATTAATATCTATAGTATACAGAAAATTTAAAAAATCAATGAACAAAACAATGCAATTGGTAAATGAATTCATATGATGCACAAACTATTCTGAAATTTAATATAAATATCCAAAATATATTAAATGTTGAACATTCTTAGTCATTAGGTTAATGCAAATTAAAACTACATTGACATTTTATCTCACAATCATACTGGTAATATGAAGAAAATGAAAAACAAACTAATGAAGACTTGGGTAAAATGAAACCCTTATACACTGCTGATGGCATTGTAAAGTAGCTCAACTACTAAACAAGTCAGTATGGCAATTCCCCAAAAAGTTAAAATAGGGGTGGAGAGATTGCTTAGTCATTAAGATGTTTGCCTGAAAAGCCTAACAACCAGGTTTGATTCCTTAGTACCCACAAAGAACCAGATGCGCAAAGTAGCACATACATTTGAATTCATTTGCTGTGACTAGTTGTCCTACTGAACCCATCTATTCCTTTCTCTCCCTCTCTATCACTCTCTCCTTGCAAATAAATAAAAACATTTTTAAAATTAAAGATATAAGTAACATAGTACCAGCTACCATGTCTGTGAATTCACAAAAATGATTATAAATTCACTAACATGAGAAATACTGGCACAAATATGTCTATTACAGTAATATCCTTGATAGCTACGGTATGGAATCAGCATAGTTTCTCATTAACAGCTAATCAAAATGTAGAATACACTTAAATAAATTGTCATTTTGAAACTCAGCACTATGTACAATGAATATGTTTGTGTGTGTGTGTGTGTGTGCACAGAATGAATTACTGTGTGCCAGATTGTGTTGTGGATACCTAGAAAATACTGTTGAATAAAATTCATGTAATGATTACTGTCAAAAAGCATCTATATATATATATATATATATATATATATATATATATATATATATATCATGTTAATAATGAGTGAGTTATGTAGAAACATTAAGGAGGAAAACATGGAAGCAACATGATAGGTGGTGTCCTGCTGAGGATGAAATATTCAAGAAGCACATCTTGGAAATGATGAAATTATAGTAAACAATTAATAGACGGTGAGTGAGTCCCAAGCTTCTTGTACAGGATAATGCCCCAACACAGGCAATGATGAAGACAAATGTCCTGAGGCAGACTTGTTCTAAACATTAAACAATAACAAATAAATAAATAAATAAATTATAAGGAAACAAAAATAGGGGAAAATAAGAGTGCAGAAATGACAGAGATGGACTGTGGAATGGAGGCATATTTAAGGGGATTGCTGCGAGTTTGAAGCCACCTTGAGACTACATAGTCTAGGTCAGTCTGAGCTACAGTGAGACCCTACCTTGGAAAAAACAAACTACACACTTTTTTTTTTTTTTAAATGTTGTTCAGGTAAAGTTTCACTCTGGTCCATGCTGATCTTGAATTCACTATATAGTCTCAGGGTGACCTCGAATGTATGGTGATCGTCCTACTTCTGCCTCCCAAGTGCTGGGATTAAAGGCAAGCATCACCATGCCTGGCTTTTCATATATTCATGAATGGAAAGATGACAAAGTATCATTTTTGTTTTACCTAGATCACTTTGAATTCCATTTCACAATGTAGAATAAAGAGGATGCAGGGGAAGGTCAAAGGCAAGAACACTGAGGAGAAAAATATGATGGTGATGAAGGTGATGAAGTCTACAGGAATAACCACCTTCTTCTTATATTCTATCTTCTGCAGAAACTACAGACAATGCAGCTTGCTTTTGTTAACTTCAAGAAATGGCTGTTCTTGGGGTAATGGTGCAGGCCTATAAACTCAGAACTGGTCATGCTGTGGAAAGATATTGTGAGTTTGGGCCAACCTGGTCAACATAGAGTGATCCTGTCATAAATGCTAACATTACTTTCAACAAAACACCACGTGTATTTAACTCTCTTTACATTAATGAAAATTATAAAAAATGAGGGTCTGAAGAGGCTGCTCAGTGATCAAGGTGCTTCCCTGCAAAGACCAAGAACTCATGCTTGATTCTCTGGTACCAATGTAAAGCCAGATGCATGCTCCCCCCACCTGTTTCTCTCTCTCAAATAAATTAATTAATAAAAATTAGAGGAAATGACTTTTTTTCTGTTTGGTTCTTAAATGAAGAATGGAATTAACATCAGTGAAAATAAGAGGGGATAATCTAATCCATATTCTAATCTTGTAGCTCATGTAGTATTTGCCCTTCAACAAAGAAGGATGTTTATGATTCACCGGTAGCAATAATGTAAGTGGGTGGGGCCTAAAATTGCCATAACATTTCACCTTGCACATTAAGATAATAACTATAAAAACATAATATGTTAGCCAGGAAATGTTGTAATTTGGATGTTAGTATACTGTAAGATAGATGCAAAATGATGTAGCCAGTATGCCCACCCCTGTCGTGTATTCTACAGATAATTAACATAATGTCTCAAAAATACTTTTGCATATAACAGCCTATTTATTTACAATAGTTATAGCATAAAAGCAACTCAATGGGCAGTGTTATTGTTACATTGAAAGCATATAACACCCAACCATAAGCAGCTCGTGGTAGAAAGGTATTAATTTCAGATTATAGTTTCAAGGGCAAGTTTCATCATGGAAGGGGAATCATGAAAGAATAAGCTGCTGGGTGTTACATGTCAGAGCGGCAGGAAATAAGTATCAAGAATGAGCTGAAGTATCACTAGCATGGTGGGGATGATTCTAAATTTCCCATACCTGCTCCCAGTTACACAAGTCCACTAGCAAGACTCTACCACCTAAAGGCAGCCCCAACTGTGAATCAAGTATGAAGCTTAATAGTAAACAGAACTACTGAGTTTATGGGTTTTTTTTTTTATATTCAACATGCCAAATTTTACCTCAAAGACTCAAATATATCTCATAGTGAAAAATGCATTTAGGCCAACCTTAAAAGTTCACATACTCTCCATCAGTTCCAGCACAGCTTAAAACATCAAGGTCCCATCCAAGACTCAGGACAGTGTATTGACTATGAGTCCTATAAAAACAAGACACAATTTATATATGTCCAACACATAATACACAAAGTAAACATTCCAACTCCAAGATGATAAAAGTAGACCATAGAGAGGAAAGCCTGATGCAGATCAAATACCAGCAAACCAACTCTGTCCTTCTAGCTGTAAGGTTTGCTTTCCAGGCAGAAAATACCAAAGCCAGCAGCTTTCCTTTATGTCTATCACATTTTCTTGTCATGTTCAAAGACTTGGAGTCTCCCAAAACCTATGATTCACCTACACATAATGGCTTCACAGGGCCTCCCTGCAGGGAAAGAATGACAGATCAGGTAGGAAGGTGTCACATCTTGTCACGAAAGCAGGAAAGAAGCAATTGAAGTGATCTGAGCTAGCACAGGCAAGAGGGGCAGAGGCATAAAATCCAAAATTCTTATCCCAGTGACCCCTACTCCTGTAAAGCTCTTCCTACCAGAGGCTTCTGTAGATAAGAAATAACTATGGAACTTATTTGAAACACTTGGTTTGGGGATATGCAACAGTGGTTAAAGGTGCTTGTTTAGAAACCATAATGGCCCTGGTTTGATTCCTCAGAACCTACGAAAGGCATATTTGCAAAATAGCACAGGCATCTGGAGTTCATTTTCAGTGGCAAGAGGTTCTGTGAAGCCATTGCTTCTCTGTCTTTCTCTCACTCTCCCCTACTACAGTTTAATAAATATTTTTTTTAAATGAGGCTATGGGAGAGCATTTCAAATTTAAACAATCACATCAAGAATCTATCAACTGATGAATAGATAAATAAAATTGAATAACATTCCATTATATATACACATAAGAATATTATCAGCTTTAAAAAAAGAAAATTAATTGTGTGAAAATATGGTGAACCTCATGGATATTTTGCCAGCTTAAATACACAAGCCACAAAGACCAATATTCTACCATTGCAGTTTTATAAGATTACTTGAAGACCAGGCATTATAGCTCATGCCTTTAATGCCAGAACTCAGGAGGCAGAGGTAGGAGGATTATTATGAGTTCAAAGCCTCCCTGAGATTACATAATGAATTCCAGATCAGCCTGGGCTAGAGTGAAACCATACCACAATAAGCCAAAGGGGAAAAAAGAGAGAGAAAGAAAGAGAGAGAGAAAGAGTGAGAGAAAGAAAACTTGTGTATTCCAATTCATAATAGATAGAACAATGGTAGTAGCTCATTAGCTGGAAGTGGAGACTATGTGAGTTACTTTGTGTTACTATAAAAGAATATTCATGTCTAAATACTTTATCAAATAAAGAGGTTTATTTTTGCTCATTATTCTGTAATACAGAAGGTTCATAAAGCATTCTGGTGGGGCTCCTGCAAGACTACTGAATGAGGATGGAAAGTCCATACATTTAAGACACTCTTGTTTATAGCCATCTCTCTGCATGGGACCAGCATTAGTATCTTCCAATGGTGGTTTCCTAATAACCTAATTTCTTTACACTGGGTCACACATTATAAGAATTCGTCTTTGTGAGTCCCAGCCCTTTGTACCATGGTTTCAGCATGTGATCTTTTGAAGGACCTATGCAAACCACAAAAGGAAGTAGTTAATTGACAAGGAGCTGTGTTTTACTCACTGAGGAAAAGAAAGGCCTAGAGTTCAATGATGGTGATTAATTACACTGATTTATACACCTACTGGTGGATGTGTAAATTATGTATTGTATACATTTTGCTACAATAAAAATGTTGAAAAAAGAGGATATGGTTTGAAAGATAAAAGGTAGAGATTAACTGGGGCAAGAAACACCAACCAACTTACAAGAAATAGAGTTGAGTCATTGATTAACATTAATGAAGAGAAAAATGAGAGCTAAATATGTTATTCAACTGAGCATGGGGGTACAGGATATGTGGCTGAGGCAAGAGAATCACAACTTTATGACAAGCCTAGAATTATGATTATGTCTCAAATTTTAATTAAAAACTTGATTAATGCACATAATTAATGAACAAAACAGATGAATATTATGATACCACCAACAGCATACAGATGAGTTACAGAAAGCAAAGTAGGATTCATTTTATGTAAGAAGTGAACAATGGCATTGCTTGAATTCTGTAGATCAGGGGATAGATAAAATAGGCATTCTCCAGTCCATTAAAGATTATCAATATAAAACAAATATGGAAGTTAAGTCTACAACATAGGGCATAAGATAAACTGATGTAGTATATAAGGTATAATATCTATTATAAGATTTTCTATACTACAAGATTAATTAGCTTTTGAAGGCATTAATCTGAAAAAATGCTTTGAAATTATAATCTAACATTTTAATACCAATGCAACCATCCTCAAATAAACTCTTTAAGGGTTTGAATTTTCATATTATTACAGTTTAAATGAAAACAAGCTAATAACCCTAAGTGATAGTAGTATGGTTGTATGTTAATGTTCCTGGGATGGTTAATTTGATTGTCAACTTGATTGAATTAAGAAATTTCTAAAGTTTAGCAGAGTAAACCTTGGATGTATTTGAGGGCATTTCCAGAGAAGATTACCTGAGAAGGGGAGACTCCCCTGCTTTTGGATCCTATGAATTTGGTATCCTAACTAGAAAAGTAAGGGGAAAGGAGAAAGCCAGATGATTGTCAATATTTCTCTTTCCTGGTTTGCCCAGATGTGAGCAAGCAGGCTCACATTCCCCTCATCATGCTGAACTGTATTTCCTAAAAATTTCTTCCTGAGCCAGTCTCCAGACAGCCCATGTAATGCTGTAATGCAACGTGAGCTACTGGGGTAAAGTGGACAACAACCATGTGAGCAAGCAGTGGTATAAGCTACTCAGGAGCGATCAGCCTGATAAGATGCACACATGAGTGCAATGCTAGCACACAGTATTGGTGGGTAACCAAAAGCTTTCTGATTGGGTGAAAGATTCACTCAGTGGAAAGGAACCCACATCTGGAACTGGGAATCACGTCAGAATCCTAATGGAGACAACCATTTTGCCCTCCAGTGTAAAGCTCTCACTAGTCTGGCTAAAAGTGGGGCTACATCCATGAAATTCTCAAATTAATAATGGTTATCCAATTTAACCTATGCTGACTTCACTCTGTGTGAGAGAATATGTCTGTTTGTTTTTAGTTTTTCAGCAGGTAGCAAGATCTGAAGAGATAAACCACCCCTCACTGCCAAGACCCAGCTGAAACTACAGAGGAATTGGGGAGATGGGCAAGATTAATGCTTCCACAAAGAGCTGATAATCAGTATCAGGCTGAAGGAGACAAACCCAGAGGATACTTGACACATACCAGAAAGAAATCCAGAGGCTACTAGGAGCTCAACACTGAAGTAGACTTAAAACAACCTACCAAGGCTCAGGGAAATTTGCAGAAGAGGAGGCAGAAAGATTGTAAGAGCCCCAGGTTGGGACATCATTCCCAGAAGCATTGCCCCCATCCCAATAACTGTTGCTGTCACAACACATAACCCACAACCCCATGGGAATACTAGCAACCCCGATGAAGAGGTCCACCAGCGGAATGGGGGCACAGAGGAGGAGGAGGGTAAAGACGGTACCAACACATGATATATCCATACAAAATGTGTTCTCAATAATAAAATAAAATAATAAAAAATACTGCAAAAAGTTCCTTTTTGTCAGGTGTTTGGACACATTGATGAGAAAATAACTAACATGATTACTATTCAGAATAAAATCTATAGATCAATTTGTGTCTGCCAGTTCTGTATTGCTTAGTCCCAAAATATTGCAGCTTCGGTGGCCTGACACTACAACTATTAACTGGCTGACAGGTAGTCAGTCATCTAGATGAGGCCTCTTATCCCAGCTGGATAATCATTTCTGAGGTCATCTGCACATCAGGTAGGCATGCCACTCAAACAAACTGATACCTTTCTATTTTGGAGCTGCCCCAACTGATCTCTGATGCCCTTGTCTGGTGCACCTGGTCTCTCACTCATGTGATGATTGATGCTTCAGTAAACAAGCCCATGTTATCCCCACAGATATCCAGGTGTCCATATAACTGAAACACACTTTTGAACTGCACATGGTTCTGAGGTAACATTTTGGGCAAATTAACTTTTAAGGCCAATTCAGAGATAAGGCAAAAGATGAGGGTACAAGAAGGCCAATGATAAGGATCACATCAGTATTGTACTCAGTGATATATTAAAGAATAAAACTTTCACAAAGATAATAGCTAGACATGGTATTTTGGTTACTGTACTGAGAAATAGAAAATTAGGTCACAATTTTTATGTTACATAATTTGCAATAATTTAAAGACAATCATGTACATATAAGTTTCCCAGAACTAAAGTATAAGATTTCCTGTGTATTTTTTCTTTTGCTGTTAATGTGCATGTTATATGAGTGTGTGCGTATGCATGTGAATATGTATGTGCATGCATGTGAAGATTGGAGGTCAAACTTGGGTGTTTATCTTTAGTTGGTTTCCACCTTATTTTTGAGACAAGGTCTCAGAATGATTTGGCCAGCCAATCCCCAGGGTTTGGATTATAGATTTGTGCTGCCACATTGAGCTTTAAGATGAATGCTGGAACCTTCAAACTCAGGTCCTTATGCTTATTTGGTAAACACTTCCCATTGAGCAATATCCCCCTTCCTTTGAGAAATGAACAAACAAAAATCTATGCATAAATTTAATGATTAAGCAAATACCTAGTATTGATTGATAAGCATATCAAGAGTGCCAGAGGGAATGGATTGTTCTCATGTTTTTTTTTAAATATTTATTTGTTTATGAGTTGGAAAGAGAGAAAGAGGGAATGAGTGCATCAGAGCTTCTTGTAGGTTCAAACAAACTCCAGACACATGTACCACTCTGTCTGTGTGTTTGGCTTTACCTGAGTACTGGGAATTTAACTCAGGCCACCAAGCTTTGCAAGCAAGCACCATTAAAGTACTCAGAAATCTCTCCAGACCTGTTCTCATGTTTTGAAACAGTAGTACAAGAATCATTATTTGATCTTTCTCCATCAGCCTCTCTCTCTCTCTTGCTCTCTCCTGAAGTCTTCCAAATTTACATATTCTGGGTTGAGCAAGCACCATTGGCCTGTGACAATCCCCCCCTCCCCCCGCAGTGGTGGCACTGGGAAAATAGAAATTTAACTGGATTTAATAACAGTTCTAAATAGAAGTGAAATATGGACACTTACACTTACGTGTGATTATGTACATTTTTATTCTGATAACTTTGTTCTATCAAAGAGAAAAGTAGTACATCAAAGTAGAAGCCTGATCCTATCATGGAAAAGAAGGAGAGAATTTTGGGAGTGGGGGTTTCCCACTAAGGCAACATCAACCCGTGAGTGTTTGCGAAAAGGAAAAGCAGAACATGTAGCAATGCTTTCACTTTCATTGCTATCTGTGCCTGGGGAGCCTGCCCAGCCATGGCTGGTGAGTGGTTCTTTCCTTCGGTATGATTCTTCTGTGGGAGTTCCATCTTGGTGTTAGTGAGAGAAGACGGCAGCGTGAGGGAGTTCACCAACAGAGCTGTGTTGGCATGGGGGTGCGGGGGCTGTGGACGTGTGTGTCACGGCCCTGAGCATGTCAACAGACAAAGTTTCTTAGGCGAGTTTTACAGCTTGTGGAAAGAAAGGAAAATGTAAATGGTGTTTGTTCTGCAGAGTTTTCAGTTTTTTGACAACTAAAGGATTTTTTTTTTTTTTAATTCACACTCATTCCATTGTTATTCTGTTGTGAAGGTAAGAAGCCAGGCTGCTGAAGTATCACTGGCATTGCCTCCTTATTTCTGCTCTCCGTTTGGCCTTTTGTTTTCATTAAGTAAAACAGCTGGATTTTGCTGTCTGTATACAGACAGCCATTTTCCAGCGCTGGCAGTAGATAAACAATACATTATTTTACAGATGTAATGTAGTCATGTTTTACTGCCATATATATTGAACATAATGTCCTTTTAATTAGTTATTAAGAAAAAAATTACAGAAAGTAAAAAGATTATGGCCAACATATAAACAGCCATCAGTAAATGGCTTAATTAATTTTTTTTTTCTTTCCCTTCTCTGACTTCTATTTCTTGGAGAGGGTTGGGCAAGGTAGGTGGTATTTCAAGTACAGTCATTGTAGATGGAAATTTATACACCTATCTTCATCTGTTAATCAGAATTTCTGAAAATTAGGTGGGAGAAGTTTTTATTAAGCTGTTTATAAGATCTTACTCACATTAAAATTTGAGAAGCACTGGTGTTGAATCAGATTCCTGAGTCTCACTCTATGTTTAAAATCTTATTATTCTCACAGCCAAAGGACCACCAGAAGAAAATCCAGTCAGAATGGTAAAGTTGGTTGCCAGGGATATGCTGGATGGCATTTTTGATGACTTAATAGAAAAGAGAGTGTTACATAGAGATGAGTTATACAGAGTAGAGGAAGGCATTGACTACATCATGAATGATACTGAACATCTAGTTGAGGATATCTTTGAAAAAGCAAAAATGTCTGGCAAAATCGTTGCAGACCACATCATCAATTCCAAGCAACAGCTGAGTTTGAGTAAGTAGTTTGGGTCAGAATGCTATTAACTACTCTGTTTTCCTCTGTAGTTTCTGTCCTTTTTTCTTTTTAATTCAATTTAAATTAAAACTAGAGTGCATTGATCATTCAGACATCTATTTTCCCCTCCCTACCTATGTACTTTTTTTAATAGTACAAAATAGTAAAGTACCCCAACTAAGTTTCTACTGGGACATTTTTATTTATTTATTTATTTGAGAGCGACAGACACAGAGAGAAGGACAGATTGAGGGAGAGAGAGAGAATGGGTGCGCCAGGGCTTCCAGCCACTGCAAACGAACTCCAGGCGCGTGAGCCCCCTTGTGCATCTGGCTAACGTGGGACCTGGGGAACCGAGCCTCGAACCGGGGTCCTTAGGCTTCACAGGCAAGCGTTTAACCGCCAAGCCATCTCTCCAGCCCTCTACTGGGACATCTTTAACAAATATCACCTTTAATACCATACAATTTACTTTTTTTTAATCACATTCTTGTCTTTCCCTTTCCTAAAATGCAAATTCCATAAAGCAGGAAACTTGCCTGCTTTATTCAAAAACATACCTGACATCTACCAGATGACAGATGCTCAGAAGATATTTATTAAGCCTATGAATGTTATTGGGGCCATACTGAATTCTGACATAATATTTATAGAAGTCTAAGCTGTGAGTCATTCCCAGATATAGAAGGTATAATAGGGGGAAATTCTACTCCCTTCTGATTAACTGGAAATTAATTCCAAGGAGTAGTGTCTAGGAATCATGATTTCTACTAGTTACAAATAGAACTTGAAGATAAGGGGAAGAGTAATAGCTCTTTAGAATTTTTTTTTTTTTACTTGTTTGCATTCATGAGGGGGAGGGCACCAGGATCTTTTGCTGCCTCTGCAAAAGAATCCCTGTCTGGCTTTATGTAGGTTGATGGGGAATTGAATCTGGGTGGGCAGTATCCTCCAGAAGCTTTAACTGCTAAGACATCTATTCAGGTCCCTGTTATCTCTTAGAAAATGGGGACTATTTTAAGTTTTATGGATCAAATGGTCTTTCTCATTACTTAGATATGCTATTTTGACATGATTTCAGCAATAAATGAAAAATTGAAAAGGAGTGCTGATGCCTTCCAATAATACTGGTACAAAATGACCAGACTGAGTTGGTCTACTGGTTGTAAGTTCACTGAATCCTGTCCAGAGTTTACAAAGTAGTAACATAGAATAGAATATAACCTAATATTTTAGACCATTCCTCATGTTTTTTGATTGTGAATCAGACGTATACAGATACTTTTCTCAGGATAATAGATGATACAGAAATACCATGACTAAATATTATGATCATTACCTTAATTATATAATCATGAAAATAATTGCTTCCTGTATCATAGACACTCTACCTCCCTTTTCACTTGGAAGAGGCTTTTATGCCATTAAAGAAATGTGAAGCTTAGAGAATTGCCCAAATCTGCATGGTCTGTGAGACTAGTGGTCACTTACTTATCAATGTAGTAAAGGAGCTTGAAATGTGTAAGTCCTAGAGATGTAGCTATGGAAACAATTTTTTTCAATATTATTTCAGAATTTGATACTGATGATGATGATGATGAATCTCAGGAAAATTCTGCATCATCTTCCTCTACAACAGGTAAATGCCCTTCATCACAATCACAAGTAGAAACTCTGATACTTCTATGGTAATGTCCCAGGAAAGACTTGGAGACCTTGTGGTGTTAGCAACACTTTATCATTAGCAATGACCTTAAGTTTATGTCAAATCTACCTCAGAATCTGAAGATGTAAGTAGAGAAAATAGAAATGAACAAACAGCTGGAGACTCGTAGGCACTGCCTTTATCTCCAGGAGGTAATAGTCACCAAGATTAGTGTTTCTTGGTGCCCTTCCGCATCACTTGGGGAGAGGAAACATGACAGGTATAATGTATTGCAGTGGAAAATCCACTTCCCTGAGGTTCAGAAACCTGTGCTTTTTTTTTTGTTTGTTTTTTCCTCACAAAGTCTCTCCAAAAGTTAGCACTTATTTTCCTACACTTAACTTTCTCCTCAGAATCCATTGTACAGGAAGGTGAAGAAATGGAGAATGCTGCAGATGCTTATGCTTCAGGTCTGATGCTGACAGATAATTTTCTATTATGGAATATCCACTAACATTATTTGAGATAAGGCAGATTGATTTTACCCATCTCCTTTGCTCCTCTCTTTCATTTTCCCAAACTTAGTTCCCCCTTTTCATTGACTATTTTATCACTTATGATCTATTAGTTTTCACTACTCATTTTCTTTCCCTTTAGGACTCTCTTACCCCCTTGCATGGGTATTTTTCTAGTTTCCTGCACTTGCATGCACACACACACACACACACACACACACACACACACACACATTCTACAGTAAGATCTGCATGTCAGAGAAATAGATGCAGTATTTGTCTTTCTAGGCTTGAGTTACTTCAGTTAATATAATATTTCCCAGTTCCATCCATTTTCCAGAAAAATCATAATTTCATTGTTTATAGATGAATGGAATTTCATTGTGTGTACTTACCATCTTTTCATTATCCAGTCCTCCATTGATGGGCATGTAGACTGATTCCATTTCTTTGTTATTGTGAAGAAAAAAACAATAAATATGAGTAAACCAATTACTTAGTAGAAGGGTATAGTGCCCTTTAGATATATGCTCAGATTTGTATTGCTGGGTCATATAGTAGGTATATCTTTAGCTGTTTGAGAAAACTCAACACTGATTTCCATAGTAGCTTTATCAGTTTACACTTGAGTCAATAATGGAAAGGGGTTTTCTCCATATCCTCACAGTATTTGCTATTATTTGTTTTCTTGATGTCAGCCATTCTGGTAGGGCCAAGTAGAAATCTCAAAATGATTTTCATTTGCATTTCTCTGATGGCTAAGGATGTTAAACATGTTTAAATGTTTTGTTTTGTTTTTGTCATTTGTATTCTTTCTCTTGTTAAGTTCCTTAAATCATGTTTTGATTAAGCTATTTGGCTTTTTTGAGTTATTTGCATATTCTAGACATTAATTTTCTGTCAGATGCATAGCTGACAAATATTTTCTTTCTTTCTATCAGCTCCCCTCTTACTTAGTTAACGGTTTACTTTGCAGTGCAGAAACTTCAATTTCAAGAGGGCTCATTTGTCAATTGTTGATCTTATTTACTTATGTACTTACGTTTGAGCTAAGGTAGATTCCAAAAGGATCTATGGATTACTGGAAAGGGAACCAGAATCATAGCCAAGAAATTTATACAATGAGCCCACCACTAATTACACTAATTCCATGCTTTGCCATCCCATATTGTTAAATAGCATCAAGGTCATCTTTAAATTCAAAAGGCAATAAAGATTTGAGGTGATCTTCATCACAAAACAGGATGTGGTTAAGTATGTTTATATTTAAAAGAATACCTCAGTATGAGTTACACATTATTTGTGGTCACCAAAGAAATGGAAACTTATTGGATAATATTAAAGCATTATATTATCTAGAGGTCATGATACACAGAGACATTGCCTCCTACCCATAACTGATGGCTAACTCCACAATGCCCAACCCATATACCCTGTCAAGGAGGGTCCCTGTGACAGGAAGAAGGCTAACAGGGGTACCAACTTGACTGTATTTACTAAGTATAAAATTAATTTTAAGGGCTGGAGAGATGGCTTAGCGGTTAAGCGCTTGCCTGTGAAGCCTAAGGACCCCGGTTCGAGGCTCGGTTCCCCAGGTCCCACGTTAGCCAGATGCACAAGGGGGCGCACGCGTCTGGAGTTCGTTTGCAGTGGCTGGAAGCCCTGGCACGCCCATTCTCTCTCTCCCTCTACCTGTCTTTCTCTCTCTGTCTGTCGCTCTCAAATAAATAAATAAAAAATTAAAAAAAAATTAATTTTAAAAAGAGGTAGTAATAGTGTTGTTATCTAATTATCATATTTTTAGAAGTGAATAAACTGAAAAATGAAAACTTTATGATCTTTTTTCATGTTGTTTTCTTTTCGAGGTAGGGTCTCACTGTACCTCAGGCTGACCTGGAATTCAATACGTAGTCTCAGGATGGTCTCAAACTCATGATGATTCTCCTCCTACCTCTGCCTCCCAAGTGCTGGGATTAAAGGTGTGCGCCACCATGCCAAGATTTTTTTCATGTTTTTATGCATCTGATTACATTAATTGAAACTCTGACTTGCCCCTCTCAATAAAACAGTAAGAAGTAGATGACAATCTCTCATCACTGAATTTATAATTGAGTGAGGGATGATATATAATCAACATGTAATAAGTATTATGATTTCAGATAACTTGTAAGAAGAAAGAGAATTAGACTAGGAAAAGTGATGAAATCTGCAAGAGTGGGGTGAAGATAGTCTAAAATTGGCAAATGTTCTCACTGTTAAGACCATGCCATTGAGGTCATATGTCTATTTTTTCTTTGTTGTTTTTCAAGATAGGCTTTCACTGTAGCCCAGGCTGACCTAGAATTCACTATGCAGTCTCAGCATGGCCTTGAACTCAAAATGATCCTTCTATTTCTGCCTCACAAGTGCTGGGATTAAAGAAGTGAGCCACCACATCTGACAATATGCCTGTATATTCATGAAAAATAGAAAGGAAATTGTAGTGGAAAGGCCAGGTTATGAGCCCTAGAACAGGAATGATCATATTATACAAGAGGCTTATAGAAAAGGTTAATGTGGCTATAAAATAGAAAATAGAGGGAGTATGAGACTTAAAACTATTAAATTGTTGGGCTGGCAGGATGGCTTTGCATTTAAGGCATTTGCCTGTAAAAACAAAGACCCGGGTTCTATTCCCCAGGACCCACATTAGCCAGATGTTCAAGAGGACACACACATCTAAAGTTTGTTTGCAGTGGCTAGAATCCTTGGTGCACCTATTTTTTTCTCTCTCTCTCTCCCTCTTTATCAAATAAATAAAAATAAAATTAAAAAATAAAATAAATCTATTAAGTTGTTGAATCTGAGATAAACTGCACAAGGTTTTTAGCAAATGAAAAACAATTTGGATTTTGTTTTCTGTAAAGAAACTTAAGAGGAAACATGTGAATGTGTGGTGGTGGTGGTGGTGGTGATGTGTGTGTGTGTGTGTGTGTGTGTGTGTGTGTGTGTAAGAAAACTGCTCTGTTAATGGCAGCCACTCCTTAAAAGTTTTAGGAAACTTGTATACCTTTTGCTTAGCCCAGTCATATATTAAAGTTAATACCCATCACTAAATATATAAATAAGGTATGTATAAGTATTATAAATATCCTTTTATTAACTTTATATTACCTTTTTATACACGTACATTAAGAATTTTAACCATAATCTTCTATGATTAATATGTTTTGTACTTCCCCATAATCTTCCACTGAATTCCTTCTTTTCTCCAACTAGTCTTTCTGTTTTTGTATCTCTGTTTTTTTTTTTTACTTCCTCAAACATCCATGGTAACATGTTGATGGGCCAAATATTGTCCAAGTAGTGACTACTTGCTGTAAAATTATGAATGAAAAGGCCACTTCATATCCTCTTGCTCTGTCACCTGTTCGTCACAGTTCCCTAAGCTGTGGTGGATGTGATGTACATGTCTCATTTAGCACTTAACTATAACTTATACTAATCACTTTAATGGATCTTGGGTCTCCCCATTATTTTCCTCCATCTGCAAAAAGAATCATCTCTGACAAAAAATGCAAGTAAGCTGTGGGCAAAAGCATACATATTAATAGTAGGAGTGTTTATTTAAAAATAAAGACATATAGATAAGCCATATGGAAACCTATGTCTTTGTTAATAATTAAGGAAACAAAATGGAGAGCAATGATGAATAAAACAGGTCCATAACAGTAGTAGCTTATGACCTAAGCCTTTGGCTTTTGGGCAGGTTGCCCATACCAACCCCACTATGAATGCCTTCCCATGAAGCAGGCCTCAATCCAAATCAGAGAACAGTTGTTTACCCCTACCATTGATATACCTTTATTGCACTGGTGGATACATCGTGCCAGGCTAGCTGCTTGTGTCGCTCCCAGGATCTGACACTGATTAAGACTACTAATGAATTTTCTCCCCCAGAAGCCTGCTTAGTACTTTCCTGTGCAATGACAACTATCTAGTAGGCAGGAAGCTTCTAGGTCATTCCCAGTTTGGGTGCTCAGAGTCCTGATACTGAAGCATGTGGTGTCTTCAGCAATATGTTATTACCAACTAGCTCTGGAACATACCCAAGACCAGTGATAATACCCTGTCTTGTTTTGGAGGCCTCATGAGCCCCCCACCCAAATCAAGAACTAACTGGAAGGTATCCATCCCATTGCTTGCACTGGGATTTTCCTATTACCTGTCTTCTAGGCTCAGTATTCTCCACCCCATAACTTTCTCTTAAAATTATTTTAAAGTTATTAGTTGAAATTATCTATTCATTGACAAACAATTGCTTTAAGAATTCTAAATACTGAAAATATAAAAAATGTCAAAGAGTTGATAATCAGTCAATGCAGTTCAATAAATACAATTAAGAAAATACAGTTACTGTTTATTTGCAGCATCCATATGTAAAAATATGAACATAGAGAAGTGCATAATGAAATCAAGAAAGAATTTGTGTGCTTTCATGGGAAAAGGAATCAGAAGTTTTCCTTATTGTCTTCATACCATCAATCCATACCAATACCTACAGGGTATGATACATTTTATAACACAGAGAAGTTCCAAAATGCCTTAGAATGATATAAGCCACTATCATTGAAATGGTCTGAGAGGTAATAAGTTAGGGGGAATGCTGAAAACTCAAATATACAGATAGCAATTTTATTCCAATCAATGAAAATTGGACTTCCTTACTAATTTTAGTTTTTTGTGCTTGTGTGATTCTAATGTGCTGAATCTGAAAGATACACCAATGCCATGAGCACTATTAAACAACACCATAACAATAAAACAAGGTCACTACTAGGCAGAAAGAACTAGACCTTAAGACTTTGCTTCAGTCATTTTTTAAATATTAAATTATTTCCTTATTTAATTATACTTTTGAGGTAACATTAGTAAATATTCCAGAGAAAAGAAAACAAAACCAAGAGATTGTAGGACTGCATGATAATGACTAATACTGCTTCAAAAGCTGTGGTTTGGTTTGGTTTTCTCTTTTAGATCCTCAGCAATCCCAGGCTGCCAAAACCAATGATACACTGACACTTTGCCCTCAGGATCACTTCCATAAACTGAAGACAGAAAAGGCAGAAGAAGTAATGTGCTTTGGGATCAGGTCAAGTGGTAGCCCATTCAGTCAAGACATTGGGGACATACTTTGTATTTAAGTTCTCATTTCAGATGCTTTCAAAAGGGCAATGGATGTTGTCTAATAGAGGGATTCTCACCTTAGATTTCTCAGTTCTTTTCTCACCCTGAAATATGTCCTTAACTCCTCTTAAATGAGTACTTAGGCCTCATAGATGGATTCCATCACAGATTTTGTCGTTTCTTCTTGATGGCACATTCCTATTTACAGACCTTCTGTTCACTTACTTCATAATCATTATTATCCGATTTTTTTTTAATTTTGGAGGTGTGGTGGTTGGAATATGAATGTATATTCCCCATATTCTGACACATTTTTGTTTGTTTGTTTGTTTTGAGGTTGGTTCTCATTCTAGCCCAGGCTTAACTAGATTCACTATGTAATCTCAGACTGGCCTTGAACTCACAGCACTCTTCCTACCTACTTCTGCCTCCTGAGTGCGAGGAGGGAAGGGGTGGTCACCATGCCCAGCCTAGCCTGAGGTATTTTTTAATTAATTATGGACAAAATTAGTATTTATACAGCATGCACTGGTACTATGCTTTCCCTTGTCCCTAAGTTTATTCCACTGGGGCCCCTCCTCAGCGAGATTGCAGGTTTTCCCCATGGGGCTGTGGGTTATGTGTTGGAGGAGCAGCAGTCAGTTATTGGGGAGACACAGTATCTCTGGGCATGATGCCCGAACTTATGGCTCTAACAATCTTTCTGGCCCCTCTTCTACAAAATTCCCTGAGCTTTGGTGTGTGTGTGCTTTTTTAAGTTTGCTTCAGCAATGGGCTCTTAGAGCCTCTGGATCTCTGCTTTAGTAGGTGTTTAGTGTACTTTCAGCATCTGTCTTCTTCACCCTGACTCTGATTGTCAGGTTCACCATGGGTGGCGGTGTGCACTGAGTAAGCTCAGAACCTGCCCAGTCCTACGGTGTGTTCAAGAGCCATTTTGAGGTCTGGAAGTTTGTGTTTCCTGGCTGTTGGTGGTGTCTCTGCTATGCATCTATGGAAGTGAACTAGCATCTTGTACCATGATGATCCTTCCTGAAATAAACCATTTCCTGCCCTAAGCTGTTTTTGTGTTTTTTTTTTGTTTTTTTGTTTTTTTGTTTTTTTTTTTTGGTCCCAGCAATCCAGCAATGAGAAAATAATTGAAACACGAGGCAAAAGGGAGGGTCCTATGACAAATCACTTTATGTATGTTCATTGCAGATATATCCAGTGATGGAGAAAGAAGGCCAGACATGCCTGGCTCTCATTATCTGCAACATAAAGTTCAAATATCTTTTTGATCGAAGTGGTGCTGAGGTTGACCTTTTGAATATGAAAGACCTGCTTCAAAATTTTGGATACTCAGTGGTTGTAAAAGAGAATCTGACAGCCCAGGTAATGGTTACAGATTGGGCCAATCTTCCCTTGCCTTACGCAGCTGTCAACCTTTTCTTGGTAGAACAAGAAGAAAATATGTCACAGTACAGGAATTATATTTGTCCCAGAATAGGATTCCTTTACTGTCTGCCTTTCCAATTCACAATTTCACACAGTCGCAAGTGCATGGTCTGCAAAGCATTCTTTTATTATTAGCATCCTGTCTTTCTGAGACACCTGTCTTAGAGCCTCTAGTACTTTATAGTAAGGGGATACAGCCTCTGGATCCAGAGATGGCCTAACACATACAACAAAAGGTTGAGACAGAGAATGCCAGAATATTGTGTCCAAAGGTAAAGTGTTATGCAAAAACTGTAGTTCTAGATCTGCAAAATGTACCAGGAATGAGTTTAGCCAAAGCATTTTAACCTTAAATTGTGGTGTTTAATATGAAAGAGTTTTGTGTTTCAAGTTTATTTATTTTTTATTTGAAAGAGAGTGAGAGAATGGGTGCACCAGGGCCTCTAGCCTTTGCAAACAAACTCCAGATGTATGTGCCATCTTGTGCATCAGACTTATGTGGGTCATAGGGAATCAAACCTTGGTTCTTTGGTTTTGTAGGCAAGCACTTTAACCACTAAGTCATCTCTCTAGCCCTCAAATTTTAATCAACAACAAAGTGTTTGTCTGCCTGTCTGCATTTTCTTTAAATTATTTTTTGTTTATTTTTATTTATTTATTTATTTGAGAGTGAAAGAGAAAGAGAGAGAGAGAGAGAGAGAGAGAGAGAGAGAATTAACTCCAAATACATGTGCCAACTTGTGCATATGGCTTAATTGGGTCCTGGGGAAATTGAGCCTCAAACTATGGTCCTTGGGCTTCACAGGCAAGTGCTTAACCACTAAGCCATCTCTCCAGCCCCTATACTTTCTTTTAATGAGATCTTATAGGAGCATAATTGTAATTCTGATGAAAACAAAGTGGTCCTATGGGAGACTAGACATCTCATTTGGACTTCACTATATTTTTATCTTTAGCATCTTCAGAAATTCAAGACTGTGTTAATAATACCACCATGCTAGAACTTCTTGTTAAAGTCCACTAACTTTAATACTCTATACATATAAATTTTCTGATTTTTACATAAGAATATTATCTATCTTGCAATTCCAATCAGTCAAAATTACCCTAATCATTAGAGTGAATATTTATTTTGTGAATTCTACTGTTATTTTAGTCTATATTCAAAGCATGCTGATAGTGACTCCGGCATCTCTTCAGGAAATGAAAGTGGAACTAAAACAGTTCGCTCTCCGTCCAGAGCATGAGTCCTCTGACAGCACATTCCTGGTGTTTATGTCACACAGCATCCTTGAAGGAATCTGTGGGACCAAGCACAGAAAACAAGAGCCAGATATTCTTCATGATGACTCCATCTTCACAATCTTTAACAACTGTAACTGCTGGAGTCTGAGAGACAAACGTAAGGTCATCATCATGCAGGCCTGTAGAGGCAGTGAGTCTGAGCCTGGACTTTGCCAGCTGGGGAACTGTACTTTCTTGTGTGAGCCTGTGGCTGAGGGATGCATGAGTGAAACAGCATTTTGCTATCACTGCCGGGTATAAAACAGAAGAAACTGTTTGAAGTCTGTTCTTCTTATTATTCCTCCTCCTCCTCCTGCTCCTCCTCCTCTTCTTCTCCTTCATCTTCATCTTCTGTTTTGGTTTTGTTGAAAGATCTTACTCTGTCCAAGGCTGACCTGGAACTCACACTGTAGGGCAGGCTGGCCTTGAAATCATGGTGATCCTCACCTTCCTACATCAGACTCCTGAGTGCTAGGCTTTAGGCATGACCATCATGTCTAGCCCTGATGGTTTTTAAAGGATGCCATAAGTAGCCTAGAGTGATGATAACTGTCCCAATAATTTGCAGGATTCACAACAGAGCTGTCCTAAACTTAGGTAGATGCTACATACATTATTCTCAATCAACTA
Organism: Jaculus jaculus; assembly: GCF_020740685.1. Classification (NCBI taxonomy): domain Eukaryota; kingdom Metazoa; phylum Chordata; class Mammalia; order Rodentia; family Dipodidae; genus Jaculus; species Jaculus jaculus. The sequence goes on from NC_059104.1 coordinate 112,271,347, forward strand.
CTTATTCCAGAAGAAATATAGTTACATTTTTAATAAGACCCATGATGAAATATATAGCACAAAAGATTATAATAACTATACACTCAGATGATGTATGGATTATGTAAATATTCCATTTTCTTTAAAATGTGTTACCTTTTGCAGGAGGCAATGGCATAGTATGGGTATCTACTAGCAGGGGGATAGGCACAGCTGACACAGATGACCGGAACTCATGTTACAACTGGAATGGTGCCATCAAAAAAGCCCATGTGGAGAAGGACTTCATTGCCTTCAAATCTTCCACCCCTCTTAAGTGACTACAAAGAGAAGAATCCCTAAGTCAATGTGTTTCTTTAGTGCACGCTTGGCTGAGACAATACCTTATTGCTGAACATTATTTGTCTAATTCACAATTACAATGACAGTTAGGTGAAGGAGGCTTGACAAGTGGCCATTCAATTTAGGACTTAGAGATCACATGTAACCAGAGGAAAGCTCAATTTTTAATGCTGATATGAGGAATAAGAAGGAGAAGCCACACAGAAGTGAGCAGAAAGGGTTGAAATGGAGATAGTGAGGAGAGACAGATTTGATTCTAAGCAGGAAGAAGAACTTAGAATCTAGATACAAATAAAGCAGCCAATAGTGGACCAGTATCATGCAAGACAAATTTGTGACTTTGACATTGCCTGTTAGGAAAACTGATAAATATTTTGACTGTGAGTCCATGAAGGATTTATGCATTATATGGGAGCCATAGGTTTCAGCTTTATCCAACTTTGGCCTCCCTGTTCACCAAGTCACCCGAATCCTGCTTTGTCCCCAAGCTATGGCTCCAGGAGTTATCTATAATCACATAAATGGCAGTTCTTTCAGCATTTTCATGCATTTATTTTCAGATAACATTTCTTGGAAACTAGGCACAAGTGGTTCTCTCTTCATTTCCCAACTCATCTTCTGCTTCAGAAAATATAGTTGGTGTTATCATTTGGAGGAAATTTTTCGAAAGGTAGGGCTTTTCTTTAATTTTAGAATTTAAACTTTAAGAAAATATAAGGAAAACTTCACAGAACCATTTTCAAACTCTTTTCAAGAATTCTAAATCATCCTGATGCTATTTCTTATAATCCATATTTTTAAAATTAATGTTTCCAAAACTCCACTTAGAATTTTTTTTTTATTTTGATTGTTTGTTTATTTACAAACCTCTGAGTTGTATCCCTTCACTTATCTGGTTACAAATTCATTGGTTCTGTTTATGGTCAAGGCAGAGCTAAAATATATTTTATTTTATCTATTTATTTATTTTTATTTTTTTATTTTTGGTTTTTCAAGGTAGGGTCTCACTGTATCTCAGGCTGACCTGAAATTCACTATGTGGTCTTAGGGTGGCCTCGGACTCATAGTGATTCTCTTACCTCTGCCTCCTGAGTGTTAGGATTAAAGGCTTGTTTCACCATACCTGGCTTAAAATATTTTGTTTACACTTTCTACACAGCTTTAATATACACGCTGATTTCTTTTGCCACCTCTTGAGCACAGTGTCCCAATTTCACTTTTTAGGAAATTGATAAGTATATCTAAGCATTTTTATTTGATTGCTTGTTTATTTGTTTGTTGTATTTTACTATTTCAGGTTCAACATTCATTTGAGACACCAAGTATACTGACACAGATGCCTACTATTGAAAGAGTATCAATGACACGTTATTTCTATCTCTTTCCTGGTAACTAAAAAGCAAGCAAACAAACAGAAAAGAAAAACTAGAGAGCTTGCTTAGTAATTGAGGCCCTTGCCTGTAAACCCAAAGTACCCAGGTTCAACTCCCCAGGGTCCATATAAGACAGTTGCACAAGGTAGCATATGTGTCTGGAGTTCATTTGCAGCAGCTGGAGGACCTGGCACACCCATTTCTCTGTCTTTCTCTCTTCCAAATAAAACAATAAATGAAAATAAAATATGTTGCATATATATGTACATATATAATTTTGTGTTCTATTAATTTGCCACAATATTGATAATTAGGAATAAAATATTTCCTCAATATGGTTATTGATTTTATAAAACATGTGAAGATGATATTATTGTGCTCATGCTTACTGAGCAGGTGTTTGGTGTGGAGTTGAATTACTTCGTCCTTGTCCTTCTTGTCACATAGTGAACACTTGCCTTTGATATAAATCATGACTGTCAAACACACTGACTTATCTTTAAGTGATTTTACCATATTACACTTTTAATTGCAGTTTGATCATCTTGTTCTCACTTTCCTTAGATAGTTCAATTTTGTTATGTGCTCCCAGGTGAAACTCAGAATAAACTCACAAGCCTTCTGAGAAATGTCACAGACTTTTAATGGGAATAACAACATAGAGTGAATTTTATGGAGATATATTTCAGGAATTTATTGTTACATGTACTTTTTGTAAAGCAAAGCTATGTATATTTTTTATTTTGATAACCCTTTCAGGTTTTTGAATAAGGATATTCCTGTGCTATTATAGTTTGCCATTATTTTAATGAGAATTTATTGTTCCTCCACAATTCTCAGCTGAATATGTCTGTGGATATGGTGATAAGAGAGTACTGAGCTCAGATGATTCTTAAATGTACCTAAAAAATGTGCTTCATCATACATTTATTGATTTAGAAATAGTCTTTTAGTTATTTGGGGAGGATCAGATATGGAAAACTTTACCTAACTTTATTGTTTTCTTCATTGCAGATATTCCCACTTTTTATTTCATTTCATAAAGTTTTAGGTTTGCACATTTCTAGGAAAGATAAATGGATGAGAAAGGCACAAGAGCTCACATGTTCACTTGCTATAGCATCCACCAATGCTGATTGACTACTGACCTAATCTGAGTGTAGTCAGGTAGCAACTCTTAGTTGTGGCAAATCTGACAAATAAAGTGCCTGCAATATATTGTAACATGGATAACTAAACACGAAGATTCTACTAGAAAAAAGAAAAAAAATTACTAGAGCTCAACTGGTTGTCTCTATAAGACATTGCTTATTTAGGCTAATTAGTGTGCATTTTTAATTAATGTGTTAGAGTGAACTTTCTTAGGTAATTTAAAGATGTATTAATTTCTCTAGTAGAAATTTCATGATACATATTCCTTAATTTTTTACCTGGTAGTATTACTGGAATAATCTCTTAGCATGTAAACGTCAGTGCTAAAATCATGAAGTTAATATTTCCTGTACAAAGTATTGTTCAACAGCTTGTCCACAGGTACAATGTCCACGAGCAGCACGTGATATAGCTCATCTTCCCCTGTTTTCACCATTGTGATATTTAACCAGTCTTGTTACTTATCAAGTCAAAAATAAAGTTAATTCACTTTTTATTTCTTAGCTTTATTTAATTGTCAGACACCTTTCTTTCTTGTTCTGGTCACTGTGTATATATTTAATCTTGGCTGTCATCTCCTGTGGAATAAATGATCTACATGGCGTTGCTTTAAACTTATTAGCTTGATGCCCGGTTACCTTTCTGGCTCAAGCTCTTCCAAGATGTCTCCCCTTTCTGGACAGTCAGTTCTCATTCCTGAAACTTCTGAATATTTTACCAGAAATATATACATTTCTCATTCCCAATCTGTACACACTGCTACTAATATCCAGTCTATGGTAAATTACTATGAAGTCCATGAGTACTCCTAAAATGAAAGCATATGTCCTCATTTGCTTACATATTATGAGGTTCCATGCTCCTTTCTATTTGTTTTGCCTTGACTACATTAGCACACACCACGTATTTATTTTCTATTTCTACGTCTATATCTTACTACAAGATTGTAAACTTTATGGGGTCACTTTATTTGCTTTGCTATTCATAGTCTTTACACCAGTGCCTAGCATAGAGGAAACCTTCCACAATTCTTTATTAAATAAGAGACTCTATGAGAAAAGCATTACACTATAAAACCAGGACATGCAACACTCTTGCTATACAAAATTAGTGCCCATTTTTATTGATTATTTTCCTTTTTATCAGATATATTTTCATTGATTCTTCTTTGGAACATGTAGTATTATGGGATAATAATTCATGCTTTGTCCCACATCATGACCCCAAATCTCTCATGTAAGAAGCAGTGCTTATATGAATATACTTTGCCTGATTTTTCTAAGATTATTTCTAATGTCACAAAGATAATGAAGATAGGTATGTGCTCTGCTTATATCAAGATATTTAATATAGCTATCTAAAATATATCTTGTTTAAAATAGAATAAAAGATCTTGGTCCAGATCTTTTCCCCTTTCCATATCCACAACAGTTACATCATCACACTCACCATTATCAGATAGATAAGTTGGTTGGTAACTTACTTCTCTTGCTCCCTCTATATTAAACCAACCACCCATCCAACAACTTGATCTCCAAATCCATTCTCTTCTTTCAGTGGCCATCTTTACATTTTCTGTGTGAAAGAGTTCCCTTATCTCTCATCAGAGATAATTTAGAGACTTATCACTGCTCAGCTTAGACATTTCTTCCTCTGATATCCAAAGAGACAACCTCTAGAAAGTTTACATAGAAATGTTTATAAACTACCTATTTGCTCATTCCCCACATATTCAGAAAAACAATACAACACATTCCATAAGTTACAAGTGCCCTATTACCTCACTGCCTTAAGTCTTTCTGATTATGTGCTATTATATAACCAGATACTGAATCTTTTAAACTATGCTTAATATGTCCCTATGTGCTCTCTTAATAAGCCTTGGCATGTGCTAATGTTGATGTTGAGGAATGGATGCAATTTGTGTACACCAAGGACCCTTCTGAGTGACAAGTATATGATTGTTTCACAATAATAATTAAAAAGATAAATCACCTCAACATCAGTAAAAGATGAATAAACATAAGTAAATTATTAATTTCTAACAGTCATTAATATTAGGAGATTCACAAAACATTGCACAAACATTTCCCTATGATATAGTATGGCATCCCAAAAAGAATTTGGGATAATTTCCCTGTAACTATTGGTATCTTTTTCATCATAACTTCCCATGTTTTTGAGATGTAGTATTTATCAGAAAAGGATCATGTAGTACACACCCTGCCCCCTCATAATGGGGAGGATAAAAATGAAATTTAATATAGGGAACAGCTAATCTGATTGTATGAAAAAAAGAAAAGAAATGAGAAAAGAAATATTGACCAGACACCAAGGTACTTGTAGAAAGCATCTATCAGATCTATGTCCAAGAGAAATCAAAAGAAGTAGTTAAGATTATCAAAATGTAAGTATTTTAAAAGGACAATAACCCCCCCCAAAATTAGGCAGGAGATCCATGAGGAAAAGCCATAGTGGTGTTGATACTTTGAAGATTTGGGTACCTTTAATCCTTGACATGAGGCTTTATGACATTGACTCCACTACTCTGGAAGGCTCTACTTACTCATGTGGGTCATTCAACAGAGTATGATGAAGCAGACTCTAGAAGTGTTAAAATAAGTCAGCATATAAAATTAACAATGACTACTGCTGGAAGCATTGCTTGTCCTATGTTGACAAAAATATCAGCTAATAATAAACCAAAATAAAGAAAACAAAATTAGTTCCCCTATAATCTTGTGCTTTCTGATTAAGGAAAACTAGAATTTATGGATTTATAGCTCTATTGTTACAGAACAGAGCATGGACATGTGAATTTTAATGATTAATAACTAAAAATTATAGGCTTGAGGGGAAGCTCAATGATGACAGGGAAAAATAATGTCATGAGTACAGAGGGTGAACATCACTCCCTGGCCAAAATAAGGTGGACAACAGAAACAGGAGAGTGTGCCATATCATTTTACATTCCCACAAAGAGTGGATGAGTTTTCCTACTTCTCCATATCCTCACCAGCATTTATTTTCATTTGATTTTTTTTTGAATTTTTTATTAGTTTTCTATTCAGCAAATACAGGCGTTTGGTACCATTATTAGGTTCATCTGCAACCTACACCTTCCCATTGGCCCCTCCTTATTGAGGTATATGGGTCATTGTGGAGTTAGCCCACAGTTATTGGTACGATAAATGTCTCTGCATATATTGACCCAACCTGTGGCTCTGACATTCTCTCTACCCCCTCTTCCACAAAATTTCCCTTAGCCATGTTGGGTTCATTTTTGGTCTGCTTCAGTGATGAGGTGTTGGGGGCCTCTGAGGCTCTGGCTCTCTGATTTGCTAGGAGTTGATTTTTCTCTGTGTTGGTCTCCTTCCCCCTTGTGCTGGTATCTGGTTCATCAGGAAAACAGCACCCTTGCTTGTTTTGCCAATTTTCCTTAGTTTCAGCTGGGGCCATTTAGAGGTATGATGGGGTGGGTCTCTCCTTAGGATCTGCATCTATCTGAAAAAAAGAAGCAGATTCTCCAATGGAGAGTGAGTTAGCTCCAGGACAAATGAAATAACCCTTACTTTTTTTAAATAAAGAGTTTAATAGGTGTAGGCTCTCTTGTAGCCCCAGATTGATGGTAGCTTGATATTGGAGTGAGGACTTATGTTTGGATATGATTCTGACTTATTTCCCAGCTCCAGCTATGGGCCCCACACCACTGAGGGGATCAGTTAGCCAAATCAAGAGCAATTAGTTCCCCACCATGGCTGTGTGCCACTATAGCACTTGTGTGGGCATCACAGCAGGTTATTTGCTGCTAAGTAGGTTAGACCATGATTTGCTTGGACATATATTGGTCATTTCCCCCAGTCACCCATGTAGCACCTTCTGTCACTACATACGCTGACTGCCTGGGGACTCACCCTAATCATCAGAGAAATGCAAATTAAAACAACTGTGAGATTCCACCTTTCCCCAAAAAGGATATCAAACATCAAAAAAATCAAACAAAAATAAATGCTGGTGAGGATGTGAAGCAGGAACACTTTTCCATTGTTGGTGGGAATGTAGAATGGTACAACCACTTTGGAAAGCAATATGGAGACTCCTGAAAAAGCTGACTATAGAGATACCAACAGACCCAGTTATTCCCTTACTGGGCATCTACTCTAAAACCTTCAAACCACAGGCCAGAGAGATTTGCTCAACCATGATTGTAGCAGCTCAATTCGTAATAGCTAAGACCTGGAATCAATCCAGATGTCTATCAATAGAAGAATGGATAACTAAGATGTAGTATATCTACACAATGGAATTCTACATGGCAGTAAGAAAAAATGACACAAAGAAATTTGAGGAAAAATGGGTGAACCTGGAACAGATCATTCTCAGTGAACTTGCCCAATCACAGAAAAGAAAAATCACCATATAGTCTCACTCATCTACAGCACCTAACCTGAATCTACCCAAGATACCTTATATACCCAGCTAGCATTGCATGGATTAGACACTAGGATGGACGGGGAGGTAGGAGAGGGCATTGAAGGGGTAGGAAACACTAATCTAGACCCAAACAACAATGGTACCATAAAAATCTACTTCATAAAAGGCAGACCAAATGGTTGAATCTTCACCAGGCCCTACCAGGAAACACCTGAACCACAAGACACTGGAGAGGATAGGATCAAGTCTAACCTAAACCATTTAAATTTTCCTTCCCTCCCTCTCCCCCACATTCTCTCCTCTCTAACTCTTGTATATTAGTCATATTTTTTCACATTTTCTTAGTGGGCACTGACCTGTAACTCCCAGTACCAGCATGGGACTATCATCCACAAAGAGCTTTTGATCAGAGAAACCTAAAAGGTTTCCTAAAGGAATAACAGATTTCTGTCAGAGTACTTGATGACCCACCAAAGGTTAGTGGTAAGACCCTATTGCTGAAGAAACCATATGCAGCTGGCACTTATAATGGAATGACATGTCTGGAAGCCAGCTGAGAGTCAGTCCCCAGATAGTCATTTGATTTTTTGATGTTTGCTATCCTTATTGGGGCAAGGTGGAATCTCATAGTTGTTTTAATTTGCATTTCCCTGATGATTTTCTTAAATGTGTGTTTGCCATTTGTATTTCTTCCTCTGTGAACTGCCTGTTCAGCACTTTGCCCCATTTTGTGAGTGAGGTGTTTGACTTATTACTGTTTAGATTTTGAGTTCTTTGTAGATTCTAGAGATTAGGCCTTTATCAGTTGGATAACCTGCAAATATTTTCTCTCATTCTGTGTGCAATCTATTGGCTTTGCTTATTGTATGCTTGTCTGTAAAGAAACCCTTCAGCTTCATATGATCACATTGGTTGAGTGACTGTTTAAGATCGAGATCGAGAGCTACTGGGGTTTTCTTCAGGAAGTTTTTTTTTTTTTTTTCCATTCCTATCTCATGAAAAATACTTCCTAAATTTTCTACCAGTAATATTGGAGTTTCTTGTCTATATTGAGGTCTTTGATCCATTTGAACTTGAGTGTAGTGCATGTCGAAATGTGTGGATCAAGTTTCAGTTTCCTGCATATGGTTATCCAGTTTGTCCCGCACCATTTGTTGAAGATGCTGTCTTTTTTCCAGCCTATATTTTTAGGGCCTTGGTCGAATATCAAGTAGCTATCGTTCCTTGACCCAAGGTCTGGGTCCTCAAGTCTATTCCATTGGTTTATACTCCTGTTTTTATGCCAGTACCATACTGTTTTTGTTACTATGGCTTTGTCATATAGTTTTAGATCAGGTATGGAGATGCCTCCAGAAGTACTTCTTTTGCTTAGGATATGCTTGGATATGCAAGGGCTTCTGCCTTTCCATATGAAATTCGAGATCATTTTTTTTCTATCTCTGTGAAGAACACTGTAGTGATTTTAATTGAAATTGCATTAAATCTGTATATTGCCTTTGGTAGGATAGTCATCTTCACAATGTTAATTCTGTCTATCCAGGAGCATGGGAGGTCTTTCCATTTTCTCAAGTCCTCCTCAATTTCTTTTTTGAGTGTTTTTATGTTTTCATTGTATAGATCTTTCACTTCCTTGGTTAAGGTTATTAAAAGGTATTTTATTTTTTGTTGTTGTTGTTGATATTGAAAATAGGAACATATCCCTTATTTCTTTCTCTGTAACTTTTTCATTTGCATATAGAAAGGCTACTGATTTTTGTGCAGTGATTTTGTATCCTGCTACTTTGCTATAGGAGTTAATCACCTTCAGGAGTTTTGGGATGGAGTCTCTTATATCTCTTACATATACAATCATGTCATCAGAGAATAGAGCTAACTCAATTTCTTCCTTTCCAAATTGTATCCTTTTATTTCCTTCTCCTGTGTTATTGCTTGAGCTTGGACTTCCAGTACTATATTGAAAAGCAGAGGTGAGAAAGGACAACCCTGTCTTGTTCCTGATCTTAATGGGAGTTCCACCAGTCTCTCTCCATTAAGTATTACTTGGGCATTCGGAGCTTTGTATATTGCCTTTATTATGTTAAGATATGTACCAATTATGCCAATTCTCTCCCATGTTTTGATCATGAAGTGATGTTGTATCTTGTCAATGGCCTTTTCTGCATCTATTGAAATGATCATGTGATTTTTGTGTTTAAGCTTGTTTATGTGGTGTATTACATTGACAGATTTCCATATGTTGAACCACCCTTGTGTTCCTGGGATGAATCCTACTTGGCCCAGATGGATGATGCTTTTGATGTGTTGTTGCATTCAGTTTGTGAGGATTTTGTTCAGAATCTTTGCATGTAAGTTCATTTGGGAAATAGGCCTGTAGTTTTCTTTTCTTATGGCATCTCTTCCTGGTTTTGGAATTAGGATGACACTAGCTTCATAAAAGGAGTTGGGTAGCTTTCCCTGTTCTTCAATTGTTGGCACAGTTTTAGTAACATTGGTTTGAGTTCTTACAGGAAGGTTTGGTAGAATTCAGCTGAGAAACCATCTGGTCCTGGACTCTTCTTTTTGGGGAGGTTTTTTATTACTTCTTTAATCTCCATGAGTGTGATGGGTTCATTGAGGTGATTAATCTGCTCTGAGTTTAGCTTTGATAGATGGTATGCATCCAGGGATTTATCCATCTCCCCCACATTATCCAGTTTTGTGGAGTAGAGTTTTTTTGAAATAAGTCCTGATGATTCTTCTAATTTTACTTATGTCTGTTGTGATCTCTCCTTTTTCATTTTGAATTTTGTTAAATTGAAGCTTCTCTTTTTTTGCTTGATCAAATTGGCCAGGGGTTTGTCAAGACCCAGCTCTTTGTTTTGTCAATTGTCTTAATTATTTCCTTGGTTTCCAATTCATTAATTTCTGCTCTGATTTTAATTATTTCTTTCTTCTGGAGCTCTTTGGGTTGAATTTTTCTTGCTTTTCCAGTGCCTTTAGGTGAATGGTTAGGTTATTGATTTGGGATCTCTATTTTTTATGAAAGCATTGAGTGCTTTGAATTTTCCCCTGAGGAACTCCTTCATTGTGTCCCATAAGTTTTGTTACAATGTTTTCTCATTGTCATTCAATTCTAGAAATTTTGCAATTTCATTTTTTATTTCATCCACTATCCATTTATTGTTTAAAAGTGTGCTGTAACTCCAAGTACCAGCATGTGGCTATCATCCACAATTAGCTTTTGATCAGAGAGACTTACAAGGATTCCTAAAAGAAAGACAGATTTCTGTCAAGTACTTGATGACCCACCAAATTTGTGGTAAGACCCTGGTGCTAAAGACACCATATATGGTTGACAGGTAAAGTAGAGTGACATAGCTGGAAGCTAGAAGAGATTCAGTCCCCAGACAGTCAGCACATCTAGTGCCAGAAGGTTCTACATGTGCAACTGGGGGAAATGACCAATATATGTCCAAGCAAATCATGGTCTAATCTACTTAGCAACAAATAACCTGGTGTGATGCCCACACAAGTATAATAGTGGCACACAGCCATGGTGGGGAACCAACTGCCCTTGATTTGGCTAACTGATCCTTTCAGTGGTACAGGACCCATATCTGGAGCTGGGAAACAAGTCAGAACCATATCCAAACATAAGTCCAGTGCCTATTATAAAGATGCAATCAATCGTGGGCTACAAGAGGGCCTACACCTATTAAATTTTCTATTAAAAAAAAAAAGTAAGGGTTATCTCATTTGTCCTGGTGCTAACTTAGTCCCCATTGGAGAATCTGCTTCTCTTTTTAAGATAGATGTAGATCCTAAGTAGAGAGCCACCCATCATACCTCAAAAGGGCCCTGACTGAAACTAAGAACAATGGGCCAAACAAGCAAGGGTGCTGTTTTCCTGGTGAACCAGATACCAGCACAAGGAGGAAGGAGATCAACACAGAGAAAAATGAAATCAGAGAGCCAGAGACCCAGAGGCCCCCAACACCTCATCACTGAAGCCGACCAAAAATGAACCCAACATGGCTCAGGGAAATTTTGCAGAAGAGGGGGAGGAAAGAAAGCCACATATTGGGTCATGATATGCAGAGACATTTATCTTACCTGTAAGTGTGGGCTAACTCCACAATGCATGACCCATACACCTCTACAAGGAGGGGCCAAGGGAAGGGGGTAGGTCACAGATAAGCCTAATAGAGGTACCAAACTGACTGTATTTGTTGAATACAAAACTAATTAATAAAAAAAATTAAAAAGAGAGTGTGCCAAACAGTGGCAAGGGGAAACTGGCTATAATACCCATAAGCCCATCCCCAACAATACACTGGATCTAGGAGACATTAATTCCCAAATCTCTATCAGCTGGGAATCTAGCATTCAGAACACTGAAGTTTATTGGGGACACCTGAATCAAACTGCCACATTCTGCCCCTGGCCCCCATAAACTGATAACTATACATGATATAAAATGGAAAGTATTTGTCTAACTTTAAACACCCCCATAGTTTTTTTTAATAAATTCCACTGATGTTCATACACCCCCATAGTCCAAGATCTTTTAACTGAGCCATAATACCAAAAGTAGTCTCCAAAAACTCATAATGGCACAGAATAAATGGTCACACTGCAAAAGATGGCGTTGTGCATAGCAAAGAAACATTCAACCAATTCAAGATCTAAAACAACCAGTGAAAACATCAAACTCTGTAACTTCAAGTCCAACAACTCTAGCCATTGACAAATCTCCAAGTTTGATAATTTTAATCAGCAAGATTCTCTGATAATCCAATTCCACCACTCTAGCTAGGCTACTCACAGTCCTAGAAACCTTCACACAGGCTGGCAGCTTTCCTTATCAGCCATCTCGTGGTCCCAGCATCTCCAATGGTTCTCTACTGCAAACCATGGTTCATCCTCATGGCCCCATGGGGTCTCCATGCAGCCATCCAATAAACTTACTTCACATGCCCCTGGCCATTACCAAAGCACAAGATCATGTTGCAAACTCAATGACCCTCTCTTTCCTACATTTCTTATACTCTGCAAAACCAGGTAGGTGCCAATTTGTTAATCCAGGGGGAATAAAGCAGACTTTGAAGAACAGGACACTCCTTGAGCACTCTGAAGAACAGGACACTCCTTGAGCACTCAGGCTTCTTCAAAAGAATCTACATTCTTCCTGATGCCCCAGTGCAGATCAGCTGGCCCAATCTCAAAGGTTGTCATCTCTCAAACAATTTGCAGGTGAATGGGCAGCAATTTAGGCCTAAAGATTTCATTTTGTTCTGTGCCATATCCCTCTCCTCACACCAGTTCATTTCTATGCAAAGCAACCCTGAACAACTTCTCAGGACACAGGCATAATAGCAAGCTTCCCACACAAACTGCTAGCCCAGTCCAGGCACAGCTCTTTTTCACCCTCATAAGCCAAACCCCACAGTCCATAGATCTTACTGTATTCAGGCCTTTCTACTCTGACCAGAATGGTCCATCAAGCTCTACTTAGAGCACTGCAAGGTGTCTCTTGGCCAAGGTTTCAAATACTTCCACATTCCTCTTGAAAATAAGTTCCAAAAGGCCAAAGACACACAGTCATGTGTCTATCAGCAATCCCAGTCCTTGGTACCACTTTACTGTTGCAGTCAGGTTCACATTGCTGGTAGAAATCACTCAACCAAGAACAACTTGTGGGAAAAGAGCTTTATTTTGACTTACAGGCTCGAGGGCTAGCTCCATGATGGCAGGGGAAAACAATGGCATGAGCAGAGGTTGGATATCACCCTCTGGCCAACATAAGGAAGACAATGGCAACAAGAGATTGTGCTAAACAGTGGTAAGGGGAAACTGTCTATAACACCCATAAACCTGCCCCCAACAATACACTCCCTCCAGAAGGCATTAATTCCCAAATCTCCATCAGCTGGGAATCTTGCATTCAGAACACCTAAATTTATGGGGGATGCCTGAATCAAACCACCACACTGAGGTTGGAGTATTGCTGTGCGTTTGAAGCCATCCCAGGAAACCATAGTGAATTCCAGTTCACTTGTATGGAACACACAATATAGTTCATGTGTTCATTTAAGAGAAATGGAGGTCTAGGAAGAGGTTGGAGCAGAACCACAAGCATGTGGAGGATAGGATCTAGGAGCTTATGTGGAAAGCTTTAGAAGAAAGATGAACCTGTATGGAAAGCACAGGATCCACCTGGAGGCTCCCCATGCAAGACAGTGAGAGTAAGTGTTGGTGGTTTAAAGAAGAATAGCAAAGACAAAACAGCAAATCAGGGACAAGAAAATTCAGGTGAGAAATGGGTAAGAAGGAGGGTTACACTCATGGTTACCATGAGTTTAGAGAAATTACATAGTTAGCAGGCTCAGATTTCAGAGGAAATACGTGGTAGATCTAGAGTATAAAGGAAATACACATGTGGTAGACTCAGATATCAGAGGAAAATTATACATGCAATTAAGGTAAGAAGTTACCCAAAAGAATAGAGCAGAAGTAAGCAGAAAACTGCTCTTCCCTACCCAGCCATGCTGGGTAGTGTAGATATGTGTTCAGACAGAGATCATAGGTCAGAGAGAGCTAGGAACAGCACTAGCAAGCCTTCATAGTCGATTAAAATAATGTATTATTTTTGGGCATAGTGGCACACCCCTTTAATCCCACCATTCAGAAGGCAGATGTAAGAAGCCTGCTGTGAGTTCGAGGCCAGCCTTGGGCTACAGAATGAGTTCTAGGTCAGCCTGGGCTAGAGTGAGACTTTACCTTGAAAAGAAAAAGAAAAAGAAAATGGATTCTTGCAGGTATGTAAGGAGAAGACCTGATGATTTACAGAGTCAAGCTGCCCACCCCAAAGGCCAGCACACCTGGTTAGTGAATTAGACTGTGGGAGCAGCAGGGGGCACTGCAGCTGTTGTAGGTGAAGCTGGATCAGACAGGACACCAGTTCCATCCTGCCAGTAAGGGGTGACATCTGGTTCTTTGAGTTCTTGTCCCTAACTGAAACTGCTTTTAATAAATTATCCCTTTGTACTGAGTCTCCTTCAAAAAGATCATCATTTTTCTATAATCACCTGGGGCTCTGTGCAGAGCAATCTCCACTCCTGTATAGTCCTTCTGTCTTCTTTCCTTTCTTTCTCCTTCCATCCCTCTCTCCTATCCTCCCTCCTTATGTACCTCCCCTCTTTCTTTCTTTCTTTCTTTCTTTCTTTCTTTCTTTATTTATTTATTTATTTCTCTTTCCTTCTTTAGCTAATGGAGAAATAGATTTCTATATTGTTTGTTCATAATGTCAGTAGTTTTGTCTATTGCTTCCCTGATAATATCCTCCCCTCTCTTGGCTTCCCTGATCCTCTTTGGAACCCCCTCCTCCCCCTGTACCCCTTCCACTGAATTCTGTCTCTCTTTAAGCCCTGTCACTCCCTCTTCTCTCTTGGCTTCTTTTTTAGCCTTCTGTCCTCTATAGTCATCTGCAATATTACAGAAGAGAGGTCGTGGGGTGGGGGCAGAAAACATGTATGGGGGGAGCACTTTGGAAAACTATTCTACAGTATCCAGGGTTAAAGTTAGACAAAAGTTTCACTTAGCAGTTTAATATATGAATATCTCTGGGCTCTATCTCAGAAAACAGGCCATTGGAAATAAATAGTCTTCTAGTCCCTCTATTACTCAGGAAATTTCAAGACTTAGGAGGTTTGTGCTAAGGGAGAGGGACAGAGAACCATGCATATATATTTCTAATTATTCTGCAAACTTCTTTCCCCATCTGAAGAAAACGATGGAAGTTTCCTATGCTTAAGAAACAGGGAGACCAGTTTTCCTGACCTTTACTCTTGAGGTATCAATTGCTCTCTACATAGGTTACAGTAGATGCTGCTGTCCTTTTTTTTCTCTTTTCTCTATCCTTGCCTGCAATCACTTTTCTAGCAATAGACTTGGTGATAAGGAACCAAAATAGAAAAGCTTTAGTGGGATCTTCTGAGTTCTCTAAGTTCATTTTACATTATTTGCCTTCTCTGAAAAACATGTACAGCCAAGCAAATTTTCATGACAGGGTTTTTTCTTACATGCAGTTCCCTCTGAAATACTCTTCCCTTTGCAGTGCTTTGAGTTAACTCAGATGCCTTCTGACTCTTTTTAGCATAAGCCCTCTCATCAAAGATTTTCCTGGCTCCAAATCTAAATTAGATGATCTGTTATTTTTCTGGAGGGAGAGAGGGAGTGAGAGAGGGGTGAGGAAAGAGAGAGAGAGAGAGATTTTTCTGCTTCTTCAAAACACTTGTCTCAAATTCTAATATTATATTAGCCAATGTGGTTTTCTGTGTGTTCTCCATTACAACTGTATGTTCCATTAGTGTAAATATTATGCTTATTTTATTCCCACATGACTAGGACTTACCAAAGTACATGAAGCTGAAATGAAACTCAAGAATATTTGTGAAGTAGGAAGACTTCCCAATTAAGGTGTATCTTCTGAAGAAAAACAAAATTAGATACATCTCAGTAGATATACTGGAGATTAAACTGCATGGGAAAGAAACCAATTCCTTAATAGATAAGAATTTAATCTTCTTTTATGATTTAAGCTCAAAATGTTTTATCTTCATGCCAAAATACTAGAAGTACCTTATTAGATATACAGACTCCATGATACTTTTAAGAGAGTTAAATATTGATCAGGACTTCTAGAATAATAAAAAAGATCTGTGATCTGAGATGCATTCCATCTCTCTTCAAGTCTGTTTGAACATCAGAACCTTTTTCTTTTTTTACTGAATACTACCAGAATGAATTTCAAAGCAAAATTCAGATCCTTCATTTATATTTGAGTCATTAAATAGTCCTATCACCCAGTCCTTTACTGTCAAACTCATGTACTGATAGCAAGTAGACAACGTTCTCTTGACTTACACAGTAGTATGATACAAATCATGTCTGTCTTTGAAAGTATTTAAAGTCTGTCATATCTGGTATGTGAAGATAAAACCCAATATGGCTCAGGGAAGTTTTGTGGAAGAAGGGGCAGAAAGAATGTCAGAGCCACATGTTGGGTCATGATATGCAGAAACATTTATCCTACACATAGCTGTGGGTGTTAGAGTAACTCCAGAATGCATAACCCATATATCTCAACAAGGAGGGGTCAGGGGGAGGGGGTAGGACATGGATGAGCCTAACAATGGCACCAAATTGACTGTATTCACTGAGTACAAAACTAATGAATAAAATTAAAAAATTTTAAAAAGTAGAAAAAAAAACTTCATGAAAGATTCAGAAATACTTTCAAGTACTGATTTCTCATAGAACAGAGGAGGAAGAGGATCTATTATAATTTTCTCAACTTTATTATGTTTCACCTACTTCTGAAAGAAAAAAATGTACATACCATAGGTGTTTGAATCCTGTTGTTTTTAAATTCAAAATAAAAAAAGATATTGTTAATCATCCTGGAGATCTTTACTTGTTTATCTGCTATTAGAATTGGGATATAGCTGTATGTAAAGGATGAATTAAGATAAGACACAATCACAACTGTTTATATTTATGAACAGTAATTAGGTTATGTTTTTGATTAAATTATAAACCAGTGACAAAGTTCACACACTTTCCTGAGGAAAAGAGAAGTAAAAATAGCTGTTTCACTAGTGACTAAATCAGTGTCATGATAAAGTTTTGATTATCTTTTGCCTAGAAGCAAATTACTGTCCCAGAATTGGGTAAGTTTATTTCACTAGGAAAATTATAAAAAGAGAGAGAGAGAAGACATTTGTAGGACATCCTTCTCTGGAAGAGGTGAAAAAATTATATTCAATATATTATAAACTCCCAAATTAGATAAATTACTTTGCTTTCCATGGTGGGTGGTGAATAGAAGAATCAAAAGAAGAGCAGAATTTCCCTGCCTAGGGTTATTTCTGCCTGGTGGGTAGAGTGTGTTCTGTTTTGAGCCAAAGCAGACATTCAAGAATACAGCCATGTTTCTAGTGAACAAATGTCTTCTCTTTGCCTGAATATCTCTGATTCTTCAGCTTGCTGTTCAAGTAAGTTTTCCATAAGCTTCTGTACTCATGTAGATACTTATGTTTTATTTTCCCTGAATCCACACATTTCCATCTACTGCCAGCAGACAGTAAATGAGAAAAAATAAATGGTGACATGCTGAAGAGGTTTATAAATTTTATGAAAAAGAAAATGTCATACTCTATAGCCTGTATGCAGAAAAAAGTTAAATAAGTAATAAAATTTAAGAGTTTGAACATTTTACACTCTATAAGAAAATATGTGAAAGCAACACTATATATATTATATCATATTAATGTACATAACATATTTTAATACATATACATATATATATATATATATATGATAGAGTAAGATTTACTAAATCATTAGATATTAATAGAATTTAATTGGCAGTTTAACACATTGTATAAAGTGTGACTCACTGAGTATTTGTAATTAATTTGGTCATTTACCACATAATTTTGTGTGTGTGTGTTCATGTGCACATCAGGGTCTCTTACCACTGAAAACACTTGACATTTGTGTAATTTTTTTTTTCCTCTGAAGCAAGGATGGCTTCTTCTGATTGATGCTTGGAAAATTTGATCTGACTTTTGGTCATGGGTCCCAAGTCATATCTGAAATTACATCAAAATACAAATTCCAACATTTATAAGTTGAAACAATGTTTTTATAAAGGCCCTATATATACCAATACAAAGACTTGGTATAACAACCTCTATGGAGATGCTGCTGTTGCTGTAATGTCATCTGCAGAATGATATAGGTGACACTCCACTCGTGGCAGTCCAGCTTTGTCTAGGAAAGTACTGTCATACATATTATTAGAGGTATTTTGTATCACTTGGTTTAACTGAGGGTGGTTTTTTGAGTCACATAGGTGATTTGGTAATTGAACTTAGACCACCAGCTTTGCAAGCAAGCACTTTTAACTGCTGAGCCATTTTCCTAGACTCAAAATTATAATTTTTTTTTAATCTAGGCACTAAATATTTGGAGCCTAGCTATGACTAGGTTCATATCACTCTCAATTTTTTTTTTGTTTGCACTTGCACATTTATGGTGTTGGGGAGGTTAGTGCCAAGTTAAAGGATCAAGCTCTTACAGAATTAAAAACAGAGCACAATGATTTTGTATGGCCATTATCAGTACTGAGATAAATTGAAGTGATATATGCACACGCTGAATAAGAAAGTGAATAAAATGAGAAGTAATCCAGGGATAAAGGTCACAGAGGGCTGTCTGAGCCTTTATTCCTTAAGTTGTTCATTTCTGACCAGAAACGTGTCACCAGAGATTAATAAATTAAATTGGCAAACTCTAGTCAACCAGAGAAAAATGCTTCTCAGTTTTTGATTAAATATTAGGTACCAGAGCGGTATAGCCAAGCTAAGGGGTAGGTATTTTTCAGATTGACACAAACTGAAAATGTCTAGGGAATTCCTGGATCCTGTGGGATTCAAAGAGATCTTATTGAGGACATGAGCAGAGTGTTGCAGAGTGCCACTTCAGGTGATTAGATAAGATGTAAGCATAAGGAACCCAGGATTCCAGCTGTTCCACCATTAGGCAGCCCAACTTGGGGCTGTCAAAGCTGGCCCCATGTATTCTAGGTCCAGAGATGCTGATTTGAGTGGGCAGATTTAAGCAGTAGGATCATGCTGAGCTGAAGCCTGTGGCAGGGACAGTGCTGGGAGTTCCCCTTTGTAAATCCCTTGATACAAGCATCAAACAGCTAAGATGAAAGGCTGGTGGTTGCCACTCTCCTTGTGTTAGGCATTTCACCTTTAAGGAGTGAGTTGCCTCATTCATTGGTATGATGTATTTGACAAGATCGTGTACCTGGTTTATGTGATTTTTTGAGTGTGTGTGTGTGTGTGTGTGTGTGTGTGTGTGTGTGTGTGTGTGTGTAGTGTATGTGTAGTGTGTGCTGATGTGTATTATGTTCCCTTAAGTGTGAGCATATGTATGTATATGCATAGGTATGTGTTCCTACGTGTGAGTAGAAGCCAGTGATTGATATTGGGTGTCCTCTTGGATGGCTTTCCATTATATTTAATGAGACAGTCTTTTACTTAAAGCCAGAGCTAACAGATTATGCTAGGCTAGTTAGACAGCTTGCCATGAGGATCCTACCTCTGCCTTCTCAGTGCTGAGTGCACCAGACATTTATGTGAATGTTAAGGACCTCAAGTCAGATTTTCACACTTGTGTGACAAACACCTTTACTAACTTGAGCCATGAGTTCCTGAATTACTTTGATAAGTGCATAGGTGGTAATATGTGTTTGAATAAATAAATTATACATCAGCCTGTGCCTCTCATGGTTCATGCTAGGCTGACAGTTTACTTTTACAAACCAGAAGTAGGGTCACTGCCTCAGCATTTGCACTTACAATGGAGTCAATTGCCATTTTTACAACGGAGTCACTGAGGGCAAGGCACAGTCTAAAAACCATCATCCTGCATAGTGTGAAATAAGTTAGAGCAGGTCACAGACTAACCTCAACACGTGGCCATTAAATTGCTCAGTCTCACATATTTGTATGTTTTAGGCATTCGATACAAGTAAAATCAGAATATGTGGCCTGTTATGCTTCTTGTCTTTCACATAGTATGAGTTCTGATATTCCTACATACTATAGCATAAGCCACTACTTCATTTCTTGGTATGAATAACTACTCTTCTATTGCATGCATATTCTATTGCATGTACTCAATTTGATCATTTTTCTCTTCCTTTGGAAATTTATAGGATTAAAATATTGAATCATATTATACCTATATCTACACATCTTTATTATTTCTTTAGTTATTCATTTGCTAGCCTATGAATCATTGAACAAGATTACTGTATTCCCAACAAGCATTATGTCCCTGATCTACAGCACTAGTCCTTCATGCTTCTTTTTAATTAGTCTTTTGATAGATCCCCTTGTGGTAGCCCTGGCAGTACTTACTACTCTATTTATCTTTAGATGTTAGCAGTGTCCTCAGTGCTCAGAGAATTATAAGATAGCAAAATAAAGACCAGCCCTTTGAGCCTGACTTTCAGGGAACTTCTATAAAACTCAAAATTACAATCTCAAATTTTGAAGATAAGATCCCACCCTCTGTTACTTGATGTCTGTAAGAAGTTCAAGCTATAGGGAGCAGGGACAGGCTGACAGAAGTAGGTTCTGATGCTACAAGGCATTCTCAATGAGATTCTGCCGAGGTTCCCTGGATAGGCATCCATTAGTTCCTCTAATCTTTTAAGTAGTCTTCAGAATCCTCCACAAAAAGTAGAGTCTGGCAGTTTTTGTCAGTTTTGTTTTTGTTTTTATTGAGCTAGGATTTTGCTCTAGCCCAGGATAACCTGGAATTCACTGGCCTCAAATTCATAGCAATCTTTCCACCTTGTCCTCTGTAGGCTGGGATTAAAGGCATGTGACACCATATCTGCCTGTGTTCCTTGCTTTTGAGGAAAGAAAACTTTTGGGATTTCCTTACTCTGCCATTTTTGTTTAACATTACACAATTTTTTCTCACTTAGTATGATGGGTAATTTCTTTAAACAAATGCAATATAAAGCAGGATCATTCATGTATATTTGGTGAGGCTTTGAATAATCAGAGAATAAATTACAGGAAATACTAGTAACTAAGATTTTATTTTCTTTATTAGAATTCAGTATCCTTTATTTAAATTGAAAAATATTTCTTAAAACTGCATGTAAAATCAATAAACATACTGATAAGGAAATCAGGAAAACAGTCCTATTTACAATCTCATGAGATATTCCTAACCAAGAAAGTGAAAGACTGCTACTCTGAAACCATTAAAACACCAAAGAAAGAAACTGAGCGACACATGAGAAGATGGAAAGACCTTCTATGCTCATAGGTTGGGAGAACTGATACTGAGAAAATGGCCATCCTGCCAAAATCAATATAAAGATTCAATACAATTACAATCAAAATACTAACACCATTCTTTATAGAAAATAAATCTCAAAATTCATATGGAAACAAAAAGGCTTCAAGTAACCAAAAATGTTCTCCTCAAAAACAATGCTGCAGATGTTATCAGCAAAATATTTTCAAAGTATATTACAGAGCCATAGTAATTAAACACCATGGTGTTGACACAAAAACAAACACATAGCTTAATGGAATAGAATAGAAGATCCAGGCATAACTATAGCTAACTGATCTTTGTCAAAAACTCATAAAATTAAGCAATAAAAAAAAACTATCTGGTGCTGGAGAGATTGCTTAGTGGCTAAGGTGCTTGCTTGTGAAGTCCAAGGATTCAGGTTTGATTTCCCCAGTATTCACATAAGCCAGATGCACAAGGTGACACTTGTGTCTATAGTTTGCTTGCAGTGGCTGATAACCCTGGCATGACCATTCTCTCTCCGACCCCCCCCCTCCTGCTTCTTTCTCTAACAAATAATAAATAAATAAATGATAATAAATTAAAGAGAAATGTTACATGGAACTGAATAGAGTTTTCAGAAAAGAAATGCAAATGTCAAGTAAATATCTAAAAAGAGGTTCAACTGGAAAGTGCATATTAAAAGTGATTTTAGACTCCATCTCCCCCTGGTCAGAATGTGTGTTCTCAAAAATTCACATGACAACAAATTCTAGCAAGGTCATGTGGAAAAAAGGAACCCTCATCCTTTGTTTTTGGGAGTACAAACTTGTATAGCCACTATGAAAATCTGTTTGGCTATTCCCCAAATATGTAAAAATATATCTATCATTTGACCAAGCTATGTTATTCCTGGGCATACCCTGTAAAGACTCTTCTCACACTATAGAGATACTTCCTCCACTATGTTTGTTGTTGCTCCACTTAGAAAACTAGGAATGGAATCAGCCCAAATGTCCATCAACTGATAAATGGATAATGAAGATGTGGTATATATACACAGTGTAATTCTATTCAGTGACAACAAAAAATGTAATTGTGAAGTTTACAGGAAAATGGATGAACCTAGAGAAAATTATACTATATGGTAACATAGGGTCAGAAAGACAAATAGTGCTTGCTCTATCTCATATGAGCAACCTAACTTGGAACTGGTTTATTTTTTAGTTGTACTAAGCTTTAGCAGTATTGTTCGTAAAGCTAGAATGAGGCTTTGATAGGGAAGTGCCAATAAATTAGAGGAGGGTATAGTAAACAGTCTTATGGAGGAATACAATACAGGTGGTATAAAGGCCTAGGGAAGGACAAGGGAAGGGAGGGAGGGCAGGAGGAAATACAGAAAAATAAAGACAATATGAATAAGTACTATAAAAATTAGCTTGTGTCTTAGCTAATTAAAACATATAAATATTTTAAAAAGAGTGAAAGAAAGGTGTTGGAAGTACACTGTTCAGATATAGAAAGCTTTCCCTAAAACCAGTGGCTTCTGCTGGTTATTCTCTGTTGCAGAAATAAGTCAGTCTCACAGTGAGCTGTTTGGTCAGGGAGACCCAGGTGGGGGAGGGCAGAGGTGGAGGCTTCAAATAATGCAATTGATTGACAAAGCACTTGGTAACCCACCAGGACTAGATGATAAGTCCCTATTGCTAAAGACATCATAGACTGTAGTCTCAGGACATTAAGAAAGCAAGCTGGTAATGCGATGGAAATCCTCCCCCCTTTTGGTTCGCTGCCACAGTTCTGGAAAGCACTACATGAGCTCTTGGGTGAAAAAAGTCATCAACAATGTGAACAAAGAGTGGATTCTGCAATCCACAGAATTAAGCAATCTGGCAAGATATACCAACATATACAATAGAGTCACATAAACTAGGTGGTAATCAATTACTTCCTGATTTTACATGAGGCCCACTCAGTGGGAGGACACAAAGAACCAAGTCAAATTCCATGGCTTAGGAGATCACAGATCCTAGAGGGAAGGTTCCACTGTTCTTTCACTAATTAAAATTGTTATATCAAAAAGCCTTCTAAGTGCATATATTTATCCCCTTTAATCAATTCTTCTACCATTCTTAGCATTTTACAGATGGCAGTGAATACCAGGGAGAAACAACAACCATTAAAATGATAAGAAGAGCAATCTGGGTACATAGCTCTGAAAGAGTCATCTCTGTCATATCCACCAGGGCCCAGAAAACATTGCAAAGCAAGTGGCACATTAAATGAGAGCTGATCTCACTGCTCTCCTGAGAAGCTTCTCTATAGAGATAGTGATAAGACACTAGGGACTTTTAAAACTGACCAAAGTGTAAATAAGAGGCTGTGGAGAGCTCAGCGTTAACAGACAGGGACTTACAGTGCACACTCCAGTGCCCATGGAACATTGAGGAGGAGGGAGCAGAAAAAAATGTGAGGGAGGATACAGAGTAGGAAGTTATATTGAAACATTGTTTCCCATACAGAGACAGACACTAGTACATCCATGAACCCAGAGTGATTATTCATATTGCAAAGGAAGAGGGCCTTCAGTAGCATGTGGACAGAGGAGAAGGGGCAAAAGATTATAGCCTGGTGAGAATACAGTTAATGTGTAGTATGTTTGTGTCTTAAATTTCTTCATAAAGTAGTTTTAAACATCTGAGTGGGTAGATCAGATTACCAAGTAAAGATTATTGGACTAAGATGAGGAAATGTGATGAATATCTATTTTCCTTTAGACATTTCTGAGGTTTTTATCATTATTTTCAATTGGCCCTATCTCACATAAAATTCTCCCAAATAACATAGGCCTGCTTCAATTTTCTACAGTTTCATTATCTCATATTGGTACATATCTATAATTGTTTAGTACTTAAATTTTCACAAATGCATATATGGTAACAATTAAATAGGTTCCTAGAATATTACTCTTATTTATTCATAGAATTATATTAGGTATCAAAAGAAATAACTCAGACTTCAGTGGGAGATATGCATGTTAAAACACATGAAATATAAGGTAAAAATAAAGGGTCTATGTTAGACACATGAGGCAGGTTTTATTTTTTTAATTTAGTTTTGCTTTTATAAAAATCCATTCCCTTTTATAACCACAGTGTCTACATTTACTAGACAATTAGTCTATGTGTCTGTCAGAAAGTAGTACCTTCATGATGAGAATAGTTAATTGCATGCAGTTTGTTTCTCAGAAGGCTGTTAGATGAATGTTTTGTTTTACAAATTGATATTTTAGTCCTAAATAAAATTTGAAGGCATGTCAATAAGAGTCAAACTTCAACCACAAAACCAAGAGCATTAAGCACTAGAGGAGATGGATGTCATGTGACTTGTTTATAGACAGTATATTAAGTTGTTCAGAATGCAACGTGCCATAGCTCCCTTTTTTCATTCACTTGAGTCAGATTGCCCTTGTATAACTGGCATACTTATAAGCCCAAATTCTCTTCTCATGATGTCCTCTAGCAAAGGCATGTTCCCTTTAAAAAAACTCACACTTGTGTAAAAATAATTCAAAAGATTATTGCAATTGATGTCACCATTTTCCAATCACTCATTTATTTCTCAAATCAAAGTAATCTTATCTCTCTCACAATTTCTTTGCACAAAATATTTCCTCTAGGATTTTCAAAATACTCAAACTAAAAATATATAACTTCTCTCAAGCAAATACCATGGTAACATTATCTTCCCAATATTCTTTGCACTCTGATACACTTCTTTCACAGAGTGCCCAAAAAGGCGACTCTTCTATAAACTATGTTCTATAACATATTCTTACATATCTATGTGTACTTTACCTAAACTATTTTATAACTTCTGAAGAGTTACTGCCCATGAAAATGCCTGTGACTTCAGTATGCAGGTTTTCAGTGTAGGAACTTGACTGAGCCTCACCTAGTGGATATATTGCAAATCAAGCAAATTCAAATGTGATAACTCAATCCTTTTGTGATAATCCACTAGGCACCTTGACATCTCTTTGAAATCATTGGTATATGCCCCAGTGCAGTCTCAAGGAAGAAATAAGGGCCTACCTTCACTTATTTATGCTTCTGCACCCACAGAAAATTAATATCGATACCATGTCATGCGACCTGTTCATAGACAGTGTACAAAAGTTGTTAAGAATACAACATGCCATGGTTCCATTTTTTTTAATTCACTTGAGTCAGATGGCTCTTGTATAACTGGCATACTTATAACCCCCAGTTTTCACAATCCATCCACTATTTGGAATGAAAAATTTGCAGCTACTACCTCCAAATTGAAATATGGCCTCTTGTAGGAAAAAGGAAGTTTCAGAATTCCAGGAAGCTCAGGGAAGTTATAAGATTCACAGGCTGATTCCCAAGGTTACAGGAGCCTTATACAAGCAGCCCAGGAAATGTCACAAAACACCAGTTTTATCAAGATACAGTAAATTCTGAGTAAATAATGATATTGTGATACTTCGAGTTTTGAAAGATTATCAATATTAAACTATGCTCGTTACATGATAGAGTAACATTTTTCTGTAGGTTTACTGAAAACATTTAGAGCCCTCTCTCATCAAATTTCATATGCACATTTCAGTGTAATTAGCTATTGTCACCTTTGTTTGTAGAAGCTCATTCTAGGTGAAAGCCTGACCCCTTCCACCCTCTTTAACAATCACCCCATAACAGAAAACCATTCTAAATTCTGCTTCTATCAGTTTAACATTTTTAGATTCCATGAATTTAATCTATACAGTAGTTTTTTTGCATGACTAATTTCACTGAGAAACATGTTTTTCATGTTTAGGCAACTTCAGCAGAACTACAGGCATGCACCACAATGCCTAGCTTCAATTTCCTTCTTTAAAGTATGAATAATATGCCTACGTATGCATATATCTATATATAAATATAATGTTATTTATTGAGTCATTCCAGAAAACAATAGATTCAATAGGTTGAAAATCATGGATATCACTATACTGAAGGTCAATGAAGATATTTCTTCATGATACTAATGGTAATTAATTTAGATGTGAACTCAGAGGTAAGAGTGCTAGATCATAAAACATTTCCATTTTTGAGTGAGGACCCTCTATACTGTCTTCTATAATGACTGTACTAATTTAAATTCCTACATTGTTGTATAAGGTTTACCTCTTCACAACATCCTTCCCCGAACCATGCGTGTTATCATATCTCACAATAAAATATTTTTCACATATCCTTTCTAGAAGTTTGCTTATATATTATTTTCTGGCCTATAATACTCCAGAATTTTACAACTATAAATAATCAAATCTTTTTTTTAAATTTTCCTTATAATAAAAGTTGATCATTTTGCCTTGATCATGTGGTATCTTATAGTTAAGCATTGATTTACCTAGCCTTGTGATACTCTCTACCTTCTTTGTTACAGACATAGACAATCTTCTTCATTCTTCCAGTCTTCTTTCTCTTTGGTTCCATGTACTTTTTGTCTACTGAAATGGCCACTTAAAGTTCATCTGCCCTTCCTTGAATACAGAAACCAATTTCTAAATTCCAATCAACAATCTAATTAAGAAGCAGTGCCCTTCACTCTCATGTATATTAGTAAAGTATCTGTTGAATTAAAACACTTTTGGCTGGAAAATCATCCATAAAAAAAGAAAGACTCCCTTTGGCATTATTCCATGAAAACACACACTATGACTATTAGTATGAGAAAAATATAGAAATGAAACTTGTTATTTCTTTTTGTAAGAAAAGAAATATTTATTCTATATACTACAAAGCATTTTATTCTGAACATTACTACTGATTATCACCTTGGTTGCAACATTTGGGGGTGTAGTGTTCTTTCTGCCTTTCTTATCAGAACAATTTGTAACTACATCATCTAATTTGCTGCTAGCTAATGGGATGTTCTAAGCATGCCAATTAAATTGTTTACAAGAAGATGCCTGTCAAGTCTTCCCAAAGGCTGTTATATCTTCCACCACTGCCATGTTCAAATTTCTAATCCAAGGGAAACAGACTGTGGAGCTCATGATAGGACACCATCCCCAGAGAAATCCTGAGCACTTACTGGAATGTTGATCTCAGCAAATCCCTTAATATTTATCATCATGACTAGAACCAACAGATATACTTATTAAGTCATATTTTTCTGTGTATGTATCTGTAATAAATTTCTCTGGTTCTAATGCATTACATGTTACCATCTCCCCTAGCTCTGTTTTGTTTCCCTTGTTTCATACATCTCTTGTTTATAAAAAAATGTTTCTGCCGTAAGCATCATGTAATTTGTTTTGGTATCAGAGTGTGATTTCTAAGTAAACTAAACTCTCTTATACTACAGGTGTGAATATACTTTAAGGTACTGGAATACTGATAAAATGATAGACACAAAATATTTTTGTAATAACATGGAATTTTAAACATTTAAAAAATTTAAACATTTCTGATATTTCTCTTATAAATTGCACACAGGCTGTCAATGCTCATATCCCTTATATAAGTGGCGTCACATTTGAATATAATGTATTCACGTCTTCTGTTATACTTTAAATCAACTCTAGATTATTTGTGAATCCTACTGCAAAGTAAATGTTATCTAAGCAGTCATTACACTATATCATTTAGGAAATAATGACAACCAAAGACACAAGCCTGTCCGAAACAGACACAATATCATTTTATAGTATATCCAACTAATATTTTGTTAGATACAGACACACTAATATTCAAATATTATGACTATATTGTCTACCTGATATGCAGTGGAAAAGATTATAGAATGAAACTAATACAAACTGAAAATATATGTATTTTGAAAAACATTTGGGCAAACATTGACATCCAAAATACCACTACTAAATAATATTGGAGATCAATATGATGAGATTGATACAAAAAGTAAGCAGCTTTACCTTTGCTATTTTTAAAAAAATCTCATAATATGGAAATATTCTCAATATATTTTAATCAGAAAATATCAGTCTGTACTACATTATAAATTTTATTGTACATTGAGGATCTAAGACAATGTTTTGAATCATATGAAAACAAGATGAAAAATGTCAATTATTACAATATTCCTCTAAAAGATGCCATAAATCATTAATGTTTTCAAAATTTATTGAATTATTCTAATTCATTTTTATTCTTAATTCAGATATGGAAAATAATATATAATATATACATATATGCTTATGTTTATGAAATATATAAACAGAGAAAAATACATATGTCAATTAAACACATGCTTATCCAGTGCTTGAATAACTATCACTTTATGATATTTCTGAGTATGTACTATCATCTAGACATACTGGTAGATTTGCATACTTATCCTATTTCATAGAATGTTCCATCTTATCCTACAATACTTCTTTTATC
Organism: Jaculus jaculus; assembly: GCF_020740685.1. Classification (NCBI taxonomy): domain Eukaryota; kingdom Metazoa; phylum Chordata; class Mammalia; order Rodentia; family Dipodidae; genus Jaculus; species Jaculus jaculus. Next base: position 112,299,920 of record NC_059104.1, read on the forward strand.
CTCATTTTCAAATAAAATATACTTAAAATATACATCATTTTTCAATAACATATAGCTAGAGTTGCTTGAATTGAGATCGCAACTCTGGCTCTAAAGACTAACTTAAAGTCAGCAAGCCATGTGATTAATTAAGCAAAAGAGAATGCAATGCACAAAACACAAAGAAGTCAAAATGCTGCTTCTAATCAGAGGAATAACCTTTCTTTGATTTTTAGTTTAAGGATATGTTTGCTAGAAGCTTCTAAAACAATTTAATTTTATGTGGAAAAAATGTAACATACAAAGTTTATAAGTATTCATTCTCACACACAGTTAAAATATACTATTTTGGGGCTGGAGAGATGGCTTAGTGGTTAAGCGCTTGCCTGTGAAGCCTAAGGACCTCGGTTCGAGGCTCGGTTCCCCAGGTCCCACATTAGCCAGATGCACAAGAGTGCGCACGCGTCTGGAGTTCGTTTGCAGTGGCTGGAAGCCCTGGCGCGCCCATTCTCTCTCTCTCCCTCTATCTGTCTTTCTCTCTGTGTTTGTCGCTCTCAAATAAATAAATAAATAATGAACAAAAAAAATTTATAAAATATACTATTTTGGACAGTACAATATAAAGCCTGTTTTTACATTAATATCAGAATTAGGTGGTTAAACACTACTTAGTTCAGATACTTATGTAAATAGACAAAGTTAATTTGGTGAGATGTGGGGTGCTGGTCCTAATGGAGGATTAATTAAAACAAGAACAATGCCACAACAAAAGTTCATGTTTGTAGTGTCACAGAATAAATTTTTAGCTACTTTCTTTTTCATTTTCCCCTCTCATTTCTTCTATTCAGGAAGGGAAACAAGTATAATGGCTTCTAAAATTTTATAAAAATTAAGTTTACATTTCCTGGACATGATTTCCAAAAGCCAAAGGAAACATCTGAAGTGATGTGTGCTACTTAAATAACATTTCTAACATAGTTGAGAGAATATAGATCTTTTATGGGAGCAGTTAGTCACAGAGAGTTGAAGATAGCATCTTCTACAAGTAAATGGGAGCGTTTTATGGCAACACACCAAGAGGCAAGCCTAGGACTCCCTGCAATATCAGAAGTCCTTATATCTTCACAGGACATAGTAACATAATTCAGCAGCATAGACAATGAAATTGCCAGCCATAGAGACTAATTACCAAGTTGATACTCATATGCTGTCTCTACATATTACAGTGGAACTTGAGCATACATCAAAGGGTGAAAGACTGACGGGCAGTCCAAAAAGGAAGCTGGATTGACAACTACTTTGCAGCACAGTGTTTAAAATGGAAAGGTTGATCTATAGTTACCAAATGATGAAAATAAGATTTTTTTCTTGGCTACAAGGACAGGGAAGGAACTTAACAATGATGAATACATTTCCAATTCTAAATAAAAGAATTAGAAAAAAATCATTGTACAATTTTCAGTTTTTTGTGGCCAAATTGCATTGTATTGACTTTTTAGAAGATTCACATCACAGTATTTCTTTATCAATGACAGGAAGATGCCTCTAGTAAATGACATCCAGTTTATCATGTCTCAGTATACATTTCTTCTATATTATGCCCACTTATTTTCTGAAATTAAGCTTCAAGTTAATTAACTGTGAAGCACAACTCCTCATTCATGAAATCAGTTTTCTTACATAGAAAATTCTTTCCTAGATGAGATGTTAAATGCAAATGTCATCCTACATGTTTAATTAACAACATAGCTCAGTTCCTCTGTAAAAGTTGGAAGTAAACTGTAAATGAAAAGATTCCATCTCCCCCACTAAAATAAATGTGTTTACCTTCTGAGAGGGTACTGAGAGGCAGCACACCTCAGGGAGGAGGATACTTAGCATTTTGTTTACATAGTTTCTTTTCTACAGAGCTCAGATTACAATGAAGAAAATTTTCTTCAGATCTGTTTTAAAGAATTCTGAAAATTAAAGTTTGCTGTGTCTTTATAATATGTAAACTGATATAATGCCTAGTAAAGCTTTTAGCTTTAAATACAGTTTTGAAAACAGTTTTTTAATTAAAATTCCTCTTTACAGCTCAGAGTCATAAAACATGAATATCCTCAAAGAAACAGCATTGATATATTGCCTCAATTATAAGATAATTTGATTTGATATGGTCAGCTAACATTTCCTTGTGGCTCTTTCCTAGAAGAATGAAGAAATGAGTCATGCTGGAATAGGAAAAAATGTCCTTTAGTAATTTGTATGGTCATTTGCAAAGAACATTTTTATGCTTGCTTAAAAACGTTTCTTACAAAGTTTGATTTTCACAGGAAAATTAAGTAGAAAGTAAAGAAAGTTCTACCATATCTGATCCCACATTTTCATTTCCTGTACATTCAACAGCTCAAGTAAGTGACATCCATTTATTAAAACCAGGGAACTACATATCATTACTAGCACGTACAGTAATGTACATGGAAATTCATAAAAGTTATGTTCTCTGCTTTATCATCCTTCACCTCCATCTAATCTTTGGCAACCAAAATTTGTTTTTGTATCTGTGGTTTTAACATTTTTTTGACAGTAATAAACTGACTAGCTGGGTGTGATGGCACATACTTTAATCCTAGCATTTGGGAGGCTGAAGTAGGAGGAATGTGAGTGAATTTCAAGTCAGCCTGGGTTAGAACAAGACCCTATCTTGAAAAAAAAAATTGAAAAGGGAAAAAAAAATACTTGGAATCAGATAGTATATATCCTTTCAAATAATGATAAGTCTTTCACTTAGTAATATGCCCTTAAATTTCCTCTGTATCTCTTTATGGATTAATTGGTTATTTTTGTAACACAAAAATACTATTTCATTGCTTAGATGCACCACAGTTACTTCATTTACATACTGAAAAAAATCTTGGTTGCTTCTCTGTATTTACAATTATGATAAAGTTTCTGTAAGCATCTATTTCTCTCCCTCTCTCTCCTTCTGTGTGTGTGTGTGTGTGTGTGTGTATGTGAATGTAAATGTTTTACAACCTTAAGCCAAATACAAAGAAGCACAATTGTCCTAACATCTGTGAAATATCTACATATTTAGGTGATAGAGTAAAAATTTATTTTCCAAAGTGGCTACACACAAGGAATGAATGAATGTTCTTGACATACTTTGGATAATAACCCTTTTCCCTGGATATGTTTCTTGCATATTTTCTCCCAGCCTGTTGCTTGCCTTTCCATGACATTGACAACACATTTCTTAGCATAATCATATGTGTGTGTGTGTGTGTGTGTGTGTGTGTGTGTGTGTGTGTGTGTGTGTGATTAATTATGATGTATTAAATTATGTCTTTGGTCTTATATATGAAGCACTATCACCAAACCCAATAACTTCTTACTTGTATTGTAGGAGACTCGGGAGAAAGCTCGTTTCTTTTAGACAGTTTCAGTTAGGTACAGAAGTCCAAGAGAGAACGAGGAGACAGCAGCTACAGTGCCCCCTGCTGCCCACAGTCTAACAATACTACCTAGGTCGGCTGACCCCTGGGGTCTGCCCTTCAAAAGAATCCATTTTCGATGGACTATAAAGGCCTATTTCATGGTGCTACCAGCCTTCACTCTGTCCCAAATCTCTGTTTGGATACGCTTGGGTCTGGCTTTCCCCCTCACCCCGCCTGGATGCATTGTGGTGGGGTACAGAGCAGAGTACTGTTTCTTGGTTTCGGTTATTTTCTGCTAACCTCTACTTTATATTTGGAGAACTTCTCATCTTAATTACATGCATGATTTTCCCCTAGTCTCTTAATCTATCACGTGTGCATTTTCATTACACTCTAGTTCTACTATATGAATGCTTCCTCTAAACGCCGCATCATTTCTCTAAACTTGGAGTAACAATGGGCAGATATCTTATTATTACTCATTTCTCAAATGAATTTCTTCATCTCTATGATACTTTCTCTCTGCTATTCTACCTTAAACCATCACCATTTCCTCTCTTAACTTTCCTTCCTGGAAAGGTTCAGACATTATGCTGTGTCTGTTTTTTCTAAATTTCCTATATTGTGTGCTTTCCATATTCCATATGCTTATGGCTCTAATCCAGCCTCATTTCCTAAAATCCTCAATTTTTCTTAAATGGATCTCATGTACTATACTGTGTTTTTCACATGAATGTGTGTTTCCTATTTTCCATGTGCTTATGTCTCTGCTCTAACATTCTTCCTAAATCCCAATTTCCCTTAAACCCCATAATTTGTGATTTCTCACCACCTTTCCTTTGCAAAATTAAGGCCATATAAGAAAAAAAATGGGACCAATAATTGATAGAAATCCAGTAGGGCAAAAATCAAATCCTGAAGCTCCATGTATAACATCTGGAATCCATGATGAAATTTCTGGGTTTCAAATTCTGCACCACCAGCATTAGCTGCTTTGTGCCTGGGAAGATCCACCTGAGGCAGAGACAGTAGCTCTTCTTGGTGGCTTGTTGTCCCATATGTCTTGAATCTTCATAATCCTAGGACTGACACTGTAAGCATCTTAATGGTTCCATGCTATGACCCAGGATGGTATCCATGTCAGAAATATCACCCTTCTCTATATTATCTAGCAGTCATTCTTAAAAAAAAAAAAAAAAAAATTGCAATCCAGTGTTCCATCCATTCCTATGTTTGTCATACTCCCCAAACAAGTAAGAGATGGAAGTGGCTGCCAAAATTTGTTAATTCAGGAGAATAAAGCAAACTTTGAAAAGTAGGCAACTCTTTTAGTTTTCTTATTTCAGGCCCCTCCTTGCAAAAGAAACAGCACTCCTTCTACTACCCAAATGCAGAATAGTTGACTCATTTTCTATTAATCTCTTTTATCAATCTCAATTTTTTAATTGAAACAAAATTCAGCTTACTCTCCTTGAAACTTTTATTTCTTTCTAAACCAAACTTACATCTTTCCTATGCATTTTCTTTGATTTGCCTCTGCCAGAAACACCCATTCATTACAAATTCAACTTTGCTAAATTCTCTTGATACAGACAAAATAGTCAGAATATCTCACCAAGTGACTCTATCCCACTTTAACAAAGACTTTTTTTCTCCTCTGAAACCTCAGAAGACATGATTCATAGTCCACCATTTTCAGTGTATTTAGGTCTTTCAAATTCTCACCAGAATGGGTCATCACCAGCTGCTTACAGTACTCCAAGTCTTCTCAGGTCCAAGGATCCAGACACTTCCATATTTCTGCAACAAATATTTCCAAACTACCCCAAACCACATGGCCAAGTCCATACTACTAATGGCCCTTCTTGTTAGTGCCAATCAATTGCCCTAGTCACCTGCATGATAAATTATGAATCTCTGTATACAGCTATTTTTTCAATTGCAGGGCCGTGATTTTTCCTGTGACCTCAATTCTCTAAAGGATAACAAGAAGCATTTATTTTTCTATAGTTAAACTTTTAGTGTATTATTAGAATGAAATGAATACTTCCAAATCCTGTACCTGATTGGTGGGAAGATGTAAGTCCAGGTTGTATTGTGAATGGAAGAAAGCACAACAAAAATCACGTTCAATTTCTTTGAAACAAATTCTAAATGTAATTCCACTGAATGTTATTAACTGATTTCTGTTCAGACCAGAAATTTACATTTATCTGGTGTTTTCTACCAGATCCATAAATAAAAGTTCCTTATTGCTGCCAAATTCCATTACCTACTGCCCTTCACATGATAAGCAGAACTTGTATACTCCACTGGTCTAGTAAAATCTTAACATTTTTCATATTTTATCAACCTGATCAAATTTAGATGCATCTGGTTTTTCTTGTATTTTAGCAGATATCTTAAAGAGCTCTGAGATTATTGAGTATTTCAACTCCAAGAGATTTTTCTTTAACCACAGTCCTTATTTTCAGATTAAGAAGAGATAGCTGGCATCTTTAAAATTGAATATGACATGCACAATTCACAATATTTTGATTAAACTCTCCATGGTATCTTAATTGTGCATATATTACAGGCTTACCTTGAAGAGATGTCCGCAAACATGTTCCTTCATTTTGCATTGCTTATTTCCTGAAATTTAATAATGTCTTAGTTCAACCTGAAATATCAATGTAAAAGTAGAATAGATAATCCCTGGGATTAGTTGGCAAGCCAGGAGAGCTCTCGGCCAGTGACAGACCTTCTCTTGAGGATGCCATTTTGTATTGCTCTGTGGTACAGAGATCGAAGCACATATATGTGCATGGGCATAAATATGCACATTTGCCCTTGCACACATGAGCATGCACGGACACACACACGCACGCATGCACGCGCGTGCACACACACACACACACACACACACACACACACACACGTATTTCTCCCTTCTACCTTATTTAGGGTTCTGTGCTGGCCCTCAGAGTTACATCTCTAGATATGATTATATGTCTTTCTCTATCACTACATTTTCATTTAAAAAAGAAAACAATGTGTCATTTATTATTTAGCTGCTTTTTCATATATTTATATGATATATGGCATGTTACTGACTGACTCAAATATCAGTTTTGTAACTTTGAGTGTTTAAGCTTCAGTTTCCTAATTATAAACTAAAGGAAAAACTCTTCCACAGAGTATCTCACAGATTTTAGCAACAAAATAAATTTTCAAAAATGTAGAGATGCTGTGAATTATAAAATATTGCACAGATAAGAGTAGCATACAAGTTAAATACACAACTGGATTCAAATGTCCTATGCTACTATTTATGCTTTTGCCAAAATACTTTTTTAACTAAGGCACTAAAAATAAGTTTAACTGGGGGATGTAATAAAACAAAATGAATGTGTTAGTGGTTTAACTCTGTGGTAGAGAGCCTGCCTAACCTGTTTATGTTCCTGGGTTCAATTCTTAACACTCTGGAAATCAAGTTTCAGACCTAATGGTGGGTAATTATTTTAACAGACTTTATTCTTAGTTCTGTTACTTTAAAGGAGTAGGTGGAAATTTGTTTAGTAAGTGCCCATGAATTTTCAGGTGATATTTGTGTTTTATCCATAGTCTCTATTACGTTTTCATAATGCACATTTATCACTTTTAATGTTATGGAAGAGTAAATTTCAAAGAAAATTAGAAAAACAATTTCATTCTTTGTTATCTTTCTCATCTTTTATTCACTTATCATACTATATTATAGTTAACAGCCCCACTGGCTTATAAAGCATGTTTACAAATATTCTATTGGTTATTTAGTTGACCAGTGCAAGACACTCCTTTAACTTACTAAAACTTACATAACATCCCTCAACTGTGCGACTGTCCCCTGCTTCCCTGGATCTGATGGACCTACCATTCTCCCTGGATTATTTTTCTCATACAAATGATCATTCAGCTGTCCTTGCTATAGACAATATTCTTTCCTTGGTCTTATTAAATATCATTTCCACTGTAGGCAGCAAATAGAATCTGGTTAATTTATGTAGTCAAGATACATATTCCATTTATAAATTTGTATGACACTGTTAATCTCAGTATATCAGAAACATCAACATCATTAGGGCTACCAAGTCATTCCTCAGCAATTCCATGGTATTCTAAGAGAAGTAAGCCACCCAATATGCTGATGTATCTAGGTCTATTAGGCACTGAATAAATAATAAAATTTTTGTCAAATAGACTAAAGAAACATGTATCTCAAGAATAAATGGGGGCTGGACAGATTGCTTAGTGGTTAAGACACTTGCTGGAAAAGCCCCATTACCCAGGTTCAATTCCCCAGTACCTACATAAAGACAGATGAGCACTGACACATGTGTCTGGAGTTTGTCTGCAGTGGCTGGAGGCCTACACATGCCAGCTCTCTCTCTCTGTATGTGTATATCCTATCTCTCTGCTTAAAAATAAATAAGTAAAAATATTGTAAACAGCCTAGATGTCCCACAAATAATGAACAAATAATGAAAATGTCTTACATTTATACAATGGAGTTCTATTCAGCAGTAAAGATACATGAAATTATGAAATTTGCAGGGAAGTGCATGGATCTGGAAAGGATTATAGTAACTGAGGCAACCCAGGCCCAGAAAGACAACTATCAAATGTTCTCTCTCATTATGTGGATTCTAGTTACAAATGTTTAAACTTGTATATGAATTTGAGTAAAAATCAAGAGCATAGGTCAGAAATTTAAAAAGGAGCTATAAGGGAGGGATGAGAAGGCAGTTATTAAGAAGAGGGTATTGTGTATATGTAAAAAGATGAACATATTACTGTAATGGCCTAAGTGAGGTCAGGGGAAGGGACTGAGGGTCAGAAGAGGAGTAATAAAAATTTAAAATGTTATTAATAAGCCATATGGAAACTAACTTTTTGGGATAATAGCACATCCAGAAGCCATAGATTGTTACTAGAAAAATTTCAATGCTAGATATGGGATACATTCCAGTGAATTGTTGGCCAGGGATGTTCTTGATTATTCAAAAACATTATAGGCCATTGCCAGGTGTTTTGGCTTTCCACCAGAAATAGATGGTAAGACCCTATTGCTGAAGACTCCACATTCTTGGGCTGCAAGAACACTGAAGCTGAGTTGAAAACCTCCTCTCTGTGTATAAGCTAGCAGACAGGAAGCTAGAAAGAGCTATGCTGCATGCAGCCCTCTTGGAGAGAGAAGTCATCAGTAGTGATAAACAACAATGAACATTGCAAGCTTTAAGTTTGTCCAGCCAGGGCAAATGAGCAATAGTGGCATGTTTGTTATCAGGGAAACCAACCACTCTCTATTTGGAATGGAGGCAAACTCCATGGTAGGGAATACATGTCTGGTACTGAATAACTACTCAAAAGCCTGTGGTAGGGGAAGTAATGAGCCCTAGGAAGGTTACACCTGTTGTTTTCTGGATGAATGCATATATTATCCTCATCAAACTTTCTTTTAAGCACTTTTCTTAATGCACATACCCATATGTCAATGCTACTCTCACTTTTGATTAGAGAAGCTTATCTTTTCAGATGATGGTGACCACTGGTATGGCTCAAACGCCACTATAGTGCTGAGAATAAGAGATAGAGGAGTGTTCAGAACTGAGACACCTCTATCACACCTCACAAGGCTTAGCTTCCATTACATAAGAGGTGGTGGAAAGAATATAAGAGCCAAAGGAAGGGTAGGACTTCTTACAATACAATCTTCCAGACACAAAATGGCCTGATATCCATGACCTCACATTTCCTGGTACTACCTATACAACCCTCATAACAGAAGGAAAAGATGATGACATCAGAATAAAATAGAGACTAATGGTGGGGGGTGGGATTTGATGGAAGGTGGATTTGAGCAGGGGAAAGTGAGGACAGGGAGAAAATTATCATGCTTTATTTTATATAATATGGAAGTTGTCAATACTTTTTTTAAAGCTTTATGTGGTGCTACATGACTTTAATCCCAACACTCAGAATGCAGAGGTATGGGATATGGGCTAAAGGAAGATCCTACCTAAAAAAAAAAAAAAAAAAAAAAAAAAAGCAGCAAAAGGAAGCAGTTAAAAGGGGAACCCTTGTACACTGTTGGTGGGATTATAATCTGGTACAGCCACAGTGTAAATCAGTGTGGAGGTTCTTGAGACAGCTAAAAATAGATTTACCATATGATCCAACTGTGTATATATATTGCACTCCTAGATATATATCCTAATGACTCTTCTTACTACTTTAGAGATACTTGCACACCATGTTTATTGCTGCTCTATTCAAAATAGCTAGGAAATTATCATGGGATATTGTTTATAATTATGGAAGTTGTTAATAAAAATAATAAATTTAAAAAAAAAACTAGGAAAACACACAAAAACATGCTAGGAAATGGAACCAGCCTAGATGTCCATCCACAGATGAATGGATAATAAAGATGTGGTACATTTACAGTGGTGTTCTATTCAATGGTAACGAAAGAAGAAATTATGAAATTTGAAGGGAAATTGATGGATCTGGAAAAGATTAAATTAAGTGAGGTAACCCAGGCCCGGAAATCCAAATGTTGCATGTTCTCTCTCATATGTGGATCCTAGCTACAAATGTATAGACTTGTGTGTGAGCTGGAGCCAAAAATCAGTAGCTGAGGACCATAAGCTATTAAAAGACTATAAGGAAGGGTGGAGAGGAAAGGTCTTAAGGAGATGGTATTGCATATTTGTAAGTAGAAGAACAGATTACAAAGAGGGGAAAGGCATAAGCAAGGTCAGGGGAAGAGACTGAATAAGAGAAAGGTGGGGGAGGGTCAATCAAAATTCAATATATTCTGAGTAAGACATATGAAAATTTACTTTCTTGAGTAATGACACATCAAGAAGCCATAGGTTATTACTAGAAAATTTTCAGTAACAGGAATAAGACACCTTCCAGTGAGTTGGCCAGGGAGGTACCTTTTGCCTCCAAAACATTATAGGCTATTGCCAAGGTCATTGGTTTCCCATGATAAAGAGATGATAACATCCGCTAGCTGAAGATTTCACATGCTTAAGCAGAAAATTCACTGAGAAATCAAGCTGGTGCTGAGCAGAAAACCTTCTCCCTATAGCCCAGCCAACAGAAAGTTGGAAAAAGCTACACTGTATTCAGTCTTATGGGAGACAGAAGTCATCAGTGATGAAAACATTGGACACTGGAAACCTCAAGTTTGCCCAAACAGACCAAATGAATGAATGAGTGCAATAGTGGCATGTCTACTTTGGGGGAAACCAACTGCTCTTTAATTGGACTGAACACCTGCTCTATGGGAGGGAACACATGCCTGGTACTGAAAACCTAATCAAAAGCCTATGGCAGGGGAGGTCAAGAGCCCTAGCGGTATAAAGCCTGCTCTTGTCTGGATAAATGCATATATTACTTTCACCAAGTTGCCCTGAAAACACTACACTTAATGTTCCATTCATATATTATTACTATTCTCACTTCTACTTAAAGAAGCTTCTCTTTTCAGATGGCAATGACCACTGGGATGACCCAAAAGTCAATATAATGCTGAGAAGAAGGGATGGAGGAGTGTTCAGCATTGAAACATCTCACACCCTCCAAGGCTCAGGGTCCATTGTGGAAGAGGTGGTGGAAAGAATGTAAGAGCCAAAGGGAAGAGACCACTCCTTACATACAACTGTCCTGAAAGAAATCGACCTTGATATCCAAGACCTCAGAGTGCCTAGCAATACCACAAGACTCTCATAATAGGAGAAAAAAGATGATAACATCAAATTAAAAGAGAGAATAATGGAGGGGGGCATATGGCAGAGAACAGAATTATGAAGGGGAAAGTGAGTGAGGGAAGGAAATACTATAGTTTGTTGTCTGTAAGTATAAAAGTTGTCAAATATATATATGTATACAAGTATGTAGGCTGAAAGTCAAATCTACAGAAACTACTTCAGGGAATATTCTACATAGCAGAACCAAACAACCAATCTCAAGAGCCAGAAAGAAGTATATCACAATAACCAAACTTGAGCAGGCTCAAAAAAGTACAAAGCATAAGAAAGCACCAAACCCTATATAGCATCCCATCATGGCAGGGATTAAATCAAACCCACAGTTATATCCTTAAACATTAATGGTCTTAACTCACCCACTAAAAGACAAAAGCTAGCAGAGTGAATCAAAAAAAAAAAAAAAAAAAGGATCCTTCTCTCTGGTCTCTTCAAGAAGTCCACCTCACAACTAAAGCCAGACACCTTTTCAGCCTGAAAAGCTGGAAAATGACATTCCAAGAAAATAGAAATAAGAAACAAGTAGGTGTTTCTGTATTAATATCTGATGAAATAGACTTCAAACCAAAAGTAATGAAATAGAACAGAAAAGGCTACTTCTTCTATGTAAATAAACTTAACCATTAGAACCCAATGATCATATCAGTTGATGCAGAGAAGACCTTTAAGAAAACACAAAACCACCTCATGATCAAAATGCTGGAGAGACTAGTCATGGATGGTTTATATCTCAACATTATGAAAGCTATGTATAAAGTACCTAAAGCCCAAACAATACTAAATGGAGAAAGACTCAAGACGTTCCCACGGAGATCAGTAACAAGACAGAGGTGCTGCCTTCTCTCACCACTGCTCTTTACCATGGTAATAGAAGGCCTAGCTCAAGCAATAAGGCAGGAGAAAGAAATAAAAGGAATAAGTCAAGTTAACCCTATTTGACATGATCCTATATATAAGTGACCCAGTAGTCTTCATATCAAAATTCTAATGGTGATTAATCCCTTCAATAAAGGGGCAAGATACAAAATCAATGCACAAAAAAATCAGCCTTTCATATGTAAAAGTCAAATATACAGATATAGAAATCGGTGTGCTGTCCCATTTTCAGTAGCAACAAATAAATAAATAAATAAATACCTTAGAATAATACAAACCAAGGATGGGAAAGTCCTATACAATGAAAACTTAAAAAAAAAAAATCCTGAAGAAATAAATCAAGGAGGATTTGAGAAGATGAACAGAACTCCCATGCTACCTGATAAGTAGAATTAGCATTATGAAAATTGCACTTCTACTCAAAGCAAGCAATATACACATTCAATGCAATGCCAATAAAAAAATCCAGAATCACTCTTCACAGAGATAGAGAAAGTGATCTCAAAATTCATATGGAATGGTAGCAGGCCTCAGATACCCAAAAATAACCTCAGCAAATGAAACAACTATATTACAAAGACATAGTAACAAAAACAGCATGGTACTGGCAAAAAAACAGAAACATAGGCCAAAGGAACAGAAGTGAAGACCTGGACCTTAGGTTAAGTAACTACAGTTACTTATCTTTCACAAAGGTGCCAATAAGGTAGACTGGAGAAAAGACAGCATCTTCAAAAAATGGTGCTGAACAAATTAAATAACCATATGTAGACAAATTAAGCTAGGCCCACTCATCTCACCACACATAAAAATCAACTCCAAAGCAGGGTGTAGTGGCACACACCTTTAATCCCAGCACTCCAGAGGCAGAGGTAGGAGCATCACCATGAGTTCAATGTCAACCTGAAACTACATAGTGAATTCCAGGTCAGCCTGGGCCAGAGTGAGACCCTACCTCAAAAAAAAAGTATATATATATATATATATATATACATATATATATATATGTGTGTGTGTGTGTGTGTGTGTGTGTGTGTGTGTGTGTGTGTGTACATATATATCAACTCCAAATGGATTAATGACCTCCATATATGACCAAAAACCCTTCCTGTACTGGAATAAAAAAAAAAAAATAGGAGGAACTCTCCATGATATAGGAGTGGGGAAAGACTTCCTGAGCACAACCTCAGTAGCCCAGGATATTAAACAATCACTCAACCAATGGGATCCACAAACAAGCATACTATAAGCACAGCCAATAGATTACCCACTGAATGGGAGAAAAATGTTTGCCAGCTATACTACTGACAGAAGCCTAATATCTAGAAGGTACAAAGAAGTGGAAAAAACAAAATAATAAAAAAATCAAACAACCCACTCCAAAAATGAGACAGAAAACTAAACAGGGAGATGTCAAAGAAAGAAATACAAATGGCTAACACACACTTACAAAAAGTTCAACATCTCTAACCATTAGGAAATACAAATTAAAACAACTATGAGACTCAACCTTCCTTCAGTAATGATGACAATTATTAAAAAATCTAACAAAAATAAATATTGGCCAGGATGTGAGGAAAAAGGACCCTTCATCCACTGTTGGTAGGAATATAAGCTTGTATAACCACTATGGAAATCAATATGAAGATTTCTGAAAAAGATGAACACAGAACTGCCAAAAGACCCAGTTATTCCCTTATTGGGCATTTATCCTAAATGCTCCATGCTTCATTGTAGAAATATTTGCTCAACCATGTTTATAGCTGTTCAATTCATCATAGCTAAGAACTGGAATCAACCCTGGTGCCCATCATTGGATGAATAGATAATGAAGTTGTGCTACATTTACACAATAGAATTCTACTCATTAGTAAAAAAAAATGACAATTGAAATTTGTAGAAAAAATGGGACACACTTTGAACAGATCATACTCAGTGAACTTACACAATCACAGAAAGAAAAACACCACATGGTCTCATGAATCTGTGGTTCTTAATCTGGACATGCTCAAGTTGCTGACATACCTTATAGGCAACTCAAGGCCCAGACAATAGGAATGTAAAAGTACTGGTGTAGGGGAAGGAGAGGGTGGGGAAACACAAACACAAAACTAAATCCAAAATTCACTGGTATGATAGAAACATTTATCTTTGGAGGTAGACAAAAAGATAGAACCCTCAACAGGAATAAGTGGGCAGAACCTGAAAAGAAACCCTGGTGGTATGAAGCTTGCTTATTTATTTATCTATTTATTTATTTATTTATTTATTTCTCTCTTGCCTGTATCTCCCAATACTAGTTATCAGTTGCTACCCAAAATGAGCTGTTGATTAGAGAGATGTATGAGGCCCTCCCCAAAAGACAATTTTCTTGCAAAGCACTTTATTACCCACCTGAGGCAAAAAGTATGAATCTATTGCTGAAGACACTATATTCTGCTGAGACCTGGCTGGAATATGGACTGGAGCCAATCCCCAGACAGGGCATCTAGTGATGGAAGGCTCTACATTAACTACTGGTGGAAGGTGGCCAACAGCTGTCTGAACAGCCAGAGATTTAAGCTACTCAGAAGAAAACACCCTGACAAGATGTACAAGCCAGTGCAATAGTGGCACACAACCTTGGTGGGTGACCAATAGGTTTCTGATTGTGTAAGTGATGCACTCAGTGGAAAGGAACCTATCTCAAATCAGATCAGAACTCTATGGAGACAAAGATTATGTTCTCCACTGTCAAGTTCTCACTAGTCTGTGGATAAAAGAGCACTTACATTCACAAAATTCTCCCTAAATTAATAATGTTTGTCCCATTTAACCTATGCTGGCTTCACTTTCTGTCAGAGAATCTGTTCTTTTTCAGGAGGTAATGACACCAGAGGAGATAAACTACCTCTTGCACTTCAGCCAAGCCACAGCTGAAACCACAGAGGAGTTGGGGAGACAGCAAGAGTGTGGCTTCCATGTTGTTCCTGATGATCAGTGCCAGAGTAAAGGAGACAGATCTTGAGGATACTCAAGCCTTACCAAAGCAGACATCCAGAGGTTTCTGAGAGCTCATCACTGAAGTAGACTTAAAACAAGCCCACAACTGCTCAGGGAATTTTGAGGAAATGGTAGCAGAAAGGTTATAAGGACCACAGGTTGAAACATCATGTCCAGAGGCATTCATTGCCACCCCCCCCCCACATAACTGACTGCTGCTCCCACAATGCATAACCCACAATCCCATAGGGAATACCTGAAACTTCACTGAAGAGGGTCCCCAAAAGAATGGGGGCAGGGATGATGGAAAAATGGGTGCCAACACATGATGTATCCATTCAAATATGTTGTTGATAATAATATTCATAAAGAAAAATATTTTTTAAATTTTTATATATTTATTTATTTGAGAGCGACAGACACAGAGAGAAAGACAGATAAAGGGCAAGAGAGGGAATGGGCGTGCCAGGGCTTACAGCCTCTGCAAATGAACTCCAGATGCGTGCGCCCTCTTGTGCATCTGGCTAACGTGGGACCTGGGGAACTAAGCCTCGAACTGGGGTCCTTAGGCTTCACAGGCAAGCGCTTAACCGCTAAGCTATCTCTCCAGCCCAAGAAAAATATTTTTAATTAACAGAATAAATGAAACTTTTCCAACATGTTGGTCTAGACTATTCATTTTGGCTGAAGTTTCCAAAGAAAGAATGATCTTTGCAATAAAGTGCTATTAACATGTAACTGGTGTAGTATAATGACTTCAGTAAATATTCTGTAACAATTACTTTTTTTGTTTTTCTCTATAACTCTCATTCACTTATAAAAACAAATACATATTAATGATCTACTAATTTAGTTTAGATACAAAGCATATGGTGCATATAATTTAGTTAAATAAATATACAAACGGACTATTTGATTATCAGCAATATTTAAGTCTAAAAATGGTGGCAAACCTGGCTCCACCAGAGTGGAAGGGAATATCATTAAACTTCTGCTACACCAGCCATAACTAAAATGTCTATTATTCACCTACAGGTTACAAACTGTTTCAAAATAGCTCAGGAAACAAAAAGCTGGCATGATGTAAATCCTAGAAAACTGTACATTATGTAGAAAATAAATAGTTTTTGGTTTTTCACTGCAAAATACTTTTTCTACACTTTAGTATCATTATGTCCCTAAATTTGTTACATACTGGCTCTGCTTGTCCATTTTCAATTTATATGTGTTGGAAATTTTCCATATTTAAAAGCACTTAAGAACTGACCAATTAACATTTATTAAATATTATTCATAGCAAGTTATTGACTTGTATGATGGTCTCTGCATTTTGAAACCTCTTCATATATTTTATCTTATTAATCTCACAGAAACCTACAGTCTATTGAAAGTTAGAATTTGGTCAACAAAAATTCTCATTTTATAGATTTCTGAGTAAGTACGTTATGTCAGAATATGATGACTTTACCAATGTCTTAGTAACTGGTGTGTTTTGGTCTTGAATTTATATGTTAATTTTTGTACCCTACTTTCCAGGGTCTCAAGAAATAAAAATAAAATGGACTATAAGGATATTTTAGAATATGTTCATTGTGTTGTACTTAGGAGCTGTGACAAAACTATGATGGGCACTGCTCATAACAACGTGAGATCAGCATGAAAGGGAAATAAATCAGTCCAGAAAGACACATCTTGAATGTATTGCTCTGTTGCATAGAATCTAAAAATGCTGAATTCATAAAAATTGGCAAGAGGATGATTACATATATATATAAATTATCTCATGTTAGCCACTGTACAATATAAACATATTTCCCTAAATTAGTAACACATATCAAATTAAACCTATGCTGACTCTGCTGACTCTACTCTCTTTTGGAGAATCTGTTTTTCTTTTTCAGAAAGTAGCAAGATCCGAGATCAACCACCCCTTGCACTTCAGCCAATCCCCAGCTGAACCCACAGAGGAACGGGGAAGAGGAGCAAGAGTGCTGTTTCCATGGTGAGCCTGACAATCAGTACCAGAGTGAAGAAGACAGACCCGGAGGATATTCAACACCCACCAAAGCAGAGACCCAGAGTCTCCTAAGAGCTACTCACTGAAGTAGACTTATTGGGTCATGATTTTCAGAGACATTTATCATACTAATAACTGGGGGCTAACTCCACAATGCACAACCCATTTTCAATAACAAGGAGGGTCTAATGGGAGGGGGTAGATCACAGATGAGCCTAAATAATGGTACCAAACTGCCTGTATTTACTGAAAAGAAAACTAATAAATTAAATTTAAAAAAAAAAAAGCCAACCAAAAAAATCTCAGGGAATTTTGAGGAAAGGGGTAGAAAGATTTAAAGAGTCACAAGTTGGGACTTCATATCCAAAAGCATTGCCTCCCCTCTCCACCAATTATCTGACTACCCCTCTCACAGGAATAACTCAGAACCTCATGGAGAATACCAGCAACCCTACTGAGGAGATCCCCATCAGAATAGGGGCAGAGAAGAGGGAAAGAATGATACCAATACATGATGTGTCCACTCTAAGTATGTCTGTATATATATATATATATATATATATATATATATATATATATATATATGTAGTAAGTACACATGATTTTATTTGGTAATTTAAGAAAATAAATAGACTTTTAAAATTTTTTCTGTGTTTTTTATGGAAATATTTATTCAGTATGGTCATGTTGGGAACCATGTTGGCAACTAAAACAGTCCAGTGACCATGCATCCATCTTTGGAGCATTGTCATGAGCTTTACATTTAAATAGAGGAGAAGCTGGGGAACAGGCAAAAAGTGTGCATAATGAAGCTGTCCTGGTCAAGGTGTGGTTACAGTGAGCATTGGTTCTGCAAAGTCATCCAAAAAAGCCCTTTGGCTGTCATTTTTGGAGATGATAAATCTGGCTGCTACAAAACAATTATTTCTGCTGCAAAGAACATAGATAATTGCCATCATCTAGGAGAATCTCTGTCCTATGAGATCTTGTTCTTCCTGAAATCCAAGCTGACTAAAAAAATAAAATAAAATAAAATAAAATAAAATAAAATAAAACAGTTTAGGACAATGACTTCCCTTTGTGTATGTAGCCAAAATTAGAAAGAAATAAGATGAAGGCACAGATTCCAGGGTTTCATCCTGCATTTAGTTACCCTGTGGGCCCAAGTGAGGGGCTAGTGCCTCTTGGCAAAAGATGCCTGTAAGTGCCTGTTTCACTTATTCATTCATTTATATTTTCTGAGTGTTAATAAACTTGTACTTGCTCTCCTGTTTTGTTTTGTTATTTAGTATTCCAATTACACAAGTTATTTACATGTTTTTGTATGTTTTGCCATTTACTTATATATTTGCCTATAATTTTCCTTGCAATTGGCAATGTCTACATATTTTATTTAAAATTATATTAATAGGCACTTGCTTCCATAGCATGCTGACTTCAGTTCCCCAGCCCAGAGTAACATTCACATCTGGACTTCAAGTGCAGTGTCAAGAGACGCTGGTATCCATAAGCTCTCTCTATTTCCCTCTTTCTCACAAATAAATAAATAAAATATTTCAAAAATAAAGTTATATTTTAAATTATACATCAGATGCTGGCATCCTTTACAAGCCTATAAAATGGGTATTGTCAATTACAGTTCATTAATTCCATAATCACTGGAATTTTTTTAAATTTTATTTTATATATAACTGGTTATACTAAAAAAAGGCTGGAATAAATAAAATAAAAGCCTTACTATGAACCTATGATTAATAGCAATGCAATTTAAGTGTCAGTATCTTTGTATTTTACAAGGCAGCAGAAATCAGTGTGCATATCCAAATGATCATTTTTGACATTCTTTTGTTCCTTTTGTATTCTCCTATTGTTTCTTTAATAATTATTTATTTATTTGCAAGCAGATAGAGAAGTGAGAGAGTATGAAAGAAGGAGTAATAGGCACACCAGGGCCTCCTGCTACTGAAAATGAACTATGGATGCATGTGCCACTTTGTGTATCTTGTTTTAGATGGGTCCTGGGGCAAAGAACTTGGGCCACCAGGCTTTGCAAGAAAGCAACTTCAACCACTGAGCCATCTCTCCAGTTCCTGTCCACTATAGTTTATACAGTTCCCTCAGTGGTAATTTTAGCCGCACAGTCAGATTTATTTAAGCAGTTTATAAACATTGAAACCTATAACATAAAATAAACCTTTTACAAATTTAGTAATTTTTAAAAAAACTTCATTTAGCCTTCTATATCTGTGAATCACACATGTGTATGTGCCCAGACTTGTAATTTCAATTGTTGAGCAAAGTGTCCATAGACCTTTTACCACGTGTTGGAGGAATCTTTCAAGTAATACCTACAGTAATACACCACAGCAAAGGTGTGGAATATATGTAGTTGCTATTAAGTGTGTTGGCTATTCATAAATGCATATTTTATGTTTAGACAATATACAATATTCCAAGTTTGAAACATCAGTGATAACAGTTTCTCATTCCCTAGTCATGAAAGCCCATAATTTTCCCTCTTATCTTTAATGGTATATGTCAGAAGGTGATATCTTTCCTTTGATAAGGCATGGTATTCTAAAACAGCATGAGTACACTTTAGAAAAATGCCATAGCCTGGGACATTCTTTTGTCTTATGTTCTTAAATATAACAGTATACAGTGTGTTTACCTCAGGCCAAAGATGTCATTTTGTAGTATCTGGGCGACCACATTTCCTCTGGCAAGAGCCATGTTTCAGACATACTAGAGGCTTCTGTTGACAATGGTATGCTCAATTATTGTAATCTGATTGGAATTGTGTCAATTAGTAAGGGCTTCAATGCATTATATGATTAGTTATTGTATTTATTTGTCATCATTTCATAGTAAATTTGAACCCATGACATCAATATTTTGCAATTATAAAGAACTCAAACTAATTATAGATATAAAATTGATAACACTATAAACTCCAGGAAAGGCAAAGGTTAGGTCACAAATTCATAATTCAAGAAAATCCAAGGTCAGTAAGAGTCCTATCTATAAAAATCATATTGTTCTTTGGGACCAAAGAAAGTTACCAATGATTTACAATGCAAACACCATACTGTGGTCTCAGTTTTTATACAATGGTTAATCAAGTGAGGCGAAGCATGTTGTGGTCAGCTCCAAGCTATTGTGATTAACCTCCAAATAAGATACAATTTATAGGAGGAAGAAGTTTACTTGAAGCTTAGAGATCCAGGAGAAATTCCATAATGGTGTAGAAGCTGATGCCATCTCACTTATTCACAAAGAAAGGAAAACCACCACTAGTGCCACAAGCAAGAACAAAAATATCAGCAGCTAAACAGCAAAGAACCCAGGCAGAGCTAAAACACACTGCATACCTATAGACTAGAATTCAGATTCACCAGCACTAACACCTTAGGGCTGGACCCTAGGATCTGCCTACAGTGGCACCTCTTCTAGCCTTGAAAATCCAAGTTATAACTTTAATTAAACAGTTGAGTCTATAAGGGGACATAAATTCAGACTACCACAGTGTATCATGCATTTTGCAGAACTAGTGGGTCAAGGTCATAACCATGCTTACTCACAAGGCCAGTAAATGGAGCAAGTCCAGTTCCTGAGGACCAGGATGCATATATCAGACTCCACACCTTAAATGAACATGAAAGGATAGTTTTAAGTAAGGACCCCAAATTTCTTTAAGGGCAAAACTCAAAAGTGACTTTATCAATATAAACACCCTGTTCAACTATGTGAATGTGTTTCTATGATTATCTCAATAGTTATCAAAAATCAATTCTGGTAGATTACAATTAAATTAATAGCCATCTGGAACCCTCAATCTGCCTTTTCAACTGGGCTGGGCAAGCTGCCCAGTATATATTTATAGGGGAGAAAAACAGAGGTGGAAGATATTAAAACTCACTGACCTTTCTGCCAAACACTTTAAAAACATTTTTTGTTTATTTTTATTTGTTTGAGAGTGACAGAGAGAGAGAGAGAGAGAGAGAGAGAGAGAGAGAGAGAGAGAGAGAGAGAGAGGGAGAAATGGGCGTGCCAGAGCCTCCAGCCACTGTAAACAAACTCCAGATGCATGTGCCCCCTTGTGCATCTGGCTAACGTGGGTCCTGGGGAATCTAGCCTTGAACAGGGGTCCTTAGGCTTCACAGGCAAGCACTTAATTGCTAAGCCACCTCTCTAGCCCTCTGCCAAACAGTTTTTTAAATGTATCTACAAATCAATATAGAGGACCCCATTTTATTTTGTGGATAACTAACAATTTTCATAGATAGTTGTATAGAATACACAAAATTTAAAGAAGGTAAGAGAACCATATAACTGTACAACTTATTTATATTTAACATCCATATCACTAGGAAGTAATTTTCCCTAAAGAGGTCAAAAATTAGTTCCATTGGCTGTTGTGTTGCCTAATGGGGCTGATACAAGCCAACATAGACATGAACTCATTTAATCTTATAATATACTTGTGATATAGATACTTTTATTTAGTTTACACATGAGAAAATTATATTCCATGTAAGTAACACTTTCATTATTGCACAGAGGAGCCAGATATGACATGAAGGTAGTTATATTGCTTGAGTATTAAATCCCACCTTCCTACAGAAGATGTATGGTTCCTCTAATGGTCCAGGATCAGGTGTCCAGTCCAGTTCAATTAGTCAAATACAAGATTTTGCCTGTAGCTTAAAAGAAAAGACACAAACTTGCTCAAATTCTTTCTTCCATAAAAAATAGCAATTTCTCATCCATAGAGAAGCAGTACCTATTTCTTTGTTGAAGTAGAGATGAAAAAATGCCACTACTGCAGAAAGTAAATGATAATCCAGTGGTTGAAGATATGTAAATGACACATTCAAACATTTCCTCAAGCTGTTAGTGTATTATTCTCATCTTTCCAATTCTGTTACTCCCACCTTCAAGGGGAGCTCAACTGTGTAAGTTCATGGGTAAAGTTATGTCAAACCTAATAACAATGGAACAGTAAGCCTCACTGTGCTCTGTGACCTGGCAGAAGTGCTTAATCTCAATAGTTTATGTCCCACACTAAGATATCCATCTTTAACATTACTGCATTTATTTTAATTTGAATTCTATCAAATTACTCTTCTAAAATTTTAAAAATTCCATTCCATTTGGGTTATATTTACAGGTTAAAGTTTTATTAAAGCAATAAAAGCTTACCAAGAACCCATAGAGTACATTGATGAGTGCAAAGTATAAAGACACTTGTTGAGTGGCCTGAACAGAGCATTATTTCCAGTGCATCACTGTTACTATTTACCTATTGCTTCAGGACAAACTAAGCAAAAAACAAATTCTTATTAACCAAACATTAAATTACTCACTATGGACTACATATTATTAGAGAAACTTATCAAAATTTGTATTGAATTTTCATAATGACCTACTAAAAAGTTGTGTTACTCCAATTTTATAAGTAAAGAAACTCAGACACTGGACAGTTGGGTAATTTGGCCAAGATGGTATGCCTTAGATTCTTAAGTACTGAAGAAAACAATGGCTTGGGCAGAAAGTGGGGGACATTTCTTTCATCTTATATTCACAAATAAGTTCTTGATTAATTTTTTTTTTTAGTGGAGGGGGGTTCAAGGTAGGGTCTTTCTCTAGCTCAAGCTGATCTGGAATTCAATATGTAGTCTCAGGGTGGCCTTGAACTCACGGTACTTCTCTTACCTCTGCCTCCTGAGTTCCGGGTTTAAAGGCATGTGCCACCATGCCTGGCTTTGATTAACATTTAAACTAAAATTTTCACATTGGAAATGATGACATTGAAGGGCAAGGATAGACACACACTATAACTATATTGTTGTTAGATTACTTGTCTTTAAGAATCATGACAAGAATTAATTTCAGAGAATATACAAGACTTTTCTATAGGAGCAAGTTCAATTAACACCCACCCATTTTTGAACAATTTCCCATATCCTAAGAGTATTTTCATGCATTTACTTTGTGTATATACCTAACATTTTAGCTAATTTGGAATGTCTTTTGTTTAAGATGGTTTTGTAGTATTTCTTGAAAATACTTTTAAAATTGGTGTATTAAGTACATCATTACCCATAGTAAATAAACTCCAGATACCATGTTTTCTACTTGCTGACTTCAAGATCCTATCACCTGTCAGTTTTGAGTTTGAGGATGTAACCCATGGTTATACCATGAAACTACTTTTTATATGACTCATTTGTGTGTTTACTAGTTGTTGATGACAATGTTATCTTTATATTCTTAAGCAGTTAAAAAATGAGCTTCTGTTTACTAGTTATCTTAGAAATCTCATGTGTATATGTGAGATAAATAGCACCATAATTTGACCTATCACCCAGTGGTAGATTAAACGACTGCCTAATTCTGGTTTGTACTCTGTCCCTTACTCTGCAGATTTTAAACACAGGTATCTTATTGCATAGGTACAAGACACAAACAAAATGATTTTGTGTTCAAACTTCATACAAATTATTAGTTCTAAGTAGATGAGGAGTAGTAAGAAGTTTGCCCATGGCAATAATAATGTGACTTGCTACTAAATCACAAGACATGCTGACTTCCTGAGTTAGGTTTTACAATATTTTACTGAGTTGTAAAAATGTTTTCCATCCATTTCTTATTTACAATACAGTAAAAACCTGATGTTTCTTAATTATCTTTTGAAAAATAAGTATACACACTTAACTACAATTTTCATGTCATCTCTGACAAGTACTCATGTTCCTTTTGTTCACTGAAAGTGTGACCATGGAATCAAAGTCAACTCATAGCTGAAACATTCTGTCAGTAAAAACATGTCACCTGAAAACCAGGGCACATGTGATTTTAGGCTGAAATAAGAACAGTGCTGAAGACAAGTTTCCTCCTCCTTGACCTTCTTCTGAAGGCAATTGCTTCAGGGTTCCTGAAAAAGAAAATGTGAAAAATATGGTGAGCTCTTTCCTAAAAAATAAGCAAGAGTATTAAATGCATCCTTATTTAAAGGACATATCAGTCATGTACTCTTATCAGATTTTAGCTTGTTTATTAGGAATCTTACAGTTTTATTCTGACATTTTTATTATTTCATTAGCTAAAGCTTTTATTTATTTGCAAGAAAAAGAGACAGAAGAGATATAGAGGTAGGTGGGAGAGAGAGAAAGGAGGGAGGAAAAGGAATGCACCACAGCCTCTAGCCACTGCTAATGATCTCCAGACGTGTGTGCTTCCTTGTGCATCTGGCTGTGTGTAGGTACTGGGAAATTGAGCCTGTATTCTTTGGCTTTGCTGGCAAGCACAGTTGCTGCTAAGCCATTTCTTCAGTTTGCTTTTTGGCAAACTTTAAGCATTAATTTTCATCACATATAAATACCAATATTGAAATCTCCAGACAGACTACTGGAAAACAAACATTAAAATAAAAAAAATGCCTTCATTAAACTGAAATCTCTCATGACAAATTAATTATTACAATAAATTTAAACATATTAAAATCTTAATCTATCATAGTAAAGTAAATTAATTCTTCCCTAGTAACATTACACTCAGAAAAGATTACTTAATAGTAGATAATTATGGATAGGTATTTGCTACAGTTACTTTCTGGTTGCCACAAAGAAAATAGCTAACCAGAATCAGTTTATGAAAGTAAGCTCACAAAAGTTTATATTAGCTTACAGTACCAAGTTTCATCAAGGTGCAGAAAACATAATGAAAAGAGACAGGCAGGAATGACATCTCATCATACCAGCTGGGTAGAATCAGCATGAATGAACTCTAAAGTTCTGGCAGGGGAAGGCTAGACTTTGAAATCTAAGCCCACTCAGAAAAATACACCTCCTTTTACAAGACTCCACCTTCCAAAGGCTCCTCCAGCTGAGGTTTAATTATGAGGTTTAATCACAAATACATAAGGCTATGTGGGACATTTTACATTCAAACTACCATAGTATATTAGAATAATACACACACACACACACACACACACACACACACACACACACAAATGGCCAAGATTCACTCACACTCATCTTTGTTTAGGAATTTTGTGACTCACAAAATTAAACTAAAAAACATTATAGTCTAAATATGACATCATTTTGCATGGGAAAATAGCCTTAGAAAATGATAGAATAAACGCCTTAAATGTTATTCATAATACTTCCTACAAGCTAATATTCTGCATTTCCAAATCTCCTTATTCGCCTAGAGATAAATTTTAAGGTTTTTGAATAGGAAAATGTAAATCTAAGTAATTATTGAGAATTTACAAAATCATCCTTTAAAAACATACAATACTCCTTTTAACATTTAGAAATTACTATGGGTATCCAAAAAACATAAGGAACTGCAGTGTAATATTGATGTTTGAATATTGGAAATTACAAGTGATCATTACTGGGGAGCATTTGAATAATGAAACTCACACAGTAGTTAGCCAGATTACTGGGACTACAATATCTCCCATTGAATTGTTTATTTTGTGAGTCTACTTTATTTTCAATACTTGTTACTTCCTTGATATTTTATTTGCAAAATCCCTCAGCATTAACTTAAGATTTAACAGGAACCCTTCCTGGCAACATGGCAAGTGTGCCTGATGGGGTCATGTTCACTTCTCCTTTCCTGGTCCCTAGAAACAACTATCTGAAGTTTGGACTCTGCCTGTCACATTTGCTTCCTTCACACAATATTTTTGTGCTTATTCTTAAGCTTCAGTTGTGGCAGATAACTTTGTTTTTTGTTTTTTTTTGTTTTTTTTTTTTTTTTGAAATCTACAAAACACATTAAAAAAATCACTTCTTAAAATATCAGTACTCACGCCAACATGAAAACACTAAAAGATAATTAAAAAACAAAGAAGGGCCCCATTTGATAATGAAGCAATGAGTTTGTTACCATTTAATTTTAATATCTTTCAAAAATTATATAAAATGCTGCTATAAATTTTATTTATTGAAATAGAAAATTATAAACATGTACTGTATGAAAATAAAATTTAGAGTTGGAGAGATATCTCAGTGGTTACAACACATGCCTGAGAAGCCTAAGGACCCATGTTTGATTCTCCAGGTCCCATGTAAATCAGATGCACTTTGTAGGACATGTGTCTGGAGTTCATTTGCAGTGGCTAAAGGCTCTGACATGCCCATATTCCCTCTCTCTCTCTGTCTCTAATAGATAAATAAAAAGAAATCTTAAAAATAAAATTGACTTGCTTCCAGTTAAGATGTCAACTTTAGGTACCACGCCAAAGCAGCCTAGGGGGGAAAAAGACCGAAAAAACTCAGCAAAATATACACTTTTACTAAAAAGTGAGGTGTATAGGAAATAAAAACAGCAGTGGAGAAGTAGAAGCGATCCAGAGCCTGCACAGGCTGGCAAAAGCAGCCCCGGCAGGTCCGCCAACCGCGGTGGCAGCAGCGCACCGGAAAGCCGCCAGGCTCGGCTCCAGCTGCAGGAAAAGCCAGGTGAGGGGAGCTTCCACTCACACCGGAGCTCTCCACAATTCAAGAAACATGAATGGAGAGCAGCAGTAAGCAACGGAGGAGCAGATCACAATGTAGAAGAACACGGGGAACAGCGAGAGAACCAGAGCAGCTGTGGCTCCCTCCCCTCCCCCACCACCTGTGCTCAGCTCCAGCGAACAGAGCAGCGGTCCTGGGACCCGGCCACGTCAACTTGAGCCAACAGTGGGACCCAAGCAGGAGCAGAGTCCAGCAGCAATATCAGCGGCTCCTGCACCAGCACCAGAGGCCCTGGCAGTAGCAGATCCAGTAGCAGCAGCTACGGAGGCAGCAGTTTCAGATCCAGCAGCAGCAGTGGAGGATCTAGCAGTGGCAACTAAAGCAGCAGCAGCAGTGGCAGCAGAAGCGTTGGACCCAGTGGAGGTGACAGACCCAGCAGCTTTAGCAGCAGTGGCGGTTCCAACAGCAGGGGTGCCAATCTGCAGGGCCATAGATGCCAGGCTCGGTTTGCCCTGCAGGAAAAGCCAGTTCCCAGCTCCAGAAATCAGAACAGTAGCCCAATGACCCAGCCAGCAACTTGACTGAGACCAAAGTCATCCAAAAAGGTAACTGGGATTGATTGCACCAGGGAAGGGTCTCACTTGGTCACAAGCTGACTTGGATCCCTCAACAGACCAGAAATCTTAACCTCTTTGTTGCTAAAGGATCTGGTTGTTACAATAACTACACTTGCATAAATATTTGGTGCTGTTTTTGATTGAATGTATACAGTGTTTAGATCAATTTTAGAATCTACCTGTATTTTATTCCACTCAGCCTACTTGAATACTCCCATAGCAGGGAAACTCAACCCTAGGAACACTTTTGTAGATACTCTGAGAGCCTGAAGAGCCACACCTAACACCTTAAGCTCCTATCCTGAAGATATATAACATCAAATCAATTGATACAGCTAAGAATACCTAGCTAGCTAGAAAATCCAAGCATTAACTTAATCCAAGATGCAAAAATATATACATTATAACACAAGAAACACTAAAAAGCAAGACAATATAAATCCACCTAACAGTATTAATGCATCAGAAATGACCTCCAGTGAGAACGAGTTAGAGGAAATGCCTGAGAAAGATTTCAAAAGAATGATTGTAAATATGTTCAAAGAAGTCAGAGAACAAATCAAAGGAGTCAAAGAGGAACTCAAAGAGGCAATCAAAGGAATCAAAGAAGATGCAGGACAGCAATTTCATGAAATAAAGAAGGCAATACAAGACATAAATAATGAAATAGAAATAATAAAGAAAAAATAGTCAGATTTACTAGCAATGAAGAACACAGTTAATGAAATAAAAAACTCTGTAGAAAATCTCACCAGTAGAATGGACAAGGGTGAGGGCAGAATATCTAAGCTAGAAGACCAGGTGGCAGTTCTAATACAGTCCAACAAAGAGAAAGACAAACTTATAGAAAAGTATGAGTGGGAATTTCAAGATATTTGGGATGCTATGAAAAGATCAAATATAAGAATTCAGGGCATAGTAGAAGGAGAAGGATTCCACTCCAACGGCATAGTAGGTGTCTTCAACAAAATCATAGAAAACTTCCCCCAAATTGAGAAAGAGGTGCCAATGCAGATACAGAAAGCCTTTAGAACCCCAGCCAGACAAAACTTGGAAAGAACCTCTCCTCGTCATATTATAATCAAACTACCAAACACACAAACCAAGGAAAAAATACTGAAAACAGAGAGAAAAATCAAGTACAAAGGCAAGCCCATCAGGATTACAACAGATTATTCAACACAAGCTTTAAAAGCCAGAAGGGCTTGGAGTGATGTATTCCAAGTCCTGAAAGATAACAACAGTTAACCAAGGTTACTTTATCCTGCAAAGCTCCCCATTCAAACAGACATAGAAATAAGGACATTCCATGACAAAAGCAGGTTAAAGGAGTATTTGAAGAAAAAACCAGCTCTACAGAAAATACTTGATAGGATCCTCCATGCTGAAGAAAAGGAAAAGCACACATATAAGAACCTGGCAAAAACAAGCAATACCATATACTAGTTAACACCAGAAAGCAAAAGTAGAACCAGTACCACAAAAAAAAAAAAAAAAAAAAAAAGGCAAACATAAATACACGCCTTTCAATAATATCTCTTAATATCAACGGCCTCAATGCCCCAACTAAAAGACATAGGTTGCAGATTTGTTATTAATAAAAGCTATTTATGACAAGCCTACAGCCAACATATTACTAAATTGGGAAAAACTGGAAGCTTTTCCACTAAAATCAGGAACAAGACAAGGGTGTCAATTGTCCCCACTTTTATTTAACATAGTTTTGGAAGTCTTAGCCATAGTAATAAGGCAAGAAACACACATAAAAAGGATACAAATTGGGAAGGAAGAGATCAAGTTATCATTATTTGCAGATGACATGATTCTATACATAAAGGACCCTAAAGACTCTACTAGCAAACTGTTAGAGCTGATAAAAACCTACAGCCATGTAGCAGAATACAAAATAAACACACAGAAATCAGTAGCCTTCATATATGCTAACAACAAACACACAGAGGATGTAATCAGAGAATCACTCCCATTCACAATTGCATCAAAAAAATAAATAAATAAAGTACCTTGGAATAAACCTAAACAAGGAAGTAAAGAATCTCTACAATGAGAACTTTAAAACACTCAAGTGAGAAATTGCAGAAGACACTAGAAAGTGGAGAAACATCCCTTGTTCCTGGATTGGAAGAATCAATATTGTGAAAATGGCAATCTTAGCAAAAGCAATCTACACATTTAATGCAATCCCTATTAATATTCCAAAACATTCTTCATGGAAATAGAAAAAAATCCAAAAATTTATTTGGAATCACAAAAAACCTAGAATATCTAAAATAATACTGAGCAACAAAAATAAGTCTGGTGGAATCACCATACCGGATTTTAATGTACACTACAGCATATTACTAGCACATCCAGTATGGTGATTCCACCAGCCTTATTGGGAAAACTGGATATATATCTGCAGAAGGATGAAAATAGAGTCTTCCCTCTCACCATGCCCAAGAATTAAGTCCAAATGGATTAAGGACCTTAACATCAGACCTAAAACTCTGAAACTGCTAGAGGGAAAAGTAGGGGAAACCCTTCAACATATTGGTCTTGGCAAAGACTTTCTGAATACAACCCCAATTGCTCAGGCAATAAAACCACAGATTAATAGCTTGGACCTCATGAAATTACAAAGATTTTTCACTGCAAAGGACACAGTGAAAAAAGCAAAGAGGCAATATACAGAATGGGAAAAAATCTTTGCCAGCTCTATATCTGATAGAGGATTAATATCTAGGATATACAAAGAACTCAAAAAGTTAAATAATAAAGAATCAAACAAGCCAATCAAAAAATGGGCTATGGAGCTAAATAGAGCATTCTCAAAGGAAGAAATAGGAATAGCATATAAGCATCTAAAAAAATGTTCTATGTCACTAGTCATCAGGGAAATGCAGATTAAAACTACACTGAGATTCCATCTCACTCCTGTCAGATTGGCCACCATCATGAAAACAAATGATCATAAATATTGGCAGGGATGTGGAGAAAGAGGAACCCTTCTACACTGCTGGTGGGAATGCAATCTGGCCCAGCCATTGTGGAAATCAGTGTGGAGGTTCCTAAAACAGCTAAAGATTGATCTACCATATGACCTAGCTATAGCACTCCTAGGCATATATCCAAAGGACTCATCTCATTTCCTTAGAAGTACGTGCTCAACCATGTTTATTGCTGCTCAATTTATAATAGCTGGGAAATGGAACCAGCCTAGATGTCCCTCAACTGATGAGTGGATAATGAAGATGTGGCACATTTATACAATGGTGTTCTACTCAGCGGTAAAGAAAAATGAATTAAGGATATTTGTGGAAAAATGGATGGATCTGGAAAGCATTACACTAAGTGAGGTAACCCAGGCCCAGAAAGCCAAGTGCCACATGTTCTCTCTCATATGTGGATCCTAGCTGCAGAAGATTGGGCTTCTGTGTGAGACCGAAAATACTTAGTAGCAGAGGCCAGTAAGTTAAAAAGGAGATCTAAAGGGAAAAGAAAGGAAGGGAGGAGGGTACTTAATAGGTTGATATTGTATACATGTAAGTACAATGCTTGAGTTGGGGAGGTAATATGATGGAGAATGGAATGTCAAAGGGGAAAGTTGGGGGGGGGAGCGTATTACCATTGGATTTTTTTTATAATCATGGAAAAGTTAATAAAAATTAAATTAATTAAAATAAATAAATAACTATGGGTCAAGATGGCGACCGCCTAGCTGCACTACAAACAACAAGGGGAAAAAAAGGCAAGTATTTAAGGGAAATTAGGAACTTTTTGAAGAGGGAGGGCACAGATTGGGGTAAAAGAGGGAAGCACACACCCCCGCGACCCACGCCCGGCCACCCCGCCCGCGTGAATTACCGCATCAGGCGCGGCCTGGCACCCCAGGGGCCCAGCACCCCATGCGCACCAAGCCCCATGCACCCCGGCGGCCCCGCGCGCCCCACAACCACCGCGCCCCACGCCTGCGCACCCCCGCCCCTCCCACCCAGGGCGACTCCCCCCCAGCGCGCCCCACGCTACATATCCACTCGCAGCAGAGCGAACCGAGGCTTCCCGCGCAGGGCGCCCGGGCCTGCCCCGCGCCCCCGCGCCCCCCGCACGCCCCAGTCCACTGCGCCCCACCCCCGCGCGCCTCGAGACACCCCCCGCCCGCCCCACCCACCGCACCACCCCCGCCCGCACCAACCCCCCACGTGCCCCACCCCCTGCGCGCCCCAACTCCCTATCCACACACGGCAGGCGCACCCCAAGCGCCCCGCGCCGCCCCGCGCGCCACCCCCAGGTGCCTCTAGCCCCCCCCCCCCGCGCGCCCCGCCCCCAACTCTCACTCGCGAGCCCAACGCTCCCTACCCACACACGGCAGGTGCGCTACAAGCACCTCGCAGCGTCCCGTGCCCAGGCGCCCAGGTGTGCACCACGCCTCCCTCATGCCCCGAGACCCCCGCGCCCCACCCCCGCGCACCTTGAGCCCCCCCCCGTGCACCCCACCACTGCTGCGCATCCAGACTGCCCCGCGGAGTCCTGCTCTCCATCTTACCTCAGCGTGCTCCACGCCCCCTGCGCGACCTGCGACTCCCTTAACCCCCTCCCCCGTACTACTCGCCCACTCCCCCCCATGAGTCCAGAGCACCCCGTGGCGTCCAGCAGCATCCTGCGCCCCCGCGCACACCCGAGCGCCCGTGCTCCTAGCCGCCCCCCTCCCCGCGCTCCCTGTGCCCCCGACCCACGCGCCCTGGAGCACCCCCGCCCTGAGCCCCATGCGCCCTGAAGTGCCCCCTGCCACCCTCCCAGCGCCCCCACCCTGCACGCCCCACATCCCCCCACCACACGCGGCCCGGGTGCCCCCGCGCATCACGAGCACGCCCCTGCGTGCCCATGAGTGCCCCGCGCCCCCTGTGCCCCACCCCCAGGCATCCTGCGCCCCGGCGTGCCTCAGTGTAACCTGCCCCCCTCCACGCCCTGTGCGACCCCCTCGAACCCCCCTGCGCTTCCAGAGCACCCCGGGGCGTCCCTTGGCATCCTGCACCCTGTGTGCCCTGCGCCCCCTCCTCCCATGCATACCCTGTGCCCCCCGCGCACCCCCCACGTGTCCTGCCCCCTTAGCACCCCGCGCCTCCCGCATGCTCCCCTGCGCCCCCTGCGCACCCCATGACACCCCGCGTGCACTGCGCTCCCCCCCTTCCCCCCCCGGGTGCCCCGCACCCCCCCTGCATGCGCACCCCCCCCCGCAACAACAGTGTGCCCCTTGCCCCCTGACTGATCAGAGCGCCCCACGCCGCCCGCACATCCAGGGCACCACACCCCGCGCGCCCTGAGCCTTGCTGCCTCCCTCACACGCCACCCTGATTGCCTGGTGCCCTGGCGCATCCCGACCCCCCCCCCCCGCCGCATGCCTCACTCACTCCATACACACCATCGCACCCCGTGCCCCCTTCCGCCCACCAGCCCACGCACCCTCCGCACATCCCGCATGGCTGTGCTCTGATCGGGCACCCACCAGTCACACCTGGAAGATAGAAATTCTGATCTGGAAGACAGGCTGGAAGAAACAGTTCGAGAGTCCAAAAATTTCAGTAAGTTCAAAAGTTCCTGTGAACAGAACATGAGAGAATTGTGGGATACACTTAAACGTCCTAATATCAGAATCATTGGAATACCAGAAGGAGAAGAATTTCAGACCAAAGGCATGGAGAACTTATTTAGCACAATAATTGAAGAAAACTTCCCCCGTCTCTTAAAAGAAAGGCCCATCAAGATTCAAGAAGCAAACAGAACTCCTAACCAATTAGACCAAAGGAGAAACTCCCCAAGGCATATTATCATTAAGACTCTAAACATTGACACCAAGGAAAAAGTCCTAAAAGCAGCTAGGGAAAAACAGCACACCACTTTCAAAGGAAACCCCATCAGAATTACTTCAGACTTCTCAATGGAAACTCTGAAAGCTAGAAGGGCCTGGAATGATACCCTCCAAACTCTAAGAAACTATGGCTTCCAACCCAAACTACTCTACCCCGCAAAAGTCTCCCTTATAATAGATGGTGAAAGGAAAACTTTCCATGACAAAACTCAGCTTTACCATTATATGAACACAAAACCAAACCTACAGAAAGTACTCCAGGAAATTCTCCACAGAGAAGAAACAAATAACCAAACACAAATGCCTACAAGAAGCAGATCACAGCAACCAAACCCAGAGTAGATAGAAAATAAAAAAAAATAAATTCCATGGAAATGCCAACATACCTCTATCACCACAACATGACAGGAATCAAATCAAATCTCACAGTCATCACCCTAAACATTAATGGCCTTAATTCACCCATTAAGAGACACAGGCTAACCGGGTGGATCAAAAAATTAGACCCCTCAATCTGCTGCCTTCTAGAAATCCACCTTACAACTAAAGACAGAAGCCTCCTCAGGGTGAAAGGGTGGAAAACAATATTCCAAGCAAGTGGGAATAAGAAACAAGCAAGTGTAGCTATATTAAATCAGATAAAGTTGACTTCAAACCAAAAACATTCAAAAAAGACAAAGAAGGATACTTCCTACTTGTAAAGGGAACAATCCATCAAGAGGATATTACAGATGAGCGTAAATAATGGTACCGAACTGCCTGTATTCACTGAAATGAAAACTAATAAATTAAATTAAAAAAAAAAAAAAAGAGGAGATTACAATCATAAATTTGTATGCACCAAACACAGGGGCACCGCAGTTCATAAAACAAAACCTACTTGACAATAAAACAGAAATAACCACCAACATCATCATAGCTGGGGACTTTAACACACCATTATCAGTAATAGACAGATCATCCAAACAGAAGCTCAACAGGAAAGTAAGAGAGCTCAACAAAAACATAGAGCACTTAGACCTAACAGACATCTAAAGAACTTTCCATCCCAAATCCACACACTACACATTCTTCTCAGCAACCCATGGAACATTCTCTAAAATAGACCATATACTGAGTCACAAAGATAGCCTCCACATATTTAGGAAAATCGACATAATTCCCTGCAGGATATCAGATCATAATGCTATATTCCTAGAAATCAACAACAAAAAAACCAACAAGAGCCCCAACGACAACTGGAAACTGAATAGCACACTCTTAAACAATAAATGGATAGTGGATGAAATAAAAAATGAAATTGAAAAATTCCTGGAATTGAATGACAATGAGAACACATCATACCAAAACTTGTGGGACACAATGAAGGCAGTCCTCAGGGGAAAATTCATAGCACTGAATGCCTTCATAAAATAGACAGAAAGATCCCAAATCAATAGCCTTGCCATCCACCTAAAGCCCTTGGAGGAACAAGAAAAATCCAACCCAAAGAGCTCCAGAAGGAAAGAAATAATTAAAATCACAGCAGAAATTAATGAATTGGAAACCAAAGAAACAATTAATGCAATTGAAAAAACAAAGAGCTGGTTCTTTGAAAAAATAAACAAGATTGACAAACCTCTGGCCAATTTGATCAAGCAAAAAAAGAGAGACTCCAAATTAACAAAATTCAAAATGAAAAAGGAGAGATCACAACAGACATTAGTGAAATAGGCAGAATCATCAGGACTTATTTCAAAAACCTCTACTCCACAAAACTGGAAAATGTGGAGGAGATGGATAAATTCCTGGATGTGTATCACCTACCAAAGCTAAACTCAGAGCAGATCAACCACCTCAATGAACCCATCACGCTCATGGAGATTGAAAAAGTAATAAAAAACCTCCCAAAAAAGAAGAGTCCAGGACCAGATGGATTCCCAGCCGGATTTTATCAAACCTTCATGGAAGAACTCAAGCCAATCTTCCTAAAACTGTGCCACACAATTGAAGAACAGGGAAAACTACCCAACTCCTTCTATGAAGCTAGTATCACCCTAATCCCAAAACCAGGCAGAGATGCTACAAGAAAAGAAAACTATCGGCCTATTTCCCTAATGAACATAGACGCAAAGATCCTCAACAAAATTCTCGCAAACCGAATCCAACAACACATCAAAAGCATTATCAACCTTGACCAAGTGGGATTTATCCCAGGAACACAAGGGTGGTTCAACATACGAAAATCTGTCAATGTAATACACCACATAAACAAGCTTAAACATAAAAATCACATGATCATTTCGATAGATGCAGAAAAGGCCTTCGACAAGATACAACATCACTTCATGATCAAACATTGGAGAGAATCGGCATGGCCGGTTCACATCTTAATATAATAAAGGCAATATACAAAGCTCCAAAGGCCCAAATAATACTTAATGGAGAGAGACTGGAGGAATACCCATTGAGATCAGGAATAAGAGAGGGATGTCCTCTCTCACATCTGCTTTTCAATATAGTTCTGGAAGTCCTAGTCCAAGCAATAAGGCAGGAGAAGGACATAAAAGGGATACAATTTGGAAAGGAAGAAGTTAAGTTAGCTCTATTTGCTGATGACATGATTGTATATGTAAGAGACCCGAGAGACTCCATCCCCAAACTCCTGAAGGTGATTAACTCCTATAGCAAAGTAGCAGGAAACAAAATCAATGCACAAAAATCGGAAGCATTTCTGTATGCAAATGACAAGGACACAGAAAAAGAAATAAAGGACATAGTCCCATTTTCAATAGCAACAAAAAAAATAAAATACCTTGGAATAACATTAACCAAGGAAGTAAAAGATCTATACAACGAAAATATAAAAACTCTCAAAAAAGAAATTGAGGAGGACTTGAAACGATGGAAAGACCTCCCATGCTCCTGGATAGGCAGAATTAACATTGTGAAGATGACAATCCTACCAAAGGCAATATAGAGATTTAACACAATTCCAATTAAAATCCCTACAGTGTTCTTCACAGACATAGAAAAAATGATCTCAAATTTCATATGGAAAGGCAGAAGGCCTCGCATATCCAAACATATCCTCAGCAAAAGAAATACCTCTGGTGGCATCACCATACCCGATATAAAGTTATACTACAAAGCCATAGTAATAAAAACAGCATGGTACTGGCATAAACACAGGAGTATAGACCAATGGAATAGACTTGAGGACCCGGATTTTGGGCAAAGCAACTATAGCTACTTGATATTCGACAAAGGCCCAAACAATATAGACTGGAAAAAAGATAGCATCTTCAACAAATGGTGCTGGACAAACTGGATAACCACATGCAGGAAACTAAAACTTGATCCACACATTTCACCATGCACAACACTCAAATCCAAATGGATCAAAGACCTCAACATAAGACCAGAAACTCGAAAATTACTGGAAGAAAATTTAGGAAGTTCTTTCCATGATATAGGAATGGAAAAAGACTTCCTGAATAAAACCCCAGTGGCTCAAGTTCTTAAACTCAACCATTGGGATCATATGAAGCTGAAGAGTTTCTTTACAGACAAGCATATAATAAGCAAAGCCAATAGAATACCCACAGAATATGAGAAAATATTTGCAGGTTATCCAACTGATAGAGGCCTTATCTCAAGAATTTACAAAGAATTCAAAAGTCTAAACAATAAGAAGACAAATACCCCACTCACAAAATGGGGCACAGAGTTAAACAGGCAATTCACAGAGGAAGAGATACAAATGGCAAACACACACCTAAGAAAATGTTCATCATCCCTAATCATCAGAGAAATGCAAATTAAAACAACTATGAGATTCCACCTTACCCCAATAAGGATAGCCAACATCAAAAGGTCAAATGAAAATAAATGCTGGCGAGGGTGTGGAGAAGCAGGGACACTCATTCATTGTTGGTGGGAATGCAGGTTGGTACAACCACTTTGGAAAGCAATATGGAGAGTCCTGAAAAAGCTGACTATAGAAACACCAACAGACCCAGTTATACCATTACTGGGCATGTACCCTAAAACCTTCAAACCAAAAGCCAGAGAGATTTGCTCAACCATGTTTGTAGCAGCTCAATTCGTAATAGCTAAAAGTGAAATCAACCCAGATGTCCATCATTAGAAGAATGGATAACAAAGATGTGGTATATCTACACAATGGAATTCTATACAGCAGTAAGAAAAAACGACATAAAGAAATTTGAGGAAAAATGGTTGAACCTGGAACAGATCATTCTCAGCGAACTTACCCAATCATAGAAAAAAAATCGACACATAGTTTCACTCACCTGCAACACCTAACCTGAATCTTACCAAGATGCCTTACATACCCAGCAAGCACCTCATGGACTAGACAAGAAGATGAATGGGAGGGCAGGGAGGGAATGAAAGGGTGGAAACCAATAATCCGGACCCAAACGGCAATGGTACCATAAAATTCTACTTCCTAAAAGACAGACCAAATGGCTGAACCTTCACTAGACCCTTACAGGAAACACCTGAACCACAAGATACTGGAGAGGGTAGGATCAAGTCTGACCTAAATCTCCTACATCTTCCCTCCCTCCCTCTCCCCTTCTCCCCTCTATCTCTCTCCTCTCTAACTCTTGTATATTACTTATCTTTTTCCTCAATTTAATAGTGGACACTGACCTGTAACCCCCACTTCCAGCTTGGGCCTACCATCCACAATGAGCTTTTGATCAGAGAACCTACAAGGTTTCCCAAAACAATGACAGACTTCTGTCAGAGTACTTGATGACCCACCAAAGGCCAGTGGTAAGACCCTATTGCTGAAGACTCCATACACAGCTGATGCGTAAAATGGAATGACATGGCTGGAAGCCAGGAGAGAGTCAGTCCCCAGACAGTCAGCGTGTCTAGTGCCAGAAGGCACTACATAGGCGACTGGGGGAAATGACCAAGATCTGTCCAAGCAACACATTGTTTAACCTAATTAGCAACAAATAACCGGATGTGATGCCCACACAAGTGCAATAGTGGTACACAGCCATGGTGAGGAATCAATTGCTCTTGATTTGGCTAACTGATGCACTCAGTGGTACTAGACCCTTAGCTGGAGCTGGGAAACAAGTCAGAACCATACCCAAACACAAGCCCACTCTACAATATCAAGCTACCATCAATCACGGGGTATAAGAAGGCCTACACCTATCAAACTGTCTATCAAAAAAGTAAGTGTTATCTCAATTTTCCGGGTGCTAACTTACTCTCCGTTGGAGAATCTGCTTCTCTTTTCCAGACAGATGAAGATCCTAAGAAGAGAGCTACCCCAACATACCTCAAAAGGGGCCCAACTGAAACTAAGGACAACTGCCGAAATAAGCAAGGGTGATGTTTTCCTGTGAACCAGATATCAGCACAAAGGGGAAGGAGATCGACGCAGAGAAAAATCAACTCCTACCAAATCAGAGAGCCAAAGCCTCAGAGGCCCCCAACACCTCAGCACTGAAGCAGACCAAAACTGAACCCAACATGTCTCAGGGAAATCTTGTGGAAGAGGGGGCGGAAAGAATGTCAGAGTTACATGTTGGGTCATGATTTGCAGAGACATTTATCATACCAATAACTGGGGGCTAACTCCACAATGCACGACCTATTTTCATTAACAAGGGGGGGGTCTATTGGGAGGGGGTAGATCACAGATGAGCCTAAATAATGGTACCAAGCTGTCTGTATTTACTGAAAAGTGAACTAATAAATTAAATTAAAAAAAAAAAAAGCTGGATAAAAAAAAAAAATCCTTGATTATCTCCAGTATTCCAGAACTGCATCAGCAAGTTCCCAACATACTTTTTTTTTTTTTTTAGGAACACGCAATAAGATGCAACCGTTCATCGTTTAGGGCCATGAACTAATGGGCATCATAGGTTAATAATCTCTAAGATTTCAAATGGATCTTTGTCAATAAGATCATATGACAAGTTAAATTTAACTTTCTGCTATGTTTTTTACTCAGCATTCCTTGTTATAACATATTTGAGCTTATATTATGTATGTGTATTACGTGTGGTATGGTGTGTGATGAGAGTGGTATATACATTTGTGTATATAGATGCAAAGACCCTGTGTGTACACATGCAGAGGTCAGTGGAGAATGTCTGATGTTTCCTCTGCCCATCTGTCTGTTTACTTGAAACAGAATCTGTTATTCAACTCAAAGCTACTCTTTTCACCATTTTGTCAGTCAGCAAACCCAAGTGATTTTCTGGTCCCCACCTCCATAGAACTGGGGTTACAGGTAAGCATGGCCATGCTTTACTTTTTACATGGGTACTGGGGAAGAGAAGTTGAGAGGCCTCTCAGGCCTACCTTGATATGTACTCATATGTAGTTAGTAGTATCCCCCAAAAAAGTTTGTTTTCATAATGGTTTGTATTTGTATGTAAATAAAAGTGATCTTGGCTGATTAAAATAATAATAATAATAATAATAATAATAATAATAATAAAAATAATTAATAAATAAATAAATAAAATAAAATAAAATTGAGACAAAACATAAGTGAATTATTACAGTTCCTCTCTCACTCTTAAATTTCCATACAAGAAAGATGAATCCTTTACTGTGTGTCCATGTGTGCAAGTAAAATCTATCACTGAAAAACTGTCCTAAGTTCTAGAAAAATGACTCAGCAATTAAAGCACTTGTCTCTAGAGCCCAGTGACCCCAGTTCTATTCCCCAGTGACCACATAAGCCAGATGCATAAACTGGTGGATGCATCTGGAGTTTTTGGTGGCTGGAGGCCCTGGGATGCCCATACTCTCTCTGTCTCTGTCCCTGTCTCTCTCTCTCCCTATCATCTGGGCTATGCCCTTTGGGGAATAATATTTTTATAACTTAATTAAACCCAATATTATGGAATTTTCTAGATATTTTAAAAGCCAAGTTTTATCAAAAGTATAGAAAATTCAAAGGACCTATGTTGAGCTTCGTCCAGATTATAATACAACCAACAATAACTAACATTAATGTCAAGGAAGATCTCAGTAATTATTAAATAAATTAGAAAAGACTGATAATCATGTAGTCTTTGAACTATTTTTTGCAAGAAACTATAGGCTTTAGTTATGGCACTAGAATCTCATTTTCACAGCTTCCCATGAATGAAAACTTATCATTTTACTATTCTTCTATGAAACACTTGTCAATGTTGACACAAACACACACACACACACACACACACACACACACATGGCTTTTCCTCCACTTCAAACTGGAGACTTCTAAAAGGTACTCCATTCTCTATTCTTACAATTTTGTAAAACCTGCAGAGTACCTTGACTAATTCTATATTAAATATAAATACCATTACTACTAATAATAATAGTTGGGCTGGAGGGATGACTTAGTGGTTAAAGCATTTGCCTGCAAAGCCAAAGGACCTAGGTTTTGCTGGGGTCCAGCCCTGGCTTGAAGGAGGGTCCCCAAAGAGAGGTGTGAAAGGGAGCAACGAAATAATGTCTCGAAGTCAAGTTCTGGTGCAAGCTGACAGGCTAATGCTGAAGGCAGCTGAGTTTTTCCATATTTCTCTGCCTCCTTCTCTGTTTCTATTTTTTTTTTTTAATTCTCGTTTTCTGTCTTTTTCTTGTTTTTTTTTTCTTTTACTATTTTTTTGTCTTTTTTTTTTTTCTGTTCTCTGTTTTTCCCTGTTTCTATGCTTCTCTACTTCCCTGCTACCACAGCTCAGTCTTTAATTTCTGATCAAATCATGCAAGAACAAACTTTAAGAAAGGTACAATTTTACAGAATTCATAGAAACATTTTGTTATTCCTTTTTATCAAACAATCCCATGATTATTTACCTCAAGTAAAGTCGTCAGGCCCCTATAATGATTAACTGTTTTCACATTTGCCCCATGTATGTGCAGTCAAGCACTTGTGATTTCCTGAACTTCTACTTTCAATTACCATATTAAAGGTGAGAGGCAAAACAACCACAAATGGGGCTTCCCATCATTAATTACTGATCCAGTAGATCCATTTATCCTTTAATCTTTTATTTTGAATTTTTCTTTTCATGTCCCTCCAATACTTAGACTTTGGTCCCCCCAACTGAATTCTTTATGACTTTGGTCATTTTTCTGTAAGGATTCTTGGTAAAGAGTCAATTGCAATTCCCACCATTCAGAAATTTAGACTTAGAGCAATTTTAAATTGTTCCAGGAGGTTCATTGTTTCCTCCTAAGTGTACTGTACTCCATGCCTGACTTTCTTTAAGGCCTTTAAAGAAAACAATTATCTCTGACCCATTTTCTTGTTTTTCCAATTCTATGCCAGAGCTTCTTGCAGATACATTGACCAACACTTCACCAACACCAATTTTTACTGGAAAAGTAAACTGAGAGATTGGGACAACAAGTGAAAGACAGAGAAAGAAAAAAAACAAAACAAAACAAAAAACACTATATAGAAAACCACATATTTCTGTGGCATAGAGAGCCAAAGATTTTTCTATAGAGGGGCCACATTGAACTTCAAGGAAGAGACAGCTGGGCTGGAACTGCATCAAGCAGCTCTTCAGCGCTGGATTCCTTGTGATCCTGAAGTGGCATGGTTGCCATCTCCGGCAAGGTTTTATTCCCCAAGACCCATGTTGGCCAGATGCACAAGGGGGCACATGTGTCTGGAGTTCCTTTGCAGTGGCTGGAGGCCCTGGTGCACCCATTCTCTCTTTCTCTCTCTCTCCTTCTTTCTCTGTCAAATAAATAAATAAATAAACAAATAAATAAATATTGTAAAAATTATATAATAATAATAGCTGTTTAAAGTTTATAGCTGCCCAGTTAGTTACTCTACTACCCCAAAAGTTGACAGTAACTATATCTCAGTAGGTTCTTTTTTTATGTAATGTTGGTTACTGGATCTAGTACTGCATAAAAAAAAAAAAATAACTATACCACCACTGAGAAGGTGTAAGTCAAGTTTTACTCTCAGTGATGTGAGTTGCATAGAAGGTTGTGTGTCCTTTCAGAAAAAGTTTTACCCCACATAAAAGCAGTAAGGAACACAAATGCATCTAAAACATACATGGAAAAATAAGGTTCTTTTTTTTTTCTTTCTCATTTCTCTGAAATCACGGCAAAAGTGCTTGTCAATAATAAGAAAATAGAACCCAAACTTTCCAGAGAACTACAGAAGAAGGGATAAGAAATAAGGGGAGAGGTGTCTTGTGAAGTATGCTTATACATCATATAACTGAATGAAGATGTCATTATATAAAATCACACCATGCACACTGAATATATACTATAAAAATTCCTAGTAACTTGTAGGGCCAGAGGAAAATGTAAGTTCCAGTGAATACTCTTTAAGCTAATATATTCTTCCAAAACATGTAGTTCTTAAAAAATACCAAAGGACATAATAACAAGGATTAATTTTCTAAATCATGGAAAATACAAATATGATCAGGAATAATTTGCATATCACAAAACTCACACACTGTAAAGTATACAACACCATAACATTTGTTGGGAATACAAGAAGCAACTTCTGGTGTTAGTAATATTTGGGCTCATTTAGTTATTCATTTGAAAGCAATGCTATTTTAAAACATTTCAAAATTGTAGGAATTTTTAAATTGTTACAGTTTTTTACTCTTTTTTAAAAATAATTGTTTACTTTTATTTATTTATTTGAGAGCGACAGACAGAAATAGAGAGAGAGAGAGAGAGAGAAAGAGAGAGAGAGAGAAGGGGCACGCCAGGGCATCCAGCCACTGCAAACAAACTCCAGAAGCGTAAGCCCCCTTGTGCATCTGGCTAACGTGGGTCCTGGATAACTGAGCCTCCAACCGGGTTGCTTAGGCTTCACAGGCAAGCACTTCACCACTAAACCATCTCTCCAGCCCCAGTTCTTTACTCTTTAAAGTATATTAAGCTTTTACAATATAACATCTGATGTAAATGTTTTATCCCTCTTTCTTCATTCTTTTTGAAAACCTCCATAAATATATCATGAATATATGCTCCTTGAAATGCCCCCCATTTCCCTCTTCCAAAGGCCCCC
The DNA here is from genome assembly GCF_020740685.1 of Jaculus jaculus. Taxonomy (NCBI): domain Eukaryota; kingdom Metazoa; phylum Chordata; class Mammalia; order Rodentia; family Dipodidae; genus Jaculus; species Jaculus jaculus. The sequence continues at coordinate 112,342,993 of NC_059104.1, forward strand.
TGCTTTAAACTCCTTCTTTCCTAGTAGTCTATCTTCTATTTTGATGCCATTATTTTTTCTTGCCTTTTCTGCAGGTCTTGTATAGGTAGCATCAGACACTGTGTGATCATGAATGTCAGGACCACTTTGTGTCTGGGTGACAGCATGGTGAGCGTGTCTACTGTCCCTTTGTCTGCATTACCTTCTTTCATCTGCTTCTTTGGCAGTGGTTGTTTGTTCATTCTTTAATGAGATTTAAAAAATGTTCTAAGTTTCATAATTTTCTGACTTTCAGTGGGCAACTTATGTTTTTGCTTATACATGCAAAATTTTTTTTCACACTAAGTGAATTCATGTGTATCAATACAGAATCAATATGTCTTATGAAAGTACTAAACATACTAAATCCATCTAGGAACCAGCAAGATGTAAGTACATATAAGCCATTATAGTGTCTGCAAAAGTTCTAATATTAATTCAATTTTATAGTATTCTTATGCAAGTAAAAACACAAATGTTGATCAAAACTTCAAAATTACTCATTGCATTGCAATTTCAAGAACAGAGTAATAGAAGATCCTAATAGAGATTAGGAAAATGACAGGGGAAATATTCTTGAATAAAGTAAGTGATGGTTACCAGCATGCCAAAAAACATAAAATATCAAATGGTTATTTGAGTTATTGTTTAATGGATTATTTTAGTTAATTTTTCTAAGAATATATATTAATATAAGTAAGATTTAATATTATTCTTTTGAATAAAATTTAATTTTCTTTGCCGACTTATAAAATAATAAATTCTTCATGGTATATTGTGTTTTTTCATATTTGTATTTTGGACATATAGGAAAATAATTTCTTTCCAGATACTGGCTATACATTCAACAACTGTAAAAACATATTTCATATGATACTGTAATAGATGTCAAGAAACTGATGGAGCCTTAATCATCACTTCTCAATCACAGGACTACCCAGATCTTCAAATCATTGCATTTTATGCATTTTTAATGCACTGCATAGAATTGCAATGTACTTAATGAGATGGTTATTTAGAAGTATTAGGTGATTTTTACAGGAATACTGTTCCATAGATATTACTGTCCACTGTTCTGAAGTGTCTCATTGCAACCGATATTACGTGGAAAGGAGTTGGCTTCATCTCTGTTAATCACCAAGTCTTCTTGGGATTATTGTTGGATATCTATTATGGTAATGACCTTTCCCCATATAGATTTAAAGCAATTAGGTAGTTAACAGGCTGCAATAAAGTAATCATGGTAGCATTAATGCACTAGCAGGTTTATTGAGGAAAAATTACTTTGCAGCTAACAAAATGAGAACAGTCATTTTACATATTAGGTATGCAAAGACTTTTCTTTGCAGTCTACCTTTATGAAATCATTTAACCTTCAACAAAAATTCTGTAAGGTAGGTAGCAATGGTATCTTCAATTAGTAGGAAAAGGAAATTAAAACAGAAATAGCTCTTTTTATTTCAATTCTAATTTTAAGTTAGTGAATAAATATGTGTGTTGACACATGGCTCTGTGTGATGGTGTTAGCCTATAACTTTTTACAATCATTGTGATATAACTTTAAACTTAAAATTAGAGTATTTTTTCTCCTATTTTTTTAAAGTTAAATAAGAGTAAAATTTATTTTTATTGAAACTAACAAGGTCAAGAACAATAATTATGATCACTCAATTGAAGCATCCACTGTTAAATAGTTGCAAAATAGGATCTTCAATGTCAAATATTATGGATGAAAACTGGATTTACTGTTGAACATTTGAAGGTTTTCCTCTGATTTATGCCAACATTCTTATTTGAGATTTGGCAGTAGAAATTGTTTAAATTAAATCATGGACATTCAAGTACACACACAAACATAGATAAATACACATATGTAGCTTCAACAAATAGGTGGAGCTGGAAAAAGTATACTAACTGAGATAATACAGGCCCAGAAAGATAACAATTACATTTTCCTTTTGATATGGGGTTCCTAACTTTTAATAATTATATCTATGTAACTAAGAGGATGTGAGAGTGTATATAGGCTATAAAACTAGATAGCAGACTATGGTAGGTGAATAAGAAGTAATGAAAAGGGCTGGAGAGATGGCTTAGTGGTTAAAGCACTTGCCTGTGAAGCCTAAGGACCTATGTTCTATCTCCAGATTCCAATAAAGCCCAATGCACAAAAGCTGAGGCAAGTGCAAGGTCTCACATACTCACTACGTGGTGTAAGCATCTGGAGTTCATTTCTGTTGCTGAGGCCCTAGTGTGCTCTCTGTATTCTCTAAAAAATAAAAATAAAATAAATAGATACAAAAATAAGAAAAGAAATGATAATAATGAGGGAAGGCAGAAGCACACATGTAACATGAAAACAGAAAGATAAAGGAGACTAAGGTACAAAGAAGACAAAAGAAATAGGGGATGGAATGAATGTGGAAGAGAAAAAAGCACATTTTGTTTGAAAAATGCCATAATGGAACACAATTCTATCTCTCTTAATGAAATAAATAAATTAAATAAATAAATAAATTATTTTAATAGTAAATGTGATTTAATATAACTGATAAAATATAAATAAAGAAGATAACCTGGTTTGAAGGCAAAGGTGGTGAGATCAAAGCCACCCTGAGACTGAATTCCAGGTCAGCCTGAGTTGGAGTAAGACTCTATCTTGAAAAAAGTAAAATAAAACATGATGTCTATAGCTAAACTAAAATTAATATTTTCAGAGCTGGGTGTGGTGGCACATGCCTTTAATCCCAGCACTTGGGGGGCAGAAGTAGGAACACTGTGAGTTTGAGGCCACCCTGCTACTACATAATGAGTTCCAGGTCAGCCTGGACTAGAACAAAAGCCTATTTTGAAAAGCCAAAAAATTTATATTTTCATATGTTTTTCAATAGGGATAAATACTTGTAATTTCTAAGTGTACTCAAATCTGCCTCCTAGGTCCTTTAGGTCTTGTTCCAAATATGTAAGGTTTAGAATTTATTTCTTATGTGCCTTTTTATTGTGAGTATGTGGGATATTTGGGCACTCATCTCTGTGCATGTGGAGGTTAATGTGCAGTGTCTTCCTCTGCTGCTTGCCTCTGTATTTACTGAGGCAGTGTAGATGCCTGAACTCATAGCTCAGTGATTCACTAGGATGCCTTGTCCCTACATACCTAGCACTGGGATTACAGAAGGCCACCACCCCACCCAGCATTTCTGTATTAGGACAGGGGGGTCAGAACACTAGTCCTCATGTTTTATCCACTGGGCCATGTCCCCAGATCCCCTCCTGTACTTTTAAATTTCCGTATTTTGAGTAGTTGATTATGCATTTTCTTACTTGAATTTTTTGAAATGAAATCCTTCTAGAGCCAGGAAATTGTGTTCTCATGCTCGTATCTGTCATTTCAACAGATTTTCTGTCTCATACAGAATATTTTAGACAATAGCTTCCTTCACCAGATTAGGTGCTTCTGAGAATCGAGAGGACTGAGTATTTTCATGCAGGATCAGAGATTTCAGCAGTTTTTATAAGCAGAGCCAAATGATCTACAGATATTGAAGGTAGCAATAGTTAAACATTGGAAATTTAAATATCTAAATCCAAAAATTTGGATTACTGGATTATAAAGATAGGGAAGCATACATTGGAAGAACTTGGTATGTGGATGTAGCAGACAGCTTCAGGTTCACTAAGATGAACTTTCAGACCAGACACAGTTATGGAGGAAGGGATATTTATTGAAGCTTACAGATTCAGGGAAAGTTCCATAAATGGCAGAAGAAGCCAGCCTGCCTTCACAGGACCAAGCAGAGTGAGAGAAGTACAAGCCTAAAGGTCAAAAGCCACAGCACACTTCAGGAACTCTAGCTTGGCACACTTTGCATATATTTAGATTGAAATCTGAAACCCACCACCACACCTAAAGATCCACCCAGTGACATTGCCTCCATCATGTGGCTGCAGAAAGCAAACTACAAACAAATAAACAACAGAATATATTGGGGGCCACCTATTCTATTTAAACTACCACAGTGAACAAATGTAAAGAAGTTATAAATAACTAGAATAGACTTGTGAAAAACAATTTAATCACATGTGGTCCTGTTTATGATTTGGAAAGATACTTTGTGGAACAGGCAACAGCTTGTGTAGCACACGTGAAGCCATAATTGCCCATGATACCATTTGTCAAGATTTCCAAATCTCAGCTTGGATATAAATGGAGTCAGAGATGGGAAGCAAATGGAAAATGAGGTGAATTCAAATAGCAGTTTTTCCCTTCCCAAAACACGTTCTCTTTTCCCACAAATGATATTACTTTAGTGTAGTTATCTTACAATGGAAGTAAGAATATTTATTAATGCCACATGCAAAGGGAAATAAGTTTTAAGAGGGGGAAATTAGACTTAAAGGAGAAAAAAATACTTCGCATTTGTCTTTGAAGGGCAAGCATTTTCTGGAATACAGAAAAAACATTTAGTGGAAATATTTCCCTTTACCCTGAAGGATCCATTTTCTTCCTCGCTTCCTTCTATGCAGTTAAAAAGGAATAAAGTAATAAATAAGTAGACATTCATGTGAACAATTATTTACATTTTAATTGCTTGAGGATATGATTCTTGAAGTCCTTTAGCAGAATAATCATATAATTCTTTTGGACCAGAAAATATGAATGGAAATGAGATCAAATATGCAATAGTTTTGAATATCATGAGATACATATGGGCAATGGGCTTATCATCAGATACAAAAAGCCAGATCCTTCCCAATAACTCTCTGTTTTCTCAATTTATAACTCAGGAACAATTGATCTCATAAATTAACTTCACAGATTATTTCAAAGTAAATAGAATATGCATCAATTTATTATGTAAAAAACATGCTTTGCTCTAGGGATTGCAAGGATATTTTCTATATTACTTTAAAAAAGTAATTCTAGAGTTACATACTTAAATTCAATTATTATCATCTTCACTGATATTATATGTGTGATTATCTTGATTAATCAGAAAATAATGGAAAACCATCTTATGTCTTAGTAAAAATTTAAAGCAATATTAAGTATAATGCAGAGGTAGGTATGTGATATATTAAGTAACACCTGAGTGGTATAGAGAGTCACCAAGAAGAACAAATATAAGAAACCATGCAAGAAAGTGAACTGTATCATAGGAATCACAGAGGCAAAGTCAGAAGTTCCTACTTTCTCTGCCCTGTGGGAAGAAGTCTTAGAGAAATGAAGACAAAACACTAAGTGATGGCATAGAGATTTAAAGGAAAAAAAAAAAACAGATTTGTAATCAATGAGTTTTGAGTTACTTTTAATGGGTAGAAGCATTTCTTTTGGAAACTGGAATCAGTATCACCACAATACACTGATTTTTTTCTCCTCTTATTTTATTCTATGCTTAATTACTAATGCTAATTTATGTTATTTTACTGTATATGAATTCAAAAGTGAGAGAGTAATGACAGATATTTTGGGCAAGGGGTTCCTACTCTCTCCATAGATAACAGGCATACTCTAGACTGAGGGCTGTTACCTATTCATTGTCAATGAAAAGGAACCTCAGGAGACAGCCTTCCAGCCATTCTACTTGCTACTTTCCATGTTTGTTTGTTTGCTTATTTGTTTTATTCTTTCTTAATTACTACCTTGTTAACCATCATGGCCATCACTAGGAAACACAATAGAGTAGGAGAACAAGAACTCATGTTTGTTTGCATCTGTGCATCTACTGTTCTTGCCATTTTAGCCACAAATAAAAAAAAAATCATAAATTGAACTGATTACAAATGATTGTGTCTATTTTTTATAGTTTTGGGTGTTAAGAAGTTCCTCAAAAGTCACCAACAGATTCATTATCTGGTTAAGGCCTATTCTCTGGTTCTTAGATATGTCTTCCAACTTCATGCTCACAAGATTAGAAGGGTCAATTAGCTTTCAGTAGCTTTTCTTATAAGGGAACTGATGACAGCCACAAGAATTTTGCCCTTATGTAATTATTTCTCAGTGGCCCCATATTTCAGAAGGATTGCAATGAGGATTTCCACATATGCAATATTCATATCATCCTAATTATATGTTGTATCAGAGAACTTATTTCACTGTAGCAAAATTTTGATAGTAAAAGTACACATAGTCAATTTGGAAATGTGAATTTAAATCCCAACATGGCTCTTTCCTAATCATTTGTCTAAACATTGTGTCTTTTATTATTCATGTCTATTTGTAATAAAATGTGAAATAACTCTCAAAAAAACAAGAGAGCATTATTATAAAACAGTGGTATAAAAATAGGAGTAAAATTAATAAAATAATGTAGATTATATTGATAATATAGGAATATTGTAGAATATATATAATTATATATATATACTTCTGGAAGAACAATGCAATTGACTCTCGTTTTTGTTTGTATGTTTGTTTGCTTTGTAATTTTTCAAGGTAGGTTGTAGTCCAGGCTGACCTGGAATTTACTAGGTAGTTTCAAGATGTCCTCAAACTCACTCATGATTCTCCTTGATTCTCCTACCTCTGCCTCCTGAGTGCTGGGATTAAAGGCATGTGCCAATATACCTGGTTGAATTCCTGATTTAATGGCATATATTTGACAACAGTTACTGTATTTTCCACTGGACAAATGAGTATGCCCTTTATGTATTAATGAAATGTCATGAAAAATATACAATAACTTTGGCTTGAATAAAAATGATTGTTATGTAGTGGTCTTAAAATCTAAAGGAAAATCACTTATATCCTACAAGAATATGCTGAGTCAGATATTAAGGATATTAACATTGCATTACAATCACAAAAGACAAGGAGAAAACATCAAAATATGTGTCGTGTGTGTGTGTGTGTGTGTGTGTGTGTGTGTGTGTGTGTGGAGGGTATGTGCACAAATGTTTTTGCCAGCAAAGATTTCAATTCTGCTCTGCATCAAGAGAAAGGAAAGGGATCAGCTGGTAAATGCTATATGATTGTTTCACAGACAAATAAATTTGTAATATTCATAGGTATCCAAAGACAGCATGTGTTGCCTCTGGAAGCTGGTACCATGATTTACAAAGATTGAAGATAGAATATGTGTGAGTATATTTCAATGCATATTGCTTTTATAATGATGGAATAGTATTTCTCAAATCTGATCATTTGTAATGTACAAAACAAAAAGAATTCAAGAAATAAATTAGAGGCTTTATTTTATCTATGGATACACATGCTTTCTCATTATTGCTTTTGTTGCTCAAAGCCATGTAAGATGCATCATAAGTGAGTAATTTAACACTTACTAAGCACTTGAGGTTTAGGATCACTGGCCCTGTATTCTACAACCCTACAGGTGACCCTTCTCCAAGGAGCTACTGACCCCCATGACTTTCATGTTCTCCAAAAGTCAATATACAATGCTTTCAGTTCCTATATGTTCTTGGAGTACAACGAATGTGTCTCTCTATTATTTTTCATTATGTGCATAACCTTGCTCATAATTGGTATTAAATAAATGTGGCATGAATAGCAGTAATAAATGAATGACCAAATAAAAGATAGGCTCTCTCATTTTTCTCCCTCAGCTCCATGTGTAATATTAAAGATTCTTTTAAAAAATGAGCATTAAAGTTAATGAAGTAAGTATTAAAGATAAAATAGAATGCAGTGGCAAATGAGAAAAATATGGGTATAACAAACTCATTTAGTATTTTTCAGTGGTAGATTAGGGAAGAAAGATTTAAATCAAAATAGGGTAATATGTTTAGGAAACCAGAACAGGCTGAAAGATTATTCAAAATACAAAACTTGAAACCATAAGAAATAAAGCAAGGCATCAGTATTGAGAAGTTGAAAAGAGAAAGTCAGAAAGAAAGCTCTGTCATAGAACCTGATATAATCATCTTCTACACACTGCAGGTCAGGAAACATATAAACATATATTTTTCCTTATGCTGTAGGAAATAACTTTGTTCTGGGAATTATGAATATATTAAACATATCATTATTTACCTTTAACTCAAGAAACATTGTTCACTTTTTAGTTTTTCTAGTCTGGCATTCTCTAAGGCGTAAAATGATTTGTTTGCTGTGATCTTGACATTTAAAAGTATTTCAATGATTAAATATTTAATTAAGCCAACAGAACCTGAAGTTATCTGAAAAGGGTCATTATTTTTGTCTTGTTTTTATTTAAAAATAATAATCAACATACACACATGCATGCGTGCATACACACACACACTTTAGCTGAAGCAAAATGATAATAAAAACAACATTCCTAAAACATTGTTTTCACTACTTACTGTACTTATAGTAAATCAAAATTATAAATAAGCAGCACTTCTGAGTGGGATGAACTTGAAAGAGCTTCATTAAAAATTATAGCAGTGGTCAGTGGGGACATTGTCAAGAATAATCATTTTCCAAAAATGCACTTAGATTCCAAGACTAAAAATAGAAAAATGGACTATCAAGGAATTCTGTAGTTTTCTTGCATATCCACTCATATCTTATGAACTTATTCATTGACTCAAGGGCATTTGACAGTGAATTATTCCATTCATAGATGTATGTTCCAGTTTTTTTGGCTTTTTTTGGGGGGGGTTGCTTTACCAAAACTTGGCAAAGCTCTTATAAGTAATATAATTAACAAATGTGTGTTGTGTACTGTCTTTAGCAATTAAATTAATTTCTGTGCTTATTTTTCCAGATAATTTTCTGAAACTGATATTTAGGTTTAGGATTATTTTATTACATTTTTTTCAATATTTCATTGGTGGTCTTCTTTAACCCTTTTAAGAATCCAGTCACACTGTAACTTTTCTCAAATAGCATATGTATTAGAATATCTTGAATTATTCTTATGAGTCTAATACATTGAAAAGAAAAGCATTTGGGAACAGGTATCCTTTGATTTTTCAAGAGATCCTTTCCAGACTAGGAGTAGTGAGTGTGTGTTATGAGAAAAGGAGATTTGACAGCATCCTTGGGGAGCAGCAGCAGCTTTGAAATGTGACCACATGTTAAATTGGGAAGATTGGCTGGTCCTTGGGCTTCCAACCACTACAGTGATCTTCACATCCGACAAAGAGCCAGAAATACCAAGTGACTGGAATTGTCATCTAGAATAATGAAATTCTGCAAAAATAAAAGATGTTCTGTGACCAATTAGCCAACTTTGATGTTTACTATAGTTTAAGATTCCAAGAGCTTGAAACACCCAACAGAAGGATATTTGAATGAAGTAAAATAGTCCATGAATGGATGGATATTCAAAGATGAGTTTAAGAGCTGAAGTTCATATATATATATTACATATAATATATATTACATATAATATATATTACATATTTTATACATATATTACATTATATATATATATATATTACATATACATTATTGTTTGAAGTTCCTGTGCCTAAGTCATAGTAAGAATAATGGTCACAATTCTGAGTGTGGGGACATGCCATACATATTTTCCTTGAGAACATGGTTGAGCCTCATTGAAATTAGCAAGGGTCTCATAAATTATGCATAATATAGAACTCCATTAGGCATAAAACTATGCCACTTTTCAAGATATCTTCATTAACTGGTTGAGAGAGGTTATTGTAAATCCAAAAAAAAAGAAAAGAAAAAAAAAAGAATAAGAAAAGAAAATGTAAAACTTAAAATTTTCTGGATCTTTGTCTAATCTCAATTCAAGAACATGCAGATTATCTGTTAATTCTTATTCTTTGGTGACAGAGACACACTGGCACCATCTTGTGATGAAACCAGAGAATGAAACTGAAGTCCAAAATCACAGAGCATCTCATTACACAAAGGACAAAGAAATAAAAGCAATGTATGATTGACCATCCATTAATTGTTATCAAGTATGAACATTTGCTTAAGTATAAGTAGCACTGATATATATATTTTGGAGACATAACAATTATAATAATGACTATGCATGCTGTATTGAGATCAACAGATTGTTAAATGTGTGTATAATGCCATGCTTTTATTTGTTTTATTTCGTTTCATCTTAAATAAATTCCTCAAATTTAATAAACATACTACCTGGCTACTTCCCAAGAATAGCTTGTGAATATTCATTTCTAATTATCTTTTACTTTTATATAACATTAATTTATTATATTAATTGATATATAAAATGTATATAACTTTACAAAATGCTACAAATTAAAGTAGCGATCAAGTAACGATTCAGATTATGGAGTAGAGAAATGGCAAATCATTAATTTTTTAAGTAACTTATAGTTGATTTTCTCTGATTTATAAGCTATTTTCATAAATCCTGAAAATACAAATATGACATACTTGCCCCAAAAAGACTAAAAAGACTATAGGAAAAAACATGAGTATCATAATTACACATCTTCACACAGAGCACAAATGAGAATAAAATTCTTTTGACTCATCATCTTTTCATTCATGAAAAACTGCTTTCTTTTTATTTCATATATGAAGGGTCAAAACTTTAGTATTATCTACCAGAATACTTGAGTTTAAAAGTGTTACCAGTGAGCAAGAAAGACAGAGTATAGAAAAATGTTTTCTAGCTTCTAAATTAGATCAAATGTCTTCCGTAATAGTAGTTTGAGAAAAGGAAAAGAAAGAAAGAAAGAAAGAAAGAGAGAGAAAAGAAAGAGAAAATGAAGGAAGGAAGAAAGAGGGAAGAATTTAAGTGTGTACTACACAGAACACTATGAAATGAATATTTATTAGTGCATTTGCATTTTACATGACTCACATATTACCTATTCTCATATTTGTGGGGCAGAGTCTGAACCCATCTCTTTCCTAACAGCTTTCATCTTTAATCATCATTTTTCACATCAGAGATGACTTACTTCCTCAGCTAGAAAACATATAAAACCAAGTTAATACTAAAGACATTGACATTTTATTTTTAAAATGGATCTTTTCCATGTTTGTAATTACTCTTAAGTAAGGAAATGAAGATGTAAGAGCCTAGTAGACATTTTATTGATTCAGAACCTTTCAAATTAAGCAAAATGGAATTTCTAGACATCATCCTGTTCAGATTGTAATAACTTTGTCTGCATCTATTATATGGAACAATTCATTGGCATGTATCCTTTTTCTTATTGAAGAATCCTCCCCATTTTGTTGAAATTAAAGAATTGATTCTAACATGTACATATTCTTCTTGGTCTCATTATTATGCATATTATAAGGAACAATCTTGCACTGTCAGCTGTATTGAACAGTTAACCCAACAGGTCAGTTCAATCTCATATTTCTATACTTCTTTGAACCTGCTCCAACAATATGAACACTGGAGTGCTTGATATTCTTAAGAGCTCGATGGTTATGAATCAAGACTTTGATGTCTGGTTGGCAATATCAGTAATCAGAAACTGCTGGAAGAATGAAAGGATCATTTAAACTCCTTAGAAAGATTGAGCTAAACCTGGCAATGGTACTGAATAGTGCATTTGATAATTAAACTGGACTCTCTTAAACTAAAAGGTGAAAAGAGCCAAGGTAAAAAAAAATGAGCTCTATATTTGCACATATAGAAAACATTATATCTAAATGGATATGTGATGCAGTGTTATTTATAACATCTAACAGAAAATTATTTTAAAAGTTGATCTGCAGCAAGCAGTGTGACTTCATGAGGCAATGTAATAAGACAAATTACTAGGTTTAACATGAGAAAATCCATATTTCATGTAAAAATAAATAAAATGATAGAACATAATGTATAATGTATAATATATATGTATGTATATATATATATATATATGACAAATTCTACCAAATTATCAATTTAGTTATTTGAATATTATTTACTTGTGATTATACAAAGTTCAAAACAATAAGAGGTGATTTGAATGAGGTAATATTGTTTAGCTATATGAATTTTGAGTGTTTTTTTTTTCTAACACTGTGAAGAATTTTGCTGGAATTTTGGTTGGGATATTCCGTTGAATCTGTATGTTGTTTTGATAGGATGGCTATTTTCATGCTATTAATTCTTCTGATCCTTGGGAAATTTTACATCTTCTTCTATGTACCTACATTTCCTTCTTCTTTTTTTTTTTTAAGTTTTCATTGTATATGTATTTTACTTCCTTGGTTAGAGAGATTCCATGAGATCATGTTTTTGTGTGTGTGTGTGGGGGGGGCTATTGTGAACAAGACTGCTTTCCTGATTTTCCCCTTATATGTTTGTCATTGCAAACAAAGGCTAGTTTTTGTGTTGATTTTATATCCTGCCAGATTCATGAAATAATTTGTAATCTCAAGAAGTTCTTTCAGATCACATATGTATAGAACCCTGTCATCTGCAAATAGGAATAGTCTGACTTTTTGTTTTCTTGCCAAGTTGTATCCTTTTCTTTTCATCCTCTTGTCCTATGAGCACTGACTGGTAAATCCCTGTGGCAGAACTGGGTTATAGCCCACAATAAGCTGTGGATCAGGGAGACCCATAAGGTCCCCAAACAATTCAGATTATTGCCAAAGCACATGAGTACCAGGCAGAACTATGTTAAAATCCTATTGCTGAAGACACTACAAGTTGTGGACACAGTACATCAAGAAATAGCACTGGAACTTTGAAGAAAGCCATGTTTCTGATAGCTAGCCCTCATAGTGCTGAAAAGTGCTATGGTGTTTCCAGGGTGTAGTGGACATCAACAACGTGAACAAGCAGAAGGTTCTGCCAGCTACAAAAACAAGCAGCTGAAAAAGATGCATATGCCTGTGCAACAGTGGCAGTACAGCTCTTATTTGATAAGAGGCCTGCTCACTGAGAGAAAACTCATACCTGGTACTGAGAACTAAGTCCAAATCCTATAGGTATGATGTTCATAGACTCGAGAGAGGGGTTGTCATTGCTTTTTTGGTCAAGAAGAGAGTTTATACCCAGAAAATAGTCTCTTATATAACTATGCTTAATCCCTTTAATCCACTTTGCTCTCATTTTGGTTTGGAGGATTTCATTTTTACATAATATAAGAGCAAAACCTGGGGAGAACCAAGACCCATCAATACAACAAGAAAAGACAGCCAGCTGACAAACACATGAAGAGCCACCTCTGTTACATCTTCTGGGTCTCAGGAGATATTACAGACGTAGTGGTAATTTAAACATGAAGTGAGTGCTACTTTCACAGGTGACCTGACAACCAGCTCCAGGGAGATGGTGATAGAGACCTATGATACTCGGTGCTCATCAACACAGAAATCCAGAGGCTTGAAAGAACTCAGTATTAATGTTGACTTATAACACACCCACCAAGGCTCAGGGAACTTTGTGGAAGGGGCCACAAGATTGTAAAATCTACAGAGCCATAAGGTGTACCCTGAGACATTTCCACCCTAGCCATAGAGACATACATTCATTACCCCACAGTGAATATCAATAATCCCACTGAGGAAGGCTTTCAATAGAATAGGGGCACAGAAGAGGGAATATAAGAGGATAATACAAATATAATATGACCAACACGCAATTTGTTCATATAGTAAAGTTTGTAACTAATAAAGAATAAAATAGTGTTTATCCACCTTTTATATTTTAATTCTTCTCATGTAATTTGACAAAAATAATTTTGTGTGTCACTATTTGAAATAAAAATATAACAGATATTATAATGCTTGCTGAATTTTATGAAATCAATGTGTGAAATAGAATAACCCAAGTGACATAGCATTGAATTTAGAGAACTAAAGAAGTATCACAGGAAGTGGATTTTGGGTCTGCATTTCTTCATCTATCAGCTCAGAGTATTAATGTCAGTCTTAGAGATTACTGAAAGAAATTTTTTACCTGGTCCATATATTCCAAAATCTAGAGCCCTTTATATTGTTTGCCTGTCCTCAAAAGCTACTAATTAGCTTTTTTCCCTTCTCATATACTTAAACCTTTTATAATAAATTATTGCTTCACAGATATAGGATATGGATCAAATGTGAGTAAAATTTGAGAGTAAATAAGAAAACAAATTTAAAAATATTTTATTTATTTATTTATGAGAGAGATAATGGGTGCACCACGGTCTCTAGCCACTGCAAATGAACTCCAGAAGCATGTGCCACCTTGTGCATTTGGCTTTACTTTGGTACTGGGAATTGAACCTGGGTCCTTAGGCTTTGCAGGCAAGAGCCTGAACCACTGACCCATATATCCAGTCCAAGTAAACAAATTTAAAAAGAAAGCAAAACTGGTCATAGTGTCTTATGATCTGGAATATAATAGCATACACATTTTTAAATCAGTAACTGGGAAAAGAGATGTTGAATAGGTGGACTTTGAAACTTGTACTGAGACAAGATTTAACCTTAACACATGTGGCTATTTAAAACTATGTATCTATACACCAAAGTAGTGAAGTCAGTAGTAGGGAGAAGAAAGTTAATGACATACTTGTGTCAGTTCTGGATTTTCCCAGGCTTACAAAAAGGTCTTGGCTAGAAGTAATAAGGGAAAATCCAATGAATAAATTGGGCACATTTGTCAGTCATTTTACTTCAACCTGTGGCCTAATAAACCAGTCTGTGGTACTAAACCTGTTCCCTGCACGTATTGCACACACTAGCCTCACTGTATAGGATTTGACCACCAAGGGAAGCACCTGCAGTAGGGCATAGAAAAGGCCAGTGAGCTCATAATACCTTTGGCTTCACTTCTGTGAAAGATTTCCCATTCTTTTTGGTGTATCATCTGAAAGGTGAAAGCTGAGATATCTTTTACGCTTTTGTGGTGATAAAGATCCTAAAAATTGTAAATACATAGAAGCATAATAGTATATAAAGAATGGTCCAAGGTAAAATTTATGTGTGTGCATAGTCTCTGATATCTTTCTTTTCAATCTCCAACCACACTGGTTTTTACCTTCTTGGGTTAGTCTCCTCTGCAAACAATCTATATGGGAACATTTGCATGTGAGTAGATGCAGGCTATCTCTATGTGATCATTCACTTGTGTAGAGTTATAGACTGTCTATATGCTATAACTCCTGTGTGGGCAGGAAAGATTATGGATACACTGAAACTCAAATGTGCACAAGCATAGGCTGTTTCTAAACTGTAACTCAAGTATGCAATGGCAAAGAGTGTCTCTGTGCTGCAACTAATATGTGTTCAGGTGCTTATTTTCTCTGTGAAAACTCCTGTGTGTGAACAGGTCCAAACCCATGGCAACATTAACCTTCCTATGCTATCTTTGTGTTTGTCCCACAACCAGGTTCATGGACTGTATATTTTTATCTAGTGTTGTCCTCCAGTCTCTCAGTGCTGGAAAGGGCTGATGGCAAGCTTATCATTGCTGCACATCATAATCCACCTAATACTTGCCTGTTGTCTCTCTCCTGAGATCTAGTGAGAATTACTCCAATCTGTGACTCAAACCAGATTGCCATGAGGTGAAAGGTAGTGTGGTTCTCAATCATAGTCTTTCTCTTATAGAAAGGTAGAGTGGGCCAGTCAGAGACATAGCTTTGCCTCTAAAACTGACTACCCACTGACACATTGTCAAAGACATTTAAAAGTGGCATATCACAACGGCTGTTTCGGTCAGATGTTTAAAGGGGAGGGTTTTCTTGGCACCCATATAGTATTCAGAAAACAAACTTTCCTGTCTGTCTGGACTACAAATCTGTTCAGTTATGCATCAAGTGTTAGGTATGTGTTTTAAGTCTCTGATTTTTTTTTTTGGGGGGGGGTGTTGGTGCTTTCCAAAGTAGGGCCTCACTCTAGCCCAGGCTGACCTAGAATTGACTAAGTAGCCTCAGGGTGGCATTGAACTCATGGTGATCTGCCTAAATCTGCCTCCCAAGTACTGGGATTAAACCTGTGAGCCACTATGCCTGGCTGTTTTTTTGTTTTTGTTTGGATTCTACTCCTGTGTACGAACATGTTCAGGCAATCTTTTTTGTTTGTTTGTTTTTTGACTATCTCTCTTTATCCTCTCTCTCTTTCTCTGTGTGGGGGGGCGTGTTTTCTGATGTTTCATCTTTGTCTTAAGCCAAGGTTCAGAACCACTGCAGTTGCTCTTCTTCCACTGTGGGACTGAGCTCTCTGGAGCAGATGGTACTCACTCTCCTTTGCCTTGTATCTGAAACTGTGTTCCTCCTTTGTCACCCATCTCATAGGAAAACTATTTTCCACCTATTCCTGGCTGTCCATCCTCTATCATCCCTCTTAAGATTTTCTATATAATCAGTTGAATTATATAGAAATGAAGGTGAATCTTTCAGTGCTGAAGCTTCAAATTTCTACTGGATGTTTCTTCTGTTACCAAAACCTATGTTAAATGCTTGCCAACAGCTGTGTGTTTTGGGGGCGGGAGAGGGAGGTTATGTATCTTCCAAGAGTTCAATGTGATTAAAATCTTTAACATCAGGGCAACACTCTTGGGAACTGGTGGAACCTTTGAGAGTACATAGTGGGAATTAATTAGGTGACACTGGTCTCACTTTCTAATGACAATGGGATACCTGATTCTATGTGACTTCCTGTTTGGTGATATGAACTCCTCCAGACACACATGCTTCCATAATGGTACATCACTTGCTACTCACTTCCTTATAACATTTGTGCTCCTCTTACTTGATCCTGGACTTTGAACTTCCAAAACTATGAGCTGTGTAGAAGTGAGACATACTCATTTTCTTTTAGTAATTTCAATAAACACTGAATAATGTAGTATTTCCAGTAAATTTAAATTATTGTACCTTTCAAATCTAAAGCTTCACTTTATTCAGGTGTTTATAACTGCTATTTCTATTGATGTGATACTATGTTTATGCTTTATTTTATTTATTCATATATGTTTTTAATTGTCTGATAAATGTATAATTGACAAAGTCTGATTTAAGGAAATTGTGCTCAACATCATCATGAAATTTTATTTCTCCCTATACATAGGTATTGCTTTTCTAATTTATGCTTCATTGTTATGTGTTTTTGAAAATTATACTGCTTAAATAAGGATAATAATATGATAACTATGAAAATAAATTTTGTTCCTCCCAAGCTTTTGTTAAATTATTCCAATGATTTGATAAATAGCAATTCTCCAATTCTGATTTTTTTCACATTTATCCACCAAGATCTGCTATTTTAATGGTCAGCTTATGATTGGAAACTTTATATGGCTACAAGCATTAATTTGCCTTGTGTTCATTCTAGGAATGTGTGTGCATGTGAGATGCATATTGAACACTGATCCAGACAACTCGGCTTTCACCTTCACCATCTTCTTAGTGTCTCAAAGTCAACAACAGATGACAGTGTAGATGTCGCATCTCTCCTGAGCATTTCACATCCCTAATATGTTCATAGTCTTCTTTATTCCAATTGAACATCATAAATGGCTTGGTCCCAGTGGAATCTCATTACACAGCTTCTCTTATGGTTTTGGTTAGCTGCTCATTCTTTCCCATTGTAATCCAGTTTTATCACATGCAAAGTCAACTATTCATACATCATTTTTTAAAAATTATTTTCCACAAATAAGCACCAGTTTGTGATTCTCCTGCCTCAGCTTCCAATTACTTCCCATAATGGGTGTGGGAAAGAGCTTTTGATAGAGTTCCAAATGGAGTCTACCTTTCTTCTGGCTTTTACTGTGATTGTAGATTGTAGGTATTCAAGTCTACCAGGGAATTATAAATTAGAAAGGGGAGAAAAGAAATGTTATATACCTTCTTATACCTTTTAAAGCTTTTTTTTTTTTTTTTAACCAAGAAACCATGCTTCTAAAATGAACACTCTTTAGGTTGCTTTAAGTCTTTGATTGATCTCCAGGGGTCCAGAGTTCTGGAAAATTTTACTCTGACTGGCCTTGGGGCTAGGGAGTTCTAACACACCTAGCTATAGTGGATAGGGGCACTTTCAGAGATTTATATTCTATTATTCCATATTACTGACAGTGATATCAGGTCTTGCTCTAAGTCACTCCTTACATTGGGTAAAATAGTTGCTTTTCAGACTTTGTCTTTGTCTGATGGACTCCATTTTACAACCAGCTTTTGACTTAATTCTGCCCATCACCACCCATGTGACACAGAATAATAAATCACTTCTTCCTCTTCCTTGGGATAAGGAAGATTCTAGGACAGGGCAAATTAAAATTATAGCATGAAAACCATACCAAAGAAGTTCTCAAACACAATAAACCATGGAATGGGCGTGACTCGTACACCTGGATGCCATGAAAATGTGGGCATGTGGCAGTATGATGCAAATGCCCTGTCTTGTGACGAGCCTAGTGCACACATCAAGGAAGTCTAGACAGGCCCAGGGCCTTCAGCTGGGCTTTGACCAAGCTGCTAATGCTATCTTCTTTTTCTCCAATTTTGACCTGCCTTCCAGTGGTCTGCCAGTGTGTCCAGACTCTGCCCTGCTCTGTTCTTTGCCAGGTTCCTGCCTGTTAGCTCTGACCCTGTTGTCTGACCCTTCAACCAGCAGCAACAGCTCTCCTAATGTCTCCTGAAGGAGCCATCTTATCAGTGTAGTAGATTTTGTGACTCAGTTTCCAATTCTGAGCTCTCACACGTCTTTGAAACTCTTTACACTTTTAACCTGTTGTAGTCATTTTGTAACCTACATATACGCAGATAGATAGATAAATAGACAGATAGATAGATAGATAGATAGATAGATAGATAGATAGATAGATAGATAGACAGACATATTGATATTGATTAAAGATTTACTATGTGTTGTGTAATATTATTTGAGAATTAACTTAAGCAATTAAGATTAAAATATAAGAACTGGTGTTTGCCTAGGCTATGTCTGTCAAGGAAAGAGGGGGTGTTTGGCAAATTGCTGCTATTGAAACCTATCATTGTGAATCTATTATTATTCAATAAATCCTGACATTGTGGGAACATACAAGCATGTTCAGAACTTCTATGTTACTAACATAACATTCTGATTTCACAGAAGTATTAGCCTCTTCTAGGATGATAAAGATATTATTTAAAATATTTTCCAGGGCTAGAGAGATGGCTTAGCAGTTAAGATGCTTGCCTACAAAGCTAAAGGACCACAGTTCAATTCCTCAGGACCCACATAAGCCAGATGTACAAAATGGCACATGCATCTGGAGTTCATTTGCAGTGACTGGCAGCCCTGGCAAACCCACTCTCTCTCTCTCTCTTTCTCTGTCCCCCACTTTTCCTCTCTCAAATAAATAAATAAAAATAAAAATATATTTTCTATATCTTTCTATATTTCTGTAACACTATATCACTAAATGAGTTAATAGTTTATACAGCTTAATCTGGAATGTAACTGTTATACTAATTTAATTTTGTCCCCATCTTGTTCTACGCTACTATCACCCCTCCTCTTAAAGAATGTAGTAGTATTTCAAAACATGTGTGGCCAAGTGTTACCTCCTTACAGAATTCTAATGAATGTTTGTGAGGACTTTGAAACATCAACTGTATTTACTATAAGGTGTTTTCTTTTCAGAGTTGAATCTAAATTAAAATCCCTGAAAAATCTGAAAACTCTTCTTTCTGTCATTTTAATAAACCAAAGATGTTTCTGTTTCTTCATCTGCATTCGCCCCTCACAGTGTCTCAGGTATGTGATGCAGACATTGATGTACCCATCTTAGGAACTGTACATTCTCTCTTTTTAAAAAGATTTATTTTATTTTATGTGTCTTTTTGAGAAAGAGACAATGAAGCAGAGAGAGAGAAAAGAGCAGAGAGAAGAGAAGAGAAGAGAAGAGAAGAGAAGAGAAGAGAAGAGAAGAGAAGAGAAGAGAAGAGAAGAGAAAAGAGAAGGGGTGTGACAATGTCTACATCCACTGCAAAAAAAACTCCAGACTCATGCACCACCTAATACATCTGGCTTTTGTGGGTTCTTGAGAATTGAATTTGCGTCCTTGGGCTTTGTAGGCAAATGTCTTAAGTGTGAAGCTATCTTTCCAGCCCTACTTGTGTTAACTTTGTCTTGTAATTTTCTATAAAACAACATGTAAGTGGCATAATAACAATTGTTTCTGTTTGATTTGCACACTGTCTGTAGTGCTTAGATTGCTACCTGGTGTACTATGTTACAAATACTTACTAAAGAAAATCAGTAGAGCTGAAGTGATGGTTTAGCAGTTAAAGCACTTCCCTGGGAAGCCTAAGGACCCAGGTTCAATCCTTCAGTACTCACATAAGCAAGGTGGTGCATGTGTGCAGAGTTTGTTTGAAGTGGCTGGAGGCCCTGGCATTCCCATTTTATATCTGTCTCTATCTGATTAACTCTCTCCTCAAATATATATATGTATATGATAGATAGATAGATAGATAGATAGATAGATAGATAGATAGATAGATAGATTCAGAAACATAAGAAGTAAACTTTTAGGAAGTAATTTAAAGTTATTATGACATTATATTTTCATTTTTGAAATGAGAATATTTTAATATATTTTAAATACCTATAAAAATTCATTAATTCGAAGGGTTGACCTACTTCTATTAATTGAAAATGAATCCTCATACAATAAAAGGCAGATCAGTATGTCATAGAAATTAATTTGGATGATTTTCTCTCCCTAGTTTAGAATCCAAATATCAGACCAGAAAGTAAAGGAATCTCAACCAACTGTTTCTCTTTGGAAACACAAAATTGTGAACTACATATTTGCATGACCCAGCTTCTGCTTGAACAGTCTCCATCTGTTTGGTACCATGTGTCACTCCAGCATATGCCAAGCAGCCAGTCATCCTACGATTGCTGTGGAGAGACAATGAAAAGATTAATTCAATTTCTTGAACTCTCATGAGGAACACTATGGCTCGATGACCTCATTCATGCCTTTAGAAAATCACTGTACTACGGAAAACTGTTAGAAATCATGTCTGGGCTGAGTGGAAGATTGAAAAACAATTTGACAGAGTGAGTGTACTGAGCAAGGTATAAGACAAGCCCTTCTAGACCTCATGTTCCTGCCCAGGATGGCGAGACATATTGTGAAAATCTACAGAGCAGCCCAATGTGTTTCTTCTCCCTTAAAATACCAAGGGACATGAATCTCTGGAAGTTTTACTAGATTATGGTAATGAGGTCATTGTTCTAACAAGTAAAAGCCAAAAAAAAGAAAAAATCCATGGTAAACTCAGGTTGAATGGACAAGTGATTACGACCATGTGTGCAAAAGTACTTGATTAGAATTCCATTATTATTCTTAAAGCATGGCAGTAGATTTATTCTCATTTCAGTATTCACTGTGATCTGTAAAAAGAGAATAAGTGTAGCATTGATCAAAGAAGAAAAACATAGACATTTTGAAGACTTTTTGATAGTCATAACCTCTCCTTTTAGCCAAAGAACAATGGAAGCTTCCCTCTAAGTGATGTCTTAGACTTCTGACCAAACTCTCAGTACCAGGTATAGATTCCTTCCCACAGAGTGAGTTTTATATTTACCCAGTGTTGTAGTCAGGCTCATACTGCTGGCAGAAAATACCCAAACCAAGAGCAATTTGTGGGAGTGAAATGTTTATTTTGGCTTACAGACTCCAGGGGACGCTCCATCTTGGTAGGGTAAAATCATGGCATGAAAAGAAGGTGGACATCACCTCCTGGCCAATCAGGCAGACAAAGCAACAGAAGAGTGTACCAAACACTGACAAGAGGAAGATAGCTATAATATCCCAAATCCCACCCCTAACAATGTAATGCCTCCAGGAAGTTTCAATTCCTAAATTTCACCAGTTGAGGAACCTAAACATTCAGAACACACAAGTTTATGGGGGATATCTGAATCAAACCACCACATTATGTCCTGGCTCTCATAACTGATAACCATACATGATTTTTTTTAATTTTTATTTATTTGAGAGTGACAGATACAGAGAGAAAGACAGGTAGAGGGAGAGAGAGAATGGGCACGCCAGGGCTTCCAGCCTCTGCAAACGAAATCCAGAGGCGTGCGCCCCCTTGTGCATCTGGCTAACGTGGGACCTGGGGAACCGAGCCTCGAACCAGGGTCCTTAGGCTTCACAGGCAAGCGCACAGCCCCCATACATGATTTTTAAATGCATTAAGTCCAAATTCAAAAGTCCCCATAGTTTTCTACCAATCTCAATGATGTTCAAATATCCCCATAGTCCAAAATCTTTTAACTGCACAACAATACCAAAAAATGAATAAATAGATAAATAAATAAGCCATTAGGGAAAAATAAATACTCATATTTGAAAAATGGCATTGGGCGTAACAAAGAAATTTTCAACCTTTAAAAGAATTAAAGGAAATGGCGCAAACATCCAACTCAGTTGCTCTAAGTCCAACCACTCTAATCAGTGACAAGTCTTCAAGCTCTGTATTTCTAACCAGTACAAAGTCACTGGAATTCCAATTCCATCCAGCTGGTCTACTAACAGTCCCTCAAAACTTCATCTGGTGCCAGCAGCTCTCTTTAACAGCCATCTCATAGTTCTGGCATCTCCTTTGGGTCTCTACTACAACCCAAGTTTTATCGTTATGGCTTCATTGACCTCCATGCAAGTAATACAACAAGCTTGCTTCACACTTCCCATAGCAAATGGCCAAAACACAAAACTATGTTGCAAATTTAATGACCCTCTCTTTCCTGCATTTGCTATACTCTATAGTACCATGTGATCTACCAATTTATTAATCTGGGGGAGGGATTTGAAGCAGACTTTGAAGAGCAGTACACACCTTTAGCATTTTAACTCCTTCTAGAAAGAGTCCACATTCTTCCTCTTGTCCCAAAGCACATGATCTGGCAAAAATCTCAATGATTTTTATCTCTGATTCAATTGCATCTGATTGGCAGAAGTTTCAGCCCAAAGATTTCTTTCTGTGCCATGTTCTTTGGTCACACCAGTCCATTTCTACTCATGGCAACCCTGTAAAAGTTCTCAGGACACAGGCATAAAAGCACGCCTTTCATATACACTGCTTCTATCCCAGTCCAAGCAAAACTTTTTCTTGCCCTCATAAGCCAACACTCACAGCCGATTGTTCTTACTGCATTCAGGCTGTTCAATTCTGAGCAGAATGGTCCATCAAGCTGTATTATAGCACTGCAAGGTATTTCTAATGCCAAGATTTCAAATTCATTCATATTCCTCCAGCAAAGCAGTGCCAAAAGACCAAAGGCACAAAATCAGCTCTCTAGCAACAAATATTCCACTCCTTGGTACCAATATTACTGTTGCAGTAATTGATGTCAGAAAATACTGAAGATTAACGTATAGAGGAAAGGATTTATTTTGACTTATAGACCCAAGGTAAGCTCCATGATGGCAGGGTATAATGATGGCATAAGCAGAGGGTGGTCATCACCTTCTAGCCAGCATTTGGTACACAACAACAGCAATATACTGTGCCAAGCACTGGCAAAGGGAAGCCATAAGCCCAACCCCAACAATACACTGCCTTCCAGAGGCTCCAATTCCCAAATTGTCACCAACTGGGGACCACTGTATTCAAAACACAAAAGTTTATGGGGGACAATTGAATCAAATTAACACACCCAGAGAGCAGTTGATTATCCCCATAGACCATGTGTCTATATTACACTGATATGAACATCTTGCCTTTGTGCACATCTTGTTGCTTTGGTAGCTTGCAAGATCAGTTGTGCACACTGTTGACCTTTATTGCCCAGAAGTTTATGTAGCACTTTCCAGCACTATGAGAGAAAGCAATAAGGAAGCTGTTTCAACCTAATTCCAAATGGATCAAGAAACTCAACATAAGCCCTGAAACACTAAAATTACTAAAAGGAAAATTAGGGACTTTACTCTAAGCTATAGGTGTAGGAAGACTTTCCAAATAAGACCCCAGTAGTGCACCAATTTAGACAAATGCTTGATCATTGGGACATCATGAAACTAAAAAGTTACTGTACATCCAAGAAAACCCTCATAAGCTTTAATAGACAATGTGTAGAATAGGAGATCTTCACTGCCTATATATCTGAAAGAAGTTTAATATATATAATATACAAATACTCGAAAAAGTAAGCAATAAAATATCAATCAACTCTCACAAAATGGGGCAAGGAACTGAACATAGAGTCCTCAAAGGAAGAAATAAAGATGACTAACAAGTATCTAAAAAAGATATCCAGTATCTTTAGCCATCAAGGAAATGCAAATTGAAACTATGTTGAGATTCCATTTCACTCTGGTCAGAATGGCTGTGGTGGCTTGAATGCATGGTCACCAATATATTCAGTGTTTTTAGCTTGTAGTTTGGATAGGCAGCCACCTGGATGGAGGTGGTGTCACTGGGAAGATCTTAAGGTGTGGGGTAGATTTGCGTTTTCAGTCTAAAGATATGTGCCTAGCTGGAGTTCCTGAATTGTGCTATGTTGTATGGCTTTTGGCTGGTGCTCCCCTCTCTCTGCTTGGAACTGTGAAGGCCTGCCAGCTTCTTCTGCCATTATATAACTTGCCCTGGGTCTGTAAGCTTCAATAAATATCCCTTCCTCCACAACTGCCTGGTCTGGAAGTTCATCTCAGCAAACCTGATGCTGTTGGCTTTATGTCTATCATCAAAAAAAAAAAAAAAAAAAAAATCAAATGGCAGCAAATGCTGGTGAGGGTGAGAGTAGAGAGGAACCCTCATCTACTATTGGTGGGTATAGAAAATTATTTCACAGTTACTTTGGAAATCAGTCTGGTGACTTTTTATAAATCTAAAAAATAGATCCACCATTTGACTAAGCTATACCATTTCTTGGCATATGCCCTAAAGACTCTACTGCTTACTGTAGAAACACTTTATCAACCATGTTTGTCACTGCTGTATACATGATACCTATGTTATGGTATCAGCCCATAGGCCCATCAACTGATGACTGGATAATGAAGTTGTGGTACATATCCACAACAAAATTCTACTCAGTGTTATGGAATACTAAAATATGTAGGAAAATGGATAGACCTGGAAAACATAATACTATGTGAGATTATACGGGTTTATAAAGACAAATGTTCTGTGTTTCCTTTCTTAGGAGACTCCTAATTGGGATAGTTTGATTTGTTCATAAGTTGTATTAAGCAACAGAAGCACTTGTAAGAAAACTGCAATAAGTCTCAGGGACAGGAAAGGCAATGAGAGGTGGAAGGAGGGGATACTTCACAGGCAAATGGAGGGTCAGAGTACAGGGGCTGAAAATGTCAAGGGCCAGACTGAGGTAAAGGAAGGAGGTGAGAAGGGAGATACAAAAAAAAGAAAAACCACTTATGGAATGAGTTAGTGCCATACAAACCTTCTTCTTGGTTAGCTACTTAAAAGATACAACTATTAGCTGGGTGTGGTAGTACACACATTGAGTCCCAGAACTCAGGAGGCAAAGGTAGGAAAATTGCTGTGAGTTTGAGGTCAACCTGAGACAACACAGTGAATTCCAGGTCAGCATGGGCTAGAGCGAGGATATCCTACCTGTATATATATGGTCTTAATAAGAGAGGGGGCAAATAGTTTGAACAGAAGCACTCTGAAGGGAGGCATAGAGAACCTAAAATAATAGGCTATTACTGATATATCCTAGTGTCAGAATTGGTTTACCCCCTACAGTGAGCTGTTGGTCAGCGATGTCTATGAAGCCACCAAGAAAATGAAAGGAGAACTGTATATTTATGTGTATTCTCTTATGAGTTTGTTTGGTTCCTATTGTTTAATATTTTTATTGAGTCTCATAGATTTATTTGCCTTTCACTTTGGTCTTACTTCCTTACTTCAATATATCTTCACACATACAAGTCTTCTGTGTGCTGTTATCAAATATATTATAGCACTTTGCGGTAGGCCCAACATATGTTTGAATGTATTGTTTTGTGGAAATACTTTAAAATAGGTATGAAATTTAAGGATTCAACAAAATAAGATACATATTTTAATCCATCCCCATGTAATTACTTTTACTGTCCTCAATAAATTCAAATTACACGTTGATTGATTAAAGAACTTCCTTTGACATGATTACACTGTGCATTTGCCAAAACTTCTTAATTGCAGCTTTTATTTCATGTAGATAGTTTGGATATATATATATATATATATATATATATATATATATATATATATATATATATATACATATATATGTATTTACATGCATGTGAAAGTTGAACCCTTTTTGCCACTTTATGGTTTGTCTCAATTGCCTTTGGCTTTCCGCTATGGTTTTTCTATGTGTGCATTGCTTTCCATTTACTTCATTGCATTTGTAATGTTATGTCTAGTCTATATAGACTATTCAGTCTATCTTCAAAGTTGGGAAGTTTCTGGAAATTATTTTTGAAAATATTTTTTAAGTATTTCTCTCTTCTCTGGCACTCATATTAGCTGCACTGATGGAATTATAATGGTGTTCTACCTTTGTCTGACATTCTGAATGTGGGGGCGAGGGGTTGGTTATGGCTCAAATGTGATTTATCTTTTTTTGGCAAAACTTAATGGATTCTCATTGCAAAAGTATTTCCAACTTGTTCTTGGGAAAATATGTCTAGAGATTTTAAAAATGGCTTACTTTAAAATTTTCATGACTAACCACTTACGGGATGTTACTTACTTAGGAGAGGGTTTAAAGAAATCTTCATTTTGACATTCCTTAAATACTTTCTCAGATGAGCACAATTTTATTAGGAATCAAATTTCTAATTACAAAGCCCTCCAGAAATTCCCATATGCTTGTGCAAAAAAATGTATTTTTTAACATACTTGTCTCATCATTAGAGAGTAATGGTGTTTTCATGATTAGTATATTTTGCTGGGAAAAAATGAATTTATCAATTTAATAGGAAGGATGTGTGCCAGGTTTGGGACAACTTCCAGTGAGTTGTTGGCCAGGAAGATCCTGATACAACCAAAATACTACAGACCATTGTCAAGGCTCTTGGTTGCCTACCAGAACTAGATGGCAAAACCTTATTGCTGAAGACTGCACATGCTTGGGCTGCAAGTCACTGAAAAATAAAGTTGGAGCTGAGCTGGAAATCTCCTACCTGTTGACCAGCTGACAGAAAGCAGGAGAAAGCTATGATACATAAAATCATCAATGGTGGTAAACAGTCATGGACCTTGCAAGTTTTACAATTGGCCAGCCAGACCACATGTGCCAACTTTTGCAGTAGTGGAATATCTGTTATGGAGGAAACCAGCTACTCTCTGACTGGACTGTATGCCTGCTACATGGGAGGGAATACATGCCTGGTATAAAAACCTAGTCAAAAACCTACGGCAAGGGAGGTAATGAAACCTAGTTGAGTTAAGCTTACTGTTGTCTGACTAAATGCATATATTATGCCCACCAAACTATCCTGTAAGCATGTTTCTTAAATTTAATATCCATATATTAATGTTACTTCCACTTTTGGTTAGAGAAGCTTCTCTATTCAGATAGTGGTGACCATTGGGAAGACAAAAAAGCCACCATAGTACTGAAAAGACCTGACAGTGAATTGTGGAGTGTTCTGTACTGAGAAATCTCTATCACACCTTCCAAGGCTCAGGAACCATTGCAGAAGAGGTGGCAGAAAGAATGTAAGAGCCAAAGAAAGGGTAGGACTGCTTATGATGCAATATTCCAGACACAAATAGTCTACATATTCATGTCCTAATAGGGCTAACAGTGCCTTACAGTACCTACACAAGGTCTTCATGACAGGAGAAAAAGATAATGATATCAAAATAAAAGAGAGACTAATTGAAAGGACAGGGGATTTGATGGAAGGTGGATTTAAAATACAGGAAGAATGAGGGTAGGAGAGGGAATTATTATAGTTATTGCCTATAATTATGGAAGCTATAAATGAAAAGTTTAAAAATATATATCATCACTTTATTTTACTTGTGTAGGAGACTTCTGCAACAAGCTTTCTGTGCTTATAACTGCCCTATGAAAAGTGAATTCCTTCAAGTGCTCATTTTGTGACCTAGCTCATTTTCAACTTTACCTAATTGGTCTCCATAAAGTAGAGTTACTTCTAAAGTTATAGCATATATCATGACTTCCCTTTTCTACTTCTCAGGCCAACAAAGGTCATCACTCATAGTATTTTCTCCACAGTACATAAATGGCTACATATTGGATCCATAGGTGCCTGGGAAGCTCACTAAATTCAGGATCCAAATTAAGATTTGTAGTTTATTTATTTATTTTGATTTGTGTCAATCATTTTTCCAAATAGTTGAAATCCTCAAGAATAGAGTTGTGTTATTCACAGATGACTACTGTAACCTCATGTCAAGTAGTAGATCCTTGAATCCATGATCCTAAGTTGTATTGTCTTGCATAATTGTTGAATATTTTTAATCATGAACTTACTTCTCTTCAGCTCTTGCACTACATCACTTTATTTCTCCCTTGTGCCTAATTGAGATCTTCAAATACATGTAAAACTTTATGCTGAATCAACATGGTGTCCAGTTGTTGGTGATTGTATGGTGATTGTGGTCTTTGGTTTACTCGGAAAGGCAATTCTCTGCTTTGTACAAATTGGTTATGCATGTATGGGTAGCATATTGAAATTTTTCAAAATCATCTCTTTTACAACTTAGTTTTCTCCTTTAGAGAAAAAGCTATTCTCTATGGTAATTGAAAATATATGTATGGTACTATTTCCTTCTTTTATCTCTCAAAATACTAAATTTCTTCCAATATATTATTTTTTGTTTTCCTTTTATTCTCATATCCTTTCTGTCCAGACATTCTCACTTACTTAGAATACCTTTTCTTTTAAACAAATGGAGAAAATGTTACAAAAATGCATAGCATATTCATGAAAATGTTAACAGAAGATAAAAAAAATATTGAGTAAAACCATAGGAAAATATTGTTAGCATTTAAATTCTTTCACATTGTTACTCAATTAATTTGTTTTCACTGACACCAGGAAGTAGATTTTTTATACTAAATTTTTTAATATGGATAAATGAAAACTGGTTAAATTCTATTGAACATTAATATAATTTGTATTCATATCATTATAGCTTGCATGCCAACAGATACTTTTACTGGCTTTTCCATTATATGTTATGGATGGACAGAAATATTTCTCAAAATACTCATTGTGCCTTATACTCTACCCTGTCAAGCTCAGGTTGTCTCCATTTTTTGTTTAGTTTTGTGATGACGTTTTGTGCCACAGTCTCTGAAACAGGTGAAGTAACCTGGTTTATTTAAGATGACTGTTGATCAAGAAGGCAGTCAATAGCACACATTACATTTTGAAAACTAGAGAAATGTGTCAGGAAAAAATAGTCACTAAGAGAGGAAGCAAGGCAGCAACTAGACAACTCATTAATAAAGCAAATAATCAAGACCCAGTGATAAATCTGATTTCAGCTTTGTGAGTAAGGTCCTACTGTAACAGCTTCTGCCCACTACAAATGCCAGGTCGCAAGTCAACCTTCTTCCTCAGCAAGTACTGAGATCCACCTGTGCAGTACTCCTATGGTGGTGCTGCCTGAGACCTTGGTAATGGTCTCGCTATTGCTGAAGCTGATGTTTTCATGTTCCCAGTTTACTAAAATCTAATTCCTATCCCATGGTGAGAGAAACTAACTAGAGGTCCAAGGTCACATGTTCTCAATCAAATCATGAGGGATGCTGAAAACTTTTTATTTTTTTTTTCTCTAGAAACAGATGGACTGTTCATTTACTGACTTTCCAAATTTGTAAATTAACACTATATGAGAGGGAAAATCAGATGTTGAACAGCCTAAGACTAGATCATATCTACTGTATGTCTTAGATGTATTGTAAGAGTTGATAGAATTAACTACTCAGGAAAAAATTAGTTCATCAAAAAAGTCTCAATGGAAAATAATTGACACAATCATATCAATGTTGGCTTTGAAATTTGATTTCACATTTAATTTAAATTCTGATCAATATTATTATGGGTTTACTTTACTTTTTTTTAGTGTGGAATTACTCC
Source organism: Jaculus jaculus (assembly GCF_020740685.1). Lineage (NCBI taxonomy): Eukaryota > Metazoa > Chordata > Mammalia > Rodentia > Dipodidae > Jaculus > Jaculus jaculus. The sequence goes on from NC_059104.1 coordinate 112,372,920, forward strand.
AGATGAGTAAATCTGGACAAGTATTTATGAAATGAGGCCCAGGTTAAATACGTACTCTCTGGTCATGAAAACATGCTAAAATAATAAGCCCATAAGAGACACATCCTGACCTTCACTTGATCAAACTCTTACCTGCTGAGTTAGCCATCTGTGTAAGTGCCTCTTACTGTCTTGTTCTTAGACCATATAAAGTTATTAAAAAAATGATAGCTTGTTAGTTTGAAGTTACTTTTTTGTCAAAGAACTTTGAATAAGTTTTTATATTCTACCTCTTTTATTTTGTTTTACCAAACCTTTATCACCTTTCCCCTCAGACCCATCGTACCATACAGAAAACTAGCATTTTGAGATCCATTCACTCAGAAGACAGCATATAAACATGGCAAAGCCAGTTTTAAGTGTAGATGTTCCTTATATAATATGAAAACATTTCAGTGTTCCAAAACACATTCTCTGTGGCAAAAAAAAAAAAAGCAACTCTGATTGTTTCTTTTTAGCACTTCTGGGAATGCATATAGACACATATATATTCTGCTGTCAAGTCAGTTTATACACTGTTTACACTCCCACCAATTTTTGTCTACCTTCCTACAGCAATAAAACAAATAACCAACAGCAAGGACAGGATTGATTTTTGCTTAGGTGCTGAGTCACCAATACTCGCTCTCCTTCTTCACTGTATGTGCCATCACACTTTACAATGGCCTCAGGAAACTTCCACCTGGCAGCTGAGTCAGCATTTACTAACGCATACTATGCTTCCCAAACTTGATTTATCTTATAAAACAGGATAACAGGATTCACTGTTCTCATACTTCCTTGAGATGTACAGTTTCTAGGAAAGTGCATAGCTAGATTCACTATGTACAAAAAATTGATGTGGGAAGATTGTGCCAATAGTCATGAGAAATACAATGGAGTTTAGTTCCTTTGGTGGACAAAAATATTGACTCTACATTTTATGTGTGTTATATTTAGTTATCCAAATACATGTAAATGATTCATATATTCACAGAGCAAAACATTAATTTTTATAGTATTACACAGTTATTAAGTGATAATGAGGTTGAGCGCACATGTGACTTCTAGTGAACTAAGCATTTAAAAGCTTTTTAAAACCGGTATATGAAAGAAAAGATTCAAATCTCCTTTAAGCTTTTCCATCATTAATGTGCTTAGTGATACTAAATGATCAGGAGGTAAAATATCTCCTGGAATAAGTTCTCAAGATTATAAGTAATGAATAATAGAGTTACCATATCACAGGGTGAAAATCTATGAAAAAATAAAGACCCCCAAATAGCCACTAAAACAAAAAGAGAGAAAGTTAATCTATATGTGCTTCCTGGTGGAAAAACACAGTAGTACATTGTTTAATCTGATAAGGACTAAATGCAGCAGTTAAATGATACAGAGAAACACAACACTCCAGGGATGCAAACATTTACATGTATTCTGTGGACACAAAGCTAAATTGTGGATAAATTGGTTGATAGTAAGAATGAGAGAATGAGAGAGAATCTCAAGAGATTCAAAAAGGCCTAAGCAGTTTCTCAATTGCAATATGAATATCTCATAAAAAGCCCTTGTTTTTAAAGCATAAGATGATGTTAGTGAGGTATATATAGGAAAGAAGACTGAATGAACCTGGAGAGATAAGATAGTGGGATTTTACTATATCATTCTTTCAACATTTGTAGTTATTGATCCACAACAAAAGCAGATCACATATACTTTTGTAAAAATCTATGATGAAAACGAAAAACAACCTTGTGACTTTTTTTTTCTTTTTTTGCGTTGGTACTGTATACCAATATGTTCTTTCAAGTTATTGGTTCTCTGTTGGAATCAGGTGCCATGAAGTCACTTAGATATCAAGAAATTCTATTCCTCTAGGTTTTATAAGACATTGTAAGTATTCCAATTACATTTGTTGATAACAAGTATTTTGTCTACTTTTCCAGGGTTATAGATATATTTATATTTATATTTAATACTCAATCCTACAAATTTATTCTCCTCCATGCTCCAAACATTGTAGCTTGTCGTCTGTTTCTATACAGAAAGTTTAAATTGAAAGTCCTTATATGAACTACTGATCTTCATTTTCAATAATTCACTATAATAGCAGTCCAAATTTAAGCAAATATTTTCTTATACTTATAAATTTATTATGACAATTATCATAAAAGTTAAACATGGAAAATCAGATGAAGACTGACATAGAGTGAATGATCCTAGATAAAAAGATTTCAGAAGCTTTAGGGTGTAATGTATTAGACTTGTTCACATCTCCTGGCACAGTGAGATTTCTCCCCACCCAGAAGCTCTCCCAGTCTCATAGTTTAAAGATATATGTTTAAGGAGGAGGTGTTTTGAGATAAGGTATTGCTCTAGCCAAGGCTGACCTAGAATTTACTATGTAGTCTCAGGGTGTTCTTGAACTTATAACACTACATCTGCCTAAAAAGTACTTGGATTACAGTTGTGTACCACCACACAACTATATTTATATTTACTATATTTATATTTATGTTTTTTATTTAAGAATTTTTATGGAAGCTTGGAGACCTCATTGCTATCTAACTTGATTGTCAACTCACCTCCAGCCTCTCTGCTCTTCCTTGAAGCTCCAGGTAGGATCGGAAGTTCTCAGTTTCTACTAATTACCTGGTCTTTCTGATAAATAAGAAGAAAAGGTATCCAGGAGACTTCCATGGGTTTCCTTATTAGAAAGAAAAAAATAATAATAATAAAGATACGCCTATCAGTAAGACATTTCATAAACCTTAGGAGATCTTTATTAGATGTTCCTATTCCCACCATCACTCAGGAAATTATGAGTTTCAGAAACTCCAAAGGCTTTCTTCATGGAAATAGAAAAAAACAATCCAAAAATTCATTTGGAATCACAAAAAAACTCGAATATCTAAAATAATACTGAGCAACAAAAAAGAGGCTGGTGGTATCACCATACCTGATTTTAACCTATACTACAGAGCCATAGTAACAAAAACAGCATGGTACTGGCACAAAAACAGACATGTAGATCAGTGGAACAGAATAGAGGACCCAGATGTAAGCCCAAGTAGCTATAGCCACCTGATATTCGATAAAAATGCCAAAAATACTCATTGGAGAAGAGACAGCCTCTTCAGCAAATGGTGTTTTGAAAACTGGATATATATCTGCAGAAGGATGAAAATAGATTCTTCTCTCTCGCCATGCACAAGAATTAAGTCCAAATGGATTAAAGACCTTAACATCAGACCGGAAACTCTGAAACTGCTAGAGGAAAAAGTATGGGAAACCGTTCAACATATTGGTCTTGGCAAAGACTTTCTGAATACAACCCCAATTGCTCAGGCAATAAAACCACAGATTAACCACTGGGACCTAATGAAATTACAAAGATTTTGCACCGCAAAGGACACAGTGAAAAAAGCAAAGAGGCAACCTACAGAATGGGAAAAAAATCTTCGCCAGCTATATATCTGATAAAGGATTAATATCTAGGATATACAAAGAACTCAAAAAGTTAAATAATAAGGAATCAAACAAGCCAATCAAAAAATGGGCTATGGAGCTAAATAGAGAGTTCTCAAAGGAAGAAATACGAATGGCATATAAGCATCTAAAAAAATGTTCTACGTCACTAGTCATCAGGGAAATGCAGATTAAAACTACATTGAGATTCCATCTCACTCCTGTCAGATTGGCCACCATCATGAAAACAAATGATCATAAATGTTGGCGGGGATGTGGAAAAAAAGGAACCCTTCTGCACTGCTGGTGGGAATGCAATCTGGTCCAGCCATTGTGGAAAACAGTGTGGAGGTTCCTAAAACAGCTAGAGATTGATCTACCATATGGCCCAGCTATAGCACTCCTAGGCATATATCCAAAAGACTCATCACATTTCCTTAGAAGTATGTGCTCAACCATGTTTATTGCTGCTCAATTTATAATAGCTGGGAAATGGAACCAGCCTAGATGTCCATCAACAGATGAGTGGATAATGAAGATGTGGCACATTTATACAATGGAGTTCTACTCAGTGATAAAGAAAAATGAAGTTATGAAATTTGCAGAAAAATGGATGGACCTGGAAAGGATTATACTAAGTGAGGTAACCCAAACCCAGAAAGCCAAGCACCACATGTTGTCTCTCATATGTGGATACTAGCTAAAGATGATTGGGTTTCTGCGTGAGAATGAAAATACTTAGTAGCAGAGGCCAGTAAGTTAAAAAGGAGACATAAATGGAAGAGAAAGGAAGGGAGGAGGGTACTTAATAGGTTGATATTGTATATATGTAATTACAATGATTGTAATGGGGAGGTAATATGATGGAGAATGGAATTTCAAATGGGAAATTGTGGGGGTGGGGAGGGAGGGAATTACCATGGGATATATTTTATAATCATGAAAAATGTTAATAAAAATTTTAAAAAAATAAATAAATAAACAAAAGAGAGACTAATTGAGAAAGAGAGGAGATATAATGGAAAGTGGATTTGTGAAGGGGAAAGCAAGGGAGGGGATTATCATGGTTTATTGTCTATAATTATGAAAGTTGTCAATAAAAACTTTTAAAAAAAGAAAAAAAAAGAATTTTTATGGAAGCTTGGAGACCTCATTGCTATCTAACTTGATTGTCAACTCACCTCCAGCCTCTCTGCTCTTCCTTGAAGCTCCAGGTAGGATTGGAAGTTCTCAGTTTCTACTAATTACCTGGTCTTTCTGATAAATAAGAAGAAAAGGTATCCAGGAGACTTCCATGGGTTTCCTTATTAGAAAGAAAAAATAATAATAATAAAGATACTCCTATCAGTAAGACATTTCCTAAACCTTAGGAGATCTTTATTAGATGTTCCTATTCCCACCATCACTCAGGAAATTATGAGTTTTAGAAACTCTGTTATCAGAAACCAGAGTCAATGAACAAATAGTAAAATAAAAAATGTGGCTATCACCAACATTACTCAGGAAATTACAGAATTTTAGGAGCTCTGTTGGGAGGCTGGGAAGACAGCAAATATACAATTGTTATTTAGTCTTTGCACTATTAACTTCCGGTATACACCAGAAAACATAAGCATATGTTGGTTATTGATAGATGCCATGAGTAGGGTTTTGCTTACAGCATGGGACTCACCATGCCAAAATCAAAGCCTTGGTGGTGATTTCCCTTGAACTCCTGCATTAAAGACTACAACCGAGTCGGGTGCTATCTGTCGTCTTATTTTAATCTGAACGGTGGTTGAATGGATATTTAGCTTATAAGACTTGCCAGGTCTATGCTATGATATATTCTCATGGTTTTCTACATGCTGTCTATGCTGCTGTGCTTCAAGACATTGTTAAACCATACCACAAGAGTGTGTAGAACATGGTTGAAAATATGTGTGTCTTTCCCATTTGTTTCAGTTGAGCAGGAAAGTCAATTAGCATTGTCATACTGAGAGTGAAGGCATGTCACAAATAAATTCAGATCTGCATTATTTATGGATATCTAAACCACAACTCTACCAATTAAGATCTAGATTTTAGATTAAACTTATGCCAAATGCAGGGTTGCTATAGATCTTTATGACCTGAACTAAATTATTCCTTGATTCACATTAAATTTGAACTGGATGACAACTTGGGAAGGGGGATTCTAGAAGGGCCTGTACCTGTATTAGGAATTGTGAAATATTGTGAGAAACACATTTCTGGGTTCATTTCAATTTGGTGTGTAATAACTCAGCTTCACTGGTAATGACATCTCAAGGTGGAAGCTATAAACCTGGTGCAAGAAAGAATTACAGAAGAAGAAATATGAGCCTCATTTCCTGACCTGAGGGTCAGAAAGTGGACTTGTAGGGGAGAATCTCAGGAAGACTTCTGTGAAGGAATATTAGAAGACAGAATAATGTATAGGTGGAAAAAATGAGGGCTTGCACTATTTGATTGATACATTTTAATCCAATTTAAGCTCACCAAATTTAGACATAGGAGAGAGTTCAAAGTATATTTGATAAAACATTATAAATAGATTGATATCAAGATTCTGATGTACAGAATAATACATGCTAATGTCTTCTAGGAGAAAATTATTTTATAATACTAAAAGAATCACTTTAAATTAATCAGTCATGAAAAGATTTAAATCATTTCATCTACATAAAGAATCCTAATCAAAAATAGCATTGTACTTTTTTCTTATAAAAGATTATGTTGATAAATCTTTTAGGAATACATATTTTTATATCAAGCATTAATCAATCTAGTGTAAAATTTGGTCATAGCTTCAGAGGAAAATAAAATTTATTAACTTGATAAATCATAAGTAATTATTTATTTATTATTTCATACACAGAGAGAGAAAGAGGCAGAGATAGAGAGATAATGGGTACACCAGGGCCTTTAGCCACTGCAAGCAAACTCCAGATGCATATACCACCTTGTATATATGGCTTCTGTGGGTCCTGAGGAATCGAACCTGGGTCCTTTGTCTTTTCAGGCAAGCACCTTAATTGCTAAGCCATTTCTCTAGCCCATAGCAAATGGTAACTTTATCTAAGGAACAAATATTAGTAAATAAAGAAAATTATTAGCATCTTTCTCTTCATTAATTCAGATCCCTGGGGTACTAACATGTTAAAAATTGCTATCAAGCCGGGCGTGGTGGCGCACGCCTTTAATCCCAGCACTCGGGAGGCAGAGGTAGGAGGATCGCCATGAGTTCAAGGCCACCCTGAGACTACAGAGTTAATTCCAGGTCAGCCTGGACCAGAGTGAGACCCTACCTCGAAAAACCAAAAAAAAAAAAAAAAAAAAAAAATTGCTATCAATTCTTTTAGTGTAAGTCAGTATGTGAATGTATATACAAGAAGGCTTTTAAAACATGAAGGAATGATTGCAATTTGTAAATCTCCATCTTAACAATACTGTGGTTGTTTGCCTTCAAAGTGCCTCCCATTACCTATGACCATCTCATGATGCCAAATACATCCAGTTCAAACTCAAAACTTTCCCTACCCTCCACCAGTTCTAGCAGTGTTCAAAAGTCCAGTGTCTCATGTGAAATTCAAGACAATCTCTCAACTGTGAACTCTATAAAACAAAATAAAAATTTCATACTTCTACCATGTAATGTCACAGAGTAAACATATCCATTGCAAAAAGAAGGCATAGCATGGAAAGACTGGGCCAACACAAAATCAAAGCCATCAGGACAATTAGTTCTCTTTAGTGGTGGTAACCTTTCAACAGTTGTAGCTGAAGCAGCAGTTTTTATAGTGAGGACTTTAAATTGGCCTTCGGCCGGGCGTGGTGGCGCACGCCTTTAATCCCAGCACCTTGGGAGGCAGAGGTAGGAGGATCGCCGTGAGTTCGCGGCCACCCTGAGACTCCATAGTGAATTCCAGGTCAGCCTGGGCTAGAGTGAGACCCTACCTCATAAAAATTCAAAAAATAAAAAAAAAGAAAAAATAAATAAATTGGCCTTTGTTTCTTTCTGTGTGAAAACTTATATATTTTTAAATCTCTTCTCTACCATGCCTTCCCCAACATGATGAAACTTTCCCTAGAATCTGTGATCTAAGATAAACTCCTGTCAGCAGTTTCTGGTCAGTTATTTGTCCCAGTAATAAGAAGGTAACTTATGCAAGTATATTCTGAACTTGTTCTCTGTGATAACATGCATATCCCTCTTTAACACACTGTATATCTTCTTAAATTACAAGCATGTCATGATCTAGTTAATATTTTGCCCAATATATTCACTATCATAAATGATATAAGGACTTACATTTTCTTACAATATAGGGCAGTTTGTGAGGTCAGATTTGTCTACTCATAAAAATTGTGATGTCTTTTTTTATTTTTTAATGTTTTTAATTTTTCATTACTTATCTATTTAATAGAGAGAGAGAAAGAAAGAAAGAATGGGAGTGTCAGGTCCTACAGCCACTGCAAACAAAACTCCAGATGCATGTTCCACTTTGTGTATCTGACTTTACGTGGGTCTTGGGGACTCAAACCTGGGTCCTTTGGCTTTGCAGGCAAGTGTCTTAACAAAGAAGCCATCCTACCAGCCCACTATGAGCTCATAAATGAGATATACTATTTTAATATGCTTTTCATTAACCTACAAATACATAAGTACCTATTCCACAGAAATATTTATAAAATTAAATTACATAAGTAACAAGCATGTAGAATCAAGCCAGGTACATAATAAATATTTGATAATTTTTACTATGCAAGCCTATGGTGAGATTTCTTAAATATGGAGAGAATTAGCAAAACAAAGAATATTTATCAGTCAGGTATGGTAATCCACACCTAGGACACACTACTCAGGAGGTCAAGGCTGGAAGATCTCAAGTTTAAAGCCAGCCTCAGTTATATAGTTATATAGGAAGGCACTTTCAAAAGAAAAAAGAAACTTTTTATCATATATATATATGCTTTACTTATAATGTGGGATCATTTATAATTACCATCTTTTTCATAATATCTATCTTATTGAAGTCATTTCTATAATCTATTTTTTGTTAAGCAGAAGGCTGATAAGGCTCAAAGAAGTATACTAGCTTATCTAAAACTTCACAGGGAGGACCTTATGCAATATAAAGGCTACTTTCTGGTACATTGTAGAAAGTTAATGGCCCATTACCAGCTTAGAAAATAGATCTGTGGGTGGTTCACATTGGATTGATACATGCATGCACTGAGGGAGTTCTAATAGTCAGTAAAGATATTTTTCAAGTGATTATTATGACCTCAGTTGCATCCATAGCCTTGTGATGTGGTTGTGGTGGGGCAGAAAAACAATACATTAATTGCTTCTCTTCTATCATATCTTCTTAATTTGCAAAGAGATGAAAACCATCTATTTAACTATCATGATCAATTGTCTCAAAATATAGTCTTTACCCTTTAAAATAAATCATAAGTTTCCAAGTTATTGATACAGGACAAAGAACTCCAAAGACTTGACTATGTGCTTCAAAGAGGGGAATAAAGATTGAAAACCTGTAATCTATGTGACTTTTATATTATTTTATATTATTCTCAAAATTTTATGCAATTGAAGCCAATGGCTTTGGTGAAGTGATTATTTACCAAAGCTAATTTTTTTGGCAAATTCATATTACCTTAAATGCATGTTACATGTTTCATTACTGTTTTGCTAAAAAATGCATTAAATCTGTAAGAAATTATAGAAAATTAGACAAAATGATAAATTTTCTTTCATTTGTTTTCAGGATATTAGTTATATTCCATAACAAGTTCAAACCACATGAATGAATTATGTCTCTGACAGATCTATCAACTTTAAGATTTGAACCATAAAAAGGAAACATTTTTCTTAAAAGGTAAATTTTAGAATTTTAAGCTTAAAATGGACTGTTTTTCCTCTCTCAGTGCATTTAATTTCATCCTAGAATAAAAGGTCAGATATAACATACTTTTATATAGCCAGCATCAATATTCTCACATAGTATGGCACTAGCCTAATAGAGTTTGTACAGTTAGAGCAGTTTTTTTTTTTTTAAGAGTAAGAATCTCAGACTTTATTAGTATAATATTAAATGATTTGAACTGGAAGTTAGGTCAGTTTTAAACCAAGTCTTGTAGAAGCTGACATTCTAATCAAGGAAATTCAACATATTTCTTTGGGACTTAGATGAAAGAAGTCTTTAATCAACGGTCTTGAAATTCTTTCTGACACAAAATACTTATTTATTTATTCATTTATTTATCTGAGAGAGAGAGAGAGAAAGTGGCAGACACACAGAGTGAGTATGACATTGCAAACTCCAGATGTATGTGCCACATAGTGTGCCATGGCTTAACTTAGGTACTCAGGAATCAAACTTAGGTCCATAGGTTTGGCAGATAAGTGCCTTAGATGCTGAACCATCTCTCCTGCCCTGTTACTACATCTTTATGTTCTCTACAGCATAACAACATACTGATTTACACAAATCAAGAGCAGGTGTTATTACCAGGTAAAAGATCAGTTAATGAAGCTGCAGATTGAATAACTGGAACAGAGGGGCCAAGGGAGGGGACGAACCAGTGTGCTCTCCTTTGGAATAGTGAGAACAAAACTATGACACTTGTTATCTGACATTTAGAATTTAAAACATATGCTTTCTCTGATGGAAAAAGTAAAAGCCCTAGTAGTATTCACCCAGAAGTCTAAGAGATGCACTTATTTTTGGGTTGTAACTTCTTTTTTATTCAGTCTGAAAATTTCACCTTACTTATGGAGCACATGGTTCTAAGAGATAGCTCTTCTTGAAGATATTCACTAAGATAGGAAGGCATGTCATTTTCTTGGTTTACACTAATCTAGACAGTCTCATTACCAACATGTACACTTATGCACTTATTATGAGATATATGTATGTGTATAAGAATGTCTGCATACCAGCATGAATTTCATAATAAGGAGAATATGCACTTATTTCTTTTCTAAACAAACTACCAAGATACCCTAAAGCAATGAAATTCTCAAAATCATGTATTCTGTTCATACATAGCCACCATTTACAAACTGTAAACCTATCCAGCTCTTTATCAACTCCCATTTATGGAGTCAGAAGAATACGTTACTGGGACTAGAAGTAGGCACTGAAAGGCCCTGAAAAGTGAAGTATGTAAAGTTTCAGCTGAGAGTGTTTCAAAATTCAGATTCTTGGTGCTCAGGAATCTGACTAGTTTTGCTTATAATAACAATTGTGGAAGTAGCTTTCAGAGACCTTGAGAACTGGTCTGCTTTTCAGAAAGGTTTACACAGTAATTTTACCTGCATATATCAGCTTCATGGGCTTCACTCACAGCTCTCGTGATAGCAAAGCTCTTCCTTCACAGACCGAACTAGAATCTGCTTTCTGACCATCTTTTCAACAATTTCTCTAGATGGCTTTTATGTACATTGAAGGGCAGGAATTCAGCTTCTGCCCAGTTCTTCTTTTTCTCTAACCTCACCTATAAGACAATCTGTGGAATCAGGGCATTCCTTACAGTCTTCCTCACATGGCTGAAGCTTTAGGTCTGAAAATGCACCAGAAAAGGAATAAGCAAAGTAAAGAAATTGTATCTGCCAGATATGCTCAGCCTGAGGGTTGAACTGGGTAAAGTGAGAAAAGGACAGAATGATAAGTAAATGATCAAGGCATAACAATTTTAGTAGTGGTAGTGTATGTGTGTGCACATGTGAATTCTTAATGTTTTCTTTATGCATTCATCTATTGATGGGTACCTAGTAATATATGGTTTAACTGGGAGAATAGTAATGTCTAAATCCCTGGTAATTATAGTATATTCACATGATATATTTTAAAGTTTTCTTATCTAATTTTGTATGTTTTCTCATATAAACTTTACTATCTATTTTCACAAAAATGCTCGTTTTTTATTAGGATCATTACATTTATAAATTGGGTCATTTGATATAATTGGAGTGTTGCATTATGATACATCCATGATTTATTCTTATTACTAGAACTCATTCTGGAGTGCCTTTTTCATGTTCTTGTAACATCCTCTAGACACACCCCAAACTACTACTTGTGCCTGGGATTTATGTCTCTCTGATCTCATCATACTGAAAAGTTAGCTCCCATGTCTTATTCTGGAACAAATTCTCAAGAGTCATTTACAATTTAGAGTTTTCTTATAGCAAAAAGCTAAATCTATCTCTTACAAGATTTTGTCTGATAATGTCCTGTTGCTTAGTTTCATTTGACTGTCCAGCTTTCCTCAAACCAATACTGATTTTTTTTTTAAAGCATTAGAAAATAACTGTCATTTTAATCCTGGTTTTAGACCTCATTTTTATGAAGACCATACCCTGTCAATATACTTTCTTTCCTATACTTTAATGATGTTGATTCTTGTTGTAATTTTATTTCTACATATTTTCATACAAGTAGCCCAATTTATGGAATATCTATGCTAATCTTTTTTTGTAAATTTTTGTTTATTTTTATTTATTTGAGAGTGAAAGACAGAGAAAGAGGCAGGGAGAGAGAGAGAGAGAGAGAGAGAGAGAGAGAGAGAGAGAGAGAGAGAGAGAATGGGCATGTCAGGGTCTCCAGCCATTGCAAATGAACTCCAGATGCATGTGCCCCCTTGTGCATCTGGCTTACGTGGGTCCTGAGGAATTGAGCCTCAAACCGGGTCCTTAAGCTTCACAGGCAAGTGCCTAACCACTAAGCAATCTCTTCAATCTCTGTTAATCTTTAAATTTTGTGTCATATCTCTTCAGATTTTAATTCTGATCCATTATCTTCAATTAATCTTTGACATACTTCCTGAAATTCTGCATTGACTAACAAAACATGCATTTCTATTTGTCTTTAGAGTCTACCATGTTTTACTCATTCCCTCGTTTTCACTGACTGGCATCAAATATCTTACACTACACTAATTCTAGTTCATACATGTAATTAATTAAGAAATTATTTACATAAGTTCACATTATCGATACAGTGATCTCAGTTTTCAGAGAGGTTTAAAAGAGGGGGAAAGAATGTGGGCAAGGTCATCCCCTAGGCTGGGATCCCAGACTGGATAAAAAGAGAAACAGCCTACATGTCAATCAATAGGTGAATGTCTAAATAAAGTGCAGTACATTTTATTCAGCTGTAATGAAAAATGAAATTAAGAAATTTTCAGGAAAATGGATGATCTAGAAACTATTAAGTGAGGTGACTCAGACCCAGAAAGACAAATATTGCATGTTATTTCTCATATGTACATCATAGCTTTTAAGGTTTGTATATATGTATGTTTGTGGTTGTGAGTGAAGTCATAGGCTGTGACTCTAGAAAGTAGACCATGAGAGAACAGGGGAGTGTTGGGGACAAGAAAGGGCAATAGAGCTTGTGACCTAAAAGTAGGAAGGAGGCTACTGGAGGTAAAAGGGTGCTAGGGCACAGGTAGCTAGGGGAGAAGAGAAGGAACCCCCCCCCCAATCAAATTTTGTTTGAATATGGCATAGTGAAATGCAAAATTATATGATAATTTAAAAGAAGAACTAAGGGCACAATTTGGAAAAATAAAGTTTTCTGAGAAAAAAAAAAAAAAAAGAGAAACAGGAGAAACTAAATGAGCAGCAGCATTCTTCTGCCTGCTTCATGAATGTGGACATCACATGATCAGCCATCCTGTGTGCCTGCTGCTATGTCTTCCCCAGCACAACAGACTATATTATACCAAGACATGAACCAAAAAAATTCATTCTTCTTTAAGTACTCCATTAGAGTACTTTGTCACAACAAGAAGATCAGTAACTGACACAATATTCAAGGAAATTAGAGTTGAAATGACTATGAGGATGTTATTAACTTCAGGTTAGTTTTTTTTAAGCTTCATGTAAACTTTAAAATTCTCTCAATGGTAGCAATTCTTATTAGCATAAGTCATTTTCCTGCATATTTGTTGATTGCTTACTTAGCATTAAAATAAAAATGTTGTGTAATACTAAAGCAATAAGGTTCCCACCTCATAGCCCAAAAGTGATATTGAAATTAGTTCTTTAAAAATGACAAGATTTGGGCTGGAGAAATGGCCTAGCTGTTAAGTGCTAGCCTGTGAAGCCTAAGGACCCCAGTTCGAGGCTCGATTCCCCAGGACCCACGTTAGCCAGATGCACAAGGGGGCGCATGTGTCTGGAGTTCGTCTGCAGTGGTCAGAGGCCCTGGCAAGCCCATTCTCTCTCTCTCTCTGTCTCTATCTGCCTCTTCCTCTCTGTCTGTCACTCTCAAATAAATAAATAAAAACAATTTTTTTTGAATGACAAGATTTATTTTGGTCTCATAATGATAAATTACCAGGAACTTAGATATAGCTTATTTTAGTTTGCTGTTGATTCAGACTTTTATTTTTTCTTTTAGTGTGTCTAGGTAGGGTCTGACTCTCTAGCCCAGGCTGACCTGGAATTCACAGGGCAGCCTCAAACTCATAGCAATCCTTCTACCTCTGCCTCCCGAATACTGGGATTAAAGGTGTGCGTCACCATGCCCAGCTTGATTCAGCTTTTTATTTCCTTATTTCCATGACTTATGCCATTTTTCTGGTCTATTAACAGTATATTTACCACTTAAAGAAAAGTCATTATCAGTTAATATAATTCTCATTAACCTCATAAATGACACAAATGGAAAAAAATGATCTTTAAAAGCACATAAAAGAAAGAATGAAGCTTTGAATGGGGAATGCTACAATATGGGCTTGAGTGAATCAGGGCACGTCCTACAGGTCCTTGGGGTAGTGGCTTGCATCAGTCTTCTTATCCTGCTTTAGTCACCATCTAGCTGCAAGTCATCAGCCAATCAGATGCATCGCTTAAGTTGGTAGGGATTAGAAAAGCCCTGCACCTTATGACATCAGTTTTATGGAAGGCTGTAGTGGTTTGATTCAGGTATCCCCCATAAACAGGTTTCTGAATGCTAGGTTCCCAGCTGATGATTATTTGGGAATTAATGCCTCTGGGAGGGAGTGTATTGTTGGGGGTGGGCTTATGGGTGTTATAGCCTATTTCCCCATGCCAGTGTTTGGCACACTCTCCTGTTGCTATTGTCAACTTTGTGTTGGCCAGAGGGTGATGTCCACTTCTGCTTATGCCATTGTTTCCCCTGCCATCGTGGAGCTTCCCTCTCGAGTCTGTAAGCCAAAATGAACCTCCCCCCCACCTCCAAAATGCTCTTGACCAGGTGATTTTTGCCAGCAATGTGAACCTGACTGCAACAGAGGTTATGTTCAAATTTGCAGAAGTGTTAAGCAAGGTGGCATGAGAAGTTATCTCAGAGCATCTCCGAACCTCTGCGGGTCTTTTTCAATTAAAATCACATGACTGCATAAACAATCAAAGTAAATATAGCTGTGTGAATGCCTAGAATTCTTTGAATAATGAGCCTGTTCTCCAACCTAACTTTGCATGCAGCTTTGGATGGGCCCAGAGCTAAGCAGCATTTCAAGCTGGTATTCATGCACTGAACACTCTATCCTCAGGTTTGCACTATAATCAGGTGTGCTATTTTCCCTTAGCTATAATTCTATTTCTACTCTCATATAGAAATTAAAATGCACTTGGCTTTTGGGTTATTCAGTCTTTTAATCATCACTAAACTATTTTTTCCCTTTTATTTTTCCTTATCTTCCAGTGTAAGCAAAGTCATTTTATTGCTTGTGAGAAAGCAATGATAATTTTATCTAAGGTACACATATATCACTCAGCAGGAGGCCTGTCACTTCAGCATACTTCAAGTAGAACATGCAATAATCTTGGTGAAATATATTTATTCAAGAATAGGTTCAGGCTAAGTGAAACAGACAAAATAAATATTTGAATATAATAGCACTGTCCCTCAACTCAAAAGAGTAAGCAGTGAGGAATTTGGTTATAAGTTCTGTGATAATAATATCCCAGTGTATAGTTATCAATTGTTGTTCAGCATAGTGGACTGTGTGTAAGTTGTTACATTACTATGTAGGATAATTTTCCTTAGATTCAGTCTCTATTTTATAAACAAACCAAAATGGTAGATATTAATACAACTTTTAGTATTCAATCAGCTCCATTCAAACGCATCCCTCCCCACTTCTTAATGGTTTACCTCCTCAGGAATGCCTCCATAGAGAGAGAAGAGTATAGGGGCTGCTACAGGGGAAGAATGGATAGAATGGATAGAATATTCCAGTTTCCTTTAGGACTAAAAGGGAAATGCCTGTACATCAATTGGGAATCATGTAGGTAGTTTATGTTTGGCATGGCTGCATTTGCTCAAGCCCTATGCATGTACATGCATAATTAGTAAACTATGCATGGAAATGAACTTGTACTGACCAAGCACTAGATTTGACATTGCCATTCATCTTCTGCTAGAGGCTGGAGTCACAGACTATTGGTTAGTCTTCTTCATATAGCGCTTCCTTATTTAGTAGTCAAGCTCTGTTCTTTGCCAGGGGCAACAGTACTACGGGCTGCAGGACTCAAGGGCCACTCTGTTATATCTTGCATGCAATATGAGTATTAGTTCCCTGTATTGCTTAAACATTGTATTGAAGTTCAAAGCCTAAAATTTAAATTCAGTATACTAAAGTCCTTTAAAAATAGCACAGAAGGGCTGGAGAGATGGCGTAGCGGTTAAGCGCTTGCCTGTGAAGCCTAAGGACCCCGGTTCCAGGCTCGGTTCCCCAGGTCCCACGTTAGCCAGATGCACAAGGGGGCACACGCATCTGGAGTTCGTTTGCAGAGGCTGGAAGCCCTGGCGCGCCCATTCTCTCTCCCTCTACCTGTCTTTCTCTCTGTGTCTGTCACTCTCAAATAAATAAATAAATAAAATTAAAAAAAAATAGCACAGAATTTTCATCTCTATGAGCTTATTGTCCCTTTTCTGCCCTTACCTCCTGAGACACCCTAAATATCTCACTCACAGTGAACTCTCAGTAATAACACACTACTATATCTCCATGGCCTAATTACAGCTTTATTACTGATTTCATTTATTTTGTTAGTTATTTGTTTATTGGTTTTTCGAGGTAGGTCTCAGTCTGGCTCAGGCTGACCTGGAATTAACAATGTAGTCTCTGGGTGGCCTCAAACTCATAGCAATCCTCCTACCTCTGCCTCCCAAGTGCTGGGATTAAAGGCATGCACCACCATACCTGGCTTTATTACTGATTTTAAAAGTAGGATCTGGAGCTGTTCATGGGGTACATGCCATTAATCTCAGCACTCAGGAGGCAGAGGTAAGAGGATAGACTTGAGCTCAAGGCCACCCTCAGACTACATAGTGAATTCCAGGTCAGCTTAGGCTAGAGCAAGGCCCTACACCAAAAACAAACAAACAACAACAAAAAAGTAGAATTTAAGGAAAAATAAAAATTACTTTTCATAATGAGGTTCATAATTGAAAGTGATTTCATTGTCTGAGCCCCCATATCACCTTCAGAGAGACAGGCTGGATACCATATTTAACATGTAAAAACCCACCAAGGAAAAGTGGACTGGCATTTTCATTGCTTTTTGCTGTGACCATGGAAACCTGAAGCTTTTTCTCTGAGATGCTGTTTTCACTATTTTAATTCATAATTTAATTTGAGTTGGAAACACATGTGAAGCAAGTAAAGAAGCAGCAAAAGTGAACAAGAAAAAGTAAGCAAGAGTGGAATGTACATGCCATCTGTTCATTTCCAAGTAAAATCATCGAAGATATGGTGTGATGTCTTACATGAAAGTGGGTTGCATCCAGATACACTGTGTAAACTTTGTGTACCATTACCAACAGATGTCAAGGCAGAAACCAAATGATCTGGACTGGCATCACAGGCACAATTGGTAATCATACACTTAGAAAATACGAAATAAGATATAATTACAGAATCCAGCTACTCTCAGTTCTACCCTTTCACTGTAATATATTATTTTATTTTATTAGCATTTTTATTTAAAAAAAATCCCATGGTAATTCCCTCCCTCCCCACCCCCACACTTTCCCCTTTGAAATTCCATTCTCCATCATATTACGTCCCCATAACAATCATTGTACTTACATATATACAATATCAACCTATTAAGTACCCTCCTCCCTTCCTTTCTCTTCCCTTTATGTCTCCCTTTTAACTCACTGGCCTCTGCTACTAAGTATTTTCATTCCCACGCAGAAGCCCAGTCATCTGTAGCTAGTATCCACATATGAGAGAGAACATGTGCTGCTTGGCTTTCTGGGTCTGGGTTACCTCACTTAGCATAATCTCTTCCAGGTCCATCCATTTTTCTGCAAATTTCATAACTTCATTTTTCTTTACTGCTGAGTAGAACTCCATTGTATAAATGTGCCACATTTTCATTATCCACTCATCAGTTGAGGGACATTTAGGCTGGTTCCATTTCCCAGCTATTATAAATTGAGCAGCAATAAACATGGTTGAGCACGTATTTCTAAGGAAAGGAGATGAGTCCTTAGGATATATGCCTAGGAGTGCTATAGCTGGGCCATATGGTAGATCAATCTTTAGCTGTTTTAGGAACCTCCACACTGATTTCCACAATGGATGGACCAGATTGCATTCCCACCAGCAGTGTAGAAGGGTTCCTGTTTTTCCACATCCCCGCCAACATTTATGATCATTTGTTTTCATGATGGTGGCCAATCTGACAGGAGTGAGATGGAATCTCAATGTAGTTTTAATCTGCATTATTTTGGATATAATGTTGAGCAGCTCAACTTATGCAAGTCCTGTTGAGAGTGTGCCACTTTTACTATGGTGAAAGATGTTTGAAAACATTTCAGCCTAGGATATGGAACCTTGACAATGGCATTAATTACTCACTTATGTGACCAAATACCTGATGAGAAGCATGTAAAGGAAGGAGAGATTTGTTTCATCTGACTGTGAAGGCAAGGAAGAAAGAACTTGAGGCAGCTGCTCCCATTAAGTTCACTGTGCAGAAGTAATGAGGGATGAAGCCTACTGTGAGGCTATCTTTCTCCATTTTACATATTCCAAGATTCCAGCCTGTGGGATGGTGTCAACCCCAGTTATGGTGGGTCTTCCTACCTCAATTAAGCTCAAATAGCTAACCAAGGATAATCCCTGACTGTATGACCATAGGCTAACCTAATCTAGATAGTCACAAACAGGCATGCCCAATGGCATCTTTCCTAGATGCTTGATGTCCTATGAAGTGAGTAGCATAAAGCATCACAGTACCTGTATGTCAAGCACTGTTGCCTCTCAGTGTTGATGATGATAAGGGGGACACTGTAACCCAGGAGAGGAGTAAGATTGAAGTATGAGCCTTTGAAAGTAAAGTCAGGAATCAAGAACCTGTGTCTTAAGTGGCCTGCGACATCCTCTTAATTTATTATGTCCTGTTCCCAAAGGAGATTGGGGTAAGATGTTCCTGGTCAAGGAAGGGTAGGGATTTTTTCAAGTAGTTTTCTGGTAGTAGTAATAACAAAAGCATAGAAGTCAGCATTTGCCTGTTACTTCAAATTGTTCTAAACAAACAAAAATTCCAAGGAAGATTTTCCCTTTGGTGGGGATTGTATATATATATCAAGTCTTACTGAGAATCATTGTACATTCTAGAAGGTCTTATGCATAGATGACAACAAACAATAAATGTCCATATAATGAACAGGTCACATTGTTATACTTTAAATGACTTTAAATGCATTTGTGCTACTTGACACATAATCAATCCAAGAGCACCGTATTCTGTTTATGTCTGCATTTTATAGATATTAGTTGATCTTATGTTGTAGTTGAGTTCAAAGGAGAGAATAAAAGAGAATATTTCAAAGGAGTCAAATTGTTAAATATCTATGTCGTAAAACAGAGGAATGGGTAAAGAAAGTGTGCTATAAAGAAGAATGAAATTACGTTGTAAGAAATTGGATGCAACTGGAAATAGGGTTGTTAATTGAATTCAACCAATTTTAGCAAGACACTTGTCATGTTTTATCTCATTTGTGGTTACTATACCTTACACACATACATAAAAATATTAATGAGTTTATTACCTAAAGAAGAAATAAAATTCTCTAAAGGTATTATGTATGGGACAGAGAAGGTCAATAAAAGTGGGAGCCAATGGTATGAAGGGGAATAAGCTTTACATATATACATATATGAAAGCTTAAATATATAAATGTATTTTCATAGAAACATAGCAATTTTAAAGATCATATGACCATGTATATTCACTAGACCCTTACAGGAAACACCTGAACCACAAGACACTGGAGAGGGTAGGATCAAGACTAACCTAAATCTTCTACATCTTCCCTCCCTCTCTCTCTCCCTCTCCCCTCTATCTCTCTCCTCAATTTCTTAGTGGGCTCTGACCTGTAACCCCCACTTCCAGCTTGGGGCTACCATCCACAATGGGTTTCCCAAAAAATGACAGACTTCTGTCAGAGTATTTGATGACCCACCAAAGGCCAGTGGTGAGACACTATTGCTGAAGACTCCATACGCAGCTGACACATAAAATGGAATGGCATGGCTGGAAGCCAGGAAAGAGTCAGTCCCCAGACAGTCAGCGTGTCTAGTGCCAGAAGGTGCTACATGGGAGACTGGGGGAAATGACCAATATCTGTCCAAGCAACTCATTTTCCAACCTAATTAGCAACAAATAACCTGATGTGATGCCCACACAAGTGCAATAGTGGCACACAGCCATGGTGAGGAACCAACTGCTCTTGATTTGACTAACTGATCCCCTCAGTGGTACTAGACCCATAGCTGGAGCTGGGAAACAAGTCAGAACCATACCCAAACACAAGCCTACTCTCCAATATCAAGGTACCATCAATCATGGCGTACAAGAGGGCCTACACCTCTCAAACTCTCTATCAAAAAAGTAAGTGTTATCTCAATTTTCCGGGTGCTAACTTACTCTCCGTTGGAGAATCTGCTTCTCTTTTTCAGATAGATGCAGATCCTAAGGAGAGAGCTGCCCCAACATACCTCAAAAGAGGCCCAACTGAAACTAAGGACAATTGGCGAAACAAGCAAGGGTGATGTTTTCCTGTGAACTGGATGCCAGCACAAAGGAGAAGGAGACCAAAACAGAGAAAAATCAACTCCTACCAAATCAGAGAGCCAAAGCCTCAGAGGCCCCCAACACCTCAGCACTGAAGCAGACCAAAAATGAACCCAACATGTCTCAGGGAAATTTTGCGGAAGAGGGGGCAGAAAGAATGTCAGAGTCACATGTTGGGTCATGATTTGCAGAGACATTTACCATACCAATAACTGTGGGCTAACTCCACAATACACCACCCATTTACATCAACAAGGAGGGTCCAATGGGAGGGGGTAGATCATAGATGAGCCTAAACAATGGTACCAAACTGCCTGTATTTGCTGAAAAGAAAACTAATAAATTAAATTAAAAAAAGAAAGAAAGAAAAAAAGAAAGGAAGAAAAGAAAAAAAGAAAAAGAAATTTTGACATTAGCCAATCACCTGAGTTACAATCCAGTAAGTAAAGAGGAACTCTCAGAAACTGACATTATAAAATATTAGTCTTATGAGATTTTCAAGGGCATAGAATATGATTTATCTCCTTAGATGGCTATAGGGACATATTAGACCACTCAACAAACACATTTAAATAACTGAAGTCAACAAATAAAGAGACACTGATGCTATGGCACAAGGAGAGTCTTCCTTTTTCTTCCCACACTTCTTTCTTTAATTTCTTTTCTATCTTCTCTTTCAGCCATGTAAAATCTCAGTCTGCACTCCTTCCTCTCTATGGAAGATGTAAATGTTTTCCACTTTGGGAGGATGTCCAGAACCCAACCCTTCATCATTTCAGGGATTAAGTCAAATCTCACAGTACTAACCTTTATTATTATTGGTCTTAACTCATCCATCAAAAGACACAGAGTATCAAGATGGGGCAAAAAAGTGGATCCTTCTATGTAATGTCTTCAAGAAACCTACCTCACCACTAAAGATAGAAAGAAAGGTTAGAAAATATATTCTAAGCAAATGGAAATAAAAATAAGCAGATGTTGCTATATTAATATCTGATAAAGTAGACTTTAAAACAAAAGTAATGAAAAAGGACAAAGATGGTCACTTCTTACTCATCAAGAGAATGATCCAACTTGAGCATATCACAGTCATATGTGAACATGCCCCAAACACAAGGGCATCACAGTTTATAAAAGAAAATCTACTCAACAATAAAAGAGAAATAAACACCAATACCATCATAGTTGGAGAGTTCAATACTCCACTATCATCAATAGATAGATCATCCAAGCAGAAAATCACCAGGGAAAAATAGAGCTCAACAACATCATAGATGAACTGGACCTAGCATATATCTACAGAACTTTCTACCCCAACTCTAGAGAATACACATTCTTCTCAGCAGCCCATGAAATCTTCTCCAAAACTGACCGTATATTGTGCCATAAAGCATGCCTTTATAAAGTCATGAAAATTGAAGTAACTTACTACATCATATCATATCACAATGCTTTAAAGCTAGAAACTAAGTACAAGACACACATTAGGAA
Organism: Jaculus jaculus; assembly: GCF_020740685.1. NCBI lineage: Eukaryota > Metazoa > Chordata > Mammalia > Rodentia > Dipodidae > Jaculus > Jaculus jaculus. The sequence goes on from NC_059104.1 coordinate 112,394,977, forward strand.
CTCCTTCAGCTCCTGTAGACTAAACAACACACTTTTTAGCAATGAATGGATCATGGGTAATGGGTCATGGTTCATAGAAGAAATCAAAAATAAACTGTAAAATTCCTAGATTTGAATGATACTGACAACACAACCTACCAAAACTTATGAGATACAATGAAGGCAGTCATAAGAGGAAAATTCATATCCATAAATGCCTTCATTGCAAAGACAGAGAGATCACAAATCAATAACCTGACTGACCACCTAAGGGCACTAGTAAAACAAGAAGTATCCAACCCAAAGACCTCCAGATGCAAATAGACAATCAAGATTAAAGCAGAAATTAATGAGTTGGAAACTAGGAAAACAATTTAAAATATCAATGAAATGAAGAGCTGGTTCTTTGAAAAAAATAAACAAGATTGACAAATGCCTGACCAAAGTGGTCAAGCACAACAAAGAGAAGTCTCAAATTAACAAATCAGAAATGAAAAAGGAAAGATCACTACAGACATCAGTGAAATGGGAAGAATCATCAGGGCATACTTCCAAAACCTATGCTCCATAAAATTAAATAATCTGGAAGAAATGGACAATTTCCTAAACCATATCACCTACCAAAGCTAAACTCAGAGCAGATTAATCTCCAAAACAAACCTCTCACATCCATGGGAATTGAAAAGTTAATTAAAAAAAACTTCCCCCCTCCAAAAAAAAGTCCAGGACTAGATGGCTTCTCAGGTGAATTATATCAAACCTTCATAGAAGAACTGAAACCAATTTTTTTTCTCAAATTATTCTGCATAATCAGAGACCAGGGAATCTTCCCTTACTGTTTTTATGAATCTGGCATTATCCTAATACCATAAACAGACAGAGATGCAACAAGGAAAGAAAATTATAGGCCTGTACTTCTAATGAACGTAGATGCAAAGATCCTAAGCAAAATCCTTGAAAACCGAATTCAACAACACACCAAAGTGTTATCCACCTTGACCAGGTAGGCTATATCCCAGGGATGCAGAGAGGGTTTAACGTATGGAAATTGGTCAATGTAATAAACCACATAAATAAATGGAACCATAAGAACCACATGATCATCTCAATTGATGCAGAGAAGGCCTTTGACAAAATACAGCACCAATTCATGATCAAAACACTGGAAACAACAGGCATGCAGGGTTTATATCTCAATACAATAAAGGCTATATATAAAGCACCTAAAGCCCAAATAATACTTAATTGGTAAAAAAAAATCAAGGAGTTCCCACTGAGATTAGGAACCAGACAAGGATGCCCATTGTCAGCATTGCTCTTCAACATAGTACTAGAAGTACTAGCTCAAGCAGTAAGACAGAAGAAAGAAATAAAAGGGATTCAAATTGGAAAGGAAGAAGTTAGTTTAGCTCTATTTGCAATGACATGATCTATATATAAGTGACCTGAAAGTCTCCATCTTAAAACTGCTAAAGGTGGTAAGTTCCTTCAGCAAAGTGGCAGGATACAAAATCAATGAACAAAAATCTGTAGCTATTCTATTTGCAAAGGACAAATATAAAGAGAAAGAAATCAGTGAAACTGCTCCATTTTCAACAGCAAAAAAAAAAAAAAATTAAGTACCTTGGAATAACACTAACAAAGGATATGAAGGAACTATATAGTGAAAACATAAAAACACTAAAGAAAGAAATAGAGGATGATTGAAGATGGAAGGAACTCTCATGTTCCTGGGTAGGTAAAGTTAATATTGGGAAAATGCCAATTGTATCAAAAGCAATATACAGATTTAACACAATACTCCCTCAAAAACAAAAAAACAGCATCATTCTTCATTGAGACTGAAAAAAATGATCTCAATATTCATATGGAATTGCAGAAAACCTCAGATATTCAAACATATCCTCAGCAAAAAAAACACCTCTGGTGGTATCATCATACCTGATCTAAAGTATATTACGAAGCCATGGTGCTGAAAACTGCATGGTACTGGAATAAAAACAGAAACATTGACCAATGGAACAGAATGGAAGACCCAGAACTTAGGTCAAGTAAATACAGCTACTTGATCTTTGACAAGGTTCCCATAATGTAGACTGGAGAAGACAGCATCTTCAACAAATGGTATTGGACAAATTGGATGATCATATGCAGAAAAATAAAAATAGACACACTAATTTTGCCATACACAAAAAACAAGTTCAAATAGATTAAAGACTTCAACATAAGATCTGAAACTCTTCCACTATTGGAAGAAAAAATAAGAGGCACTTTCCATGATATAGGACTGGAGAAATACTTTCTGAACAAATCCCCAGTAGCCCAGGGAAATTAAACATGTACTCAACCAATGGGATCTCATGAAGCTAAATAGTTTTTGCAGAGTCATGCATGCCATAAGCAGAGCCAATAGATTATATACTGAATGGGAGAAAATCTTCTCGATCTATGCCACTGACAGAAGCCTAACATCTAGAATCTACAAAGAACACAAAACCTGAACAGTACAAAATCAAACAACCTGCTCCAAAAGTGGAGCAGTGAACTGAATAGAGGGTTCTCAGAGGAAGAATTATAAATGGCTAACAAATACTTAATAAGTGTTCAACATCCCTAACCATTAGGGAAATGCAAATAAAACAGCTATGAGAATTAAACAAATGCTAGCAAGTATATAGAATAAGAACACTCATTCACTGTTGGGAATTTAAGCTGGCACAACCACTGTGGAAATGAATATGGAGAGTCCAGAATAGGATGAATATAGAGTTACGAAAAGATTCTGTTATTCTCTTACTGGGCATTTACCCTAAAAGCTCCACATCTCAGCTCAGTGATATTTTCTCAACAATGTTTATTGCTGCTCAATTCATAATAGCTAAGAATTAGAACTCTGGTCCCCATCATTGGATGAATGGATAACCAATATATGGTATATCTACATGATAGAATTATCCTGAGCAGTAAGAGAAAAAATGACACAATAAAATTTGTAGGGAAATGATTAATCTTGGAACTGTTTATTCTAAGTTAACTCACACAATCACAGAAAAACAATTCCCGCATGGTCTCACTCATCTCTGGTTCCTAACCTTGATCATACTGACACACTAACATACCTGAATGACAGCTTGAGGCTTGGACAATAGAGAGTATTGGGCTTGAGGCAAGGAGAAGGGTGGTGGGGGGACATAAAAATAAACCCAAATTGAACTGGTACTATGGAATCCTATATCCTAGAAGTTAGACAAAATGCTAGAACCCTCAAGAAGACTATAGCAGACAGTTTCAGGTTCACTGAAATGAACTTCCAGACCAGGCACAGTTATGGAGGAAGGGATATTTATTGAAGCCTACAGATCCAGGGGATGTTCCATAAATGGCAGAAGAAGCTGGCCTGCCTTCACAGGACCAAACAGAGAGAGAGGTACAAGCCAAAAGCCAAAAGCCACACACTTCAGGAACTCCAGCTAGGCACACTTTGCATATCTTTAGATTGAAATCTGAAACCCACTACCTCACCTTAATATCCTCCCAGTGATACTGCCTCCAGCCAGGTGGCTGCAGATGCAAACTACAAACAAACAATGGAATATATTGGGGGCCATCTATTCAATTCAAACCACCACAAGGACCTTAGGGGGAGCACCTGAATCAAAGCACCCTGAGGATGGTAAGATGAAGCCTAACCTTAAATTTTTCCTGTTTATCTTTCCTCTCTGTCTTTTCTCTTATCCCTTGGCACTGGCCTGTGAATCCCTGTAAAAGGATGTGGTTAACATCCACAATGAGCTGTTGACCAGAGATGCCTACTAGATCTTCCAAAACAAACAAGACAGACATCTGTCAAAGCACTTAATTACCCTTTAGAGGTTAATGGTAAGACCTTACTGCTGAGGATACCATATACTATCAGCAAGGACCATGGAGAGACCTGATCTGAATCTGGAAGAGAGCCAATCCCCAGACAATTAGCCCATCTAGTGCTGGAATGCACTACATGAGCTACCAGGGGAAAGTGGTCAACATCTGTCCAAGTAACTCAAAGTCTAAGAGACTCAGAAGCAAACAACCTGATGTGATGCTCATACAAGTGCAATAGTGGCACACAGCCATGGTGGGTAACCAACTGCTCTTGTATTGGCTAACGGATCTGCTCAGTGGAAATAAAACTGTATCTGGGACTTGTAAACAAGTCAAATCATATCCAGATAATGATTCTACTTTCCATTGTCAAGTTCCCAGTAATTTTTGGCTATAAGAGGGCCTACACTTTAAATTATTACTAAATTAATAATGGTTATCCCATTTAACAGGTGCTCACTTCACTCTCCATTGGAAAATCAACTTCTCTTTTTCAGATGGGAGCTAGACCTGAGGAGATAAATGACCCAGCACACTCCATCCTAGACCCAGCTGAAACCACAGAGGAATTCATGAAATGAACAAGAGTGATGATTTCTGAGTGAATCAGATATCAGCCCAAGGGTAAAGGAGAAGGACAATGAGGATGCTCACCACCTACCAAACCAGAGATCCAGAGGCTCCTAAGTGCCCATCATTGAAGTAGACTTAAAATGCACCCAACATGGCTCAAGGAAATTTGCAGAAGAGGAGGAGGAAAGATTGTTAGAGCCACAAGTTGGGACATTTTGCACAGAGACATTTCCTGTCTCCCATAACTGACTGTTGCCCCATAATGCTTGAGCCACAATCCCCATGTGGTTGACCTGCATCCCCATAAGGAAGGCCTTTTCAGGAAAAGGGCAGGGAGGAGGGAGGAGGGAAAGTATGGTACCCGCATGTGTTGTTTACATACTAAATATGCCCATATCTATTTTTATTTATTTTTTTAAATTTTTGTTTATTTATTTGAGAGAGAGAGAGAGAGATACTGAAATAGACAGGGAAAGACAGAGAAAAGAGAGAGAGAGATACAGAAATAGACAGGGAGAGAAAGAGGAGTGCCAGGGACTCTAGCCACTGCAAAAGAACTCCAGATGCGTGAACCCCTTGTGCATCTAGTTTACATGGGTGCTGGGTTGTGGAACCAGGAACTTTTAACTTTGCAGACAAGCTCCTTAACCAGCTAAGCGATCTCTCCAGCCCCAATATGCCCATATCTAATAAAAATATATTAAAAGAAAGTTTTCACTTGCACTTATACACTATTTAGTCATGGAATTTGATTATACTTTTTTGTTTTACATAACATTTCAGAATTATTTATCTAAATAATATAGCCCTATTTAATATAAAACTAATTGCATTTTCCTATTCCCAGACACCAAGACTTAACATATCAGAAAAGTCTTAACCAAACAGAAAGACCACAATAATATACTGCCAGTGACATAGAATAAAAATGAATTAGGACAGTTTTAACAACATATTGAAAAGATATTGAGGTTGTCATTTTGTCTTTTACAAAGCTTTGACCCACTTAGATGTGATTTTCTTTTATCTCATCTTTTCATTCTTGAAACATTGTGCTCCTCACCTTTCACACTTTAGTGTGCCTGAGACCGATTACTGCCTGTAGAGTTGACATTCCATGTCTACAGCAAAAGACAGCATCATGCTTCACTGAACATCCTTCTATTGATCATTGTAGAGGGGATATACATAAGAGAAGACAGTTCAAAATTATGTCTGAGAACAGAAGCAAAGATCAAAAAAGCTGAAGGACATGGGGAAGGCAAGAAAATTTCATCAGGAGATATATATACCATAGTGAAAGCTCTTGGGGAAAAATCAGCAAAATGTGAATTGCTAAAAATGAATTAATTTTAGAAATTTGATTCATAGTTCAAGATACTTATTTAGACTCAACTACCAAAATGTGATAGCTACACTATAGCCATATGGCTCACATTAAAATACAAGAAAGATAGAACCGAAATGGTACTTAGGAGTTTGGGAAGGGATAGAATAGAAGTCATAAAAAATTAGTAAAGAAGGAATTAACCAAGATAAGATAGGGGATGTAAGGAGATTCTGTTAAAAAATAATCACAACTACTTACTGAAACTAAGAGTACAAACTTAATGTTGTTAAGTACTATGGTGTTCACTCTATAATGCATAACCATACTTAGTTTAATTCTAAGGAAACTATAGGAGATACATTTTATATTGGCTTTATTTAAAACAAAAAACTATCTGTCTCACAGCAGTAAAAGTTGAAATCTATTTACTTCATATATTTTGCATGCAAAAGTAACAAGGCTATATTATATATATCAGCCCAGAAAGAGATTAGAACATTGACTTTCTGACCTTAGTGTTCTGTCTACAACCTGGAGGATGTGGAGACTTTGCTTTCAGCATATGAGAATGTTGTGTACCACTGCCCTCCAGACAAGCCATCATTATCATGATCTCTTAGCAGCTGTAATTAGCCACTGGAGACCCATATAAAAATAGGACCAATGTGTCCTCATTGCACAGGGGCTCAAGAGACCCTGCCACTCTCTAAGAATTTATAAGCACTTTTGTTGTGGGAGAAGAGAGATGACATATTTTTTTTCATTGCTGTTTTCTCCCATCTCTATAAGTTTTCCCTACTTCTATATGCATGCCATCTAAACTTATCATTTCAACAATCTAGACTTCTGTGGGATTGTTTATGCAGTCTGTTGTTGGTGAACTTTCTGAGGTGAGTAGACCTTTGACTCTCTGAGAAAACTTCACGCAACAGGGAAAGATAAAGATTGATATGGCTTTTTTTTTTTAAAAGAAGCTAAACAATAGCTGCTAAAGGGAATATATTACAGTGGAAAGAACAAGAATTTGAAAAGTTGCTAATTCTGAATCATGAAGTTTTCTAAGCAGTGTTATACTGATGATCAACCAACCAACATTCCTTGACTTCCTCTTAGCCTTTATTTTTTTCATTCCTTCTGAATTTTCATGCCCTTCTTTATGTTTCTGGCTACTTTAATTCCTGCTTTCCAATATTCCTTTCATATTTGTTGAACCCCTGCTATGTCTTACATGATAAAAATTATATTAAAATATTCTCCCATGATCTTTTGTATATTGAATTTCATGAGACAAGCAAGTGTTACCCACAAGGCAGACAAAAATTCTGAAAAGCCTAGGCAAATAAAGCATAGTCTTATTCTAGGTAGGGAAGTCTAATCTCAAAATCAATGTTGATCAGCATGTTTACTGAGCAACGTCAACACACTATTTGCAGTTTGATTTTTCACCTGCTCTACTCCATGGAAACCAAATGTGTATGTTGTGAATAAAGGAATTTTTTTATGTTAAAGCATCACTTTTAATATTTGCTTAATCCAATGTTGTTTCCCTTGAATATCAAGAAATCATTATTTACTGAACAAATTCTTATGCTAAAGATAGGTCTGACACTGAATATACTTAACTTCATTTTGATATGTATGTTAGTATCCTAGGACTGACCTAAAAAGTAGAATGAACTGAGTGGCTTAGAAAAAAACAAAAATGGTTGACTTGAGGTTTGAAGATCATAACCCTGAAATCAAACTGTCATCCATGACACAGTCCTTCTCAGAATCTGAGTAAAAGCTCTCCTTACCACTTCCTAGTTTTTAGTAATGTTATGCAATTCTTTCTGCTCCTTAGTTGATAGCTTTGTAACTCCAGCTATGTCTTCGACATGGCATTTTGCTCTTCTGTGCATCTCTGCATTGTCTGTTATAAGGAAAGCAATTATAGTGCATCAGGACTATCTAAGCCATTATGACTTCATTTTGCCCTCTTTATCATCTCCAAAGAGTATATTTCTTAATAAGATTACATTGGCAGTGTCTAGGAGGTGCTAAATTTGACCTGTCTTTTTGTAGACACAGTGCAATCCTCAAATATGTTGTCAACACAGTATTGCTTGAAGTGTATACCTAATGCTCACTACCATATAATTAGGATGAATTAAATAATTTTATTAAGTAGAAAATTTGTATGGGCACACCATGTGTTACTACCATCATCACCCTCCTCCCTGCCTCCATTCCACTGAGGATCCTCCTCAGTGGGAGTACTTGTATTTCCCCTGGGGTTGTGGGTTAGTAGATGTGAGAGTATCATTCAGTCTTTGTAATGGTGGGAGACAAGGCCTCTGGACCCCTTCTACTCTGTTGCTCTTACAATATTTCTACCCCCTCTTCCACAAAATTCCCTGAGCTGTGGTGGGTGTTGTTCTGAGCATATTGTGCCTGTCTCTATGACCTTGGTGCTGGTTGACAGGCTCGCCACTGAAGTAGCATCTCTTGCTCATTTCACCAGTTTCTCTGTGGTTTAACCTGAGCCCTGGCTGATGTGTAAGAGGTGGTTCATCCTCTGCTGGGAAATCAGATATCTTTTCTTGTCTTGCAGATAGATTTTGGTTGTCCTTGGTTCTCACTACCTTCTGCAAAAGAAAAAGAAACAAACAAACAATACTAAAACAGATTATCCAACATAGAATGAGGTCAAAATATTTTCAATGGGATAAACATTGTTGATTAAGAGATATTTTGATAAGTATAGGTTGTCTTTTGGCTAAAGACTAGTAGGAACTTCTTACTGGAATCCATGATATTAGTTTTCATAGGATTCTGACTCCATTCCCAGTTAAAGCCATGGGTTCCTTTCCACTGAGCAGATCTCTTGGCCAATCAGAAAGCCATTGTTTACCCACCTAGGCTGGGTTCCACTATTGCACAGGCATATCTATCTTGTCAGGATGGTTGCTTTTATACATAGCATTGTCCCCTGTTAGCACACGAGGTTGTTGGCCATGTTCTCCCAGCAGCTCACATAGCTGCTTTCCAGAACTATATGGACAGACCATCTGGGAACTGGCTTCCTTCCAGATTCCAGCCTGATCTCTCAGTGTTATGTGTCCACAACATGTGATGACTTCAGCAATAGAGTCTTACCTCAGGTGGGTAACCAAGTGCCTTGACAGAAGTTTGTCAGTGTAGGGGGACCTCACAGGTCTCTCTGATTAATAGTTTAATGTGGGTTGTAATCAATTTCTGGTTACAGAAACCAACTTCTGGTTCTGGGAGTTACAAGCCAGTGCCAAATGTTTTAAGGTTAGCATTAGAGCTGGAGAGATAACTAGTGGGTTAAGGAACTTGCCTGGAAAGCCTAATGACCTGAGTTTGATTGCCCAGTACCCACGTAAAGCCAGATGCACAGTGGCACATGTATCTGGAGTTTGTTTGTATAGGCTGAAGGCCTTCGTACAACAATTCTCTCTTTCTGTTCTTGCAAATACGTAGATAAAAATACCTTAACAAATCAAATAATTTTAAAGGATAAGTGTTAGCTCCAAATTTTGGTCAAAAGATAATACAAACTTTTTAATGGTATATCGTATATGCAAATAAGCAGCACTTGGTCATATAGCATTTATCAGGACCTCTTAGCTCAGACAGGGATGGTCACCTTAATATTTACTTTACTGTAAATGTACTAAATTTACTGGGAATACTGGAGTGACAGCCTTTCCTAAAGGTCTGTGTTTAATAGGCTGCTTGTGGTAGCTGATTGTTTGGTCTGCTGACCCACTAATTTTACTTTAGAAGAATTACTTTCTTCTCATCAGGAATTTGAGTATAAGGGCTTTTTTCTCTACTTAAAACTTCCATGGAGACATGATAAAACAGGACCTACTTCTAAGTCTAAGGTGTCATGTGAGATTGCTATCCTACTTGCTTTTGTCCAATTTCCAACACTAAATATACAAGTAAAAGAAAAAAGCTAAACTGCGATTTGGGTTATCAGAGAACATTTTCCTTTTTGTAAGATAGCAATAAATTTTCTTTAATCTATCATCTATTTAGCAAGTAATATTTCTTGCAGATTTCTTAAACTTTAGTTTCTTGCCAATAATCAGTTATTCAAGAATCTTTTATTAAAACATATATCTCAGCTGGGTGTGGTGGTGCAAACCTTTAATCCCAGCACTCGGAGTCAGAGATAGGAAGATTGCCAGGAGTTAAAGCCACCCTGAGACTACATAGTGAATTCCAGGGTGGCTTGGGCTATAGCGAGACCCTTCTTTGAAAAACCAAATATGTATGTGTGTGTATATAACAAATAACAAATGAAATATAAAATTACATTTTATTACATCTTTAGAAGCAATTATTAGAGATGAAGACAGTAATTTAAGGAGATCTGGTTCTCTGTTCCTTGGAAAGTCATGGGCCTGCTCTACCATCTTTAATTCCAACACTTGTCTAGTCCTCAACAAACATCTCTAAGAAAATCCCATCTCATGTGGACACATTCAACAATTTCTGTGGGCTACCAGAGAGCCAAACTGAGGATTTAAAAAAAAAAAGTGTAAAACTTCTTTCCACTGGGTAGCTGAGAAAGAGGATGAATAAATGTCTCCAGTCCTACCTTCAGAAAAGAAAAAAAAAGAAAAAAAAATTTTAATTGCAAGTTTCCTTGTCCCTTCCCAACATGACAATGATCCCACCATTCTCTACACAAAACCGCCCTTTAAATCTGTTAGCTTTTCATGAACATTTCTATTAAATTTTACCCAAACTTATATGGATTCATACAATAGATATTTATTGGCCTCCTACTTTTAGCCTCTCCATTTTACTTTTTTTTTAAATTTAAGTTTCCCTTTATTTATTTAATTGACACATGAAGTCATAAAAATTTATGAGGTTTCAATACCTGCATACATTGTTGGATATTAAATCAGAGTAAATATATATCTCCTCAAACATTTATCATTCCTTTGTGGAGAAAATATCAAGAATGATAAAGCAAATTCTACCCATGTCTTTCTACTACAAAAATTACCTTTGGTCAGATGAATTAAATATGTTCTTAGGTTCCTTCAAAGCTCTGGGATTAAAATATCTCCATTTAATCTCTCTCCACTTTCTTAATTATATCTTCTGTTGAAAGTACTTCAAATATCCCAGTGTTTAAATATTTCAGTGTTCATCAAACACACTGAACATTACTTACCATTTTTATTAGCTTTCTCTCTACTTAGAATTTCTTTAACTCTACTGATGCTGACTATATATGTATTTCCCAAAGATGTCTTGAAAACCCAGTGTATGGGGCCAGAGGGATAGCTCAGTGAGTGACATGCTCACTGTTCAGGAATGAGGACCTGAGTTCAGATCCCCAGTGTTGAAGTCAGGTTCATATTGCTGGTAGGAAACACCTGACCAAAAGCAGCTTGTGGGATAAGAGATCAATTTTGACTTACAGTCTCAAGGGTAAGCTCCATGGTGGCAAAGGAAAATGACAGCATGAGCAGAGGGTTGACATTATCTCCTTACCAACATCAGGGGGATAAAGAGCAACAGGAGAGTGTGCCAAACACTGGCAAGGGAAAACTGGCTATAATACCCATAAGCCCACCTCCAACAACACACTGCCTCCAGAAGGTGTTCATTCCCAAATCTCTATCAGCTAGGAATTTAGCATTAAGAACATTTAAGTTCATGGGGACATCTGAATCAAACCACCACACCCACTGTTCATGCAAAATCTGGATGTGGTGGGTTGCACCTATAATTCAAGAGTTATGTAATCCCTGCAGCTTGGCGGATAGCTAGTCTAGCCACATGTTTTAGCTCCAGGTTCAATTAGAGATTTGGGCACAAAAAAATTAGGAGGACAGAAACTGAGAAAGCCACCTGATGCAGGCTTGTGGTCTCCTCATGCAGGCAAATACAAATACGCACATATGCATACATACATATACATATAGACACATGCTTGCCTGCCAAAAATTCCAGTTTGTTTGCTGTCAGTATGTCCTATGAATAGTCTAATCTGTTCCTTGAACTTGGCTACATTTTTCACAGCTCTGACAAGTAGAATATAACAAAAGTAACTATGCCCATTAAAGAGGTAGCTCTAATTATTATGTCAGCCTCTACTTCTTTCTGTTTATGGGTGGGCATATTAAATTTATGAAGCATAGTTGTTTTTGGATTCCTATGTTAAGAAAAGCAGAGACGATTGACACGTCTCAGAAGTGTATCCTTCTGTCCAAGGAGCCCAGTGTCCTTTGATTGGATCAGTGATGAACATTCAGTTGAGGTTAGTTCTTGTAAAACTCCTTATTCACAAAATCATGAAAAATGCAAAAAGGTTGATTTGAGATACTTAGTAGTAGTACATTTTGTTATTAGAAATATTAGATAATAGAAAAAAACTTTCAGCTATTTATTTTTGCCAAATATGCATTCAACAATGGTTAATGGTACTTGGTTCTATGACAAATTGATTGTTGTGTTATACAATTTTAACTGATTTTAAATTGTCATCTCATATTTATAACCTTTATAATTTTTTTGAAAAGTTAACTTATTATTTATCTTCAGCTGATTCTCAACTCTTGTATTTATTAGTCACCTACACTTAAAGAGAAATAGCTTTCTATTTCCCACTGACTACAATTCTGGGCAGCATTTTCCACTGTGCACTTTCCTTTCTGTGAATATCATCCTGTGGACTTTGTACCTCTGGTCCATTGATTCTCATTCTGTTGCAGAATTCCCAGCTACTGATCAGATTCCCAGAATCCTTTCTTGATGATCTGTTGATCTTGTTGCATAGAATCATAGCAGAAACTGCATGAGATCATCTCATCAGATCCAGTGTCTAAAGTGTGGTTGCAAATTCCAAACCAGAAATTTACCCATTCTATTTCTGTTTTAAATGTTATCATATGTATTGAATCAGTTTTGTTAATAACATCTTTTGTTTTTCATGAAGTACTCGATTAATCCACAAATATAAATGATTAATTTGCCCTACCTAACCAAACTATTTTCTCTATAAGTAGAAAAGTAGGACCCATAAATAATTTTCCTCCTTGTTTTTGTTCTGATGTTAAAAAGAAAGAATAAAAAAGATGAAAAACAGAAAAGATGAAAAAAACCCTGTTGTACATCCCAATGTTCATCTATAACTTATAAGGGCATAGTTATTTATTCATATGTGTTTATTATTTGATCTTATATGGAAAATTTCACATCAGCACTTGTGACTCAAGATTATGTTTGAAAGTCATATGGACAATTTCCCGGCTTCCTGAAGTAATAACCAAAGCCTTCTCCTATACCCTCCCCCTCAACATTATTTTTATTAAAATGGATTTATAGCAAGTATGGTATCAGGTAGACTTCCTGTATTTGATTTTATCTCTGCATTTTATTTTATTTATTTTTTAATCTTATTTTATTTTTTCTCAATTTTTAAAAATATTTTCCATGATTATAAAAAAATATCCCATGGTAATACCCTCCCTCCGCCCCCCTTTTCCCCTTTGAGATTCCATTCTCCATCATATCCCATCCCCATTTCAATGAGTCTCTCTTTTATTTTGATGTCGTGATCTTTCCCTCCTCTTTGATGGTCTTGTGTAGGTAGTGTCAGGCACTATGAGGTCATGGATATCGAGGTCATTTTGTGTCTGAGGGAGCATGTTGTAAGGACTCGTCTCATTTCCTTAGAAGCACGTGCTCAACCATGTTTATTGTTGCTCAACTTATAACAGCTGGGAAATGGGACCAGCCTAGATGTCCCTCAACTGATGAGTAGATAATGAAGATGTGGCACATTTATACAATGGAGTTCTACTCAGTGGTAAAGAAAAATGAAGTTATGAAATTTGCAGAAAAAATTGATGGATCTGGAAAGGATTATACTAAGCGAGATAACACAGGCCCAGAAATCCATGTGCCACATGTTCTCTCTAATATGTGGATCTTAGCTACAGATGATTGGGCTTCTGTGTGAGAAGGAAAAAAAAACTCAGCAGGAGAGGCCAGTAAGTTAAAAAAGAGATACAAAGGGAAGAGAAAGAAAGGGAGGATAGGAAGGTACTTAATAGGTTGGTATTGTATATATGTAAGTATAAGAATAGATTAACAGGGTTGAAAAGGCCTGAAGTGAGGTTAGGGGAGGAGACTGAGTAAAGAAAAGGTGTAGGGAGGACTAATCAAAATCTAAGAGTAAAAATAAATCATATGGAATCCTCTGATTTTGGACAATGGAACACTCAAGAGCCATAGATCATTGCCAGAAAATTTTCAGTGCCAGGGATGAGATACCTTCCAGTCAGTTGTTGGCCAGGGTGGTCCCTGATGCCCCCAAAACATTATAGGCCATTGCCAAGGCCTTTGTTTTTCCACCAGGAATCAATGGTAAGACCCGATTGCTGAAGACTCCACATACTTGGGCTGCATGGCCACTGATAAATCCTGCTGAAACTGAGCTGATAACCTCCTCCATGTAGACCACCTGACAGAAAGCTGGAAGAAGCCATTCTACATGCAGTTCAATGGGAGAAAGAGATAGCACCAGTGAAGAAACTCAACAGTGGACACTGCAATCCTTATAATTGGCCAGCCAGGCCAAATGAGCCAATGGGTACAATAGTGGCACATCTGTCATGGTGGAAACCAACTGCCCTCCAACTGGACTGGAGGCCCGCTCCAAAGGAGGGAATACATCCCTGATATTGAAAACTAAAAACAGGGCTTGTTGTGAGCCCTAAGGGTGTAACATCTGCTGATGTCTGGACAAGTGTATATACTATGTTTATCAAACTGACCAGTAAGCACTTCTCTTAATATTCATACCCTTATATTAATGCTACTCTCACTTTGGGTAGAGAATCTTCTCTTTTCAGATGGCAGTGACCTTGGGATGACTCTGAAGGTATCATGGTGCTGGAAAGAAGTGACCAGAATACCGAGTAAAATCTTGATCACACCTTTGTAGGCTCAGGGTCTAATGTGGAAGAGGTAGTGGAAAGAATGTAAGAGCCAAAAGAAGGATAGGACTCCTTCTCTCTGCATTTTAGGAGAATGATGACCCTTAGCATGCTGCTTAAAAATTTCTTTGCAGATTATGGGCTTGTCTTATTATGGAGACTTAAGGTTACTCATCTAATATAAACTTGAAAATTTTTAAATAACTTTGAAATGAATAAATTTATTAGACCTATAAGGACTTTCTCCAGTGTTACTACATCATGATATCTTTCTTCATATCTCTAGAAATGATTCATTTCATTTGTAAAATTTATGGGATTTTGTTAAAATCCATTATAGTATTTTGTTTTGTTTTCTGATATCATATGTGTTGGGTCTTGAGAGGCCCGGGTGTGAGGCCTAGTGGAACTTCCTCAGCCTAGCTAAAGTTTGGCGACCTGTCTCTGGCCAGCTAGGATTCAGCAAGATGCCTAATGGCTTCTGGCTTGCTACTTCTGTGCAGGAGTTGGAATTATCATTTCAATAGTCACAGTTTACTATTGGCCGTTACCTCTTCCCCCATCCCAAAATCCCCACCTTCATCCCCAACATTACATAGGCAACAGCTTGTAACAGTAAAGAGAGTTTCTGCAAATTCCTGCTTCCAAAAGACTCCCAACTCAGTGTGGTTTTTCTCCAGTGAATAGGAGAGGTTTTGAGTCATCCAACATCCTCCCTTCTCCTCAACCCTTGGGGGGAACCAGCTGGCCTGGTCCCTCCTTAGCACTACCTACCTGCTGGGGAGGAGCCTGGCATCTGGCACCTAGCATGGGGCTCTGGGAACCCGGCAGACTAATGCCCCAGGAGAGGCATTTGTTGAGGAGGTCAATCAGTGTGCGAGTGAGCATACCCTCATGAATTATGAGGCCGTCTTCATATTTAATGCACCAAACTTTGCTTCTACTTGCTTGTCAACATCTCCTCATTCCCTTTCTCTTTCCTTTCACATTCAGTTCACAGGCAAGCTGCATCTTCAGCTTTTGTACAGCATGTTTACCTATATTTTGGAGCTTTGTGGTTGTGTTGCACTCATGTGTCTGTGGGTTGCTATCGCCCTAATTTTATGGACATTTCTCTCTCAACTTTATAATATGGGACAGTCTACCTCTAAATACAATCCTGCCTTAGAATATCTCAGGTCCTTATAGGTCTAATAAATTTATTCATTTCAAAGTTATTTAAAAATTTTCAAGTTTATATTAGATGAGTAACCTTAAGTCTCCATAAGACAAGCCCATAATCTGCAAAGAAATATCTACTCCTAAAGAGTAGAGGGCTTCATTTGACTGATACTCAGGCTCAACTAGCCTGGGATTGTCTTCTTAAGTTGGCACCATGACTGCCAGAAGGAAATCTCTTTGAATGGAACACTTGGGATAGGGTAGAGGCCCTTGTTTATTGGGCACATGTGGAGAAGGGTCTAATACCCCCCTCAGGGGTCCTCCCTATGATCTCGACCCTCAAGGACTGCTTCTCTCCAAGGCCAACCAAACATAAACAAAAGACAGAGGAAAAAGATAGTATAGAGCCTAATCCAGCTACTCCTCCTGAAGATACAGCTTTAAAAACTCCAGAAAAAGGTACATCTTTATACTCCTCACTGATCCCTTTGAGAGTGCTCCCTGGCCTTCCAGGGAACCTCCTGCACCTCCTCCATTGACTAACCCTTTCTGGACACCCTCAGCCCCTCCTTCATATTCAGCCACCAAGATGCCAGAAAATGAAGCTACTTTTTTATTTCCCATCAATCTAAATCCTGGGGGCAATCACCCTGCTGCCTGGTTTCCATGGGAAGCACAGGACCTTAAGGAGCTTAAAAAGGCGGTCTTGGAGGATGGACCCAACTCTCCTTCAGCTGAGACCCTATTACAGGGGATTACCCATCAACCTTGTACAACCTAAGATTGGAAAAATTTAGCCAGGGCTGTCTTGTCAGGTCCCCTATACATTAAGTGGTGTTCCTTTTTTAAAGATGAGTGCCATACACAGGCAGAACAAAACCAAAGTTAACAGCCCCCACGTCGATAACTTGTGGGATGCTCTCTGGTACCTCTGATCAATATGCTACAGGCATTCAACAGGCAGCTATCCTCGACCTGTATAGGGACCAGGTCAGGGCACTAGGCTTGGAAGCGTGGAAAAGGCTTGATTTGGGACCTTCTGAAACCCCCCTTATGGGTATTACTCAGAAACCATCTGAGGACTTGGCTACATTTATAGATAGGGTGGAAAAAAGCCTCCAAAGAAAATTTCCCCCAGGGGCATTATGGGATCAGTTTACTAGGATGTTGGTCTGGGATGGGATGATGGCCAATCACCATCTCTCCTGTGTGGATCTCAATAACAACTCCATGAGTAGCTGGATTGTAGCCACCAAGGACATTGGCACTATATCCCATCAGGCTAGGGCCATGGCTGCTGCCCTTCAGGAAAATAAACAGAGATATTTGACCACTATGATCTGTCCATTACAGTTAAATCCTAAAAAATCAACGTGTTTCTGGTGTGGGGAAGAGGGCCACTTAAAAGGAATGCCCCAACAAGACAAAGCCTCCCCCACCCTTTGGGAGCACTACCAACGCTCCTCACACCCGCTGCCCTAAATGCAATAAGGGGTTTCATTGGTCTAGGGACTGTTGGTCGAAGTTTGACATACAGTGAAAGAAATCTTTTAAACTCCTCCTGGGGATCCCCCAGCCCCATTAAATAAGGGGAAAGAGACCATCAAAGCCCATTGGACCACCCCTCTGGTCCCCAGCCTTAGACCCAAAATTATTTTAAATATTGGCAATAAAAATCTCAAACTTCTCATCAACACTGAAGCAGACTGAATGGTCCTGAGAAAGGACGAAGTGCCCCCCTCCTGGAAGCTTGTGCCTGGCCCTCCCCTACTGGGAGTTGACAGGCAGTTCACCTCCTGGGAGACTGCCACATGGCTCCCTTGGACTGACCCAGGTGGGGACAGGGAAAAGTCTGCCCTCTCGTGGTGACTGGGATCACTGCTAACTTACTGGGGGAAGACATCCTTGGAGATGCCGAGGCTTTCATCACTACTGACCATAAAGCTCTTTTATAATGATTTATTAGATAATAAAGAATATCAACAACAGTTTGAGGAAGGGAGGGAATGTCATCCCAATTAGTCTAACGAACACCCCAATTATAAGGGCCACTGCCCAGCCCCCCACATTTAAAATCCAGTGGAGACTGGGGGATCCTATATGGATTGAGCAGTGGCCTCTCCCTTCTTCTAAGTTACACCAACTCCACATACTTATTGATCAACAGTTGGAAGCCGGACATAACTGTCCCTCCATTAGTCCCTGGAAAATCTCACATTCCACAGGCATCCCATACAACCCCAGAGCCAGGCTATCATAGAAAGATATAAACAGACTCTCAAGTCCCAATTACAAAAACAAAAGGGGGAATCCTTACCCCCACATAAGCAACTAAAAAAGGCATTATTTACCCTAAATATTTTAATTTTTTTCTAAAGACAATAAACAATTATCCCCTTTTCAAAAACATTGGTCCTCATCCATTACCTACAGTTCTATCTGGGTAAGATGGAGGGACCTATTGACCAGGGCCTGGAGAGGAGCAGACCTGCTCCTCACAGAAGGGAGAGGGTTTGGATGTGTCTTCCCTCAAGATGAAAAAAGACCCATTTGGGTACCAGCAAGAGACCTAAAATACTTGTCCCAACAAGGGGAAACTGACAATCACTTCATGGAGTGTTCCATCCCGGAGGACTGTTCCTAAAATGGTCTTCACCCTGCTCTGGCTTTGCCTCCTATCTGGGCCTCCCTGGCTTCTTGCAGTACAGTTGCCCATACAACCTTAAAAATTGCTCAGCCACCTTTTTTATCCCCGTCCAGCTTTTCCCAATGTTTCCTCTGGAACTTGCATTTGGGCCTCGCCTTCCCCTAATAATTCCAGTATAGATGTGGGATACATTAATCCTTCCTTATGTACTTTTAACACAACTGAGCCCAGTGCTCAACACTGCCCGCCTTCTGGAATGGTTTATGTTTGTGGAGGTGGGATGGCCTATAACTATCTGCCCACCAATTGGACGGGCCTTTGTGCCCCAGCCACCTTAATCCCAGATGTAAATATTATTCCTGGAAGCTAGTTTCCCTGGCTGAGGTAGTCCTACAAAACAGGAGGGGATTAAACCTATTAACAGCCAAAATGGGAGGCATATATTTGTTTTTACAGGAAAAATGCTGCTTTTATGCCAATAAATTGTGAATCCTCCAGGACAAGATTAAGAGGCTCCAGGAAGACTTGGAGAGGAGGCAATGAGACCCCCAGAACAACCCACTGTGGATGGGCTTACATGACTTCTTACCCTACCACTTCCCTTATCTTAAGCCCCTCCTTCCCCTCCTCTTTATCCTCACTGTTGGGCTTTGTGTAATTAACAAAATTACACAATTCATTCACCAGCAGCTAGAGGCAATAAAACTCCATCAGGTTGAGATATGTTACCACAGGCTGGCAACACAGGAATTAAGTTCCTCAGATGATCCACTGCCACCTCCTCTGCCCTCCATGTGACCAATGAAGGGTAAGATCTCAGACTGACTGCGACAACCTAAGACAGGCCATGGAGTGGGTTCTCAGTGAGCTAAACACATGGTACCCAGTGACAGGTAAGATCCCCAGAGGGTGACAACCTAAGACAGGGGCCATGGTGACTAATGCTCTTACAAAAACAAAAGGGGGAGATGTTGGGCCTTGAGAGGCCCAGGCATGAGGTCTAGTGGAGCTTCCTGAGCCTAGCTAAAGTTTGGCGACCTGTCTCTGGCCTGCTAGGACTCAGCAAGACGCCTAATGGCTTCTGGCCTGCTACTTCCTCATGGACTTCTGGTCAAGAAGGCAACCACCTAACCATGCCACACATCCCTGGGAAAGAAAGACAAGGCATTAAGGGTTCACTGGGTCTTTTAGGGGAGAGCAATCTTTAATAGATCACCAGTGTGAGGGTGCAGAGGGGGAACAAAGGAATTGGCTGATTCCCTCGCTGTCAGGGAGCACACCAGTCCCCCAAGTCTCCCAAGCAGCCACCGTAGCCATAGTCCCAGCCTCAGAATACTCCCAAACTTACTAAAAGAAAGGGGACTCAGGCCAGCATAGTTCCACAAGCCTCACTGTACATGAGCAATCGCCCTACTACTGCCACCCACTCGTGACCTCTGGCAGGCTCTGCTCACAGGCCCATGACAGTTCAGGGTCAATCGTATATCTAATATCCATGCGCACATTGCCCATAAGCCCGTGCAAGCTCAGCCTACTCTGCCATTTGCCTGCTTGATGATCTGGCCACCTGACCATCCATGTGAGAGCTCAGGCCCATTTCACCTGCCCACACATGAGCTCAGGTTGCTGTGCCTGTCCACCTATGCCAGCTCAAGGCCCAATCCCCCATCTGCAGCACCGGCTGTCCCCCCATCTGCCTGCCTATAGCAGCCTGCCACATGTGAGCTCAGGCTGATCCACCCACACTTGCATGAGCTCAAGACTACTCTGCCTGTCTGCATGCACACCTGGTAGCTCAGACCAGCTCCCACAAGAGGTACCAGTTCCCCTGCCAATCAAGACCACACTCCTACTTTTCCCTGTCCATACTCTGTGATGGGCAGACCACAGCACAAAACTAATAACATGAAAAATCAAATGCAAGTAAATCCAATAAGATCAGCCAGTCCTGCAATGAACATCTCCAATCAAAACATAGAAGAAACATTAGTAACAGAACTACAAGATGAAGCTATGAGCAATGCAACCCTGATCAAGCTACTGGTAGAACTTGCAGAAAAGCAACAAAGGACTGATAATCATGTGGATGCTGCCATCACTTGACTAGACCAAATAGAAAATAAAATGGAAGTTCAAAGACAGTTAAGAGAGATATAAAAGAAAATGAAAAATAAGAGGCCCTTAAAAATCAGCTGGTGATGCTAAATGAAGACATAAAGAATTGCAAAGATGAATTCCAAGAAGCATCAAGAAAATCAGAAAATGATGTGAAAAGGGATCTTGACAGAGGGTTGGAACCTACATAGAAAAGTAGTAGAAAATGCAAAACTAATTGAACAAGTCCAAAACCCTTTAGAAGCGCTCTAGAATAGAGTCAGCCATGTGGAGGATAAAAACTCAGATCTGGAAGACAAGACAGAAGAAACAGCTCAAGACTTCAAAAGTTTCAATAAGTTCAAAAAACTTTTGTGAAGAGAACATGAGGGAATTGTGGAATACCCTTAAAAGTCCTAACACCTGGATCATGGGAATACCAGAAGAAGAATAAATTCAGATCAAAGACATGGAGAATTTATGTAACAAAATAATCAAATAAAACTTACCCACTCTCTCTAAAGAAAGGCCTATCAAGATACAAGAAACTAACAGAACTCCAAACAGATTGGACCAAAGGAGAAACTATCCAAGACATATTGTCATTAAGACTGTAAACACTGACAACAAAAAGAAAATCTTAAAAGCAGATAGGGAAAAACAGCACATCATTTAAAGATAACCATGTCAGAATTACTTCAGACTTCTCAATGGAAACCCTAAAGCCAGAAGGCCCTGCAATGGAATACTACAAAGTCTAAAAACCTATGACTTTCAACTCAAACTACTCTACCCAACAAAAGCATCCCTCATAATAGATGGTGAAGGAAAATATTTCCATGACAAAACTAAGCTTTACAATTGTATGAACACAAAACCAAACCGATAGAGAGCATTTAAGGAAATTCTCCGCACAGAGGAATGAAATAATCTACCTCAAATGCCTACAAGAAGCAAATCACAATAATCAAACTCAGAGAAGGCACAAAAAACATCAAAGTCCATGAAAACATCAAACCACATATACCAAGACATCATGTCAGGGATCAAATCAAATCTCACAGTCAATACCCTAAATATTATGGCCTTAATTCATCCATCAAGAGGCACAAGCTAACAGGATGGATCAGAAAATTAGACCCCTCAATCTGTTGCCTTTAAGAAACCCACCTCACCACTAAAGACAGACACCTCCTCAGGGTGAAAAGGTGGAACACAATGTTCCAAGCAAACGGGAATAAGAAATAAGCAGGCATAGCTATACTACTGTTGGATAAAACAGACTTCAAAACAAAAATAATGAATAAAGAAAAAGAAGGACACTATCTACTTATCAAGGGAATGATCCATCAAGAGTATATCACAATCATAAATTTTTATTTACCAAACATACAGGCACCACAGTTCATAGAACAAAACCTACTTGACAATAAAACAGAAATAACCACCAACACCATCATAGTAGGGGACTTCAATACATCATTATCGGTAATAGATAGACCATCCAAACAGCAACTCAACAGGGAAGTAAGAAAGCCCAACAAAACCATATATCCCATAGACCTAATGGACCTCTATAGAACATTCCATCCAAAATCCACAGACTACACATTCTTCTCAGCAGCCCATGAAACATTCTCTAAAATAGACCATATACTGGGCCACAAAGACTGCCTTCATATATTTAGGAAGTTTGACATAATCTCTTGCATGATATCAGATCAACATTCTATATTGCTAGAAATTAACAACAAGAGATCCATCAAGGATCCCACCAACTCCTGGTAACTGAAGAGCACACTTTTAAACAATAAATGGGTAGTGGAAAAAATAAGAAATGAAATTGAAAATTTTCTAGAAATGAATGATGATGAAAACACATGGTACCAACTATAGCTACATGATATTTGACAAAGGCCCTAACAATAAAGCCTGGAAGAAAAAGACAGCATCTTCAACAAATGCTGCTGGACAAACTGGAAAACCATATGCAGTAAATTGAAACTTGATCCACACATCTCACCATGCACAACAATCAAGTCGAAATGGATCAAAGACCACAATATAAGACAGGAAACTTGGCTACTACTGGAAGAAAATATAGGAGAAACTTTCCATGATATAGGAATGGGAAACAACTTCCCATTCAAAACCCCAGTAGCACAGGATCTTAAACAATCACTTAACCAATGGGATCACATGAAGCTGAAGAATTCCTTCACAGACAAACATACAATAATCAAAGCCAATTGATTACCCACAGAATGGGAGAAAATATTTGCTGAATATCCAACTGACAGAGGTTTAATCTCTAAAATCTACAAAGAACTCAAAAACCTAAAAAATAAAAAGTCAAGCAACTAACTCACAAAATGGGGCAAAGAACTGGAAAGGCAGTTCAGAGAGGAAGAAATACAAATTGCAAACACACACTTAACAAAATGTCCATCATTCCTAATCAGGGTTGGGCTGGTGATATGGTTTTGCAATTAAGTGCTTGCCTGTGAATCTGAAGGACCCTATTTGGAGGCTTGATTCCCCATGGCCCATGTTAGCCAGATTCACAAGGGGGCACACACATCTGGAGTTCATTTGAAGTGGCTGGAGGTCCTGGTATGCCCATTCTCTCTCTCTCTCTCTCTCTCTCTTTCTCTCTCTCTCTCTCTTTCTCTCTCTTTCTGTCTCTGTGTCTGTCACTCACAAATACATAAATGAAGGTTATCCCATTTATCTGGTGCTAACTTTACTCTCTGTTGGAGAATCTGCAATCTGCTTCTCTTTTTCAGATAGATACAGATCCCAATGAGAGAACCACCCTATCATACCTCAACAGGGCCCCCAGCTGAAGCTAAGAATAATTGGCTAAACAACCAAGGAGGCTGTTTTCTTGGTGAACCTGGTACAAGCACAAGGGTAAAGGAGATAGATACAGAAAACAATCAACTGCTACCAAATCAGATATCCAAAGACACAGAGGCTCCCAAGACCTCATCACTGAAGTAGACCTAAAATGAACCCAACGTGGCTAAGGGAAATTTGCGGAAGAGGGGGTGAAAAGAATATCAGAGCCACATATTAGGTCATGATACACAGAGACATTTCCTTCTACCCATAACAGTGGGCTAACTCCACAATGCATGACCCATATACCTCAACAAAGAGGGGCCAGGGGAAGAGGAAGGGCAGGGTAGAACCTAACAATGGTACCAACTTGACTGTATTCACTGAGTACAAAACTAATTAATAACAACAAAAAAAGACATTACTCATGATTGTACTATGAACTGGAGGGAAGAATTAAATAAAAATGCAGCAACTATACTTTACCCCTTTCTCCAGCCTTCCTCTTTGTGTCATGATCATGGTAAGACTTCATAAATTTTACATCCTAACATGTTTATTCAACAAAGACTTGTTAGAGGTTATTTTATTAACTCATAATTTGCAACATGTTAGTCTATTAGTCTGACCTATCATTTCCAACTACTTTCTTTTCTTTCAAGAAGAATATTGATCAGAATTCCACATAGAATTCATGGTACCTTTACACAATGGCATTTTCTTCAGCAGCTCCCCCACAAAAAAATGAAATTAGCTGTACCTGGAAAGAATTAAATAAAGTGAGGTAACCCAAACTCACAAAGTCCAAAACCTCACATTCTCTTATACACAGGTTCTTGCTTATGACATATGTATGAATGCATGTATGTATGTATGTATGTATGTATGTATGTATGTATGTAAAGGTGAGTAAATATGGTTAGAACTTAAAAAGCAGAAAAAGTGACAAATAGTGGTTAATAAAAGATGACACAAAGGGGTTTGGGAATGACATAGGGACTCATGACATTTGAACAGACAGGAGGAGTAAGAAGGCAAAGGGAATAAGGGTGAAAGGGAAGATGACAGGAGGATGATCAACTAATACAAACCATATTTGAAAATATTGTAGTGATATCTAAAACTTCTTATGTTAGTAAAAGAATAAAGTAAAATTAAAAAAGTCCTCTATCTGCCACCCCATGATGAATACCAGCAATCCCATTGAGGAGGAAGACTCTCACTGGAATGGGAGCCAGGAAGACGGTTTTGAAGGTACCAACACGTGATAAGTCCATACAAAGTTTCTCCTTAAAAAAAAAAAAATCCTCCCAATATCTTACAGTGGATGTTTTTGTGAAATCACAAGGAAGGAATAAATGTTGCAGGTCTCCTTTCTTACATTCTCAGGACAGCCATGGTAATGATACTTAGTTAAACTGAGAACTCATCTGGTAATGATACTTAGTTAAACTGAGAACTCATCTAATGCTGGAATATGTGCACACTTCCTTTAGCAGACAGAGGGCCAAGGTGAAGAGCATTGTCCCCATGGTGAGGGTAAACAGGAGCATTCTATGAAATGTTTCTCCCAGCTGTTTAGAGATCCATTTGCAGGAGGGAAATGCTACTGGCTTTCCTTGACTACTTCTCTGTCTTTACTGATAAAGTTTTGCATATGTACGTAAGTGTGGGTGCATGTTTATGTGTATGCACGTGGGTGCACAAGTGGATGGGTGCACTTACCCATGTATGTGCATATGGAGGCCAGATGTGTTATCCTCCAACTTTGTCTGTTTACTGAGGCAGTGTCTTTCATTTGACAACAAGCTCCCAGATTTGGCTAGTTTAACTAGCCACTTTGGACCTGGGATCTTATGTGGTCTCTTTAGGGATGGAATTAAACATCTCCATGCCCTCTGACACTTACATAGATGTTGGTTGTCCAAATTTCCAACTACAAAGTCTGATTCTCTTTTTTTATTTTTTGTTTATTATTTATTTATTTGAGAGTGACAGACAGAGAAAGAGGGAAAGAGAGAGAGAGAATGGGCATGCCAGGGCTTCCAGCCACTGCAAACGAACTCCAGACGCTTGTGCCCCCTTGTGCATCTGGCTGACATGGGTCCTGGGGAATCAAGCCTTGAACTAGTGTCCTTAGGCTTCACAGGCAAGTGCTTAACCACTAAGCCATCTCTCCAGCCCTGATTCTCTTACAAGCACTTTATCCACTGAGCAATCTTCTCCTGCTTTTGGGTGGTTTTTGTAGACAAGGAAATTTCCCATATGTAATTTCATAGTCATAAGAAAGGGAGGATAAGAAAGTCTGTATATGTGACCTCCAGGGATGTCACTTTTATGGATCTTTAGCTTGCTATTCTTGCCAGTATACTCTGCCATTATAAATCATAGCCATGAGCATAATTTTATGTTGATTCACCTAAGTCCTTCTAACAAGTCAACAAAATAGTAGGTGTGACTGCCAACATCAATAGAGCTTCTTTACATATTTGCATTTTAAGTATTTCCCTGAATTTCCTGTGTCTGCACACTCAGTTATTAAAAACTACACACATAGAGCTGGAAGATGGTTAAAAGTGTAATGTAAAGTCATTGCCATGCAAACATGAGGACCTAAGATCACTTGCCCAGCACCCTTGTAGAATGCCAGGGGTGGTGGTGTGTGTCTTTAATCACATCACTGGGAAGGCAGAAACAGGGCATTCTTAGCAATTGCTGGCTAGCTAGTATAGCTAAATCAGTGAGACCTAGGTTCAGTGAGATCCCTTCCCTCTATAAATAAAGTTAAGAGCTATACAGGAATACACCCAAGGTGTGGTTTGAACTCCATATACATGCATATACACAAGCATTCATGAACATACAAACATGCATAAACACATATACTCACACCACACTTATACAATCTGAAAATAAGAAAGAAAAACAATGTTCTAAGTGGGGTCAGAGGAGGTGGAGGGAGGCAAGTAGAGGTGGGAGGAAAGTTAAAAAATTAAAACAGGAATGGGTCATAAAGAAAAACTTTTTGTTAAGAATACTTCCTATGCAAGCATGAGGCCCTCAAGGGGCCTGAAAGACTATACAAGTTTGATCCACAGGACTCACATAAGGTAATGGACATGACAACACATATTTACAACTCCAGTCCTGTAAGGAACAGTGACCAGAGAATTGTCAGGGTTTATAGAAACAAAAAATGGTGTAGAAACAAACTTGCTGCTGGGACAAGCACCTGATCAGAAGCAGCTTATGGATGGAAAATATTTTTTTTGTCAGGTTTAGTGTTGTGAGGGGAAGCTTTATCATGGTAGGGAAAGCACGGCAGAGCAGAGGCTGGACATCACATCTTGTCATAGCAGCTGTGAAGGTATTAAGAGTGAGCTGGTTAGTGAACACCCTGTTGGTTTGGATTAATTTACCTCAAGGTCTGGTCACCAGTGACACACCTCCTCTAGCAAGGCTTCATGCCACCAAAGTCTGGGTATTAAATAAGAGCCTTAATCACAAACACCTGTGTCTATGGGGGGCATTTTACATTCAAACCACTACAGACAATAAGCTCCAGGATCAGTGAGAAGCTCTAGCTTAAGAATATGTGTGAAGCCGGGTGTGGGGGTACACGCCTTTAATCCCAGCACTCGGGAGGCAGAGGTAGGAGGATTGTCATGAGTTCAAGGCCACCCTGAGATGACAGAGTTAATTCCAGGTCAGCTTGGACCACAGTGAGACCCTACCTCGAAAAACCAAAAAAAAAAAAAAAAAAAAAAAAACAAAGAATCTGTATGAGACTAACTGATAGAATTGGACACTCAGATTTAACCTTCAGCCACCATAGGAAAGCATCCCCTGATGCAATGAGTTCATAGTTCACCACATTGGCACATATATGTGGATTTACCACATATAACACACTACCTCCCCCAACCACATTACACATGTGTCAAAAATAAAATCTTCTCTTCCTGAAGTTGTTCTAATTATTAACTGGGTCATCTATGAAACATTTCTCAAAGAGTTTCTTACAGACCATTGATGCAGAATGGCCATACATGTGTATAAATGCAATCCTAAGTAATATGATTCTTTATGCTTCCACAAATGTATTTTTTAATTTTATTTTTATTTTCCAAAGGTTTGCTGCTACTATATGAAAGTATAGCTTTTTTTTTCATATTAACCTCATATTCTTTGGTCTTACCAAATCCACTTATTAACAGTAGTAATGTTTTCAGGCACTAAAGCTTTTACATATTAAAAAAAATATTCTAATGTTGAATAAATGCTATAAGAATACAAGTTCCTGATGTGCTTCTATCTTAAGAAAGAGTTAAATGTTTCACCATTTAATATTATGTTAACATTAGGTAAGGGAAAGATTCCCTTTATCAGATAGAAGTTCCAATTTAATCCTAGTTTGTGTAGTTTCCTTTTGACATGGACATTGATTTTTGGCAGTTGTTTTTCTTACATAGATGAGGACCATCATATTTTCTGCTAATATGATGAGTTATATTGACTAACTTTTGAAGGCTGAAAGCAGTTTCTGGTTTAGATAAAGCCTACTCTTAGTGGTGTATTATCTGTTCATAATATGCTGCTGCCATTTATATAAAAGTGTTCTTGAACATTTAACTGTTTTACAAGTCTGTTTACTGGTGATTATAGAATAATTTCAAACATCAAGAAATCAAATGAAAATAAATGCTGGCGAGCATGTAGAGAATTAGGAACCCTCATCCACTGTTGGCAGAAATGTAAGGTGGTACAATCAATTTGGAAAGCAATATGGAGACTCCTAAAAAGCTGACTGTAGAGATACCAACAGTTCCAGTTATTCCCTTAATGGGCATCTACCCTAAAACCTTTAAACCACAGTCCAGAAAGATTTGCTCAACCATGTTTATAGCAGCTCAATTCGTAATAGCTTGCTAAGAGCTGGAATCAACCCAGATGTCCATCACTAGATGAATGTATAACCAAGATGTGGAATATCAACACAATGGAATTCTATATAGCAGTAAGAAAAAATGACACAATGAAATTTGAGGAGAAATGGTTGAACCTGGAACAGATCATTCTCAGTGAACTTACCCAATCACAGAAAGAAAATTGCCACATAGTCTCACTCATCTACAGCACCTGACCTGAATCTTCCCGAGATGCCGACATACCCAACAAGCATCTCAAGGACCAGACAATAGGATGGGTGGGCAGGGAGGGGAAGGTAGTGGAGGGGGTGGGAGACACAAATCTAGACACAAACAGCAATGGTACCATAAAATTCTACATCCTGAAAGGGCTGAACCTTCACCAGGCCCTTAGAGGGAACACCTGAGCCACAAGACACTGGAGAGGGTATGATGAAGACTGACCTTAATCTTCTACAGTCTCTCTCTCTCTCTCTCTCTCTCTCTCTCTCTCTCTCTCTTCTAACTCTTTTATATTAGTTACCTTTTTCTTCCATATCTTAGTAGGTACTGACCTGTAACTCCCAGTACCAGCTGGAGGCTATTATGCACAATGAGCTTTTGATCAGAGAGGCCTACAAGGTTTCCTAACAGAAAGACAGATTTCTGTCAGAGTACTTGATGACCCATCAAAAGATAGTGGTAAGACCCTACTGCTGAAGACATCATATGTAGTTAACACATAAAATGGAATGACATAGCTGGAAGCTGGAAGAGAATCAGTTCCAGACAGTCAGCGTGTCTAGTGCCAGAAGGTTCTGCATGGACGACTGGGGGGAAATGAACAACATTTGCCCAGGCAACTCATGGTCTAACCTACTTAGCAACAAATAACCTTTCATGATGCTCACTCAAGTGCAATAATGGCACACAACCATGTTGGGAAACCAACTGCTCTTGATTTGGCTGAATGATCCCCTCAGTGGAATGGGATGCATAGCTGGAGGTGGGAAACAAGTCAGAACCACATCCAAACATGAGCCCACTCTCCATTATCAAGCTACTACCAATCTTGGGCTACAAGAGGGCCTACACCTGTTAAATTCTCTATAAAAAAAAAATAAGGGTTATCCCATGTATATGGTACTAACTTTACTCTCATTGGAGAATCTGCTTCTCTTTTTCAGATAGATGCAGTTGCTAAGGTGAGAACCACCCCATCATACCTTAAAAGGGCCCCAGCTGAAACTAAGAATAATTGGCAAAAAAAGCAAGGTTGCTGTTTTTTTGGTGAACTGGGTACCAGAACAAGGGTGAAGGAGATCAACACAGAGAACAATCAACTCCTACCAAATCAGATATACAGAGACCCAGAGGCCCCCAACACCTCATCTCTGAAGCAGACCAAAAATGAACCCAACATGGCTCAGGGAAGTTTTGTGGAAGAGGGGTTGGAAAGAATGTCAGAGACACAAATTGGGTCATGATATGCAGGCACATTTCTTCTACCCATAACTGTGGGCTAACTCCAGAATGTATGGCCCATATACTTCAACAAGGAGGGGTCAGAGGGAGGGGGTAGGACATGGATGAGCCTAATAATGGTACTGTCTTTCTTTCTTTCTTTCTTTCCTTCTTTCTTTCTTTCTTTCTTTCTTTCTTTCTTTCTTTCTTTCTTTCTTTCTTTCTTTCTTTCTTTCTTTCTTTCTTTCTTTCTTTCTTTCTTTCTTTCTTTCTTTCAGAGCTACAGAAACAGAAAGACAGATAGAGGGAGAGAGAGAGAATGGGCACGCCAGGGCTTCCAGCCTCTGCAAATGAACACCAGACGCCTGCGCCCCCTTGTGCATCTGGCTAACGTGGGACCTGGGGAACCGAGCCTCGAACCGGGGTCCTTAGGCTTCACAGGCAAGCGCTTAACCGCTAAGCCATCTCTCCAGCCCAATGGTACTGTCTTGACTGTATTCAGTGAGTACAAAACTAATTGATAAAAATATATAAATAAATAATAAAATAAAAAGAAAAAAGAAAAAAATTATAGAATAACTTTAAAATGTGAAATGATAAATAATTTGGTTTCAAGCAGTCTCATCAGTTTATTGTCTTCTTTATCTGTTAAAAGTTCACTGTCAGGGCTGGAGAGATGGCTTAGCAGTTGAGCACTTGCCTGTGATGCCTAAGGACCCTGGTTTAAGGCTCGATTCCCCAGGACCCACAGAAGGCAGATGCACAAGGGGGTATTGCATCTGGAGTTCGTTTGCAGTGGCTGGAGGCTCTGCCTCGCCCATTCTCTCTCTCACTCACTCTCTGCCTCTTTCTCTCTCAGTCTGCCACTCTCAAGTAAATAAATAATAATAAATAAACAAAAGTTCACTGTTTCCTTTAGCCTAGAAAATGAACTTCTTTATGTAACTTTCTTCACACATATGAAACTTACCTTAGAAATTGGGTTTACCAGAGAATAAATTTATTTTTAATTAATTAATTTATTTTTAATCTGTAGCAATTGCTCATTCTGAGTTTGGATTTCTAGTACCCACATAAATGTTGGCCATGGTAGTATGCATCTATGATCCAAGTACTGGCTACTTAGTCTGGCTGAACCAGTAAACACTAGGTTCCTGTAAAGACACTGTTACATAAAATAAAATGGATAGGAAGACACTTGTGATTTCTAGTTTCTATTGTCAACTTAATCAGGACAGGAAATAATGAGCAGATGTACCTCTAGGGCAAGCCTGAGATACAGGAAAGCTTAATTGAGGGAGAAAGATGTTTCCCCTGAAAGTATAGCCCTTCTGGTAGCAGCCTATACTTAGAGGTTTCATGAAAAAGCATTATCTTATTTTTACCTGGCTTTTTTTGCTATTTGTTGGTAAGTGCATCTCCCCATTTACTACTGTCCTTGGCTGACATCAGAATCTAGCTTCTTCAACCTTCACTTGTTGACTAAAATCCAATAGCTTTCCAGGAATCCCTTCAGCCTTTAGCCAAATCGGAAATTCTGAGCAAGCCAGCCTTTGTGGCCTGAACAGCTCCCAGGTTCTCAGCCTTTCCAGCCCGGAGACAGCCTTTATTTGATTGTCCAGACTATACCATGTACATGGATCTAGAGGATTCCTTTTATAATATATGTCTTGCATTGGCTCTGTTCACCTAGAAAACCCTTACTAATACAACACTCAACATTGATTTCTGGACTCCATGTGTATACATGAAGACATGTGCAGATAAGTAACCACACAGAAACACAGCACACACATGTACACATCTGTGTTTTTAATTGTTAAAAATCCCAAATGTTACCTATGTATGCTATACATGTTTTATTTTTATTTTGGTAGAAGCATCATCTAGTGTCTCAGATGTAAGTGCATGTGTGATACACATAGTATAGGTTAGTGAAACAAGAGAAACATTTTATTTTTAGACTGCCATGATCAATGTTATATTTTCAATTAAAACTAATCTTGGGTGTTTTGTTTTATCTTTTATTAAGTAGTTTAGAATATTTGGCTTGACACATAGCTAAATAAAACATACAAAACAATTGTATATATTTAATGATATTAGCAGATGCCATCAAAATTTGCTGTTTTTTGTTAAAGGAGTGAAAGTATAGAAATAAATCATACTTTCAATGCAAACGTTAAAAACAACTCTTAAATCCCATCCTACCATGTAGATGTGAGTGTGGCATGCATTAACTTATTTGTGTCATCATACTAATTTTATCCCTGTCTTTGAATCTTTGCCAAATGCAAGTGAGGATGACATATTTCTTGTCATGGAAAACCAAATTCCCTTGGCTCATTGTTACCCATATTATCTTTGTTTATTTGCACAAAAAACACTACAATTAATATTTTGGATCCACTTTAAAATAACATCTTTACTGAAATAGCATGCATCTTTCTACCTAGTATGAATTGGAACTCTTAATGCGTCAGGCACTGAGTATATAATGACAAATGTCTATGTTATTGCCCTGAGAAAGTGTCCATCTTATGTAGGATAGAAACAAATAAATATACAACATTCTATTTGCAAAGAAAATAGACCCAGAAAAAAAATCAGTACAATCTGTTTAGTCATTGACATGTAACAAGGGAAACCATCTGGTATCATTTTTCAGCAGGAGTTTAAGTGTTATTTAAGAGAGAAAGTTGTGTAGAGTGAAAAAAATGAAATCTTTTCTGTCAAGCATTCTACTACAATGGAGTGTGGAAATAGAGATGTTATCAGATATAGTAAGCAATTAAATGGTTGGATGGGGACAAACCAGCAATTCTGAGACCTAAAAAGAGGAAACGACTGTTCAATGCCAAGGATTGAGAATTTTTGGCTACAAGTATTTCCTGGAAATAACTGTTGTATAGTCTGTTATTATATATCTTAATGGATTAAGGATGCCCTGCCAGAAGTTTCTCAACTCTATGCTTAGCACTGAGTTCTTACTAGTTTTATACAGAGCAAACTCACTTGGAGAATTACATAAATTTGATACTGTTGGTAGAATCACAAAACAAAACACTTTAGACATAGCCCCACACTAAATGCCTAAAGGTTAAGAGTATTGACATTAAAATGTTTATGTGTACTTCATTGTTTATTTAAGAAATACAATGGCAAACCAGGCATTGTGGTGCACACCTTTAATCCCAGTTCAAGGCTACCCTGAGACTACAGAGTGAATTCCAGGTCAGCCTGAGCTAGAGTGAGACCCCACCTCGAAAAACAAACAAACAAAAAAAGAAATACAATGGTTACATAAAACACAATGTCAGTCTCTGAGCCGAAGTGCTGTTTTATTTATATGTGAGAATGCAGAAACTATAATTTTTATTCCAGTGGCTGAAGCATGTATAGCATAGTCTTATTCTCCATAGTTGGTATGAACCACTGTGGTCTCACTGCAATTGTTTGTTTCATGTGTCTCTGTTATCAGCATATCTGCAAGTTTTGGAGAAATGCAATACATAAATAAACCAGCAAAATTTCTCCATATAGAATACCTCTACACATATGTAGCAGAGAGCAGTTTTATTCTTATATAAGCAATAAACTAGAAAGCAGTGCTTATATCTCAAATAATCTAGTCACTACAGAACAGAAAATAGATCTTTACCTATGCAATTCTTACTGTTGAGCTCTACAACAAAACACTTGAAACAGTAAACTTTAAGTAGGAAAGATTTATTCTGGTTCATAGTGTCAGACATAGCTCATGAGTTGCTGGCTCTATTGCTTTACAGCTGTGGAAAATCACAAGGAAGAAAGTGGTGTATTTCATGGCAGCCAGGTAGAAAATATGAGTAGCTGGACAAGTCCAGGACTGAGATATACTCTTCAATGACATGCATGTTGGTACTTCCTCCAACTAAGCTTCCCTTTCTACAGTTCTAACACCTATCAGTAGACTTTGCAGATTTTTTTTTTAATTAATTACTTCTGTACTCAGTGAATACAGTCATTTTGGTACCATTATTAGGCTCATCTGTGACCTACCGCCTCCCCTTGACCCCTCCTTGTTGAGGTATATGGGTCAAATATTCTGGAGTTAGCTCACAGTTACGTATAGGATAAATGTCTGCATATCCTGACCCAACACGTGGTTCTCATATTCTTTCCGCCCCCTCTTCCCCAAAATTTCCCTGAGCCACAGTTGGGCTCATTTTTGGTCTGCTTTAGTGATGAAGTGTTGGAGGCCTCTAGGTCTCTGTATATCTGATTTGTTAGGAGTTGATTGTTCTCTGTGTTGATCTCCTTCACCCTTGTGCTGGTACCTGGATCACCAAGAAAACAGCACCCTTGCTTGTTTCACCAATTATTTTAGTTTCAACAGGGCCCTTTTGAGGTATGATGTGGTGGCTCTCTCCTTAGGATCTACATCTATCTGAAAAAGAGAAACAGATTCTCCAATGGAGAGTAAGTTAGCATCAGACAAATGAGATAACCTTTACTTTTTTTATAGAGAATTTTGAATCCATTAATAAACTCATGCATTCATGGGAGTAGGGCCCTTTTTGGCAATCCCTCACAGACAAACCCACAGGTATGCTTTGCTAATTGTCTAGGTGCAATCAAGTTAACAAGCAAGAGAAAAAAATAATTGATTGGATAACAAATAGAGTAAAATTATTGCTAAATTTATATGCAGAGTATTTTGAGTTCTCTGTGATTAAATTGTATTTGTAAAATATTTACGATAGAAAGTATGCATATGGATTTCATTGCATCAAACCCATGAGGCTGACTGGAAAGTTCAAGAAATAAAAAATGTTCAGTTAAATTTTAGACCACTGGATTTTTCCTTTGAGAAAGAAAGAAATGTGGCTCACAATGCCTTGGGTATTGTTTTTTAAAATATTTTTTATTGATTTTAGAGAGAGAATGAGACCAAAACAGAGTGAATATAGGCATGCTATGGCCTCTTGCCACTGTGCATGAACTCCAGATACAGGCACCACTTTGTGATTCTGACTTTATGTGGGTGCTGGGGAACTATACCCAGGCCTTCAAGCCTTGCAAGCAAGTACCTTCAACAGCTGAGAAATCTTTTCCACGACACAGTGCATTTGCTTTAAGTATTAAGCTAACTTATTTCTTTATTATTCAACTGTAGTTCTTACAAAAAATCAATATAAAGGCATTGTGGATGTTGAATACAAAAAAGATTAGCCATCAAAATAACTAAGTGGACAAAGTCCATTCATGTTTGCAAAATTAACAATTGCTCAGTCTTGAGTTTGATAGCACTTTTGTCATGTTACTCTGAAATTGGCATGACCATCTGGGCTAATTTATTGGCTTTGCCCAGCTATGTATGGATGGGAGAAGGCGTGTCTCACATTCTAATGATCATCATAGCTTTGCAAATTAGAGCAAGACACTCAAGAAGGTTAGGCTCCTAACTTCCACAGAAGCTGTAGAATGGGGTG
The DNA here is from genome assembly GCF_020740685.1 of Jaculus jaculus. Classification (NCBI taxonomy): domain Eukaryota; kingdom Metazoa; phylum Chordata; class Mammalia; order Rodentia; family Dipodidae; genus Jaculus; species Jaculus jaculus. Next base: position 112,430,289 of record NC_059104.1, read on the forward strand.
GTAACTTTTCTTGATGCTTGCATTTCAAAACTAGACTTTCATGTGCTTGTGAAAGATTAGTGAGTGACAGATATGACAAAGGCCAACTTAGATTTAAAGGCATAGATACACATTCAAAGAAACTAGAAAATGCTTACCATGATGGCTTACTTTAAAAATATTCTAGTACAAAGATCCCCACATCTCTTTTTTTCTCTGTCTTCTATTTCTCTCTTCCTCACTTCCCTTCACAGTTCTGCAAACTGAACCCAGGGTATTGAGTATGTTAGGCAGGAACTCCATCAGTGAGTATAATACCCAGCTCTTCCTTAAATTTGAAGAAAGGAAATTAAGTCTCTTAAGTTAAATTTACTTTAATTTATCCTTACCCAAGGTCCACCTGAATCTTTTCATTCTCTCTCCCAGAAGCACAGTTTAAGAGGACCTTTCAAAAATAGTTTATTTTAACAATGGCCTGATATTTGTGCAATGATCCTAGTACTTCAGTTTTAAGAAATTAAAGGGATTTTTAAAATGCTGATTAGGGGCAATAGAGATGGCTTAGTAGTTAAGCGCTTGCCTGTGAATCCTAAGGTCCTTGATTTCAGGATCCATTTCCCAAGACCCACATTAGCCAGATGCACAAGAGTGCTCAGGCGTCTGGAGTTTGTTTGCAGTAGTTGGAAGCCCTGGTGCGCCCATTCTCTCTCTTGCTCACTCTCTTTCTCAATCTGTCTGTCACTCTCAAATAAATAAATAAATGAAAAACAAATAAACTTTCTTATCTACATTTAAAAAATTGCTGATTAGGTGCTGATTGCAAAGGCCTACAATTCAATCTAAATATCCTTCTAATCATGTTGTCTGTCTGTGTGGAGTGCTTACCACTTCCATCAGAAACACTCCCCAAGGCTACAAACCTATAGTCAAATAATGACCCTGTCTGGGAGCTTTTAGGTTTGTTTAATGGTATTTGACTCTCCCTCAAGCTACTTGTCCTTACAACATCCATTAATAATTTCTAATTATGCCTGAAGCCACCTGTTTTTTTCTTTTTGGGAAATAAGTATTCTCTATTCTATAACTGAATGAGTGTCACAGGACTTGTAATTAAGATGACCCCCTTATGAGTAAACATATAAAATATATAGGGATGAGATGATGTAGCAGAAAATATAATGAGACATCATTTAAAAATCAAAATATTAGTATTATAGTCAACATATAAGAAATGAAGAAAACAAAAGTTGAATGGTAAATTTGGAATACATTTGTGGCACACTGCTTGGTGCCATGCAAGTCTCTAGCTCTTCTTTTCTCTGGCAATCAGCCTTTCAATTAATTTTCTCTATAGTAGCAGAGTACACCCCCAAGGCACAGGCTGACTGCAGTCAACTTCCGTGCTTCAGGCAAGAAGTGACAAGAGGACTAACATAATTATGATGATTAAAGTGTTTGCTTAACAATGCTGACACATACTTATAATTGGCATAAGTGACAAAGGCTTTTTGACTTATTTAAAGTATGTTGCTGTAGTGATAGAATGGTGGCAACCTACCCTAAGCCATTCTAAAATATATTTCAAGATAATAAACCAAAGTAAAATTAGACTTTAAGAGATTAATCATTAGTTTAAGAAATATGTTGAGGGAAAATGTAAATTTATTTTCTCCCTTAGATATACATGTCTTTCCTGTGTTTATGTGTCACTAAAACCTTGGAAAATGGCCTCGTAAGCATTCACTTTATTGTTTCTATTTGTTGTGATATTTATTAGAGAATTGAATGAAATAAGAAAAGACTTCTGCAAGGCATACATAGGCCTACAGAAAAATCAGAATTACTATTGATTTTATTAGGGCAAAAGCCTGTAGCTTTATGAAAACATGATGTACTTTTTGTAGGTTATGATCCTTTTTCAGGCCAGTAAAGTTCATTCCCTCTGTTTTCTATTGCCAGTGCAACCCCCCTGAGATCCTGCACATTGCCAAAAGAAAACTCAGAAACTTATTTTACTATTGTTTCCTATCAATCCTGCTTATCTTTCACGTTCTTCAAATATACTAGCAAAGTAGGAAATTGTCACCATTTGTCCCCTAAAAGACCAGCATTTCATCTCCATTGACACCTTTTCCCTACTTTCTATCCTCCCAATCTAGGCATCACCAGTTAGTTATTGATTAGCTATAATATACCTGTGAAGCCATTGTGCATGTGTCTTCTAGCTTCTTCTCTCATTGTACATTAGTAACCAAGCTGTCAAGAGTTGTAAAAATCCCTTAGTATCCTGATGCCTTCATTTCCACTGCCTGATATGATTGTCTGAAACACTATTGTTATCAATTATTATCACCTTTTCTCACACCTCTCTAACTGTCATTACTGATGGTACACTAGGTACCAAGAAACACTCTTGGATACAAGGTACAACTACTGTATAAGGTCAAATTTTTGTCCTCAGTGAGAACAGTTTCCACTCCTACTATTTCTAGATAAGGAAAAGCATCTCTACCTTTTCCTCCTATCAACTTATACTGTTGACTTTCTGAAGATGAGGACAATAATATCATATAGTGGGAAAATGCATGTTCTTTTAAAATTACATTACTTTCTTATTGGTTTGTGTTAATGCAGGACCTCAGTAGCTCAAGCTACTTTAGCTTCCCCATTGTTGAAAATATAGTTGTGAACTATACTGCCCTGGGTCAATTAAATGTCTTTCAAAGTATACATGCCTTAGAGTTAATACCTGATACTTTCTGTACTGATGTGATCCATTATCCTAAATTTAGTCTTTATTATCAGAGGTTTATGAAAAACTAAATTAACTTTGATATAAAGATGCTAGAAATCTACTTGTTAAAAGTAATAGGTTGGGCTGGAGAGATGGCTTAGCAGTTAAGCGCTTGCCTGTGAAGCCTAAGGACCCTGGTTCGAGGCTCGGTTCCCCAGGTCCCACGTTAGCCAGATGCACAAGGGGGCGCACGCGTCTGGAGTTTGTTTGCAGAGGCTGGAAGCCCTGGCGTGCCCATTCTTGTGGGAAGCCGCGCTGGCTTCGTCAGGCTTTGCTGCGTCAGCTTGTTTACTGCTTTTGTATCCTAATCGTTTGCACATGAGCATATGACGTTATCCTAACATGGCTGCTCACCTATCCCGATTGGGTGATGCAAAGTCGTCTGATGAGACTTAAGCCAATCAGACAACCTTTCACATCCACATGACCACAAGTATATAAGCTTGGCGCTCTGTAGGATCAGGGTCCTTCTCTCTTTCAGCTTGGAGCTCCCAATAAAGTGTGCTTGAGAAGAATCCTGTTGTTGTCATTCTTCCTGCTGGTGGGAGGGGTGCAACAAGTGGTGCCGAAACCCGGGACTTGTCATCAAACGGCCAATTGAGAGGACCCCTGAGGATACTTCCGAGGGAGGATTCAGAACTCAACACACGGAGCGGCGGTACCGGTAAGTTCCCCTGGATGTGCTATATGCTAAGTTTTGGCTTGTAACTGATCTGTAAGTCTGATATACATAAGTTAGTTGATCGTCTCAAACGTATATAAGGTTGCAGAATGGGACACCACCACTCCACCTTTTTGGAGCCGCTAGGTAGGGACATTGACCGCGAGGCAGAAACGCAAAAGTTGCGCCCAGGTACACAGCCCTTATGGCGTTTGGTGCGATCATGTTTGGAGGACAAACGTTGTGAAGAGGTGATCAGGGAAGGTCAACGCATATTAGCACATCATCAAGATAGCATGTCAGAGTCTGAAGAAAATAAAAGGAGAAAACAAAAAAAGGTTAAAATAAAAAGAGAACCTAGGTTTCAGACAGAACAGAATAAAAGTGCACAGAATAAAAGTGAAATGCAAAAGGGAGGGCCAAATTCAGGTCCAAAGCTATATCCAAATTTGACGGAACTTGCAAATTTATATATAGAAAGTTCTAGTGAATCTGAGGGAGAAGAATTAACTCCAGAGGAAGAACAGGATTTTGAGGAAGTAGAGGCCGAGTGTGGTCGGGAAGCAATCAATAAGCACCTTCTCGCTGGTATTCATCTAGTTAATCAAAGAGTAGATCTGGTGCAGAATCAAGTAGAGGAATTATATAAAACAATGCAACTTGGCTGTGTTTCCCAGTATCAACATTTGTGTATTACTCCTTTGCAATTTAATTTTACTGCTTCTTTTAATCAGAGTTGCAGGCTAGCTGAATTTTTGCCAGGAAACTGGACGCTTGAAGGAGAGCAGTTATCTCGGAAATTACTATTCCAGATTGTACAGCTGAATGGAATTCATCTGGAGCCAATCTCCTTGGGAGATTTACTTCTTGGCTATCTTCTGCATTTTCCTTCTTTAAGGAATGGGTGGGGATGGCTATGTCCGGAGCAGCCCTTCTGTGTGGTATGGTGTTCTGTCTCTGGCTTATCTGTCGAATCAGACGACAATGTCAGCAGGATAACGTAAAGATTGTTCAGGCACGTATGGCTTTGGATCAAGGAGCATCTCCACAAGTGTGGCTGGTGAGCCTGCGAGATGGTTAGTTTCACCCTGCCTACTGTAAGGCCTTTGCACACCAAGTGACCTTGTTGTCATTGCACCTTGGAAGGCTTACATCCCATGGTTAGTTCCACCCTGCCTACTGTAAGGCCTTTGCACACCAAGTGACCTTGTTGTCATTGCACCTTGGAAGGCTTACATCCCTGCATGAGCAGCCTTTGCACCCCGAAGGGATTTTTCCCATTGCACTTGGGAAGGTGCTTAAGCAGGCTTTTGGTCTTGGGCTCTACCCTCGATCGGACTGGCCATCATGAGGACTGGTCCTGGATCGGGTATCCTGAGGTTCAAAACAATTTTTATAAGGGGGAACTGTGGGAAGCCACGCTGGCTTCGTCAGGCTTTGCTGCGTCAGCTTGTTTACTGCTTTTGTATCCTAATCATTTGCACATGAGCATATGACGTTATCCTAACATGGCTGCTCACCTATCCCGATTGGGTGATGCAAAGTCGTCTGATGAGACTTAAGCCAATCAGACAACCTTTCACATCCACATGACCACAAGTATATAAGCTTGGCGCTCCATAGGATCGGGGTCCCTCTGTCTTTCAGCTTGGAGCTCCCAATAAAGTGTGCTTGAGAAGAATCCTGTTGTTGTCGTTCTTCCTGCTGGCGGGAGGGGCACAACACATTCTCTCTCTCTTCCTCTATCTGTCTTTCTCTCTGTGTCTATTGCTCTCAAATAAACAAATAAAAAATTAAAAATAAAAGTAATAGGTCCCTCACTATAGAAACAATGAATCATTTGAAGAAAAAACTAAAGAAAATAGCATAATTTAGTAGTATCTGCATAAAATAGACTGATGAACTTTTTAACTTCACGTCTCCCCTTCAATTCACCTGGTTAATTTTAGCTTAGGTTTAGTAACTTGTTTTCTTCTATAAATCATACTTCCATTTTCAATTTTGGAAGTAGTCTACATCATGTTCAGCCTTATCTCTAAAGTCAGTCGACATACGAACCTTCCTATACACAGTAGTTACATGAGTTTAACTGAACGTATACATCCCCTCACTCTCTTAGTCTTGCTGACTGCTTTTTTTTTTTTTAATTTTATTTATTTATTTGAAAGTGACAGACACAGAGAGAAAGACAGATAGAGGGAGAGAGAGAGAATGGGCGTGCCAGGGCTTTCAGCCTCTGCAAACGAACTCCAGACGTGTGCGCCCCCTTGTGCATCTGGCTAACATGGGACCTGGGGAACCGAGCCTCGAACCGGAGTCCTTAGGCTTCACAGGCGAGCGCTTAACCGCTAAGCCATCTCTCCAGCCCTGCTGACTGCTTTATAGGAAGACACTGATCATGTCCACTAAACTGAGCAACAAGGTTGGGGCATCTCCTAAATTTTCACTGAAATATCTTATCTTTTCAGTGAGAAATTCTTCTATCCAGGGGACAGTCTTGGTGTTTGCAGTTGAATACCAGTGTGAAATAGACTATGGATCCTGGGCAGTGAACAGACTCAATAAAAGCAAAGCCAGAGTGCATACCAATTGATTTTTTAAAACCCTCATTATACAGTATGTGACACCTAATAATTAGAGTAAAATTTAGAACATGTGCACCATGCCTACCTAAATTACTTTGCTTGTCACTGTGACAAAATTAATGGAAGGTGCTAAAAGGAAAGAAATATTTTATCTCACTGTTTCAGAGATTTCAGACCACAGTCTTCATTCTATTGATTCTGAACCAATAGTAAAGCTGAATAAGATAGAAACAAGTAGCAGGTTACTTGAATAGGAAGCTAAAAGCTAGAAAGACACTCAATTTAAAATTCAGGTTTAAAATTTAAAATACAGATTTAAAATTCAAACACTCCCCCGCCCCACCCAGGACACATTTACTCTACCTGCACCACACATCTTAAAGTCTCTACACCCAACTACCTAAAGACTCTGTAACCTCTCAACATATTGTCATGAACTGAGAACCATGTGTTTAACACATAAGTCTATAGGGGAAATTTCACATTAAAACGATAACACCTCCACATAAGACTTCATAACTGGGGCTGGAGAGATGATTTAGCAGTTAAGGCACTTGCCTACAAAGCCAAAGTACCCAGGTTCAATTCCCCAGGCCACACATAAGCCAGATTCACAAAGTGATGCATGCATGTGGAGTTTGTTTGCAGTGGCTAGATGCTCTGATGTGCCCATTCTCTCTCTGTGTCTCTCTTTCTTCTTCTTCTTCCTCTTCTTCTTCTTCTCCTTCTTCTTCTCTCTGCCTCATTCTCTCTCACAAATAAATAAATAAAAATAAAAATATTTTAAAAACTTCATAACTGTTAACAGATATGACACACTTGCAGCCACATCTCCCTATTGTATCACTATAGTTATTTTTATTCTACATTTTATATATAGAATCATGCAATATGTGTTTTTATGACTTCTTTCAATTAGCATATTTTTTAAGTTAATCCTTGTTACACCATCTATCCACTATGGACTCTTCATTGCTTCCTATGGTAAAATACTAGTGCATGTTTATACAATATTTTATTTATGCTTAGATATTATTTACATGATATGAATAATTCCATGGTGAATAACTGTGTAGATGGTCTCTGTTATATATGTTTAAATTTCTATAGGGGATATGCAAAGAAGTAAAATTTCTATGTTATTCAGTTTGGTCTACAAAATATTTTGAGGAATTATCAAGCTGTTTTCCAAAGTGACAACACCATTTTACCTTCATGCCATATGAAAACTCCATTTCCACATTTTTCCAAGTTCTGACCAAGGATTTCCATAACAATGTGTGTTTTAATTAGAATCTAATTTTTCTATTCTTTTCTTTGTAATTATGGGAATTTGACATGTTTTAATTTTTATTGGTTCTTCTTTGATGACTAATGATATTACATAGATATATTTTAATCTGGCTGCTAGCCATTTATATATATATATATAGATATATATTTCTTTTTTCTAACTGATAGCTTCTATACTTACAGAAAATAACTCATGATAATTCCTTCCCCTCCCCTACTTTCACCTTCACAGATCTACACTCCATCATGTCCTCTCCTTCTCTCCATTAGTCTCTCTTTTACTTTTGTCATCATCTTTTTATGTCATCATTGTTTCCTCCTATTATAAGGGTCTTGTGAAGATAGTCCTAGGCACTGTAAGGTTATGGATATGAAGGCCAATTTCTGTCTGGCCAATTATATTGTAAGCAGTCCTACCCTTCCTTCCACTCTTACTTTCTTTGCACTACTTCTTCCACAATGGACCCTGAGCAGTGGAAGGTGTGATAGAGATGTTTTAGTGCTGAACATTCCTCCATCACATCTTCTAAACACTATGGTGCCTTTTGGGTCATACCAGTGGTCACCACCATCTGAAAAGAAAGTTTCTCTAATCAAAAGTGGAAGTAGCATTAATATATACGTATGCATATTATGAAAAGTGCTTATAGGGCAGTTTGATGAACAAGATATATGCATTTAGCCAGACAAAAGCAAGTATTACACTACTCATGCTCATGACCTCACCCACCTTAGTCTTTTGATTAGGTTTTCAGTACCAGGCGTGTATTCCCTCTCATAGGACAGGTCTCCATTCCATTTAGAGAGCAGTTTGTTTCCCCCATAACAGTCATGCCACTCTTGCACTCATTGGCTCATTTGGCCTGGCTGACCAAACTTGAGGCTTGCAGAGTCCACTGCTTTTACCACTGGTGGCTTCTGTCTCCTGTAAGGCTGTACGTAGTGCAGCTCTTTCCAACTTTCTGTCAGCTGCTCTACTGGGAGAAGGTTTTCAGCTCAGCTCCAGTTTCATTTCTTGGTTACATTGCAGCCCAGGCATGTGGAGTCTTCACCAATAGGGTCTTGTCATCTATTCCTATTGGGAAACCAAGAGCCTTGGCAATAGTCTGTAATAATTTTTGGGCATCAAGAACCTCCCTGGTCAACAACTCACTAGAAGATATCCCATTACTGGTACTGAAATATTTCTATTCTATGGCTTCTAGGTGTGGCATTATCCAAAAAAGTAGTTAAATGTGTGGCTTATTCATAATATCCTGGAATTTGACAACCCTTCCCCCCACATTCCTTTTACTCAGTCTCTACCCCGACCTCACTTAGGCAACTGCACCTGCCATAATCTGTCCATTTACTTGCTTATACACAGTACCATAACTTTAAGCCCACCTCTCTCTTTCCTCCCTTATAGCCCTTTTCTTGCTTACTGGCCTCTGCTACCAATTTTTACTCCAACTCACACACAGGTCTGAACATTTATAACTAGGATTTACATATTAGAGAAAACGTGCTACATTTGGCTTTCTGGGCCTGGGTTACCTCACTTAGTACAATCTTTTCCAAACCCATCCATTTCCCTGTAAATTTCGTAATTTCATTTTTATTTACTGCTGAACAGATCTTTGTTGTGTAAATGTACGACATTTTTATTATCCATTCACCTGATGAATGACCTCTAGGTTGGTACCATTTCCTAGCTATCGTTAATAGAGCAGCAATAAACATTGTTGTGCATATATCTCTAAGTTAGTGAGAAGAGATATTAGGATATATGCCAAGGAGTGCTATAGCTGGATTGTATGATAAATATATTTTTAGCTGTCTCAAGTACCTCCACATTGATTTCCACAATGGCTGTACCAGATTCCATTCCAACCAATAGTGTAGAAGGGTTCCCTTTTTTCCACATCCTCACCAACATTTATTGTCATTTGTTTTCTTGTTGATAGCCATTCTGACAGGAGTGAGATGGAATCTCAAGGTAGTTTTAATTTGCATTTCCCTAATACTTTTTTAGATGTTTATATGCCATCTATATTTCTTCTTTTGAGAATTCTCTATTTAGTTCCATGGCTCTTTTTTAAATGGGTTGTTTGATTTCTTATTTAGTTATTTTTTAGTTCTTTGTATTTTCTGGATATTATTCCTCTGTTAGATTTATAGCTGGGAAAGATTTGCACCCATTCTGTATGTTGTCTCATTGCTCTATTCACAGTGTCCTATGCTATACAGAAGCTTTGTTATTTCATGAGATCCAAGTGGTTGAATAGTGGTTTTATTTTCTGAGCAACTGGCATCATATTCAGAAAGTTATTGCCTATGCCAGTATGTTGAAGGGCTTCACCTACTTTCTCCTCTAGCAGTTTCAGAGTTGTAGGTCTGATATTAAGTTTTCTGATCCATCTGGACTTTATTCTCATGCATGGAGAGAGACAAGAATCTATTTCCATCCTTCTAAATATAGATATCCAGTTTTCCCAGTACCACTTATTGAAGAGGCTGTCTTTTCTCCAGTGAATTGTGTGTGTGTGTGTGTTTGTCAAAAATCAGATGGCTGGAATAACATCTGGGTCATCTATTCTGTTCCATTGATGTAGGTGTTTGTACCATTACCATGCTGTTTTAGATACTATGGCTTTGTAATATAGCTTAAAATCAAGTATGGTGGTACCAACAACCTTATTTTTGTTGCTCAAAATTGTTTTGGCTAGTTGACGATTTTGTGCTTCCAAACGAATTTTAGGATTGTTTTTTTCTGGTTCTGTGAAGTATATCATTGGTATTTTTATGGGTACTGCATTAAATGTGTAGGTTGCATATGGTAAGATCAACATTTTCATAATACTGATTTTTCTAATCCAAGAACAGAGGATGTCTTTTGATTTTCTAGTGTCCTCTGCAATTTCTTGCTTAAGTGTTTTACAGTTTTTATTGTAGAGATCCTTTACCTCCTTGGTTAGATTTGTTCCAAGTTATCTTATTTAGTTAGTTTTTTGAGGCAATTGTGAATGGGAATGATTCCCTGATTTCATCCTCCATATGTTTTTTATTAGTATAAAGAAGAGCTACTGATTTCTGGGTATTAATTTTGTATCCTGCTACATTGCTAAAATATTTTATCAGCTCTAGCAGTTTGCTGGTAGAGTCTTTAGGGTCCTTTACATATAGAATATGCAAATAATTATAATTTGTTTTTTTTCCTTTCCATTTTGAGTGTCTCTTGTCCTATTCTATAGTTAAGACTTCCAATACAAATTAAATAAGTGTGGAGACAATGGACAACCTTGTCTTGTTCCTGATTTTAGTGGAAAAGCTTCAAGATTTTTCCCCATTTAGTTTTATGTTGGCTGTAGGTTTGTCATAAACAGCCTTTATTATGTTGAGATATGTTCCTTCTATTCCCAACTTCTGTAGGACTTTTACCATGAAGCGATGTTGGATTTTGTCAAATGCCTTTTCTGCATCTATTGAGATGATCATGAGTTTTTGTCCTTCAGCCTATTTATGTGGTGTATTATATTTACTGATTTGTGTATGTTGAATCATCCCTGCATCTCTGGGATTAAGCCTACTCGGTTGGGGTGAATGATCTTTTTGATGTATTCTTTTACTCTGTTTGCCAATATTTTGTTGATAATTTTTGCATCTACATGCATGAGGGAGGTTAGTTTGTAATTCATTTGTACAAGTTGAAGAACCATTTATTCATATTTTCCCTTCATTTAAACTATTAGACTTTTCTTACTTTTTTGCTTTATTTATTTATTCTATTTAAAAATGTTTATAATATACAATTATATATGTGATATTTAAAATTATATATAATTATGTAATTATATTATTATCATATGGTACATAATTTGCATTATAATAAATTACATATAAATTATTATTTTGATCATCTCCCTCCCATTACCAAGTCTTTTGCCCTTCCTTACTCCCCTTCCTCTGAGCCTATTCTTTCCAGCCCATACTTCTTCCTCCATATCTTTTTTGCCCTCTTCCTCCATCTATGACAAAATATTGATGAGACCCAAAAGTGCAGGTATTTGAATATAGTAACAGTCACTGTGAAGTCCTGAATGCAACAGCCACTATTCCAAAGGTCCCCTTTCTTCGGGCTCTTATGTTCATTCTGACACCACATCAGGAATTTTCTCTTGAGCTTTATAAGGTATTATTAGATGCCTCATTTATTTCTGTGCATTCAATTGTCACTTATTCTGAGAACTTCAAGAAGTTTTGAGTCTCCCTGGTAGTCACTATCAGCTGCACCAGTGGGCAGGTCTTGCTTGGCTGATCAGTTGTGTTGCTCACAGAGTGCCTCTTTACTAGCTTAAAATTCATGTGTGCTTTACATATTTACCACTCTGTCTCTTCACTGCTGGAAGCACCTGACCATTTTACTTTTGCTATTGTAGTTAGAATTATATCTTAGGTAAGAGTTTCATATATGTTTCTTTCATTTAATAATATCTAATATTCACATATAATATGTATATATATATATATAGTCCCATATCCCTTTTTAATATACCTTTAAGATTATATACCTTTAAAATATGTTTTGAAAAGTTTGGTGATTTGATTAATGCCAAATATTTTTCTCTATTTCTATTAATGTTTGTGCTTCAAATCCCATATTATCTGGTATCAGCATAGTCATGCCACATTTCTTTTGCTTGTTTATATAATATTACCTATAATTTTCAAATTTATAATCTGTTAGAAATCAAAAACACATGTCTTATAAATACATTATGTGAAAAATAAAAAAAATATAATCTCTCATAATTATATAATTACATTTATTTAAGCTTGTTTTTATTTCTGGATAATTCAATTTGTTTTATTTCTGAAGCACTTCATTTTCCTACCACCTACACAGGAATTTACTTAGTATTTATTTATGATTTTTAATTATACTCACCTGTTATTTTTTTTCCACTGAGAATGAGTCTATAGAGTTCCTGACAATGTTCCCCAGTAATATTATTTTAACATTTAAATATATCTATTTTTTCATGGCTGTAAACATGAAATGTCCAAAACAAAGCATATGAAATATTGGCAATAACTGTATCAAAGGTGAGGATTCCAAATTCATGTATCTTAGAATTTATGTAAGATGGTTTATGTAGCATTCCAGAGAGAGAGAGCTAACTTGAGCCTCTGTAAGGAAACACATTTTCCATAAATATGTGAAGGACCAATCCCTTTGGATCTTGCCCAGTGCATTAAAGTAAATCTCCAGATTCACAGGCTACTTGCAATGTACCCACCGTGATGGACCCTATTCTCATTTGAAACTATGATTCACACTTCAAAGGGGGTGAATATTTATAGAGGTCTTTGCTTTTATTCAGTCATTTTTAATATTACACTTTTGTTTCAGCTCATTTCTACTTTAAAAATTATTCTTATTTACTTATTTGTTTGACAAAGTAAGAAGGAGAGAGAGAGAGAGAGACAGAGTGAAAGAGAGAACAGGCCTGCCAGGGCCTCCAGCCTCTGCAAATGAGCTCCAGACATATGCAACCCCTTGTGCATCTGGCTAACATGGGTCCTGGAGAATCGAACATGGGTCCTTTGGCTTTTCTTTTTTTTTGTTTGTTTGTTTATTTTTATTTATTTGAGAGTGACAGAGAGAAGGAAGTAGAGAGAGACAGACAGAGAATGGGCGCGCCAGGGCTTTCAGCAACTGCAAACGAACTCCAGACGCGTGCGCCCCCTTGTGCATCTGGCTAACATGGGTCCTGGGGAATCGAGCCTCGAACCAGGGTCCTTAGGCTTCACATGCAAGCGCTTAACTGCTAAGCCATCTTTCCAGCCCTCCTTTGGCTTTTCATTCAAACACCTTAACAACTAAGCTATTCCTCCAGCCCCATTTCTATTTTTCTTTAATCAGAAATTCTAAACTACAAAATCTTAAGACAATTCACATTACATAGTCAATGATATATACTAAAGGTATTAATTTTTAATATGCATCTAGGCCAGCAATATGCATAGTTAGTATCAAGATGTATTTCCTCTGCTTATTCTGTGAATATTACATGATCTGTGGACACACTGGCAGTCACTACTCAGGACTATGTCAGCGCACTTATCAGTCTGTCACAGCTTCATATCTGCAGGGCATGGACTTTAGAGTTCTAGTTTTGGAGTTAGTGGTTATTTGGATGACCATCATCCCTGTTAGCAAAAACATCTATGGATTGGTAAAAATAGGTGCATGCTTATTTAATATAAATTTTTAAAAAAGCTTATTCACCATTCTTAGTTATTACTGTTGGACACAAAAATATGTTTCCCATTTCAAATGCTGACCTTGACTTTTTGTTATTATTTCTTAACTTATTTACAAGTATCTCATTTACTAATATAACTAAGTATATTGACAATGTGAATATAAACAATTAAAAAGCTAAATAAGCTCAGAGTATTTTCTAGTACAAGATTGGGTTACTAAATTATTTCTGGGAAAGAGAGGTTGTGAACACAGTAGTCAGTGTCTTCTGCTTATGCCAAGTCTGTTTGGTGCTACTCCCACAGAGTAGTGTAAACTTAGCATTATTCTATATTGGCTTTTGGGTCTGGGAAGTGCAAACCTGAATGGGTCTAGTGAAGTCTTTATTGGTGGTATCACATGACACAATGCAAATGGGGTATTGTCTGAACTCATCCTCTACTTGTAACAAATCCATTGTTACAATAGAAGTAAAATACATTCATGAGAATAAAACCCTCTAAACATTGCCCAGAATTGTCACATTCAGAGTCAAGTTTCCAACACATGAAATTTGGGGACATATTCCCATTGTAGCAATGCCTCTATTCTGAGAGCTTGAAGTATTCACTTTTGTTTTCCTATGTGTTTATTGGAAAAATTAATTATTGGGTAATGAAAGCAAACAACACTAGAGCACATTTTGAGAAAATAAAAATTTAAAAATGAAGTGAATAACTTTCTTGGCTCCTCAAAAAATTTCAGAATCCAATTAAAACAAACTGCCATTACTCATCTTGTGTTTGGTTTTATGGAGTCACTTAATTCATTTCTTCCTTGCATTATCTCACTTGAATGGTTTTCCTCTTAAGCCCATTCTGTTACTCTGCAACATGTGCTTTCTGAAAACAAATTTACTATGTAAAATCATGCAATAAAACTACAGCACTTATGGTGAATGTGAATTTAAGAACCTAGTTTCCAAAACCAAAACATCTTATTTTACATATTAAACAGGTACAAAAAATAAATAGTGAAATAAATATCAGTTTTTCTTAAGGAGGCAGAACTAAAAGACTTTTTGAGCAAGTGTCGGGCCCATTGTCCATAGTGAGACAAGGTAAGGTAGTGCTGAGGATTAATCTCAATTGTCAATTAACAGAATATAGAATCATGTAGGACGAAAATCTCTGGGCATGTCTGAGAGGAAGATTTTAATGGAGCTAATTGCGATGAGAAGACTGTTCCTACCTATAGTAGCATTATTCTATGAGATGGGTCCCAGATTGAATATAAATGAGAAAGTGAGCTAAATATCTGCATTCATTCTTCTCTGTTTCAGTTGTTTTCTTCTTCCACTTCCATCTTCTCTGACATGGTACACTGTTTTCCCTCAAAATATATGCTGAAATAGTTTGTCAAACCACCAAGGAAATTAGGCAATACAGGAGTAAAAGAAAAAGTATGGCAAACATAACACTTAATAGTATTGGAGCCCAGGGAATATTTTCTTCTACAGCCTTTGAGAGTTAAGGATGTGTAATAGTTACCTTCTTCATCAAAGTTGAAAATTTACTATAATTCCTAAATTCCTACAATAACTTTGCTATCACGGATAGAAATTCCTTTGCTACTTCCAAGTCTTCACTATTGAGTTTTTGGCCTGTGGAGTCTTTGTTATGTTTTAAAAAAAATCACTATAATCTAGCAGTGTTTAGTGAAACTGCTCCTGCAGAATTTTATAATTTCTCTTTAAGCTCCTCATTTATATTTACTCTTGGTTTAAGAAAGAATAGTCAGGTAGAAATACATCAATGCTAATTTCCCATTTATAATGGTTTTGTGGTTTTTTTCTCTTTTATTTTCATTTTACTGTCTTGATCATAATCTAATGAGAAACATTCTAAGGAAATGGAGCATCAGGTTGGAAATTTGTTTCCAAATGATGGAGGGAAGCATAATTTTCTTGTAGTTTTCTTTCAACTTCCTGTAAGCTTATTATTGCTGCAAGAAAAATGTTTAAGCTTAATGTATCATTGTAAATATTTGTTCTCTATCAGTGAAGTTGTAATGCTGGGTGTTTGTTTGTACTGTGGTGATAAGGATGGATCTCAGGGCTTTGTACATAGTAGACAAGCATTCCATCACTAAGCCATCTCCAGTTTCAAATACAAAAAGTTTTTGTTCAAAAAATAAAAAGAATAGTCAGGGTTTTTTTATGCTTGTTATTTAAGGCATTCACTCATAAATCTGTCACTGGTGGTCTCTGCCTGGGTATTTCCAGGTTCTTGGCACCTTATACAAAGAACTGGAAACACACACACACACACACACACACACACACACACACACAGAGAGAGAGAGAGAGAGAGAGAGAGAGAGAGAGAGAGAGAGAGAGAGAGAGAGAGAGAGAGAAAGTGGGTCTGTGGAGTGGGTAGAGAGCTTACTGCGATAGCACGAGGCCTGAGAGGATCTAAGAGGGCCTGAGTAAAATCAGCAGTACTCATGTCAAAACTGGGTATGGCCACGTATTTCTATATCCCTAGTAGCTAGAGAAGGAAGAATTTCTGAGGCTTGGTGGTCAACTAGTATTAAAAAAAAAAAAAAAAAAAAAAAAAAAAAACAACAAAAAAAAACCTCCTGGCTTAAAAAAGACCCCATCCCAAGGAAATAGAATGAAAGAGCAATACAGGAGAAAGAACTCAACATTCTCCTTTGGCCTCTCCACAGGGCACATGCATGTGCACACACACACATAAGCACATACACACATACAATACATACATGGCAAACATACTATATTTATACACACACTAAATAAATAAGTAGATAAACAAACAAATAGAACATCAGGAAACTTTGTTAAGAGAAATGTGACAGTATCAGTTTAAATACACTGCCAAGAAGGGCAGCTGGCCATCTGAGAAGGTATTCAAGGGATCTATGATATTGCTTGGCATTCCTCTATAGGGAGTCCTCAAGAAGGAGGGGTTCATTGCCAAGGGGTGTAGTTTGGATATTTCTTGTTTTTGACTTGCAGGTTTAGATTATATAACCTTTTCCCTGTGTTCCTATCATGCCCCTGATTTTAATTGTATGTATGCTCAATTATTTATAGTTGATAAGTAGAGGATTCTCATTGGAAATTGATGTAAAGGACAGGTTACTTTACTAATATGCATCACAAATGTAGAAGATTAACAAAACACAGTCTTTTAAGATAAACACACAGTGAACACACAATCTAGAATAAGAAATCTTGAGGATCCATACATGGGTAAATTTTGTGAATTTTTACGAGGCTCACTTCAGTCATCTCTGGCTGTCTCTATTCAATTTCAATTTCTAGTTGGTCACATTACAGGTAGACAAAAACAAGATTTTCATTGTTTTCAACTTGTTTTTAAAGAGATTATTTGTATGGGCAAAATCTTGTGTTTTTAAACAAATATGATAATAGAACTAATTCTAAAGTGGGCTTATTTTTTTTTTTTTCCATCCCATGTAGACTATCTAGGCTGGTCTATTACTTAATATGTAGCCAAAGTTGACTTGCAATTTTTGGTCTTTCTGCCTCTATCTCATTACAGCTGGAATTATAGGTAGGCATCATCATGCCAGATTTGCAGTGCTAGGGATATCACACAGGAGTTCCTGCATGTTAAAGAAATATAATTTCAACTGAACCTCATTCCCAGGCCTCACTCTATTTTAATTGAGCATTTTTTGTAAAATATCTACACCTAACCTTTTTAAAGACAGTGAGCCTCAAAACCATTAGACTTGACCCTGACAATACTGTACCAGATCTGAATATGCATGAGATTTAACATCTATGTTTGAAAAAGTCTACTATTGACCCAAAAAGTGAGAACCAGGACTCTAACTAAGACAATTTTGTTATCTAAAACTCCATGTTTTCCCACAATTTTCCATAACTAATGCATTAATTTTCATTGCAATACAACCCTGTACAAAGGATATTTTATATCTTATCCAAAGCATGATTTGTTTTTATATACTATGTTGATTGTTTTTATTTTTTAAACTTTTGACACTTTCCATACATATAGACAACATATCATGATCGTAATACCTTCACCACCTTTCTCTTTTCAGTGTGTCAACCTCCTTTCCACTGAATCCCTTCTTCTTTCCAACCAGTCTCTCTTCCACAACCATGCCATATTTTTTCCTCCTATTACGTAGATCTTGTGTAGGTAGCATCAACCATGATGAGGGCATGAATATCAAGGCCACTTGTGTTTGGATGACAGCATTGTCAACAGTCCTCCCCTTCTTTTGGCTCTTACATTCTTTCTGCCACCTCTTCACCAATGATCCTTGTGCCTTTCAAGGTTTGATAGAGATGTCTTACTTAGGGCTGACTACACCATTGTCACATCTTATCAGCACTTTGACCATTTTTTTGAGTCACCCTACTGGTTTCTGACATCTGAAAAGAGAAACTTCTCTAACCAAAAGTGAGAGTAGCATTAATATACAGCATAAACTGAAACATTTGAAGGCAGTTTGAGAGGGATATAATATATGGATTTAGGCAAAACACAGTAGTTATTTCCCTCCTAGGGCTTATGATATCCTCAGCCATAGGCTTTTGACTATGTTTTCTGTGACAGGCAAGAATTCCCTCCCATGGCCTCAAATCTAATCAGGGAGCTATTGGTTTATTCCAAAACAGACATGCCACCATGATATGAGTTGGTACATATTATCTGGCCATTAAGCTTCCAGGGTCCACTGCTGGTTAAGACTGTTGATGACTTTTCTCTTCTCAAAGGCTGTGTGCCTTATAGCTCTTTCTGGAATCCTTACAGCCTTACAGAGAAGGCTTCCAATTCAACTCCTGCTTTATTTCTCAGTAACCTTTAGCCAAAGTTTGTAGAGTCTTCACCAATAATGTCTTACCATTTAGTTTTCATAGATTACCAACAGCCTTGGCAATAACCCATAATATTTTGGGAAGATCAGGAGTCTCCCTGGCCAGCATCTAGCTGGAAGTTATGCCATCTCAGCACTGAAATTTTTCTGATAACAATTCATGGCTTCTGGGAACATTATCCTCTTTCACAGGATATTTTTCCCCAAAACTCTCTCTTTCTGAACATAAATATTATTAGCTAGTGAAGAAGTAAGTTTCATATTGCTTATTAATAATATATCAAATTTATATTAATCCTCCTCCTACCCTGCATGTCTCCTCCATCCCTCCCCATGAAAACATTGCCCCTTTCAATATTCTGCCCTCTATTTACATATCTACTATACCCTCCCCTGAAGGTCACTGTTCTCTTTCCTCCATCAAAGCCTCTTTCTAAAATTTATAGTTATTTATTCATTTTTTTTTTATCAACAACAAACTTTGTAGGGACACATTATGTGTTGGTACCATCATTTCCCTCCTCCCTGCCCCAACTCCATTGAAGACCATACTCAGTGGGATTTCTGGCATTCACCGTGGAGTTGTGGGGTATGGGTTATGAGAGCAGCAGTCATTATGGTGAAGGGAGCAGTGCCTCTGGAAATTCTCTTCCACTTTGTGGCTCTTACAATCTTTTAGCCACCTCTTCCACAAAATATCCTCAGCTGTTTGGTGTTATAATTCTACTTTAGTGTTGTGTTCTTAGAAGCTTTGGATTTTTGCTTTAGTATGTTTTGAGTATTCTCAGTGTCTTTCTCCATCATCCTGGCTCAGGTTTTCAGGCTATCCATGGAAGCAGCACTCATACTCATCTTACCAATTCCTCTTTGGTTTTCCCTGGGCCCTGGCTGACATGCTGGGGCGGTTCATCTCATGACAGGGAGTCCGCTATATCTTCTTGTCTTGTTGATAGACTCTGATTGTCTTTGGTTCTCACTCACTGCTTCTGAAAAACAAAAACAGCTTCTCCAACATAGTGTGAGGTCAGCATAAATTAAAGAGGATTGTTAATTTAGAGACACTTTGATGGGTATAGACTTTTGGGGGCAAAACTAGTGGGAGCCTCTTGTTAGAGTCCATAATCTTTTTCTCCATAGGATTCTGACTTACTTCCAAGTTCCAGCTATGGCTTCCTTTCCACTGAGCGGATCTCTTATCCAAATCAGAAAGCCACTGGTTATCCACCTAGGCTTGTTGCCACCATTGCACAGGTGTGTACATCTTCTCAGGCTGGCTTCTGTCATGTAGCTGTGTCCCTTGTTTGCTCATAACATTGTTGGCCATTTTCTCCCAGCAGTTCATATAGTGCTTTATATCTGAGGCCTGGTTCTCTTCCAAATTCAGCTGGATCTCTCAATGTTCTTTTGGCAACATGTGGTATCTTCAGCAATAGGATCTTACCTTTTACATCCAGCAGGCAATCAAGTCCGTCATTTTGGGGACCTTGAAAGTCTGTCTGATCAACAGATCAATGTGGGTTGTAACCAATTTTTATACTGTAAGTTACAAGGTTAAAAGGTATGTACCAAAATGCCAGGCCAACTTTTTTTTTTTAATTTAACAAAAACATCCTATACAAAGGACAAAAAGGGAAGAACAATGAAAGAAATAATGAATTAAAGAAGGATGGAGAGATGGCTTAGAGGTTAAAAAAAAAAAGGTTTCAAAAATAAGATCCAGGTTAGATTCCCCAGGACCCATGTAAGCCAGATGCACAAGGAAACAAGTGTATCTGGAGTTCATCTATAGTGGCTAGAGGCACAAAAATACTCATTCTCTTTTTCTCTCCCTTCTAATAAGTGTGTAAAAATGTTTAAAAAATAGAAAAGAGAAAGAAAGAAAAAGGAAGGAAATAATATTGGCTTATTTAGACACCTTACAAATTATTTTAATTTGGTTTTCTTGTTATTAGCTATGATTTCCTCATACATTCTGGATATTATTTCCTATCAAATGTATGATGTGTAAATAGATTCCCATTCTACAGGTTTTCTTCACTTGATTATGTCCTTAAATATTTAATAGCTTTGTAGTGTGATGAGATCTTCTTTGTTAATTTTTTAACTTTTTCATATGCTTTTGGGTCATTTTCATAATATCTCTATAATCATGCTCTAGAAAGATGCCATAGAACTAGGTGTGGTAGTATTCACTTTTAATCCAGCACTTTGGAGGCAGAGGTAGGAGGATCACTGTAGATTAGAGGCTAACATGAGAATATATAGTAAATTCCAGATCAGCCTGGGCTGGAGTGAGACCCTACCTAAATAAAAGAAAGAAGAAAGAAGAAAGAAAGAAAGAAAGAAAGAAAGAAAGAAAGAAAGAAAGAAAGAAAGAAAGAAAGAAAGAAAGAAACAAGAAAAGGAAAAAGAAGCAAAATAAACAATGTCATGGAGCTGAAGTCTTGAAGTCATTTAGAGTTGTATTTTTGCATGTTACGAGGGTGTGATTTCATGCCTCTGCTTGTGAATATCCAGTTAACCAAGCACTGTTTGTCTGCGAGACTGCCATTTATTTATTCTATGTTTACACTGTCTAAACAGTTAAATTGGCACCATTGTTATCCTCTTCCATGTCTTACCCCCTCCCCCTGGCCCCTTTATAACGATGTACATGGGTCATGCATTGTGGAGTTAGCCCATAGTTACGGGTAGGAGAAATGTCTCTGCATATCATGACCCAACATGTGGCTCTGACATTCTTTCCCACCCTGTCTTCCACAAAATTTCCCTGAGCCTTGTTGGATTCATTTTTGGTCTGTTTCTGTGATAAGGTGTTGGAAGCCTCTGTGTCTCTGGTTATCTGATTTGGTAGGAGTTGATTGTTCTCTGTGTCTATCTCCTTCACCCTTGTGCTGGTACCAGGTTCACCAAGAAAACAGCACTCTTGCTTGTTTCTCCAATTATTCTTAGTTTCAGCTGGGGCCCTTTTGAGGTATGATAGGGTGGTTCTCTCTTTAGGATCTGAATCTATCTGAAAAAGAGAAGCAGATTCTCCAATGAGAGTAAAGTTAGTACCATATGCATGGGATGACCCTTATTATGATTTTTTTTTATAGAGAACTTAATAGGTATAGGCCCTCTTGTAGCCCACAATTGGCGGTACTTGATAACGGAGAGTGGGCTCATGTTTGGATCTGATTCTGACTTGTTTTCCAGCTCTAGCTATGGGTCTTGTACCACTGAGTGGATCAGTCAGTTAGCCAAATCAAAAGCCTATGGTTTCGCACCATGACTGTGAACCACTATTGCACTTGTGTGAGCATCACAACAGATTATTTGTGGAAAAATGACCAATATATGCCCAAGCAATTTATGATCTAACCTACTTTGAGAAGGTTTTGTTTTGTTTGGAAAACTTGGAAAAATCTCCCAAGGAGGCTCAGATCAGGTTCTTTTCTAAATTAGGCATCCAAGTAGAACAAGCCACTCTGTAAAATTCAAATGTATATAGAGGACTTTGATTGGTAAATGGCAGGAGGACTGGTGACTCAGAAAGAGCTTTCCCACAAAAATTAAAATGTTCCATATCACCACTTTGGATCAGACTGAATCAGATTGGAGTTCTAGTCTCACAAGGGCATGGTAACAGCATGAGTGATCTTGTCTCTAGGTAACTACCTGTAAAAGAAGGCTACCTGGTTCCTAATCCGTATCCCTACTATGCTACTTTAATTATTATAGATTTATCATGGATTTAAATCAGATAATACAGTGCCTGTTTTATACATATGGCTCCCGAATATTTGCTGAATCTACATGTAGTGGCTCACAAATATAATGCCAGAACTCTGGGAAGTTGAGGCATTAGGATTACTACCAGTTAAAAATCAGCTTTGATTAAAGAATGAAACATCATTTCAAACAGCAATAACAAAAACTGCCACAGATTATAGTAGTATCTTCTTTGTTAGTTATATGTGGATTTCAGGATTGTTTTGTCCACTTGTGTGAAAAATGCCATTGGTATTTTGGTAATGATAGTGTTTACCAGATAATTTTAGGTAGTATGGGCAGTTAAAAATATTAACTACTCTAACTCAAATTGCAAGATATTATCCTTTTTATAAATGCCTTCAATTTCTGTTATCAATGTGTTATGGTTTTCCTTGCACTGGTCTTTCATCTCTGGTTAAATTAACTTATAATTATTTTTATTTTGTTATCTCATTTAATAATATTTTTTCTTTATTGTGTCTCAAATTATTCCTTGTTATGTATAGAACTACTAGTGATTTTTATAAGTTGAATTTCTCTCCTATAGATTCATTGAATTTATTTATGAATTTTAACAATTTTGTGGTGGTATCCTTGGGATTTTCTATATATAGTATCATGTAATGTGAGCAGAGATAGTTCAACTTTTTCTTGTTTTTTAAAATATTTTATTTATTTTTCCTTGATAATTTTTTTTTATTAGTTTTGTACGCAGTGTATACAGTCAAGTTTGTACCATTGTTAGCCTCTTTCCCTGTCCTCTCCCTTCCACAGGGATCCTCCTTATTGGGGAATATGGGTCGTGCACTGTGGGGTTAGCCATCAGTTATGGGTAGGAGGCAATGTCTCTGTGTATCAAGACCCAACGTGTGGCTCTGACGTTTTTTCCACCCTGTCTTCCACAAATTTCCCTGAGCCATATTAGATGTATTTTATTAGTTTTTATTTCCTAATTGTCTGGCTATATTTTATATTAGACTGAATAAAGGTGTTAATAGTAGACTTACTTTTTTTTCTCCCCCCATCTTAGAGGAAAAACTTAATGTTTTACCATCTGGGATAATATTACTGTTGAGCTTGGCTCAAGTGTTCTTTATCATATTGAAGTAAATTCGTTCTATTCTTTTTGTTGTTGTTGTTATTTTGAGGTAGGGTCAGCTCAGGCTGACCTGGAATTCACTATGGAGTCTCAGGGTGGCCTTGAACTCATGGTGATCCTCTTACTTCTGCCTCCAGAGTGCTGGAATTAAAGGCGTGCGCCACCACACCTGGCTTGTTCTATTCTCAACTTGTTGAAGTTTTTTTTTTTTTTTTTTTTTCTCAACAATCCGATGTCTTGACAGTTGCTGCAGTATAAACTGTCCTATAGAGAACTATGGGTAGAAAGAACATTAGGAAAGCCTTCTTTCAGTAGGTGTAATTAAATCCAATTAGCAACTATTTGTATGAGACTGGAACCTTCTTGTTACACTGTGAAATGACTGAAACCCCAATCAGCAGTCATTTGCTTGTAAGAAAAGAAAACAGAGGACTCAAGTTGCCTTTGCTGGCTTTACCAAAGCCTCACAAATTGTAAGAAAACATATGCATTGGTTTAAGCTGTTAAATTTAGGAATGATATGTTGTAAAGCATGACCAACTATTTCAGCAATACACAATTTAGTTAAGCATAATTTATAAATAATTTCTAAAAAATATATTTTTATATATTTGAGAGAGAGAGAGACAGTGAGAGAATGAGGCACATAGAGAGAGTTGGCATGCCAACAGTCTCCAGCCCCTGGAAAAAATCTCCAGACATATGAGCCCTCATGTGCATTTGGCTTAAGTGGGTACTAAAGGATCAAACCTGGGTCCTTAGAGTTCAGAAGCAGATACCTTAATCACTAAGACATCTATCCAACCCAATAACTTTTTGTCATTCTATTTTTTATTTTGTTTTGGTTTTCACATTTAGTAAGGCAATTTCCAGAGATGTGATGTCAAAAGGTCTAACCATTATGCTTTTCACAAACATAATTCTTTTTCCAATTGTACAAAGATTTTTTTTTTTCCTTTGCATAACTTACCCAACAATGTCTATGTGTGCTTTGCAAAACATATGGTCAATTATAGGGAGTGGGGATTGACAAGAAAAAGAAATTTCTTTTGTAGTATAATACAAAGAAGGGTATATATTATGCCAAAACAAAAAAAAATGATAGTTATAGTATATAATAATTCTGTGTTTTAAACATTTAAACATTAAGTATTTCGACAAAAAAAAAACACATAAAAATACATAAGTGTTTTCATTCAGGAGGAGAACATAAAACTGTTCCACAACACTTTTGTTTCTCTATTAGGTAAAGACAATGATCTCTAAGTTAGTGTAAGTGTTAGAAAGATACAGCTAATGTAAAATTAAAGATATAGAGCTGAGTAGGAACGAGTTTTGGCCTGCATTGCTCAACCCTGACAGCCTTCTAGTAAAGATCTATAAGAAAAAAGGCTTTGTACAGGTTTCTAAGAGATAACTTCTGAATCATTGGAACATCCAACCCCAGTACAAGAATTTTTGTGTATTTAAGACTTGGAACATACTGTATTAGTTTGGCCAGATAAAGTTAAAGTATAAACATGAGATATCATGAGTCTCCTTTTGCTTTGGGAGTAGTTAGAATTTGAGAAGCTGAAGTCTGTCATGCAGGTACCATATTCCTGAATGATTATCCCCAGTAAACTCCCTGGACACTATGGACCTGGTGAGTGTCAGTGCATCACAGTATTTTTCATGTATTGCCACATAATAATTGTGTCAAATAATTATGTCTCTCTGTGACTCTCTGACAGGAGGGGGGTCCTGAAACTTGCTTCATGTGCAATTTGCTGATATTTTTATCATCTGATTTTAATAATCTAAAATCATGAAGGCAACAGTTTTTCTAAAAGTTTTAAGTCATTCTAGTAAATCATTAAGCCTGAGGGTTGACTTGAGGACCAGCAAAACAGGTAAGAATCGTGTTAGACATATTTAGGGCTTTTCTTTTTTTCAATTAAAATATTTGCTAACATCCTTAGGCAACTAGTAATTATAACAATGATACATTAGTAAGTTTTTTTTTTTTTTCATTTTTTACTTACTGGAGAGAGAATGGGCATGGGGCATGCAGTCACAGCAAATGAGCTCCAGACACAGGTGCTACCTTGTGCATCTGGTTTATATGGGTACTAAGGAATCCAACCTGGGTCCTTAGGCTTCATAGTCATGTACCTTAACTGCTAACATTAGTACTTTTGGAACTGTCATATATAGTAAATACAAGGATATCTTTACCAGTCAAAAGTTTATAAAATGTGGGCTGGAGAGATGGCTTAGCAGTTAAGTGCTTGCCTGTGAAGCCTAAGGACTCTGGTTCGAGGCTTGAATCCCCAGGACCCATGTTACCCAGATGCACAAGGGGGCACACGCATCTGGAATTCAAAGACCTGGCATGCCCATTCTCTCTCTCTCTCTTTTTTTCTATCTCTCTGCTTCTTTCTCTGTCTGTCACTCTCAAATAAATAAATAAAAATAAACCAAAAAAATGTTCATAAAATGTGATTCTAGTTTCCAAAGATTTAATATCGTTTATAGTAGATGAATGAGCTTTATATTGGAAGGACATTTATATCAGATGGTGCAGAAAGTGAGAATGTTGCAAGATGGAATTATAGAAGAGATGTCTTCATAGTAACAGAACATACCAACATCTGTCCAAGCAACTCATTGTGTAATCTAATTAGCAACAAATAACCTGACGTGATGCCCACACAAGTGCAATAGTGGCACACAGCCATGGTGAGGAACCAACTAATCTTGATTTGGCTAACTGATCCACTCAGTGGTACTAGACCCATAGCTGGAGCTGGGAAACAAGTCAGAACCATACCCAAACACAAGCCCACTCTACAATATCAAGCTATCATCAATCATGGGGAACAAGAGGGCCTATACCTATCAATCTGTCTATCAAAAAAGTAAGTGTTATTTCAATTTTCTGGGTGCTAACTTACTCTTCGTTGGAGAATCTGCTTCTCTTTTTCAGATAGATGCAGATCCTATGGAGACAGCTGCCCCAACATACCTCAAAAGGGGCCCAACTGAAACTAAGGACAATTGGTGAAACAAGCAAGGGTGATGTTTTCCTGTGAACCGGATACCAGCACAAAGGGGAAGGAGACCAACGCAGAGAAAAATCAACCCCTACCAAATCAGAGAGCCAGAGCCTCAGATGCCCCCAACACCTCAGCACTGAAGCAGACCAAAACTGAACCCAACATGGCTCAGGGAAATCTTGCGGAAGAGGGGACGGAAAGAATGTCAGAGTCACATGTTGGGTCATGATATGCAGAGACATTTAGCATACCAATAACTGGGGACTAACTCCACAATGCACGACCCATTTACATCAACAAGGAGGGTCTAATGGGAGGGGGTAGATCATAGATAAGCCTAAACAATGGTACCAAACTGCCTGTATTTGATGAAAAGAAAACTAATAAATCAAATTAAAAAAAAAAAAACAAAACAGAACGTAAAAAAAAAAAGTTTCTTAATAATCATTTCTAAAATTTAATGAGTTGCAGTAACCTAACATATACAGGACTCGATTAAGAATGACCACAGCTGCAGAACAGCCATGTGCAGACAGCCAAGCTGCAGTGCCATTGGTCCAGCTGAGCAGATGCAAATCACCTACAGAGTTTTTCTGAATTTCAAACAAATGTTAAACACTCTTATGAGTCTCATGCAAGCACAATATTTGATTTTTGTGTGCAATGCCTACATTTCCCCCTTTGTTAACAAATACTTTATGAAAAGGGGGAGGAGAATAGGGTGGGAAAAAGAAAAACATACAAAGAGAGAGAAATATGTATCTGATTTGGTTAGCAATTATCTCTTGCAAAGTCAGTGGACCTAAAAGAATTTTCCCTCAGAGATTACTCTAACCTAAGATTGTGGTTGGTTTTTCTCTCACAAGTCAGCTGTTCTTGTGCTTATGATAAGTTATGTTACACATAATCATAGTGTTTAGACTCTTCCACTCCTAGGCGTCTCACTGTGATCAAACAATTTAGTTATCCTTAAAGTTTTGTATCAATGCAAGAAAGTAAATCTGCAAATGATCTTTGGGGTCACCTCAATAAATATGTAGGCAGTTGTTTCAAATAACCCACTTTGAAAAAGTTGTGTTAGTTATTGCTTTGAGATTCAATAAGAGAAAGGATTAATTACCTGGCACAAGGGCCAACTATGAGAAGTGCTAAAACAGCATGAAGTTAACTAAAATTTATGACAGATATTTGAGTTATGGGAAAGAGGAATAACTTATACATCAACATTAAAGACAATAAAATTAATAATATGTTTAGAAAGTGAGTTTGGGAAGCATGGGGAAAGATGACATTTCACATTTAAGAAATTTCTAGAAAAATAAAGAACATTCTAGGATGTGTGGGATTTCTCTCTCACATTCAATACCTTTCTATGAGGATATACAAGGTCACTGTCTACTTTCTGTCACTTGCTCAAGTGGTGACTTCTGTAATGCTCTTTAGGAAATCAAGGTTGCCCCATACATCATAGCTTGACTACCTGTCTTCAATAGATGCTACAAAGTAAGTGTGTGCAAATGTAGCTGGAACAAGAAAAGTCATGCACTGTAGATGGTACCACAAAAACCTGCCAACAGAAGATTCATAGGAAAGCTAGATGTGAGAATTTCAACACCTGCAACAATGATTACTCATTATTAACTAGATGCAGAATGTTTTTTGTGGTTATGTTTCTTTTCTTCTAACAAATAAATGTGTGAGGAAAAAAAATTACAGAAACTCATCAGTGGCTAGTTCATGGCTAAATGTAGGCCACTGGATATCAATCACTATTCTTAATTGTGACAGCAAAGGCAGGCCTTAAACTCTCCATGGAAGGGATAATTATGTTAGAGTCTGTACATCAGTAAAAACAATTGTTATATAAAATTATATGCAATATATGTAAATTATTATGTAAGTGTAGTAAATTATGCAAAAGATGATTGTCTATTGTATGACTGTTTGAGGTGGGGCATAATTGCTGCTTCCAGCTGGAGTAATGAGAGTCAAATGTTTTAGATCATTTATTGAAACCAAACTATCTACATGTTTAATATGCACTTGGGATTATTATATGTGAAAACATTAACTACTTAATGTTGAGAATCTACTGTTATGAAGAGGGAGGGACATTATCTTATTTTTGTCAATGATCTGACTCATAATGAAAATAAAGGTGCATATAAGACAGAGAAAGAGAAAAGGATTGACTTGACAGCTGTTTTCAGAATTGGATTAGTTGGTAAGAGCATCATATTACCATTAAACAATGTAACTCCAATAACCAGCATTCTCAATATTACATTATAGCTTATTTGCCTGTGAGGAGGTAGGATAAATGGGATTTTGTCTAAGAAAGTAATTGTATAAATAGCTTATTTGAAAACAAGTACTGGTAAAATTTTCGAGATTCAAAATATTCTCCAGATTCATTTTTGTGTTTGCAAAGGCCAGCTGCCTAGAAGCAGACCAAGCTGGAAGATTTCTGGTAGGGATTTTTGGTGGGTGCAAGGAAGATTGGTTTTAGTAAAGACTTGAAGTAATGTGGTGGTAGCAGAGATTAAACTGCAGTCCAATTTTCACAGAAGCCCCATAGAGTCCTACCTGGACCTGTGAGGCTGCTGTGGCGTTTGTGGGCTATGCCAGTTTAAAAGAAAGGATCTTAAGCTTTGCCCTTGCCTTGCTCATGAACCAGTCATAGGGTGGAGGCTGGCTGTAAGAAATTGTATTAACAGAGAGTAAAGGACTTTTCATAAAGCCTGAGCAATTTTGAGGGAAGGACTCATTTGTGAGCAATCATCAGCCAATAGCTAGGGAGAAAATGTCAATAACGAAAAAAGGGACATACTGCCTGGCCACACAGTATCCATCACATCCATCTGGATGTACACCCTTTCACTGGATTGGGATGTGAATGTCCCCAGAATTTTACAGCATGCTCTTGGGCTTTTCAGAGGCACATCTTCTCAATCCACCCTGTCACAATTCACCAAGGAATCTCAACTACAGAGCTGGTAATGGAAAAGCATTTGGAAGCTGTTTAAAAGATGAATTGTAAAGGAAAAGCAGTAGAGATTCTGTAATAATAATATTGGTCACAGAAAACAGAGTAGCAGAGCTCACAACTGTAAAGTTAGTGTGCCAGAGGGGATTGAAGGGAGAAACCTGCATGCATTTTTTCCCCCTCAATCAACTTTCAGAGGTAAAGCAGACAAATTACGGAAGATAGAATTAAAATGGATTCAGCCCATGGGGTCTGCTTAAGTTCCATTCACATAATGCTGGAGAGCCAGGAGCAGATATAAAGAGAATTCATAATTTTACAGTTTAAATGGAAGCTATGAACATCATAATAATGAAAAATCTGCAATAAGAAAGAGAAATATATTTTTATTTTGTTTTAAAAAAGTCCATGGTGTTACTCAAAAAAGAAAAATAAAAGAAAAGCAAAATTTTCTTTCTTAGAGTCAAAGGAGTGGAAGAGGAAATGGGATTGATGAGGAAGGTGTAATGTTTCACAGAAAACTGATGGATTACTAAGAATTAGATGTGTCTTAAATGTTCCCTAGGAAAATATTGTAACTCATGCAACACCTGATTAAATAAGTTGAAAGATGGATACCTTTATAGACATATGTACATGGCTATGAAATACTTTTATTAGAATGTGTTTCATTTTTGAAGATACTACAGACTTCTTGATGCTCTCCAATTTCATAATTATACACATTAATACTTACTGCACCCCAAGATTTAAATCATACAATGGGAATAGAACTATGTGTACGGGAATTCACCCATCTTTCCCACTTGAAAAAGTAGAAGAAATTCCCATTCATATTTAAGGGAAGGAAAATATATTGTGGATCCCCTATGTCATGACATTAATTTATTGGCTATGGTTTCTGAAGATCTGGGTTCAAATGTCCTCTCAACAAGTTAATAGGAATTCAAAAAAGTTACACTAACTCTGGGCTTAGTTTCTAAGTATTTTAAATATGGATATTATTCACTGTGCTAATGTTAGCTCACTTTAATTATAACCTACAAGACAAGTAGGATAGTACTTGATTCTAACATGTTAATGTCTATGTTTGTTGTGTTCAGATGCATGTTCTGAATGTACACATGTGTGGAGGCCAAATAGGGCAGTAGGTGTCCTCCTTATCACTTGTCTGGCTTGCTTTTCAGAGAAAGTCTCTCATGGAAACTGGAGCTCAGGGTTTTTCAGTTACTCTGGTGGACTAGGAGCCTTACTGCCCTTTCTTTTCCTACCCCCATCAGTGCTAAGATACCAAGCATCAATGTCCATGCCAGATTTTTCACATGAATACTGGAGAGTTAACTTGAGTCCTCATGCTTGCAAAGCCAGGATTGCTTCCCACTTATCAAACTTGCTAATGCCCTGTGATGCTCTGAATGTAAAATGTCCCACATAGCCACAAATCGTGTGTTTGTGAGTAAGTCTCATACTTAATTCCCAGCTGGTGGGGCCTATAGAATGTGGACCCTTGCTAGGAGCTGTGGCACTGGAGCCAGACCTCCAGATATTTGTTTATTTACTTATTTAATTGATAGGAACAGAGAGAGAAATGAAGAGGCAGATAGAGAGAGAATGGGCATGCCAGAGCATTTAGCCATTGAAAACAAACTTCAGATGCATGCACCACTTTATGCATTTGGCTTACATTGGTACTAGAGAATCAAACCTGGGTCCTTAAGCTTTGCAGGTGAGCAACTTAACCACGAAGCCATCTCTCCAACCCTGAAATTATTTATTTTTTATTTGATTTTCATTTTTTTTCCTTTTTTTTTTAAGTTTATTTATTTATTTGAAAGTCACAGACAGAGAAAGAGGCAGAGAGAGAGACAGAGAATGGGTGCACCAGGGCCTCCAGCCACTGCAAACAAACTCCAGACGCATGTGCCCCCTTGTATATCTGGCTAATGTGGGTCCTGGGGAATCGAGCCTTGAACCGGGGTCCTTAGGCTTCACAGGCAAGCGCTTAACCACTAAGCCGTCTCTCCAGCCCTTATTTGATTTTCTTTATTAGATCATGAAGGCCTCTGGATTTTATACTCTATTCTACTTGCCTCTGATTGCTGAGCTCACTCTATTACTTCCCTTCTGATACGTGAGCTAGCTCCCTGCTCTTGCCATGTTTCCCCCACTGTCTCAGTCAGGTTCACATTGATAGAAATCACCCAACCAAGAGCAGCCTGTGGGAAAAAGAGGTTTATTTTGGCTTACAGGCTCGAGGGGAAGCTCCATGGTGGCAGGGAAAATGATGGCATGAGCAGACGGTGGACATTACCCCCTGGCCCACATAAAGTGGACAACAGGAACTGGAGAGTGTGCCTAACACTGACAAGGGGAGAATTGGCTATAACACCCATAAGACCACCTCCAACAATACACCATCTCCAGGAGGTGTTAATTCCCAAATCTCTATCAGCTGAGAACCTAGTATTCAGAACACCTAAGTTTATGGGGGATACCTGAATCAAACCACCACATTCTACCCATGGCCCCATAAGCTGATAACCATACATGACATAAAATACAATACATTCATCCAACTTTAAAATTCCCCATAGTTTTTATCAGTTCCAAAGATGTTCATCTATCCTCATAATCTAAGATTCTTTTTTTTTTTTGTTTTGGTTTTGTGAGGTAGGGTCTCACTCTAGCCAAGGCTGACCTGGAATTCTCTATGGAGTCTCACAGTGGCCTCAAACTCATGATGATCCTCCTACCTCTGCCTCCCAAGTGCTGGGATTCAAGATCTTTTAACTGAGCCAAAATACCAAAAAATAACCTCAAAAAAAAAATAATAATGGCACAGAATAAACATTCACATTGCAAAAGTTGGCATTGGATGTAGCAAAAAAATACTCAAGCAATACTTGATTTAAACAGGGCAAGCACCAAACTCTGTTGCTCCAAGTCCAACAACTCTAGCCAGTGACAAGTCTCCAAGTCCAATAACTCTAACCAGCAACAAGTTTCTGGAGTTCCAATTCTGACCCTCTAGCTAGGATACTCCTGGAAAACTTCATGCTGGCTGGCAGCTTTCCTTAGTAGCCATCTTATAGTCCTGACATCTCCACTGGGTCTCCACTGCAGCCCACAGTTCATCCTCACTGCCCCCATAGGATCTCCATGCAGGAGTCCAACAAATCTGCTTCACACTGCCCATAGCCATTTCCAAAACCCATGATTGTGTTGCAAACTTAATGACCCTCTCTTTCCCACATTTCTTAAACCCCAAAATACCACGTAGCATGCCAATTTGTTAATCGAGCCAGGGATAAAGCAAACTTTGACAACAGGACATTCCTTGAGAACTCAGGGCCCTTCAAAAGTATCTACATTCTTCTTGTTGCTCCATTACAGGCCAGCTGGCCCAATCTCTCAATTGCAGCTGAGCAGGCAGCAGTTCACCCAAAGATTTTTCTTCCTGTGCCATATCCCTCTGCTCACACCAGTTCATTTCTGTACAAAGCAACTCTGCACAACTTCTCAGGACACAGGCATAACAGTAAGCTTCTCACACAAACTGCTAGCTCAGTCCAAGCAAAGCTCTTTCTTACCCTCATAAGCCAAACCTCAAAGTACATAGTTCTGACTATATTCAGGTCTTTCAACTCTGACCAGAATAGCCCATCAAGCTGTACTTACAGCACTGAAATGCATCTCTTAGACTAAGGTTTCAAATCCTTCCACATTCCTCTTGAAAATAAGCTTCAAGCTGGGTGTGGTGGTGTACACCTTTAATCCCAGCACTTGGGAGGCAGAGGTAGGTGGATCACCATGAGTTCGAGTCCACCCTGAGATTACATAGTGAATTTCAGGTCTGGGCTACAGTGAAACCCTACCTCGGGAAAAATAAATAAATAAAAAGAAGCTCCAAAAGGCCAAAGCTACACAGTCAGGTGTCTAGCAGCAATCCCACTGCTTGGTACCACATTACTGTTATACTCAGGTTTGCATTGCTGGTAAAAATTGGCCAATCAAGAGCAGCTTGTGGGAAAAAAAAAAGAGTTTTATTTTGGTTTGCAGGCTTAAGGGGGTAGCTCCATAATGGCAGGGAGAACAATGGCATGAATTCCGCAATCCCAGCAACCTCAAGGAATAACTAGTAAAACCACATTGAATTGGAAGTACTAGGTTGAGCACTAGATGCTAACCACGAAGTTTGCCTAGATTCTTTTTACAGTCACACATATTAGAGATAATTAAAATTCTGTGTTCAGATACAATATTTTTTCTTCTAATAGTAAATAAAATAATTTTTCAACATTTTTTTTTATTTTTCTAAGGCGTCTATATAAAAAGCCACCACTTGGTGCCTTAAAAAAAAAAAAAAGAATAATTTTACTCCTGATTTTAGTGTCTAAAATTCTGAGATCAAGGTTTCAGTATGACTGGCTTCATCTGAGATGACTCCGTGGCTGATCTGTGATCATCCTCTTAATGTCTTGTATGGTTCCCTATTAACATGTCACTATCTGAATTTCCTTCTAACATAGGGATAGCTGGCATATAAAATTAGGGACCACAGTAATACTATCAGTAGTAACTATCTTTGAGTATAATTGAATTTTGAGTTATCCAGAGACAGGATTTTGACATATTAGAAGAATGACAATGTACTCTACCACATAAGAACAGTATTTTTCTACTATCACAAAACCCAAAATATTACACTAGCCTAGAAGAAACTGCAAATTAAGATGGATCATTTAAAATATTCTCAGTAGAGGGTACTAATGAGCTGGCTGCACAAAACTGGGGTGGGGGCATCTCTCCATGGATCCTTTTGTTCCTTTGGTGAATGATGGAAAACAGAAAAGATTTATAAAGAACACCTCACACTGCAAGTTTATTAGAATCAAAAAAGAATTTTCAGAGTATGGAAGATGAACATGATTCCTGACCTTGCTGTCATTTTTATTAGAATGCACTAAGCCTTTTATTTTTCTGCTATAAGTAGCTATGGTTAAATTTCTCATATTTTCTGAGAGTCACTGGACAAAGCAACTTATGTGCCCAATTATTTGTAATCTTATCCATGTAAAATACAAATTAACAGACATAAAGATTGTTCTACATCAAAATCTACAGAATATTATAAAATCATTAAAAAATAAATCTGTATGACCAGAAAAAAACACAAAATGTAATTACAATTTTAGCTGTTCCATGTTAATTACATAATAATGAACTATGTCCACATTTACATTTTAAAGTAAGCTCTCCTACTTTAGTAAAACATTAATCTACATTTGACCCAATATTACAGAGAGATAATTAAATCATTTCCATATTGTTTTCCAGCACATATAAGAGGGTTTTATTCAGCTAATGATATAAGTACACAGAGTGAAACAGTGAGACTAACAAAGACTTTGTGTATACCATTGTTGGATAGAAACCATCACTTATACTCAAAAGTGGATATGATAACATAGTAATGCACCACACAACTATCACCATTGATTGTTCTATCATGGTAGATACACTTCCAAATTCTACAAAAACAAAACTTCTCCACATGATTATTTAATGTGTTTTTACATTAAAATAGTTTTCTTTATTTTTGAGTGAGAAACAGAGAGAAATAGAAAGACTGGGAGAGAGAGAATGAGCACGTCAGGGACTTCCAGCCACTGTGAAAAAACCCACATGCCCTTGTGGTGCATGTGCAACATTGGGCACTTGTGTCACTGTGCAGGTGGCTACATGGGACCTGGAGATTTGAACATGTTTTCTTAGGCTCCACAGGCAAGAACCTCAACCACTAAGCCACCTCTCCAACCCTGATTTTATATTTTTAACAATTTAGAAATGAAGATCTGTGCATGTGTCCATCCCTAAAATATAAAGGTTTTAAATTAATTTCCATAGTATTCATAACTCCTTGCCACCAAATGAAATGATTTTTTAAAATTAATTAATTATTTTTAATTGAAAACTTCCATAATTGTAAACAATATTCCATGGCAATTTCCTCACTCCCTTCACTTTCCCCTTTGAAACACTACTCTCCATCATATCCCCTCGCCACTTAATCAGTCTCTTTTTTCTTTTGATGTCATGATGTGTTCTTCCTATTATGATGGTTTTGAGAAGGTTGTGTCAGGCACTATAAGGTCATGGATATCCAGGTCATTTTGTGTCTAGAAGAGTATGTTGTAAGGAGTCCTACCCTTCCTTTGTCAATTACATTCTTTCCAGCACCTCTTCCACAATGGACCCTGAGCCATGGAAGTCGTGATTAAGATATTTCAATGCTAAGTGTTCCTCTGTCATTTTTTCTCAGCACCATGGTGCCAACTGAGTCATCCCAAGGTCACTGACATATGAAAAGATAACTTTCTCTAACCAAAAGTGAGAGAAGATTAATATAAGGATATGAACATTAAGAGAAGTGCTTACTGGGCAGTTTGATGAGCATAGTATATACATTTAGCCAGACACCAGCAGATGTTGCACCTCTAGGACTCATGACTATCCCTGTTGTAGGTTTTGCATATCAAGGACGTATTTCCTCCCATGGAGTGGGCCTCCAGTCAAATTAGAGGGCAGTTGATTTCTTCCCTAACAGATGTGCCACTATTGTACCCATTGGTTCATTTGGCCTGGCTGGCCAAATATAAGGCTTGCAGTGTCCAAGGTTGGGTATCTTTATTGGTGATTTCTCTCTCTCCCATTGAACTGCATGCAGCATGGCCTTTTGCAGCTTTCTTATAGATGGAGGAGGCTTTCAGCTCAGCTTCAGCAGGGTTTCTCAGTGGTCTTGCAACCCAAGTATGTGGAGTCTTCAGCAATAGGGTCTTATTATCTATTTCTGGTGGAAAGCCAAGGACCTTGACAATGGCCTGTGATGTTTTGGGGGCATCAGAGAACTCCCTGGCCAACAACTCACTGGAAGGTATCCCATTCCTGGCACTGAATATTTTCTAAAACAATTTATGGCTCCTGTGTCCAAAAACTTATTTATATCCTCTTATATTTTGATTAGCCCTCCCTCCACCTTTCCTTTACTCAGTCTCTTCCCCTGACCTCACTTAGGCCTTTTCACCCCCATTAATCTGTTCTTTCACTTACATATATACAACACCATTGTACTAAGTCCCCCTGCCCCTTCCTCCCTTTCTATTCCCTTTATATTTCCTTTCCAGCTTACTGGCCTCTGCTACTGACTTTTCTTACTACTCATAGAGAAGAGATGGCTTAGCATTGAGTTTGCCTGTGAAGTCTAAGGACCATGGTTCAAAGCTTAATTACCCAGTACCCACATAAGCCAGATGCACAAGGGGGCACACATATGTGAAGTTTGTTTGTAGTGGCTGGAGGCCCTGATGTGCCCATTCTCTCCCTGTGACTCTGTCTTTGTCTCTCTTTCTCTCCCTGATTCTCTGTCTGCCTGACTGTTGCTCTCAAATAAAAAAAAAAAAATGATTTCTTAAATTAATCAAGTAGTATTTAAGTTCATACTTCTGATTATTATAATCTATAAATATTCTATATCTGATACATTATTACATATTAATATGTAATATAAACACATGGCATACATTATATATTTGAAAACTTAAATACAACTCACATCTTAAAATTAAATGAAAGTTTCCTGTCTTTCAAAAAATATTACTTACAAGGCTTTAAGATGGTCCAGTGGTTTAAAGTACTTCCTGCTTACCCATAAAGGCCTGATGAGCCCTGGTACAGCCTGATTCAATTCCTCATTACTCAAGTAAACAGCTGGGCATGGGAATTAAGCCTTCTGATGAGCAAAGATATGAGAATCACTGAGGCTCATGAAAATGGCAAGAAGCAGAATCAGTAAGAGGAAGCACACAGATGAGCAATGTAGGATAAAAACCAGACATTCTCCTCTGGCTTCTGCACACACATGCATGGGACATGTACATGTACACATACACACACAAATGAATGTAGCACACACACAGAGATACAATCATACACACACATACCACATATATTACACACATGCATATGCGAAAGTACTCATTACACTTCCATTTTTGTTTGTCTCCTGTCACTTTAGTCATTTTATCATCTAATGTAGAAACACTTTAAGCATTTTTTTTTCTGATTAGGATAAATGGCAGAAAAAAATGTTGAACGTGTTTTATGAATACCGTCCCCAGAGTAATAACAGCAGAAGGAAATATGCAAAGGAAATATTTCATGGCATTAAAGGCTTATGTGAAATATCAGAGGGGAGAGTTTGTTATATAAACAAAAGAAAGGTTAAATAAGGTCTTGATGATTCAACAGGTTAACATTGGACAAGTTTAGAGTATTTCTAAAATTGTCATCAGGTTTTGTAAAATCACACATAACAATATTATTATTAAATTACTAAAAACAGATCTTTTTAGGTTGTAAAAAGAGAAAGAAGACAAATTACAAACTTCTTACTTGGTTACTTATTTACTTACTTTCTTACTGTAATGAAGCACACATTACAACAAATAGGTTAGCTTTAGAAAAGAAAAGTGAAGAGGAAATCCTTAGTGATGTTAAAGTAATGTTAAATGAATATTAAAAGGAATCACATTTTAATGAAGAAATTAACAAATTAAATGAAATATCATGGTTTAGAACTTTGATTTAGGTTAATTGACTCAAGGTCTATTTCTTTATAGATTTGGAAATTACATTGGATGTTCCTTAATTTCCCTTATCTTATCAATGACTACCTCTAATATAAAAATCCCTATCTCTAATATAAACTTTGTTAAGGTTAAAGAAAAGAAATCAATAATATACAATAAAAGTAAGCTGTTACTAATTGTCATCACTACCAAAAATTATCAAATATGAATAAAAAGTCTATGCTACAGATGAACCAATAAAGTGTCCGTGAGTGTATCTCAACTTGCTTTCATGTGTTTCTGTGGGTGTGTTTATATGTCAGATTTTAGTGACATTTATAGTCACAGTAAACCTAGCCCCTTACAATTCATTTCTATAAGCCTTAAAATATTTTCTTCACAAATATTTTATAACAAAATTAAGTTACAAATTGTGTTCTGCATTAGTGTGTGTGTGTGTGTGTGTGTGTGTGTGTGTGTGTGTGTACGTAGAATAATGAAATCACATTGGAAAGGGAAGTACTGGAGAGTCAAACTCTATTGGTAATGGCTTATGTCCTTAGCTGGGAGGTACATGAGTGTTTATTAAATCATCCTCCATGCATCTACCTATAACTAAAACACCGCATAGAACTTTTTAAAATTATAATTCAAGTAAAGTTAGGTACCATTGATAAAGGGCATGTTTAACAAATTTATAGGATATTATCAAATTTCAGTTAATACATGTCCCCATGTGTTAATGATA
Source organism: Jaculus jaculus (assembly GCF_020740685.1). Taxonomy (NCBI): domain Eukaryota; kingdom Metazoa; phylum Chordata; class Mammalia; order Rodentia; family Dipodidae; genus Jaculus; species Jaculus jaculus. The sequence goes on from NC_059104.1 coordinate 112,468,983, forward strand.
AATAATATTATGCTCACTGATTGCATACACCTCCACTTCCTATTTCTCTACTCCTTATCTCTTTAATATCCTCTGTTTCCTATGTGCTCAAATACTCATCTTACCTTAAGGATATTAAATTTCCTGTTCTGTTATTAGTGTTATTCTGGTTGAAATAATTCAGAGAGGGGGGTTGACAATATAAACGATAGGCACTCTGGTCGTGGATGGTACCAACATGTGGCTAGATTCATGAAAAGAAAATTATTAGCAGCTGGAATTGTTATTACTATTAACTTATTATTAATTAGTTGATACTGTATTGAAAAGAAAAAAATGACTACATAGAGTTTTAATTAATAGTACGTAGTGTTCAACCTGTTATTTCAAGCCATCATATTTGTATATTTACAGTAGTCCTCCTTTATGACTAAAAATATATTTCATCATACAGAGTGGATTCTTCAGAAATATTAATTATTTATTAATTTCAGAGAGAGAAATGCAGAGAAAGGGGAAGACAGACAGTGAGTATGGGCATACCACATACCTTCTGCCACTGTAAAACTCATGACACACATGCCACTTTGTGCATCGGGCTTTATGTGGATAGGAATCAAACCTGTGCCATCAAGTGACTTTACTAAAAAGCCATCTTTCCAGCCCCCACAGTGAATTCTTAAAGTGGCATGTAGTGCTGAGCCATATACATGATATACTATGTTTTACCTTATGGGAACATATAGCTAGTACATAAATTAGGCAAAATAAGCAATTAATAGAAACTAATGATCCAATATGATGATTTTCACAATATAGTCTCATGAAAATTATTTGAAACATATATTCATTTCTGGAACTTTTTATTGAATTATTTTTATAAAACAATTCAGTAGGAAGTCACAATTGAGGGAGAAGTGCTATATGTTAACCTAACTATAATGTTGCTATACTTATTATTAAAGAGAATTTAATAGTGGTAGGCATTCTTGTACCCAAGATTGATGGGAGCTTGACATTGGAGAGATAACTCATTTTTTTGGATATGATCCTTACTTGCTTTCCAGTTTCAGCTATGGGTTCCTACCAAAGATAGAAAAACTGGGACTGGAGAGATGGCTTAGTGGTTAAGTGCTTGCCTGTGAAGCCTAAGGACCCAGACCCCAGTTTTAGGCTTGATTCTCCAGGACCCACATTAGCAAGATACACAAGGGGCTGCACATCTGGAGTTCGTTTGCAATGGCTGGAGGCCCTGGCATGCCCATTCTCTCTGTATCTGCCTCTTTCTCTGTCTGTCTCTCTCAAATAAATAAATAAAAATAAACAAAAAATTTTAAAAATATAGAAAATCTGTATTTCCAGGATTAGGAATACACTGAAGAGTTTTAAACTGAAAACTTCCTTCTTTGGTCTGTGGGAGGGCCTCAGGGTCAATCCATGACATTCTTTATTCTTGGCTTGCTGGCAGAAGAGCAAATTAAACGACAAGAGTTTTCTCTCTGTCTATGACCTCTAAAGTTCCTTTTCTCATGAATGACATTCCAGCAAACCAGGCTTGACATATTTTCTTGTTTGTTTAAAATCAGTTGAAAAGCAAAAGCCAAAAAGCACTTTAGGGATGCACGGGGGTTTTTCACTTGGATTTATTGCAGAAAATATATTTATTGTCTATAAATAATTTACTTCCTGAATGGGTTTCAAGGCAGAGATTCATTTGTGTTTCAAGAAGTATAACAAGAGTGATGACTAAGAGCTTAATATAGACATAATCTCTACCTTGTACTGATTAGTTCTCCATGGATTTTTGTCATGCATTAATGCATAGCTGCAAAATGTTTGCCTAGTAATCCTTAAGTATGCTGCTTTGTGCCAGGTTTTTGTGAGAACCATTGTCCCTATAAGTGGTAAGAAAATGACCTCTGTAATTTTTCAGGTCTAGTTTTTGTATTGATCAATAAACAAGGTAAAGCAATATCCTTAAGTTGCAAAAGAAGCCAGCAGGGTAAATACGTGGATCTTAAAGTGCTTATCATGTCAGGGAATGGAGTTATAATCCCGTAAACCATGGCCATCATGGCAGTAATATATGCCTAGAATGGAGCAAAACTATGCAACACTGATAAAATAGGAGTGCTAAGAACAAGGCAACTGATGCAAGTGAAATGGAGAAGAAATATTTGGCAGAAACGGAAAATAGTGATGGATATGAAATCCATGATGAACCTGTGCAGGATTTGTCATGAAGGTATTGAAAAGACCTTGCAATTTATCTTATGAAATTACTTTTATGAGTTTTTTGGTCTGTAGAGTGAGGTCATTATTGAAAAACATTAATCAAGCTGGCATGCTTTGTTTTTACTACTGAAGAACCTAATTAATTAACATTTAGGCACATACTTCTTATCAGATTAGTTGACTCCAAACTAACAAAATGGAGTGGAAAGTTATCAATGGGCAACTTCTTCTGTGTGTATAGGAAAAAAATAAATTCAATTATAATTTATAAATTGTCTTCTGTGACTTATTTTACCTCCTTAATTAATAGTTTTGTACATCTGCTATACACAGACACCAGAGATCAAACTAAGTCTGAGAAATGAAAATGTCAGTCCAGGAATGTGAATCACTACTGGAAAAAGGAAAAAAGGGAATATGCTAAACCCAAGTACATAAAAGAAGGAGTAAGAATCATAGCCTCCATGATGTTTTGCAAATTGTAATTTATGGCACTTGAAGATAAGAGTTCAGAAATGAGAATTCTCTTCCAATGCTAAGCCATCTCTCCAGCCTAAGTCTTGTGTTTTTCGACAGACCTTGAACATACAATCTGGTCAACACCATGTTGCTTCTCTTCCATCTAACTGGGTAGAAAACTATTGCATACATCCATGAGTCCCTTGTATGATTTTAGCACTAAATTATGGTGCTTACCTGCAAAGCCAAGAGACCCAGATTCAATTCCCCAGAACCCACATAAGCTAGGTGCACATGGTACTATATATGTTTGAAGTTCGTTTACAGTGGCTAGAAGCCCTGTTGCACAAATTCTCTCTCTCTTCCTTTCTCTCTCTCTCTCTTTCTCTTTCTCTCTCTCTCTCTCTCTCTCTCTCTCTCACACACACACACACACAAATAAACATTAAAAAATTCAAGACTCAACACTAGTGGTTCAATTAAATAAAGTGAAGATGAAATTAATCCACAGAGAAATACTAGCATAACTGCATTTTTATTCCCATCCTGGATCAAAGATACTTACAAAAAAAAATAATCTCATGCTGATGAAGTTAAAGGTTAATGAGGACTGAATGCAAATCCTTCAACATGCAGGTGTTAAAAAAGATATTGAGAAGGAATACAGGCAGCATAGGGCTAGAACTAAAAATGCAGTTTTATCAACCATGTACAATGAAACCTTCTCACATAGTGTCTGCTGGTACATAAGAAACTAAACTGTCCAGAACTTGTAGCAATATGAGTAGCATAAAACATATTTTCAAATCTAGGGAAAATTGTGTCCTAGTTTTGGAAGAAACTTTAGTCACATTCAAGAAAATATTACTCAATATGCTCCCATTAACGTTCTATGAATTTTAAAAAAAAGACTAAGGCTGAACGTTTGTTTATTTATTTTTTTAAGATTTTGAAATGTCACTCATTCTGCCATTTTATATTCCCTTAGACATAAAATTTTATGGCTTTGTGAATTTTTACAGATATCGTGCTTCAGCAGGGCTCAGTGTCATTTGCTACTGCTACCACACCATTATAGTATCCTTACACCCAAAACTATTACACCTGGGCTGGGGTCTGGTGCAGCAATGGCATCATGATTCATGTAAGTCCCTTTTCTTGCTAGTCTTTCTGCTCTTCCAGAAAAAAAAAAAAAAAAAAAGAACTGTTTCTGACAACTGATTATTGAGTTTCCTACAGCTAATCAATACATTTTATTGATGCATATCTATCTTCTTTCAAACAAGTTTTGCTATAGAAGTTTGTAAATAATCTTTAAAGAAAAAATAATGCAAGGTTTACCATGAGGTCTCATTTGGCTAGCTAACAGAAAGGCAATTTAACTCAATAGAATTCCCCTATCAGATTGATACTGAAGCTTTCAATGGGGGGAGAACACATTTTGTGAAGAAAGATAAAAGTACATGAACAAAAGGAGGAAGTATGGGCTGGAGAGATGGCTTAGTGGTTAAGCCCTTGCCTGTGAAGCCTAAGGACCCTGGTTCGAGGCTCCATTACCCAGGACCCACAACAGCCAGATGCACAAGAGAGCACACATGTCTGGAGTTCGTTTGCAGTGGCTCTCTCTCTCTATCTGCCTCTTTCTGTCACTCTCAAATAAATAAATAAATAAATAAAAATGAACAAAAAAGTTTTTTGATTTTTTTTTAAAGGAGGAAATCTGTTAAGAGTTTGCACACTTCCCCACTCACTGCTGATGGTAGGATAATCTCCAAAGCCATAACATTTATCACCTTTGTATTGAATTTTCTTTTCTTTCTGGAAGCTCTTCAATCATAAGCAGATGTTTCAGCAACTGAGACAGCTTAGTGGCAAGCCAAACATTTATTAAAGCCTACAATTAATAGGCAGTGTCTCATCATCCTATGTCTCAAATGTGGTCAAGGGCAGTGTGTCCTTCTCCAGTAGAATAATAATGCAGAAGTTGGCCCACACTGTTTTCTACACATAAGTGTAAGGGAATTGGGCAATTTCTATCATGTCTATCTTTAATCCACAAGGAACTGTTACTATATGAAAGTAGTCCCAATCAGCCATGTAAAGAGGAGCCAAGGTGTCTGAAAGCTTGGCTGAACTTTACAGTAACAACCAACACAGACTTCTTGTAATTTGGGTGAGCCCATCTTTGAAAGGGTCTTTCAGATCTAGTCAAAGCTGACTCAACAGGTCCCGGATTGAGATCCCAGCACAACCTGTGTTCACAAAGCCATTGATAAGAGAACTAAATGATTATGCACTTTTATTCAAATACCTTTTGGGTGGTGATTTATCTACTTGAATAATGTCACATGATGAACATCTACAACTAATTAAGTTTCCTCTTTTCAACGTGAATGTTCCATATTTACTTGTATCAAGGAAGCATCCTCTTAACAAAGCTGCTTATCATACACTTCAATAGATAAACAATTCCTTTTGCTGTACAGACTATTAAACAGAAGGAAGCAGTTTGATTAAAATAATGCACATTTGATTTGAATTAATAACCCTCTAAGAAATATTGTAAATGACCATATTTTTAAAATTTATTTTTAACTAATATAAAAATATCAAAATGTACATGTTAATGTAATACCATATGCTACTTGACACGTGTGTACAATATGCAATATTTAGGTAAGGTTGGACAAATTTATTTTCTAAGCAATGATCATGTTTCTATGACACGATCTTTTAAAATCTTGGTATTCTGAGGTGTAAAGAATATTACAGAAATACCCCTCTCCTGGTATACCATCTTATTTTGTATCCTATATCTACCCTCTTATTCCTTTAGTTACACCTATATAAACATTAAAAGTTAGTATCTGCTTATGAGATAGAAACTTTTTTTCCAGTTTCATCTTCTATCTTTCAGCAAAGTTCATAATTTAGGTTTTATTTTCAATTGAGTAAAATTTATGTGTGTATATGCACCACATTTGCATTACCCAGCAGTGAGCATAGATATGCTAGTACCTCTTGGTAAAGTATAGAATTTTGAGAGTACATGCTCAATAGTGGTATAGTTCATCCATCGGATACTTCTCATCTCTCTCTCTTTAAGAAATGCCCATAGTATGGGCTGGAGAGATGGCTTAGCGGTTAAGCGCTTGCCTGTGAAGCCTAAGGACCCCAGTTCTCCAGGTCCCACGTTAGCCAGATGCACAAGGGGGCACACGCGTCTGGAGTTCGTTTGCAGAGGCTGGAAGCCCTGGCGCACCCATTCTCTCTCTCTCCCTCTATCTGTCTTTCTCTCTGTGTCTGTCGCTCTCAAATAAATAAATAAATAATTAAAAAAAGAAAAAAAGAAATGCCCATAGTAGTATATGCATCAGTTTGTACTTCAAACAACTTCACCAGTGTTTGTTTTCATAAGTTTTAATTGTTGCCTCTCTGACTAAGGTGAGATGGTTTTAGAATGAATCTTTATGTCTCTTATTAGGTTATAAGTTCCTTCAGGGTAGAACTAAAATTACTTCATGTATATCTCCTCAAACACACCTTGTGCAGTGCACTCAGCACATTCACAGTGTACTAATATTTTCTACTTGTTTGTCAAAATGTGGCTAAATATTTTAAAACACATTAAAATAATGCAATAGGTTGGTGATATGCTTGACTTGTAATGCACCGGTTAAAATATCTATTACAATTGTTAATTAATTTTCAAATGGCATGATTCCATTACAATCCTTTAATAGCTACCACATAAAAATATCATGTGATTCTTTTCATAGATTTCATGAGTAACTTTGTTCATTCATCTGTCTCCATGAATTTCTTTTATTGCTCTTTTCTAAGAGGTTTCATTGCCAACTTTGGTTCACATCAAATATTTTTTTTTTTAAATGCACTAGACATAGATTTGAGAGGTTACTATTCTTGTAGGGAAAGCCAAAGGATCCAGGTTCAATACCCAGAGACCTCCATAAGTCAGAAGCACAAGGTGGCACATGTGTCTGGAGTTCCTATCCAATGGCTGGAAGCCCTGGTGTACCCATTTACTATCTCCTTCCCTCTCTCTGTTTCTCCCCCATGAAAATGAATAAAAATATTTTTAAAAATAAATAAATTATCTAAATATTTCAAGTTTCTTGTGGATGTGTCTGTCTGCATGTGTATGCATGGGGTTATGTGTGCACACCCATGCTATCACATCAGATTTTTATGTACATGGGTTCTGGGGATTGAACTCAGTTCTTATACTTGCATAGAAAGGACTTTATTAACTGAACCATCTCACCTTCCCTTCTGATTTTGACATGATAAATACATTGTCATAATCATTCTTATGGCCATCGAGGATTATAGTTTCTTTTGTGAGAAACATCTAATTAATAAATTTAATTTCTTATGTTTCACAAGAATTATTCAAGAGAGAAACAAATCATAATCACATATAATACCATATCTGTAGAAATATACAACATAATCATTAAATTAATATTAGAAATAACTGAATTATAATCATGTAGCATACAAATTCAATGAAAAGTAAAATAGAGAAAATAAAATTTTAAAAAGAAAATGTGCCATATTGAAAAGCTTTAAAAATATATCCAGTAATACCAATGTCTGTATCAAAAAGTCTCAACTGAAAATTACTCTTTATTTTTGTAGTCATTAAATACAGTCAAGTTGGTACCATTATTAGCCTCCTCCTTTTTCTCCCCACTGTGCATGGACCCTCCTTGTTGGGGTATATGGGTTGTGAATTGTGGGGTTACCCTTTAGTTTTGGGTAGAAGGAAATGTCACTGGGTGTCATGACCCAACATGTGGCTCTGACATTCTTTCTGCTCTCTCTTCTGCAAATTTCCATGAGCTATGTTGAGTTCACATTAGGTCTGTTTCTATATTGATATTTTGGGTGCCTCTGACTCTGGATATCTGGTTTGGTAGGGGTTGATTGTTTCCTGTGTCTATCTCCTTCACCATTGTGCTGGGCCTCAGTTCACCAAGAAAACAGCATTCTTTCATGTTTCCCCAATTACTCTTAGTTTCAGGTGGGGCTCTTTGTGGTATGATGGGACAGTTCTTTACTTAGGATCTATCTGAAAAAGAGAAGCAGAGTCTCCAATGGAGAGTAAAATTAGCACCAAGTAAATGTGATAACCATTGTTTTTTAAAGAGAGTTTAGTGGAGAGAAGGTTCATTTTTGCGTATGGTTCTGACTTGTTTCCCAGCTCCAGCTATGGGTTAGGTTGCACTGAGCAGATCAGTTAGCCAAAACAAGAGCAGCTGGTTTCCCACCATGGCTCTGCACCACTATTGCACTTGTATGAGCATCACATCAGGTCGTTTGCTGTTAAGTAGGTTAGACCATGAGTTGCTTGGAAAGATATTGGTCATTATCCACCAGCCGCTCACTTAGCACCTTCCAGCACTAGACACTAACTGTCTGGGAACTGACTCTCTTCCAGCTTCCAGCCATGTTGCTCCATGATACGTGCCAACAGTGTATGGTGTCTTCAGCAGTAGGGTCTTCCTACTAACCTATGGTGGGTCATCAAGTGCTCTGACATAAATCTGTCTTCTTTTGAGAGACCTTGTAGGTCTCTGTGATCAGAAGGTCATTGTGTATGATATCCACCTGCTGGTGCTGGGAGTTACAGACCAGCACCCAAGAAGAGAGGGAAGAAAAGGATAAGTGATATAAAAGAGATAAAGATATATAAAGAGAGAGAGAGAGAGAGAAGCATAAACTGGAGGAGATCATGGTCCATTTTCATTGTACCCTCTCCAGGGCCTTGTGAATTGGGTGTGCCCTCTAAGGGCCTGGTGGAGGTTGAACCATTTTGTTGGTCTTTGAGGATGTAGAGTTTTATGGTGACATTGCCTTTTGGGTCCAGTTTTGTGTCCCCCCCCAACCCCTTCCCTTACCTTCCACTCTCTCCCCACTCTCCCTATTGTCTAGTCCTCAAGATGCTTAGTAGGCATGTCAGAAATTTGGGTGGATACAGGTTAGGAGCTGTAGATGAGAATATGTGTCAATTATCTTTTTGTGATTGGATGAGGTCACAGAGAATAAGCTGTTCCAGGTTTGACCATTTTTCTTCAAATTTCATTGTGTCATTTTTCCTTATTGATGTGCAAAATTCCATTGTGTAGATATACCACATCCTAGTCATCCATTCATCTAATGATAGACATCTGTGTTGATTCCAGCTCTTGGCTATTATGAATTGAATAGCTATAAAGAAAGTTGAGCAAATTTCTGTAAGCTGGGGAATGGAGCTTTTAGGGTACATGCCCAGTAAGGGGATAACTGGGTCTGTTGGTAACCCTATAGTCAGATTTTTAAGTGGTCTCCATATTGCTTTCCAAAGTGTTTGTACACTTTACATTCCCACTAACAGTGGATGAGGGTTCCTATTTCTCCACATCCTTACCAACATTTGTTTGCATTTGAGTTTTTGATGTTTGTTATCCTTACTTGGATAAGGTGGAATTTCATAGTTTTAATTTGCATTTCCCTGATGATTAAGGATGACAAACATTTCCTTAGGTGTGTGTTTTGCCATTTGTATTTATTCCTCTGTGAACTGCCTGCACAGTTTCTTGCCCAATTTTGTGAGTAGGTTGTTTATCTTTTTATTGTTTAGGATTTTGTGTTTAGATTCTAGAGATTAAGCCTCAATCAGTTTGATAATCAGCAAATATTTTCTCCCATTCTGTGGGTAATCTATTGGCTCTACTTATTGTATATTTGTCTGTAAAGAAACTTTTCAGCTTCACAAGATTCCATTGGTTGAGTGATTGTTTAAGACCCTGTGGTAGCTACTGAAGTTTTGATCAGGAAGTTTTTTCTCATTCCCAAATATGGAATGTTCCTCCTAACTTTTCTTCCAGAAGTAGCTAAGTTTCCGGTCTTATATTGAGGTCTTTGATCCATTTCAACTTGAGTGTTGTGCATGGGGAGATGTGTGGATCAAATTTCAGTTTCTTGCATTTGGTTATCCAGTTTGTCCAGCACCATTTGTTGAAGATGCCGTCTTTTTTTTCCAGCATATATTGTTAGGGCCTTTGTCAAATATCAAGTAGCTGTAGTTCCTTGACCCAAAGTCCAGGTCTTCAATTTTATTTCATTGGTCTATATTGTTTTTATGCCAGTACCATGCTGTTTTTATTACTATGGCTTTATAATATACCTTTAGATCAGGTATGGTGATGCCTCCAAAGGTGTTTCTTTTGCTGAGGATATGCTTGGGTATATGAGGCCTTTTAATTTTCCATATGAATTTTAAGATCGATTTTTCTATCTCTGTGAGGAAATATGTTGGGGTTTTAATGGGAATTGCATTAAATCTATAGATTGCCTTTGGAAGGATTGCTATTTTCATAATGTTAGTTCTGCCCATCCAGGAGCATGGGAGGTCTTTCCATTTTCTTAATTCCTCCTCAATTTCTTTTTTGAGTGTTTTTATGTTTTCATTATATAGATCTTTCATTTCCTTGGTTAATGTTATTCAAAAGTATTTTATTTTATTTTTTGTTGCTATTTAAAAATGAGACAATGTCACTTATTTCTTTCTCTGTATCTTTGTAATTTGCATATAGAAAGGCTACTGATTTTAGTACATTGATTTTGTATCCTGCTACATTGCTGATGTAATACATCACTTTTAAGAGTTTTGGAATGGAGGCCCTAGGGTCTCTTACATATAGAAACGTGTCATCTATGAATAGAGCTAACTTAACTTCTTCCTTTCCAAATTGTATCCCCTTTATTTCTTTCTCTTGTCTTATTGGGTGATATAGGACTTCCAGTACTACATTGTAGAGCAGAGGTGTGAGTGGACACCCCTGTATTGTTCCTGATCTCAATGGGAATTCCTTCAATCTCTCTCCATTAAGTATTTCTTGGGCCTTATGAGCTTTGTATATAGCCTTTATTGCTAAGATATACGCCTTCCATGTTGATTCTCTCCAATATTTTGATCATGAAATGATGTTGTATTTTGTCAAAGGCCTTTTCTGCATCTATCAAAATGATTATGTGGTTTTGCTGTTTAGCCTTATTTATGTTGTGTATTATACTGACGGATTTCCATATGCCAAACCACCCTGCATTCCTGGGATGAAGCCCACTTGATCGTGATGGATAATGGATTTGATGTATTGTTTAATTCTGTTTGTGAGGATTTTCTTCAGGATCATTCCATCTAACTTCATCAGGGAAATAGGCCAGTAGTTTTCTTTTCTTGTGGCATCTCTGCTTGATTTTGGAATTATGGTGATACTAGTTTCATAGAAGGAGTTGGGGAGCTTTCTCTGTTCTCCAATGGTCTGTCACATTTTGAGAAAGATTTGTTTCAGTTTTTCATGAAGGTTTGATAGAATGCAACTGAGAAGCCATCTGGTCCTGGATTCTTCTTACGGTGGAGTTTTTCTTATTAGCTTTTCAATCTCAATGAGTGTGATAGGTTTGTTTAGGAAATTAATCTCCTCTGAGTCTAGCTTAGGTAGATGGTGTACATCCAGGAATTTATCCATTTCCTCCACATTATCCAGTTTTGTGGAGTAGAGGTTTTTCAAATATGTCCTGATGATTCTTCCAATTTCACTTGTCTGTTGTGACCTCTCCTTTTTCATTTCTAATTTGGTTAATTTGAAGAGCCTCTTATTTTTGCTTGATCAAATTGGCCAGGGATTTGCCAATCTTGTTTATTTTTTTCAAAGAATCATCTCTTTGTTTCATCAATTTTATTAATTGCTTTCTTAGTATCCAATTCATTAATTTCTTCTTTGATCTTAATTATTCTTTCCATGTGGAGCTTTTTGGGTTGGATTCTTCTTACTTTTCCAATGACTTTAGGTGGATAGATAGGTTATTAATTTGGGATCTCTCTGTTTTTGTTATGAAGGCATTTAATGCTATGAATTTTCCCCTGAGGACTGCCTTCATTGTGTCCCATATATACCATGTGTTCTCATTGTAATTCATTTCTAGAAATTTCTCAATTTCATTTTTTTATTTCATTCACTACCCACTTATTGTTTAAAAGTGTGCTTTTCAGTTCCAGGAGCACATGGGATTGTTGGTGGTTGTTTTGTTGTTAGTTTCTAGCAATATACCATTGTGATCTGATATCATGCAGGTGAAAATTACTCTAAATACTTAAGGAGGTACTTGATGACTAGATGTATCATATTAAATATTTATTATCAATATGTTAGTTTCTTCTAAATTCTGACATAGATTTAACTTGGTTACAATAAACATTTTATTGACAGCAAGGTGTAGTGTCACATGCCTTTAATCCCAGCATTTGGGAGGTAGAAGTAGAAGGATCATAGTGAGTTTCAGCCCCCCCTGAGACTACATAGTGAATTCCAGGTCAACCTGGGCTAGAGTGAAACTGTACCTTTAAAAATTAACACCACCAATAAAAAAAATAGTGGTTTTTATCTTGTATATGGATCCAAACTGATTATATGCATATTATAAATGTAACATAACCTTATAAGGAAGTAAAAAATACACATCATAAGGATAAGTCAATACACAACATAATGCTATTATTAGTGCAGAAAAGGAACTCACATTGAAAGATGCATGATTAATATGAAATATACTACATAAAATGGATTTGATGCCATTCCCAGGGTTATTTTGAAATTGTTGATAGTTGTTCACAGGCATAGTAAAGCTTACAGAAAGTGATTTGAGATGACTGGCAGTATTTCAGGTACATAGAGAAACACTTACAAGAACAGATAACACACTGTCTATCCATGTGTATTGATGGAACTACCTGAGAAATGTTACACTCTCTATTTGCTGAAAACTGGAATGTAAGGAACTCCATAAAGCAAGATCATTCTAATGCATGTGCCAAACAAAACCTACTGTCTTCAATACAATTAAAACTCCAAAAACATCAATGAGGAAAATACAGAAAATCCAACAAAAATGAATGAGCTAATGGAGCAGGCACACTCAAAGCAATATATCTTATGGAAATAAGTATGATAAAAGATATTAACTTTGAGGATAGCTGTGAGCCTCTTAATTAAAATTACATGATACAAGCAAAAATTCAAAAAGGGTCAGGACTAGAATCAAGCATTAAGATTGAAAATTAGCAGAGTGGGTCAATTGATAGCTTCTAGCCCAACTGCTATAAGATTGAATCAGTAAATTGTCTTTAAAGCATTCTTAAGAAAACAACACACATTAGTTTGTTAATGACCTAGAATTTTTACTTCTGGGAACAAACTTCCAAAAATTAACCAATTATAGGCATGCAGATAAACAAAGGTTTAGTTATATATGAAATATCAATGTGATTATAGCAGCATTGTTTGCAAAGGCCGAAAATGTAAGCACCATGAAATTCTGTCAGCAGAAATATGTGGTGTTTACAACTTGAAACTCGATAGGATAATTTAAAAATCTATGTTATCTATAATATAGAAGAAATTATACAGCTAAGATTCAAAAAAAAAAGCCAAGTACAAAAGATTCTGTGTTGTTTACATTAATATTTCAAACATAGGAAAATCACAATTGCAATAGAAATCCAACCTGTCCTGATTACCTTATAAGGAAGGCATAAGGAGTCATAGGGGGAGCAAGGCATTTTTTTCACTTTAAAGAGTAGCTCGTTTCATTATTCATATGCACAGAGAAAAGAAGATAACCTTTCAACGCTCTTGTGAAGGTGTCATTACGCTGATATAAAGCCAGAAAAGCTTTCAGAGAAAAGAATGCCCATTCCACTTGTGACTATCAAAGTGAAATCTGAAATAAAGTATTAGCATCAAAGTCCAGCACCACATTAAAATAGAAACATACATGATTAAATGGAATTTCTTCCACAATGGTCAAGGTGGTTTTAAATTCGAAGCACCTAATTTCAATATCAAAATGAGAGTTATTGAAAGGGAGCAGATGAATACATTTTAGGAGATGAGTGTGATGCACATCCTTTCATCAGTGATCAGCAATGTGTAGCCAACTCAAGAACAAAAAAAAAAAATTAATAGATTTTATTTAAGTAGGCACTGCTAATTACTTTTGCAGTTAAATGTGTTTATATCCACAGTGGGTAGAAGAAACTAAGACTATAAATGGGGTTATGGTTTTCTGTGCTCTTCTTTATTATAATACTGTTTTCTGAAATAGAAAAAAAAATACAATCATCCAAATATTTGTGAAAAGACACATGGTTGCACCATAAGTTGAACAGTATTTGATTCTATAGATATAAATTAGGACACAATAACTTGTATCGTTACCAAGTTATAGTGATTTTGATGCTGTTAGTTCTAGGGATACATTTTTAGAAACACTGATACAGACTTCAGATATATTTATGGAAATCTTGTATACACAGACAGAGTGAGAGAGAGAGAGAGAGAGAGAGAGAGAGAGAGAGAGAGAGAGAGAGAAAGAAAGAAAGAAAGAAAGAAAGAAAGAAAGAAAGAAAGAAAGAAAGAAAGAAAGAGATAGTGTGTTCCTAATATCATTGCTATAATCATGTCGTATTTTGATGCCTGGGAATGGACCTGGAACAAGTTTCTCAAATGAGAAAACTACATGAAAATCATCTTATATTATTTATATATTATCATAATATCTTTCTTGCTAACTGACAAATGTATATTATTCATGGCCATAATTTAATAATCTTGCCATAATATATGAAAACTTCATAGTTGCACAATCTCTGTACTGTGCTGGCACTGGTAATGTGACTTTTGTCTCTAAATTAACTTTTTTTATTGTTAGTTATGTATACAGAGTGTATACAGCCATATTCGTACCATCATTAGCCTCCTACATATTCTCTCCCCTCTGCAGGGACCCTCCTCATTGGGGAATGTGGGTTGTGCATTGAGAGGTAAGCTATCAGTTATGAAGTAAGAGGCAATGTCTCTGTGTATAATGTCCCAATATGTGGCACTAACAATCTTTCTGGCCCCTCTTTAGAAAACTTCCCTGACCCATGTTGGGTTCATTTTAGGTCTACTTCAGTGATGAGGTCTTTGGAGCCTCTGTGTATCCAGATATCTGGTTTGGTAGGAGTTGAGTGTTCTCTGTGTCTGTCTCTTTCACCCTTATGCTGATAACAGGATTGGAAAGAAAGCAGCACTCTTGCTCATTTCCCCAATTACTCTGTGGTTTCATCTGGGTCCCTGGTGAGGTGTGATCAGCTGATTCTCTCCTCAGATTCTGTGTCAATCAGAAAAAGAGAAGCAAATTCTCCAATTCAGAGTGAAGTCAGCACCAGATAAATGGGATAACCATAATTTTTTTTAGAGATAATTTAATAGGTGTAGGACCTCATGTAGCCAACCATTGGTAGGATCTTAGTAATGGAGGGCAGGCTCATTTTTTGGATGTGGCTCTGACTTGTTTTCCAGATCCAGCTATGGGTTCCATTCCATTGAGATGCTTATTAGGTATGTCAGCATCTTGGGAAGTTTCAGGTTACAAGCCACAGATGAGTGAGACCATGCAAAAATTATTTTTCTGTGTTTGGGGGAGTTTGCTGAGAATGACCTGATCCAAGTTCAACCATGTTTCTTCAAATTTCACTATGTCATTTTTCCTTATTGCTGTGTAGCATTCCATTGTGTAGATATAACACATTTTAGTTATTCATTCATCTAATAATGGATATCTGGATTGCTTCCAGCTCTTAGCTATTATGAACTGAACAACTATAAATATGATTGAGTAAATCTCCCTGAACTGTAGATTTTAGGGTAAATGCCCCAGTAAGGGAATAACTGGATCTGTTTGTAACTCTGCAGTCAACCTTTTTAGGAGTCTCCATATTGCTTTCCATAGAGGTTGTACCATCTTACATTCCCAGCAACAGTGAATGAGAGTTCCTAGATCTCCAAATCCTTGCCAACACTTGTTTACATTTGCTTTTTTAATGTTTGCTATCCTTACTGTGGTAGGGTGGAATCTCATAGTTGTTTTAATTTGCATTTCTCTGATGATTAAGGATGATGAACATTTTTTAAGTATGTGATTGCCATTTGTATTTCTTCCTCTGAGGACTCCCTGTTCAGTTCTTTGCCCCATTTTGTGAGTAGATTGTTTGAAACTTTTATTCTTTGGGTTTTTGACATCTCTGTAGAATCTAGATATTAGCACTCTTTCAGTTGTGTAGCCGGGAAAAATTTTCTCCAATTTTATGGGTAAGCTATTGGCTCTTCTTATGGTATGTATGTCTGTGAAGAAAATTTTCATCTTCATGTGATCCCAATGGTTGGAGTGATTGCTTAAATTCCTAGGCTAGGGCTGGAGAGATGGTTTAGTGGTTGAGCACTTGACTGTGAAGCCTAAGGACCCTGTTCAAGGTTCAATTCCCCAGGACCCACATTGGCCAGATGCACAAGGGGGTGCATGCATCTGGAGTTTGTGGCTGGAAGCCCTGGCATGCCTTTTCTCTCTGTCTACCTGCCTATTTCTGTATCTCTCTCTCTCTAATATTAAATAAATAAAAATAAAAATAACATAAGTAAAATATAAATTCCTGAGCTAATGAAGCTTTATTAGGATGCCTTTTTACATTTCTATATCATAAAAAGTTCCACCTATTTTTTTATTCCAGTAATAGCCAAGTTTCTGGTCTTATATTGAGGGCTTTGATGCATTTGAACTTGAATTTTGTGCATGGCAAGATGTGTAAATCAAGGTTCAGTTTCCTGCATGTGATTATCCAGTTTGTCAAGCACCATTTTTTGATGGTGCTGTCTTTTTTCCCTACATGGTAAGGGCCATTGCCAAATATCAAGTAGCTGTAATTACTTGACCCAAAGTCCAGGTCATCGATTCTGTTCCATTGGTCTATAATTGTGGTGTTATTTTTATGTCAGTGCCATGTTATTTTTATTGCTATGGTTTTGTAATATACCTTTGGATCAGGTACGGTGATGCCTCCAGATGAGTCTCTTTTGCTGCAGAAATGCTTAGATAGATATCCAAGGCCTTCTGCCATTCCAATTGAGTTTTGAGTTATTTTTTTTTCTATCTCTCTGAAGAACAATATTGAGATTTTTTTATTGGTATTGCATTAAATTTGCATATTGCCTTTGGTATGATCCCCATTTTCACAACATTAAATCTGTCTATCCAGGAGCATAGGTGGTCTTTTCATTTTCTCAAGTCCTCCTCAAGGTCTTTCTTAAATATTTTTATATTTTTATTGTGTAGGTCTTTCACATTCATGGTTAATGTTATTCCAAATATATATATGTATGTATATAGTAAAATGTCAGTTATGTCTTTCTTTATATCTTTTTATTTTTCATATAGAAAGCCTACTGATTTTTGTATGTTGATTTTGTATAGTGCTACTTTGCTGAAGTTATTAATCACCTTTAAGAATAAAAAGCATTATCTACTTTGATCAAGTAGGCTTCATCCCAGGAATGCAAAGGTGGTTCAGCATATGTGTCTATTACATATAAAATCATGTTGCCTGCAAATAGAGCTAACTTTATTCTGTCTTTCCAATTTATATCCCTTTTCTTTCTTTTTCTGTCTTATTGCTTGAGCTAGGACTTCCAATACTATGTTCAATAGCAGATGTGAGAGTGGCCACCCCTGTCTTATTCCTGATCTCAATGGAAATTCCTTCAGTCTGTCTCCATTAAGTAATATTTGGGGTTTAGGAGCTTCATATATATGCTTTATTATGTTGAGATATAGACCATCCATGCTAATTCTTTCCAATGATTTGATTATGAAGTGATGTATTTTGTCAAAGGCCTTTTATTTTTGCATGTATATAAATGCTCATGTGGTGCTTGTATTTTAGCTTATTTATGTTGTGTATTACATTGACAGATTTCCATATGTTGAACCACCCCTGCATTCCTGGGATGAAGCCTACTTGATCAAGGTAGACAATGCATTTGATGTGTTGCTGAATTCAGCTTGTGAGGATTTTGATAAGGAACTTTGCATCTAAGTTTATCAAGGAAATAGGCTCATAGTTTTCTTTTCTTGTGGCATCTCTGCCTGGTTTTGGTATTAGGGTTATACTGGCTTCATAGAAGGGGTTGGAGAGCTGTCCTTGTTCTCTGATTGTGTGGCACAGTCTGAGAAATAGTGGTTTCAGTTCGTCCATGAAGGTTTGATGGAATTCAGCTAAGAAGCCATCTGGTCCTGGACTCTTCTTTTGGGGGAGGTTTTTGATTACCTTTTCAATCTCAATGGGTGTGATAAATTTGTTTGGGATATTAATCTGCTCTGACTTTAGCTTTGATAGGTGGTATGTGTCCAGGAATTCATCCATTTCCTTCATATTATCCACTTTTGTGGAGTAGACATTTTCAAAATAAGTCTTGATGATTCTCCCAATTCACTTGTGTCTGTTGTGATCTCTCCTTTTTCATTTCAAACTTTGTTAATTTGGAGCATCTCCTGTTTTTGCTTGATTAAATTGGCCAGAAGTTTATGAATATCGTTTATTTTTTCAAAGAACCAACTGTTTGTTTCAACAATTTCCTTGATTGTTTTCTTAGTTTTCAATTCATTAATTTCTGTTCTGATATTAAATATTTATTTCCATCTGGAGCTTTTTGGGCTGGATTATTCTTGTTTTTCCAGTGCCTTTAGGTGGATGGTTAGGTTATGGATTTTGGATATCTCTGTTTTTGTTATGAAGACATTTAGTGCTATGAATTTTCCCCTGAGGACTGACTTTATAGTACCCACAGATGTTTGTATGTTGTGTTCTCATTGTAATTAATTTCTAGAAATATTGCAATTACATTTTTCATTTTGTTCACTACCCATTTATTTCTAAAGGTGTGTTGTTCAGTTTCCAGGAGATGATATTCCTGACACTTCTTTTGTTGTTAATTTCTTGAAATACAGCATTGTGATCTGATATCATGCAGGATATTTTGTCAATCTTCTTAAATATATGGTGACTGGCTTTATGACCAGTATATGATCTATTTTACAGAAGTTCCATGGGCTGCTGAGAAGAATGTGTATTCTGTGGATTTTGGTTCAAATATTCTGCAGATATATGCTAGGTCTAATTGATCTATTGTTTGTTGAACTATCTCACTTCTCTGTTAATTTTTTTGTTTGGATGATCTACCTATTGCTGATAGTGGAATATTGAAGTCCCTAAATATGATGGTGTTGGTAGTTTTTCTGTCTTGTTGACACAGAGGTTTTGTGTTATGAATTGTGGTCCACCTGTGTTTGGTGCATAAAGATTGATGACTGAGATATCCTTTTATTTGGTCAGTCACTTGATAAGTAAGAAGTGTCCTTCTTTGTCTTTTTTGATTACTTTTGGGTTGAAGTATATTTTATCTGATATTAGTATAGCTACGTCTGCTTGTTTCTTATTTCTGTTTGCTTGGAATATCATTTTCCACCCTCCCATCCTGAGGAGGTGCCTGTCTTTAATGGTGAGGTGGACAGCAGATTGAAGGGTATAATTTTCTGATCCACCCTATTAGCTTATTTCTCTTGATGGGTGAGTTAAGGCCATTAATATTTAGAATAATGACTGTGAGGTTTGATCTTATCCCAGCCATATTGTGGTGGTTTATGTGGTTTGGTCTTTTCTTGGACTTTGTAGTTTTTTATGCCTTTTCTGAGCTTGGGTATTGTGATCCGCTTCTTGTAAGTACTTGAGGTTGATTATTTGATTCTTCTGTGTGGAGAATTTCCTGAAGTACTCTCTACAGTTTTGGCTTTGTGTCCATATAGGTCAAGTCCTTAGAGTTTGCAATGTTCCATTCCAGGCCCTTCTGGCTTTCATGGTTCCCACTGAGAAGTCTGAGGTAACCTGATGGAGTCACCTTTATATTTAATGTGTTGTTTGCCTATAGCTTCTTTTAGGACTTTCTGTTTGGAATTGATGTTTAGAGTCTTGATGACAATATGACTTGAAGAATTTTTCCATAGGTTCAGTCTGTTTGGATTTCTGTTAGCTTCTTGTAACTTGATGGGCCTTTCCTTTGAGAAACTGGCAATGTTTTCTTCTATAATTTTGTTGAATAAGTTCTCCATGCCTCTGATTTGAATTTCTTCCCTTTCTGGTATTCCCATGATCTGAATGTTCAGATTTTTTAAGGGTATCCCATAGTTCCCAAATGTTCTGTTCACAAAAAATTTAAATTATTATTCAAACTCTTGAATTATTGAAAGTTTCAGGCTCACAGACTGTTTCTTCTGTTTTGTCTTCTAGTTCTGAGTTTCTGTCCTCCACATGGCTGACTATTCTTGAGAGCTTCTATCAAGTTTAGGGCTTGTTCAATTTGGTTTGCATTTTTTACTACTTTTTTATGTATAGTTTCCTCCTCTCTGTTGAGTTCCCTTTTCAAATCATTTTCTAATTTGACTTAATGCTTGTTGGAATTCATCCCTGCATTTATTTACGTCTTTATTGAACTTAGCCCCTGGTTATTAAGGTCCTCTTTTTTTCACTCCTCTTCAGATAATTTAACTGTCTTTGGAACCCTTCCACTTTCTTATCTATTAGGTCTAGTCTAGGGAGTACAAAATTCATACAATTATTGGCCCTTTTTAGCTTTTCATCATGCTGTGATATTTGTGTGGTCAGGGTTGATTGTATGTTCATTTTGCTGTTCTGATCCTAACGTCTCTTCTATGTTTTGATTAGAGACATCCATTATGGGACAGGATAATCGTATTGGATTTACTTGCATTTGATATTTTAAATTTTTTTTATTAACAACTTCCATGCTTATAAAAAATAACCCATGGAGATACCTTTCCTCCCCACACTTACCCCTTTGAAACTCCACTCTCCATCATACCTCCTCCCCATCTCAATCAGTCTCTCTTTTACTTTTGAGGTCATGATCTTTTCCTCCTCTTATGATGGCCAAGTGTAGGAAGTGCCAGGCACTATGAGGTCAGGGATATCCAGACCATTTTATATCTGAAGGGAGCACATTGTAAAGAGTCCTACCCTTCCTTTGGCTCTTACATTCTTTCTGCCATCTCTTCCACATTAGACCCTGTGCCTTGGAGGGTGTAATTGAGATGTTACTCAGGACTCCAGTTACTTCTTTCCAGCACTATGATACCTTCTCAGTTATCCCTAAATCACTTCCATCTGAAAAGAGAAGATTCTCTACCCAAAGTGAGAGTAGCATTAATATAAGGACATAAATATTAAAAGAATTGCTTACTGTGCAGTTTGATAAGCATAGGATATACATTTTTCCATACATCAGCAGATGTTACATCCCTAGGGCTCATGACTACCCCTGTTTAAGTTGCCAGTATAAGGGATGTGCCCCCACCCCCCCACCATGGAGTGGGCCTCCAGTCCAATAGGAGGGCAGTTGGTTTCCACCATAACAGACCTGCCACTATTGCACCTGTTGGCTCATTGGCTTGGTTGGCCAATTATAAGGATTGTAGTGTCCACTGTTGAGTTTCTTCACTGGTGGTATCTCTTTCTCCCATTGAACTACATGTAGAATGGCTTCTTCTAGCTTTCTGTCAGCTGGTCTACCTGGAGGAGGTTATCAGCTCAGTTCCAGCAGGATTTCTAAGGGGCCTTGCAGCCCAAGTATATGGAGTCTTCAGCAATAGGGTCTTACCATCTATTCCTGATGGGAAACCAAGGACCTCAGCAATGGCCTATAATGATTTGGGGACATCAGGGAACTCCCTGGCCAACAACTCACTGTAGGTATCCCATCCCTGGCACTGAAAATTTTCTAACAATGATATATGGCTCCTGAGTGTTCCATTGTCTGAAACTGCAGGATTCCTTATGATTTATTTGCATCCTCTTAGATTTTGATTAGCCCTCGCTCCACCTTTCCTTTACTCAATCTCTTAGTCTGACCTCACTTTGGGCCTTTTCACCCCCATTAATCTATTCTTCTACTTACATACATACAATACCAACCTATCAAGTACCCTCCTCCCTTCCTTTCTCTTACTTTGTATCTCCTTTTTAACTTACTGGCCTCTGCTATTGAGTTTCTACCTTCTCACACAGAAGCCCAATCATCTGTAGCTAGGATCCACATATGAGGGAGAACATGTGGCACTTGGCTTTCTGGGCCTGAGTTACCTCACTTGGTCTAATCCTTTCCAGATCCATCCATTTTCCTGCAAGTTTCATAACTTCATTTTTCTTTACCGCTGAGTAGAACTCCATTGTATAAATGTGTCATATCTTCATTATCCATTCATCAGTTGAGGGACATCTAGGCTGGTTCCATTTCCCAGCTATTTTGAATTGAGCAGCAATAAACATGGTAGAGCTTGTACTTCTAAAGAAATGAGATGAGTTCTTAGGATATATGCCTAGGAGTGTTATAGCCAGGTCATATGGTAGATCAATTTTCAGCTGTCTTAGGAAACTCCACACTGATTTCCACAATGGCTGGACCAGATTGCATTCTCACTGGCAGTGTAGAAGGGTTCCTCTTTTACCACATCTTTGCCAGCATTTATGGTCATTTGTTTTCATGATGGTAGCTGATCTGAAAGGAGTGAGATGGAATCTCAACATAGTTTTAATATGAATTTCCCTGATGACTAGGGTTGTAGAACATTTTTTTAGATGCTTATATGCCATTCGTATTTCTTCTTTTGAGAACTCTCTATTTAGTTCCATAGCCCATTTTCTAATTGGCTTGTTTGATTTCTTATTATTTAATTCTTTGAGTTCATTGTATATCCTAGATATTAATCCTCTATCAGATGTGTAGCTGGCAAAGATTTTTTTTTTTTCCATTCTGTAGGTTGCCTCTTTGCTTTATTAACAGTATACTTTGCTGTACAAAATCTTTGTAATTTCATGAGGTCCCAGCAGTCAATCTGTGGCTTTATTGCCTGAGCAATTGGGGTTATATTCAGAAAGTCTTTGCCAAGATCAATATGATGGAGGGTTTCCCCTACTTTTTCCTCTAGCACTTTCAGAGTTTCAGGTCTGATGTTAAGGTCTTTAATCCATTATGTCTTAATTCTTGTGCATGGAGATAGAAGAATCTATTTTCATCTTTCTACTGATGCATATCCAGTTTTCCCAGCACCATTTTCTGAAGAGGCTGTCTTTTCTCCAATGAGTATTTTTGGCATTTTTATCAAATATCAGGTGGGTATAGCTACCTGGACTTGCATCTGGGTCCTCTATTCTGTTCCATTGATCTACATATATGCTTGTGTGCCGGTACCATGCTGTTTTTGTTACTATGGCTCTGTACTATAGGTTAAAAACAAGTATAGTGATACCACCAGCCTCGTTTTTGTTGCTCAGTATTATTTTAGATATTCAAGGTTTTTTGTGATTCTAAATGAAGTTTTGGGTTGTTTTTCTATTTCTGTGAAGAATGCCTTTGTAATTTTGATGAGGATTGCATTAAATGTGTAGATTGCTTTTGGTAAGATTGCCATTTTCACAATATTGATTTTTCCGATCCAGGAACAAGGGATGTTTTTCCATTTCCAATGTCTTCCGCAATTTCTCACTTGAGTGTTTTATACTTTTCATTGTAGAGATCCTTTACCTCCTTGGTTAGGTTTATTCCAAGGTACTTTATTTTCTTTGATGCAATTTTGAATGGGAGTGATTCTCTGATTTTATTCTCTGTTTGTTGTTAGAGTATAGGAATGCTACTGAATTCTGTGCATTTATTTTGTATCCTGCTACGTGGCTGTAGGTGTTTATCAGCTCTAACAGATTGCTGGTACAGTCTTTAGGGTCCTTTATATATAGAATTATTTCATCTGCAAATAATGATAACTTGATCACGTCCTTTTCAATTTGTACCCCTTTTATGTGTGTCTCTTGCCTTATTGCTATGGCTAAAACTTCCAGTACTATACTAAATAAAATTGGAGACAGTGGACACCCTTGTCTTGTTCCTGATTTTAGTGGAAAAGGTTCCAGTTTTTCCCCATTTAGTAATATGTTGGCTGTAGGATTGTCATAAATAGCCATTATTATATTGAGATATGACCCTTCTGTTCCTAGCCTCTGTGGGACTTTTATCATGAAGGGATGTTGGACTTTGTCAAATGCTTTTTCTGTGTCTAGTGAGATGATAATATGATTTTTGTCCTCCAGTCCATTTATATAATGTGTTAAATTTATTGATTTGCATATGTTGAACCATCCCTGCATCTCTGGTATGAAGACTAGTTGGTCTGGGTGATTGATCTTTCTGATATATTCTTGTATTCTATTTGCCAATATTTTGTTGAGAATTTTTGCATCTATGTTTATGTGGGAGTTTGGTCTGCCATTTTCTTCTTTTTCTTTTCTTTTCTTTTTTTTTTTTTTTTTTTTTTTGTTCTATCTTTGCCTGGTTTTGGTATCAGGGTGATGCTGGCTTCGCAGAAGGAGTCTGGTAGGACTCCTTCTTTTTCTATTTTATGGAAAAGCTTAAGAATCAATGGCATTAGTTCTTCCCTGAAGGTCTGGTAAAATTCAGCAGTGAATCCATCTGTGCCTGGACTTTTTTTTGATTGGGAGATTTTTGATAACTGCTTGGATCTCCACACTTGTTATAGGTCTATTTTAGTTATTAATCTCATCTTGATTTAATTTGGGTAGGTCATAAATCAAGGAAATCATCCATTTCTTTCATATTTTCATGCTTAATGGAGTATATGCTTTTATAGTCTGTCCCTATGATTTTTTAATTTCTCTGGCATCGGTTGTGATGTTACTTTTTTCATCTCTAATTTTATTAATTTGTGTCTCTTCTCTCTTTCTTTTGGTCAGATTTGCTAAGAGTTTATCAATCTTGTTTATACTTTCAAAGAAGCATCTGTTTGTTTTATTGATTCTTTGGATTGCTTTTTTTTTGTTTCTATTTCATTAGTTTCTGTCCTAATCTTTATTATTTCTCCCCGTCTACTGATTTTTCATTTGCCTTGTTCTTCTTTTGCCAAGGCAAAGCATTAGGTCGTTTGCTTGCGACCTTTCTAATTTCTTAATATAGGCACTGAAAGCTATAAACTTACCACTTAGGACTGCCTTCATTGTGTCCCAGAGATTTTGGTATGTTATGTTTTCATGATCGTTTGACTCTATGAACTTTTTGATTTCCTTCTTGATTTCTTCATTGACCAATTCATCATTTAGTAGTGTATTGTTTAGTTTCCATGATTTTGTGTATGATCTATAGCTTTTCTTGCTACTGATTTTTAGTTTGATTCCATTGTGGTCAGATAGAATGCAAGGAATTATTTCAATTTTCCTGTATGTGTTAAGATTTACCTGGAGCCTAATATATGGTCTATTTTTGAGAATGTTCCATGTGCTACTGAAAAGAATGTGTATGTTGCAGCATTTGGATGAAATGTCCTGTATATATCTGTTAGGTCCATTCCTTCTATGATCTCATTTAGTCCAGAAGCCTCTCTGCTTATTTTTTTCCCAGGATGACCTGTCAATTGATGAAGGTGGGATGTTGAAATCCCCCACTACCACTGTGTTTGTTGTTATCTGTGACCTTAGTTCTAATAGTGTTTGTTTGATGAATTTGGGAGCCCCCATGTGAGGTGTATATATGTTTAGGATTGTAATGTCCTCCTCTTGGAGTGTGCCCTTAATCAATATAGAGTGACCTTTCTTATTTTTCTTGACTAACATTGGACTGAAGTCTACCTTGTCAGATATTAGAATAGTAACCCCTGCTTGTTTTCTAGGCCCATTTATTGAAACACTGTTTTCCAATCTTTCACCCTCAGATAATATTCATCCTTTGTAGAAAGGTGAGTTTCTTGGAGACAAGGGATTGTAGGATCCTGCTTTTTCACCCAGTCTGCAAACCTATGTCTTTTTGTTGGTGCATTGAGGTCATTGATATTAAGAGATATTTTTGAAAGGTATGTCTTTATGTTTGCCTTTTTTTTTTTTTTTTTTTTTTGTAGTTCTGGTTCTACCTTTGCTCTCTTTGTTAACTAGTATTTGAGTATTTTTTTTTTCCAGGTTCCTTATATGTGTATTTTTCCTTCTCTTTGGCATGGAGGATTCTTTCAAGTATTGTCTGTAGAACTGGTTTTGTTTTCAAATACACCTTTAGCCTGCTTTTGTCATGGAATGTCCTTATTTCTCCATCTATTTGAATTTATAGCTTGGCAGGGTAAAGTAACCTTGGTTGACAGTTGTTATCTTTCAGATCTTGGAATATATCACTCTAAGCCCTTCTGGCTTTTAAAGTTTGTGTTGAGTAATCTGCTGTAATCCCAATGGGCTTGTCATTGTAGGTAACTTGATTTTTTTCTCTCTAACTGCTTTCAATATTTTTTCACTGGATTGTGTGTTTGGTAGTTTGATTATAATATGGCAAGGAGAGGTTCTTTCCAGGTTTTGTCTGGTTGAAGTTCTAGAGGCTTCCAGTATCTGCATTGGCACCTCTTTCCCAATTTGAGGGAAGTTTTCTTCTATGATTTTGTTGAAGACACCTACTATGCCTTTGGAATGAAATTCTTCTCCTTCTATTATGCCCTGAATTCTTATGTTTGATCTCTTCATAGTGTCCTGAATATCTTGATCAATCATACTTTTCTATTAGTTTGTCTTTCTCTTTGTTGGAATGCAATAGATATGCCACCTGGTCTTCTAGCTTAGATATTCTGTCCTCTCCTTCATCCATACTACTGGTGAGATTTTCTACAGAGTTTTTTTTTTTTTTTTTTTAATTTCATTAACTGTGTTCTTCATTGCTGGTAATTCTGACTGTTTTTTCCTTATTATTTCTTTTTCCTTATTTATGTCTTGTATTGACTTCTTTATTTCATTACATTGGTTTCTTGCATCTTTGTTTCCTTTGATTTCCTCTTTTATTCCTTTGAATTGTTCTTTGACTTCTTTGAACATATTTACAATCATTCTTTTGAAATCTTTCTCAGGCATTTCCTTCTAACTCATTCTCACTGGAGGTCATTTCTGATGCATTAATACTGTTAGGTGGATTTATATTGTCTTGATTTTTAGTGTTTCTTGTGTTATAATGTATATACTTTTGCATCCTGGATTAAGTTAATGCTTGGATTTTCTAGCTAGTTGGGTATTCTTAGGTGTATCAATTGATTTGATGTTTTATATATGTTCAGGGTAGGAGCTTATGGTGTTAAGTGTGGCTATTAAGACTCTCAGAGTATCTACAAAGGTGTTCCTAGGGGTTGGGCTTGCCTTCTATGGGAGCATTCATGTAGGTTGAGTGGAGCAAAATACAGATAGATTCTAAAATATAACTAAACAGTGTACACATTCAATGAAAGACAGCACCAAGTATTTATGCAAGAATAGGTATTATAAAAACCAGATTCTCTATCAACAAAGAATTAAGATTTCTGGTCTGCTAACGGTTGCAAGTCAGTTTGTGACCAAGTGAAACCCTTCCATGGTGCAATCCTAGTTACCTTTTTGGATGAATTTGGTTTCAGTTTTGTGTCCCTCTTTGGTGCCTTGTGAGTTCAAGTGGGCTGGCTGGATCACTGGACAGCTGTTCTGGTTTTTGGAGGTAGGCACTGCCTTTTCCTGTGGGGCAAGCCAAGTCTGGCAGCTGTGGCCCCACAGATCTGGCACAACTGCTGTGGGAGCTGCCTCTGCTGGAGCCCCTGCTGCTGCTGCCGCTGATGATGATGATAATGAAGCTGCCGCTGATGGATCCGCCACAGCTGCTGCTGGTGCTGGAGCTGCTGATGCCTCTACTGGATCTGCCGCTGTCAGAGGTGCTGCTGCTGCTGCTGGAGCTGGGACTGCCAATGCCAGAGCTGGAGCTGGAGCTGGAGCCTTCACTCCAGGAGCCTCTTAGGCCTACCTGTATGGGCTCTGGATGCCCTGGATCTCTCCTATTCTCTGCTACTGTTTTAATTTCTTATATTCCTCACTTTTTAGTAAAAGTGTGTATGTTTCTGGGTATTCTTTTGTTTTTTCTTCATTAGGCTGCTTTGGCATAGTTCCTAAGCTGCCATCTTAACTGGAAGCATTTGATTTTTTAAATGTTATTCCTTTTGTGCTGTAGTCTGCCCATAACAGTGTATGAGTCTTATTTATTTTTGGAGGAAGCTATAGTCTAAGTTTGAAGTGTCTTCAGTGGTTATTCCCTTTTATGTTTGCTACCACTAGGCTTCTGGTGGCAACACGGCCTGCTTGTTCAAAGGGAAGGAGCCTGTGAGGCTCTTGTGGGACCAGAGGACCTGATTAGGGGCTTGTTGTTCCATGATTCAAGGTATAGGACTGCCTGGTCAGGTGGCTTGAAATGTACAGGGGTATAGAGGGCAGTGGCAAGTGGGCTGGCATTCCTAAGCCTGGAAGCTTGGGTGGAGCTACACTTGCCTGTCTGGGTCTATGCACAGGGGTAGGAGGCAGCATTGAGTGGGATGGCATTCTGTACCTAGAGGCATGGGGACAGCTAGACTGGCTTGCTGGCTTGGGCCTAGGCATGGGGGTGAATGGCAGTGGTGAGTGGGACAGCACTGGTACATGTGGTGGTAAAAGGAGGTTTTCACAGGCAGGCCTGCAGCCAGGTCTCCTTTCCTGTGGTTAGTACAGGAGGAACCTGTGGCTGGGACTGTGGGTAGGGCAGATGCTTGAGGGGATTGAATAACTGGCGAGTTACCCCAGAGTGTGGGAATCAGCTGATTCCCTTGCTTTTTGCCCCTCCACGCCCTCCCGCTGGAGGTCTCCAATAATTTTGTTGAATATGTTCCTATGCCTCTGGTGTGGATTTACTTACCTTCTTGTATACCCATGATCCAGATTTTTGCTCATTTTAGGGTATCTCACAGTTTGCTTGCATTTGGTTCTCCTGATTTTTTTGAATTTAGCAAAGTTTTTGGCCTCCTGATTAATTTATTCTGTCTTATCTTCCAGGTCAAAGATTCCTTCTTCCACATGAGTAACTCTGTTGTCTAGGGGTTCTAGAGAAGTTTTTATAATTTCTATTTGATTTTCATTTTCTGTTACTTTATTTTGCATCATGTCCATCTGATGACTTTGAGGTATAATTTTAAGTTTTCATTTTCTTGATGCTTCCTGGAATTCATTCATGCACTTGATCAAGTCTTCATTCAGCTTCATTCAACTGCTTATTGAGATCTTCCATTTCTTGACTGGTCTTCAATTTATTCATATCTCTTTGGAGGGTTCTAATCTTTTATCCCATCAAGTTAAGTCAATTGTCAAGATATGAATACTCTAGGAGACAATTCTGTTCAATTTCAGTTTTGCTGAAATTGCTTCCCATTGAGGGATTTTTTTTTTTTTTTTAATCAGAAGCTCATTGGTTGTTGTGTTTAAATTTTAGATTTCTCTATGACTTCATTGGAACCTTCCATGGTATGACTAGGCATGTTTGGTTGAGTTCCCTCAGTTTTCTGACTTTCATTGGCTTTTATGCATTGTTGTCTACTCACTTTAGGGAGACTATTTTCTTTTGAGTAGGAAGCAAGTTTTTTGTCATTTGGCCCATGAACCCTCTGACTCAGGTGAAATGTTGCTATCCAGTGGCCAGTCAGGATACCAGAGCAAAAGTTTTCATCCACAGCTCAACCAGGGGAGAGGCCTCCCCAAGCAAGACACAATAGGGCCTACCAGGGCCAGGTGACTGGAAGGAGGTGGGAGGAGCTGGAAAACAGGGGTCTGGCCTACTCACTGCATACCACCACACCTACCCACACACCATCCATGCAGGGAACCCAGTAGAGTGAAATTTTATGAACTCCAGTTCCCCTAATCTTATTTCAGCTAATAATATCAATAATAATTATAATTCTACTTGCATGAAAACATATTTAAGGGCTGGAGAGATGGCTTAGCGGTTAAGCGTTTGCCTGTGAAGCCTAAGGATCCTGGTTCGAGGCTCGATTCCCCAGGTCCCACATTAGCCAGATGCACATGAGGGCACAAGCGTCTGGAGTTCATTTGCAGTGGCTGGAGGCCCTGGCACGCCCATTCTCTCTCTCTTCTCTCCCTATCTGCCTCTTTCTCTGTCACTATCAAATAAATAAAAATAAACAAAAAAAATTTAAAAAAACATATTTAATTAAAGCTAGTTCAGGAAAATTAATTGGTCTGTTTGTATGAAATTGATAAAAATACTTCTTATATGAAAACAAAAATAATTTTATATATATATATATATATATATATATATATATATATATATATAACCATTTTGACAAATCTATGTGGTATATGCATATTTTAGTGTGAGAAAATATTTCTAAGCTTTATATGTATTATTAGTATATATCCTGGGCTTGTATTTAAGTCCTTTAAGAGCCTTGAGTAGGTTTTTTTTTTTAAATTTTTATTTATTTATTTGATAGTGACAAAGAGAGAAAGAGGCAGATAGAGAGAGAATGGGTGTGCCAGGGCTTCCATCCACTGCAAACGAACTCCAGACAAGTTTGCCCCCTTGTGCTTCTGGCTAACATGGGTCCTGGGGAATCGAGCCTGGAACCAGGGTCCTTAGGCTTCACAGGCAAGCACTTCACCGCTAATCCATCTCTCCAGCCCTTGAGTAGGTTTTTAAATGAAATTATATGTTATGTTATTTCAAGAAACATTTTTGTTATATAATTGAATATGTCCTTTACCTATGTGATTGGACATGAGGTCATATTAAGCTGTCTTTTTATTTTAAGACAGAAAGAGAGAGAGAGAGAGAGAGAGAGAGAGAGAGAGAGAGAGAGAGAGAGAGAGAACAAATTGGTGTGCTGGGACCTCAGCCACCACAATCGAACTCCAGATGATTGTTCCACCTAGTGGGCATATGTGACCTTGTGCTTGCCTCCCCTTTGTGCATCTGGCTTATTTTGGAACTGGAGAGTTAACTGCTAAGCTCTCTCTCCAGCCCTAAACTGATCTTTTGAAAAAATTCTCTTTCCCACCTCATTCCTCACAGCCCAGAATTGGCTAATCTACTCCTTAGCAACTAACTACTTGCAGCCACATGAGAGCTGGCCATTAGGTGTACATCATGAGGGCTTAGGTCTACCCATATGCATAAAATATTATCCTGGTAAATGCATTACATAAAGATGTTGGTAGAG
Source organism: Jaculus jaculus (assembly GCF_020740685.1). Lineage (NCBI taxonomy): Eukaryota > Metazoa > Chordata > Mammalia > Rodentia > Dipodidae > Jaculus > Jaculus jaculus. The sequence goes on from NC_059104.1 coordinate 112,499,700, forward strand.
GGCTGGAGAGATGGCTTAGTGGTTAAGTGCTTGCCTGTGAAGCCTAAGGACCCCGGTTCGAGGCTCGGTTCCCCAGGTGCCACGTTAGCCAGATGCACAAGGGGGGGGGGGGCACCCGTCTGGAGTTCATTTGCAGTGGCTGGAAGCCCTGGTGCACCCATTCTCTCTCTCCCCCTCTATCTGTCTTTCTCTCTGTGTCTGTCGCTCTCAAATAAATAAATTAAAAATAGACAAAAAAAATTAAAAAAAAAAAGATGTTGGTAGAATTCTGTCACTTCTCAGGAACTCAACCTAGGCCTTGAAATTAGAAGTCTATATTTTGGGGCTGGTAAGAAGCTCAGTAGTTAAAGTCACTTGCTTTCAAAGCCTGATCACCCAGGTCCAATTACCCTTTATTCATCCAAAGACACTCACAAATTGGTACATGTGTCTGGAAATTTTTGCAGTGACAGGTGGCCCCAGCATACCCATTCATTCTCTCTCTCTCTCTCTCTCTCTCTCTCTTCTTCCCTCTTGAAATAGGTACAAAGCTCTCAGTGAGTTCAGGGAGTACTAAAACTTACTGCTCTTTCATTGCAAGACAGTTCATAAGGCTAGTAGGGGGGAATGCAGCAGGGTTTATTATATAGGAAACAGCAGATTTTATTATAAACAGAAAACTGCTAGTCAAGATGGGTATAGCTCTGAAATTGGGAACTGGTGTGAAGGGCTGAATTTTAGGACATAAGTGTGTCTACCTATAAGTGAAGGTGTCATAGGATGATTCATTTTGAGTTTTTCAGTAGTAACCAAAAATAAAACTTTGTGTTGGGATGGGACAAGCTGATCACAGAAACAGTTTTTTTTGTAACTGTAGCCAGTAAGCAGGATGTTTTCTTGCTGAACTTTCAGAGTCCCAGTTGTTCCTACTTAAATATATAGTTTCCAGAAGCTAGGGTCTCTCTCTCTCTGCCTCCCCTCTCTCAAATAAATAAAAATATTTTTTAAAGTAATCTATATTTCTACTACCTTGACCAAAGCTTAATGTAAACTTTATTCTCTGCATTCCCCAAATCAGCTCCCCTTGGTTATCAATTTAATAAGGTTTCATTATTCCTTTAATATTTTTGAGAAAACATGTTGTCATTAAAGAGATTATTTTCCTATAATTTTCTGTTTTAATTATACCTTTTTTGTTTTGGTTGCATTAAAAAATGTAAATCATTTTTCCCTTCATTTTCTGGGAGATTTTATATATTATTGACATAACTTGTTCTGTATCTGTAGGAAAAGTGAATGTACAAGCCCTGCAGCTATTTTCTAGGAATGACTTTTAGGTTAACTTTAATTAGGACACTATGTGGTTCTTGAAGAATTTGGTTATTTCTTAGTTCCTAGTAATTTGACCACTTGATCAATGATGTCACTTTTTTGTAATGAATTCTTCATGTTTTTCTTGTTATAATTTTGACATTAGCAGTGACATTTTACTTGCTTCACTTTCATTCCTGATGTTAATGTTTACCTTCATTCTTCAGTATTACTATATATGAACATTATTGCTTCTGCAACACAGCCAACTTTTGTTTAACTAATTTTCTCCTGTGTTGCTACTTCCCATTTCATTAATTCTTATTCTTCCCCATATGTTTTCTCCTTGTTTGCTTTAAATTTAGTTTAGATTTAATTTCTGCTTTCTCAGGTAGAAGATTATGTCATTGATGGGGAAAATCATTGAACATATTAATTATTAAATAATTAACCCTTGGATCATTGATTTTTTAAGGTTGAATTCACTGACTTCAAATAAAATATTTAATATAAAATCTTACTTTTTCAACATTGGTTAGAATAAATGTTTATGTATTTACATGTTTTCCCACTAGTTGTTATATCCTTACTATTCAATTATGTAGAATGTAAAACAGTCTCCATTTTGACTCTTGACATTCTTTACAAAGAACAAATTATGTTATAGAAATTATGTGACTGAAGTTACAAACGTTTAAGAAAGTTTACAATGTATCTTCTTACTTCTTCTTTCCTGTAGTTTTTGACAAACAGTTTATACTAACTCTAATCTTGGTTCATCCTCTGCTGCAGTTCTATTTGGGTAAGTGGAGAGGGCCATCATTTCCTTAAGTACTTGATAGTATACTTTCCTATAGTAGCTCAACTCTTTATAGAACTAGCCAAGCTGAAGCATTGAGGGGAGGTGAAAATTCTTCGTGCTACAGGATGATTCAAATATTTTAAAAAATGAGTATGATTGACAAATTGTTTGCTTAATCCCTTCTACTTTCCATATCTCTCAGTAATATTACTTGCAGCCCACTCTAAATGGAAATATTAACAATAATTTTGGGAAATCTAATTCATCCTACCTAACATAATATGCTATTAAGTCCCTATGGTCTCTGCTATGTTTATATCCTATAGTAAGCTCTGACTTACTTTTCATATATACTCAGTGTAACCACAATCATAGAAATGAGCCTTGATGTAAGCACTTGGGCTTTAACTTAATATACCAAGAGTTCTAACCTTGTTTTACTTGTTCACACTAACTTTGTGTAACTGCTGGATATGACCTAGATATATTGGGTAGCAGAAATATTATTTAAATTGAATTAATTTCCACTCTTTAAATCTTTTTTATAAGACTTGCCCTTATCTATTGTATCTAAATTTAGTTTGAAACTAAATTATTATAAGATTTAAACTTGGCTTCTTTGAAGTAAAGAAGAATCATGACATATGTAAGAATGTATATGGAGGACTTGGGTTAATAAGACTAGTGATGAGGAAAGACAATGATGACATTTGAGGAATATAAATTAAGCACAAGAAGGGAGCATGTCATGACTATGGAATTAAGCAAGTATATACTTCGTTTGTCTCAAGAAAAGCATTGTCAGTAGCTATTATTGACAATTGGGAATGAGTTAAAAGCAGGTAGGCAAGAGGTTTAAAAACAATGCCTGAGAAAGAATAATTGCAGTATCTAAGAAAATTACATTTGTTGGAAAGGAGGTCTGATAGAGTGTTATATGTCTGAAGATTGTCATGAAGATGAAGAAGTTGGCTGTGTGTAATCACTCAGGTGATAAAAAAGTGGATAAAATGGAGAGAGTATTTTATAAGCCTAATTTCAACAAAATAATTTGTTTTTCCCCTATCTTCCTCCATACCACCAATAAATTCCATGAAGGCAGTTACTAATAATCCATTTTAATTACTGATTTTCCCCAGGATTCATGTCAATACATATACATAGCAGATGTTCAGTAAACACCTGTGAAATGAATGCATGGGTGACAGAATCAACAGTAGGAATATTTAGTCTCAGAGGATTACATGAATTTTCTGGGGAGACATTAAATAAAGCCTGTTCATATCAGATAGGGTACCAAAAAGGGTGCTAAAGAAATTATTTCACCTAAGCTTAGCTTTGTGAATCAATGAGCTTATTGATTTTACTTATAGGAGTGTGGTGGGTGACTCAAAGGCAGCTGTATCAAGCAACCCCTACCATGGGTGATTGAGCAGGAAACAGGCATCCCTGGAGCTTCCTGGACAACTTGCAGGCAGTTCAGCTGGTTGGAGACTCTCCTCTCCTTGCCAATAATTACTGTTGTTACAACCTTGGGGAGGGCCCTTGTGAATCTTCTATGTTTTGGGAGTTTTTGTAGCCTGGTAAATTTAATTAAGTTTGATTACTTACCGAGTATTAGAAGCCTCTAAATTCCCTTTGGAGAAGTTGCACCTCTGAAGGATTAAAGTTTTCCAATCATTAAAATTTACTAGTCAAAATTGGTATCTGAGCTAATTATTGGTTCTGTAAAACTCCTGACTTGTTTGCCTTTACCAATGTCATTGGATACAGTGAGGATACATGATGTAAGATGAGGTAAAAACATTTGAAGCTTCTTCTAGTAAGGCCTTTGTAAATGTGCACTCATTAATTTAACCTGTAACAGAATGCACAGGAGACACATCATGGACAGATATGAAGTCATGCAAAAACACTGGTAATAGAAATGCAATTTCCAATCCAGACACAAGAGAGGCGCATGCTGTGCACTACTTTGCTTACAAGTTGTGATATTACCTTGTTTGTTTGTTTTGTGCTTTTATTTTTATAAAGTATTTCCCTGAAGCAATAAACACAGTAATTAAATTATCTGTTCCATTTAATTACTAAGTAATTACTGATATACTCTAATTTTAGTCCTGTTAAACGTGACAAGTCTCTGGTGTGAAATAATTTTAACAATCTATAGAAAAATAGTGATATCTTTAGTGTAATTTTATATTCTGCATGATCTTAAACTTTACCTCATCCTATAATTAAAGTCTACATTGCGAATACAAATGGCTTGTATACATAAGTTGTTTGCATTTAAAAAATATGCCCTTGCAAATGTGTTGTAGAGATACATTTATCAGATAAATTTTATTACAATTTTCTCTGGAGGATACGTTTGAAAAAAATGTTTGCGCTAACAAAAATCACCATTAAGTTATGTAATTTCCCACACTGTGAGTTTCCATGATATTTGTCAGAAGCAGATGACCCACTTAGTTTCTAGGCTTCCCTCTAATTCTCTCCATAAATCTGCAGTAAAAGGACAAAAATCTTCCTTAGTCATGTGCTTTGCCACTATACAGATGGAAAGTACCACAGCAATTCAAGGGACTGAAGAGAAATGTGAATGGCTTGTTTTGATTTACCATTTTTAAATAGAATCATATGACACTTTGCATACAAATATGAAATATATGAACAAATAAAAGACATGATCATTATTTCCAAGTACATGAACATGTAAGGTGGTGGTTTAGACAAATTACCAAAATACTGAGACACTAAAAAATATAAGGAAGAAGGCAAATGTTGATAGGCAGGTACCAAGATCACAGCAAAAATGTTAAGGCCTATGACTAGTTTTTAAATAATTACATACAAAGCTTCTTAAACCTAAGTTCATATAACTTTTGTCAAAGTATTGCATGTGAGAGATATAGATTAAAAGGCATAGAAATATACATATACCATATTGGTGATGGGGCAGGAATCAGATTTGGCTGTAATGAATCCTGATTGTTTTTGCTGTTTTTTATTTTACTGTTGCTCATTGTCTGAGAGAAGACATCAGAATATATCCCAGGTTCATTTAGAACTTACAACCCACCTGCCGCAGCCTCAGTGTACTGATATTACAAGAATGTACCACAATTCCTGCCCAAGATATCTTTGCTTTTGTACTATTTCCTTTTAATGTGTAGATGGTACATGTATGCACATATGCATATGCCAAGGAGTGTATGTGAGTTGATCCTCACCTTTTAACCTGTTTGAAGCAGGGCCCCAGTTGTACAACACTTATCAGGCTAGCTACCCTACAAGCTTCAGAGAAACTCTCCTGTCTCCATATCTCATCTTACTATATAGGTGTGCTGAGATACAGGTGCTTGTTAAAGAATTCAGCAACTTTTTACATAGGTTTAGGGATCATAATTCAGATACTCATACTTGCAAGGCAAGTGATTAATCCACTAAGCAAACTCCTCAGCCCCATGGTGTCTATTTTACTTTTTAAAAATATTTTATTTATGAGAAAGAAAGAGAGAGTATATCAAGGCCTCTGGCCACTGCAAACATACTCCAGATGTTTGTGTCACTTTGTGCATCTGGCTTTACATGAGCACTAGGGAATCAAGTACACGCTGTCAGGTTTTTCAAGCAAGCACCTATAACCACTTAGCAAACTTTCCAGCACCTATTTTAACTCTTACTACAACATGAATTCCATTGAGCCTCATATCCTAAAATTGCCCCATATTCATGATAGAGATCAGTAAGAAGGGGGTTCAGGTTTGTGTCTGAAAAGTAATAGATAATGTAAGGATAAGCTGTTGACTTTTCTGCCCCTCATAATTCATTTCATTTAAGTGTTACTTCATTGAGCACAGAGAACCAAATTCTGTAGAAATCTCCACTGTCTGGATAACATTTATGGCTTTAACCATCATGTGATCTTCCTCAATACTGAAGTTGCAGCCAGTCCCTAACTGTTCCTCTTTCTCATGTATGATGCATCTGATTTTTTCCAACACTTTTCAAGCCCATTTACAAATATTTAAATGGTTGAGCCTAGAGCCTACACTCTTCACCTACAAATATTGATCATTTTTTCATCTACATTTTCTTATCTTCTCATCTTCTTCAATGAAGTGTCTGATCAGATTTTTTACTCAATTTTAAATTGTGGTGCTTTGTTCTCAGTGATGAATTTAAGGATCTGTATAACCTTCACTTATTACCCTTTGATCAGATATGTGTTTTGTAAATTCTTTTCCTATTTTGTGGCTTCTCTCTTTAATCTCTTAGTTCAATCAATTTTTTATTCAAGAAAAGCACTGCCTTCTAACTGAAATGTCAAACAGTCAAACAGAAATAATCAATGAATACACCAAGCATTGTGATAGGGAAATGCTGCCAAATAGGATGATCTCTGCATTCCAGAAGCTCCAAACACAAAAGAAGGGGTAGGAATATATGAATAGACAATTGCTCCATAATGTTTGTAATAGGAGAAAAGTTCAAGGTGAGCAAAGAAAATCACAGATGCCAAGCAAGGCTTCCTGAATAAGACACTTTCAGAAGTGTAATGTCACATTTTAGAAGTGTGTAGAGAAACGTCTTTTCAGGAAATGTGTGTATTAAGCAAAGCACTGAAGAGATACATAGTATAATTTGCAAGGAAATCACTAGACCTTTGCAGTTTGAATATGTGAATGGCAAGTATGAGGCTGGAGATGAAGTGGATTTTGGAGGGCCCTCTTATTCCCAGTCAAAACTACTAACTTGGACTGGAGAGATGGCTTAGCGGTTAAGAGCTTGCCTGTGAAGCCTAAGGACCCCGGTTCAAGGCTCGGTTCCCCAGGTCCCACGTTAGCCAGATGTACAAGGGGGCCCATGCGTCTAGAGTTTGTTTGCAGAGGCTGGAAGCTCTGGCATGCTCGTTCTCTCTCTCCCTCTATCTGTCTTTCTCTCTGTGTCTGTCACTCTCAAATAAAAATAAAAATTAAAAAATTAAAACTACTAACTTATCCTCAAAGTGATTGGGATAAATTGACAGAAAGTTAAGCTCTCAGTGAGATTTGGATTCTGTCACCAGGAAAGGGAGACAGAGGAATATATAAGTTATGAATCATATCTCCTATAATACTATAATGTGTTTCTACAAAGTGGAATTGTAAAAAATTATAAAAAAAAGGAGACAGATTTAAAAATACTTTGTTGAGTTTCTTTTTTTAATTCATAACTTTATTGTATGAACAAATTGAATATACATTATTAAAAATATATAAGTTTAACTTGTCAAACAAATGAAAAGAAAATGAACAGCAAGAATTATATTTAGTTGATAAAAGGATGGGAAGGCAGAGATCCAGGAAAGATGACTTTGTCTCTTTAGCTTTTTGAAACAAGAGGTCTCTACTATAATTTGGAGTACTGTCTTCATGGTGTGCATAAGCAATGACATAACAGTGAGTCCTCCTTCATTGTTTTATTTTAGTTTTGAAGAGCACAACATCACCTCCAGAGAGCATCACCTCATTTTCCTTGATGAATAAGCTGAAAAGATGAATCTGTATTTGAAAAGTTCAGGACATTTCCTTTAAGGATTGCCTTCATTAAGTAGCTCACTCACTTTAAGATTGCTTTTTTAAAATCAAAAGTACTTGAAACTATTACGACTTGTATATATATTTTCTCATTTAGAGCCTCAACTTACCTGGAAGTAACACTTGGCCTTGATTCCAAGGAAAAGAAAATACAACCATATGTTTGTGTACCCCATCAGGAAGCTCATGCTGCTGATACTTGTGCAGATTGAAACAGGGAGAGTCACAGGGGTTCCCTGAAAGAGATATTGTAAGCCAGAATTCCCTGGCAAAGTAAGAAGATATGCCAGATGCCATATAATCCTCCAAGGATTCCATGTCAAAGAAATCTTAAGGGTACAGTTTCAAGCTATTGCAAAAGCATGAATGCATGGAAGCCGGGATTGTGGTGAGAGAAATTCATATGATTTACTCGTATTTGCCAACTGTTCTTCAGGAACTGTTCAGAGGAATAAATGAAACCTAGAAACCCCGACCTAACATTTCATGCCTAGAAAGACAGTCACAATAAATTTAAAACACACACAAACACACACACACACACAGACACACACACACACACACACACACACACACACACACACACACACACACTATAACTTGGTACTATTCTTCCCATGTACTTATCCAAGAAAAATGAAGTTGTAGTTGCTGAGTAACCTAAATGTGAATTTTTTTTTTTTTGATTTTGTGGATTTTTTGAGAGAGGGTGTTGCTTTAGCCCAGGCTGGCCTGAAATTTACTACATAGTCTCAGGATGGCCTCAATTATATCAATCCTCCAACATCTGCTTCCCAAGTGCTGGGATTAAAGGCATGTGCCACCATGCCTGGCTCTAAAGATGAATTGTTATAGTGCCCATATTCATAAGTGCCCCTAACTGGAAAAATCCATCAAATCATGAATAATTAATGGAATTTTAAGCAGCTGAATGAGTCAGGGTTCTCTAGATGAAGAAAACTGGTGGAATGAATATTTATTAAAACATAGGTATTTATCAGATAAGCTTACAAAAAATGGGCTGAGCAGTCCAACAATAACTATCTGCAGGCTGGAGAGTAGGGGAACACAGGAACTGCTTATTCCAGTAGGGTGAAAGACTCAACAGTCCTAATCTGGCACTGAATCCTAGAGGATTCTTAGAGAACCTCCAGTCTTCAATCTACATTGAAAGGCTGATGAACCTGTGCCTCATTGTTCATGAAAGATAGCTGAAACGGGGAATGCATACGTGAGTGGCATGGGCAGCCCTGCAAAAATCACTTGTGTTCTCTCAGAGCTTCTTCACATATAGTCACCATCATAAGTGCTGCCTACTCTGCAGGAATGTCTTCCTCCTTCAGTTAATCTTCCTAGGAAATACTCATAGAAATGTCCTCTCTCAAGAGGTGTCTCTTATACTTGAATCCTAATCTAATCAAGTTCACAGGAGATCTTAACTATTACATAGCCAAAAATTGAAAAATATTCTATAACAAAACATTATCAATTTTCAGATACATTACATAGCATGTAGCATGAACTCCTCTTAGAATCATACTAAGCAAAAATTTTAAAAGGCAGACAAGGAACACTACCCTTATGTTATATTCTTACAAAAGACCATGGAGAGGAAAAATGTGCTTTCCACAGGCTTGGTGCTAGGGTTCTACTACAAGTGTATGGGTGAATTCTTGAGATGAAACTATTATATATTTGGATTGTGAATTTGCTTGAAGGACATTTTTTATTCACTGTTTCTTTTTTTAGTTTTGTGGGATAAGGTCTTATATAAAGTACAAGCTGGACTTAAACTCAGCATGTAGCCAAAAGATTGCATTTCTAATTCTCCTGCATCCACCTCCCAAGTGCTGAGATTAAAGGTGAATACCAACATGCTCAGCTTGATTGGGATGATGTCTACACAATTGTGTATATGTTTGTGAAACCCATACAACTACGTACTCAGAATAACAAATTTTAAGGTAATAAATTATACCAAGATAGAAATGTATAATGACTTATTTTGAAATCTATCAGCATTGTTCCTGAAGACTGAGATGTATGAAAGTAATTTTTAAATTTAGGGTCAACCAAGTTCCAAAGTTACAGTTCTCACCAAAATTCACTCATTTTTCTATAAAACTGAGCTATAAATGGTAAATAATCTATTTGGAAAGATCAATTCAATAAAAGATGCTGAATACAATTCAGGCATATATACTTAAGTTTCTAGGAAATGGCTTAGAAATCCTAGGATCAAAGTGCAAAATATACTAAGCATTCTCTTTCATATTACTTATAGCAAATGTAAGACGCATTCTGACTAACTTTTACTCAGAGTATAGTTTTCGGGACTAATAGTAAGTATAAATACATGTAACTAACTCCCTACCATGTACTTTAAAATATTTTTAATATTTTTAATATTTTTATTTATTTGAGAACAACAGACAGAGAGAGAAAGAGGCAGACAAACAGAGAGAGAGAATGAGCACGCCAGGGCCTCCAGCCATTGAAAAAGAACTCCAGATGCATGCACTCCCTTGTGCTTCTGGCTGACGTGGGTCCTGGGGAATCAAGCCTCCAATGGAGGTCCTTAGGGTTCATAGGCAAGTTCTTAGCCACTAAGTCATCTCTCCAGCCCTAAAATAATATTTTTTTTGAGGTAGGGTCTCACTCTAGCTCAGGCTGACCTGTTATTCACTATGTAGTCTCAGGGTGGCCTTGAGCTCATGGCACTCCTCCTACCTCTTCCTCTTGAGTGCTGGCATCAAAAGTGTGTGCCACCAAGCCCTGCTCCAAAATATTTTTTCATCAAAGAAAGATGACATGAATTTCAAACTAAAATGTTGTATGTGTGTTTTTAATTGTTTTACGATTTCAAAAAGTGATATCTTTAACACTATATCTAAGATTGTTTTCTGTGAACTGTGAACATCACAGGTATCTTTATTGTCCTCAAAAATAGATACACATTCCATCTATAATTTCTTCTTCATTACCATTTGCATCAGAATAACACAAAAGAAGCCTGGTGTGGTGGTGCACGCCTTTAATCCCACCACTTAGGAGGCAGAGGTAAGCGGATCACCATGATTTCAAGGCCAACCTGAGGCTACATAGTTAATTCCAGGTCTATCTGGACTAGAGAGAAACCCTACCTCGAAAAAAAAAAAAAAAAAAAAAAAAAAAGAACAAAAAAGATGGTACAGACATGGCAGAAAAAAATTGATGTTTTTTTTTTTTTTGGCTCATGCATGGCACAAGAAAATACTACAGACCACCTGAAATCACAGATTTCATATGAGGAGCAATTGCTTTATCCACAGTGCCTGATGACTTGGCAGACTCTTCCAGAAGCAGTTGGTAAGGCTAGCAGCTCTTGAACTGCTTTAAGGGCTGTCATATGCCTTGGTGGTTGTTGAATTAATGTTCCTCTCAGCTCCCCTGACCTGAAATACTTTCTTGAGATGAGCATGTGGAGTAAATAAATGAATTAACAAAGCTGAAATGAATTCAAAATTATTTTCAGATTTGTCTTCTCATATAATTAAATGAAAATTATTCCCACATTCAATACTTTATGATTAGCATGTTACAGAGTCAAGTAACTGAAATCTCTTAGTGTAATCAGTGTCATCTCTGCTTGCTCATTTATTGAGCATGCACAATATACATTCATGAGAAGCAAACATATGCTGTACACTGTACACATCCATGATCAAAGCACAAATTCTGTGTTCCAGTACACAAAGCTTAATAACCAAGTCTGTTTTGTAACAAAATTGGCACAGGTTTTATAGTTATGTGAATACCAGACCATAGAAAGCAAGAGAAAAACAATTAAATTTGCTTCAAGGCATTGGGAAAAAAAATTCACAGAGGTTGAACATAATCGATCTAAGTCATAAAGAGTAACTATGAATTTTCCATGTAGAGAAAGAGAAAAAATGCAATTCAAGCCAGTGAAATAGCATGTATACAAACAAGTGAGTGGGAAAGGAGTTAGTTTATCAGGAAAATAGTGAGATATTAGAAATGACAGTGGAGGAGTGCACTGGAAAAAGTTAAGGTTACAAAAATTAAGAGTTTGGATCAATAGATTAATGTGAGAAATGCTATATATGCTTATATTGGTCATATTTTATAAGACATAAAACATTCTCAATAGTCAGTTAAAACAAATCAGGGCAAAGTGTCTCATGCCTATATCACTAAAGCTTGTGGTAAGAGGATTACCAAGAGTTTGAAGTCAACACAGGTACACAGTGAGTTCCAGGCCTGTACAAGCTGCATAGAGAGACCCTAACTCAAAACAAAATATGACTAGTTAAGTAAGTAATATTTAAAAAAATAGGAGATAAGGGCGAGAGACATGGCTTAGCAGTCAAGGAGCTGGCCTTCAAAGCCTAAGGACCCGTGTTCAACTCTCCAGATCCCACATAAGCCAGACATACAAAGGTGAGACAGGTGCAAGGTTGCACATGCCCACTAGGTGGCACAGAGTTTGGAGTTCAATTATAATGGCTGAGGCCTTGACATGCCAACTCTCTCTCTCTCTTGTCTCTCTGTCTGTCTCTCTCTCAAAATACAATAAAATAAAGTTTACAGTATATGAAAAAAAATCTATGATATATAAGGATAGAACATAAGATCTAACTAGAGATCATATATACAAAATCCTAGCAGAAGCCTTGATTATTCATTTTAGTTTAATATACTCTTTATAGGTTTCTCATGTCTCTTTATCCTTGAGGTTATACCATGACTATCTTTTCATATGTTTCTTCCTTCTGTGCAGTTTTCATTGGTTTATAAAATGAGCAACTAAGTCCTGGATTTAAATGAAACTTACCTCAAGCAACCCTACCAACTTGTTGATTTCTTCTTTTAACTATAATTTTCTCTTATGATATGTTGTATATTTGTCATTCTACAGCCCTTTTCTTCTTTTTGCACTGGAGCAAACTTCAGATTTTTTCAGTCTCCATCCTGTCTTATGAACATAAATTATACTTGGTAGAAACTCTTTGCTGATTCCCTCTGTGTGTATTTTTAAATGTGGTATTTATTAGAGAAATAGAAAGACACAGAGAGAATGGGTGCCCTAGGACCTCCAGTCACTGCAGACAAACTCCAGGCACATGTAGCACCTTGTGCACCTGGCTTACATGGGCACTGGGGAGTCAAACCTAGGTTCTTATGCTTTAAAGACCAATGCCTTAATCACCAAGCCATCACTCCAGCCCTCTCTGTACATCTTAAGTATGCTCCTTTATAATAGACATGTTTGTCCTTTGAATTTACTTTTGAGAGAATTTCTTGGGTCAATTTTTCTGATGTTTCATTTAATTCTCTACTGTGTCCATATCAGTTGACATATCTTTTAAAGGATGTCTTCTTTTTACATTCATATTAGTCAAATTTGGTCATACTATGGTATTTTGACAAATGAATCAGAAAATTCCAGTGACTTTTCAGTTATAACAATAAAGAATTAGTAATTGAATGTCAGCCAAGGAATTTTTCTTCATTTTGTTTAAGAATTAAGAAGTCTATAGTTTTCAAGGTTATAAAAGCAGAAGAGATGCTGAGCAAGTATGCAGGGCACAATGACCAGCCAAATCTATATAATTTCACTAATGTCCCATTGTTTAGAGCCTAGTTATTCAACTTGGAGAATGGGTTCAGGACAAAAAGGAGAAAGAGAAAATAAACAATACTTAATAAAGAACACTTTGTTAAATCTATGCCAAAAATTCATTCTCTAGGATATTGAAGTTATTCTTATAGTACATAGATTTATTTAAAATTGTATTTTTTTTCCTTGAATTGTTTAATATAGTCTTGGCAAGAATCGGTCAAATAGTAAACGTTAAATATGTGAGCTCAATTATGTCCAATAATGGCATTACTTCTCCCCAAACTATAATTCTAGTCACATGGAGGATGATGTTTTAGGAAAAAAGAACAACAACCAAAAAATACCTAAGTAGGTCAATGACAGTCAGTAATAGAGAAATGGCATCGAATAGGGCAGGAGCTCCTATTCTCAAAACCTGTAGAGGATATATGTTGCAGTCCGGTTCGCATTGCTGGTAGAAATCACCCAACCAAGAACAGCTTCTGGGAAAAAGAGATTTATTTTGGCTTATAGGCTCAAGGGGAAGCTGCATGATGGCAGGGAAAAATGATGGCATGAGCAGAGGGTGGACATCACCCCCTGGCCAACATAAGGTGGACTACAGCAACAGGAGGGTGTGCCAAACACTGGCAAGGAGAAACTGGCTATAAAGCCCATAATCCCGCCCCCAACAATACACTCCCTCCAGGAGGCATTAATTCCCAAATATCCATCAGCTGGGAACCTAGCATTCACAACACCTAAGTTTATGGGGGACACCTGAATCAAACCACCACAATATACAACTATGTCATGGCTTCTGGCTTAAAATACAGATTTTATTATATAGGAAATCATCCCATTCCACAGTATTCATCCCAAGGATATAAATTTAGATGTATTGTCAATGAAGCTATTCTGTGAGGGGATGTATTTGTTACTTCCTCATTGCTGGGACAAAATACCTGTCCAGAGCAAGTTAGGAGAGAGAGGCTCATTTTGACCCTCAGTTTAGCATTACAATCCATCATGGTGGAAAAGATGTGGCATTTGGGTCTTGAGGTTGCTGGTCACATTGAGTCTACAACTAGGAAGCAGAGAGTGATGAATCCTGGTGCTCAGCATTCTCTCTTCTTTTTGTACAGTGTAAGAGCATAGCTCTTGGAATGGTGGTGCCCACTGCTATTGTGGGTCATCCTACCTCAATTGATCTAAACAAGATATTCCCTTAAACAGGGTGTGGTGGTGCAAGGTTTTAATCTCAGCACTTGGGTGGCAGAGGCAGGAGGATTTCTGTGCGTTTCAGGCCACCCTGAGACTAATGAATTCCAGGTCAGTCTGAGCTATAGTGAGACCCTACCTTGAAAAAAAAAAAAATTCCCTACCAAGCACACCCACAGGTTCATCTAATCTAGATAATCCCTCACAGGAATGTACAGAGGAATGTTTCTTAGTTGCAAATCAGAACAAACCATCACAGGAAACACATCCTTACATACAGGTCCAACAATTATCCCATGTTCCTATACTTTTATTATTTTTTTCTTCCTGCCCTGTTCCATGTTATGAAAATCCTTTGATCATAACATAGAACCTTTGATCTTGGGTAGTCATAGGAGCTAAGACAGTGAACATGAAAATACATTAAGAAACCCAGTTAAGGTGCTTACCTACAAAGTTTTATGGCTTGGGCGCATTTCTCCAGTACCTATGTGTAGCTGAATATACAACATGGCACATGCATCTGGAGTTCATTTGCAATGCCTATTCTTGGTCCCTCTCTGCCTATAAAAACTTTTTCAGATAGATGCAGATCCTATGGAGAGAGCTGCCCCAACATACCTCAAAAGGGGCCCAACTGAAACTAAGGACAATTGGTGAAACAAGCAAGGGTGATGTTTTCCTGTGAACCAGATACCAGCACAAAGGGGGAGGAGACCAACGCAGAAAAAAATCAACCCCTACCAAATCAGAGAGCCAGAGCCTCAGATGCCCCCAACACCTCAGCACTGAAGCAGACCAAAAATGAACCCAACATGGCTCAGGGAAATTTTGCGGAAGAGGGGGCGGAAAAAATGTCAGAGTCACATGTTGGGTCATGATTTGCAGTGACATTTAGCATACCAATAACTAGGGACTAACCCCACAGTGCACGACCCATTTACATCAACAAGGAGGGTCTAATGGGAGGGGGTAGATCATAGATGAGCCTAAATAATGGTACCAAACTGCCTGTATTTGATGAAAAGAAAACTAATAAATCAAATTAATAAAAAAATAAAAATATTTTAAAATAGTAATTTTAGTACTTTTCACTTTTATAGGATGGATTTGATCAACTTAAAACTGTGTAGTTGGTTATTGCCCCCAAGGAATTATGCTGCGTGAGAAGCTTCCTCTCAGTTGCTAATGTCAGCACATCTATACTCATTGTTAACAGTAGTCCGAGGGGACAATCTCAAGGTATCAATATCCGTATACTGTTAATGATAAATAACGTCTCAAAGTTGTTATTATCATAATAATGACTTTGTATAGTCCCTGATTGATTTTCCAGTTATAGAGGGAATGTACAGGATGGGAGGAGGGGAATGTTTGTATATCTCCTTAGTGTCTGTCACTGGCAAGTGAAAGAAGACTATATACAGGTTAAAAACCACCAAGAGAAGCAGTCAGCCTAATGTACATGCTAAACAATGCTACCACATCAAGGTTGTACTCTCATTGAAGGTTACTTGTACATAATAAATTTCATAAAAGCTTTCTTTACAGGAGTTCACATTTGTCAAGACTTATATCTCTCTGGTCATTAGAATTCCTGACAGTCCCCCACAAGTCTTATTTAGAATTTGGTATCTGTGTTTATGTTTCTTCTTTGTCATTTTTATGTTCTCCATTGCAGGAAGTAGAATGTGAAAAAGGAAATATATGTTTTAGTTTTCCCTTTGGTAAAACACATTTGGGACTTTGATCATAGCATTTTTATTTCAAAAAATAATACTGTGTGTGTGCGTGTGTGTGTGTAGGACAAATGATTTACAGTTGTTTGTCAAAGATTTAGAAACTCCCTTATGGAACCATAAACACTGAACTAGTTTTGAATGTTGGTGCTGGTTGGGTTCTAATCACAAACAACCCTAATGGAGAGAATCAGAGGAATTGAATTCTGCCCACACTTCCTAAAGTGCTCTTATGCTTTAAATATTCTAGAATTAAGAAATGTTTACTGCCTGAGATCCCCTTTGTCTCCTAAGTAGTTACATGTGCTGCCAATGGGAAAGCTCCTCATCCTCCCAATATGTCCAGTCTTTGAAGACTTTTCTTCTGGGGAGTTAGTCTTCACCGCCAACTTGAAGTTATTTAGAATCACCATGGAAACACATGTCTGTTGGCCTCTATGAGGGTGTTACTACAAAGGTATATGTAGAAATAAAGACCAATGCTAAATGTGGGCAAAACTAACTCATGAGATGGAGTTTTAGTTAGCTTTCATCTAGTGGTGGTAAAATACTCTGCAAATATCAGTTTAAGGGTAGGTTTACAGTCTACAGTTTGAGACTATAGTGCAGATAGAGCTTGAGATAGCTGGTCACATTCAGTGTACAGACAGAATTGAATGTCCATGTTCAGCCAGCTCTCTGATTTGTACCCAGTCCAGGGTCCTAGCTATACCATGCTGCAGCCCAAATTTAGGGTGATACACACAACTAAAATAACCCAATCAAAATAATCTCTCACAGGAATGCCTAGAGGCTACCCTAATCTAGATAATCTCTTATGGACATGCCTGTATGCTCTTTACCTAGGTCATTCTAGGTCCTGTTAAGTTGACAAGCTATAAAAATGATCACAGCTGGAGTCCCCATCTGAATAATGAGAGGAAAGCAAGCTGAACACCAGCATTGATCTCTTTTTGCTTCATATGTGTGCAGCGTGACCATCCACATCACTTTCACCCACTGTGAATATTCTGCCACACTGAGTTGTATCTTCAAATTGTGAGATAAAATAAATCCCTTTGTTCTTAAATTCCATTGTCAGGTATTTGATCATAGCAATGTAAAACATAACTATCATAGTTTCTCTGTAGAGTGGTACACAGTGACTGTGTACCCAGAGCATGCATACTGTACTCAATGCATGTCCCTGGGGATGGAGGGGAGGGCTGAGCCCATGACTAACTCCTCAGAAGATGCATGAATATTGAATAAAACAACTGAGAAAACAAACCCATGCTAAAAAATTCCCAAGATGTAGTACTTGAATTATCTGTACTAAAATCATATGAAAAACTGAAAAAAAAAATACAGATGTATTTATTTTACAAACGCTCATGCAATCAGCGGCTTTGAGTATACATTGGGGAAAAAAATGGAACTTTTATAAAAGCCCAAGTGAGTTTTCTTTTATTAAAAATATTTTATTTATTTGAGAGAGAGAAAAAAAAATGGGTGCTCCAGGGCCTCTAGCCACTGCAAATACACTTCAGATGCATGTGACACCTTGTACATCTGACTTATGTGGGTACTGGGGAATTTAACCTGAGTCCTTAGGCTTCACGGGCAATTTTTGAAACTACTTAGCTATCTCTCCAGTCCCCAAATGAGTTTTTCTAACCTCAGGTTTGAAGACCACTTCTCTGGCCTGAACTCTTTAGAGTGAGGAATATTTTGTTTAGCAGGAGTTTGTAGATCAAACTATTCTTTCATATGATGGCATTATGGTATTTACCTAAGTGGATTTTTAAATTTACTTCTAATTGGAAAATGAAAATAGTATTTTTAAGTGATATTATGGCTTTAGACAATCAAAATTTTTAGGCAAGAGAGGAAGCAAATAGAATTTATCCATTTTTTTTTTCATTTGTTACTCAGATATTGGTTATTATATCATTGTTAGTAAAGTCATATGCACATCTTAACCTTGAAATAGGAAAAAAAGAGTAAGAAACAGAGGAAAGATGAATAAGAAACTATGCAAACACTGTATCTAAAAGGTTTTTTGACTTGAAAGTGAAAATATGAATTGAACCAGCTCAGAAGATAGGAATTATACTTATTGTTTGTATAAAAGTATGTTAGAGCTGGAGAGATGGCTTAGTGGTTAAACCCTTGCCTGTGAAGCCGAAGGACCCCTGTGGGTTCCTGGATTCTTGCTCTGGGGGCCAGAAAGGCATCCAGGCAAACGGGAGTAGGTGAGCCCTTGAGGAGAGAAAAACTCCTGGGAGAAATTGAACAGCTCTCTCACTTATTGTCAGGGAAATGGGTTTATAAGCATCTGTGGGTGGGGCAGGGGTCCTAAGGCAATTGGATGTACAAAGTTCATTTCTGATTCCTAATTGTCATATGTGGACATTCATTGTGGCACATAGAATGGCTGCGGCAGGGGGTACTGTCAGGTGATCTAGGGTCCCAGGAGGATGGGCTGTGTGAAGGCTGATGAGTTTTCTAGGCAACTGGCCAAAGGTCACAGGGCTATGGACAGAGCCTAAGTTCAGGTGTGCTGGGCTTAGAGAGGGAGTGGCTTCCTGTAGTCTATAGGTCCATAGCCATGACTGGAAGCTCAGGCCCTTCTTGTGAAGGCTCCAGCCTATGCCTGGCAGTCTCCAACAGACCCCAGTTCAAGGCTTGATTCCCCAGAACCCATGTTAGCCAGATGCACAAGGTGATGCATGCATCTGGAGTTCATTTGCAGTCGCTTGAGGTCTTGCCATGCCCATTCTCTCTGTATCTGTGTCTTTTGCTCTCTGTCTGTCATTCTCAAATAAATAAATAAAATAAACCAAGTATTTAATTAAAAGTATGTTAATGCCACAATAAGTTACATGGAATAAAATATAATAAAATAAGTTTCCATACTCTACACAGGAGGAAGCATGTCACTGTCCTCATACTTATCAAAGGTCATAATGAAATTCTGTACAAAAAAATAATTACCATGAGTTCACTGGGTAACGTCCTCCTACAGCAGAAGACAATTTCATTATAAACTCTTTAGAGTATTCAGGAATGGCAACCAGCAGACTATCTTAAAAATGCTAATAAATAGTTTGAGCTTATATTAATGTAAGAGACAACAAAATAAGAGTTTACAAGAAAGCCTGAGTAATGTTAAGAAAGCAATAGCTTTTATTGCAATATATTTCCCAGGGCACATTCTGTATATTAAAATGCAGATTTTCATTTCCACTGAAATTACTATAAACATAAAGGCATTATGTATTACCTCACTTAACAGCAAACAGCATTCATGAAGTTAGAAATGCATGGTCCCCTAACTCCAACCCAAACCTCTCATTCTTATAGTTGTACACATTTTCAGTAGTAGTGTTGATAAGTAACACATTAGTGACTCCTATGGCAAGTATGCATGATGGAAAGGATACTGTGGAGAGTGTATGACACAAATTTTCTGCTTTTCAAATCAATATATAGCTCTCCAAAATACAACTACAGCCCAACTCTACATTCTGGGTTCCCTGGCATGGTGGTCTGGAGTGAGTAGGACAGATACCTGTTTCTGGGCTCCTCCCACCTCCCTGGTCTGGGTGCCCTGCATTAGTCTGTGTGCAGGCAGGTGTCAGTCTGGAGTGAGTAGGTCAGATCCCAGTTCCTGGGTTTCTCCGGCATCACGGTCCTGGTCTGAGTTCCCTGAGGGACAGTGTATACCATGCAGTGTGCAAGCAGGCCTGGTGGTTTGGGGTGATTAGGCCAGATCTCTCCTTGCTGGCTTCTCCCAGTTCCCTGGTCCAAGATCCCTGAGACTATCTGTGTGCTGGAGGGCACAGCACATAGTAAGTAGGCCAGATCCCTGTTCTCTGGCTCCTCTCTGTCCCCTGGCCCTGGTAGGTCCCATTGTGCCTTCCTTGGGGAGGCCTGGTCCCTGTGTGAGCAATGGAATCAGACCTTTTGCTCTGGTATTCTGACTGGCCACTTGGTACCAAAATCCCTGTTTACATGAGTCAGAGGGGGAACAGGCCAAGAGACAAAAACTTGCTTCCTCCTCAATAAAATAAAGATTCTTGCTAAAATGGGTAGACAACAATGCCAAAAAGCCAATGAAAGTCAGAAAATTGAGAGATCTTCATCAAGGATGCATGGTCCTACAATGGAAGCCTCCAATGAAATCATACAGAAATCAACAGATATTCATTCCCAAAATGAAAACACAACCAATGAGATTCTGATAAAAAAAATAATAAATAAATAAAAAACACTGAACTGGAATAAACATCAAAGAACCAACAATCATGTCAGTGAAATAGAACAGAATCATCTACTAGACCATTCAGCTTTGGACAGTAGGCTTATCTTAACTGAAGAAAATGTTATTAACCTCCAAAGAGGTATAAATAAATTGAAAGTAAGTCAAGCAGAGGAAGATCTCAACAACCAGTTAAGCTTAATGAACACTTGAAAGTATGAACTCTAGGAACCATCACAAAAATCAATTGAAATTGTACCTCAAAAAAGAGATGGACACAATGCAAAATAACACAACAGAAAACAAAACAGACTTTTGTCAGAGCACTTGATTACCCTCCAGAGGTAAATGGTAAGACCCTAGTGCTGAAGACAAACACTATTGTCATGGACAATGGAGAGACCTTGTTAGAATGCAGAGGAGAGCCAGTCTCCAGACAATTAGTCCATCTCATGCTGGAAGGCATTACATGAGCTGTCAGTCCAAGTAACTCAAAATCTAAGCAACTCAGAAGCAAACACCCTGATATAATGCTCACACAAGTGCAATAGTGGCGAATGGCCATGGTGGGTAACCAACTGCTCTTGGATTGACTAACGGACCAACTTAGTGAAAGGAAACTGCATCTGGAACTTGGAAACAAGTCAGAGTCATATCCAGATAATGATTCTGCTTTCTATTGTCAAGCTCCCAGCAATCTTGAGTTTATTAGAGTGTCTGCACCCTTGAAATTCATTCTGAATTAGTAATAGTTATCCAATTTAACGAGTGCTGCCTTCACTCTTCATTGGAGAATCTGCTTTTCTTTTTCAGATGGGAGCTGAACCTAAGGAGATAAACAACACAGTGCACTCCACCCTGGCCCCAGTAAAACCACAGAGAAATTGGGAAAATGAGCAAAAGTGATGCTTTCTTAATGAATCAGCACAAGGGTGATGGAAATCAAAACTGAGGACACTCAACACCTACCAAACCAAAGATCCAGAGGCTTCCAAGTGCCCATCATGGAATTAGACTTAAAATGTTCCCAGAATGGCTCAGGTAATTCTGCAGAAGAGGGGCCAGAAATATTGTTAGAGCCACAATTCAGGACTTTTTGCACAGAGACATTGCCCCCTCCCCATAATGCATGACCCACAATACCCATGGGGTTGAACTGCATCCCCAATGAGGAAAGCCTCTTCAGAAAAAGGTTAGGGATGACGAAAAGGATGGTACCAGCATGTGTTGTTTGCATATTAAATATGTCCATATCTAATAAAAAAATTAAAACCTCAAAAATAAGAAGGAAACCAAAAGTGTGCATGCAATTTAAGATGGGGGATTTTTTTAATGAATGAGAAAGTATTTGTAATTTAAGTATTCATCTCAGATTTTTCAAGGACAATGAATGTTAAGTAAATCATTAGAGAAATTGGGACTGAATTCAGTTTTCACTCAGGACTTCAAAGGTGGAAGCAGACAGGGAAATGTTTATTGTTGTTGCTTAATTTTTAGCCTCTGGTAATTAAAAGAAAGGAGAAAATAACAGGCTAGTCAAGTTAAAAATATTTTCAAGACATAGGAGAAGCAGAAGTGGGTAGGGGAGCTATTAGTAAGAGAGAGTAAAATATGAAAGAGAGGGAAACAAGACATAAGTGAAAAGAAAGCAACAATAAAAATTTTTAGAAGATTTCCAGTCAAGATGGTGTCCACCTAACCATGCTGCATCTACCTGGGAAGGAAAGGCAAGGTATTGTGGGTTCACTGGATCCCTTAGGAGACAGCAATCTCTAATAGATTGCCAGTGGAAGGGCATGGAGTAGAAAAAATGGAATCCGCTGACTCGCTCTCTCTTGGGTAGGCCACCAGTTCCCCAATCTCCACAAGCAGCTGTGCTAGCCATAGTGCCAGCCTCAGGATGCTCCTATACTTACTGCAGGAAAGGAGGCCCAGGCCAGCATACTTTCACTTGCCTCAAAGCGCAGAGGTGATGGCCATGCTACCCCCGCCCACATGTGACTTCAGGCTGGCACCAGCTCTATCCATCCTGCTGCCTGCCATGGGCATGCAAGTTTAGGCCCACGCCACCCATCCACCTGAGTGAGCTCAGCCGGCTCCACATATCTGCATGCTTGCCTCTCCGGACGCCCATCCATGTGGGAGTTCAGGCCCATTCCACTTACCCACGTGCGAGCTCAGGCTCACTCTGCCCATGCCAGTTCAGGCCCAATCCCCTGTCTACAAGACTTGCATGTGAGCTCAGCCTGCGCCGCTGCCTGCACATCTGCTCACGATGGAGCTTAGGCCACTCCAGCCACCTGCCCACACACGAGCTCAGGCCCATTCCACCTGCCCACACATAAGCTCAGGCCTGTTCCACCTGCCCATACAAAAGCTCAAGCCCACTCTGCCCATCTGCCACTCAAGATCAGGCCAGCACTACTTATCCAGCAGTGTGAGCTCAGGACCAGTCCCTCCCACGCAAGTGAGCACAGACTGATCTGCCCACCCATGCATGAGCTCAGGACCACTCTGCCTGTCTGCAAACCCATGTATGATCTCAGGCCTGCTCCCCCAGGAGGCACTACTACCACCACCCATCAAGACCAGAGTCTTCCCTTTCCCTGCCCATACACTGTGATGGGCAGACCACAGCACAAAATAAATAACATAAAAAATCAAATACAAATAAATCCAGTAAGATCACCCAGTCCTACAACGAATATCTCTAATCAAAATATAGTAAAGATACTAGGATCAGAACACCAAAATGAAGCTATGAGCAATGCAACCCTGATCAAGCTACGGATAGATCTTGCAGAAAAGCAACAAGGACCAATAGTTGTGTGGATGCTGCCACCATCAGACTAGACCTAATATATAGGAAAATAGAAGGAGTTCACAGAGACATTATGGAGATTAAAAAAAAAAAAAAAAAGGACCTCAAAAATCAGCTGGTGATGCTAAATAAAGACATAAACAAATGCAAGGATGAATTCCAAAAAGCATCAAGAAAAACAGAAAATGATGTGAAAAGGGAACTCGAGAGAGGGATGGAAACTATAAATAGAAAAATAGTAGAAAATGCAAACCTAATTGAACAAGCCCAAAACTCTTTAGGAGCTCTCAAGAATAGAGTCAGCCATAATAGAAACTCAGATCTGGAAGATAAGACAGAAGAAAGAGTTGAGAGTTCAAAATTTCAGTAAGTTCAAAAATTTCTGTAAAGAGCACAATGGGAATTGTGGGATACCCTTAAACTTACTAACATCCAGATCATGGGAATACCAGAAGGGTAAGAAATTCAGACCAAAGGCATGGAGACTTTATTTAACAAAATAATTGAAGAAAAATTTCGCACTCTCTCAAAAGAAAGGCCTATCAAGATACAAGAAGGTAACAGAACTCCAAACAGTTTGGACCACAGGTCAAACTCTCCAAGACATATTTTCATTAAGACTTTGACACTGACACCAAAGAGAAAATCCTAAAAGCAGCTAAGGTAAAACAGCACACCACTTTCAAAGGTAACCTCATCAAAATTACTTCAGATTTCTTAATGGAAACCCTGAAAGCCAGATGGGCCTGCAATGGAACACTGCAAAGTCTAAGAACGTATGGATTCCAACCCAAACTACTTTACCCAGCAAAAGTATCCCTAATAATAGATGCTGAAAGAAAATATTTACATGACAAAACTTAGCTTTACAATTATATGAACATAGTACCAAACCTAAAGAGAGTATTTCAGGAAATTCTCCACACAGAAGAATGAAATAACTAACCTCAAATGCCTACAAGCAACAGATCACAATAACCAAAATCAGAGGGGATACAAAAACCTTCAAAGTTTATGAAAACACATATATACCACATATACCTTCACAATATAGCAAGGATAAAATCAAACCTCAGAGTCATTACCCTGAATATTAATGGCCTTAATTCACTCATCAAGAGACACAAGATACAGCGGGGACCCAAAAAGTAGATCCCTCAATCTCTTGTCTTATAGAAACCCACCTTGCCATTAAAGACAGACACCTCCTCAGGGTGAAAGGGTGGAAAACAATATTCCAAGCAAATGGGAATAAGAAACAAGCAGTTGTAGCTATATTAATACCGGATAAAATAGACTTCAAACCAAAAATAATCAAAAAGGACAATGAGGGCCACTTCCTACTTATCAAAGGAATCATCCATTAAGAGAATATCACAATCATAAATCTTTATGCACCAAACATGAGAGCACCACAGTTCATAAAACAAAATCTACTTGACAATAAAACAGAAATAACAACCAACTCTGTCGTAATTGGCGACTTCAATACACCATTATCAGTAAAAGATAGACCATCCAAGTAGAAACTCGACAGGGAAGCAAGAGAGCTCAACAAAACGATAGATCACTTAGACCTAACAGACATCTACAAAACATTCCATCCCCAAAACACAGACTAAACATTCTTCTCAGCTGGGTGTCAAAGCCTGCCTTGATATATTTAGGAAAATTGACATAATTTCCTGCATGATATCAGATCACAATGCTATATTTCTAGTAATTAAGAACAAAAGATCCACCAATAATCCCATTGGCATCTGGAAACTGAACAGCACACTTTTAACCAATAGATGGGTAGAGGCATTTACCCTAAAACCTCCAAGCCTCAGTTCAAAGAGATTTGCTCAATTATGTTTATAGCTACTCAATTCATAATTGCTAAGAGCTGGAATCAACGTGGATGTCCATCACTAGATTAACAGATAACTAAGATGTGGTATATCTACATGATGAGATTCTATACAGCAGTAAGAAAAGAAAAATGACAGAATGAAATTTTGACAGAAAGGTCAAACCAGGAACAGATCATTCTCAGTGAACTCACTCAATCACAGAAAGATAATTACTGCAAACTCTGATTCTTCTACAGCAGCTAACTTAAGTCTATCCAAGATGCTTACATACCCTGCAAACATCTTGTGGATGGGACAGTGGGGTCTGTGGAGAGGGAGGGGAGGGCAAGGATTTTGGTGAGAGACACAAATCTGGACCCAAACAGCAACTGTAACATAAAATTTTGCATACTAAAAGACAAACCAAATGGTTGAATCTTCACCAGGCACTTAGAGGGAACACCTGAGTCACAAGACCCTGAAGAGGGTAAAATGAAGACCTTAATCATCTCCTTCTTCCTCCTCCTCTTCTTCTTCTGAAGATACCATATGCAGTTGACACATAACCTGAGGTGATATGGCTGGAAGCTGGAAGACCGTCAGTCCCCAGACAGTCAGCACATCTAGTGCCAGAAAGTGCTAAATAGGTGACTGGGTGAAAATGGCCAATATCTGTCCAAGCAACTCATGGTCTAAGTTACTTAGCAGCAAGTAACCTGTTGTGATGCTCACACAATTACAACAGTGACGCACAGCCATAGTAGGAAACCAACTGTTCTTGATTGGCTAACTGATCTGCTCTGTGGAATGGATCCCATATCTGGAGCTGGGAAACAAGTCAGAACCATATCCAAACATGAGCCTGCTCTCCATTTTCAAGCTACCATCAATTGTGGGCTACAAGAGGGCCTACACCTATGAAATTCTCTCTAAAGAATTAATGGTTATCTCTTTTATCTGGTACTAATTTTACTCTCCATTGGAGAATCTTCTTCTCTTTTCAGATAGATGCAGATCCTAAGGAGAGAACCACCCCATCATACCTCAATGGGCTCCAGCTGAAACTAAGAATATAGGGTGAAATAAGCAAGGGTTGTGTTTTATTGGTGAATCTGGTACCAGCACAAGGGTGAAGGAGATCAATCAACTCCTACCAAATCAGATATCTAGAGACACAGAGGCTCCCAAGACCTCATCACTGAAGTAGACCTAAAATGAACGCAACATGGCTCAGGAAAATATGTGGAAGGGAGGGGATGGAAAGAATGTCATGTTGGGTCATGATACATAGAGACATTTCCTCCTACCCATAACTGAGGGTATTTCCTACAAGGAATGACCCATATATGCTAACAAAGAGGGGATAGGGGAGGGGGGATGGAAGGGAGAAGCTAACAATAGTACCAACTTGACTGTACTCACTGAGTACAAAACTAAAAATATATTATAAAAAATAAACAAATCTGTTTGAATGAAAAGATAAAAGAAAGAAATGCATAAGAGAAGCCAGTCATAAGTAGAGCAGGTGTCCTTAGATTAAATCATGTGTCAGAAGTTACCACATAATCATGACAATCAATAGATTTTCACAATGAATTCAGAACTGCATTAAAGAACCATTGTTTGCTTTTTACATTTCAAGTTGATCAGAACATCTTGATACAGTTAAGAGTTCTATTTCTAAGGGCAAAATTCGTTTTTTAAGGATTTCATCTATAACATTTGACAGTACCTATAAACTTCATTTATGTACCATGGAGTTAGTTAGGAAAGAGTCATAAATATCAATGTGAACAGCATAAACTATCAATTTGATGAGTGCTAGAGTCATGAAAAATTAGCTTTTAAACAGCACTAAACATTTGCCTCACTGAAGACTTTCAAATCTTCTTAGCATGACTTTTTGAAGATTTTTATGGGGGCAGAATACTGTCAGTTAAACAGAGAAAATAGGGTAAATCAGTGCTCACAAAATGTATTACCAACCTCTATGTACCATCATGTGACTGTGTGTGTTCAATTTTTACAAAAAAAAAAAAGCTTGAGAAAAATGCATTTTAATAAATCATTGAAATATGTGTCTCGAAAGGAAATCGGTTCAAATAATACTGCTGAACTAAACAGTGGCAATATGGTAGTATATAAAAGTTATTTCTCCATACTTTCATTCATGTTTTAATTTTTTTTTTATTAGTTATGTACACAGTATGTATGCAGCCATGTCGGTACCATTGTTAGTCTCCTCCCTGTCCTTCCCGCTCCTCAGGGACCCTACTTGTTCGGGAATGTGGGTCATACATTTTAAGACTAGCCATCAGTCATGGGTAAGAGGCCATGTCTTTGTGCATAATGTTCCAACATGTGGCCCTCTTTTCCACGAGTTTCCCTCAGCCATGATGGGTTTATTTTAGGTTTATTTCATAGATGAGGTCTAGGGAACCTCTGTGTCTCTGGGTATCTGGTTTGGTAGGATTTGAATGTTCTCTGTGTCTATTTCCTCCACCCTTGTACAAGGTACACCAAGAAAGCAGAACTCTTGCTCATTTCCCCAGTTACTCTTGATTTCAGTTGGGCCCTGGTGAGGTGAAATGAGCTCATTCTTTCCATAGGATCTGCATCCATCTGAAAAAGAGAAGCAAATTCTCCAACGAAGAGTGATGTCAGTACTAGATAAATGGGATCACCATTACTATTTTGGAGAAAATTTAATAGGTGTAGGCCCTCTTGTAGACTACAATTGGTGGGAGCTTGATAATAGAGTGTGGGCTCATTTTTTGGTTAAAAGGATTAAGTAATTACAAGGAAATTGGAAAAACTTGCATTGATATTTGTATTTGTATCATGAATGTTCTAAGAGAACATATAGCACTGGGAAAGGGATGCTTTACAATATCCATATACTGCTTAAAAAGCAAAGATCAGGGCTGGAGAGATGGCTTAGCTGTTAAGCGCTTGCCTGTGAAGCCTAAGGACACCGGTTCAAGGCTCAGTTCCCCAGGACCCACATTAGCCAGATGCACAAGGGGGCACACGTGTCTGGAGTTCGTTTGCAGTGGCTGGAGGCCCTGGCATGTCCATTCTCCCCTCCCCCCTCTTTCTCTGTCTGTCATTCTCAAATAAATAAATAAAATAAACAAAAAAAAATATTTTAAAAAAGCAAACGTCCACATGCCTTTAGGTTTGTCTTTAAGGTTGTGTCCAGAGAGGTTTAACTGAGGAAGATCCACCCTCACTGTGAGCAACACCATGTATCTTGTGGGCTCACGTCCCCAGCTGAATAAAAAGAGAATAGACAAAAACAATCCTGTCACTGACATTCTGCTTCCTGTACTTCTTTATTAGTAACAGAGCAGGCTGCCTTTCCCTGAATTGCATTTCTCTGTACTGCAAGTCCAAATAAATCCTTCCTCCCTTGAGCTGTTTGGTGCAAGGTACTATGTCACAGTGATAACAAAAGTACCAAATACAGGTGTCATGCTCAATTTTAGTTTGATTTTGTAAAACAGGCAGAGTAAGATTGTGGAAGCTGGATGAAAGGCCATGGTTATAGTCCAGACACATCAGAAAGGCTAATGAATGGGGTTGAGAAGCATCCATTGGATAGTGTTACAAGATGTGTTTAAATGATTTCACAATCCATATGATGTTGGCTTTATCAACAAGCAAGATTTAAGACTTGAAGGGTCACAGAGGCTGGCTCCAAGGTACCAGAAATATACAAAGTGTAGGCAACATGTGACAATATTGGGTTTTCTACACAGAGACTCTGAAAGGTCACTTTGTGAAGCTGTGGTCCTGAAAATTAAGCAGTCATGAAAACACCAGTATGTTTCAGATGCCCGGATCATTGGAAATATTCTAAGGAAAACTATTGTCATTGAATGGAGCTGGCCTAAAAGAGAGGTTATGTATGCTTCAGTCAACAGAGATGGAGAAGAAGGACTACTCCAAGCTGTGGTAGCCCAGATGATTCCACCGTGAGTGGAGTCTTTGATATTGTATGTGAAGCAGGGATTTGTGTTCACCCTGTTGGATTTCAGACTGCTTTAGACCTGATTTTTCCTAGCTATGCACAATGTTTATTCTGTCCCATTATATATTGTAATTATATAACATCTCTGTTCTTCAGGTCCTCAGAGTTATGAGTTTGCCCTGAATCAGAAGAGACTGGGCTGGGAGCTTTAGTACAGGGTTAAATCTGTATGAATGTAGATAACTCTTAGAGGTGAGCTAAATTCATTTTATATTATAAGATAACCATGAGCCTGTAGGGGCATAATGTTGTGGATTTAATTGGCATGTTTGGGTGTGAGGTTGACAAGTGAAATTGTGGTGGTTAATTTACATTATTAACAACTTGAATTATATTAACCTAGGAGACACACTTCTCTGAATGCCTGTGAGGGTATTTCAGTGAAGTTTAACAAAGTAGAGAAGATCCAACAAGAATGTGGGTAAGGGCTGGAGAGATGGCTTAGCGGTTAAGCGCTTGCCTGTGAAGCCTAAGGACCCCGGTTCGAGGCTCGGTTCCCCAGGTCCCACGTTAGCCAGATGCACAAGGGGGCGCACGCGTCTGGAGTTCGTTTGCAGAGGCTGGAAGCCCTGGCGCGCCCATTCTCTCTCTCCCTCTGTCTTTCTCTCTGTGTCTGTCGCTCTCAAATAAATAAATAAATAAATAAAAATTAAAAAAAAAAGAATGTGGGTAATATCATTCCTTGGGATGTATCTGTATGGTAAAAATAATAATACAAATATCAAAGTACACATAAGATGAAGAGCAAAATCAGGGGCATATCTAAACTAAATGTTATGATTATCAATATGCAAAAGTTTCCATGATTAAACTACTTAATACAATCTGTATATGAATGCTTATTTTAGCCTTCCATTTAAGTAACTGAAATTAGTAGAGGTAGTGACCCCATTGTGTAATGGTTAGCACTCTTGACTTTGAAATTAGTAGAGGTGACTAACTGAAATCATTACAGAATATTATTGTGAGCAGTGCCACTTACAAAACTCATTTGAAAGTTTAGACTAATATATAATCTGTCCAAATTATTTATCAATATAAGAAAAGAATAATTGCACATTGTCCATAAATTAAATTATTTGCTACAAAAGCCTCTGTATCTAACCACCAACTTGCAATAAAACATATGGGAACATATCTATAAGTCTCAAGACACAAAATGACTTTATAGATGGCATTGTGCATTTCCCACTAGACTGACTCTCTCTTTTCATGCTATTCTCAACAACAGGTGAACATTCCTAATAGCCATTAATGCCACAGAATGGCAAATGATGATATTCTAGTTTCATCAATCTTTCCTTCTTTATAGTTACAAATGTTATTAACTAGTAATTGTAGTTTATCAAACATTTGCTTGTCATGAGTTGCTTTTGTGCATGAGAATCAAGAAAAATCTACAGTTTTCAAGATATTATGTAACTTATAGTAAACTCTTAAAGTTAGCTTTTTTGCCTTTAGATTTTTGTGCCTTGTGTAGTATTAACATTCAATATCCAGGTCTCATGTGGGTACTAAAAGGCATACTTATATAAGAGAAACTACTATGAGGAAAAGTGAAAACAGGATTTTTACTAAGGGAAAATGTAGAGATTAATTTTATTTTTAGATTTTTTTAATTTAATTTATTAGTTTTCTTTTCAGTAAACACAGTTTGGTACCATTACTTAGGCTCATCTGTGATCTACCCCCTCCCATTAGACCCTCCTTGTTGATGTAAATGGGTCGTGCATTGTGGAGTTAGTCCACGGTTATTGGTATGCTAAATGTCTCTGCAAATCATGACCCAACATGTGACTCTGACATTCTTTCCGTCCCCTCTTCCGCAAAATTTCCCTGAGCCATGTTGGGTTCATTTTTGGTCTGCTTCAGTGCTGAGGTGTTGGGGCCTCTGAGGCTTTGGCTTTCTGATTTGGTAGGAGTTGATTTTTCTCTGGGTCGATCTCCTCCCCCTTTGTGATGGTATCCGGTTTACAGGAAAACATCACCCTTGCTTATTTCGCCAATTGTCCTTAGTTTCAGTTGGGCCCCTTTTGAGGTATGTTGGGGCAGCTCTCTTCTTAGGATCTGCATCTATCTTTTTTTTCCCTTGTTGTTTGTAGTGCAGCTAGGCGGTCGCCATCTTGACCGGAAGTCCACCTAGATATTTTTTTTTTTTTTGAGATAGAATCTCCATGTGCTTTCATGCTGGTCTCAAACTATTAGGTATATATAATATTCTCCCTCAACCTCTGAAATGGCTGTATTGCAGATTTGCAGCACCATGCCAAGCCAGAGGTTAATTTTATTAATTTGAACAAAACATAATTTAAGAAATTCTTTATGAATCATATTCATTGTAAGTAGTTAAGTAAGTTTCACATAAGTAAAATGAAAAGTTAAATTAGAAATAATCTGAATAATTATGATTTTCATTAAATATTTTGAGCTAAAATCAACAAAATCTCTAAATACTGATACAGATTAGAAGTAAGGAGGCCACATTTTAGTGACTCCTAGTCATTACATGTCCAAAATGAACAAACAGATAATCTCTATGGCCTCACAGAGCCAATTGATACAGGAATTTGGGGTTCCTTGTATGCCAATGCATCAATAATTTGGGGTGTTATAGGATCCTTGTCCTATGAATTCAAAGAATAAACTCCATAGACCAGAGGATGAGGTTCAGAAAGATTTTATTATAGCTTAAAGCTTTGAGACAAAGAGAGGGTCTTAAGCCTCTAGAACACAAGAAAAGGAAGCAAGGTGAAGCTCTTGCCCAGGGAGGCAAGATGGGGTTTGAGAAGCCCCATGAGGGAAGAGGGTCAGAGCTCTTGTTCAGAAAGAGCAAGAAGGGGTTTGAGAAGCCCACCTGAAGACTCCTATCTGGGTTTTCTATGGGGAGTGGCTACCCCCAGATAGGCACAATACAAGTATCAAAGTACACATAAGGTGAAGAGCAAAATCAGGGGCATATCTAAACTGAATGTTATGATTATAAATATGCAAAAGTTTCCATGATTAAACTACTTAATACAATCTGCATATGCATGCTTATTTTAGCCTTTTTAGAGGAAGACCAGGTTGGCAGCCTCTTATGGATGGAAAGCAGATTTTATAGCTTTGCCAGTAATCTTAGGTGAGGATAAGAGTTTCTGTCCTGTAGGAAGGGTGCAAGCTTAATCTCAAAATCTTTCCTACAGGGCACAGCACCCTGGTTTTTGTCAGGTTAGTGACATTTCCTGCTTTAAGTTTTAAAAGAAAATCACTTTTAGGGTTCTGTTACCCTGTCTAGCCAATTTTTGTCTCCAATCACAATGGGCACAGCATTTATAGAATGAGGGCAGATAACAGAGTGTAGGAACTAAAATACAAAAAGCTGTGACTTACACTGACTCTCCAGGATGTTGGCTGAGCTATACAAAGTAAACAATATTCTGTATAACACATCAGCCTATCAGGACCTGCTATTTACCAAAAGTAACCAATCTGATCTGCCCCATCTTGATGCCCCATTGAAGATCCTCAGCCTATCAGAAGCCCTCACATACACTCCAAGTAACCAATCTAATTTATTCATATTTCCAAGGTTGTAAAAATCACTGATCCAAGTCACAAGCTGGCTACAGGATCTGGTCCCTGCTTTACTTTCACTTTCTGATTTGTTTTCATTTCAGCTTAGTGTGATCCCATTGGTTGAGTGACTGCATTCACTTTAATAATCCTTATTTAAGCTATCCTTCGATTTTGTCTGCACTTATCATTCTTTGCAGTTCTCAAGACAAGACAGGAAGAACGGCAAGCAGTGGATTGGGAGGTTTAGTGCTCATTGAGGATCCATCACTCTAAACCCTAAGCTAAATCCATGAAAACTTGAAAGCGCCTGCATCATTCTGCAAACTGCTAAAGTACCAATAAATGTTTCAGCACTTATTTCTAGTAAATAAGGGATGTTTTAAAAACATAACTGCAGTAACAAAAAATTTAATAAGATTTATAGTAATTATTTGCTATCATTTAATTTTCAGATAAAGTCAATATAAAAAATGTAAATAAAGTCTTTAAGCGTGGTATTTATTTTAAAATAATCAAGATAAAATCGCATGACACATGCATAAAACATAATCAACAAAATGCTTTTTGATCAGTTTTTCGGAAGAATGTACTTCTAAGTTTAGATCTTCCATGAAAAGAACTTGGATGCTATCACTATTAACTTTACAAAAAGACAAATCTAAATAAAGAATGGAAATTGAAAATCAATAGTTTTCTTGAGCCTGTCTAGAATTGAGGTCACAAGCAAACCAGCATCACACAAATTCCTAATAAGCAGAAAATCCCAAAGGATCACTGCTGGTAATTGGTCACTTGGAACCAAAGTCACTGGGGCCACATACATTCAGGCAGACCTAAATGGCAACTGGTGCATGACTGGTACTTGCTGGTGAACTAACTTGACTTAATGTTAAAACTCCTGTGGTCTGATTCTTTGAGGGTACACTCATATTACTGGATTTCTACCACTATGAATAGAACCAGGTCCTTATGGTGACGCTTCAAGAAAGATCTTCTGTTTATGACAGGAGTAGAAGAGTCAACTTTGGAAATATCTCCATAGCCTCTATAACATTCTTCTATGATGGTTTGAATGGAAAATATCACCCAGAGCTTCAAGTGTTTAGGATTAAGTTGCTCACTTAAGCCCCAGCTGGTGGAGCCTTGGGAAGACAGGGCCTTGTTGGAGATGCTGTATTTCTAGGGACAGATCTTGGGGCTGATTAGTATAGCCAGTTGTATGTTCAGTGCCATTTCCTGTTTTCTCCCTCCCTCCTTCCCTCCCTCCCTCTCTCTCCCTCCCTTCTCCCTGATGATATATGAAGCTGTAACCTGTTGCCATACTTTTCTCCACCCTGATGAAACTCCCTGTCATAAACCATTAACTTGAAATAAAACCTTCTGCTTATAAATTGCTTTTGGTCCAGTAATTTGTCTCAGCAATGAGAATTATATTTATTTCTCCTACTGTCCAAACCAAAAGGCACCCTACTATCTGGGTAAAGGCAAATTACAACTCTTTCCCCATCTATCCTTCTACTGTCACATAAAGAAAGAGTTAAAATGTTAACCATCTGTGAGGGCCACGTGCTGCTTCACAGGCACATCAAAAAGGATAAGATGAACCAGGCATGGTGGCACACACCTTTAATCCCAGAACTGGAGAGGCAGAGGTAGGATTGCTGTGAGTTCAAGGCTACCCTGTGACTTCACAGTGAAATCAATGTCAGACTGAGCTAGAGTGAGACCTTACCTCCAAAAACAAAACAACAAGAGAAAAGGGTAAGATCTCATCATAAAATTATAGACTAATATATTTTGCGCATGACTTACCACTGGGTTGTGTAGCTACTTTCTCTGAATTGAAACATTCCTTCCAGGAAGGAAAAGGAAGGTCTAAGACTCGGATAAGTGAAACTCAGGAGACTCAAGAAATAAGTGAAACTTAAAAGGCTTAGGAAACTATTGAAGCAAGATTGACAAGGCTCCTCCTCAAGGTAGCATAGCTACTAGCACTTACTGAGGGGAGAAAAGCACCAGCTAAGATGCTTGCAAGCCTTATAGGAGGTACCAGAGATGCAGCTTTTGTGAGTCATTGCCCACTCTGGGGTGAGCTTTTAGGTGATGTTACTGTCATTGTTATTTATGTTCCTGAAAGTAACATGCTCAGGTGAGTAACAAGAATAAACTCACGGGCTTACTAAACAAGATTTGGTTGGAACCATTTCTTTGGTCTTCATTCAATGCCCTATTTGGGATGAGTAGGAATTTGTTCATAGCCCCCCATGGAAAAGTTATATAACATGTATGGCCAGAACTTCAGAACAGTAGCATGTTAGAGCTGAAAGAGTGGTAAGACATCCTTTGTAAAGGAGGTTTCTGCTTCCCTTTTTCAGAGATAATGGGAGAGATAAGGATACTGAACAAAACTGGGCCTCTTACACAGCCACAGCAAACATTATACCTAGTTCACTCTGACAGGATTGAAATACAACTTTACATAAGGATCTACTGACTACAAGCCTTATTACCTGACTCATTATGTTTAGTTCTCAAACAAAATTTCATAAGGCAGGCAAAAAAACAAAAACAAAACAACTAAGTAAATAAGAAAAGGCAAAGTCTGACGATTCTAACCCAGTCCACAATTGATGTATTTTGATTGAAACACTTTATCAAATATATGCACAATATATTATCAATATGCATCATTCTGGAAAATACTTGTGTTCTTGTTTCTTTTTTTCTTTTCTTTTCTTTTTTTTTTTTTTTTTTTTTTTTTTTTTTTTTGAGGTAGGGTTTCAGTCTAGTCCAGGCTGACCTAGAATTCACTATGTAGTCGCAGAGTGGCCTCGAACTCACAGGGATCCTCCTACCTCTGCCTCCCGAGGGCTGGGATTAAAGGCATATGCCACCATTGCAGCTTTTTATTTCTTTTAATGTCAATACATTTCTAGGTCATTTGAGGTCAGTAATAAAATATGTGAGATGATTTTATATTTAAATGATCATAAATTTTAAAATTATTTTAAAAACTGTAGCATATATGCCTCAGATCATAACAATGATAATTTTTTAAATGTTATTGGAAAATAAATACAGACCTTAAATTTCTAAGGGAAGGTATTTCTATTTGTATAAATAAAAGATTTTTTTCTATAAGTAAAGACAGTGAGACCAAAAACTGTAGCTATACCGCTCAGTCACAGCCAATACTTTTGTAATACTGTGAAGAAATAACATCTGACAAGGTTAATACAGGCATTTTTTTTTTCCCTGAAGGTGCATTTTAGCTCAATAACTGTAGGATTGTTTTGAGGAAAAATATAGATCAAGAGCCACTATAGATAAATGAATAACTTTAAGTGCCATGAATGACATATCAGCTGCAGGATATATATAGAGAAAAATTATATATTTAGTAAAAAAGACTTAGATGTTGAAATAAGAGCTAAATTAGAGAGGGTTGGACTCAGAAAGGGGAAAAGAATAGACATGAGAGGAAAAGCTTGGGACATTAAAGTAAATTCATTTGAGTAACTTACTTACTAATTATTATGTCTTTAGATAGTTTAACTGAGATTTCATTGTTTATAGGAAATGTATATTTTCCTGTATTTTACCATGCACTAATTATACATTTTAATAGGGTTCAGTGCTATACTTCAACACATTTACACAGAATCTACTAATCAAATCATCTATGTGATAGACATGTGACCTTTCTAGCCATCTGGGGTTCAGTGTAATGATATTCAAAGCATGTATATAAAATATACTAATCAAACCTATGTGATAGACATATGACCTTTCTAGCCACCTTTTCTTTACACTTTTATTTCCCAGGGTTTTCCAGAGAAAGTATTTTGGATTATTTTCCTCCCAAACTGGAAATGTAGATGCATTCTTATAGGTTGAACCACCCTCAGCATATCAAGATCTGCCATCCACGCGTTCAGCAGTTATTAATTCAGCAGCAACAAAGTGTTATATGTCAGCCCTTGAGTTATATGCTTTTTATACATTCCACCCAAGAACTAAGAAACCTTGAATTGGTGGAGTTTATCAAAAGCTTCTAAAGAACACCAGAACAATGTCAATAATACTCAATTTGTAACAATAATATTTGAATATTGCCTTCAAATGCAATAGTGAAACAATGAATGTAGTCAAAGTAATCAGCAAACTGGCAGCATAATCAAACTTATTTTCTAAGATGTTAGCTAGCCAGCCCCACCTGCATCTAGCCTGTGCTATCCAGAATGAGGAAGGACTTCTCACTTTGAATAATAATTATAATAATGTTTTAGTTCAGAATATTTCTATTTATTATAAAATAATAATCATAATTTTTCCTCATTCATATGGCTTTTATTTAAAAAAAAACTCAAGCAAATACACCTTAATCTTGATAAACAAAGAGAAGGTGAGGTAATTCACAGAAAGGCTGCCCTGTACCCTCAGCCCAGCTAGCAAAATCTTCATTATCAAAGTAATCTACTGGAATGCCTATTGATAACGATCACTGTGATGTACTTATACCAGGTAAGATATATTTCAAATAGAAATCCCAGCTGCCAATATACAAATGCCAGTGGGTAAACATTTCCACAGTCATAAGCTGGTGAGCCTTTCACTCTATGATATTTCTTCCTCTATCCAACATTTGTTGTGGGCCTGCTTTTTTTCCTCATACTTACTATGGTAGGAACAACAGACTTGTCCCCTCATTCCAGCAATGACCCCCAAAAGATCCTTCATGTCATTTTCTTATCTAAGAGCCTTCAGTAATTGTCATTAACTTTAGGAAAATATTTGTCTTTAAGAAAATATTTGCATTCATTAACTCTCAGTGTAGCTCTGGGGCAAGTACACTGGCATATAGTAGGCACTCACTAAATTCTTATTAAATGAGTAAACTATTTATAACAATGATATATTTTTTCAAGTAGAACTTCTTATTAATTTTGGCCTTTCATTTTATATTGATCTCAAGAACATAAATCTTTGATAGCCTTATCCTCATTTTGAAATCTTCCAACATTCCCTATTGCTAAGAGAGTATGAACCAAATGCTAGAGGTCTATTTTACACCAACGTCCTAAGGTTGTTTGCATATATTTTGTACCCTAGTCAAGCAAAAGCAATCTTCATTTCTCTGCTTATTATAGACCAAATGTCAACTGTTGCCTCTATATCTTTGGTTGTGTATATCTCCTGTATTTATAACTGAATACTTTACTAAGATAAAGACATAGTCAAATTGTCATATCTCATCTTATTTTTCAATTTGCATTCAATTAATTTTTTTCATTTTTTCTGTTGGATTAGTGAAAAACAATGGCTAGGAGTGATTAATTTTTATTTCCTATGGTAACTTGTATAGGATAACTGATTTATAAGTATATCTTTTGTGAAAAATGAACTAAATAATCCTTAATAAATGACTGATTAGTATTTATATTTGTGTCTATGAGTATGTGTATACTAAGTAAATGGTAGTGATTAAATCATGTACATTCTTGCAATTTCTGTGCTCATTTTTACAAATATAATACATTTAGGATTTCAGTTAGGATTTTTAAGTTAAACATATAAAAAATGCGATTATATAACAATTTGTGATTAGTTAAATAATTTATTTATTTATGTCTTGCAGTATATGGATTGAACAAAACCTCTCATATGCTGCTCAAGTACTCTACCTCTGAGCTACATCTCAGGCCCCAGTTAAGTCATTTTAATGACTAACAGTAATTTCTCCAAATCATTTATACATGGAAGCAATACAAAGGCAAGTGTAATATTGTTTCAGAACAAAACTGAATTATTGAGAAGGCATTTAGATCAAGGGTTGTACATATATGTCTTTTTCAAATGTTATCATTCACAAATTCTAGAAATTATTCATTTATAGCTAGGTACTAGGAAGAGGCCAACATAAGATATGACAGTGTCTTGAATAACTTTCTTAGAAGGATGAAGAAATTCACTCAGATCAATTCAGATCTGGTTTTCAAAAGGCATGGAAATGTATCCCTCTAGTACTTATAATTAGACTATTTTTAGAGCATGTTAACATCTTATTACATCAAGTAGGCACTGACCTTACTATGTTAGGCATTTTAATAATCACCTTGGGAAATGCTAAAATTTGCCACCACTCTAACATAAGTGCTTTAGATGTCAGTAGTTCATTTTAAATTCAATATTTACAGAACACATCCTCTAAAACATACAGTCATGTCAGGAATAAACCCATGTGATCAGATGAAATATAGACATTTGACTATTTTAATGCAAACCTCCTATCTAATTAGAATAATTATAGAGCCATCTTAAAGCACAGAATTATTTATTACTATAGGAGAATTAAATATACATATAAGTTAGTCCTTTCTGAAAATGAAGTTCATTATGCTTGATGACAACTGTTAAACCATACATAAAGTTAATTTACAAATTGCATCCCAGGGACCTGAAAATAAAGGAAAAATAAAGACCTATTTTTTTTAATTTATTCGAAAGTGACAGAGAGACAAAGAGGCAGATAGTGACAGAGAGATAATGGGAGCGCCAGGGCCTCCAGCCACTGCAAACGAACTCCAGACGCGTGCACCCCCTTGTGCATCTGGCTAATGTGGGACCTGGGGAACCGAGCCTCAAATCGGGGTCCTTAGTCTTCACAGGCAAGCGCTTAACTGCTAAGCCATCTCTCCAGCCCTAAACACCTATTTCAAAGGGATTACTCCAGCATAGTTCCTTAAAATATTAGGCAGATGCATAAAGGGGGTACATAGGTCTGGAGTTCGTTTGCAGTGGCTGGAGGCCCTGGCGTACCCATTCTCTCTCTCTCTTTCTCTGTTAAATTAATTAATTAATTAAGTAAGTAAGTAAGTAAATAAATAATTGTAATCAAAACTAATTTCAATAATAATATGCCATTGTCTTCCTCTGCCGTCATAGAGCCTCCCCTCGAGTCTGTAAGCCCTTTTACCACCAGCTGCTCTTAGTCAGTTGTTTTCTGACAGCCATGTGAACCAGACTTCAATAAGAAGCATGCATTAGGCATTACCTACAGTAGTGTAAATAAATGCACTTACACGAGTGGTGTTACACACAGGAAGATTGATGAGGGCTTCTTACAGGACCATGGATGAGGGGTTACATACAGGAGCATGAGTGACTGAGAGTCTGCTGTATTATCCAACATGTATGATGGTCACCTATAGCATATGTAACAAGGTGGAGGGCCTTTTTGAATTTCCAGGCTACATGAACTTACTGAGGCTAGTAAATTTTGCCTTGAGTCTTAGTAGGTCCTCTTCCTCCAATCAAGGAAGACACTTTTGGTTTGAATGAAAGAGCTATATAAGTATCATGGAAGCTCTTATCTTCCCTTGCTACATCTGGGTTCTCTAAACTGCTAGAATTATCAGGACTTCAGTGTCATGCTAACTCCACGTAACTATCTTTCTGAGTGTCTGTTCTGCTTCTTCCTTCTCCTTGGCTGTTATGAAAAACCATGAGGAATTCAATGCTTTATGAATACAAGTGTGTTGTCTTATAGTTCTATAGTTCTTGAGCACAAAACAGATATCAAGCTTGCAGTTTTAATGGATAGCCAAAGAAAGTACTATTTTCTTTACTTTAACAGCTCTGTAAGGCCAGCTTCATTGCTTTACTCATGGCCTCCTCCACTCATCTTCAAAGGAGGCATCCCCAGAGCCACCCCTCTACCTTTATGTTTCTCTTTTTCCTCCCTCCAACTTTCCACTCTGTTTAACTCATCACATTTCTTTTCTTAGTCCTAACACTCTTTCTTTTTAAGGGACTTTATATGATTATATTAGTCCTTATATAATACTGGGTAAATATTGACATTTTAAGATCCTTAAACCTTTGTTGTGTCAAATGACATAGGCATAGGATCAATGCATTTCTATGTGGACATCTTTGGGGAAATCACAATTCCATTACAGTGCCTTACAGTAAATCCTTTACCACCATAATAGTTTTGTTTTCTAATTATTATATTTGCATTGTAATACTCCCTTGTGTCTCCATGAACTTCATGACAATTCAGTGGTCTTATCATCAGGTCACTTCTCAGTAGGTTTCTATTGCTATCCTGAGTTTGCACCAGTCTTTGTTCTATGAATTCTGAAATAGCTCTTTCCCCATCTCTCTGTACATGACCTCCTCCTAAGCCCCAGATAACAGGCAAGATTAAAGTACATAAAGCAGTAACATGACAGAGAAAAGTTAATAATATGTTTAAGAGGAAAAATACCTTTTACTTTGTGTTTTATTTTTTAATCATGAGAAGTTTGAGATAATGTTGTGAGAAAGGAAAACTAGAAAAATTAACTTCTGAACAAAAACAGGTCTTTGAATAGAGGAAATCATGATTTCAATTTGGGACATAAAGATAAAACTATAAAATATGTGTTAGAATAAGAATGTAAAGTTTCACAAGACTTTGCAAAATTCAAGATGACATTTTTACCATTGGAACCATGTGCATTTTAATTTTGTGTATTATTGAATTACATGTCATTAGAAAGAAGACAGATATCTGACAATACATGGAGCTATTACTGTCCAAAAATACTCCTGAATAAGGGCCTGTGAATGATCGTTTTTAGCTTTCTGCACAATGTGGCAAGACCATTGCAAATAAAAAGTGACAAAATAAATTTTGATTTGCTAAGCAATGCCAAGCTTCTCATCAGCTGTGAGAG
The DNA here is from genome assembly GCF_020740685.1 of Jaculus jaculus. Classification (NCBI taxonomy): domain Eukaryota; kingdom Metazoa; phylum Chordata; class Mammalia; order Rodentia; family Dipodidae; genus Jaculus; species Jaculus jaculus. The sequence goes on from NC_059104.1 coordinate 112,541,152, forward strand.
ACAGTTGGCTCACACTCTGTAGATGCTAGTCCATTCAGTGCTTTTGAATTAATTCCAGGAACAGGCTGTGAATAGCTGACTTGGTGAGATTTGCCTTTGGTTTGCTTGCAAAGCTTTATTTGATGCTGTTTCATAAATGATACTTGCCAGATTACAAAATCTCATTATCCTTCAATATAAAAAGCATGCTAAATAGAAATTAGTATTGTACGTCAGGCACTAGATTTGGGATGGAAGAGCCTATAAGGGCAGTAGCAATGTGATACGGGCACTAAAAGGCAGAAAGAACAAAAAAAGAAAAGGAAAGAAAAATAAAGTCAGGCTCTGTTCCACTTGTCTTTGATATGCAATACAACACAAGTTTTATACTACATTACCATTTTTAACTAATATCGAATTATTAGATGCAAATAATTAGAAAATTCTTAAGTGAGGTCCCAATCCTCTACCAGACTGTGGTTACTGAAGTCTCGGGATCATAGTAAGTGAATTTTATAAATAAATGTGAATGACACTTTTATGGCCACAAATAAAATCAGTTATTTTTGTCAAAAAATTTATATATTTAAAAGTCTATTAATTATTCATTAAATAGCTTGTGTCAAAGTTTTACTGTGTGTATGAATATTTCCTTTCAAAGGCTGAGGATGTAACTCTTTGGAAGAGAACTTGCTTGCTGTATAAAAGAAATGCTCTGTGTTTGATTTCTAGCATGGTTCGAAAAATTAAAATAAATAAATAATTTCTAGTCACATACACACAAGAAAAAGATTCATTACTTTCTGTAATTTTCCAATCATATTATACATTATAATATGTATAAAGTATTTTAACTTGGCAATGAAATAGAAGGTACAACCCCATTTTCTCAAAGGGCTATATATGGTATACAAGAAGAAATAGAACAAATGTAATAGGATAAATTAGAATACTACTAAGGGTAAAATCAATAATTTAATATATGTTTCTATCTTTTTTTAAAATGGACATGCTAAATATGTGTCCATAAGGCCCATGAGCTATAAACTTGGCTTCTAGTTTGGCATCATTTGGGGATGTGGTATAATTTTAAGAGAAGTCTAGTAGAAGGAAATTACATCAGGATGCTCTTGAAGGGACTGTAGTGTCTCTTGAGTCCTTTTCTTTGTTTCTCTTTCATACCCAGCCACTATGAAATAATAGGTTTCTGTATCAGTATATACTATCTCCACAAAGTTTAAAAAGCAGCAGGACTGATCCACCATGGACTGAAACCTGCAAAACAATAAGGTAAAACAGTGTTTATTATCTTAGGTAATTTGTAATACTAAGAAAATTAGATGAACATACCTTGGAGTTAACTGTTAAATAAATAAATCAGAATTTTTACTAAAAGATTTTTAAAGAACTTCTGAAAAGAAATAGTATTAATTACGTAATAGTGACTTTCTAGAGAGAACAGAATCAGTAGGATAGATGAATGGATGGCTGGATGAATGCAGGGAAACTAGGAGACAGACAGGAAAATATTATAGAAATTGACTCTGGAAATTATGGAGACTCAGGAGACCTATGATATGCCATCTGCATGGTAGTGAACTAGAAAAGCTGGTAGACATTAGTCCAACCCTAATATGAACAACCAGGAAAGCTTATGGTATAAGTTCCAGAGTCCCACAAACCAGGGACCTTCTAGGATTCTGTCCTCTCAGAACAGGATGAGATGGATATTTACATCCAAATGAGAGTGTGAGTCAGAGCTACCACTTCTTTCTGCTCTACCTGGGCCCTTGGCAGAGGAGATGATGCAGACAGGAAGATGATTGGGCATACAAGGAAGAGTAGACCTGTTATATTCTATCTGGTGACTCAAATGCTAATCCTTCTAGAAACACTCTTACGACATCAGGAAATAACATTTTAGTAGCTTCCTGAGTATCTCTTATCACAGTCAAGTTCACACTGAAAATTGATCATCACATTTTATTTTGCTATTTATTTATTTGAGAGAGAGAGAGGCAGATACAGAAATATGCAGGTAGAGAGACACAGACTGACAATGAGAAAGGCCATGCCAGGGCCTCCAGCCACTGCGAATGAACTCCAGATTTGTGCCCTCCCACTTGTGCATCTGGCTTACATGGGTCCTGGGGAGTTGAACCTAGATCCTTGGATTTGCAGGCAAGCAAGTGCCTTCACCTTTAACATCTCTGCAATATAGTCATCACATTTTAAAATAAGAGCATTTAGATTTTTCAGAAGCCAGTTTTGAAGATATTTAGAAGAAGAAGTTAGTGATTCAGGAAACACCTATGGAGAGAACTTTGCAATAAAAGGCTTTGTGGCATTAACATGATCATTAGTTTATTAACAGCTACTACACTGGGCTATATATAACTAGGTATACAAAAGGAATGGTGATTAGAGCAACCACATGATATTGGGTAAATAGGTCATCAGTAGAGTACTTGCTTAGCATAACTAAGGGTATAAATTGGATCCCCGGTATAGGAAGAAAAAAAATGGTAACAAACAACATATAAGATAGCTGGACACCTTTTCAAATATAAATCAGGTGTTCATGGCACTTTAAATTGTTGGGTTATGTGTTAATGTTCTGGGAAAAGTGAAAATGTGGCCAGTGTCCACAGCTACCAAGTTTGTAAAAAATAGTAGAGCCATGAAGAAGCAGATATATCCTATTTGTCAGGATAGCATTTGTCAGACTAAATGAAAAGAAAGTAAGTTCATACAAATTCAAGTAGGGGAACATGTGCTGATTTTATTGTTTCCAATCCAGTCCACTTTGATGATGAAACAGATTGAAACAATCTAACAAAGTCAGGAAAGTGAATGCAGTCATAGTTGACCTAATGAGATTTCCACAGGGAGCCAAAATAGATGAAACTGACTCAGAATCGTGCTGAAAAGATGATCAGCATGAAAGATTTATGAAATGGATGCAGAGACAGGAAAATATCAAGTCTCATTTTATTTTGAGTGTGGGGGGCTGGCTACAGAATGGTGCAGTGGAACAGTTCCCTTGACAGGCTGGGATGTCTTTGAGGTCTCACAATCAAAGTCCTTTGGACCTCCTTCCACTATCTATTTTGGAGAATCGGTCTGCTTAGTCATCTTCATGGGTATTGACCCATAAAATTATAGTTGTAGCATAATATGAAAAGTTTTGATCCACCAATATCTTCATTCTTCATTTTGAAATTCTGTTACATAGACAAGACCAAATTTATATCACAGGAAGAAAGAATGAAGTATGCCAATTTATATAGACAAACTTTCACATACCAATACCTTCAGTTTTGGCTCCATACCTGTCATATACATTGTCTGTTCTGAAAGCTCAGCAGATTTCATACCAAGATATTGAGGTTGTATAAACACATGGAGTTTCCTTACCTCACTTACTCTACCTATGGAGAAGGGTACATATGTTTCTGATGGCCTCCTAGGTAATTACATTCTATCATTTATTCTGTGCACATTAACCTGTTTATACACCACTTGCTCCTATTACATCTGTTAGATATTCTTTTTGATGCACCTTCAGGGACAGAACAGAATTTCCTCCTATCCCCAGAGAAGTGAGAAAATATGAAAACAGACTTGAAGAGGGAAGGAAAAACTATCACAAATATTCAGTCTCCAAAACAATACTATTGCTGTTCTGATAGAATATTTTGTAATTATGGATCATTTTAATGTGAATCAATAAATCAATCCTTGACAATCAAAAGAAGAGAATATTTTGGATATTCATAGTATTATCATGTCAACACTTTCTATACATGAATGAAAATAGGAAACTTACTGGATTTAACACAACAACAACAAAAGAAGATGGGAGCATGTTATTGTGTTGTATGTATTAGATAACTTCGTAGTCTGGTTTGACACCTACATTCATCTTTTTTTCCAGATAACTTATAGAAGATACATTTTCTAAGTTTCTCTTTCCTCACAGAAAACCGAAAATGGGTGAACTTTGTGGACAGTAAAGCCCAGAAAATAGAGGCTTACTCAATAAAGACTGAAATCGTATACAAATCCACTATAAGTGTGAGAAATGTCTCGAAAGCATTTTCCTCATGGCTATTTAACTGCATATGTATAACAAAGTGATGTATCTCAATAAAGCAAGTGTACTCCACTTGTAGCAGCAGCAGGGCTGTCACCTTAATTCAAGCAAAGGTGGATCACACACGGCAATGCTTTCACATAGCAATACGAAACACTTCCTTGTTGCCAACCAGCTCGTTACACAGCCAGATGGGTTTCTTATTGTACTAGTTAATTAGGCAATCCTTTTTTTCCCCATATGAATTTGAACCACTTCAAAATTTTCAAGGTTATTGGCTAATGTTAAACATGTTACTACCACTTTCAGACACTCTTGCTGCATGGTATTTTGTACTAGGACTGTGCATGCAACACCCTTCTGTCAATGCTGGTTAAATAGTATAGTAATAAGGAATACCAAACTGAGTAGAGCAGCTGAGCACTGACTGGATGCCACTGAACTCTAAGTTACTTCTAAGGTGTCTATGAAAAGAAATTTTTCAAACATGTCCAGTTTTCTAAGATGAAACTTCATGTCAGAAAATAACAACTAACATTTTTAACATTTCAAACACATTTTAAAGAAAGTCTTCTTGATGAAGGAAGTCCTTGCTTCTAAGTCTGCCTAAGACTGTAATGTCACAAAAATAAATGTGTGTGTGTGAGAGTGTGTGTGTGTTCTATTTCATTCCATGATAAATAAAACTAAAAATATTAACAAATAAATATCAAATATTTTAAAAAATATGCAATTTTGACAAGTGGATCATATAAATATGTGAGTTTAGAAAATCTTAAACAAAAATAAATTAGTTAGGTCAACTTGTAATTGCCTCTCTTTTGGAAATAAGTAATATGGGAACAGGGGATGTAGCTCAGTGGAAATAAGCAACAGGCAAGGCTGCCAATTTTATACAATGTGTAATACAACTCAGGGATCCAGACACGAATCATTTCCACTCATTTCTTTTCATGAAGTGGTGTACATGTTGAGATGTATGTGACTTCATGTATGTGTGCATGTGCATGTAGAAACCAGACATAAATTCTAAGTATATTTCTCTATCTCTCTCCAGCATATATATGTATAGATGATAAATAGATAGATGATAGATAGATAGATATTTAGAGATGGTGTTTTACTAAACCCACAGCTCGCTGATTTGATTAGAAAACCAAGCCAGCAAATCCTGGGATCCTCCTAGTTACATCTCCCTAGTCCTGGGATTACAGGTGTGTGGTAACTTTTATTTTTTTTATTTATTTTTTTAGCATTTCTTTGTTAATAGTATTAGTTTTCCTGTTGATACAATGACAAAGTTTTTTTTTTTGTTTTTTTTTTTTTTTCCTTTTCTTAAATGAGGATCTCACTCTATCCCAGGCTGACCTCAAATTCACTATACAGTCTCTGGCTAGACTTGAACTCAAAGTGATTTCAGATCCCTGCCTCCCAAATGCTGGGATTAAGGGCATGCACTGCCATACTCAGCAAGCAAAGTAATTTAATAGAATATTAAGGCAAGTCATATAATAGTCCTGCAAAAACACCTTATCAAGCTTAGCTTGATTTTGCACTGCATACAATTTTTTGTAAATTAAAAAATAAAAAATCACACCAGGCATGTTGGCGCACTCCTTTAATCCCAGCACTTGGAAGGCAGAGGTAGGAGGATCGCTGTGAGTTCAATGCCACCCTGAGACTACACAGTGAATTCTAGGTCAGCCTGAGCTACAGTGAGACCCTGTCTCTAAACACACACACACACACACACACACACACACACACACACACACACAAATCCTACATATATGATATTAGAATTCAGTGAATCTGTTTAATTAAAACAGCATGCTTTCAAAAATCCCATGCAAATGGATTTTATCAGAAATTTTTAAATTGTAAGCTTCTATTCAACAAATATATGCTACTTTTCTCCACAGTACAGAATAAACAATAGTGATAATGACTACAGTGCTGGATACACTTAAATTTACTGCTTCAATAAGTCTAATTTTATTGTCACTATGAGCATGAAAATATGACTCCCAGCATTTGCAATCACAAAAACATGTTTCAAGTATCAGTCAGCATGTCAAAATAGTTCCTAATACTGAATAGATTTATTTTGGAATATTTATTTATTTGTGTGTGTGTGTGTGTGTGTGTGTGTGTGTGTGTGTGTGTTTGTATGTATGTTAGTTTGCCATGGTCTCCTGCTGCTAAAAAAAAAAAAAAAAAAAAAAAAAAAATGCCTATCTGGCCTTAGGAGGTGGCTGGGGAATTGGACCAAGGCTTGCTGGCTTTGCAAGCAAGTAGTGTTAACCATGGAGTCATCTTTCCATCCCCATTATTCAATCATTGAAGAAGTTTATTTTACCATGTGCTCAATGTATTTGATCAATAGCTAATGTAAGCCAGGCATGGTGGTGCATACCTTTAATCCTAGCACTTGAGAGGCAGAGGTAGGAGGATCACCATGAGTTCGAGGCCACCCTGAGACTCCACAGTGAATTCCAGGTCAGCCTGGGCCCGAGTGAGACCCTTCCTTGAAAAAACAAACACAAAAAAATAGTTAATGTATATAACCTTTTAAATTAGCAGTGTATTTATTTTGGAGCAACATGTTCAAAAATTGGTACAGAATAATGTAATTTTGAATATGTAATCACACTGTCATGAGTTGTTTGGCTACATCCATTTTTCTAACTCTTTCAGATATTTTTACGTTTATTTATTTATTTATTTGAAAGTGACAGACAGCGAAAGAGGCAGAGAGACAGAGTGAGAGAGAATGGGCACGCCAGGGCCTCCAGCCACTGCAAACGAACTCCAGATGTGTGCGCCCCCTTGTGCATCTGTCTAAAGTGGGTGCTGGGGAATGGAGCCTCAAACCAGGTGCTTAGGCTTCACAGACAAGCGCTGAACCGCTAAGCCATCTCTCCAACCCTATTTCATATAATTTTAAAACTCCATTTTTTACGAGTCAAGAATTTGCTTTCCATGGAAGTTAATTCAATGAAGGCAAATCACACTTCACACAATTTGTTCACATTTCAATTTGAGTGAAAATTTAAAGGAATATTTTAAAGCAAAAGTTTATATTAAAAACACCTGATAACAATATCCAAGCTACACAATAATTCAATAAATCTTGGGATAACAGCATTTAGTATATCATAGAATTCCACTTGGTTAGCAAATAATCTCAAATATTTTAACAAGATCTACTTCCTCTTAGTTATGAAAATTGGCAAATATTAGTTTTAAATGGTGAAGAAATATAAGGTTAAAATAGAGGCTGGAGAGATGGCTTAGTGGTTAAGGCACTTGCCTATGAAGCTTAAGGAACCAAGTTTGATTCCCCAATACGTACATAAGCTGGATGTATGTGGAAGCACATGCATCTGAAGTTTATTTACAGTGGCTAGATGCCCTGGCATGACCATTCTTTCTTTCTCTGTCTCTCTCTCTCCCTCATAAATAAATTTTTTGCAAAGTCAAAATACATTTGTGACTTGAGAGAATTAATGTCCAAATATATTTAAGAAATCACAATTTAGCCCTTCTCAGTCTTTTTTTTTCTTTACTGTTATCCCCCTTTTATTTTTTTTTTATTTTTTATTGGTTATGTACACAAGTTATACAATCATATTGGTATCATCATTAGTCTCCTCCCTGGCCTCTCCCCTCCTCAGGGAGACCCTACTCATTGGGGAATGTGGGGTTAGCCATCAGTTATGGGTAAGAAGCAACATCTCTGTGCAAAATGTCCCAACATGTGGTTCTAACAATCTTTCTGCTCCTTTTTCCACAAATTTCCCTGAACCATAATGCGTTCATTTTAGTACTTTATTGATGAGGTCTTGGGAGACTCTGAATTTCTGGTTTTGTAGTTGAGTGGCATCTCTGTGGGTTGTTTGATTTTTTTTATGGTTTAGGTTTTGGAGTTCTTTGTGGATTCCAGAAATTAACCCTCAGCCAGTTGTATAGCTAGAAAAAAAAATTCTCCTATTCTGTGGGTAATCAATTGGCTGTGCTTAGTGTATGTTTGTCTGTGAAGAAACTTTTCAGCTTCACGGGATCCCAAAGTTTAGATGATTTTTTTTTTTTTTTTTGAGGTAGGGTTTCACTCTAGACCAGACTGACCTGGAATTCACTATGGAGTCTTGGGTGGCCTGCAACTCACAGTGATCCTCCTACCTCTGCCTCCCAAGTGCTGGGATTAAAGGCATGTGCCACTATGCCCAGATGAGTGATTATTTAAGTTTGTGATCTACTGGGGTTTTTTTCAAGAAGTCTTTTCCCAATCCTATATCATAGAAAGTTCCTCCTATTTTTTTCTTCCAGTAGTAGCAGAGTTTTCATTCTCAATTGAGCTCTTTGATCAATTTGGACTTGATTTTTGTGCATGGTGAGATGTGTGAATCAAGTTCCAATTTCCTACATATGGTTATCCAGTTTGTCCAGTACCATTTGGTGAAGATGCTGTTTTTTTCAAGTCTATGTTGTTGGGGTCTTTGTCAAATGTCAAGTAGTTATAATTACTTGACCCAGAATCCAGGTCCTCAATTCTGTTCCACTGGTCTATAATTCTGTTTTATGCCAGTACCATGGTGTTTTTATTACTATGGTTTTATAAGATAGCTTTAGATCAGGTATGGTGATGCCTCCAGAGGTGCTTCTTTTGCTGAGGATATGCTTGGATATCCTAGGCCTTCTGCCATTCCATATAAATTTTGAGTTCATTTTTCCTATCTCTGTGAAGAACAATGTTGGGATTTTGATTGGTATTGTATTAAATCTCTGTATATTGCCTTTGGTAAGATTCCCATTTTCACAATGCTAATTCTGCCTATCCAGAAGAATGGGAGGTCTTTCCATTTTCTCAAGTCCTCCTCAATTTCTTTCTTGAGTGTGTTTATGTTTTTATTGTATAGGTCTTTCACTTCCTTGGCTAATGCTATTCAAAGATTTTGTTGTTGTTACTATTTAACATTGGACAATGTCTCTTATTAATTTCTCTGCATCTTTGTCTTTTACATAAAGAAAGGCAACTGATTTTTATGAGCTGATTTTATAATCTGCTACTTTGCTGAAGGAATTAACCACCTTTAAGACTCAAAAGCATTATCTACCTTGATTAAGTAGGCTTCATCCCAGGAATGTAGGAATGGTTCAGCATATGGAAATCTGTCAATAAATACCACATAAATAAGCTTAAACACAAAAAAGAAATCTTATGATCATTTCCATAGATGCAGAAAAGGGCTTTGACAGAATAAAACAGCACTTCATGATAAACACATCGGTGAGAATAGGCATAGACTGTTTATATCTCAACATAATAAATGCTATATATATAAAGATCCTAAGGTCCAAATAATACTTAATGGGGAAACTGAAGGTATTGCCACTGACATCAGGAACAAGATAGAGTTGTCCACTCTCACCTCTGCTCTTCAACATAGTACTGGAAGTTCTAGCTCAAATAATAAGACAGGAGAAAGAAATAAAAGGGATACAAACTGGAAAGGAATAAGTTAAATTAGCCCTGTTTGAAGATGAGATAATTCTTTACATAAGAGACCCAATAATGTCCATCTCAAAACCCTTCTCTGTCTTGAAACAAAAATGTTGAACTGTTTAAAAAGTGAGCCCTAAACTTATGTTAGCTGTGATGTTGTTTATTCAAGAGATATTTGCTAACATGTGTGAGAAACAGAACTTTAATGTAGCCAGTAAAATATTATCAGGCATAAAGGTAACTGATTAGACTTCTTTTTCATAAACAACAGCTTATGAAACCAGGAATAGAAACTTCAAGAGTATGGTTACTTGTCCAAAGAATTATATACATGGTTATATCTCTGGTAATAAGTGGAGATGTGACTTCTTGAACAGCCAGGCTATGTGTACAATTATTATATAGTATATAATAATAAGCTATATAATAATATATAATAAGAACAGGGTCATACTAATGTCCCTTCCCCAATTATGCCTGCCAATCACCTATATAGTACATCACTCCTCAAGAAATCCATTCTAGAGACTAAAGAAATAGAATTAAGCCTGCCTAAAGTTGTAGGTCTTCCTTAGCAATGGCCTCCCTAACCATTGCTCATTCCCATCACTAGAATAGAATGTTCCATTTTAATCCATAATAAACTCTATCTGTCTCCTACCTTATTGTCTGACATCTTATGTGAATTCTTGTAATGAACAAAGGACCCTGGGAGAGCAGAGCAAAAGCCTGTTAACAGAACTGGTAACACTGTTACACTCTATGTCATTCTTTTTCAGTGACAGTAACTCACTACTTAAAGTTTATTTATTTATTTATTTATTTTTGATAGAGCAAGGTATTTCAATTTTGCCAAATTATATACTCCCATACATATATACATATATGTTGAGACTTAATGAAAATTATAGTCTATTACACAGGAACTATTTTATTTAAAGAAAAACTCTTGACTTTAAATTATTCAAGTTGTGGTAATTTATGATAATAATGTTCATACATATTAATTAACTTAACTAAATTTTCTGAATATTTGTACATTTCACTTTTTCTTTGGTTATGAATCATTATCCAATTAGTAAATTTGATTTTCTATTTAATATTTGACTTTTTAATACAAATTGTTATAAAATGTAGGATATATTTCTTATTTTTAAAACTTATGAGTTAAATAGCAAAGATTTAGTTAAGTTTAAAGTAAATTCAACAATTAAACCTATTAGCTTTGGACAATTATCTCAAAATTGTCAAGGCTTTTTGTTCATGGAACTTCTTTATTTTATGGATATTGTGGCAATGACATAATTACATAATAAATGCATATTCATTAAATTCAGTTATACTAGTATCACAAAACAAAAAAATACCCTTGTATATCTTTCTATTGCTAATTTTGTACAGCTACTAACTTTTCTTATTTGGCATAACTGCTGGCTTATATAGTTTCTTCTTTTTAAGGAAATATCTCTTGACTATTTTTAACAATGTTTTTATTTTATTTTAATTTATTTTATATTTCTTGAATTCATGATATTGCTTTTCTTTGATTTTAGCATCAAACTTGAGAGTTGATTTTGATTCCTCCACTATTGGTACTCTCATACAATTAAACTTTTCAAGAACAAAAACTTTAGTTCTTGAGAGGTGGAAGTAGGAGGATCACCATGAATTACAGGCTACCTTGAGACTACATAGTGAGTTCCAGGTCAGCCTGGACCCGAGCAAGACCCTATCTCTAAAAGAAAAAAAAAGAACCCAAATTTTGCCCTTTAAAAGTTATTTCCAGTGATAAATAAGTGCCATTATTATCTACATAAGTTTGCCTACAAACTGTTTTCTGGAAATTAAAAACAAAACTATATTAAGAAATATTTGCCTCCAGTTAAAATGGCGGTTAAGAACCATACCAAAGCAGCCTAGAAGATAAAAAGCCAAAACAAAACAAAACAAAAACAGCAAAATACACTCTTCTACTAATGTGAGGTGTTTAAGCAATCACCAATGGAAGCAGAGAAGTAGGACAGATCCAGAGCACCTAGAGCACACACAGGCAGGCAAAAGTGGCTCCAGCAGCAGCAGCAGCAGCAACAGCATCAGGTCCATGGTGGCAGCAGGTCCCCAGGGCCACAGCTGCAAGGCTCGGCTTAAGCAGCAGGAAAAAGCAAGGTAAGGGGATTTTCCACTCATATTGGAATCCCTTGCAAACTCAAGAAACATGAAGGTAGGATCACAGGGAACAATGCAGGAGCATATAAAGAGGTAGAGTATCACGTGGACCAGCGGGAGAACTAGAACCACCATCCACAGCCTCCCTTCGCCCACTGCCAGCTCAAGCCCAGTAAGCAGTAGAGACCTGAGGAAGGGAGCTCACATCACCCAGCACCAGTGACCAGAGCAGCGATCCAGCTGCCCAGCCACCATACTTGAATCCACAGCACACCAAAGAGGGACCCAAGTAGGAGCACAGCATAAGTGAGACCAAAATCATCCCAAAAGGTAACAGGTTACACCAGGTCAGTACCTGCCAAATAAGCCTGGTATATAGACATGAACCAGAAGTGCTAATTGCACCTTCCATATCAGGATAAATTATATGTTAAATCTGATGGATGGTTGGATTTACCATTCTTAAATAAGCTATATTTTGGGCTTTTCACCTGTCGTTTCTTGATTTATAATGGCTTTGTATCCTCTTCTGTTGTTCACTAGGGAAGGGTCTCACTTGGTCAGAAGCTGACTTGGAACCTTCAACAGAGCAGAAATCTTAACCTCCCAGTTGACAGGGTTAAGAATGTGGGGCAACACTTACCCTAAGGGACCGTGACTGATAGTTGATCTGGTTGTCATAATACCTACTCTTACATAAGAACTCTGTGCTGTTTTTCATTGAATGAGTACATTATTTAGTTAAATTTTAGAATCTGCCTGTATTTTGTTCCACTCAGCCTACTTGAATACTCTCATAGGCAAACTCAACAACAAGGGAAACTTTTGTAGATACTCTGAGAATCTTAGGAGCCACATCTAGCACCTTAAGTTCCTGCCCTGAAGATATATAACATTGGAGTGATTGTACATCTAATAATACTGCAACTAACTATGAGCTGGAGAGATGGCTTAGCGGTTAAGCACTTGCCTGTGAAGCCTAAGGACCCCGGTTTGAGGCTCAGTTCCCCAGGACCCAAGTTAGCCAGATGCACAAGGGGGCGCACGTGTCTGGAGTTTGTTTGCAGAGGCTGGAAGCCCTGGCGTGCCCATTCTCTCTCTCTCCCTCTATCTGTCTTTCTCTCTGTGTCTGTCGCTCTCAAATAAATAAATAAAAAATTAGAAAAAAAAATCCAAATATCAATGAAACAAAGAGTTGGTTCTTTGAAAGGATAAATAAGATTGATAAACCCTTAGCAAATCTGACCAAAAGAAAGAGAGAAGAGACATAAACCAATAAAATTAGATATAAAAAGGCAACATTACAACAGATATGGGAGAAATTTAAAAAAAATCATAGGGACATACTATAAAAACATATACTCTACTAAATATGAAAATCTGAAAGAAATGGATGACTTCCTTGATTTATATGATCTACCTAAATAAAATCAAGATGAGATTAATCACTTAAATAGACATATATCAAGTATGGAGATCCAAGCAGTTATCAAAAATCTCCCAACTAAAAAGAGTTGAGGCCCAGATGGGTTCATTAGTGAATTTAGCAAACCTTCAGGGAAGAAATAAACCATTGTTTCATAAGCTTTTCTATAAAATAGAAAAAGAAGGAATCCTACCAAACTCCTTCTACAAAGCCAGCATCACCTTGATACCAAAACCAGGCAAAGATAGACCAAAAAAGAAAATTTCAGACCAATCTCCCTCATGAACATAGATGCAAAAATTCTCAACAAAATTCTGGCAAACAGAATACAAGAATATATCAGAAAGATCATTCACCCCCACCAACTAGGCTTTATCCCAGAGAGGCAGGGATGATTCCACATACACAAGTGAATAAATGTAATACATTATATAAATGAACTAAAGGAAAAAATTCACATGATCATCTCATTAGATGCAGAGAAAGCATTTTGCACAATCCAACACCCTTTCACGATAAAAGTTCTATAGAGACTGGAAATAGAAGGAACATATCTGCATACAAAAAGGTTATTTATGCCGGGCGTGGTGGCACACGCCTTTAATCCCAGCATTCGGGAGGCAGAAGTAGGAGGATCGCCATGAGTTCAAGGCCACCCTGAGACTCCATAGTGAATTCCAGGTCAGTCTGGGCCAGAGTGAGAGCCTACCTCGAAAAACCAAAACAAACAAACAAACAAACAAACAAACAAACAAACAAAAAGGCTATTTATGACAAGCTGAAAGGTCATTATTACTAAATGGGGAAAAACTGGTAGCTTTTCCACTAAAATCAAGAACAAGACAAGGGTGTCCACTGTCTCCACTTTTATTTAATATCATACTGGAAGTCTTAGCTGTAGCCATAAGGCAAGAGACACACATAAAAGAGATAAAAATTGGAAGGAAGAAATCAAATTATCCTTATTTGCAGATGACATGATTCTATACATAAAGGACCAAAAGATTCTACCAGCAAACTGTTAGAGCTGATAAACACCTATAGCCATGTAGCAAGATACAAAATAATCACACCCTTCTTATATGCTAACAACAAACATGCAGAGGATGAAATCAAAGGATCACTCCCATTCACAATTGCATCAAAAAAAAAAAAAAAGGTATGTTGTAATTAACCTAACCAAGGAAGTGAAGGATCTCTACAATGAAAACTTTAAAACACTCATGGGAGAAATTGCAGAACACACTAGGAAAAAACATCCCTTGTTTTTGGAAGATGAGAATCAATATTGTGAAAATGGAAATCTTACCAAAAGCCAATTACACATTTAATGTGATACCTATCAAAATTCCAATGGCATTCTTCAAAGAAATAGAAAAATAAATCCAAAAATTCATTTGAAATCACAAAAAATTCTCAAATATCTAAAACAATACTGAACAACAAAAATAAGGCTGGTGGTAACACCATACTTCATTTTTACCTATACTACAGGGCCATAGTAAAAAGCAGCATGATACTGACACAAAAGCAGACATGTAGATCAATGGATCAGAATAGAGGACCCAGATGCAACTTCCTGTAGCCATACCCGCCTGATATTCGATAAACGTGCCAAAAATACTCATTGGAGAAAAGACAATCTCTTCAGCAAATGGTGCTGGGAAAACTGGATATGTATCTGTAAAAGGATGAAAATAGATTCTTCTCTCTCTCTCTCCATGCACAACAATTAAGTCCAAATGGATTAAAGACCTTAACATCATACCTGAAACTGTGAAAGTGCTAGAGGAAAAGTGGAGAAAACCCTTCAACATATTGGTCTTGGCAAAGTCTTTCTGAATATAACCCCAATTGCTCAGGCAATAAAACCACAGATTAACCTCTGGGACTTCATGAAATTACAACTATTTTGTATGGCAAAGGACACTGTGAATAAAGGAAAGAGGCAACCTACAGAATGGGAAAAAGTCTTTGCCAGCTATACAACTGATAGGGGATTAATATCTAGGATATACAAAGAACTCAAAAAGTTCATTTTTTTTTAATTTAATTTATTAGTTTTCTTTTCAGTAAATACAGGCAGTTTGGTACCATTATTTAGGCTCATCTGTGATCTACCCCCTCCCATTAGACCCTCCTTGTTAATGAAAATGGGTGTTGCATTGTGGAGTTAGCCCCCAGTTATTGGTATGATAAATGTCTCTGCAAATCATGACCCAACATGTGACTCTGACATTCTTTCCACCCCCTCTTCCGCAAAATTTCCCTGAGCCATGTTGGGTTCATTTTTGGTCTGCTTCAGTGCTGAGGTGTTGGGGGCCTCTGAGGCTCTGGCTCTCTGATTTGGAAGGAGAGAAAAAAATAAATATTAAGAAATCAAACAAACTAATTAAAAATGGGCTATGGAACTAAATAGAAAGATCTCAAAAGACGAATTACAGAAGGTATGTAAGTATCTAAAACAATGTTCTACATCCCTAGTTATCAGGGTATTGCAGATTAAAACTACATTGAGATTCCATCTCACTCCTGTCACATTGACTACCATCATGAAAATAAATGACCATAAATTCTGGTGAGGATCTGGAAAAAGATGAAGCCTTCTACACTGTTGGTGGGAATGCAATCTGGTCTAGCCATTGAGAAATGATTGTGGAGGTTCCTAAGATAGCTAAAAATAGATCTACCATATGATCCAGCTGTAACACTCTAGGCATATATCCTAAAGACTTATCACATTCCCTTAGAGATACTTGCTCAACCAAGTTTATTGCCACTCAATTCACAATAGTTGGGATATGGGAGCAGCTTAGATATCAGCCAACTGATGACCGGATAATGAAGATATGACACATTTATTCAATGGAGTTCCACTCAGTGCTAAAGAAAAATGAAGTTATGAAATTTTCAGGAAAATGGAGGGATCTGGAAAGGGTTATACTAAGTGAGATAACTCAGGCCCAGAAAACCAAACATCACATGTCCTCTCTCATATGTGGATCCTAGCTAAAGATGACTGGATTTCTATGTGAGTAGAAAGAAAAATCAGTACAAATGCCAGTAAGCTAGAAAAGAGATATAAAGTGAAGAGAAAGGAAGGTAAGGAGTACTTAATAGTATGGTATTGTATATGTGTAAGTAGAAGAATAGATTAATGAGGGTTCAAAGGCCCAAAGTGAGGTCAGAGAAAGACATTGAGTAAGGAAAGGTGAAGGAGGGCTAATAAAAATCTAATATGATATAAATAAATCATATGGAAACCTACTTTTTTGCACAATGGAACATATAGGAGTTATAGATTGTTTCTCGAAAATTTTCAGTGCCATGGATGGGTTTCTTTCCAGTGAGTTTTTGGCCAGGGAGGTCCCTGATGCCCCCAGAACATTACAGGCCATTGCTGAGGCCCTTAGTTTCCCACAGGAATCAATGGTTAGACCCTATTGCTAAAGACTCCACATACTTGGGCTGCAAGGCCACTGAGAAGTCCTGCTGGAACTGAGCTGATAACCTCCTCCATGTAGACCAGCTGACATAGGCTGTAAGAATCCATTCTGTATGAAGTTCAATGGGAGAGAGAGAAATCAACAGTGAAAATACTCAACAGTGGGCACTACAAGCCTTATATTTGGCCAGGCAGGCCAAATGAGCTGATGGGTGCAATAGTGGCATGTCTGTCATGGTGGAAACCAACTGCCCTCTAATTGGACTTGAAGCCCACAGGAGGAAATACATCACTGATACTGAAAACTAAAACAGGGGTAGTCCTGAGCCCTAGGGTATAATGTCTGGATTATTGTTCATATTAATATCTCCCCAAATTTGATACTTTTATTTGTAATATACTTTTACTGAAGCAGAGCTATAGATTTTAAGATTATAGGCAATAAATTATATTTTAAATATAATTCTACAAATTCTGATGACATTTAACCCCAAAAAATATGATACAGGCCTAGAGAGATGGCATAGTAGTTAAGGCCCTTGCCTGTGATCCTAAAGACCCAGTTTTGATTTCCTAGCATACATGGAAGCCAGATGCTCAAGGTGGCACATGAATCTAGGGTTTGTTTGCAGTGGCTAGATGTTCTTGTGTGTGCCCATCATCTTTCAATCTGCCTCACTCTTTTTCTCTCACAATAAATAAATAAATAGAAAAATAAAGCCATATATTGAACCATTCAGCCAAACAGAAGGAATGGAGTAGGATTTTCACAGTAGCTTCTTATCATGGTTTGCATCTATATATTGACTTTAGTGGATGATTTAATAGATATTTAATTTTTACCTTCCTCAACATTCAGCATTTACAGCAACTAATAAAGCCATCATTGCTATAAAATTTATCTTCATGACACCTAAGTAGCACCTTTAAATATATATATTCAGAACAATATCCTTCAATAAATATCCTACTAAGTATATTAATATCCTATGCTCTGGTTCTATTACTGTACAATTAAAAAGAGTCTATAGAGAATTGCAAGTTATATTTAGCAAGCACAGATTATTAGTAAGGTTCAGAGAGCATTTTTAAGAAATGTGATATGAAAGCTATAGAAATTATCAAATATGGCTAGAAAGTGGAGAGAGGGGAATTTAAAGAGATGAACATGTCTTCCTAAATAAGTCTGCAAACTTACCTATATAGACCCGATAGAATTTGAGATCATTCAAATAAAATAGCAGTTTCTTTGTAATTAACATATTGAAAATCAAGACCAAATCCTCTTTGTATCATCTATACCCTAGAGTTAAAATTAGCTAGATCTCATATTCTTTTAAATGCTAAATAAGAGAAATAGATCATGAAAAGCCTGTGTAAAAAGATGACCTTAGCTTTCATTGCCTGTGACATTAATATATAAACCAGTTCATTTCCATATACCTTTTTCAGATATTTAGCTTCTGTGGATAATTTAGATACCTAATTGCATTGGTATATGCATATATTTTTTTTCCATCAGCAAAACATTTTTCCCACAAGTTATCAAACTACCATTTCCCCCTTCCCCAGAAAATATTTAAATTAAGTTTTCAATTAGGCAGATAATTGTACAACAGAATGATGGACCTCTTTATGTCAATAAGCCGTTTTTAGACTGAGGCTAGAAGAACACTGTGTATGTCTGCCTCACTACATCCTACTTTTACTCTAGCACAAAGGATAATGTCATAAATAGTAAAATGTTGGGCTGGAGAGAATACTTAGTAGTTAAGGCACTTGTCTGTGAAAGTCAAAGGACCCAGGTTCGATTTCCCAGCACCCATGTAATCCAGGTGCACAAAGAAGCTCATGTGTCTGGAGTTCATTTGCAGCATCTGAAGGCCCTGGCACACCCATTCTCTCTTTTTCTCTTTTCTCTCTCTCTCTTTCTCTTTCTTTCTTTCTCTCAAATAAATAAGTTTAGAAAATACTAAAAAGCAAACTGTTTTCTTTAAGCTTAAATAATGAGTCCATGGACCAGTCAGATTAATGTCAATAGTCTGCCTTCTTATCTTGCGACAGTTACATTTCTTAAGAAAAATAATCTCCTGCATTATTGCCTTATGATTAGTATCTCTTCAAGGGCAATTTCCTAACCTTCAATATAGGGAACACACAGCAACATTTAGTGATTGTGGAAAATAAGATGTATTATACTTAAAAACATTAGTCATGAATTTTAAAGTACATACTATGTATTCAGATTTTTCTAATAGATATGTAAATTAAATTTATTATGTCAAAAAGTTAGCTTTCTTCTGTTTGGTGAGGAAAGTATGCTCTTGTAACCCCATAGAGAAGAGAAAGTAGCTTCTTCTAAACATTGCATTTGAAGGAGACCATATATCTTCATCGTCAATCATCCTGTTTCATTAGTAGAGGTTAGTGAGGACACCTATGGAAGACTATCAATCCAAAAGCTACTAGACATGTTATTGTAAAGGATGAAGTACATAGAGATTTTTTGTATTTAACTTTAATAAATATAAACCTTCTTTTTCAATAAAAGAAAAAAAAACGCACTGATAGAACAATAACTGTGTCCTCAAGGGTGAGTGAAAATAGAGACTTGTAGAGAAAGAAATGAAAATTAAGAAGACTTGTATGCTATGGCATTCATTTCTGTAGGGAATAAAATCAAGGTTACACTGTAAAAGAGAGATGTTTGGTTTGATCTAAGAAATAGCAGTTTTTAAAACTACTGGGAAATCAAGAGTGATGAGTGTCAGTGTGGCAAGGCAGAAGTATGTTAAGTCTGAAGCCTGCCTGGAACAGAAAGAATTCAAGGACAGCTTGGGAAACGTAGTGAGACCTTGTCTCAAAGTAAAAATTAATATAAATAACAATATAGCACAATGGTAGAGCACTTATTTATCATGCGTGAGGATCTAGATATAATTCATAGCACCAGAGGGAGGTGAAAGGGAAACATACAGAATTAAAAATGTGCAAACTATCTTCCAGTTAAGATGGCAGCGTAGGTACCACACCAAAGCAGCCTAGGGGGGGAAAAGACCAAAAAAAACTCAGCAAAATACACACTTTTACTAAAAAGTGAGGTGTATAGGAAATTGAAGCGGCAGCGGAGAAGTAGAAGAGTTATAGAGCATCAAGAGCCTGCACAGGCGGGAAAAGCGGCTCCGGCAGCTTGGCCAACCGCCGCAACTGCGGCGCAGCAGAAAACCGCCAGACTCGGCTCGAGCCGCAGGAAAAGCCAGGTGCGGGATTTTCCCCTCACACCTCGCTCTCCGCAACTCGGGAAACATGAGGGGAGAGCGGCAGCAAGCAGCGGAGGAGCAGACCGCGAGGTAGAAGAACACGTGGAGCAGCGAGACAACCAGAGCAGCCGCGGCTCCCTCCCCTCCCCCACTGCCTGAGCCCAGCTCCAGCGAACAGAGCTGCAGCCCAGGACCCGGCCATGCCAACTTGGGCTGACAACGGGACCCAAGCAGGAACAGAGTTCGGGAGCAACATCAGCGGCTCCAGCACCGGTACCAGCGGCCCCAGCAGCAGCAGACCCAGGAGCGGCAGTAGCGGCAGATCCCGCAGCAGCAGCTTCAGGGGGAGCAGCGGCAGTGGACACAGCAGAAGGAGCTTCAGCAGCAGTGGTGGCTTCATCAGTGACAGCTACAGCAGCAGCAGAGGCAGCAGCAGCAGCTCAGTTTGCCCCATAGGAAAAGCAAGTGCCCAGCTCCAGAAATCAGAACAGCAGCCCGACAACCCAGGCAGCAACTTGACTGAGACCAAAATCACCCAAGGTAACTGGGATTGCACCAGGGAAGGGTCTCACTTGGTCACAAGCTGACTTGGATCCCTCAACAGACCAGAAATCTAAACCTCTTTGTTGATAGAGGATCTGGTCATTATAATAACTACTCTTGCATACATACTCGGGGCTGTTTTTGATTGAATGTGTACAGTGTTTAGTTAAATTTTAGAATCTACCTGTATTTTATTCCACTCAGCCTGCTTGAATACTCCTATAGCAGGGAAACTCAACCCCTAAGAACATCTTTGTAGATACTCTGAGAGTCTTAAGAGCCACACCTATTACCTTAAGGTCCTACCCTGAAAATATATTACATCAAATCAATTGATACAGCTAATAATACACAGCTAGCTAGAAAATCCAAGCATTAACTTAATCCAAGATGCAAAAATATATACATTATAACACAAGAAACACTAAAAAGCAAGACGATATAAATCCACCTAAAAGTATTAATGCATCAGAAATGTCCTCCAATGAGAAAGAGTTAGAGGAAATGCCTGAGAAAGAGTTCAAAAGAATAATTATAAATATGTTCAAAGAGGTCAAAGAACACATGAAAACAATCAAAGAAGAAATCAAAGAGGAAATCAAAGGAATCAAAGAAGAGGTAGGACACCAATTTAATGAAATAAAGAAGGCAATACAAGACATAAATAGGGAAATAGAAATAATAAAGAAAAACCAGTCAGAATTACTAGCAATGAAGAACACAGTTAATGAAATAAAAAACTCTGTAGAAAATCTCACCAGTAGGATGGATGAGGGAGAGGACAGAATATCTAAGCTAGAAGACCAGGTGGCAGACCTAATGCAGTCCAACAAAGAGAAAGACAAACTCATAGAAAAGTATGAGTGGGAATTTCAAGATATTCGGGACACTATGAAAAGATCCAATATAAGAATTCAGGGCATAGTAGAAGGAGAAGAACTCCACTCCAGAGGCATAGTAGGCATCTTCAACAAAATCATAGAGGAAAATTTTCCCCAAATTGGGAAAGAGGTGCCAATACAGATACAGGAAGCCTTTAGAACCCCAGCCAGACAAAACCCAGAAAGAACCTCTCCTCGCCATATTATAATCAAACTTCCAAACACACACACCAAAGAAAAAATATTGAAAGAAGTTAGAGAGAAAAATCAAGTTACCTACAAAAGCAAGCCCATCAGGATTACAGCAGATTATTCAACACAAACTTTTAAAGCCAGAAGGGCTTGGAGGGATATATTCCAAGTTCTGAAAGATAACAACTGTCAACCAAGGTTACTTTATCCTGCAAAGTTATCCATTCAAATAGATGGAGAAATAAAGACATTCCATGACAAAAGCAGGTTAAAGGAGTATTTGAAGACAAAACCAGCTCTACAGAAAATACTTGAGAGAATCCTCCATGCTGAACAAAAGGAAAAGCACACATATAATGAACCTAGAAAAAACAAGCTATACTCAAATACCAGTTAACAGAAGAGAGCACAGGTAGAACCAGAAACACACACACACACACACAAATGGCAAACATAAATACACACCTTTCAATAATATCTCTTAATATCAACGGTCTCAATGCCCCAACGAAAAGACATAGATTTGCAGACTGGGTTAAAAAGCAGGAACCTACAATTTGTTGTCTCCAAGAAACTCACCTTTCTACAAAGGATAGACATTAACTTAGGGTGAAAGGTTGGAAGACAGTGTTTCAAGCAAATGGGCCTAGAAAACAAGCAGGGGTTGCTATCCTAATATCAGACAGGGTAGACTTTAGTCCAACGTTAGTCAAGAAAGATAAGGAAGGTCACTTTATATTGATTAAGGGCACACTCCAACAGGAGGACATTACAATCCTAAACATATATGCACCTAACATGGGGGCTCCCAAATTTGTCAAACAAACACTATTAGAACTAAGGTCACAGATAACACCAAACACAGTTGTGGTGGGTGACTTTAACACCCCACTTTCATCAATTGACTGGTCATCCAGGGAAAGAATAAACAGATTCATCTGGACTAAATGAGGTCATAGAAGGAATGGACCTAACAGATATATACAGGACATTTCATCCAAAGGCTGTAGAATATACATTCTTTTCAGCAGCACATGGAACATTCTCTAAAATAGACCATATATTAGGACACAAAGCAAATCTTAACAAATTCAGGAAAATTGAAATAATTCCTTGCATTCTATCTGACCACAATGGAATTAAACTACAAATCAGTAGCAAGAAAGGCTATAGAGCAAACACAAAATCATGGAAACTAAACAATACACTACTAAATGATGAGTGGGTCAATGAAGAAATCAAAAAGGAAATCAAAAAATTTATAGAGTCAAATGATAATGAGAACACAACATACCAAAATCTCTGGGACACAATGAAGGCAGTTCTAAGAGGTAAATTTATAGCCTTAAGTGCCTACATTAAGAAATTAGAAAGTTCGCAAGTAAACGACCTAATGCTTCGCCTTAAAGCCTTGGAAATAGAAGAACAAGGCAAACCAAAAATCAGTAGATGGGAAGAAATAATAAAGATTAGGGCAGAAATTAATGAAATAGGAACAAAAAGTACAATCCAAAGAATTAATGAAACAAAGAGTTGGTTCTTTGAAAGGATAAACAAGATTGATAAACTCTTAGCAAATCTGACCAAAAGAAAGAGAGAAGAGACACAAATTAATAAAATCAGAGATGAACAAGGTAACATCACAACAGATTCCAGAGAAATTCAAAAAATCATAGGGACATACTATAAAAGCATATACTCCACAAAGTATGAAAATCTGAAAGAAATGGATGATTTCCTTGATCTATATGACCTACCTACATTAAATCAAAATGAGATTAATCACTTAAAGAGACCTATAACAAACATGGAGATCCGAACAGTTATCAATAATCTCCCAACTAAAAAAAGCCCAGGCCCGGATGGATTCACTGCTGAATTTTACCAGACTTTTAAGGAAGAGCTAACACCATTGCTTCTTAAGCTTTTCCAGGAAATAGAAAAAGAAGGAATTCTACCAAACTCCTTCTATGAGGCCAGCATCACCCTGATACCAAAACCAGGCAAAGATAGAACAAAAAAAGAAAATTGCAGACCAATCTCCCTCATGAACATAGATGCAAAAATTCTCAACAAAATATTGGCAAACAGAATACAAGAGTATATCAAAAAGGTCATTCACCCTGACCAAGTAGGCTTTATCCCAGAGATGCAGGGATGGTTCAACATACGCAAATCTATAAATGTAATACATTACATAAACGGGTTGAAGGACAAAAATCACATGATCATCTCATTAGATGCAGAGAAAGCATTTGACAAAATCCAACATCCCTTCATGATAAAAGTCCTACAGAGACTGGGAATAGAAGGAACATATCTCAATATAATAAAGGCTATTTATGACAAGCCTACAGCCAACATATTACTAAATGGGGAAAAACTGGAAGCTTTTCCACTAAAATCAGGAACAAGACAAGGGTGTCCACTGTCCCCACTTCTATTTAATATAGTTTTGGAAGTCTTAGCCATAGCAATAAGGCAAGAGACACACATAAAAGGGATACAAATTGGAAAGGAAGAAATCAAGTTATCATTATTTGCAGATGACATGATTCTATACATAAAGGACCCTAAAGACTCTACTAGCAAGCTGTTAGAGCTGATCAAAACCTACAGCAATGTAGCAGGATACAAAATAAATACACAGAAATCAGTAGCCTTCATATATGCTAACAACAAACACACAGAGGATGAAATCAGAGAATCACTCCCATTCACAATTGCATCAAAAAAAATAAAATACCTTGGAATAAACCTAACCAAGGAAGTAAAGAATCTATACAATGAGAACTTTAAAACACTCAAGCGAGAAATTGCAGAAGACACTAGAAAGTGGAGAAACATCCCTTGTTCCTGGATTGGAAGAATCAATATTGTGAAAATGGCAATCTTACCAAAAGCAATCTACACATTTAATGCAATCGCTATCAAAATTCCAAAGGCTTTCTTCATGGAAATAGAAAAAACAATCCAAAAATTCATTTGGAATCACAAAAAACCTCGAATATCTAAAATAATACTGAGCAACAAAAATGAGGCTGGTGGTATCACCATACCTGATTTTAACCTATACTACAGAGCCATAGTAACATAAACAGCATGGTACTGGCACAAAAACAGACATGTAGATCAGTGGAACAGAATAGAGGACCCAGATGTAAGCCCAAGTAGCTATAGCCACTTGATATTCGATAAAAATGCCATAAATACTCATTGGAGAAGAGACAGTCTCTTCAGCAAATGGTGTTGTGAAAACTGGATAAATATCTGCAGAAGGATGAAAATAGATTCTTCTCTCTCGCCATGCACAAGAATTAAGTCCAAATGGATTAAAGACCTTAACATCAGACAGGAAACTTTGAAACTGCTAGAGGAAAAAGTAGGGGAAACCCTTCAACATATTGGTCTTGGCAAAGACGTTCTGAATACAACCCCAATTGCTCAGGCAATAAAACCACAGATTAACCACTGGGACCTAATGAAATTGCAAAGATTTTGCACCGCAAAGGACACAGTGAAAAAAGCAAAGAGGCAACCTACAGAATGGGAAAAAGTCTTTGCCAGCTATATATCTGATAGAGGATTAATATCTAGGATATACAAAGAACTCAAAAAGTTAAATAATAAGGAATCAAACAAGCCAATCAAAAAATGGGCTATGGAGCTAAATAGAGAGTTCTCAAAGGAAGAAATACGAATGGCATATAAGCATCTAAAAAAATGTTCTACGTCACTAGTCATCAGGGAAATGCAGATTAAAACTACATTGAGATTCCATCTCACTCCTGTCAGATTGGCCACCATCATGAAAACAAATGATCATAAATGTTGGCGGGGATGTGGAAAAAAAGGAACCCTTCTGCACTGCTGGTGGGAATGTAATCTGGTCCAGCCATTGTGGAAAACAGTGTGGAGGTTCCTAAAACAGCTAGAGATTGATCTACCATATGACCCAGCTATAGCACTCCTAGGCATATATCCAAAGGACTCATCTCATTTCCTTAGAAGTACATGCTTAACCATGTTTATTGCTGCTCAATTTATAATAGCTGGGAAATGGAACCAGCCTAGATGTCCCTCAACAGATGAGTGGATAATGAAGATGTGGCACATTTATACAATGGAGTTCTACTCAGCGGTAAAGAAAAATGAAGTTATGAAATTTGCAGAAAAATGGATGGACCTGGAAAGTATTATACTAAGTCAGGTAACCCAGGCCCAGAAAGCCAAGCGTCACATGTTCTCTCTCATATGTGGATCCTAGCTACAGATGACTGGGCTTCTGCGTGAGAATGAAAGTACTTAGTAGCAGAGGCCAGTAAGTTGAAAAGGAGACATAAAGGGTGGAGAAAGGAAGGGAGGAGGATACTCAATAGGTTGATATTGTATATATGTAATTACAATGATTGTAATGGGGAAGTAATATGATGGAGAATGGAATTTCTAATGGGAAAGTGTGGGGGTGGGGAGGGAGGGAATTACCATGGGATATATTTTATAATCATGGAAAATGTTAATAAAAATTAAAAAAAAAAAAGACTTATCCAGCCACATAGGCCACTTTCACACAAAAAAAAAAAAATGTGCACACTAAAGATCTCTGAGTTGAGAAATAGTGTTGCATGACTGCAGCCAACATATTTATAAAGGTTCTTTAAGCAATGGAAGCTTAGATGCCAAGATTGATTCTGAGTTGAAGATCAAAAAAACAAGTGTGCCTAAATCTCACAAAGAAGGAAGTTGAAGAAATTTGAAGGGCATGGTTCAAGTTACTCTTATATTAATTTAAATATTAGAAAGTCAGACAAAAGAAGAAAGTTGTTTTAATAGATGAACCTTTCTTGTTTTAATATTTTTATTTATTTGTAAGAAGAAAATGAGAGCAAGTGGAGACAAGTATGATTGTGAAGTCTACCAGGTCCTCCTGACACTGCAAATGAACTCCAAATGCATGTACCACTTTGTGCATCTAGCTTTATGTGGGTACTGGGGAGTTGAACAACAGGCAGTCAGGCTTTGCAAACAAGTGCTTTTAACAGCAGAGCTATCTCTATAGTCTCAAGTCTCAGTATTTCTTGCAGAAAAGTGATGTGTACTAATCCAATGTTATTCAAATTGACAAAAAAAAAGAACCTTTGGAACATATATGAAATTTTTAAAGTAATTGAAACCAAGACAAATGAGCCAATGAAACTAGGGAGTGAATGAAGTATGATGAGATTTAGTTTCAGAAGGATAGAGGTAAAGAGAGGAGACAAGAAAACTTGACTAAAAATAAAATGATGTTAACGATTAGACAAGTTGTATTTTAGAACCCCATGCAACATACAGGAAGGCAGTACTTCCAGGAAATCAGTGCCTCCAGAAAGTCATGCACACTGGACAGGAATCCTGAGTTGAATGATACTACAGGTAACATTTGTTTATCAAACCTTCCTGGAAGAACTAAAAACAGTTTTATGTTTTTCTCAAACTGTGCCACACAATCAGAGAATAGGGCAAGCTCCACAACTTCTTCTATGAAGCTACTATCTCCCTAATACCAAAGCAAGGCAGAGATGCCACAAGTAAAGAAAGTTATAGGCCTATTTCTTTTTTTTTTTTAATTTTTTTTGTTCATTTTTTATTTATTTATTTGAGGGCGACAGACACAGAAAGACAGGTAGAGGGAGAGGGAGAGAGTGGGCACGCCAGGGCTTCCAGCCACTGCAAATGAACTCCAGACACGTGCGCCCTCTTGTGCATCTGGCTAACGTGGGACCTGTGGAACCGAGCCTCAAACCCGGGTCCTTAGGCTTCACAGGCAAGCGCCTAACCGCCAAGCCATCTCTCCAGCCCCTATTTCTGTGATGAACTTAGTTGCAAAGATTCCTGAACAAAATCCTACATGAACTGATTAAACAGAACATCAAAAGCATTATCCATCTTGATCAAGTGGGATTCATCCCAGAAACGTAGGGGTGGTTCAACATATGGAAATCTGTCAATGTAATCTCTTACACCACATAAATAAGCTTAAACACAAAAATCACATGATCATTTCAATAGATGCAGAAAAGGCCTTTGACAAACTATACCACCACTTCATGATCAAAACATTGGAGAGAAGGGGCATGGACAGTTTATATCTCAACATAATAAAGGCTATATATAAATCTGCTAAAGCCCAAATAATACTTAATGGGAAGAGACTGAAGGTATTCCCATTGAGATCTGGAACTAGACAGGGGTGTCCACTCTTGCCTCTGCTCTTCAACATAGTACTGGAAGTCCTAGCTCAAGAAATGAGACAGGAGAAAGAAATAAAAGGGTTACAAATTGGAAAGGAAGAAGTTAAGTTAGTCCTATTCACAGACAACATGATTGCATACATAAGAGACCCGAGAACCTCCATCCCAAAACTCTTAAAGTTGATTAACTCCTTCAGCAAAGTAGTAGTATACAAAATCAGTGTGCACATCAGTAGTCTTTCTATATGCAAAAGACAAATATACAAAGAAATAAATAATTGACATTTTTCTCACTTTCAATAGCAATAAAAAATAATACCTTGGAATAACATTAACCAAGGATATGAAAGACCTATATAATAAAAATGCTCAAGAAAGAAGTTGAGGAAGACTTGAGAAAATGGAAAGACCTTTCATGCTCTTGGATAGGCAGAATTAACATTTTGAAAATGGCAATCTTACCAAAGGAAATACACATATTTAATGCCATACCAATAAAAAATCCCTACATTCTTCTTCACAGAGATAGAAAAATTCATCTCAAAATTCATATAGAATAGCAAAAGGCCTCGGATACCTAAGCATATCCTTAGCAAAAGAAACCCCTCAGGAATCGTCACCAATCCTGACCTAAAGCTATACTACAAAGTCATAGTAATAAAAACAGCATGGTACTGGCGTAATAAACAGGATTATACACCAATGGAACAGAATTGAGGACCTGGACTTTGGGTCAGGTAACTACAGCTACTTGATATTTGGCAAAGGCCCTAACAATGTAGTCTGGAAGAAACAAACAAAAAAAATCATCTCCAACAAATGGTGCTGGACAAACTGGATAAACATGCAGGAAAATAAAACTTGATCTATACACCTTGCCATGCAAAATAATCAAGTACAAAGGGATAAAAGACAATATAAGATTAGAAACTCAGCTTCTACTGGAAGAGAAAACAGGAGGAACTTTCCACGGTATAAGAATGGGAAAAGACTTACTAAACAAAACCCCAGTGGCTGAGAAACTTAAACAACCAGTCAACCATCGGGATCTCAGAAAGCAGAAAAGTTTCATCACAGACAATCATACAACAAGCAGAGCCAATAGATTACTCACAGATTGGGAGAAAAAAATTGCTAGTTATAAAACTGACAGAGTCCCAATTTCTAGCATCTACAAAGAACTCAAAAACCTAAATAATAAAAACTCAAACAACCCACTCACATAATGGGGCAAAGAACTTTACAGGGAGTTTTCAGAGGAAGAAGTACAAATGGCAAACACACACTTAATAATTCATCATCCCTAATCATCAGAGAATTGCAAATTATACAACTGTGAGATTCTACCTTACCCCAGTAAGGATAGCAAATATTTAAAATATCAAACGTATACAAATGCTGATGACGATGTGAAGAAATAGGAACCCTCATTCACCATTGGTGGGAATGTAAAGTGGTATAACCCCTATTGAAAGCAACATAGAAACCCCTAAAAAGGCTGACTATAGAGTTACCAATAGACCCAGTTATTCCCTTACCAGACATTTACCCAAAAAGCTCCATGCCTCAGTTAAGAGAGATTTGCTCAACCATGTTTATAGAAGCACAATTCATAATAGCTAAGAGCTGGAATCAACCCAGGTGTCCATTATTAGACAAATGGATAACCAAGATGTGGTATATCTAAATACGGAATCCTACAAAGCAGTAAGGAAAAATGACACTATGAAATTTGAAGAAAAAAGGTCAAACTTGGAAGACATCATTCTCCATGAACTCACCCAATCACAGAAAGGTAATCATCACGTGGTCTCACTCATCTGTGGCTCCTAACCTGAATCTGCCTGAGATGCTGACATACCTAATAAGCATCCTGAGCACTGGACAATAGGGAAGGGGAGGGGGAGGGGAGGGTAAGTGTTGGGATGGAGCAGAAACAAAACTAGACCCAACTGGCAGTGATACTACAAAATTCCACATCCTAAAAGACAGAATAAATGGTTGAACCTTCATCTGGTCCTTAGAGGGAACACCTGAATTACAGGGCCCTGGCTAGGGTATGATCAAGACTAACCTTAATATTCTTCTGTTTCTTTCTCACTCGCTCTCTCCCTCTGTCCCTCTCTCTCTCTCCCCCCATCTTATCTCTATTTGTTTATATTACCTAATTTCTATTTATTTATTTATATTATCTATCTTTATCTTCCTTCTTTTCCTTTAGCACTGGACTGTAACTCCCAGTACCAGCATGTGGATAACATCCACAATGTGCTGTTGATCAGAGAAACTTTAAAGATTTCC
The DNA here is from genome assembly GCF_020740685.1 of Jaculus jaculus. Lineage (NCBI taxonomy): Eukaryota > Metazoa > Chordata > Mammalia > Rodentia > Dipodidae > Jaculus > Jaculus jaculus. Next base: position 112,571,180 of record NC_059104.1, read on the forward strand.
CAAAAGAGGGCTGGTGGGATGGCTTAGTGGTTAAGGCATTTGCCTACAAAGTCAAAGGAGCCAGGTTCAATTCCCTAGGACCCAAGTCAGCCAGATGCACAAGGGGGCACACACATCTGGAGTTTGTTTGCAGTGGCTGGAGGCCCTAACACACCCATTCTCTCTCTCTCTCTCTCTCTCTCTCTCTCTCTCTCTCTCTCTCTTTCTCTCTCTCTCTCTCTCTCTCCCCTTCACTGTCAAATAAATAAAAATAAAATATCAAAAAAAAAGAAAAGAAAAAAAGGGTTTACCAAAAGAAGACATATTTCTGTCAGAGTACTTGGTGATCCACCAAAGGTTAATGGTAAGACCCTACTGCCAAAAACACCATATGATGTTGGTACAGAACATGCAGTGACCTGGCTGGAATCTGAAAAAGAGATAGTCCCCAGACAGCTCGCCTAGTGCCAGAAGGTGTGACATGAGCTACTGAGGGGAAATTATCAACATCTCTCCAAGCAAATTGTAGCCTAAGCTACTCAGCAACAAATGACCTGATGTGATGCTCACACAAGTACAATAGTGGCACACAGCCATGGTCAGTAACCAATGCTCTTGATTTGGCTAATTGATCTGCTCAGTGGAATGGATCCCATAGCTGTATCTGGGGGGAAAATGTCAGAACCACATCCAAAAAATGAGCCTGCTCTCCATTATCAAGCTCCTTCCAATTGTGAGCTTCAAGAGGGCCTACACAAATTAAATTCTCTCATAATAATGGTTATCCCATTTCTATGGTACTTACTTCACTCTCCATTGGAGAATCTGCTTCTCTTTTTCATATGGACACAGAAACCTGAGGAAAGAATCAGCCCATAGCAGCTGAAACCATGGAGTTATTAGGGAAATGTGTAAGAGTGCTGCTTTCTTGGTGAACCTGGTACCAGCACAGGGGTTAAGGAGATAGAAACAGAGAACACCCAACTTCTACAAAACCTGATATCCAGAGGCTCCCAAGTCCTCATCACTGAAGAAGATCTAAAATAAACCCAACATGGCTGAGGGAAATTCACAGAAGAGAGGTAAGAAAGATTGTTAGAGGCACATGTTGGGACACTATCCACAGAGACATTGCCTCCTCCCTATAACTGATTGGTATCTGCACAATTCATGATCCACAATACCCAATGAGGAGATTCCCTTTGGATGGGGAAGGACAGGGCAGAGGCTAATGATGGTACCAACATGGCTACATAAACACTGTGTACATAACTAATAAAAATATATTTTAAAAGAAACAAACAATAAAAGTTTCTCCAGCTGACCCAGATCCCAAGCATTAGGTAACAGTTAACAGCTCAAGATTTTCTGGAGGGAACATGAAAATAACAAGATTTGTCGATGAAGAATAAATTATCAATCCTCAAGAGAATTAGAGGGTGTGTAGGAGGAACGGAAGTATCCATTAGAGGATGTGATACTCAAAAGGTAGCAAATTAGAACAAATTGACAGGGGAATTGGGAAAATTAACAGAGTAAATGTATATATTTCTGAACATGTCTTGAATTAAAGTGTGTATTTTAATGTTTGGGAAGTTTTAATGTTATAAACAAAATTATTTTTTATCTTTACATGTTTTACCAATAATTGCAAATACTGATGGATTATTTATTTCTTTTATGCTTTTTGTTTTTCAAAGTAGGGTCTTTCTCTAGTCTAGGTTGGCCTAGAATTCACTCTGTAGTCCCAGGCTGGCCTTGAACTCACAGTAATCCTCCTAACTCTGCCGCCTGAGTGCTGAGGTTAAAGGCATGTGCCACCATACCCAACTAAAAATTTTAAAGGTAGCTATGAATTACACTAGTGTTAAGAATACAAAATGGTCTTTTTCAGAGAATCTTCAAAAATAATCTGCCATTCTGAATACAGAATCTAGCTTCATAGAAGGAATTGGGCAGAATTCCTTGTTCTCCAAGCATGTGAAAGCTTGAGTGCAAATGGTTTCAGTTCTTTGATCAGTTGCTGGTAGAATTCATCTGAGAACTTATTGGGTTATGGACTTTTTCTTTTGAGGAGGTTTTTAATTACATTTTCAAACTGAGTCTTAGAGAATTGGAGAGATTAATATACAAAGGAAAATATTTCATGTTTTAAACTTAGGGCATGGTATTCTAAGACTTACTTTTTGCTCCAAGTGAGTAAATCACATGGAAAGCAGAAATACTTGTGCTATTGTACTTATTATTATTATATTATATAACATATTATAATATCCTATAATAATTATTATTATTGCATGTATACTCATACAAAATTTATATTCTTCTAATGACTATGTTTTATCTCAATAACTTAAGATCACATTATACAGTTAAATATTATTACATGCCCTTTCAGCTGACACTATGCTCACTCTTTCTTGGCTCTGGATGTCACACTGATTCCCACTGTTCACATTCTGCTGTGACCTGAAGACTTTCTGTATGGGAGTAAGTATAAAACAGTCATTTTTAGTCTTTTTCTCTGCTGAGCTTTTATGTGAGGTGTGTTGCTCTTTCTACCTATTTGTTTGGATTTCCTGCTGCTCCACATAGATGTCTGTAATAGGAAGAGTTACTAATATTAACTCTCCTTCAGAATGCCCTCTGCCAAAATACTGGCTACGGATGTGTGGAATTGATTTTCCTCTATCTTCTGACATAGTGAGAACTGCTCTGACCCTCAGAATAGGTGGAGTAAAAGGATTTACTTTAAGCAGTATGTCTTAGAAAGTTTTCCTTCAAAGCAGTGAAAAAGATCTCTTCAGCTACATTATGTTTACCAAAAATATTGCATTTCAATAATAAATTAATGTAGTTGGTTCTTAATAGCTATATGAAGTTATCCTTTCACAATTACTATTACCACTTAAATGCAGTAACTGAGACACACAGAGTTCCAATGTCATGGAGATATTATACCAGAGTGAGGGCACAGAGCCTGGAATTTATCAGCATGCCATGATTTAGTCTACACAAGCTCTCATTCCATTCCAAAGATGAAACAAGTTAAGGGGCAAAGCCTTTTTCTTATTGACATTTGCTTTCATAATTCCATAATCCTCAACTTTTTGACAACCTAGCAGGAAACTGTCATGCCAGGTGAAATGCCTTGTTAGCTTTTCCTGGTGGCAAGCTGCATCAGTTTTTTTTTTGTTTTGTTTTGTTTTTGTTTTTGTTTTTGTTTTTGTTTTTTTTTTGAATAAGTGTTATTTAGTTCTTATGACTAGGGTTGAACCTAAACAATTGTGTATGATGGACAAGCACTTTTCCAATTAGCTCTAGTCCCATCTTCTTATTTATTTCACTCTTTATGTTGATACAAACACTCTTTAAGTTGCCTATATCTGCCTTGAAATTACAATGCTTTTACATAAACCTCTCAAGTAGCTGGAGATATAAGGCTGGACCAGTAGGCCTGGCTTGTCAATGTATTTCCTAAAGTAAGGTGTGGTAGCCACCAGCATTCTATGGTTCAACTCAAGAACACTTAGAATAAGAAATTTCTTTTAAAATATGACAACTGTTTGTCCATTGGCTTTGATGCTCAGTATGGTTTCTCTTCTATTTTTCTAAATCACTGCAAATATTTTAAGTGTTGGACTGCAAAGGCTGCTTTAAGATCTCCCAAGCTGTCAGTGGGGAGTCTTCTATTCAATAGTCTTGGTAGATAAGTGACAGTTCTAGATTATTTTTCTTAGAGATTTACTTGGCCAAAGACGTGTTAAGATGTGAAAAGCTAAACGTTATATTTTGTGCTCATTTAGGTAAGACACACTAGTAATAAATTTCCTCCTTTTTGAGATCATATTGGCTACTGGAACTTCAAAGTTGTCAGGTAATATCTGTGTAAATGAGAAAGTCCAGTTGTTTAACTGTTTATTTATTTAAGTAGTACTGTTCAGAAGGAAATAGTGATACGATGGTGAATTTTTAAAATAATGTTCAATGCTTTGAACATTAACTTTCTATATGTATAAAATCATCTCTGTGTAAAAGCATTTGCAAATTTAATACTATTTTAAATACAAATATGACTTCATGATCTCTGACTACTTAGGTAGAATAAAGGATATTATAAAATCTAATGAAAAGTCATAATGACTAAAGTCAGTCTTATAAACCATCATACGTTAGTGTATGACAAAGTCATAAAACAACATAAAAGTAAAATATATCATTTGGTTCTATGTTGATGAATGGGACATATGTCTTGTAGAAGATCTAAACTAGTTATAATAATACTAGAATAACCTGATAGTTTCAGGCTAATAATATTAAGGTATTTAGAATTTGAAAATTTCATATAAATGATTCTCCTAAGTACAAAATTTTATTTCCCTTGGAATATATGTCTCTGAAATTAATAGAGATATTTAACTAGCATTCTCCTTTATGATTTATCTTGAAAATAACTTTTTATGTGTGCAACAGAAGAAGCCTTGTAAACACCCCCCCCCTTCATTGGATGCTGCCAAGAGAAAATGAATAGTGTCTTTGAGATACTCACAAACATCCGGTGCGGATGAGGAAGCTCGCTCTGAAAGCCAGAATTTATTCTATTTTCTGCACTTGAACCATTCTCAACAAAGGCTGTTCCCAACCCTATCACTCACACTGCCTTGCTGCTGCACCAGATGTTGGAATAATTTTCTGTTCCTTCTGCAAATATTCAGTCTCCATGTGTTATTCTCTTATTTTTTTCCCCTCATTCTGAGACTTTCTGACATTGAGGTATTAAAGACGCTCTAGACCTTCCTTCCTCACAGCTCAGCATACTTCCCAGGGCATAGGGTCATGTCAGGAGTAGTCTTCATATGAAGCACATCTTGTGTGCTGACAGTGATGATGCCTGCTTAAGGGAGACTTTATAGGTTGAGACCATTTGTGAGCTGAGCTGTAGTATTACCTTCCTAAAAGTTGGAAAGCTTTCTTATTCTTCAGAGAAGGGTCACTGTAAAATGAAGTGAAATCATATTTTGTAGCATCAGATCTCACTCCTATTATTTCTGATAGAGTAAGGAAAGATGAAATCTTTCTTTTGCCTCTTTCACACCTCAACCATGTGGTATCTACCTATTAGAAGTTTTTCTATACAATTATAATGACCCTGGTACTAGTTTTAGCGATGCAAACTTGCAAATGTTTTCATGAGCACACTTTCTTTCCATCTTATAATTGGCAATAGCACTAAGCTGGTTCATGATTCTGTCCACACATAGTCTCAACTCTGTCATTCTGTTGTTTGTCTAAAGGCCTATGTTCAGACAGTTCTAAAGAACAACCTTCCCTGTGCTTACTCTGAGATTTCAGAGTCACTAACCTAACCTTTTATTCTTATTCAAGTTAGCTGCTAAAATTTGAGTAAAATTCTTTCCTCTTCCTCCTCCCCACTAAATTGCTGAATTAGCCATGTTGCTGTGCTACAGCCTCTGGTCCTGAGGAAAGTTTTCTCTATGGATCTTTCTCCTGGTGGAAAGACCCAATCAAAAGTTGTTCATCCACTCCACAATCTCTAGTTTACTGATAGATGTGATTTCTCATTGTCATCAAGTTGCCGATTTTCAAGGTCATGAAAAATATCATAAGTAGCAAAATTTGAGCTGTTGAGCTGAATTTGTTGTGACAAGAAGACCAAGTTTATCTCGTTAGTGGTAAATTCAATGAATAGAATTAGGAGCATATGAGCCAGAGAGATCACATCAACCTGCAGTTTCTAAAATTTAGTCTATTAATATTCTTTTACCCTATAGTTATTATTTGTCTTTTTACCACTTAATGCATTTCTAACCTCCGTCTTTAAGCCTAATACTAGTTAGAAGTGGAAGCATTACCCATTAATATGTGTAGGATTACATCAACAGAGGCTAGGTTAAGAAAAAGACTTATACCAGTATTACTAAAGAAAAAAATATATGCATTGCCTACATACCGGTAAATCTCTTTATTCTATACTTTACAATAACTGTCATAGTTAGGGTCCTGACATCCTCTAATGTCAATTTTTTCTTTTATCAAAACAATGACAGCTCACATCAGAAATTGCAGCCCCACGAATGCTTAAGCAGGAAGACTGCTGTGAGTTCTCTGTCAGCCTCTGGGCAACAGAGTGAGACCTTGGATAAAATAATAATAATAATAATAATAAACAAACAAAAATTGCCAACCCCTACAGAAAAAGAACCAAAAAATGTAGAAAAGAAATATAGTCAAACTTCCCACATCTGTTATAATAACAACCTACTTAAATGTTGCCAATATTTTAGCTCTTTCTTTGACTTACATTGTGCTGTATTTGATTCATCTTTAATTTAAAAGGAAGCTATTTGGCCAAAGTCAGAGTAAAGACTTTGCAAGAGAAAAACATCAGCAAATTAATTAGAGATTTTGACATTTGGGGGATATACTCAGAAACTATAAAATTCAAACTTTTATAGCAATTGTCAGGGATAAATATGTGGTTAGATATTTTATAAGCAAAAATTTAAGTGTAACCTGGGGAAACATAGCTTGAACAAGGAAGAAAGCATTGAGAATCAAATTGAGGGGACTGTCATACAGCACAGAGCACAGGTAACTATGCAAAGATCGATTAATAAGGTTCCACTCTCAGGATCCAAAAATGCTCAAGGGATACCAATACCCGAGTCAAAGTTCCTACCAGAGCCAACCTTAATGCTTTACAATGAGATTCCTTAAGCCAAGTTCATATATTTTTTTTTCTGACTACATAACTGTATAAAAATATTACCAAGTATATAATTACCATATCATTGTTGAGACAAATACCAGACCAAAAGCAACTTATGGGAGGAAAGGCTTTATTTCAGGCTAATACTTTCCTGGTGAAGTTTCATCATGGTGGAAGAAGATGGCTCACTTCATCATATATCCATCACACAGAGAGAAGAGCAAGTATGAGCTGACTCTGAACACATAGATTTGGGCTTCATCCCAAGGTCCAGACCTGGTGACATACTTCTTCCAGTAGTGTTGTATCTCTTAAAGCTTCTACTAGGTGAGAACTGAGTAGGAAACTTAATAACAAACACCTGAAGCTATGGAGATATTATTATATTCACACTATTACTTTCTCCAAAGCCCATTACATCATGAAGAGTTTTTTTTTTTCTGAAGAGAAAACTTTTGAAATATATGTTTTATGATTTATATATGGTTTTACATTTATGTAGTTTTACATTTTTCCTACTAGTATTAGCATAAAAGTTCCCCACCACATAGAATTTGTTCCTCATTGCACAATTTCAAAACACTAGAAATTTTAAGAACTATATAAAATGTGTGAACATTTAAATCAATGGTGTATTATCTCTTACTGCATGACAAAAATAATCTCAGGCACACATGTGTAGAAGGAACAAAGTAACATTTCTCAAGGAAGTCATTTATGGCATCTAAGTACAAGGTAGAGGTAAGTCCTTTTATACATTCTTATTATATGAATTAATTCCTATAGCTTCAGTATATTTTCTACATAAAATGGCTGACAAGAGAGTACAATAATAAGTAAATAAGTGAGGATATTAAATTTTACAGTTATTTTTCAAACAAAGACATCATTGAGCAATATACCCTCTTGTGCCACACTTTTCAGATAAAATAAATAAATCATGCCATCTGTTAACTTAAAGTGAAGGAGGAAAGTTAGGAAACCAAACAAATATCTACACCAGACTGTAGAAAACATCCAAATCAATGTATGTGTAAGGAATGTTCTTGGTTTATATGTGGGACTCTAGCTAAATTTTCACACACACACACACACACACACACACACACACAAAATGAAATATTTAGCCACTTAAATAAGTTTTCCATATGCACTCAGAATTATTTGGAAAAAATAAGAAACAATTATTTTACAGTTTTCTAAGAATGTGGGATGAACATTAAAAGTGCCACAAAGTGCAAAAGCAAGTCCATGAATACTAAACATAAAAAAAAAATTGCTTTGTGTGGAGGAGGTAGCAAAATATGATAGAGCTTTTCCTTGTTATTCAGAAAGGGAGGAAAGAAGGGTAAAAGGATTTGTAAAAGACAGTGATAGAGAAGAAGGATAGAAAAATGTGAAAGAAAGATGAAGGGACAGAGTGAGGGAGGAAGAGGAGAGAAGGGAATAACAGAAGGAGAGAGGAAGTGACGGATGGAAACAAGGAATGCTGGAATTGGTCTTGTTCTTGGTTTGACCTTGATTTATTTATAAGGCTAGCTATCTCTAAATACTAACTATCATATACCTATGTAGACTTACACATAAATGCACTGTACACCTGCAAGAAACATTATTTGGGTGGTGATGCTAGTCTAGGATATGGGGAAAATTTACAGTAAATTGAACCATATCTTTATATTATTCAATAATAGCTCACTTTTGTCTATCTGATTTAAAATAAATTGTCACTCACTTAGAACAAAGAGAATGCTAAGTGACCAATACCATCACTATTTTCTACCAACTAGTTGCAATTTCCATGGACAAAACTCATAGACCCGACTTCTGGCCCAGATGGTGAACACCTAGCTGCCCTGCAAAATACCTGGGAAAGAACGGCAAGACATTAAGGGTTTTCTGGGTCTTCTTGTCAGTGGGAGGGCACAAAGGGGGGAAACACAAGGGATCGTGGATCCCCTCTTGGGTGGGTGCACCCCCCTCCTCCATACAGCTGCAGATCACATGCAGCAGGGCTCCGAGAGTGCACCGGCCCTGTCTGCCTCCGATGTGCTCCAATCATGAGCCTATGGCCCTCAGCGCAGCACGCTGTGGCTATGCTCCAATGGCCTGCTGGCTACTGCAGGTCCCTCTGTGATCTGATCCCAAGTTCAGTGGGCCCAGTCCCACAGTAAGGGCCACACAAGCCCAGACTGAGTCCCTCACTAGTGGGAGCTCAGGTGCCATCCCCAACTGTCTGTCCCAAGCCATCCCCCACTCCTCAGTGGGGGGAGGGAGTTGGGAGCAAAGACTGTTTCCCAGTCCCAGTGTTCCCAGCTAGTTTGGGCAGCATCAGGTCTTGGTACCTCAGTCCCTCGCCAAGCTCTAAGGATAGGCAACTTTGGCAGCATTACCACTTGAGAATCCAGGCAACTTTGGCGACCCTGTCAGGCAGTAGATAGGCTGCTTTGGCAAGTGAGAGCCAAAGCCCAGGCTGCTTGGCAACCAAGGCTTCCTCAGATTCCCATTGGACTAGAGCCTAGGCTGATCCAACCACCTACCTGCACATACACTGTCATGGGTAGACCACAGCACCAAAGAAATAACATGAAAAATCAAATGCAAGAAAATTCAGGTAGATCACCCAGTACTATAAGGAATACATCTAACCAAAACATGGAAGATTCATTAGGATCAGAACATCAAATGGAAGTGGTGAGCAATGCAACCCTGACCAACCTACTGCTAGAACTTGCAGGAAACCAACAAAGGACCGATAATTGTGTGGATGCTACCATCACTAAGCTAGAAAAATTTGATAAGACATTGGAAGGACTACAAAGAGAATTAATAGATTTGAGGGAGAGTGAAAAGAAAAAAGAGGACCTTAAAAATCAGCTGGCCACACTAAATGAAGACATAAAGAAATGCAAGGATGAATTCCAAGAATCATCAAGAAAATCAGAAAATGATGTGAAAAGGGAACTTGACAGAGCAATGGAAATGATACATAGAAAAGTAATAGAAAGCCGGGCATGGTGGTGCATGCTTTTAATTCCAGCACTTGGAAGGCAGAGGTAGGAGGATTGCCATGAGTTCTAGGCCACCCTGAGACTCCATAGTGGATTCCAGGTCAGCCTGGGCTGGAGTAAGACTCTACCTAAAAAAAACAAAAACAAGCAAACAAAAAAAAAAAAAAAAGAAAGAAAAAAGAAAAGTAGTAGAAAATGCAAACTTAATTGAACAAGTCCAGAATGCTCTAGAGGCTCTCAAGAATAGAGTCAGTGAAGTGGAGGATAGAAACTCTGATCTGGAAGACAAGATGGAAGAAACAGTTCGAGAGTTCAAAATATTCAATAAGTTCAAACATTCCTGTGAACAGAACATGAGGGAATTGTGGGATACACTTACATGTCCTAATAACAGAATTATTGGAATACCAGAAGGAGAAGAATTTCAGACCAAAGGCATGGAGAACTTATTTAACAAAAGAATTGAAGAAAACTTCCCCAGTCTCTTAAAAGAAAGGCCAATCAAGATACAAGAAGCCACAGATGTCCAAACAGACTGGACCAAAGGAGAAACTCTCCAAGACACATTATCATTAAGACTCTAAACATTGAAAACAAAGAGAAAATCCTAAAAGCAGCTAGGGTAAAACAGCGCACCAGAATCCATGGATTTTATTCATAAACTCTAGTGTCAGGGGTGAGATAATCTCCTAAGAAATTGTTATAGAGGGTACAGGACATTGAAGCTTTTCTTAGTTGTCCTCCAGAACTAGATTTTGAGTCCCATTGCTGAAAACACTACATACTTCAGTTTCAGGTAGAGAAATCAAGATAAAGCTGTGCTGGAAGCTTCTCCCTGCTGTATCTCTTCTTACCAGAGGTTACTAAGCAGGCTTCTATGGAAGAATAGTCACGAACATTCTTACCAATCTGTGGACCCTCTGTATGCTACAATCCAATCCTCAGATAAAAGATGCACACAGGTGAAATAAGGGCATGAATGCTATGGATGTAATCAATCACTTTATGATTGGGTTTGAGACCTGCTGCGAAGGAATTCATGGATACTACATTAACCTGATGTTCAAACCTAGAACAGATCATTCTCAGTGAACTCACCCAATCACAGAAGGATAATTGTCACACAGACACACTCATCTACAGCTCCTACCCTAAATCTACCCAAGATTCTGACATTCCTAATAAGTACCTTGAGGACAAGACAAGGGGTGGGTGGGGAGGGGAGGAGGGTAAGGGTGGAGGTAGGGGACACAGAATGGGAACCAAGTGGCTATGGTACTATAAAATTCTACATCCTAAAAGACAGGCTAAATTGTTGAACCTTCATCATGACCTTGGAACACCTGTATCCCAAGGCCCTGGAGAATGTATGATGAAGACTTATCTTCATCTTCTCCTGTTTGTCTCTCTCCCTCTTCTCTCTCTCTTCTATCTCTTTCTATTTTCTCCCGTCTTTTATTTGGCACTGACCTGTAACTCCCAGTACCAGCATGTGGCTACCATCCACAATGAGCTATTGATCAGAAAGACCTATAAGGTTACCCAAAAGAAGACAGATTTCTGTCAGAATATTGATGGTAAGACCCTACTGCTGAAGACACCATATGCTGATGGTAAGGAACATGGAGTGATCTGGCTGGAACCTGGAAGACAGTCAGTCCCCATACAGTTAGTTTGTCTAGTACCAGAAGGTGCTACATATGAGCCACTGGGGAAAATGACAAACATATGTCTAAGCCACTTCTGATCTAAGGTACTCAGCAACAAACAACCTGACATGTTGTTCACACAAGTGAACAAGTGGTGCACAGCCATGGTGGGAAACCAACTGCTCTTGATTCAGCTAACTGATCTGCTCACTAGAACAGAACCCATAGTTGGAGCTGGGAAACCTGTCAGAAACATAATCCAAAAATGAGCCCACTTTCCATTATCAAGCTTCCACCAATCGTGGGCTACAAGAGGACCTACCTACTAAATTTTTTCTAAACAAAATATTGTTTATCCCATTTAACTGGCTCTAACTTTACTCTCTATTGAAGAATCTGCTTCTCTTTTACAGATGGACACAGATCATAAGGAGAAAACCAGCCCATCACACCTCACCAGTGCCTAAGCTGAAACTAAGAGTAATTGGGGAAATGAGCAAGAGTGCTGCTTTCTTGGTGAACCTGGTATAAGAAGAAGGAGATAGACACAGAGAACTCTCAACTCCTACCAAACTAGATATCCAGAGATACAGAGGCTCCCAAGACCTCAACACTGAAGAAGACCTAAAATGAATCCAACATGGCTCAGGAAAATTTGCAGAAGAGTGGGCAAAAAGATTGTTAGAGCCACACATTGCATCATTATGCACAGAGACATTCCTTTTTACCCATAAGTGATGGACCCCACAATACACAACCCATATTCCCCAATGAGGAGGGTCCCTGCAAAATGGGGAGGGTTGGGAGTAGGCTAACAATGGTGCCAACCTGACAGTATACACTGTGTACATAACTAATACAAAAATCAAGGAATAGGTTTCAAATATGTCAAGAACTGTGTGCATAATAAAGGAATCAGGATTTAACTTTTAAAAAAAGCCTGTGGCAAAAAACTTTCGGCCAAAATGGTGACCACCTAGCTGCGCTGCAAATACCAGGGAAAGAAAGGTAAGAAATTAAGAGTTATCAGGGTCTTCTTGCCAGTGGGAGGGCACAGAGTGAGGAAAAACAGGGAATCGTGGATCCCCTCTTGGGTGGGTAGTCTACCCCCATACAGCCTCCTTGCCCTGTGCCCCAAGCAGCTGTGCTCCAATTGTGCACCCGCCAGCCTGCTGTGCTGTGCTCTGATTGTACACCCGCAGGGACCGCAGCCACTGTGCTCCCATTGGGCGGCCGCCAGACACACTGCTGCTGTGCTCTGATTGCGCACCCGCTGGCCAGCCTAGCTGTGCCCCTATCCCATGCCCACAGCTGCCTCTGCACTACAATTGCACGTGCAGCAGGCCCAGTCCCACAGCAAGGGCCACACAAGCTCAGACTGAGTCACTAGTACCAGCTAGGATGCCATCCCCTACCTGTCCATCACTACCCATCCCTCACTCCCCTGTGGCGGGGGAGTTCAGACTGTTTCCAGGTACCAGTGTTCCCAGCCAGAGTTTGGGAAGCTTCATGGCTGGCTACCTCAGTCCCCCTCCAAGTTTGAAAAAAGGGAGCTTGACAGAGCAATGGAAATGATACATAGAAAAATAGTAGAAAATTCAAACATAACTGAACAAGTCCAAAACTCTCTAGAGACTCTCAAGACTAGAGTCAGAAAAGTGGAGGATAGAAACTCTGATCTGGAAGACAGGTTGGAAGAAACAGTTCGAGAGTTCAAAAATTTCAGTAAGTTCAAACGTTCCTGTGAACAGAACATGAGGGAATTGTGGGATACACATAAACATCCTAATATCAGAATCACTGGAATACCAGAAGGAGAAGAATTTCAGACCAAAGGCATGGAGAACTTATTTAACAAAATAATTGAAGAAAACTTCAACAGTCTCTTTAAAGAAAGGCCCACCAAGCTACAACAAGTGAACAGAGCTCCAAACAAACTGGACCAAAGGAGAAACTCCCCAAGACATATTATCATTAAGACTCTAAACTTTGACACCAAAGAGAAAATCCTAAAATCAGCTAGGGAAAAACAGAGCACCACTTTCAAAGAAAACCCCATCAGAATTACTTCAGACTTCTCAATGGAAACCCTGAAAGCTAGAAGGGCCTGGAGTGAAACTCTAAACTCTAATAAACTATGGCTTCCAACTGAAACTACTCCACCCGGCAAAAGTCTCCCTCATAATAGATGATGAAAGAAAAACATTCCATGTTAAAACTCAGCTTTACAATTATATGAACACAAAACCAAACTTACAGAAAGTATTCTAGGATTCTCTACAGAGAAGAAACAAATAACCAAACACGAGACCCGAGAGACTCCATCCCAAAACTCCTGAAGGTGATTAACTCCTATAGAAAAGTAGCAGGATATAAAATCAATGCACAAAAATTGGTAGCATTTCTATATGCAAATTACAAAGATACAGAGAAAGAAAGAAGAGACATAGTCCCATTTTTAATACCAACAAAAAAATTAAAATACCTTGGAATAATAAAGATCTATACAATGAAAACATAAAAACACTAAAAATAGAAATTGAGGAGGACTTCAGAAAATGGAAAGACCTCCCAAGCTCCTGGATAGACAGAATTAGCATTGGGAAGATGACAATCCTACCAAAGGCAATATATAGATTTAACACAATTCCAATTAAAATCCTTACAGTGTTTTTTACAGGGATAGAAAAAAATTATCTCAAATTTCATATGGAAAGGCAGAAGGACTCACATATCCAAACATATCCTCAGCAAAAGAAATATCTCTGGTGGTATCACCATACCTGATAGAAAGCTATATTACAAAGCCATAGTAAAAATAAAAATTAAAATTAAAAATTAAAAAAAAACAGCATGGTTCTGGCATAAAAATAGGAGTATAGAAGAAAAGGATAACTAATATAAAAGAGTTATAGAGAAGAGAGAGAAAGAAAAGGAGAGAGAGAGAGAGAGAGAGAGAGAGAGAGAGAGAGGGAGGGGAGAGAAACAGAAGATTAAGGTCAGTCTTCATCATACCCTTTCCAGTGCCTTGTGGCTCAGGTGTTCCCTCTAAGGGCCTGGTGAAGGTTCAACCATTTAATCTGCCTTTTAGGATGTAGAATTTCAAGGTACCATTGATATTTGGGTCTAGATTTCTGTCTCCTACCCTCTCCCTTGCCCTTCCCTCCCTCCCCAACAACCCTATTATCTAGAAAAAAATATGAAATGCTTCATGAATTTCTGTGTCATCCTTGCACAGGGGCCATGCTAATCTTCTCTGAATCATTCCAATTTTAGTATATGTGCTGCTAAAGTGAGCACGAAAGTATACTTTTCAAAAAATAAGCTTTCCACCTATTTCACAAAATTAGGAAAATCCAGGAAATACTACACAGGGAACTGAGAAAAGGTAAGTGCAATGATCTCTGGTGTCTGTTGCCACCTTGTATCCTGCTTCTTTTATTATTTTCACCGCTTTGGATGAGAAACTCAATTTTAATTTATACAGGTCATCCAGTGGCCTTTCTGTCCCCTGGTTGACTAAGGCACCTCACCTTTACTACTTTTATTTTAGATGTATTGTGTGGGTGTATACAATTAACATGCAGAAGCATTCTTTTTCATCTTGTTTCTTAGGTTGATAATACACTGATATACAGCTTGTCAGAAAACCATCTTTGAACATTAGTGGACCAAAGTTTAGAACTATCTGAAAACACTAAATTATTTAAAAAATCATGATCTAGAAGGACTGTTCATACTCACCAATAAAATGTCCATAAAATGATCACACATTGGGTGACACTAACCAGTATTTTTAAATGGCACATATGTACTAGTCTTTGTCATATATTTTGAAGATTCTACACCCTGATTTAGAATTAACATGATCAATCATGTTTATTTCTGACCTAGTTACTATAGCTGGGAAATGAAATCAACCTAGATGGCCACCAACTGATAAATGCATTTGAAGATGAGGTACACATACATAATGGAGTTTTATTCAGCTATAAATAGAAATGAAATTAGGAATGATTCAAGAAAATTATGGAGATTGAAAAAATCATACCAAGTGAGGTATGCAATCTCAGAAACACAGATGTCACATATCACTCATATACATATCTTCACCTCAAAATTTTAGATTAGTGTGTTTAAGTCAGGGTGATCTTATAAATAAGCCAAGAAGTTGGAATGGGGCCCTGAGCATAGGAGGTTTTTGTTTGTTTGTTTGTTTGGAGTATAGTAGGCCACATTGACATCATTGTGGGGTAGAAAAGGTTAAGCAAGGATAGTAGAAGTAGGTGAAGAATAGTTGGGGTGATAAAAGGATGAACCAAAACTAAGCATGTATTAGTGAACACAGAGGAAATATACTACTTGTTAACCAAATCTCATATATATATATACACATATATAATATAAAATACTGTTGCAGTCCGGTTCACATTGCTGGTAGAATTTGTTGCAGTCCGGTTCGCATTGCTGGTAAAAAAAAACCCAACCAACAGTAGCTTCTGGGAAAAAGAGGTTTATTTTGGCTCACAGGCTTGAGGGGAAGCTTCACGATGGCAGGGGAAAACGATGGCATGAGCAGAGGGTGGACATCACCCCCTGGCAAACATAAGATAGACCACAGCAACAGAAGGGTGTGCCAAACACTGGCATGGGGAAACTGGCTATAAAGCCCAAAAGCCCGCCCCCAACAATACACTCCCTCCAGGAGGTATTAATTCCCAAATCTCCATCAGCTGGGAACCTAGCATTCAGAACACCTAAGTTTATGGGGGACACCTGAATCAAACCACCACATTCCGCCCCTGGCCCCCATAAACTGATATCCATACATGATGTAAAATAGAATGCTTTCAGTCTGACTTTAAAAAACCCCATAGTTTTTATCAATTCCAATGTTCATACATCCCCATAGTCCAAGATATTTTAACTGAGCCATAATACCAAAAAATAACCTCAAAAAACCCAGAATGGCACAGAATAAATATTCACACTGCAATAGATGGCATTGGGCATAGCAAAGAAACATTCAACCAATACAAGATTTAAAACAACCAGGGCAAACATCAAACTCTGTAGCTTCAAATCCAGGAACTCTAGCCAGTGACAAATCTTCAAGTCTGATAATTCTAACCAGCAACAAGTCTCTGGCATTCCAATTCCACCCCTCCACCTAGGCTACTCACAGTCCTGGAAAACTTCATCGGGGCCAGCAGCTCCTCGGCAGTCATCTCATGGTCCCAGCATCTCCACTGGGTCTCCACTGCAAGCCACGGTTCATCCTCATGACCCCATGGGGTCTCTATGCAGGCAACTAGCAAACCCGCTTCACACTGCCCATGGCCATTTCCAAAACACAAGACTGTGTTGCAAACTCAATGACCCTCTTTCCAGCATTTCTTATACTCCACGATACCAGGTAGGGTGCCAATTTGTTAATCCAGGGGGGAATAAAGCAGACTTTGAAGAACAGGACACTCCTTGAGCACTCAGGCCCCTTCAAAAGTGTCTACATTCTTCTTGTTGCCCCAGTGCAGGTCAGCTAGCCTAGTCTCAAAGTTGTAATCTCTCAGTTGCAGCTGAACAGGCAACAGTTCACCCAAAGATTTTTCTTTCTGTGCCATATCCCTCTACTCACACCAGTTCATTTCTATGCAAAGCATCCCTGCACAACTTCTCAGGACACGGGCATAAGAGCAAGCTTCTCACACAAACTGCTAGCCCAGTCCAAGCACAGCTCTTTCTCACCCTCATGAGCCAAACCTCACAGTCTATAGTTCTTACTGGCTTAAGGTCTTTCAGCTCTGACCAGGATAGACCATCAAGCTGTACTTACAGAACTGCAAGGCATCTCTTAGGCCAAGGTTTCAACTCCTTCCACATTCCTCTTGAATATCAGCTACAGAAGGCTGAAGCCACATAGTCAGGTGTCTAGCAGCAATCCCACTCCTCGGTACCACTTTACTGTTGCAGTCCGGTTAGCATTGCTGGTAGAAATCACCCAACCAAGAGTAGCTTCTGGGAAAAAGAGGTTTATTTTGGCTCACAGGCTTGAGGGGAAGCTTCACAATGGCAGGGGAAAATGATGGAATGAGCAGAGGGTGGACATCACCCCCTGGCAAACATAAGATAGACCACAGCAACAGAAGGGTGTGCCAAACACTGGTATGGGGAAACTGGCTATAAAGCCCATAAACCCACCCCCAACAATACACTCCCTTCAGGAGGCATTAATTCCCAAATCTCCATCAGCTGGGAACCTAGCATTCAGAACACCTAAGTTTATGGGGGACATCTGAATCAAACCACCACAAATACCTTGGAATAATGTTAACAAAGGAAGTAAAAGATCTATACAATGAAAATATAAAAACACTCAAAAAAGAAATTGAGGAGGACATGAGAAGATGGAAAGACCTCCCATGCTCCTGGATAGGCAGAATTAATATTGTGAAGATCACAATTCGACCAAAGGCAATATATAGATTTAACACATTTCCAATTAAAATTCCTATAGTATTCTTCACAAAGATAGAAAAAAATGATCTCAAATTTCATATGGAAAAGCAGAAGGCCTCGCATATCCAAACATATCCTCAGCAAAAGAAATACCTCTGGTGGTATCACCATACCTGATCTAAAGCTATACTACAAAGCCAGAGTAATAAAAACAGCATGGTGCTGGAATAAAAACAGGAGTATAGACCAATGGAATAGACTTGAGGACCCAGGTTTTGGGTCAAGCAACTATAGCTACTTGATATTTGACAAAGGTCCAAAAAATATAGGCTGGAAAGCAGACAGCATCTTCAACAAATGGTGCTGGACAAACTGGATAACCAGATTCAGGAAACTGAAACTTGATCCACACATTTCACCATGCACTACACTCAAATCCAAATTTATCAAAGGCCTCAACATAAAACCAGAAACTCCAATACTACTGGAAGAAAATTTAGGAAGTACTTTCCATGATATAGGAATGGAAAAAGACTTCCTGAACAAAACTCCAGTGGCTCACGATCTTAAACAGTCACTCAACCAGTGGGATCATATGAAGCTGAAGAGTTTCTTTACAGACAACCATATAATAAGCAAAGCCAATAGATTACCCACAGAATGGGAGAAAATATTTGCGGGTTATCCAACTGATAGAGGCCTATCTCTAGAAACTATAAAGAACTCAAAAGACTAAACAATAAGAAGACAAACACACCCACTCACAAAATGGGGCAAAGAGATGAACAGGCAGTTCACAGAAGAAGATATACAAATGGCAAACACACACTTAAGAAAATGTTCACCATCCCTAATCATCAGAGAAATGCAAATTAAAACAACTATGAGATTCCCCCTTACCCCAATAAGGATAGCCAACGTCAAAAAATCAAATGGTGAGGATGTGGAGAAGCAGGAACACTCATTCACTGTTGGTGGGAATGTAGGATGGTACAACCAATTTGGAAAGCAATGTGGAGACTCCTGAAAAAGCTGTCTCTAGAGATACCAACAGACCCAATTATACCCTTACTGGGCATCTACCCTAAAACCTTCAAACCACAGGCCAGAGAGATTTGTTCAACCATGTTTGTAGCAGCTCAATTTGTAATAGTAAAAGCTGAAATCAACCCAGATGCCCATCACTAGAAGAATGGATAATTAAGATGTGGTATATCTACACAATGGAATTCTATACAGCAGTAAGAAAAAATGACACAAAGAAATTTGAGGAAAAGTGGTTGAACCTGGAACTGATCATTCTCAGTGAACTTACCCAATCACAGAAAATAAAATCAACACATAGTCTCACTCATCTACAACACCTAAACTTAATCTACCCAAGATACTTTACATACCCAGCAAGTACCTCATGGAGTAGACCCTAGGATGGATGGGGAGGGAGGGGAGGGCATTGAAGGGGTGGGAAACACTAATCTGGACCCATATGGCAATGGTACCATAAAATTCTACTTCCTAAAATGCAGAACAAATGGCTGAACAATCAGTAGACCCTTACAGGAAACACCTAACCACAAGACACTGGAAAGGGTAGGATCAAGTCTAACCTAAATCTTCTACATCTTCTCCTCCCCCTCTCTAACTCTTGTATATTAGTTACTTTTTTCCTCATTTTCTTAGTGGGCACTGATCTGTAACCCCCTCTACCATCATGGGGCTATCATCCACAATGAGCTTTTGATCAGAGAATACTACAAGGTTTCCTAAAAGAATGACAGACTTCTGTCAGAGTACTTGATGACCCACCAAATGTCAGTGGTAAGACCCTATTGCTAAAGACTCCATACACAGCTGACACGTAAAATGGAACAGCATGGCTGGAAGCCAGGAGAGAGTCAGTCCCCAGACAGTCAGCATGTCTAGTGTCAGAAGGTGCTACATGGGTGACTGGGGGAAATGACCATATCTGTCCAAGAAACTCATGGTCTAACCTACTTAGCAACAAACAACCTGGTATGATGCCCACACAAGTGTAATAGTGGCACACAGCCATGGGGGGGAACCAACTGCTCTTGATTTGGCTAACTGATCCACTCAGTGGTACTAGACCCATAGTTGGAGCTGGGAAACAAGTCAGAACCATATCCAAACATAAGCCCACTCTCCAATATCAAGCTACCATCAATAATGGGGTACAAGTGGGCCTATACCTATTCAACTCTATCAAAAAAGTAAGGGTTATCTCAATTTTCCAGGTGCTAGTAACTCTCTGATGGAGAATCTGCTTCTCTTTTTCAGATAGATGAAGATCCTAAGGAGAAAACTGCCCCATCATACCTCAAAATGGCCCTGGCTGAAACTGAGGAAAATTGGTGAAACAAGCAAGGGTGCTGTTTTCCTGATGAACCAGATACCAGCACAAAGGGGAAGGAGACCAACACAGAGAAAAAATTAACTCCTACCAAATCAGAGAGCCAGAGCCTCAGAGGCCCCCAACACCTCAGCACTGAAGCAGACCAAAAATGAACCCAACATGGTTCAGGGAAATTTTGCAGAAGAGTGGGCGGAAAGAATGTCAGAGTAACATGTTGTGTCATGATATGCTGAGACATTTATCATACCAATAACTGTGAGCTAACTCCACAATTCACGACCCATTTACATCAACAAGGAGGGGCCATTGGGATGGGATAGGTCATGGATGAGCCTAAACAATGGTACCAAACTGCCTGTATTTGCTGAAAAGAAAACTAATAAATTAAAAAAAAAGCCTGTGGCTATTTACACGGGAACATAGAACGGGTGGGTACTACTACAGTTATGCTAAATGGAAAGCCTAACAAATTGCTTTATAAATATCAATATTTGTTGCCCTACATTAGAAATACTGCCTTGATCACAGAAGTATGGCAATAGTCAAAGGTCAATCCAGAAATGCATATTTGGAAAAATTTCTGAGAATATATGACTACTCTATTCTCAATGCTAAAGAAGAAAAACAGGAGGATGGCAAATAAGGCTATGGAATACCATCTGCTGGACATGACATAGCCATTATATTCACAAACTCATATCAACTGTGGTCTCTTGAAGATTTATCCTGTTAATATTTCATCATTGGCATGGGGAAAGGTTTGAGTCCCCATGTCTCCTAGAGCAGCAAATGGTAGCTAATACTTTCTGGAAGAGGGAAAATCATGCTCTTCAGTCATGTATTTACTGCTTGTCCTTTCTCCAGTAAATAACCTTCCAACCATGATCATGGAAGCAACCATAATTTAACTCAGTGAGTCAGAAAACAAACAAATAAAAACAGCAGAAAAGGCATGGAAGAAAGATAAGGACTAACGAGAAAGAAGGATTTTAGTGGGAGAGGGGAACTTGGAAAATAATATCAAAATACCTTGAAGGGCTGGGGAGATGGCTTAGTGGTTAAGATGCTTGCCTGCAAAGCCTAAAAACCCAGGTTGATTCCCCAGAACCCACATAAGCCAGCTGCACAAGGTCATGCATACACAGAAGGTGGCATATACATCTGGAGTTCAATGGCTATCTAGAGGAAATGGTGTGGTAATTCTCTCTTATTCTCTCTCTTTCATAAAAAATACATTGCATAATGTGTGAAAGTGTCAAAAATAAAGGTATAAGTAATGTTAAACCTATATTGTGTATAGTATAATATTTATATTTTACTGAAGCAGAGTTTCAAGGTCATCAGTTAATACTTATGAGTATCTGACTTTCATTCTTAGATAGACTTCTTAACAAAGAAGTGCTTTACTACCAATTACTTTTCACTTGTTTTATGTATAAATATGCATACATTGTTAGCTGCTCGATATTCCACTTATTTCTCCTATATCATTTATTTTCATCCATACATAGCTTCTAAGAAAATGAAACATACTGGCTAAGGGATAGAGTCTTTCCTCATTCAATTTACAAATTTATGCTTCTAATTCAACTATGACCTTAAAATTTCCTTGGTTTTGGACCCATTCAGTTGAGTCCTTATAAATTTTTTCAAATATATTTCTTCTCCCTCAATGCTACTAGATGACATGTTGCCTTGGATAGCTGTATAGTTGATCATTAACTTCAAACAATGTGCTTTGGCTTTATATCCTTGAAACTATGAAACAATATTCCTATAATTTAGTTCTTAATGGGTCTACTTTAAATAGAAAGTATTATGAAACATAACCTAGATACTTTTAGAATTCTGTAGATATCTGTTCAGCCACAGTAGCGTCAAATGTGGAACCCAAACAACATAATTAGTACTTTGAGGTTGAGGTTGATGTGACAGTCTCTTGAATGTATTTTATGCATATTTAAATTAAAATTTTAACCTCTTGACCTTAAAACCAACAAGCTATTCCCCATCTTGTTTGAGAGATATGTCTTATAAGGCCACAAAAATCACTTGTCCATTATCTATGTTTATCACAGAAGAGAATTTCTAAAGTCCTAGTTGTTTGCTAACATTTTGACATTTGGGTTCTGCTATTGGACATGTTTCCCCTCACTGATTGTGTATAAAACTTCTTCCTCAAATGTGCATCTCAACACTAAACCAAGATTATCAGGAAATGTGGTTTGGCCTGTGTTTAATTTGTGGATGGTGCTCATTTAGCTTTATTATTCTTCTTTTGGTATGACAGGTGCATTTTTGCTTCTAGCAAATAGTGCACAGTACTTATATATTGTCTTCCAAGAGATTGCATCTATATTAGACACATGCAACTCCACTCTGGAAGAGTCCACTTGGCCAGAAATAGTATTACTGATTCCATGTCTTTGCAAACCTGCTGTCAGCCTCACAGCAGCAAAGCTCCTACAGAGAACTTAACAGTGAGCAGAGCCAGGGCCAGCTTGGCACATGAAATATCATTCTTTGCTCTGCCCCAACATGAGCCTCTTTCCATATATCTGAAGGTAACCTTTAGTTGAGGTTTTCAACTCCAAGTGGAAGTGGTATCCCCAAGAATGGCTAGGTTACATCAGTCAATCTTCCAGTGGTGTTCTCTACTAACTATTTAATTTCACATCTATGATGACAGCCTTGGGGTGAAAGGCCTAAGCAAAATAAATTTGTCTTGTTTAATAGAGGGCAGAAGTGAAAATTATTGTATCTGACTGAATCTGTACTTGTAGTGAATAGCTGATATTTAAATTGAGAAGTTGCCAAGGGCCTTATGGGCTTCATGCCAAAATTGTCAAATTCCATGGCGTTGAGGAAGTTATGTTAATTCCAAGTAACAAAAATTATTTTGCATCCTGAGATCCAACAGTTCTACTTAAAATCAAAATACACTAACATTGTGTGGCACAGAAATACAGACAACCCTTCTTGCCAACTGCCTCTGTTTATTTACTTCACATCCCAGATGAACAGCCCAGATCAGTTTTACCACCCACATTATAAATAGCATAGCAAATTCATAAAGAGTCTTTCTTCAAAGAACGGAAATGATTCTGATGTCTGATTAAACTCACAGTGTCCTTGTGAGAAAAAGGGGAAGAGGAAGAGAATTCTGCCTAATTTCAAGGTCAAGAAAACAAGGAGCACAAAAGTTAAGTGGCTGGTCTCCATTTATTCAAATAAATTTATTCAGGATAAGAGCCAGAAATAAAGATCAAATCTCCTGGCCCATGCACTGGGCCCCATGCTGTTTTGTGGCCTTCAAAACCTTCATTTTCTTGGAAAATGCTGAAAAGCTTTCCCTGACCATGCAGACTACATTCAGACATACTGCCATCTACTGACCCACCAGTGAATGGGCCAGGGCAGGACACCTGGTCTTCAGGAGGTGAGGAGACTTGAGATTCAGCTAACCCTCAAGAATGTCATCTCCAGGGTGCCAGTGCCCAGTGGCCATTAGACTAGGTAGGGGTGTAGAAAAGGAGGGAAATAAAATTAAACATTTACTCCTTCAAGGGAGGACTATCCTGATACTGGTACCATTTAACAATGCAACAGTGTGCTGCATTGTCTGATGTGTGAGTCTCTGTCTGCTCTCATGGTTTTCTTTTGATATATTCAACTAGGATATGGACCAGCTAAGCTGCCTATGTTTGCAACACCAAGCAGCTTGAGTCATGCCATATGCTTTCTATATTATCTGTTTTGTGGTTCTTTGCAAATGTCCGTCAATATGAACTGGTTTGTATGGTAGACACCAAGAAAGGCTGGAGAGAATCCCACCCAGACAGACATAGTCCTGTCCCTATAAAAACATCATGAAATATCCCCCAAAATGGCCAAAAAGGAGAACCAGGGTCCTAGACATATTTTCAACAAGATTCTCTTTAAGAGACAGGTATTTTCTCAGAAGCTCATTATCATTCCTCAGTATCTGACCTCTTTACGATCCATCTGCATGCCCCTCAGAAGAAGAGAAGCATAGCCCACAATAATAAGGGGATTTTCTACACAATTGTTCTTTTAATCTTATTTCAATGGCCTACAGTTAAAAGTCATTATGCTCATTGTCTGGTTCCTCCTGATCATGATCATACTTGGTTCATTGCCCCTTAAAGAACTTAATTATAAATATTTGCAACATATTTCTTTCTGATGGACAAAATCTAGTGAAAATAATGTCTCCAAAATAATAATCTTAGTATAGAAGCAGTATCTATACAGAATTCACACTGGAGAGAAGCACCCTGTACTGCTTTGGTTACTTATCTGCTTTTGATTCTTCGTTTAACATATTAAAAAGTAAATATGTTGTTTTCAAGTCATCTTAGGCAGAAAAAAAGATGACAGTGTTAATAAGTACTCCCAATTTCAAGTGCTTCTCTGAAGTCAGAAAAGAGTGGATGCAAGTATAGGAATATTACAAATGGATAAAAAGAACTTCAGTGACTCAGTGAAACAAGAACCTTGTGAGGCTTATTATATCATTTTTATTATTTATTTGCAAGTAGACAGGGAGAGAGAGATAATGGCATGCCAGGACCTTTGGCCGCTGTAAACAAACTCCTGACACAAATGCCACTTTGTGAACCTGGCTTTATGTGGGTATTGGGGCCAGCAGGCTTTGCAAGCAAGGGTCTTTGACCACTGAACCATCTTCCCATCATACCTTGTGAGATTTTAAGTAAAAAATACCATATATATATATATATATATACAATAATCTCCAGCCAAGACTACTGGTCTTCACATGTTCAGTTTGTCACAGAGGCTTGTTAGATATTGGATGATAAGACTGAAACTCAGAATTGGTCTCAGGAGAAATAAAAAGACACAAATTATGAGGAAAGACAGAAGCAATAGGAGGGACCCAAGTCATTTGAACATTTGAGCTTGACACACTGCCAGATATTTGAAAGTTTCTCAGTGAATGAAACCAAGCTACAAAATATTTACAGAAGTAGTAAAAAGAACAAAACCTTCTTGTTCTAGTTCAAGCCCATGCATATGTAACAATACTTCACAAATTATTATTTATATCTTTTTCTCTCTATAACTTGGTGACAATACATCACATGATAGCAGTTAGGTTGTAAAAATGTTGACAGAAATTTTATCACTCCAACAGAAGACTGGCGAATTATTTCAAATGTTATCTGCATATTTCACAAGTTATTCTTTCTTTTCCTGTATCATAGTATTTTTAATAATAATTCAATTTAAACAACATTATAATAAATTATTTTGTTGTTTTTTGTGCATTTTTGTTTGTTAGTTTGTGGTGTTGGGAATCAAACTCAGTGTCACACAAGTAAGACACATGCTCTAACATTTGTGTGGTTTAAGGTTCTTTTTTTTTTTTTTTTTTTTTTTGGTTTTTCGAGGTAGGGTCTCACTCTGGCTCAGGCTGACCTGGAATTCACTATGTAGTCTCAGGGTGGCCTCGAACTCTCGGCGATCCTCCTACCTCTGCCTCCCCAGTGCTGGGATTAAAGGCGTGCGCCACCACGCCCGGCGGTTTAAGGTTTTTAAATAAGGAAATTGGATGTTAAAAGTTAACTGGAAAGTCTTTACCAATTTAGGGCAACAGAATACCTTGCTAGATTTTTATGTCAAGTTCTATAATTTAGAAACAGGTATATGTTTAAAGAGGTCTCTTGGGCTGGAGAGTTGGATCAGAGGCTAAGCCCTTGCCTGAAATACTAAGAACCGTAGTTTGATTCCTCAGTACCCATATAAAGCCAGGTTCAAAAAGTGGTACATGTAACTGGATTTTGTCTGCAGTTGCTAGAGGCACTGGCACACCCTTTCTCTCTCTAGGGCTATTTCCTATTTCTCTATTTTTTTAAATTTATAAAATGATCTCTTAAAAACTAAAGACAAGTGATGATTTAGATTATGATTGAAACGTGGTGCAATGGCTGTTGGCCCAGATTCTTTTCAGCTATCCTTGTGCTTGTTCTTACATCTGTTTGAAGCAAATTTATAAGGTGATGGCTCAAATTATGAGCGACATAATTATGTATAAGAAGTCAAATGTGTAGTATGTGCAAAATTAATAAGTTGTTTGCTTTTATATATTGCATATTCCAAAATAAAACCAAGTTTTCTATAAATTCACCAACAATCTTCAATTTAATTTATCTTGTTGGCTATAATGGGTCAGAGCTGACAGATGTTTGTAAAGAGAAATGGCAACATGGCTATGTTAAATTCCTAAAAATTAAAAACAATGTCTTTGTTATACCATACATATTAGTGAAGGCACATAGATGTCAGTTGTCAAAGTTTTCAAAGTTTCCCAGGATTTTAAAAATTTCTCAGGGAAGCCTTCAGTTAGTGAACTTGAATGGAAATCTTCCCAAATCACTAACACTTCTCTACATCGTTATTTCAGATTAGCTTTATTTTTGGGCTTTCCTTCCTGTAATTATTTAGTAGAGGTATAGAGTTAGCACGTGCCTCGTTATTACTATTCATTAAATATTTACTTGTAAATTGTGTTGAATTTTGTATTTTTGTATATCATTCCCTCCTTCAGTCACTGAATTCTACTATGGTATATATATGTGTGTGTATATATACCATAGTATGTATGTATGTATGTGTGTGTCTATATATATATGTGTGTATATATATATATAGACACACACATACATATCTCCTTCAAAATTCATGTTGAATTGGATTTGGCAATGTAACAATGTTAAAAGGAGGGCTGATTAAGAAGTGATGACATTACAAGGATTCCATCATCATGGTGTTAAAAAATAAACTCAATAATTGCTATAAGGCAGCTTAGAGTTTAACATAGAAATAAATCATGCAATCATATCATTATGTAATTATAAATTGTGATAATTGCTAAGAAGCAAAATCATAGGTATTATATGAGCATAAAGCTAGGTGATCAGATTTAACTTGAGGATTTAATGAAATCTTCTAAAGAAGATAATGATCACCTATGTGAGAAATTTTTCAAATGTATTAGGTAGATGTGAAAATTTTGATTAGCATAACTAAATAGAGAACTAAATGCAGATGCCTTTACTTTGAGCAGAGGTTTCTCTCCCATATTTTGGTATGGTGTATCCTAGCAAGACAAGGATCACAGCCCATTAATCACTTTCATCTTTAAACTGATGTCAAATAAGGTGGCTGCTCTATTGTTGACTGCTGTTCAAACCCATCCTATATCAATGTAGAAACATGGCACCACTGTGAAATAATCATATTATAATGAGGAAATGAACTGCATATTGTGGGCTGAAAATGCAGGACTTTAGCCTCAATAATGTAGAAAAATGGAAAAAAAAATGGAGAAAAATATTAGTATACCAAATTGGAGAACCAATGAAACAATCTTTAGAAAATATGTGAAGGCTAATAAACTGATAAGAAATTCTGCTTTTTTTTTATTTTAAAAGTCACAGTAGGTAAATATTGAGTGAATTCTTAATGGTCAATGAATTCAGCATTTTAAACTGTGTTCTTACACATTGTTCGTATGAAATAAATATTCTAATTGAATGGATTGCTTATCAGGTTTGTAGGCAAGATTGCATAGTTATTCAATGCAAGAAACAATTGCATTATTTTTTTAAATATAAGCCAAGGTAAATATAATAATTATAAATTTCAAGAGTAGAATACCCCTAAAATCATCCACAGTGTTCATGACTGAAGTCTCCGTAGAAGTAACCAGAAGGCAGAAATTGCAGGACCTTTAGTTTAAAGATCCAATTAGCTTATTTGAAATTTTCCAACGTAGCAGTACCTCATTCTGCAAAATAGTGTTCTAATGAGCTATACAGAGGAGTTTAAGCTGCAAAGCAAAAAAGGGCTGAAGAAGGTAGCATAAGGCTAGTGTACTTTTTCTTTTTAATTCCAAACAAACAAAGGGGATCACTTAGTATTTTGATACAAGTTAACTATGATTTCCAGAATTTATTTGTTTGTAAAAGATTCAGCTTGATTTACCAGGAATTTATAATACATGGTTCCGTTCTGGTTTGGTCTGGTATTCAGAGCCATTATTGGAAGTTAGTGTAAAAACCCACCTTCATAAAATGTGTTTAGTCAAATGTATTTTTATTCATAACCATATCATCAGACAGAGAGAAGAGAGAACAAAGTCAATTCTTAGCAAATCAGTACTTTCATAAACTGTTTTGTAGGCTCTTGTAGGAAGAGGGTAGTGTGTGTCCAGTTCTTCCCAGAGACTGCCAGGTGCTAACATAAACCAGTGGAAGTCAATGTCAAGATTTTCAGTTAAGAATTAAGAGTGATAAAATGTTTGTTTCTGGTTACAATGATGGTTTGGAAAATAATTTATATTTACATTATATTTGCATTGGTTTTAAGTAAACTGAATATTTGTTAAAATTAAAATATCCCTTTGATTTGAGACAACAAAATTTCAAATATATAGTTGATCTTTATATATTCACTGGAAAAAATATTATTTTTCTCGCTGGAGAGATGGTGTAACAGTTAAGCACTTGCCTGTGAAGCCTAAGGATCCCGGTTCAAGGTTTGATTTCCCAGGACCCACGTTAGCCAGATGCTCAAGGGGGTGCATGCATCTGGAGTTCATTTGCAGTGGCTGGAAGCCCTGGCGCACCCATCCTCTCCCTCTCTCTCTCTCTCTCTCTCTCTCTCTCTCTCTCTCTCTCTCTCTCTCTCTCCCTCTTTCTCTTTATGTCTGTTGCTCTCAAATAAATAAAAATAAACAAAAATATATTATTTTTCAATACAAAATTTTATAATTTTAAGTAAACTTATTTTTTAATTTCTCTAAATTAAGACATGACAGGAAAACATGGTAATGCATTCCTATAATACAGGAACTGTGAGTCTGAGGTGAGTGGACTGCAAGTAAAAGGCCAACCTGTGCTACATAGGAATGACCTAGCTCAAAAAATACACGAATAAGTAAATAGGTGAAATTAAATATGTTTGTAAAACTTTCAAAATTATACCTGAATAAAGGAATTCTCTATAGAATCATGTTAAAAGTTTGGATTTTCTGTCCTTGAAGCATCAGTAGATTCTATATTTATACCAAAGCTATTTAAGTGAGATTTTACTTTTACTTTGAAGATGAGTAAAATATTTCACAACTAAAGAGGAAAGTGCCACAGAGATGATTTAATTTATAATGTCTAGCTTTATACATATTTGGGCAATTTGTGGAATACAATCATTTGAAATAGCTACTTCTTGGATTTTCCCTCTGAGATAAGTGTTTATATTATAATGGCTATAAGCACTAAACTAAGTCAGACCACATGAGAATCTGTTATGAAACAACATCTGGATTATGCAGTGATGAAAATTATGTGAATGCCAAAGACTTTCATTGTAACCTGGCAAAAAAGGGGGCGTGTTGGGCTGGAGAGATGGCTTAGCAGTTAAGCGCTTGCCTGAGAAGCCTAAGGAACCCGGTTCGAGGCTTAATTTCCCAGGACCCTCGTTAGCCAGATGCACAAGGGGGCGCTCGCGTCTGGAGTTTGTTTGCAGTGGCTGGAGGCCCTGGCATGCCCATTCTCTGTCTCTCTATCTGCCTGTTATCTCTCTGTCACTCTCAAATAAATAAATAAAATATTTTAAAAAACGGAGGGGCATCTGAGTAACTCTTGAGCCTCTTTACAGCAAGTGACTTACAATATAAAATGACAGGGATTTATTAATATTCTCACAATAGCATATGACTCTCCTAGAATTTGTAATGAACTCAATGATGGGGTGCTAGGAAGATTGCTCAGTGGATGTTGTGCTTTGAATGAGATGTCCTGCTATAAACTCATGTGTTCTTATGCTTGGTCCCCAGTTGATGGCAATTTGGGAACTGGAGATTTGCTGGAAGAGGTGTGCTGTTGGGTGGGCTAAGGGGTGTTATAACCAGCTCTCCCTTGCAAGAACTTAACTCACTCTCTTACTGCTGTTTTCCTCCTGCTATGGCAGAGGTGATGTCCAGCCTCTGTTCATGTCATGCTGACACTTGCCATAATAATGCTTCCTGAAGAACTGAAGCCAAAACAAAAGCTTTCTTAATACATGCTTCTTTTGGCATAGTGCATTGTCTCAGCAACAAGATAGTAACTGTAGCAGATGGTAAGACACTTGTTGCGTGAGCATACAAACTTGAGTTCAGATGCCCAGAAACCATGTTGTAACACATAGTGGTGTTCACCTGTAACATGAGTACTGGGGAGGTAGAGGCAAGGGGTTCCTGGGACTCACTACTCACTAAATACTTAGTCTAGCCAAATCTGTGAGTTCTAGATTCAGCAAGAGACTTTGCCTCAAGAAAGAAGGAGGATAGCAATCAGTAAGACACCTGATGTTGACTTCTGGATTCTGCACAAGGATATGCTCATGCATCTATAAATATGTATGAGCTCATGCACACCAAAGCATATGCACATACACATGTAAAAACACAACTGAGTATTATATATGGGACAGAGAGAAAGAGAAAGCAAAAGACTATTCCAATCTGGGGGATAGCAAAAATTAACCATGAAGGCAAATAATTTCTTCATAAGCCAACAAGCCAATCTTACATTCATAAAGCAAATAATGCTCTGATTATTACTCCTAAGTATTTTTGCTGGCAGCTCTCACTTTACATATTTAATAGCCTACATTGATTTTTCTAATGCTTTTTTTTTTTTTTACAAACATTGATTTGATCATTTATGTATTGACTCTTCTAATATGAGGCAATGAACAAGGGACTGGGAAGAGAGGCAAATAAGGTAAAGCAACTTGTTTCTGAGAATCATCCACTGTTCGCATTGATATGCCACTGGGAATGATACTTGCATGCTAGAGAATCATCCACTGTTCATATTGATATGCCACTGAGAATGATACTTACATGCAAGGGTAAGGAGAGAGAGAAACACTAAATCTCCACTCCTTATAGCCTTGCAGCATATCACATTCTCAGAACCTGAGCCTCAGCATTAGCTGACAGGTATTGACGCTTTCTGTGTTGATGTTTCACCCAGTTATGATCACAACTATCTTTTTCATGTAAGATTTCAATATAATTTTTCAAAATAAAGACTTTAAGACAAGACAAAAATATCACAATTGGAATTCAGAGTATGGCAGGTTATGATGTTTTATTTACTATAGAAATAAACAAGGTATGTATTATGAAGATGAGCGATTACATGGAAAACTGGGTTAGAATGATCACTCTAAACTTCTTGAAGTTGATTGTAAAGTTGCTTTGAAAAATCACAGATGGAGTGATTAAAATAAAAAGGCAAAATTCTTATTGTAATTTCTACCATCACCTTCAGGTGAGACTTTTGGTTTTCTGGGATAATAATAAATAAAGGAAGTTGCAGAGGCATCTTCTTTGTCTTTCCCACTGCCAGAGGTTAGAGTTGCCCCAGTTGTGCCGCTTTTAACCAGTGCCAAGTATTTCAGTTATGTATGAGGAATCAGAAACACAACTCTGAATGAATCACATATCCAGACTTGCCACAAGCCGTAACTTTGCCAAGATTCTGGGGATTATCTTCCCCGATGTGACACACCTCTCATATAGGAAAATGCAAATATTGATTAGGCCCTGGGACTGCACAGATCTATATCAATTCTGATTCACATACCTAAGTCAGGAAAACAACTCCTTTCCTCGTGTTTATTGTTTAACCTCAATGAATGGATTGTGTTTTTCCTTTATTAAACTTTTCTAAATGTGAGTGATTTTATTTGGTTGAATGTTATTATTTTTTGGATTTCTTTGATTCACAAGCTGTCATTTTACATGTTCCAGAACATTTTTCCACCTTATAATTTACCCTCATGATGATTTCTTTTTTTTTCTATATTTATTGGACTTCAATCTGTATATTTATTACCATACTAATTTCTACCTCTTCAACCATTTGTTCTGTTAAATGATTGTTCCAGAGTGGAACCATTAGGAGGAAAGGTAAGAAGGAAAGCTTAAGGGAGGGATAATAGATATGTGAGTGGAGGACAGAAGACTGTGGGTTAATGGTTTTATATGTGATCAGGGGAGACAATACAGAAGGGGTGGTGGAGTGTTTATCAAAACTAAAGACATGAAATTTCATAGAAAACTTACTCCTTTGTTAGATAATTTGATGTTTATATATTACTTTACAGATAGAGAAAATAAGAGAGTTGGTCAGAAGAAAATATTTCTCTCAAATGTGATAAGTTATTACAGGAAAAAATCAAGCCAAGGGTAGTGACACCTCCGAGTGAGTTGCTGGACATGGATATCCATGTGACTCCAAAAATAATGCAGAATATGGCCAAGGCCCTTAGTTGTCTGTCAAAACTAGACGGTAAAGCCTCATTGCAGAAAACAGCACATACTACAGTTGCTAGACACTAAGAAGGTAAACTGGACCTGTGCTGGACCTTCCTGCTGGTTAACTGTCATAGTTTTGGAAAATTTAATATAGGCTACTAGAGAAAAAGACATCAATTATCTTAACAGGAGTGACATTATCATGCACCTTACACAACCAGATAGGTGATATGTGCCACTGGTATAATAGTGACATGAACTTTTATGGCTTTAATGGACTTTCTCTCTCATTGTATTTGAGGCCCCCTCCCAGGGAAGGAACTTGTGGCTGCTACTGAAAACAGTAAAAAACGTACAGCTTGAAAATTCATGAACCCAAGTAAAGAAGCTGGTATTTGGCTAAATGAATATGTGTACTCATCAAATTACCTTGTATATAGTTTGTTTATTGTAGTATAACAGTGCTATTCTCACAAACTTCTTTTATAAGATAACATTAATTACTGGGGAGACTTAATTAAAGTCCTGAGAACAAATGGCTTTTGATTTTTCAGTGCTAAATGAGACATATTTCTCTACCAATGCCTTCAAAGCTCAAAGAACATTACAGAAGAGGAGGTTGAAAGAAAGGAAAAGCCAAAGTATAGGGAGAGATTTTTTTTTTATTTATTTTGTCTTTAGGAAGTGAAGTTCTTCATTTAATTCATTGAGATTAACACAACTCTAGGCTACTTTGTTGTCTCTTCCACCATCACCAGAGAGAACTAACAAGTACAGTGGATAGGGTAAAACATGGAGGGGGTGTGGGCTACATCATGGTGCAATGGCCTTTTCTCGTTGCGTGCTTTGAGAGGGACTCATGCTATGTTCTGCTTGCTTTGTTTCTCTCCAGGATAAATGTTTATTTTCATCAAGACAATTTCTTAACAGTGTAACTTTTTTTAAAAAATTAAATTAAAAAAAAAACGTAGAAAGATAATTTCGTTACTGACTCATGCTATTCCCTCACTGAAACCGCATTCTGGATTTCAGTAGATATATCACATAGTATTTTCTTCCAAATTACTATCTTACTAGTCCAAACATAGTTATTAATTTTGTGTCTTGATAGCAATATGTCAGAATTCAAAGATATGTGAGAAATGTTAAAACTATCCACATTTTGTCTTGTGGCTCAAGAAACATACCAGAACATTCTTTCATAGCTAATGACCTTTGAAGAGAGAGGCTGGCCTATTATTATCCAATATACACTGATTAGGAGGAAAACCCACAAGCACTGGTATAATATCATGGGGAAAATTGCAAGAGGAATCCTGTTGGCTGTCATACAGGGGGAGAGTTTGTCCCACCCTGTGTAAGTGCACAATGTATGTTAGTAACTACACTCACAGCACAGAATTTAATTCACATGTGTGTTATGCTTT
The DNA here is from genome assembly GCF_020740685.1 of Jaculus jaculus. Classification (NCBI taxonomy): domain Eukaryota; kingdom Metazoa; phylum Chordata; class Mammalia; order Rodentia; family Dipodidae; genus Jaculus; species Jaculus jaculus. The sequence continues at coordinate 112,605,164 of NC_059104.1, forward strand.
GGAATGAAAGATGTATATGTTCATGTAACTAAGAAGTCTAGTAACAGCCATGTGTTTTTAGTTTTTCAAGGGTGATAGAGATGGAATGCCTCTTTATAACTCAATATAATTATCTTCCATAGAAATTGCATTTTGATGTTTAATTTCTTAATATTAGAATTTCTTTATCTTCATTGCTTCAATAGGGATTTGAGAAAACCTGGTATGAATCTCATCAGAACAGGGTACCCTCAGGCAGAGATCAGCACATATCTCTAAGCCTGTGATGAATGGAAAATAGTTTAAATTTTGGAAGAAAATAAGATGTCATGTATTAACCCAGAAAATATTTAAAGGGTGGAGTAAAATATGGAGAGGGTGTAACTAAGATAATTTGTTCTCTGGGCCATGTCAAAATAAAGACACAAAATTTTCTAAAAAGAAAGTAAAATTAGAATCAGAATAAAACTGTTGCAGTTCAAAGGAAAGGGCCAGAAGAAAGTGGGATGATGATATAGCTGGAAGCATGAATTGCTGAAACAAGTTCAGTGAGGAACCAGTCACCGGCATGTTACAGCAATTGTTTCTTTCTCCATAAAGAACCCATACTATCTGCAGCACTGCTTCTCCATTATGCTCTGTGAGGGTGATGAGTCAGGAGTAAATGTACAAGATTCAGCTCATGGTCAGTAGCCTGTCTATAAGAAAACCCAATTGTCTTTTTATATGTTGTCTACAACATTGTCTAGCCACACTAATGTCATGAAGTTCTGACCCAATGTTTGAATGTTGTTTACACTGTTCACCTTAATGTACAGAAATGACTCATCATATACTGGTCATTCCTTCTGACTTTGTAAATTTACCTATATCCATTCCCTTTCCCAATTAACCATGTTTACTCATTGTGGCTTTTTGCTTTCCTTTCCCTGTGTTTGATCCCACCCCCTACATCTGTACATTTCTTCTAGATTTCATATCTATTTTCTTTCTGCCTTCCTTTTTTATTTACCAGATGCTCACTTCCAAATATGCAGTCTATTTGAGTAACAGTAAGAGTCAACCTAGGAATAGTGTGAGAAAAATGAGATGGAAAGAAAATTCTGGATCATTTATGTGAATTTCCCAATATTTACTGAAAATGCTCTGATATACCTAAAATATATTCATATAGGTTTTATCAGAACACCTCGCCATGAAAATCTCACTACCTTCATTTTGTTTGTGGTCAATTACATTTTTAGCAAATATTCTTATAGTTAGAAATCTGTCACTCTAAATTTAGGCTAGTCAGCCACACTGGCTCAAATTTATTTCTAACATATATCTTTGTGGATTATTTCTTATGGCCTTTGCAAATAACTTTTCTGAGATTATTGATGTGAGATGCTAAATTCCTCACTCATATCTTGCCCTGAAGTTAATCTTGCAAATGTGTAATATACTTGCTTAAAGTAATGTGACAGACTGGGTTTCCTTTACACTGGAGTACCTTTGGCCTAAACAGCACAGATGACCAATTTTGACAAAGAATGTTTAGCAATGCTGAATGCTCTTAAGCTATGCTTTTTGTCCAATCTCCTCAATGGCCTGGATAAACTCTTGACCAAGAAAAAGTATAATGCATAAAAAGTGCTGACCATGACAATCAGGTCAGTACCTAAGGGCCCACAGATCTGTTGAAGACAACAGCTGGGTATAATAAGATTGCATTTGTGATTACAGTGTCTTTGTGTTCTGGGTAAGAAGAGTCAAATTGGTCATACCCTAAATCCCTTTACAGTGAGTACCAGTATGCAAACAAACCTAGAGATGCAATAAAACAAGAGCAACAGCAACAGCAACAGAAGATGAAGTAGTTTTACTAATGGCTTAAACTCTTAAGTTCCAACTTCCTTTTCCTCAAGCAGCTGCTCAAAGTGGCCAGTCCATTTTTTTAAAATATATTTCATTATAAAATGTATTTGGATATGGTGAAAGGATCTCTGTTGTTATTTTTTTTTTGCTTGCAGTTTATTTACCTTTGAATTAACCTTCTTCTTTTTTTATTAATTATGTACACAATGTGTATACAGCCATATTGGTGCATTGTGGATTTAGCCATCAGTTATGGGTAAGAGGCAATGCCTCTGTGCATAGTGTGCCAACATGTGGCTCTAACAAACTTTCTGCCCCCTCTTCCACAAATTTCCCTGAGCCATGTTGGGTTTGACTTAGGTCTACTTCAGTGATGAGGTCTTAGAAGGCTCTGTGTCTCTGGATATCTGGTTTGATAGGAGTTGAGTGTTCTCTGGGTCTGTGTCCTTTGCCCTTGCACAGGTATCAGATTTACCAAGAAAACGGCCCTGGTGAGGCCTGATGGGCTAATTCTCTCCTCAGGCTCTGTGTCCATCTGAAAAAGAGTAGCAAATTCTGCATTGGAGAGTGAAGTCAGCACCAGATAAATGGGATAACCATTATTATTTTATAAAGAATTTAATAGGTGTAGGCCCTCTTGTAGCCCATGATTGATGGGAGCTTGGTAATGGAGAGTAGGCTCATTTTTTGGATATGGTTCTGACTTTTTTCCCAGCTCCAGCTATGGGTTCTGTTACATTGGTGGATCAGTTAGTCAAATCAAGAGCAGTTTACCCACGATGGCTGTGTACCACAATTGCACTTGTGTGAGCATCACATCAGGTTGTTTGCTGCTGATTAGCTTAGACCACAAGCTGCTTTGACAGATGTTGGACATTTTCCCCAAGTCACTCACGTAGCACCTTCTGGCACTAGATGAGCTAACTGTCTGGGGACTGACTCTTCCAGATTTCAACCAGGTCACTCCATGTTCCATACCAACAGCATATGGTGGCTTTGGCAGTATGGTCTTAGCATTAACTTTTGGTAAGCCATCAAGTACTCTGACAGAAATCTGTCTTCTTTTGGGAAAACTTGTACAACTCTTTACAGCTTATTGTGGATGTTAACTGCATGCTGGTACTGGGAGTTACAGGCCAGCATCAAGGAAAAGAAGGAAGAAAAAGATAAGTAATATAAAAGAGAAAGAGAGAAGAGGGAGGGAGAGAGAGAAAAAAAACAGGAAAATGTTAAGGTTAGTCTTCATCATACCCTCTCCAGGGCCCTGTGATTCAGGTGTTCCCTCTAAGGACCTCATGAAGTTTCAGCCATTTAGTCTGTCTTTTATGACACAGAATCTTATAATAACATTGCCATTTGGATGCAATTTTGTGTTCACTTTCCACCTTTACTCTCCTCTCACTCCTCTCACACCCCACCCTCCCTATTATCTGGTCCTCAAGATGCTTATTAGGTATGCTAGCATCTCAGGAAGATTCAGTTTAGGATCCACAGATGAATGAGATCATGTAATGATTATCTTTCTGTAATCGGGTGAGTTCACTAAGAATAATTGGTTCCAAGTCTGACCATTTTTCTTCAAATTTCATTGTGTCATTTTTCCTTACTGCTGTGTAGAATTCCATCATGTAGATATACCACATCTTGGATATCTATTCCTCTAATGATGGATGTCTTGGTTAATTGCAGCTCTTAGCTATCATGAATTGTGCTATTATTAACATGTTGAGCAAATGTTTCTGATCTGAGCATGGAAGTTTTAGTGTAAATACCCAGTAAGGGAATAACTGGGTCTGTTGGTAACTCTATAGTCAACCATTATAGGAGTCTCCATCCATATTGCTTTCCATAGTGGTTGTACCTTCTTACATTCCAACCAACAGTAAATGAGGGTTCCTATTTTTCCACATCCTTGCCAGCATTTGTTTTTATTTGATATATATGTTTGGTTTTTTGAGTAAGGGTCTCATTCTAGCCCAGGCTGACCTGAAATTCACTACGTAATCTTAGGGAGGCCTCAAACTCATGGTTATCCTCCTACCTCTACCTCCCGAGTGCTGGGATTAAAGGCATCTGCCACCATACCTATCATTGTACATTATTAAGTAAGATCCAAGGGGTAGTCTTGTTTTAATTTCAGGGCTATACTCCCCAAATAAGGCATGTTTCATAGTGTTTTTTACTTTCCCTGCCCTAATCAGTTTTGCTTGTCTTCATGACAGTCACATGTTTCCAAAACCAGCATTTTCACAATTGATTGATAAATCAAAAATAATTGATGATACTCTTGGTACTCCAAGCTATTGAGTGGATTGGAGCCATTAAAAATACTGACATTTTTAGAACAACCATAAAGTTTCTTTATATTCAGCCATAGGCATTACAGATCATAAAATATAACATGGACACTGAATAATGAATGTGTAGTAACTGATTTTGACTTCCTCTCATGATTGATTCTGAACTTTCCACAATGCCTTGCTAATTTTGCTGAGTTAACAAGAAAATACATGAATTTCTCTAAAGAATATATGAAAAGACGCACATACAAAAGACTTGAAAATATTAACTGTTTATCAGCAATGAAGTTTTTACTGCTACATTGTGTTTTCAAATAAAAGATTCCGGTTAAGTCTTTCTGAATACTAATAGAATGTCAACTCTGTAACATGTAGTACATCTGAATCATAGCCATAAGGCTCCAGTGTAGATGTTTATGTTGGTACTGTGGTACCAGGCAAATTTGGACCAGTAACATAGATCTTTAAAAAGGAGACCAACACAGAGAAAAATCAACTCCTACCAAATCAGAGAGCCAGAGCCTCAGAGGCCCCCAACACCTCAGCACTGAAGCAGACCAAAAATGAACCCAACATGGCTCAGGGAAATTTTGCGGAAGAGGGGGCAGAAAGAATGTCAGAATCACATGTTGGGTTATGATATGTAGAGACATTTATCGTACCAATAACTGTGGGCTAACTCCACAATGCACGACCCATTTACATCAACAAGGAGGGTCCAATGGGAGGGGGTAGATCATAGATGAGCCTAAACAATGGTACCAAACTGCCTGTATTTGCTGAAAACTAATAAATTAAATTTAAAAAAAAACAAACAACTCCATTTTATCATCTGCAACATGATGTTAGTAACCAATGTGTAAATCAAATATATATATGGAGAGAGAGAGAAAGATATCATAAAATTAGTAAAGTAATATGTGAACCTTGCATGTTTTATATACTAGAATTTAATGTTTAAGATTTGACCATTATTTTCCTTTCCTAACTTCTCAGAAAGAGCAGTCTTCAAACATACTGAAAATTTTATGGGAAAAGGATATTTTGAATATTATACCTTCTCTTACTCTTTCAGTGAGCAAGTTCCAGTAAAAAGTACATAAACACTTAGTATTATTATATTAGCACAAATTTTAGAAAATTTAGTTTGAGGTAACAAGGTTATAAATCATGTTTTGCATGAGGTAATGTCATATGCTCATTTTAAAATAAATTATATTAAATAGATATTTCTCCAAATGCAGTAGACAATCCCTAAGATCTTACAATTGTATGCAGCCAATGTCTGTTGTATGAATTAATAAGTCTAATATTTCTCAACTATGAATATACCAAATATTTCCTTTAATCTATATAAGTTTTTATTTAATAGTTTATTCATAATATCTGTAACTCAAAATAAGTAAAAGTAATTTGAATAAATATTCATGAATTTTAACATATGTTCTGAGTCATCAGATTCAAATGGTATGTAGAAATATGACACAGATACTTGATAGGCAAGCCAAAATATTTTAAATATTTTATAGAAAGAACTTAGGGATTCATTCATGATTAGTATCACCAACATATGAGTAACACAAGTAGAATGTCTGCTAACCTCATTCTCAAGGGGCTACTTATATGAACACATCCACTGCCTCAATACTACTTGAGCTCTCAAAAATTTCTCAACACAACTGAAATATTTGCAGTACAATTATTTCCACCTCAATAAAATTATCATTTTTCTATTAAATGGGAGCCATTGTGGTCACCAATAACTAGAGTTATCACCCATTCTGTTTCATAGTATGACAAAGCAAATTGTTCAGAAAGGTACTAGTTAGCTGCAACCTCCCACAGATGTCCATAATTAGGATTAGATTAGTGATCACATGCTTATCAGGAAGTGGTGGATTGTGGAGGTGAGAAGAATCATTTGTGCTGAAAGAATTCATGGCTGACCTCTACACTGCACCAAAAACATTTAAGCAATGGGAAGGGCATGAATAAATTATTACAAAAGAAAAATATCACTGTGAATAGAAAACAGGGACTATAGGATGAAAATTGATTAGTAATTAGATAGTAAATCCATGGAAAGCCAGCTAAGCAGCATGAACAGTTATTGGAATTTGAAATGTCCAATAAGGATTTTGTAATTCTTGTAACTAGATATGACTATACAAGGTTTCCCAGTGTTGAGTACACAGGCTTCCTGAACAGGATATTTACTTTTTATGTATTTATTTACTTTTACTTTGAGTCAGAATCTTACTTTAGCCCTAGATGGTCTGTAACATACTGTGTAGCCCAGGCTAGCTTTGAAATCACCTCAATCTTTCCACCTCAGTGTCCCAATCTCTGGGATGATACTAACTTTCTTAGATTAAAATTCTTTTGTAAACTTCAAATGCCCAGCACTTCAGATTAAATATTTTTATGTACATACCTTGAAGTATATGGAGAAATTATAATGTTTACATAAAGCATTTCAGAAAAATGGCATAAATGAAGTCAAATGTCCATGATTATGAAACAATGCTTAATTTATTATATGATGTACTTAATTCACATACTTTCTAAAGCACTATAGATGACCAGGTATCTAAAATAAACTCTCATTTTTAAAGAACATTTTTCTTGTAATCTAAAACAAAATTGACATTTATATAACATGCATTTCAACACACACTATTTTTTGTGGGGTAGGGTTTGAGGTTGGGTTTCACTCCAGCTCAGGCTGACATGGAATTCACTATGTAAGCTCATGGCAATCCTCCTACCTCTGCCTCCCAAGTTCTAGAATATAAGGCATGCACCACCATGCCCAGCTCAATGCACACTATTTTTAAATATCCAAATTCAATTAGGAAGTATCACTTGTCTCCGAAGATTATTTAGCAAAATGATGTTGATTCATTCTTATTGTGTTGAGTAATAAATTTAGCTCTCCATAACTTATCAGCTTAGTCTTTTAATTATACATCATTATTATTTTTGAAGACTGTGCTGTTTACCACAATTCTGCCTCATTTCTATGATGGTAGAATCACTTCTTGTTGACCAATATAGGAATATCATTTAGAAACAGACTATTTTTGAGTGCAGACACAGCCAGTATTAGCAAGTTTTTTCTCTGCTTACATATTTTTTCAAATAAAACATTATTAACAATTTTAATACACACACACACACACACACATATATGTGTGTGATTGTGTAAGTTCACTTAAATGATTTGTTATAAGTTTGACCATTTTTCTACAAATTTCAATGTGTCATTTTTTTTCTTACTGCTGAGTAGAATTTCACTGTGTAGATATGTAACATCTTGGCTATCCATTCATCCAATGATAGACTCCTGGGTTGATTCCAGTTTTTAGCTATCATCATAAGTTGAGCAGCTATAAACATGGTTAAGCAAATATTTTTGAACATACATGTGGACCTATTAGGGTAAATGCCCAGCAAGGGAATAACAGGGTTTGTTGATAACTCTATATCCATCCTTTCAGGGGTCTTCAAATTGATTTCTAAAGTGGTCGTACAAACAGTGAATGAATGTTCCTTTTTCTGCATAACCTCTCCAACATCTGTTTTTATTCAATTTGGGTTAAGATGGAATCTATATTTGATTTAATTTGCATTTCCCAAATGGTTAGTGATAGTGAACATTTTCTTTTTTTAGTTCTTTTAAATATTTTTTTTTAATTAACAACTTCCATGATTATAAAAAAAAATCCCATGGTAATGCCCTCCTTCCCCCAACTATCACCTTTTGGTCATTTTTATCCAACATTAGGTGGCAATAGCTACCTGGACTTACATCCGGGTCCTCTATTTTGTTCCATTGATCTACATGTCTGCTTTTGTGCCAGTACCATGCTGTGTTTGTTACTATAGTTCTGTAGTATAGGTTAAAATCAGGTATTATGATAAAACCAGCCTTATTTTTGTTGCTCAGTATTATTTTAGATATGCGATACTTTTTTGTGATTCCAAATAAATTTTTGGATTGTTTTATCTGTTTCCATGAAGAATGCCATTGGCTTTTGATGGGGATTGCAATGAATGTATAGGTTGCTTTTGGTAAGATTGCCATTTTAACAATATTGATTCTTATGATCCAGGAACAAGGGATTTATTTTCCCATTTCCTAATGTCTTCTGCAATTTCTTGCTTGATTTTTTTTTTCATTGTAGAGATCCTTCACTTCCTTGGTTAGGATTATTCCAAGGTACTTTATTTTCTTTAATGCAATTGTGAATGGGAGTGATTCTCTGATTTCATCCTCTGTGTGTTTGTTGTTAGCATATAGGAAGGCTACTGATTTCTGTGTATTTATTTTGTATCCTGCTATGTGGCTATAAGTGTTTATCAGCTCTAACAATTTGCTGGTAGAATATTTAGAGTCCTTTATGTGTAGAATCATGTCATCTGCAAATAATGATAACTTGATCTCTTCCTTTCCAATTTGTATCCCTTTTATGTGTGTTTCTTGCCTTATTGCTATGGATAAGACATCCAGTACTATATTAAATAAAAGTGGGTATAGTAGACACCCTTGTCTTGTTCCTGATTTTAGTGGAAAAGCTTCCAGTTTTTCCCCATTTAGTAATATTGGGATGTAGGCTTGTCATAAATAGCCTTTTGGCATTCAGATATGTTCCTTCTATTCCCAGTTTCTGTAGAACTTTTATCATGAAGGTATTTTGGATTGTGCCAAATGCTTTCTCTGCATCTAATGAGATGATCATATGATTTTTGTCCTTCATTTCATTTATATAATATATTGCATTTGTCAATTTGTATATGTTGAACCATCCCTGCATCTCTGGGATAAAGCCTAGTTGGTGACGGTGAATGATCTTTCTGATATATTCTTGCATTCTGTTTGCCAATATTTTGTTGAGAATTTTTGCATCTATGTACATGAGGTAGATTGGTCTGTAATTTTCTTTCTTTCTTTTTTTTTTTTATTCTATCTTTGCCTGGTTTTGGGATCAGGGTGATGCTGGCTTTGTAGAAGGAATTTGGTAGGATTCCTTATTTTTCTATTTTATAGAAAATCTTACAAACCAAGGTGCTAGTTCTTCCCTGAAGGTCTGGTAAAATTCACCAATTAATCAATCTGGGACTGGGATTTTTTTTAGTTGGGAGATTTTTGATAACTGCTTGGATCTCCATAGTTCTCATATGTCTATTTAAGTGATTAATGTCATTTTGATTTAATTTAGGTAGGTCATATAAATCAAGGAAATCATTCATTTCTTTCATATTTCCATACATAGTTTAGTATATGTTTTTATATTATATCCCTATGATTTCTTGAATTTCTCTTGTATCTGTTGTAATGTTGCCTTTTTCATCTCTAATTTTATTAATTTTTGTCTCTTCTTTCTTTTGGTCATATTTGCTAAGTGTTTATCAGTCTTGTGTATCCTTTCAAAGTGATTCTTTGTATTTGTTTGTTTGTTTGTTTCTATTTTATTGATTTCTGCCATAATCTTTAGTATTTCTTCCCATCTTCTGATTTTCAGTTTGCTTTGTTCTTCTTTGTCCAAGCCTTTATGGTGAAGCATTAGGTCATTTACCTGAGACCTTTCTAATTTCTTAAGATAGGCACTAAAAGCGTTAAATTCCCCTCTTACTAAAAGCTATAAACTCCCCTCTTATGAATGCCTTCATTGTGTCCCAAAGGCTTTGGTATGTTGTGTTTTCATTATCATTTGACTCTATGCATTTTTTGACTTCCTCATTTACCCATTCATCAATTAGTAGTGTATTGTTTAATTTCTATGATTTTGTGTACTCCCTATAGCATTTTTTGCTATTGATTTGTAGTTTGATTCCATTGCAGACAGATAGAATGTTGAAGTCACCCACTACCAGTGTGTTTGGTGTTATCTGTGACCCTGGTTCTAACAGTGTTTGTTTGATGAAGTTGGTAGCCCCCATGGTAGGTGCATATGTTTAAGATTGAAATGTCCTCCTGTTGGAGTGTGCTTTTAATCAATATAAGTGACCTTTCTTATCTTTCTAAACTAATATTGGACCAAAATCTACCTTGTCAGATATTAGGATAGAAACCTCTGGTTGTTTTATAGGCCCATTTGCTTGAAATACCATTTTCCATCCTTTCATCCTAAGGTTGTGTCCATCTTTTGTAGAAAGGTGAGTTTCTTGGAGGCAACAAATTGAAGGATCCTGCTTTTTTCCCCAGTCTGCAAGCCTATGCCTTTGGTTGGGGCATTGAGGCCATTGACATTAAGGGATATTATTGACAGGTGTGTATTCATTTTTCTCATATTTTTTTTTGTAGTTCTTCCAGTTTTACCTTTGCTCCCTTGTGTTAAATAGTATTTGAGTGATGTTTGTTTTTTTCAGGTTCTTTATATGTGTGCTTTTTGTTTGTTCAGCATGGAGGATTTTTTCAAGTATTTGCTGTAGAGCTGGTTTTGTCTTCAAATATTTCTTAAGCCTGCCTTTGTTGTGGAATATCCTTATTTCTCCATCTATTTTAATGGATAGCTTTGCAGGATAAAATAACCTTGGTTGACAGTTGTTATCTTTCAGAACTTGGAATACATCATTCCACGCCATTCTGGCTTTTGAAGTTTGTGTTGAGTAATCTGCTGTGATCCTGATGGGCTTGCCTTTGTGGGTAACTTGATTTTTGTCTCTAACTTCTTTCCATATATATATTTGATTTGTATGTTTGGTAGTTTAATTATAATATGGCGAAGGAAGGTTATTTTCAGGTTTTGTCTGGTTGGTGTTCTAAAGGATTCCTCTATCTGTATTGGCACCTCTTTCCCAATTTGGGGATAGTTTTCTTCTATGATTTTGTTGAAAATGCCTACTATGTCTTTGGTGTGAAATTCTTCTATTATACTCAGAATTCTTATATTTAGTGAAAATTTTCTTAAGTTTGTGTTAGCCATTTGTAATGCTTCCTCTGAAAACTGACTAATTCTCTGCCTGACTTTTGGAGTGGATTGTTTGATTCTTTTAGTACTTAGTTTTTTGAGTTCTTTCTTGATTCTAGATATTAGGCTCCTGTCAGTGGTATAGCTGGCAAAGATTTTTTTCCCATTCATTGAATAATATATTGACTTTGCTTATTGTATGTTTGTCTGTGCAAATACTTTTTAGCTTCATGAGAACCCATTTGTTGAGTGCTTCTGTAATTTCCTTGGCTACTGGGGTTTTGTTCAAGAATTCTTTTCCTTGTCCCATATTGTGGAAAGTGCTTCCTGTTTTTTCTTCATTTCTTATATTCAGGTATTTAATCCATTTGGGCTTCATTTGTGTATGGTGAAATGAGTGAGTCTAATTTCATTTTCTACATTTTGTCATCCAATGTATATAACACCAGTTGTTGAAGATGCTGTCTTCTAAACCCTCCATTATTGGCTCCTTTTCCAAAGATTGAGTAGCTGAAATTGCTTGCCCTAAAGTCTGGATTGTAAATTCTGTTCCATTCATTGGCCTATGTTTCTGTTTTTATTCCAGTACCAAGCTGTTTTGGACACTATGGGTTTATAATATAGCTTTAGATCAGGTATGGTGATACTACCAGAGGTGTTCCTTTTTCTGTGATAGGTTTGGATATCTGAGGCCTTCTATCTTTACATATGTACTTTGAGATCATTTTTTTTTTTGTCAGTCTCAGAGAAGACTGATGCTAGTATTTTTATTGGCATTGCTTTAAATCTATGTTGCTTTTGGTAGACTTTCCATTTTCACAATATTAATTCTACCTATGCAGGAGCATGGAAGGTTCTTTCCATCTTCTTAAGTTCTCCTTTATTTCTTTATGTAGTGTTTTATGTTTTCATTATATAGTCCTTTCTCATCCTTTGTTAGTGTTATTCCAAGGTATTTAAATGTTTTGTTATTGCTATTGAAAATTGGACAGCCTCACTGTTTTCTTTCTTTGTGTATTTGTCTTTTAGATATAGAAAAGCTACTGATTTTTTTTTTTTGAATTAGCATTGTATTCTGCAATAGGGCTGAAGGAATTTATCACTTTTGGAAGTTTTGGGATGGAGACTTTTGGATCATTTATATATAGGATAATGGCATCTGCAAATAGGGTTTACTTGACTTTTTCCTTTCCAATTTGAATCCCTTTTATTTCTTTTTCCCATTTTATTGCCTGGGCTAGTACTTCTAGTATTGTGTTGAAGAGCATTGGTGAGTGTCTTGTTCCTGATCTCAGTGGGAACCTCATGAGTCTTTTTTTCCCCAATAAGTGTTATCGGGGTTTTAGGAGCTTTGTATATAGACTTTATTGTGTTGTGATATAAACCCTCCATACCTATTATTTCCAGTGATTTGATCATGAAGTAGTGTTGTATTTTGTCAAAGGCCTAGTCTGCATCAATTGAGATGATCATGTGGTTTGTATGGTTCATTTTATTTATGTGGTGTATTATGTTGATTGATTTCCATATGTTAAACCATTTGTGCATCCCTGGAATGAAGCCTACTTAATCAAGGTGGATAATGGTTTTGATATGTTGTTGAATTTGGTTTGCAAGGATTTTGTTCAGGATGTTTCCTTCTAAGTTCATTCAAAATATAGGCCTATAATTTTCTTTCCTTGTTGCATCTCTGTCTGGTTTTGCTATTAGGGTGATGCTTGCTTCATAAAAGGAGTTTGGGAGAGTTCCCTGGTATCTGATTATGTGGAAGAGTTTGAGAAAAATTGGTTTCAGTTCTTTTATGAGGGTTTGGTAGAATTTAGCTGAGAAGCCATCTCATCCTAGATTTTTATTTTTGTGGAAGTTTTTTATTACATTTTCAATCTCCATGAATGTGATGGGTTTGTTTAGGAGATTAATCTGCTCTGAGTTTAGTTTTGGTACATGGTATGTGTCTAGGAATTCATCCATTTCTTCCAGATTATTTGATTTTGTGGAGTAGAGGATTAGGAGGTATGACCTGTTGATTCTTCCAATTTCATTGATGTCTGTAGTGATCTCTCCTTTTTCATTTCTGATTTTGTTAATTTGGAATTTCTCTCTCTTTCTCTCTCTCTCTCTCTTATTTTATTTATTTATTTATTTATTTATTTATTTATTTATTTATTTATTTATTTATTTATTTTGGCTTGGTCATTTGGGCCAAGGGTATCAATCTTGTATATTCTTTTTTTCAAAGAACCAGCAATTCATTTCAGCATTAAAAGAAAAAAAAACTGTTTTCTTAGTTTACTTGTTAATTTCTGCTCTAATCTTGATTACTTCTTTTTTTGTGGAGCTATGTGAGTTGGATTCTTTTTGTTTCCTGAGTGGCATTTAGGTGGAAAGTCAGATTAATGTGATTTCTCTGCCTTTGTAATAAAGGCATTTAGGGCTATGAATTTTGCCCTTATGACTGGCTTTACTGAGTCCCATAATTTTGGTAGGTTATGTTTTCATTATTGTTCAAATATAGGAATTTTACAATTCCTTTTTTTGAATACTTCTGTGACCCATTTATTGTTTAAAAGTGTGTTGCTTAGACTCCTAGAAGTGGTGGAGTTCTTGATGTATGTCTTTTTGTCAATTTCTAGCTTTCATCTATTGTGAAATGACATGATGCAAGAAGTTACTTCAATTTTCCTTGCTTTATGAAGGCATGCTTTATGGCCTAATATATTGTCAACTTTTGAGAAGGTTCCATGACCTGCTGAGAAGAATGTGTATTCTGTAGTGCTGTCATGGAAAGTTCTGTAAATATTTTCTAGGTCTAGTTGATCAATGATGTTGTTGAGTTCTATTATTTCCCTGTTGATTTTCTGCTTAGACGATCTGTCTCTATTAATGATAGTGGAGTATTGAAGTCTCCAACTATCATGGTATTGGTGTTTATTTCTGTTTTATTGTCGAGTATTTTTTGTTTTATAAACTGTGGTGCCCCTGTGTTTGGAGCATATGTATTTATGATTGTGATGTGCTCATGTTGGTTTTCCCTAGATGAGTAAGAAGTGGCCTTTTTTGTCCTTTTTAATTACTCTTGGTTTGAAGTCTATTTTATCAGATATTAATATAGCAACACCCACTTGTTTTTACTTTCCATTTTCTTGGAATATCATTTTCCAACCTTTCATCCTGAGGAGGTGTTTTTCTTTAGTGGTGAGGTTGGTTTCTTGACAGCACATTTTAAGGGTCCATTGTCTTGATCCATCCTGATAACATGTGTCTTTTGACAGGTGAGGTAAGATCATTAATATTTAAGTTTATTACTGTGAGGTTTGAACAAACCTCTGCCATGATGAAGTGTTTTATAGGTTGGGTGTTTACTTGTGTTATGTACTGTTACCAGTTTATTTTGTTATTGTGATGTTCTTGTTGGCTCTTGTGATTGGTTGTTTTACTGTTCTCTGTGGAGTATTCCCTCAAGTATTCTCTATCGGTTTGGCTTTTGAGTTGAGTTTTTCATGGGAAGTTTTCCTTCCATCATCTATTATAAGGGATACTTCTGCTGGGTAAAGTAGCTTGGGTTGGAAGCCACAGGTTTTCAGGCTTTGAAGTGTTTCATTCCAGACCCTTCTGGCTTTCAGGGTTTCCATTGAGAAATATGATGTTATCCTAATGTCTCTGAAAGTTGTGAGTTGCTTCTCTCTTGATGCTTTAACACCTTCTCTTTGTTTTCATTGTTAAGAGTCTTAACTATGATTTGTCTTAGAGAGTTTCTTCTTTGGTCCTGTTCGTTTGGTGTTCTGTGGGTTTCTTGTATCTGGATGTATCTCTTTTGTAGGAGTCAGAAAATTTTCTTCAATAATTTGTTGAATCTGTTTCCTGTGCCTCTGGTCTGGATTTTCTCTCCTTCTGGTATACCTGTGATCTGGATGTTTGGTCATTTTACAGTGTGCCAAAGTCCCCTCAGATTTTGTTCACTTGAGTTTTTGCACTTAGCAAAGTTTTTGGCCTCCTGAACTTTTTTTTTTTTTTTTTTTCTGTCTTGTCTTCCAGGTCAGATGCTCTTTCTTCCACATGAGTAACTCTGTGAGTTGTTCTAGAGAAGGTTTTATAAGTTGTATTTGATTTTAGTTTTCTATTGTATTATTTTGTACCATGTCCATCTCTTTTTTTAGGTACAATTTCAATTCAAATTCTGATGTCCTTGATGTTTCCTACAGTTCATTCTTGCATTTGATCATCTTCATTATGCTTAATCAACTAGTTGTTGAAGTCTTCCATTTGTTGACTTACCTTCAATTTATTCATATCTCTTTGGAGGGTTCTAACACTCTCTTCAATCAAACCTACTGTTGAAGGCTGAATGCTCTAGAAGATGATTCAGTTCAATTTTATTGATACGATTGTTGGTTCTTTGACAGTTTGCTTGAAGTTCAGCTTTTTTTTTTTTTTTTTTTTTTTTTTTTTTTTTTAACCAGTGTCTCTTTGGTTGAAGTGTTTTCATTTTGGGAATGAATTTCTATTGATTTCTCTGTGAGTTCTTTTGAGGCTTCCATTGTAGGACCTGGCATCCTTGGTGGAGATCAGTTTTCTGACTTTTGTTGGATTTTCTTTTTTCTTTTGGTTTTCGATGTAAGGTCTCGGTCTAGCCCAGGCTGACTTGGAATTAACTATGTAGTCTCAGGGTGGCCAAGAACTCATGGTAATCCTCCCACCTCTGCCTCCTGAGTGCTGGGATTAAAGATGTGTGCCACAGCTCTTTGGCTTTTTTGTGTCGTTGTCTACCCACTTTAGGAAGACTATATTTTATTGAGGAGGAAGCAATTTTTCTTTCTTTGGCCTGTGCACCTTCTGACTAAGGTGAACAGGGATGTTTTTACCTAGTGGACAGTGGAAATAACAGAGTAAAAGGCCTGATTCCACAGCTCACATATGAACCAAGCCTCCCCAAGCAAGGCACAATGGGACCTTCCAGGACCAGAGGACTAAGAGGAGCAAGGGAACATGGATCTGGCCTACTTCATGCTGTGCCCTCCAGGACACAGATCAGTGCAGGCAACCCAGACTGGGGAGGTGGGAGGAGTCCAGATACAGGTGTCTGGCCTACTTGCTCCAGACTGCCATGCCTGTGCACACACTGTAGATGCAAGGAACTCAGATCTGGGAGGTGGGAGGAGTCCAGCAATGGATCTGGCTACTCACTACAGACAGCTGTGCCAGCCCACAACTCTGCTTGCATATTTTTATACCAGGACAAGTGTGCTGTTTTGTTGTCCTAAATGAAGATGACTGTGACAATGACACATCTATCCCTGTTAACTGGAGAAGTACAGTGATAATCCCAGGTGAGAGTTAAATCTGGTATGTACTCAAAACTGAACCAATGCTTTCAAATATGAAGTGTCTTACTTTCCTGAGAATTTGTATCCTAGAAAGTAGATTTTCATGTGCTATTTTGGAATTAAGATTTGGAGTTTTATCATAAATAAGTGTGATTGCTTGCTTACACAATGACTAGTAAAGAACATTAGGAAATCTTAAAATGCACATTCAGTCAGGCCTTTGTGGAAACAGTACTATTGTTACCATGATCACAAAATAACCAAAAGGACCTCAGGAAAACTGGATGCCTCTGAAATGCTTAGAAAATCTTAATTCTGCTCAAATATGAATCACTGTGTGTCTGGTCTTATACCAATACTCAAGTTTTCCTTCTGTAATATCTAACTCACCAAATTAATATAATTATCATCTTAAAGTTATTTGAAACCTGACTAGAGAGATAGTACAGTGGTTACAAGCACTTCCTCCAAAAGCTTGTCAGCCTGAGTTCAAATTCCCCATCACACATGTAAAGCAAAGTGGTACATGCATCTGTAATCCCAGCATTGCTAAAGCAATTGGAGGCCAAGTTAGGAGACTCCTACAGCTCATGGTCAAGTTATTGTGGCCTTCCTAGCAGCAAAATCAAATAAGAGAGAGTCTGAGTCTGCCTCAAACAAGTTTGAAGAAAGGACCAGCACCCCAAAGCTGTCCTTTGACCTACACACACACACACACATACACACACAGAGAGAGAGAGAGAGAGAGAGAGAGAGACAGACAGACAGACAGACAGACAGACTGACTGACAGACTTAAAAATACAGGAAACTGATTCAACTATATAATATTGTAACTTCATATTTTTAGATTCAATCCTAAGATGATGGAGAAAGAAGGTGAAATTCATTTTCACATATTAAAAGTTAGTCCATGAAAAATCTGTAAGTAAATTTTGATGGTTCTGTTTGCTACACATTTGTGCTGAGACATCTCAGATAATAAGTTATCTAATAGAGAAATGAATTTCACCTTTGACCTATAATAATATAGCAAAAATGTGTTTAGGTTGCTTTTCCCACACTCAAAATATTTAGAAAGCATAATTTTTGGTAATTCACAAACTTGAGTCTATACTGGATAGTGTCATAATGTAGTAAAATGATCATGGGGTTTAAATGAATTTTATTGCACGTCTGAAATATAAGGGTTAGGGTCAATAAATACTTATTAAAGTAATAACTGACAATCTACTAAAGAATTATTTAAATCGGAGTTAAAGGTCTTGTATATAGCTCTTCCGTTATTGTGTGACTTTGTGTGTTATTTCAAAATAATTGGGACATGGGCAGGGTAGTGCACACCTTTCATCCCAGTACTCAGGAGGCAGAGGTAGGAGGATTGCTGTGAGTTTGAGGCCATACTGCAACTATATAGTGAATTCCAGGTCAGCCTGAGCTAGGAGACCCTAACTTAAAAAAAAAAAATTGGTACCTAGTTTTCTCTTCTAGAAAATCAATATAAAATTGATAATATGTAAAGTTATATTGGACACATAAAATTATCAAATATGTGTGAATATTTGCAATTCATGACAACACATGCAAATATGTAACTATAGTCAAAGTAGTAATTCATAATAGAAAAGGAAGGAAAGACTAGAATTTGGAGAGTTGCATGGCATTGCCAGTTACTTCCTTCTAGGGGACATGAAAATAAGCATTTTTTAACATGGAAAAAAATAAAAGAAGACTTTGCCTCATGCAACAGAATGGAGACTAGGAAAGCCATTTGGATTTAATTTGGTTGTCATTGCAAACTATCATAAGGTGGTTTTCATATGACAGAAATGCATTGGCACCTCCTATGGAGACTAGGAAGTAGAAGACCAAGTCACTGAAGGGGAAACTTGCTGGATAGTGCTAACTTCTAGCTAGTTGTCTTCTCATCACCTCAGAGGGCCGAAGGACTCTCTGAAATTTCTTCACAAAGGCACAAATTCTATTCAAGAGGGTGTCCCTCACATGACCTAATCAACACATTTTTTTTTTTTTTTGAGGTAGGGCCTCACTTTAGCAGAGGCAACCTTGAATCCACCATGTAGTATCAGGCTGGTCTTGTACTCATAGCAATCCTCCTATTTCAGGTCCACAAGTACTGGGCTTAAAGGTGTAAGCCACTATACCCAGCTCTAATCAGTTCTTAAAGGTGCCCAAAATACCATTATATTCAGAGTGTGTTTCAACATTTGAATTTACGGGATATATGCAGGGCGTAAAGCTAATAGTGATGAGACTATAGAAGTCCACATCAGCCTGTGTTTAAGTTATCTGGAACTCTTCTGTCTTACTCCCAAATCTGGACTACAAACATTTCACTTTTATTCCCTCCTGGCTGGAAGAGAAAAGGTGATATGTAAGTTCAAAGTGGATTCTCTTGATGACATTACATCTGATAGAGCTGCAGATATTGAAAACCAAAGCAAACTGTTGCAAGAGGTTTTTTTTTTTTTTTTTTTTTTTTTTTTGGTGTTTGAAGTTAGGGTCTCACTAACTAAGGCTGACCTGGAATTCACTATATGGTCTCAGAATGGCCTTGAACTCACTGAGATCCTCCTGCCTCTGCCTCCCAAATGTTGGGATTAAAGGCATGCACCACCACACCCAGCGCAACATTGCAAAATTGAAATTTAAGTCCCACCTTAAGAAATCTTTGAGATAAATGGATTTTGTGGTGATTTAGAAAAAAAAATATCATGATTGTTGTATATCTAAGTACTTGAATGATGATGGCTCTTTTTCTCTTACTGAAGAATCCTTAGCAGAAAATAAGGTGATACAACGTGAGCCTGATGAATGTGGCATCAATTTAGTAGAAATAGGTGTTTCAAGATAAATTTTGATTTCCTAATGATATCTATATATGATTAGAAAAAAGAATAGTAATAATGAGGCTAAAGTTTCTAAAAAGAGCTTCTAAAGCCAGAACTAAAGTACAGAGGACAGAATGGTTTGAAGAGAGGTGCATATGTGAATATAAAAGAAAGTAAAAAAATACACAGAAAAAGTGGCAAAAATATGAGAAAATGACTACAGGTGAATGTGGATCTATATCCCAACCTGAGGAAAAAGAAACTCTTAAAAGTTGATTAACATTGTGGGTCAGGTAAAAAAAAAAAAAACAAAAAAAAAACCTGGATTAAGTATCAGTTCTTTAGAAAGGACTGAATCTTGAATTTCTGCTTTGGAAGAAATAAGATGGCCTTGGTAGGCTGTGAATAAGTCACAATATAAAATCCCTTACATAAAAGTGGATTGATTTGGGCTGGAGAGATGGCTTAGCGGTTAAACACTCGCCTGTGAAGCCTAAGGACCCCGGTTCGAGGCTCGGTTCCCCAGGTCCCACGTTAGCCAGATGCACAAGGGGCGCACACGTCTGGAGTTCGTTTGCAGAGGATGGAAGCCCTGGCGCGCCCATTCTCTCTCTCTCTCCCTCTACCTGTCTTTCTCTCTGTGTCTGTCGCTCTCAAATAAATAAATAAAAAATAAAAAATAAAAAATGGATTGATTTAATAGCTTGGCTTGAAAAAAAAGAGTCTAAAAAAATAAAATAAAACCTTTACATAGTTTGTTGGAAAATAGCATAACTTTTATTTATTTATTTATTTTTCTCAGGTAGGGTCTCACCCTATCCCTGGATGACTGGAACTCACTCTATAGTCCCATGCTGGCCTCAAACTCATAGAACTCCTACTTCTGTCTCTCCAGCGCTGGGATTAAAGGTGGTATGTGCCCCACACTTGGATAGCATGTATTTTTTTCTAATATTTTATTTATTTGTTTGTTTGTGAGGAAAGGTTGAAAGAATGGATGTACCAAGGTCTCTTGGCACTGAAAACTGGAGATGCATGCATCTGGCTTTACATAGGTGCAAGGGAATCAAATCTGGATCATTAGACTTTACAGGAAAGCGACTTATGCACTGAGCCATCTCTCCAGCCACTAGCATGCAGTTTTGGACTTGACACTGTTCTATTGTTTCTGTACAAGGAATAAAACTTAAGTTGTTACAAGGAAAAATCTCACTGCATTTTATATAACATTAATACAATTCCAGCTTAGGAAAGCTTAACCATAAAAATTTTAATGTAACACATAAACTCACCTAGAATTAAGGCTATAGCATACATTTTACATACTAGTCTAAAATAATCATTAAATTAAATCATTTAAAATGTATTAAATCAATAAAAGTGTTATTATTTCCAAATAAAATGAAGAAAGGAAATAAACACATTGTTATGAAAGTATTTAACACTATGAAAAGGATAGTGTCAAATAAATCAGGCACAAATGAATCGATGTAAAACATGTACTAGTTATTTAAGTTGTAGAAAATTGATATATACCTAATCACATATTACATTTACTTACTGCAATATGTGGTTTTATTTATGGTGTATTTTATTCACTGTTCATATAAAATGTTTTGGCTTGTTCCAGATGAACTTCTAGCACTTCAGGTATCTGTTCATACACAAACATTTGTATGTTATACACAAACATTTATATGAATTTTTAAAATAAAAAGTAAATCCCTTCATCATACTGTCTCTCACTTGCCCTTGGGGCCAGTTTTATTATGGCTATCAACTTGTTGAGCACCTACTAATTCTCAATGGAACATTCAATTGTAGGCCTCTCATTGGATGGGTGTTTCTCTATAAGTACTTCTCCAGAGTCTTCTGGAAACTTATTTGTTCCTAGGGAGTACATGAAAAAGTTTTATAAGAAAGTATTATTAGTACCATTATTAGTGATAACATTTGTGGAATACTTGTTAAATGTCATGCTGTATGCTAAATGCTTCAAAGTGCAATTACTCTCTGAGTCCACTCTACAACTCAATGAAATGAAGTCTATTATTATTCCCATGTAACAGATAAATGGAACTTTGATAGGCCACAGAATTGGTAAATTAAAGATCTGGGAACAAAACTTTCCCCAGCACTGGATATGAAACTGCTTTCCCATGAAATTATTCTGACATTCATAAGTCATTCCTCTGTCTTAGCAAATAGGCACACAGACATACACACACAGAGAAATAATTGGTCTAAGTTTTGTTTAATTTTCTTCAGAAACAGAATTTCTATTACTAATGTATGACTAGGACCATTACCAGGTAAATATCACATGACAGACTGATTTTATAAATTATGTTATGAATGACCCTTCAGTACAGAGGTACTATAAATTATATGTAGCCAGATACAGCCAAAAGATAGACACTGGGCTTGTCATTGTAACACAGTTGTGACAGCTATGTCACTGTGAAAATACTCAAAGGTTAGAAGCACAGGGAATAGCAATAAGGAATTGCCTATTGTACACAAATATTTAAATTTTTGAGTTCTTCTCCAAAATAATCTAGGACTATGGATGCAGTTCATTGGTAGAATACCTTTTAAAAATGAACAAGGCTCTGAGTTCCATTCTGGCACCAAAATACACAACAGTAAGATGAAGACTGTGAAATGAACATAATTTTCCAATGTTGAAAGAACGGCAGAACAATAACAGAAAATAATTCTGATCTACTTATTTTCAATTTGACTGAAAAAATAGGCTTACACAACACATATATAATAGTAGTGTTAATCAAATAACACCACTGTTTGAGAAAATGTTATAGAAAATTCAACCAAAGCAATATATGTAATGGAAAATTTCAAGTTCCATAAAGTACAAGAATCTAACAGAGAGAAGGAGGGAGTTTTTAAATAAGATTATGCAATTGACAGCACAATTGGCCAATTTTCCAATTCCCCTCAATACCCAGTCTTTGCTAAACCTCAATCTACTGTTTCAATGAATTCAGTTATTTTATATTGCACATGTAACTGAATTCATGTAGTATTTGCTTATTTTCTCCTGTGCTTGCCTTATTCCACTCATGATTGTTTAATCATGTTGGAACAAATGACATTTTTCCCTCATTTTAAAGATTAATAATATCACATTATATATTATATATATTATATAATGTGATATTTTATATATATATGTACACACACACATATATATATACATATATATACATATATATGTGATATATATATATATATATTCCATTCACCAAATGGCAGACATTGAGGTTGATTATATGGCTTGGCAATTGTAACAAATGCTGTAATGAACTGAAGAGTTCAGTCATGTCATTAACATACTAAGCAGAATAAGCAATCCCACATCTGAATATACAGCCAAAGGCATACATTTAAAGAGAATAAAATGCATCTTTTCATTCTTAAATGTTTTAGATGAGAATGTTCATTGTAATCAGGATCTCCTATAAAGCCACAGTTTATGACAAAGGTCAGAAAACCTACTCTGAAAGAATTAGATAGTAAACTCAGGCTAGCTGCCCTTTGAAATCTAATGTGTAGTAATTTAATATGGATGTACATCTAAACACAGGGAAACTCACAGCCACAGCTTAGCAACTCAGAGTTGAGCATTAGGCTTTACTTTATGTTTAACATATATTGTAAATTGTATCATCATTGTAAGTTATACTGTATTTCTGCAATCATACAAGGTAGAGAAATTGGAGTTATGATACTATTTTATATTCTCACTCTATATTTCCATCCCAGAAAACTCTATAGATTTAATTTTAAACCTCTTCTCAATCTTGAACTCACCTGTTTACCAACTGCTATTTCCTTCCATGGTGATCACAGCATCTTATCTACTTTGGTTCAAAAGGTACTCCTATTTTTAAAATCTTAGTTTAATCTTCACATTGATATCAGAGATTTTTTAAAATTTTATTAGTTATGTACACTGTGTATGAAGCCATGTTAGTAGCATTATTAGCCTCCTCCCTGTCCTTTCCCCTCCATAGGGACCATCCTTGTTGGGGAATATGGGGTGTGCATTGTGGGGTTAGCCATAAGTTATGGGTAAGAAGCAATGTCTCTGTGCATAATGACCCAATGTGTGGCTCTAACGATCTTTCCGGCCCCTCTTCAACAAATTTCCCTGGGACTTGTTGGGTTAATTTTAGGTCTGTTTTAGTGATGAGGTCTTGGGAGCCTCTGTGTCTCTGTATGTCTGATTTGGTAAGAGTTGACTGTTCTCTGTGTCTATCTCCTTCACCCTTGTGCTGGTAGCAGGCTCATCAAGAAAGCAGCACTCTTGTTTGTTTCTGATTTTCCTGATTTATAAATTCTAGTGGACAAATGATACTTATTACAAAAATTCCAAAGTCCTTCACATATCATATCAAATTATTCATGGTCTATTATAATAAACAGATCATTTTTTTTTCCATTGGTGCAATAGTTAGTCTTGGTTGTAAAAGTGACTGGATTTAAAATTATTACAGAAACAAATTTCTGGGCATTCCTATAAAAGATTTTCTAGATTTAGTAAATTGAGGCTTGAAAACCAACCCTAATTGTGGGTAGCATCATTTCATGGGCTAGACACCTGAACTGCATAAATAGGAGAAAGCCAACAGAGAAGTAACATATCTCTTTCTCTCTTTGGCTACAAGTACATGTGACTAATTTGTGTCTCTATGACTTTCCTACTGTGATGGATCAAACCCCTAAACCATAAACCAAAGCCCACTCCTTTCTTAAGTTGTTTTATTCAAGTTCTTTCATAATAGAACAGTACCTAATGCAATCAGAAACTAGTTCTACATGCCTAGTTAATAGTGTGCTATGATAAAACTTACTCTAACAATCATGTTGATTGCTCTCTTACAGTCATCTCACTATGGTACCAAGAGAAGTATATCTGACTGGGAAAATCTATACAATGGTGGTAATGATGTTTATGAACAAGGAAGGAAAATGAGATTGGATGATAGAAATGAAGTTGTAACAGACCTAGTTAAAGCATTTAGAGTAATATAGCATTAACATTTGTAAGTTGTTGAATGATTACATGCCCTAAATCTGAACACTTGGGATTTTTTTTTTTTTTTTGTGAGTCCCGAATAATTTACCCTTACTGAGATTCAGTTTCCTGTCATATTGGTTAGACATAATTGGTTCTATCATATTATGTTGAAAATATATAAAAATGATGAATAGTTAAAGCCTGAAATAATTTGGATAGAACTTTATGAGTGTTAGAATCCTATATTTACAATGCCCCGATCCAGAAGAATAAATTCCAGAGGACTAATATGTGGCAAGAAAAATAATAAAAGAAGGATACATATATTTACTTTCTAATTTCAAATACTCTGAAAAATGATGATTGCTGGTTTTAAATGCACAGATTCAAAGTTTTATAAATTTACAACTTGGTGAGAACATGCAAAATAACCCAACATTTAAAAATTAAATAAAAAAAATATTATGGAGGAACTTTACCATTTTGCTGATACTGCAAGGATCCAAGATAATTAAATTTATGAAACAGCAGAGCAGCAGCTCCCAATTTCAACCTTGTGACAGGCCCATTGATAAAACTTACTCAGGCAGAAACCAGCTAGCGAGAATGACAGTTTATTATGCTAGTTCCCTTGGAGTAAATGAAATATCCTTAGAAACTTGAATCCATCCATCTTCTTTTAAGTAGAGAGGTCATTAGTTTTGTCCTCACTAAAATGAGCATAAATTGCACACTTGGCTAGTGAGGCTTTCTCTTTAGCTGAAATTTAGCTTCTTTCACATTTTGCCCGATATTTTCTAAGATAGAATTTTCTGACAAGAGCTGCAGAATTTAGCTCTAATCTTATGACAGATAAAGAAATAGTTTTCAACCTTGTGGAAATGTAAATAACATTTAATGTACTTATAAATTCCATAGGGTGGAATGACATTTCTTTGTTATGGTAGTTAAATCCCTAGATCTTCAGAGTTAACATAGTTAGTAGCTCTCTGATACAAACAAAATCAAATAATCCACAATTGCATCTTTTACTATCTGAAATTTTCTCCAATTTTTTGAACTCTTTGGGTGTAAAGCATTAACCTGTGGATTGATAGATGATAGATAGGTAGATAGATATTAGATAAAGATATATATGTAGATATGGATAGATTAGATGTAGATATACGTTAGATGTCGATCTGGATTAGATGTAGATCTAGATCTAGATTAGATTATAGAATGGATGGATGGATGGATAGATAGATAGATAGATAGATAGATAGATAGATAGATAGAATATTTTCCTTATTTTCAAAGAGTTCTAGTTCCAGGAAAAGGAAATGTGTTGAGTTCTTTTCTTTGACTTGACATTAATTAGCCTTGTAACCTTTGTGTTTTTAATTAATTTAGCTAAATTTATATCAAAACCTCTTATGTGCAGAAAAAGTATCAGCTAAAAGAAAAATACCTGGCTTTAGACCTTCTGAATTATTTTTACAGCAAACAAGACAAATATTAAAGAATTAAAATAAAATCTACAAAATGTAGAAAGTATAATGTTAATAATTTAATAATCATATGAAAGCCAGGAATGATGGCACATGCCTTTAAAGCCTGGACTCAGGAGGCAGAGGTAGGTGTGTTGCCAAGAGTTGGAAGCCACCCTGAGACTGCAGAGTGAATTCTAAGTCAACCTAGTCTAGAGTAAGACCCTGCCTTGAGAAATCAAATAATAATAATAAAACATATTATATGAGAGTATTTTAAACATTATTTTCTGATATATTTGGCAGGTGACATGATGCTTATTTGGGGAAGTCAAATTTCAGCTATGCCAGAAAGCAAAGAGAATAGCATTTATAAAGTGGCCAGTGTAGCTGGCATACAAAAATGTATGTGTGTTGCTAACTAGACAGTCCTAGATCATGTAATACTTAAAGAAATGTTAAGGATGTTTGAAGTTATTCTGCATGAAATAAAATATTACCAAAGGATATTAAGGAACTGATTGACTTTAGAATTGTTATTTATAAAGAAGGACTAGGCTACAGTATAGACAATTGTCTCCAAGCATATCTTAGAAACAAAACACTAGATGCCATGCTGAAATGTAAAAAAAATAAAAATAAAAAAAGTATTCTATGGTACAATACTATCACATGATCATGGTTAGACTAGATCAGATACTGGTACAAAAACATACAAGTGCGCTCAAGATGGTTGCTCTTGAAAGCCTATATGTGGCTGATAATAGGAGTTAGGCACTATCAAAAGGTGAGTACAAATAAATGAGAGCATTATATGGACTGGAGATGGTAGCACACCACAAACTGATGAGTATAACTAACATGAACCCTTCACCTGAGTTTCTACCTTCCATTCACATAAAGACCTGCTTTAGAGATGAGTGTTAGTGGACATATAGACATGAGACAGGAAGAGGCAAAATAGGAAGGAATGAAAAGTAGTTTAGAAGCAGCAAGAATTAAGCAAACATTTTTAAAATGCAGACAATCTGTAAATGATGATAGAGTTTAGTTTGCCTTGACTATGATCAAGAGCTATGAAAACAAATTGATCCTAGACAACTAATAACTTTACATTGCCCATTTATTCTTTTTCACATTTTTATTTATTATTAGTTTTAACAACAGATTTTGTATGACTACATCATGTGTTGATATCCTCCTTTCTCTCATCCCTGCCCTCATTCTGATGCTCCTCACAGGGAGGTTGCAGTTATTCCCCATGGAATTATGGGGTTGTGGCTTATGAGTTGTGGAAGCAGCAGTCAGTTTTCTTTTCTTTCTTTCTCTCTCTCTTTCTTTCTTTCTTTCTTTCTTTCTTTCTTTCTTTCTTTCTTTCTTTCTTTCTTTCTTTCTTTTTTTCTTTTTGTTTGAGTGGAAGGTATGATGCCTCACCCCGTAGCTCTTACAATCCCTTCCCCCCTTCCACAAAATTCCCTAATCTGTGTTGGGTCATTTTTCAGTCTACTTCAGTGGTGAGCTCATAGGAGCCTCTGAATCTCCAATGTGATAAGTGTTGGATATACTCAGGGTCTGTCTCCTTCACCCTGGTGCTGATTGTTACATTCCCCATAGAAGCAGCACTCTTGCTTGGTTCTCCATGTCCCCCGTAGTTTCAGCTGTGGGTTGGCTGGAGTAGTTTGTCTTTTGGGGACTTCCTACCTTTTGGAAAAGAAGAATAGATTCTCTAATAGAGAGATAAATCATCATAGTTTAAATGGGATAATTATTATTAATTCAGGGATAATTTGATGTATGTAACTCCTCTTTTAGCAAAAGACTAGTGAGAGCTTGACTTTGGAGAGCATAATCTTTGCATCAGTAGAATTTTGATCTGGTTCCCAGTTCCAGATATGGGTTCCTTTACACTGAGCACATCTCTTAGCCAATCAGAAAGCTATTGGTTACCCAACCAAGGCTGTATACCAGCATTGCACTGGAATGTTCACCCTATCAGGGTGTTTGCTTCTGAGTAGCTTGGACCTCTTGTTAAGACAATTGTTGGCCACTTTCCCACAGTAGCTCATTTAGCACTTTTGAGCACTAGATGGGCTAATTGGGAACTGGCTGTCTCCTGGATTCCAGCCAGGTCTCTCTGTGTTAGTAGCATATAGTGTCTTCAGCAAATTTTACCTCACGCAAGTAATCAAGTGCTGTGACAGAAGCCTGTCTTGTTTTGGGGACCTCCTCAGCCTCTCCATTCAACAGTTCATTGTGACTTGCAACCAATTTCTGGTCCTAGTAGTTACAGGCCAGAGGTTTAGATCTTTAGTCCATATCCAAGGATAAAGGGTCCTATGGTACCAGTTCATTTTAAATTTAGTTTTGTGTTGTTTTTCCTCATCTTCACTTTCCCCTTCCCTCAAATCCTTCCACCTCTATTGTGTGTGTCTTGAATTGCATATCAGCTATGAAAGCAACTCCTGCTGGTCCAGATTAGGAAGCACAGATAAGTGATACCATGTGACCTTTGTCTTTCTGTGATTGTGTGAGTTTGCTGAGTATGATCTCTTCCAAGTCTGTCCATTTTTCTTAAAAGTTTATCGTATCATTTTTTGACTGATAAGTATAATTCCATTGTGTAAATGTACCACAACTTCATTGTCCACTCATCCAATGATGGGCACCTGGATTAATTCTAGTTCTTAGCTATAGTGAATTGAACAGGTATAAATGTGGTAGAGCAAATATCTATATAGTGATTCATGGAACATTTAGGATAAATGCCAAGTAAAGGAATAACTGTGTCTATAGGTAAATCTATAGTCATTATTATCAGGAATCTCCATATTAGTTTTATAGTAGTTATACAAGTTTACATTCCCATGAACAGTGGATTAGGGTTCCTCTTTCCTCACATCCTCATCAATATTTGTTGTTATTTAATTTTTTAAATTTTATCTATTTTTATTTGAGAAAGAGAGAGAGAGAGAGAGGCAGATATGGAGAGAATAGACATGGCAGGGTCTTCAGCAACTACAAAACAATTCCAGATATATGTGCACCCTTGTGCATCTGGCTTATGTGGATTCTGGGGAATCAAACCTGGCTTCTTTGACTTTGCAGGCAAGCACCTTAATTGCTAAGCCATCTCTCCAGCTCATTATTTGATTTTTTAATGATTGTCATCCTACTGGAGTAAGGTTGAATCTCACAGTTGTTTTAATTTTAATTTCCCTGAAGGTTAGGGATGTTGGATATTTTCTTAAGTGTGTGTAAGCTATTTGTATTTCTTCCTCTGAGAACTCCCTGTTTGGTACACTGTTCCATTCTTGAAGTCAGTTGTTTCGTATTTTTATTGTTTAGTTTTGAGTTCTTTATGTATTCTAGATACTACCCTTCTGTCAGTGATATAGCTGGAAGACTTATCTCCCATTCAAGGGCCTTTAATTTGGGGGCCATCAGGGACCTCCCTGGCCAATAATTCATTTGAAAGTATCCCTTCCCTAACACTAAAATTCTTCTAGTCTAATTCACCTGTGTGTGCCATTATCCAAAAATGTAGGTTTTCATATGGCTTTTTCATAATATCCTCATGCCTTACTCAATCTCTTCCCCTGAACTCGCTTAGGTCATTCCACCACGAGCAATCTGTTTCATCTATTTACATATATGCAATACCATCTCCTTAACTTTCCCTGTCTTCTC
This sequence comes from Jaculus jaculus, assembly GCF_020740685.1. NCBI lineage: Eukaryota > Metazoa > Chordata > Mammalia > Rodentia > Dipodidae > Jaculus > Jaculus jaculus. Next base: position 112,634,589 of record NC_059104.1, read on the forward strand.
TCTCCCTTACAGCCCTTTTCTAGCATACTGGCCTCTGTTAAAGATTTTTTTTTTTACTCAAACTTACAACCAAGTCTAAACATCTGTAGCTAGGAACAACATATGAGAGGGGACATGGGAAGTTTAGCTTTCTGGGTCTGGGTTACCTGACTTATTATAATCCTTTCCAGATCCATCTATTTTCCTACATAATTTCATCTTTTAAAAAATTATTTATTTACTTTCTTATTTATTTATTTATTTATTTATTTATTTGAGAGTGACAGACAGAGAGAGAAAGAGACAGATAGAGAAGGAGAATGGGCATGCCAGGGCCTCCAGCCATCGCAAATGAACTCCAGACGCATGCACCCCCTTGCACATCTGGCTAATGTGGGTCCTGGGAATCAAACCTTGAGCCAGGGACTTTAGGCTTCATAGGCAAGCACTTAACTACTAATCCATCTTTCTAGCCCTCATTTTTTTTTAACCACTAAATAAAACTCCATTGTATAAATGTCCCACATCTTCATTATCCATTCATTAGTTGAGGGACATCTAGGCTGTTTCCATTTCCTAGCTATTGTGAATAGAGTGGTAATAAACATTGTTGTGCAAGTATCTCCAAGGTAGTGAGAAGTGTCCTTAGGTTTTATGCCTAAGAGTTCTATAGCTGGGTTATATAGCACATATATTTTTCGCTATCTCAGGATCCTGTACACTGATTTCCATGATGGCTGCACCAGATTACATTCCCACCCACAGTGTAGAAGAGTTCCTCTTTATCCACATCCTCCCCAACATTTATTGTCATTTGTTTACTTGATGATAACCATTCTGAGAGGAGATGGAATTTCAATTCAGTTTTAATTTGCATTTCCCTGATGATTAAAGATGTAGAACACTTCATTAGATGGTTATATGCCATCTGTATTTTTTCTATTGAGAAAACTTTATCTTTACTCCATAGCCTTTATTTTAATTGGGTTGTTTGGTTTCTCATTATTTAGTTTTATGAATTCCTTGTATATCCTAGATATTAATCAACTTTCAGATATGTACCTACCTGAGATTTTTCTCCCATTCTCTATGTTGTCCCTTTGCTCTATTCACACTGTTATTTGCCGTAAAACAACCGTCTTAGTGGTAAACCCTACTTCTGAAGACACCATGTGCAGTTGACACATAAAACGGAATGACAGGGCTGGAAGCTGGAAAAGAGTCAGTCCCCAGACAGTCATCACATCTAGTGCCAGAAGGTGCTACATGGGCGACAGGGGGAAAATGGCCAATATTTGTCCAAGCAACTCATGGTCTAACATACTTAGCAGCAAATAATGTATCATGATGCTCACATGGATGTAATAGTGGCACACAGCCATGGTGGGAAACCAACTGCTCTTGATTTGGCTAACTGATCTACTCAGTGGAACATGACCCATAACTGGATCTGGGAAACAAGTCAGAACCATATTCAAACATGAGTCCACTCTCCATTATCAAGCTACCACAAATGGAGGGCTACAAGAGGACCTACACCTATTAAATTTTCTATTAAAAAAATAATGGTTATCCCATTTGTCTCATTCTAACTTTATTCTCCATTGGAGAATTTGCTTCTCTTTTTCAGATAGACACAGATCCTAAGGAAAGAACCACCCATCACACCTCAGAAAGGTCCCAGCTGAAACTAAGAATCATTGGCAAAACAAGCAGGTGTGCTATGTCCTTGGTGAACCAGGTACCAGCATAAGGGTGAAGGAGATCGACAAAGAGAACAATCAACTCCTACCAAATCAGATATCCAGAGACACAGAGGCTCCCAACACCTCATCACTGAAGCAGACCCAAAATGAACCCAACATGGCTCAGGGAAATTTTGTGGAAGAGGGGGAAGAAAGAGTGTCAGAGCCACATGTTAGGTCATGATATGCAGAGGCATTTATCTTACCCATAACTGTGGTCTAACTCCACAATGCATGACCCATATACCTCAACAAGGATGGGCCAAGGAGAGGGGATAGGACATGGATGAGCCTAACAATGCTACCAACTTGACTGTATTCACTGAGTATAAAACTAATTTAAAACAAAATTAACTAATTAAAAAAAAAGAAGAGGGCATTTTCTTCTAAAACCATTTAGATTTACACATAACATTATATGAAATGTATTGTCAAATTGAAAAAAAAAAAACAAACCTGTAATTTCATGAAGTCCCAGTGGTCAATTAGTGCTTTTATTTACTGAGGAACTGGAAAGTCATAGTGTATGCCAATATGTTGAAGGTTTTACCCTACTTTTCCCCAGAGTTTCAGGTCTGATATTAAGACCTTTGATCCATTTCAACTTGATTCTTGTTCTTGGGGAGAGATAAGTATCTATTTTTATACTTCTACATGTTGATATCCTGTTTCCCCAGCAACATTTATTAAAGAGGCTATCTTTTCTCCAATGACTATTTTTTTTTTGTTGAAAATTAGACAGGTAGCTGCCTGGATTTACATTTGTGTCCTCTATTCTATTCCATTGATCTAAGCATCTGTCTTTGTGCCATTACCGTGCTGTTTTTGTTACTATAGCTTTGTACTATAGCTTAAAATTGGGTTTGGTGATACTGCCAGACTTTTTGTTGTTCAAAATTGTTTTGGCTATTCAAGGATTTTTGTGCTTCTAAATGTATTTTAGGATTGTTTTTTCTATTTACATGAAGAATACCATTAAAATTTTAATGGGGATTGCATTAAATGTATAGATTGCTTTTGATAAGATTGACATTTTCTTAATATTGGTTCTTCCAATGCACAAATAATAGGATATCTTTCCATTTTCCAGTGTCTTCTGCTATTTCTCACTTAAGTGTGTTAAAGTTTTCATTTCCTTGTGTACCAAAGGTTTTGGTATACTATGTTCTCATTATCACAGAGACAGATTTCCTAAGCACATTAAAACAAGCTTTCTTTGCCACAATTCATTTTTACATTAATTATAAGGTATAGCAAAAATTATTCCACATATTTTATAAAGGACTTTCTCATCATTTTCTAAACACCATTATTATAAATGTACCAGTGAAATATTTTTTTACAATGATTCATTGTTTGACATTATAATATTATAAAATATTTAAATTTATGCTAGATGTAAATGTTAAGAATTACTGCACAAATAAGTACTTTATTTCTCATAGGATAAACTACATTCCCCAAGGAAGAAGGTGGTTGTTTTGTTTTGTTTTCTCTCTCCTGCCTGTTAACAATATCCATTTATCAGAATTGAGTCAAGAATAAGTTACTCTGGCATTTTGGCAAGATGATGCTGAAAGAGAAGAAACAAGCTTATGCTCCTCCCAAAGGTGAAGCCAAAGCAAAGGTTTTGAATGCCAAGAAGGCAGTGCTAAGAGATGTCTGCAGCCACACAAGATTCACATATCACCCACCTTCTCATTACTCAAGATACTGTGCCTCCAATGGAAGCCTAAATACCATCAGAAAAGCACTGCCAGGAGAAACAAGCTAGACCAATATATGCCCTCATCAGGTTCACCCTACCACCTAGTTGGTCATGAAGATAGATGGCATCAACACACTTGTGTTTATTATGGACCTCAAGGCTAACAAGAACCAGATTGAGCATCCTGTGAAGAAATGCTCGAACACTGATTAGGCCTATGCCAATACACTGATCAGGCCTGATGGAGAGAAGAAAGCATGTGCTTGGCTGACTCCAGATTTATGGTGCTTCAAATTTTTCCAACAATTTGGGATCATCTAAAGGGTATCCAACTGGTTACTTCTAAATACACTTTTTTTCACTATAAAAAAATCAACTTTTGTATGCATGAAAATAAAACTCAATTACCTCCAAAGAGTTTGTAAAACTTACATGACAGTTGACAAGGAAATATGGAATTCATGTATTAAAATTTCTCCCCTCTGAACTTTGGTTCATAATATTCATAAAATGCCAATTTCATTATTAAGAACCATAATTTATACCATAGATATATACTTGGTCAACTCTATTATTGGTAGCATTACTTATCTAAACATTAGCATTTCCTTTTTAAATTTCAATATTAGAGCTCAGAATAAGATACTTTAAAGTATAGAACATTGATAAGAAGATGGGAAGTAATTCATAAAAAAGATCTCTCTAATCTCCACCCTTCTTTTATAGGTATGAATGAGGCTTACGGGGGCACTTACTGAGATGCACAGGTTCTTGTATCTTACAACAAAGAACTGGACCAGGGACACATGGATAGAGGAAGAATACAGACAGTTTATTAAGAAAGAGAAGAAATGGCACCTCTATGAATGGAAGTTGGCTAGAAGTCCAATATATATTCAAGGTTCAAAAGCTTCCTGCCAAAAGATTCCCAAATCTTTTATTATTCTTATAATAATAATTATTATTAAGATCATATTTTGTATGGATACATTATGTGCTTTTAACATCTCCCTCCTACCTTCCCCTGTTTTGCAGGGGTCTATCCTCAATATAGTTTCTGGTATTCCCCATGTGATTGTGGGTTATCTCCTGAGGGACCATCTGTCAGTTATTTGGGGGAAGCAATGCCTCTGGGCATGACATACCAACATGTGGCTCTTACAATCTATCTATCCCTTCTTCTGCAAACTTCACTGAGCCTTGGTTGGGTGTGTATTAAATCTACTACAGTGATGAGCTCTCAGGAGCCTCTGGATCTCTGCTTTGGTATGCCTCATTGTGGAAACAGCACTCTTGCTCTTCATTTCCTCTGTGGTTTCACCTGGGCCTTGACTGAAATGCGAGGGTTGGTTTATCTCTTTGAGTCTCACTATCTTCTGAAAAATATAAACAGATTCTCCAATGGAGAGTGAAGTCAGCATAGATTAATTGGATAAACTTGACACTGGAGATCATAATGTTTGTTTCCAAAGGATTCAGACCTGGTTCCCAGTTCCATGCATGGGTCCCTTTCCACAGAGTGCATCCCTTATGCAATCAGAAGGCCATTGGTTACCCACCAAGGCTGTATGCCACCATCACATTGTGTGTGCTTCTTGTCAGGCTGTTTACTTCTGAGTAGCTTAGACTGTCTCACACCATTGGTGGCTACTTTCCCTCAGTAGCTCATGTAAACTTTTCAGCTAGATGGACTATCTGTCTGGGCAGTGGCTCTCTTCTGGATTCCAGCCAGATATCTCTGTGTTCTGTGTTGGCAGGATATAGTGTCTCTAGCAATAAGGTCTTACATTTTCCCTCATGTAGGTAATCAAGTGCTTTGTCCAATGCCTGTCTTGTTTTGGGGACCTCATAGGTCTTTCCAATCAAGAACAGTTTATAGGTCATTTCCATAATATTACCTTCTGCATCCATACATTTTTGAGCTCTTCTTGATTGTGAAGAGCTTTTACCACTGAGTAGGGGTTGGGGTTGGAAACAATAAGAGACCCAGAATTTCCATCCCAGATGCAGAAGAGAAGTTTTATAACACACAAAAAGTATTTTTTTATGTTTATAAATGGGTGAGAAATGCTGTTTCTGTGTGGTGGTTTGATTCAGGTGTCCCCCATAAACTTAGGTGTTCTGAATGCTAGGTTCCCAGCTGATGGAAATTTGGGGACTAACAACTCCTTGAGGGAGAGTATTGTTGGGGGTGGGCTTATGGATGTTTGGCACACTATCCTATTGCTATTGCCCATCTTATGTTGTGAGGAAGTGATGTCCACCTTCTGCTTATGCCATCATTTTCCCTGCCATCATGGAGCTTCCCTCATCGAGTCTGTAAGCCAGAATAAACCACCTTTTTTTTTTTTTTTTCCCGCACAAGCTGTTTTTGGTTGGATGATTTCTACCAGCAACGTGAACCTGACTGCTAAAGTAAAGTGGTACCAAGGAGTGGGGTTGCTGTTAGACACATGACTGTGTGGCTTTGGCCTTTTGGAGCTGATTTTAAAGAGGAATGTGGAAGGATTTGAAACCTTGGCCTAAGAGACACCTGGTAGTGCTGTAAGTACAGCTTGATGGACTATTCTGGTCAGAGTTGAAAGACCTGAATGCAGTAAGAACTGTGAACTATTAGGTTTGGCTTAAAGGTGATAAAGAGCTTTGCTTAGACTGGGGTAAAGTCAGTTTGAGAGACCTGCTGTTATGCCCATGCCCTGAGAAATTGTGCAGGGTTGCACTGCGTAGAAATGGACTGGTGTGAGCAGAGGGATATGGCACAGAAAAAAATTGAAATATTTGGGCCTAAACTGTTGCTAATTAACCTGCAAATTATTTGAGACATTACAACCATTGATATTGGGCTGGCTGACCTTCACTGGGGCAATAGGGAGAGTGTAGATTCTTTTGAAGGGGTCTGAGTGCTCAAGGAGTGGACTGTTCCTCAAAGTCTGCTTTATTCCCCCCCCCCCATTTAACAAATTGACACCCTACCTGGTATTGCGGAGTATGAGAAATGCAGGAAAGAGAGGATCATTGAGTTTGCAACACGGTCTTGTGTTTTGGAAATGGCTATGGGCAGTGTGAAGCAGGTTTGCTGGATGTCTGCAAGGAGACCAAAAGGACCTGAGAGGATGAACAGTGGATTGCAGTGGAGACCCAGTGGAGATGCATGAGATGGCTGCTAAAGAAAGCTACCAGCCCCAGTGAAGTTTTCCAGGACTCTGAGTAGCCTAGCTGGAGGGGTGGAATTGGAATACCAGAGACTTATTACTGATTAGAATTATCAAACTTGGAGACTTGTTATTGGCTAGAGCTGTTGGATTTGGAGCTACAGAGTTTGATGTTTGCCCTGGTTGTTTTAAATCTTGCATTGGTTGAGTGTTTGTTTGCTATGTCCAATGCCATCTTCTGCAGTGTGAATGTTTATTCTGTGCCATTATGGGTTTTTTGAGGTTATTTTTGGTATTATGGCTGAATTAAAAGATCTGGGACTGTGGGGATGTATGAACATCATTGGCATTGATAAAAAACTATGGGGAGTTTTAAAGTTGGATGAATGCATTGTGTTTTACATCATGTATGGTTATCAGTTTATGGTGGCTGGGGCAGAATGTGGTGGTATGATTCAGGTGCCCCACATAAACTTAGGTGTTCCGAATGCTAGGTTCCCAGCCTGGAGATTTTGGAATAAATGCCTGCTGGGGATGGTGTATTGTTGGGGGTGAGCTTATGGATGTTATAGCCAGTTTTCCCTTGCCAGTATTTGGCAATCTTTCCTATTGCTATGGTCCACCTTACGTTGGCTAGGGGTTGATATCCACCCTCTGTTCATGCCAACGTTTTCTCCTGCCATCGTGGAGCTTCCCCTCGTGCCTGTAAGCTAAAAAGAACCTTTTTTCCTGCAAGATGCTTTTGGCTAGGTGATTTCAACCAACAATGAGAACCTGACCACAGCATTCTGTCTTTATGAGTTTGAAATGGTTACCTTAGATTAGAAGCTGAGAGCATGACCTATCATCCTGACTCACCCAGAGTGGTTTTTATAAAAGTAGAATAAGTAGAGAGGGTGGAGAAAGCAGAAAAGAAACTGATGTGTACTTGCCAATCATTCTAAGACTTAGGAGATGAAATGATTTAAGCTCATTTCAGTGTGCATGCATCATACAGTTATAATAAACAGGACCATATATATCACAAACATATGTCATGAAGTAATTACTGTGACCCATCAAAATTAGTTTTGATGTTTACATATGTGAAAAAATGCCTATTTGTCTTGAGACACATAGAAAATTATAACTTGTACTCTTTTGGAGAACATATACTGGAATCAGTAAGATAATATATGTTGTGTAGTATGCAGGTTAAATAGTGTAATTCCAATTGTGCCTTTCCACATTTCCTTTTATATCATCACAATGTAACAAACTCTTCAGAGGATAATGAAAAATATTTTTGGTTTAAAGGAATATCATCCTGCCACCATACACAGCCTAAAAGGGGAACTATATAGGAATAAATGATTGTCATAGGGTCTAAGAGAAAAGGTCAGAACAAAATGCAGTGGCAGCTTAGTGAAAGTCATAACCTAATTCATCTGATATGGTTGAATGCAGGAAAGTTTTTGACAGAGATCCTGCCTTTACTTTCAGAGGCTCAGTCACTCTACCTGCCTAACAAAGCTACCTGACTCCTTCTCACTAGCAGAGAAGATTCTGAAACAGATTCCTCTCATAAGAGGTAACAGCTCTATGTACAATCCAGACTGCATCTTTTCCTTATATTTATACAGTGTCAATATCCCTACAGCTGAAGTCTTCCATGTCAGTGCCTTAAAGCATTCTTCCCCCCATCACTTCTTCTAGAACCATGTAATAATGCTTAGAACTATCAACCATTTTTGAGCCTTAAATGGGTATTGAGCAATCAGTAAATAGGATGCTATCAGGCAAAAAAAAAAAAAAAAAAAAAAAAAAAAGGAGAAAGAACATTCCAAGAGTAGATGATTCTAGTATAGACACATGCATGGGCATGGTGCCTGAAAACTATAGGTTCTTGTTTGAAATCAAATCATGTTAATAACTTAATTATAACATAAAAGTATTAGATGACCTTTAGTTACTGGAGGGTTTTTGGTAAGGGATTGCATAATGGAGTCTCTCTTCACAAGCCCATAAGGAAGCAGAAGATACTAGAAAGATTTCTACACAAATTCCAACATTCCAAAGGAAACATCAAAATTTGGAAAATGGATGGACTTAGAACAGATCAAGTTCAGAAAACACACACAATAACAGAAAGACAAATGTCACCTGATCTCACTCATCTGTGGTTGCTAACCTGGATTAGCTTGAGTTGTTGGCATAACAGATAGGCAACTTGAGGCTAAGACAATAGGGATGGAAAGGTTTGAGGGAAAGGGGAAGTGGAGGGTTGGGGAAATAAACACAAAGCTAGATCCAAAATGAACTGGTACCATAGAAATCTTTCTCCTTGATGGTATACTAAAAGATATCATCCTCAGTAGGAATATACAGGGAACATCTAAAAAGAAGGACTCTGGAGAGGGTGGGATGAAACCTAACCTTAAAATAATGGCTCTGAACTATAAATTACAGCACCAGAAATAAGTGTTACCCACATTAAACTGCTGATCAGAGAGACCTACGGGGTCCCTCAAAATTAGACAAGCTTCTTTCAAAGCACTTGATTAAGACCCTGAGGTAAAAGAAAAGACCTTATTGTCAAAGACACCATATGCTGCCTATACAGAACACTGAGAGAACTGACTGAAATCCAGAAAGAGCCAGTCCCCAGATACTTGGCCTATCTAGCTGGAAAGCTCTACATGAGATATGGGGGAAATGTGCTCATCAATGGTGTGAGCAAGCAGCAATCCAAGATACTCAGAAACAAATAGTCTCAAAAGAAATACACACCAGTGCAATATTGCCACACAGCCTTGGTGGGTAACCAATGGCTTTCTGATTGGCTAAGAGATCCACTCAGTGAAAAGGAAGCCATATCTGGTACTGGGAACCAGGTCTGAATCCTAATGGATAAAGCTGATCCAATATAACCTATGCTGGCTTCATTCTCCATTGGAAAATATGTTTTTTTTTTTTTTTCATAAGTTAGTGAGGCCCAAGGAGATACATCCCTCAAGGCCCTGGCAAAACCACAGAGGGATTGGGGAGCTAAGTAAGAGTGCAACTCCCATGATGAGCCTGATAATCACCACCCGGGTGAAGGAGACAGACACTGAGGAGACTCAACACATCCCATAGCAGAAATCCCGATGCCCCTAAGAGATCATCACTGAAATAGACTTAAAATACACACATTAAGGCTCAGAGAATTTTGTGGAAGAAGAGCAGGAAGATTGTAAGAGTGTGTGGTAGTTTAAATGGACAGCTCCCAATAATTTCAGGATGTTATTAAAGTTTTCAATTTAGATCTACAGGTACCTGGCTGGAGGAGGTGTTTTCTGGGTCCAACCCTAAGGTGTGGTGGTGGATTTGGAATTCCAGTCTGAAGGTATGCAAAGTGTCTGAGTTCTGCCTGGAGCTTCTGCCATTATGGAATTGCCCCGCTATCTTCAATAAATTCCTTCCTTCATAACTGATGTTCATCTCAGTAACCTGAACCTGTTTGTTACAAAGCCGCAGCTTAGATGTCATGTCTAGAGGCACTGCCTCCCACCCTCCAATAGCTGACTGTTGTTCCTATAGTGCATAACCCACAAACCCATGGAGAATACCAGCAACCCTACTGAGGAAGGCTTCCTGCAGCATGTGAGCAGGGAGGAGGAACAAACTGTGACCAACACATAAGGTAGCCATTCAAATGATGTTCTTACTATTTAAAAAATCTGCAAACTTAATAACTCTTTAGCATTATAAGCAAATGTCATATGGGGTAGCATTTATCATTTATAGCCTCGTGTATCAAATATGATGAAGGTTATCTCAATAGTGATTTGAATACTTTGTAATTTTTCTCTGTAAAAAATACAAGTTTGTATAAGTCTCATTAATTCCAATAAACGTGTTTAACACTGAAAAAAAAAAAATAAAGAGGCCTGAACTTGAATGATTGCACTATGTATCAACAGATGAAGATTTCAGTGTAGAAGCTTTAGAATAGAGAGCATTGGCAAGAGTCAGAAATAAGGGGAAATGTCAAATTGAATTGTTGGTTTTTCTAACAATTATTACAGGGTGCTAGAGAAGGGAAAGGGAGAAGAATGTTTTTTAGCTGTTGACATGAGAGACTGGCTGTTGGGACATTGGCACAGTATGTATCAGAGAAACAGATGCAGTCTGGATTATACACAAAGCTGTGAAATCCTATAAGAGGAGTCTATTGCAGCCTCTTTTCAGTTGGGATCATATTATCTTCCCCAGTTATATTCATCACAGTATGTGCAGGTACACACTTATTGTATGGCTTCAGCCCTAGTGCTGTTGAATGGCTAGAGCAGAAAGACACAAAAGACACACTAGAAATTACTTCTTAAAACAATTTTTATTGCAGAGTTTGTGAAGGGGGAGCATTGATGAACTCTCCATTCATCTACTGATAATTTAACCCAGTGCTGAAGCTCTGGGGAGCAAGAGTAGCAGGGCTTGTGAGCTGTGTAGAAGTCATAGAGCGTGGCAGATCTATGTTAAACTGCAGTCAGTAAGTTGTTGCCCACTAACCAAGTGCTATGTAGACTGTGGTGCTCTCCCAACTGCCAAACATATTTCTTTCACATGTTGAGCACTGATCACTGTGATTTGTTTCTAGTCCCCACCCATTGCATGGATGCATCATGCTCTTTCATATTCTTTAAGTCTTAAGATATTTTTTTATAAATGTACCAGATCCTTTACCCACTGTAAATGCACTCCAGATGCTTGCTGCACCTGTGCATATGGCTTATGTGGGTACTGGGGAATTCAACCTAGGTCCTTAAGCTTCACAGGGAAGAACTTTAACCACTAAGCCATGTCTCCAACACTGGTGTTTTGATTTTGACCTTGCTTCTCTGACTTGGTGCATTTGAAATTCATACCATGTTTCTTTGTTCTTACCAAAATAATTCCTATCTGCATACCCATAGATTTAAATTTTGCCTTCACCTTCATAGAAGGCCATCATACACCACAACAGTACCCTACTCTGACTCACCTCCCAGCTGCTTGTGGCACTCCTTCCAATAAACTAGAAAGATAGGATATGGACACATGCATGTTGGCTCTTAGAGCCACAGTTTCCCATGGTTGACTAACATTTTATTTCACTTTTCATACTGTCTCTCAGAATATCTAGCTCTACTCCTTATTTTTGATAACACATTTTTAGAAAAAGCAATATGCTTCATTAAAAGGAATTATCTATAGAGATCATACGGATTGAGAGAAACTTGCCCACTTAGAGGAAAGCATGCTAAGTAACCTTAATAAAAATGTGACTATCAAATTCAGAGTCTGATTTGGTATGGTGATATCATCGGAGTTTTCCTGTGTACTTATGCCTTATGGCTAGATTAAGAAATGTTACTGATCACCCATATAATGCATAGTATTACTTTGTCTTGTGAAAATAAGACTTTTTCCTTAACTTCTCTCAGTGTATACAATTTTTAGGCCTCCTACTTTTTAAACCTTTTGGACAACTTTTATTTTCAATTTAATAGCATATTCATCATTTATTCAACATTTGATATGTTATTTGTTTTTATTTGAATAACATTAGTTGTACATATATAAATTATTTTAAAATTCGTATGTTTTAAGAATCATTGTTCCTATGGTTCGAATGAAATAACTGAATTCATAAAGGTTTATGCTAAAAAAAAAGCATGCAATAGTTCATCTAAAATTCTACTCCTTGACAATGGCTTTTTCCCCTCCTGTCTTTTCTCTCATCATTTGTCATCCTCCATTATACCATATATTTACTTAGTTATCCTATTTTGTGCATTTTAAGCATATAGAAAATGAACACCATGGGGCATAGAGGTCTCTCTGTTTTGTTGTTGTATCCAGAACTGAAAAGCAATGATTGGCATGATAGGAACTCAAAATATATTTATTGGATGAGTGAATCAAAGATTGAAAAAAAATGTCTTCTTGTTAACATTAGATGTTTGAAATTATTGAATAAAGGTTTTCAAGGAATAGCTAACATTTATTTGGCACTTACCAAAGCCAAACAATTCTGCATACATGTCCACATTATTGAATTTATTGCAGAGAGTAAAATAAAATCATGTCCCAGATGAGACTTCTTGCACTTAAATCAAAGTTCACTCATAAAACTCTTTGCTCTTAGGAATGTTATAAATCCTTTGTAGCCTCCAGGTATTAATTGTATTAAAAAGTAATAGCAATACTACTTATTAATAAACCTTCTGAAAGGATAAAATTACCTCTGGTGATTGCTTAATGAAGTTATGCTAACTTGAAGCACTTGTAATCCTTCTGGAACCCAAGGTACTATGTGGAAAGATTGTCTCCACTTTACACCCAAGGAATGTGAAATACAGTGAGATTATAAAGCAAGAGAAGATTTCATGACCATTTGTAACCTCAGACCACTGTAAAAAAAATCACTTATATTCCTAAATTTAACATGTTCACACTTGGAAAATAACTTAAAAAATAGGAGAAAATGTGGTATGTTACTAGGATTTAAATGTTGAGTTGAGTAGGAAAGTCCAGTGTTGTGCCATTTGTAAGCTCTGGTGGGTTAATGCTGGCTGTTTTTTGGTGTTTTTCGGATGGCAGTAGTTTCTCATTATGAATGGGCACCAGCTTCTACTGACATTGATGGCACTTCCCCCTGGATTTATAAGCATGCATTCTCATGTGGACACAAAGATGCAGAATAAGAAAGTCAGAGACAGTGGGAGTTGAGAGAGACAAAATAATAAAGCTGTATTCTCAGGAGAAAGGAAATCTCTTAGATATGTTTGCTGGAAACCTATAGCATATATAATGACTCATAAATACATCTGACTATTCTCATTTCCTTTCTCCCAAATAGTGTCATAGGGTGAGCTCTTACTTTCAAAAAGAAATGGGTGCAGGAAATTGAATAGTATATATTATATAGTTATAGTAGAGACCATGCAATATTTTTGCAAAATTTTCATAAAGTATTTTGTGAAATATTCCTTGCATCATTTTCCTATAATTTTCTAATCAACCAAAATGTTAACATGGAACAATATTTTCATCAGAATCAGCTATTGATTAATTTTTTTTCTTTGGACAAGTTTCAATCAAATCTTAGATGAGAGTTTTAGTAATGTTTGTGCTTTGTCACTGATGCATGTGCTCTACTAATCATTATGATGGATGACCTGTCGAAAACCATTCAAATACAGCACTTAGGTGAGGAGGCATTTTTGCCTGAAAGAAAAGTCAAGCAATCTGTAACACATCAACATGTATTTGCTTATGTAACTTAGGTAACAACTGTTTGTGTGTCTAGTAACATATGTGCATATGCAGGTAGATGTGTATGCTAGTTTAAATTTCTGCACATGTAATTCTATACTATGTCTTTTGGGAAACATTGTTTTTTGTAAATATAATTATTAAAAATCTCAATCTCAATAAAGAGTAATCCTATTAAGCAAGAGGGTAATCCCAGTGTCAGGAGTGGGATACCTCTCAGTGAGTTTTGATAAGAGAGACTGATGAGGGCCCCAAAACCAAGGCTCTTAGTTGCCTACCAGAACTAGATGGTAAGATGTTACTGATGGAGGTGCCATATGATCCATTTGTAAGACACTAAGGAATCAAACTGGAACTGATATGGAAACTTTCTTCTTGCTGGCTAGCTGTCACAGTACTGGAAAGCCCTCTTCAGGCCCTGTGAGCTGCACAACTCACAAGCCAGGCAAAAGATGCCAACTAGCAAAATGGTGACTTGGTTGCTATATGGGTAACCAAATGTTTTCTGATTGGATTTTAGACCTGCTTTATCATATGACATTAATTCCTGATACTGAAAACCTAGTCAAAAATCCTAGGTCCAGCAGGGTAATAAACCCAAGAGGCAATACTACTACTGCTTTATGAGTAAATGGATATGCTGTGCCAATCACAAGGCCTCTAAATATTTATGTTTATACCCATACATTAGTGCTGCTCTCAACTTTGGTCAATGAAGCTGCTGTTGCTTCTTTTTATTTCATTTGGTGGTGACTACTGGAGAAAGTCAAAATTCATCAAAGCACTTAGAAGTGACAGTTGAGTGTTGGGGAATAAAGGAGGTTCCTCTATCATACCCTCCAAGGCTTAGGGAACATTTTAGAAGAGAGGCACAAAGAATCTACATAACAAGGTGATGAAAGAAGAGGTGCCATAAACTACTCCTAGAATGACCACATCATTTCAATATTCTTATTTAAGAATGGTAAATCCGACCATCCATCAGATTTAACATATAATTTATCCTGACATGGAAGGTGCACCTGACACTTCCGATTCAAGCCTATCTACCAGGCTAATTTGTCCGGTACTGACCTGTGTAATCCCTGTTACCTTTGGGATGATTTTGGTCTCAGTTATGCTGCGCTCCTGCTTGGGTCCCTCTTTGCTACACTGTGGGTTCAGGTAGGTTGGCTGGGTCACTACTCTGGTCGCTGGTGCTGGGTGCTGTGTGCTCCCTTCCCCAGGTCTCTACTGCTTACTGGGCTTGAGCTGGCAGTGGGCGAAGGGAGGCTGTGGATGGTGGTTCTAGTTCTCCCACTGTTCCGCATGATACTCTACTTCATGAGCTGCTCTTTCATTGGTCATTGCATTCCTCCTTTCACTTTTCTTGAGTTTGCAAGGAGCTGCAGTGTGAGTGGCGAATCCCTCACCTGGCTTTTCATGCGGTTCCAGCAGAGACTTGCAGCTGTGACCCCGCCGACCTGGTGCTGGCACTGCTGGAGCTGCTTCTGGCTGCCTATGTAGACGCTAGATGCTCTGGATCGCTCCTACTTCTCTGCTGCAGTTGGTAATTTCTTATGCACCTCTCTTTTTAATAGAAGAGTGTATTTTGCTGTGTTTTTGTATTGTTCTTTCTTCCTTTCTTTCTTTCTTTCTTTCTTTCTTTCTTTCTTTCTTTCTTTCTTTCTTTCTTTCTTTCTTTCTTTCTTTCTTTCTTTCTTTTTTTTTTCCTCCCCTAGACTGCTTTGGCATAGTTTCTATACTGCCATCTTAACTGGAAGTCCTCCATTTCAATATTCTGAACTGCATAATGGGGACAACTTAATAGATCTAATTTTCTGTTTTATCTTCTGGAAAAGCATATTAATATTACAAAGAGTAGGTAATGGACATAAAGAAGAAGTGAAGACAACTTGGAAGGATATTATTAGGAATCATGATAGAATCCAAAACTGGGAAATATTTAGAAATAATTAAACCAAGGAGATTGTGAAAATACTAAATATGTGTCAACAAAGTTGATAAAGGTAAAGAGAATGTAATGTTATGATTATAAATTCAATAGGCAGATCGCCATTGGGAGGCATAAGTGTTGATAATATTTCCATAGAATGGAAGGTATATTAGTTTCTTTTCTCATTTCTAAGACAAAGTTCCTATCAGAAGCAAATAATTAAGAAGTTTATTTTCACTTACAGTTTATGGGTACAGTTATTCATGGTAGGTAAGGTCTGATGGCAAGAGGTTGAGGCACCTGAGAGTCTGCAGTTAGGAAGTGGAGACAGCTCACTTGGTCCTCTTGAATTCAGGTCAGAACCTCAGCTAATTGGACAGCAAGACTCACAGTCAGGGTGATATTCTTACCTCAGTTAATTTCATATAGAAAATCTCTCACTGTCTTCTAGGGTGACTCTAGATCCATTCAAGTTAACAATCACCAAAGGGAAGTTAGAGGGGAATTTAATTGTTAGAGAAGCAGTTTAATTTGGTAGCATCCAATATTATGATAGAGATGTTACAAGAATACAATTTACAGAGGGAAGTTGTTAATGACCTCCGATTTATTCCACTTTCCACTGGAGTAACTATTGTTCTATTTTCATGCCAATGAAAAATATAAAACTCATTTATGCTTACTTATACAATATGACATATAAAATATTCTTTTAAACAATGTCTATCTGATATGCTTTTCATTTACAGTCTTGAGTGGACAGAATATTGAGTCAACTAGACCTTTTGTTTTCAGTGGACAAAGGTACTAATTGGTAGTATATTTACACAAGGTATATATGTTGTTGCATACATTATGCATTCATTACTATGCCCACTGAAAATATCATAATAGTTCTAAATGTAGAAGATGATTTGCCATAGTTTCAAGTCCTAATGACTTAGAAATGTTTCCACATCTTCTTATAAAAACAGCATTAGCCTTGCCACCTACCAGGCATGAGTTAAAGGAGGTGAATTATTAAAGCAGGGGAAGATAAAATTCAATCAAAGTAGGATTTGTGTTTTCTCTTTTGCCTCTCTTCTTTGTAAGTATATTAAGGAGTCTTTAATATGGCAGATTTTGACAGTGGTGTATATGTGAAATAAGGTGAGAACTGACTGGAAAATGCAATCTGCTCACTTATTACTCTGCACACTAATTTGGGTACTTAATTAGGGTATTACCACTTTCCTTCCTGTGGAGAATATAACTTACTATATAAAGTAACTTATGAATTGTTTTCATTAAATATGAGTTACTTTGCCTGTAAATAGATTTTCTTTAATAAAATGATATCAGAACCCCAAAATATAGAAGCCAATTTTTTAACCAAGCACAAAGAATGGATATGGTCTATTTATAGATTTATTCATGATCAGGAATTGTTCATTTGAAGTTTAATTTTTACAAACTGGATAAAAAGCATGAAGATGACTTTTTCATATTTGGAATAGGAGCAGTCACCAAATAAAGCCAGATTGCTTGTCATTTACCAAATTAGAAAAATATTATTTAATTCAAGGAACATTGAGCAATTGCATTCCATATTCCTTTTTCAAGGGATACTTTGGCAAGTCAAGTTATTACTACTTGTACAAAACAGTATGTTAGTATAAAAATAAACTTGGGTGTTTCCATTGAAAGGAAATGAATTTGCAGTTGATTTTATGCTTATTTTTGCATTTTCATTCATTTTATTGAAGAATAGTATCATAAAATAGCATGCCTAGAATGATAGCATTCCACTTGCACACAAGATGGAAATACTGTGAATTAATTGATACAATTATGCTTCTAAGACATTGCTTTGGAATTGGCAAATCCCAGCTCATAAATGGCTTGAAATTATTGATCCAGAAATCTGCTCAGCTTCCATCACAAGAGACAAAAGAAATGCACCTCATTTTGAAATCAAAACATTTTCTTATGTTCCACATAAAGCTTAACCTTTAAGCAGTATAATAGACCACTGTGGGAAGCTTTATTCAGAAATGCATAAAATCAGTGCATTTTTATCTAAATGGTGTTTATGAGCTCTCAGTCAGTCTGAGTGTACATCTGGGTAGGCTATTAGAAAAAAGTCACAGTGTCTAATGGGCAACTGCTTTCCCCAGCTCCAGAAACCACAGTAAATCCAGTTAGAAATCAATTGAGAACAACTCTAATTTCTAGCATTGCATAGAGGGATCAGGGAAATGAAATAACTAGAGACTCATATTTAGGTGAGTGAATTAGAAAGGTTAAGTTTAGATAAGATTTAGATTTAACAGTTCTTTTCACATAGGCTGAATCTTATCACAGGATCTCAGAATTCTTTCAGCAGCCCTCACAACTTCACTGCAGCTATTTTAGCAATAGGCTATGTGCAGATATAAAGGTCTGTTACAGCCAAGGAGCCTTATGGCAAGAAATCAGGGAGACTGCAAAGTTCATTGTTCTCTGCTAGTATTTTGATTAAGGTTACAAATATAAAGTCCTGTTTCAGTTAAAATTTTGTAGCATTTGCTGTTGTTCTGGGGGAAGGTGATAGCAATATGTATGTTAGTCCACAGTTTTCTGTGACCATCGAACTAGCCCATCCTAAATACAAAATAATATTTGTTAAAGCGAGAAGATGGCAAAAATCTCATCCTGAAGATTCCCCTGCAGAGAGATCTACACTTTCATAATGGGTAAGAGCTCAGGGGCTGCATTATGGAAGGTTCCCTGATTTAGCTGGTAGCATTTCTTTCAAGAAAATAATAGCTATAATATCTCAGTAGAGTTTACTACTCCAGAAGGCATGCTAGGTAGCTAAGCAATGTTGGCACCTCAACCTTCATCAACTTTAGTTAAGGCTCATATGAAGGCATTTGAAACCTCACAAACATGTGGGAATGGCTGCTCCTTAAGTCAACTTAAAATAATAAATAGCAACCACTTGTTATATTGCATACCTGTAATCCCAACCCTCCAGAGACAGAGGCGGGAAGAGCCCCACAAATTCTAGGCTAGTCCCAATTACATAGCAGGTTCTAGGCCAGCCAGGTATCCTAGAGAGACACTGTCTCAGAAATAAAATAAAGCAATTTAATTAGATTAAAAAGTATGATGCTAGTGTGATAGAAGGAAGAAACAGCTGAGGTCACAATTACAGAAACTCAAAAAATGAAAACTAGGGCTGGAGAGATGGCTTAGCAGTTAAGCGCTCGCCTGTGAAGCCTAAGGACCCCGGTTCGAGGCTCGGTTCTCCAGGTCCCACGTTAGCCAGATGCACAAGGGGGCACACGCGTCTGGAGTTCGTTTGCAGAGGCTGGAAGCCCTGGCGCGCCCATTCTCTCTCTCTCTCTATCTGTCTTTCTCTCTGTGTCTGTCACTCTCAAATTAAAAAAAAAAAAAGAAAAAGAAAACTAAATGAAATTGAATCTAATTAATTGCATAGGCTGCCTAGAGCACTAACTTCTGAACTGAAATACAGTACCAAGATCACCTGGGCACTTTTCAATATTATTAATAGCCTATGTCCTTCTACCAGCAGTTCTGCATTGGTTGTCTGAGAAGGAACTCATCCAGCAGTAATAAATTTTACAATCTTTCCAAGTAAAAGCTTTAATTCTGTGTGGTCGCTTCTCCTACAGAGCATGAACTAGAGAACATTTGTGTGGGTGATGTGTTAGGGAAAAGGAACATATTTTCCTAGGACGTTATAATTATTCATAAATGCCTGTTGGGATCTTTGATGATTTTTTATAGGCAGATCTCATGTATTCATTGTGGATTCAGTTATTTCAGACATTTTGTGCCTACAATTATTATTTTGTGTATTGAGCATAATTTTACATTCCACCTCACTATGTCTTTGTGTCTTATATGCCTATTATATTTTTTTCTTGTATTTTAAGAGGGTAAATTACATTAAATTTGGTTAGCAATTGATATGGTTGAATTTAGTTTTCTTTTCCAATGCATTGTTTCCTCATACTTATTTGTTCTTTCCTAGCTTATTTTAATTAACTAGTTTTGTTTTTGTTGGATGTGGGGATAGTTTTGAGGTACTTTTTTTTCTGAACCTAAGACTCTGGGATAGAGGTACTGTTTTGTTTGTTTTCCATATCCCCACATTGTCCAGTATGTTTAATGATCTTTTAGCTTTCATATGTTTTCATTAAAAGCCTACTGTTATAAAAGTGGTTTCTTGTAGGTGGTGTGATATTTCCCTCTGTGTACTTTTAGTGTTTTGTTTTTTTTTTAATGTCTAGCTACCAAGTGTGGTATGCCAATAAATAATGTTTTTTTGTTAGTTCTTTTTTTTTTTTCTGTTTGGTATCATGAATTTTTAAATTGACATCTTCACCAAATTTGGAGAATTCTTCACTTTTATTTCCTAAGAATCAATTTTTACCTCATTCTTTTTCTAAATCTACTTTTAAAACTTCAGCTACATATGTACTATACTTAATTTTATGGTAAGGTCTCCAAGTGTCTGTCACATTTTATTATCAATTTCTCTCCTGTGTACTTGAGATTAGATAACTTCCTTCATCAATGTTCAAGTTTATCAAATATTTCTCTGTCATTTGTATTCTACCAAATACACCTAATTGTTTAACAAAGTTATATTGAATTTATCAAATGTGATTTGATTCTAGTTACTGTTTCAGTTTATCTGCTTCATTATATTATAATTATTTCCCTTCACAATAAATATAACAACTGCTTTAAAAACTGTATTTTAGGACTGGAGAGATTGGTGGTTAAGGCACCTTCCTGCAAAGTCTGAGGGCTGGAGTTCAATTCCCCAATACTTACATGAAGCCAGATGTACAAGGGGCATATGTATCTAGGATTGTTTGTTTGCAGTAGCTGGAGGCCCTAGCACCATGCCCATTCTCTCTCTCTCTCTCTTCTCTCTCTCTCTCTTTCTCACTATTTCTCTCTCTCAAGTAAATAAATAAAATATTTCTAAAAACTCTATTTTCTACTTCTAACATCTCAACTACTTTAAGATTTGTGTGTGTGTGTTCTCATTGCTATTGAGATAACACATGTGCTTATTTTTGTTTTTCCTATACTATTTTTAACTATAAATAGGATATGACATATGATGTTTTGTGAAAAATCCTTGACCCTATCATGTTTCTTCAAACTTGCTTCATTCATTCATTCATTCATTCATTCATTCATTGTTTAAGTGAGCAATTACATTGGCTGATAGGATCTGAAAACCCTGATATGTATATGTTGGGTGGTAGTTTAAAAAAGTTATTGTCAGGATTTGGGCTTTAGCTGGCATGTGAAAAAGTCTGACCTTCACAGGAATATTTTAGGGTACAGAATGAATTTTGGAAAAGAAGTTTGGGGTATTCCATTTTATGTTGTTTTTCAAGGATATATTCTTAAAATTTTAATGTGTATAATTGTCCCACAATTCATTTTTAGGTTTTCAAGCCAGACAACTTAGAAGCTTATATAAGTTGTTTTTTAATTTTTCTTTTCTGGGTCTCTGTCAACTAAAACCATATTTGGGGGTAAATAGTAATATATATAAACTATATATGGCATATTATATATATATGGCATAATATATATATATAGATATATATACATATATCTATCTATCTATATATATATATATCATATATGTGTATATGTGTATATGTGTATATTCTTTTCAAATGACTTCTCTTTGTTTATTAAGTACAATTATATTTTCTCTTTGGATTTATATTAGAGGCATGCAGAGATTTTTTAAACTTACTACAAAAGTTTTTACCAGCCTAGCATGGAAGTGCTTGCCTGTAATTCCAACACAGCAAGTCTATTTCTCATCAAAAATATAAATAATCCAAAGAATGCTATACCACTTAATCTGCTATTAAGTGCCAGAGAACATGCAGAATTGAGTTAGTAAAAAAAAATAAAATTAACTAAAATAAATAAATAATAATGATAACAATTAAAATAATAAATTAATTAAAATAAAATTAATTGAGTTATATGGTTTGTTAGTTGACCTTTTTCCAGAAGCTTCTCAGTAAACACTGCTTGGTAGTTTTAAGGTTATTATGAATATAAAACAAGTGATGGACTTGAGAGTTGATTGGTATTTGTTACGTTCTATAGATTATAGCTAATAATAAAATTATTTTTAGTTGTTTTTTTTGGGGGGGGTTCCAAGGTAGGGTTTTGCTGTAGCTCAAGCTGACCTGGAATTCACTATGCAGTTTCAGGGTGGCCTCTAACTCATGGCAATCCTCCTACTTCTACCTTCTAAGTGGTGGAATTAGAGGTGTGCACCACCACACCTGGCAATAATAAAATTATTGACATAGATTGGTGTTATTACTAGACATATATTACAATAAAAGTATACATAGCAGGAAAAAAGCCATATTAGCAGCATTTATTGGGATTTCTGGGTCCTTTGTTTTAGAATTGGTCATGTACCATACATGTGACACTGTGCAGGTAAAGTTCACTTCTACTCAATATCTATACAAATATTATGGCTTCATTTTTGTAAAAGAAAGAAAACTTGGAAAACCAAGAAATAAAGCCAGAAGATTTTATCTTGCTAAAGAAAATAATAACTGATACTTTCCCTAAGGCAATGATAAATAAAATTGTATCATTAGGCCATCTAGAAAGTAATATAAAACAAAACATTGAGCTGATATCAAAATGAAAGGAATTTTAGAAATGACTGTGGTTTGATTTGACCTCTGGAAGTACATAACAAGCTTGACCCAAGACTGAGCCAATCTCACTTTCTGCTGATGTTTTCATCTTTAGGAATGCTCACATTGTTTATATGAGTGAAAATACTTTCCACAGGAGAATTCCTGCATACTTGAGCCACTGATGAGGACCATGTTGTCTACCCCATGGGTGGATATTCTGAGATGCTTTCTGCTAACAATTTCATAACTTCGTCTTAGCCAGGGAATAATATGACAGGACAAATTCTGGCCTATTTTAGAAAATAGTGGAGATATTGAACAGTATTCATTGGAGCAGAATTTCCTTTGGGGGCATCATTCAGAGAATATATTATTTCCTGTAATAATACTCTGGTCCCATTGGATACCAGGTGTTCTTGATCATAAAGAACAAAATTGTAGCTAACAACATATTGTTGACATGAGGTTCTTTAAGCCAAAGCTGGAAATATAGATTTGCAAACATGATTGATGATGGTTGTATGTATATTTGCTTTTGCAAGGTATGACATTAACAAGGAACTTGCTTGTTTTCTTCTGATCAGAGAATTATAAGTCAGGTTTTGAGCAGTATAATTATTTCGTATAAATTTGAAGCAAAATTGGACTTTTTACTCTGTTACTTGTTTGTTTATGCAAATAAAAGCAGAAGGCAAGAAATACTAGTGATCCAATAGTTGAAAATAGAATGCCTAGGAAGGAATTAAACATAAATTGAAATGTCTTTGTATAGGGTAAATAGTCAAGAAAATAATTCTAAAACTAAGATATTCATACTATTTAAAACAATGGGTCTGCTGAACCTGGTACCAGCATAAGGGTGAAGGAGATAGATACAGGGAACACTCAACTCCTACCAAACCAGATATCCAGAGACATAGAGGCTCCCAAGACCTCATCACTGAAGTAGACTTATAACAAATCAACATGGCTCAGGGAAATTCACAGAAGAGCGGGCAGAAAGATTGTTTGAGCCACATGTTGGGACATTATATACAGAGACATTGCCTCTTACCCATAACGGATGGCTGACCCCAAAATTAATGAGCCACATTCCCCAATGTGGAGGGTCCCTGCAGATGGGGACAGACAGGGAGGAGGCTAACAATGGTACCAACATGGCTGTATACACACTGTGTACAAAACTAATAAAAACAGTTAAAAAATAGAAGTACAACTATTGACCTTGAGGCTAACCTCAGTTGAATATTTGTTTTTCACTTGTTTTTGATACTGTGTCAATCAAGACAGGCCATGCTACAATATCAAGTGGTTTCTATATGTAAATGTCTGGCAATGATGATGCATTGCTAGTGTACATTGCATATCTGGTTGACTGTACCTCTGCTCCCATATTTTTTTCACTGCTGCATGCCAGCAGAAGGAGCAGGCTCTATTTAAGCATTGCTAGTTCTCATAGCAGAGCATAATGCCAGCTCATGCACAATTGAAATGCTTCTACACAGAAGTGACATGTATTCAGTATTTAGTTTCTGCACATGCTTCAGATACCAAAATATTCAGGAATTTGTTCCAGGTGGCCTGTGTTTGTTTGCTTATTTATTGTTTATTATTAGCACTGAGCAGTCTTGCTAGGTTTCCTTACAGCTTATTTTAAGTAGAATATATACATCTAATTCATAACAACACAAAAACATGAAGGTAACACTCACTCTTCCCTGAAGTAGAATTTACTGTCAAAAGCCTTGTAGTTCCCCCCCATGTTAGCATAATCTTAACTACAGTTTGCACTTTCTCATAGTTGTAGAAGGCAGTTGAGGTTCATAATGTTTCATGATGATTCAGTTATGAATGTGTCAGATAATACACTTTGAATATCAGTTTATGGAATGCTCAATAACAATCTATGGCAGTCATGAATAGATTACTGAAAATGTTTTCTTTATTCCTTTCTATTGACTTTCTTTCTCTTTACTACTTACAGATCCTTGACCGGTTAATTTCCCTGAGTGTCTCAGTTCCATAGCTATCTATTCAGAGAAAAGCAATCATGACAGAAAAAATAATCAGAAACACAGTATTTGAAAATGAAATAAGATTCTCTAGACTTCTCCATTATGTATCTCCTTTGTGTATGTCTGTAGTGCTTTGGTTTTACTTTTACTGCCTGTAAGATCCTTAAAGAGGAGCAGCCTGAGTAATAGAAACTGAGCTTGACACTGTGCATTTGTAAAGCAAGGTTTCTTTGCTTTGGTTCCTGGTCATCTCCAGAGATATATTTCATGTTAATCAAGAATGTTTACTTCTTCCTCTGCTTCTCAACCTGTATTTCTAAAGTAAATTTAATATTCTATAACAATTTAAAAAAATTAAGAGAGCAAGTGATGAGTATAACTATACTTATTCAACATCACTGAGGAACAGATGCTATATATAAAATATTGTTTTTTTTTTGTTTTGTTTCTCAAACACAAAGTATGGGTTCCATTTTAATGTCACTCCAATGTAACAGGTAAAATGCAGACGGTATACAAAAGCTGACATCCTATTTACTTTATTTATGTTGATTTATTTAAACCTTGCAGCAATTATCATGTGTCCTATTTTGTTTTGTTTTGTTCCATTATTCCAGTAAAGATATACAGGCTGACAGAAGTTAAAAATCTTGTCAAAATATGTCAGATCTGACAATCACTTATTCAGGCATCATAGTCTATTCCCTTAATGTATATAATAAGCAGCACCATTAAATTTAGTGTCTTCTTTATAATGAAAATATATCCAAAGACATATTGGAAGTCTATCAATGTACATGGTTTTAGTATGTCTTATAGGCATGTAAAACAATTTACTTTTTGATCCATTGGAAAAGGAGAAATCAATGACTGGATCAAACAAATCCTCATGATAGCAAACAACTTTTTAAGAGAATTAGGACCAGTTATTCTAAACTACCCTGTTAATTCAAGCAAATACTAAGTGACAAGAACTTATCATTATATGTAATAACATTATATAAAATTTAATATATAAGCTTATATGTATAAAGTATTATGTTATTCAATATATATTTGCTAATCTCTTATCATAGAGGTAGAACATTTTCACTGAGGTCATATTCTTTGATTAGTAATTAGCATTCTTTTTCTTATATCTTTCCCAAGTACAGTGGATCTTTTATACTTTTCAGAATCATTTAAAGTAATCTAAATAAAGAATACATGATTTTTCATAACTTTTGTAATCAATTTTTTTAAATTATTTATTTATTTATTTGAGAGCGACAGACACAGAGAGAAAGACAGATAGAGGGAGAGAGAGGGAATGGGCGCACCAGGGCTTCCAGCCTCTGCAAACGAACTCCAGACGCGTTGTGCATCTGGCTAACGTGGGACCTGGTGAACCAAGCCCCGAACCGGGGTCCTTAGGCTTCACAGGCAAGCGCTTAACCGCTAAGCCATCTCTCCATCCCGCAATCAATTTTTAAGAATTGTCATATGAAATTTAGGAGCAACTTTACTTTAATGTATTTTCTTTATTGAACTATTTCAAAGCTGACTCCTTGGTACTCATGTAAGTCATAACTTTTTTCTTTTGGCCTGTAATGTGGTTTCATTTTGCTTATTGGTACAATATTAGCTGTTTATCAATCTCAGGTAGATGGAACAAGAAGTCTTCCAGGGACTTAGATACAGCTTGGAGCTTTCACTACATCTGAGCCTGTATGTTTTTGTCTCAGGATAGAGCAGTTGGAGGATCTTGGGTAATACTGCTGTGAGCTGAGGAGGTCAGCCACCGGTAAATTTTCCAGGGCTTTGGGAGCAGCCTAAAGATATCAAATTTGGAGACATCAACTCTTGCCACTTTTATAAAATAAAGATGCAGATATTGATGGAGGGACATGAGAAGAAATTTCCAAGATAATGTAGAAATGGAAATGTAAAAATTGAAACCTGTACCCACTGTGAAAAAGCCAAAAATTGGGCTGTACTTTCAAATATTATTATTTGAACACAAATAATGTATTCTTTGGTTTATTCCACAAGGAAAGAAAATAATCTTATTTCAATCTTAATAATGCATTCGGTTTTTATTCTTCAAGGAATGGAAGGAGAATAAAAGTGTGGATATTACAAACATGAATATTTCATGGAGCAAATGTAAGGAAAGAAAAACATCACATTTTAGAAAATATTATATAAAGTAACAATAGTCGTATGGCCTTTTCACTAGCTATTAATTTAAGTACACATATAGTTATTTTCTACATGGCATAGAATTAAAATTCAATCCAAAGGAGTTTGATTAACTATTCTTCTGGCATGTTGCCCAAAATTATAACCAGCAAACCACATTATTTGGTCAAAAACAAATGCAAACAATTTTGAGAAACATTTCATACAAACTAGGTTAATATTTAAAATCTGTTTTCATTTTTAGGTGCTATTTAATAATTGTTACCTGCAGCTTATTATGGTTACTCATTTTTTTTCCGTCCTTTTGTTTCATTTACATAAACAACCAACACACTAAGAAGAGCACGAGGTTAGGATTACTTATTGTAGAATGTGACGTTTGATTACATATAATTCAGACTTCTCTTAATTTTCTACAATCTCAGAAAAATCAAGGAGACCTCAGAGAACCTATACTTGTACAGTTAACTTTATATATTGAAACTACTACATTCTGTTTTATTTTGGGTTGGGGTGATAAGAGAAACCATGTAAAGGGAGGCTATGTGAGAGAGATTACTGCTATAGGTTTTACCTGTGATTAAATTGTACACTCACACCTGATTTCTAATTGCTTCTAAACTGTATCTTCATTTATCCTTGAGACACAGAAAGGAACATTATAAGTAAGAATCACAATAGCTCCCCCATTCACATTGGTTCTTTCCAGTGGTAAAGAGAGAAAATTCCCTTTTAAAAAGCAGACTATGGCAAAGATTATGAGAGCAAAACAAAGTTATGTCAAACCTCAGTAAGAATTTATAATAGTCTAATTGCAATACATATTCTTATTTCTCCAATAATGTTTATATTACATAGAATCATGGTCCCTCAAATATGTTCACATCCTAATTGCCATGAACTCATGAATACATTGCATTACCTGGAAAATTTAATGTTTCCAGTTAGAATTAAGGATGCTAGTTAACCTTATCAAAGAGTATCCTCATTTATCCAGGTGGGTCCAATGTATTCACAATGGAATTATTTATCATTTAGTTTCACAAATTTATTCATCCAAAAAAATTCTTCCTTTGTAACTTATTTCCTCACTTATCTCAAGTAACACATTAATTCATTTAATGTCTATTTATTAAATGACTACTGACAGCATTCAATTTATTAAAGAGTTAAATGCTAAAATAACAGCTAGTACAGACATCTGACCAGCCACAGGGATAATGATATATGAGACGTGTTAGCATTGTGAGGGGTATCATTTGTCTAAAGCACAATTCTTGAAGTCATTACAGCATGGGAGTCTCAAAAGTTTAAAAGACTATGTATAAACTATGAGCATCTGAAAACAAGAAAGGGGGTTCTTTGAAATGTGTGTATGTATAAAATGTGTTATATAGAGTCCATGGTAAGTGATCAGAATCTTATGGGCAATGGAAGAAGCAACAGAACAGCATGCTGAGAGGGAAACACAGAAGACTGTCAAAGATCCAATGAAAGAATTCTGGTCCTTACCTAAGGGGAAGTCTAGAAGAACTGCAGTTTTTAATCTGGGAGACAGTAGGTTGGTCAGGGTTCATTCAGAAAACTAGAAGCCATGCCAGGTATGGTGGCACATACCTTTAATTCCAGCACTGGAAGTAACAGGATTGTAGTGAGTTTGAGGCCACACTGAGGTGACATAATGAATTCCAGGTCAGCCTGGGCTACAGAAAAATCTTACCCTGAAAAACCAAAAAAAAAAAAAAAAAAAAAGAAAGAAAGAAAGACAGAAAACTAGAAGCCACATAAATGAGTCACTGTAGCACAGAAAATGTGATAAAGTGCATTAATTTCAGCATGTTAGAATAGGCTAATTAGGAATTTGGGACTGATTAAGTAATGTAAGAATAACAACTGATTTAATCAAGAGATACTATCTGGGAAAAATGTTTCGTCATTTAATCATGTTTCTATTTTAACAAGTATTTTTACTTACTTAATTGAGAGAGGAGGGATGAGTTTGAGCATGTGGGCATGCCAGGGCCTCTTGTGGTTGTAAATGAACTCCCGACATGTGTATCACATTGTGCATCTGGCTTTATGTGAGTTTTGAGGAACCAAACCTGTGGTGGTAGGCTTTGCAAGTAAGTGCTCTTACACACTGAGCAACTTCCCCAGCCCAAGAATGCATCATCTTTTAGAAAATGGGAATAAATAGCAATTAAACTACAGAAATCTAAAGTAGAGAGAGCCCTTGTACACTGAAAAGGGATCAGAATTTGGCTACTTCATGTGGTCATAATGAACTTGGTATTCATTGCTGTTTCTTAAAAGTGGCACACACATTTATGTTCCTTTTGTAATGATGTTCACTCAACAAAACAACCTTTTACAAAGTTTTTTTTAATTCCTATTACTGTATATAGAAACAATTTTTATAGGGTAATATAAATATGGCAATAATTGCAATATGTTAGTTATGTTACACCACAGTTTTAAGATTACAATAATTATATCTGATGCTAGGCAATGATAGACATGACGCTTTTTTTTCAATGTAATAAAAAATAACAGAAACACAAATGGAATGATTATATAAGATGTGTTGAAGACTTACCTTGCATTTAGTCTTGATATTCAAAATACAAATAATATATCACCTTGCCTTTCCTGTGAGAATTTAAAGCGTAATCGCATTTGTCTCCAAACGTCAGCTTTCAGTTTCCTGAGTGTTCACTATAGCACCACTATCTATCACTGTGATCCAGACTTGGCAGTCTGAATCAACTACAAATGGTGTGTGCGGCCAAATTATTAGAACACAGAATGCAACTGTTTGTTTATGCCTAGCATTTACTTTCTGACACAGTTGCCAGAAATTGTCATAGTCACAATGAAATGTAATTGGATAATTATGTTTTGCCAATTTATTAAACTCTCACCAGTTTGTCTTAAAGATCAGTGTGGTCTACAAAATATAAATTCCAAACCATCATTTTAAATATCAAACTTTTAGAACTTTTTTAAGTGAGCTGAGTGATTAGTTACACTGGATGCCAGATAGAAACTTTTATATTCTAGAAGCCAGCTTAAAAGCTGACTTTGGATACAGGAAGAAAAAGGCTCTTTATGTGAGCACCTCACAAAACCTAAAGGTTATGACCCAAACATTTTCTTCTGGAACATGTTTAAGATCTGAACTCTTATTTTAAATTGCTGTCAAGCTTTAAGACATGACATAAAAGAGTGAAATCGCGGAGGGAACACAATTGTTATGTTGTCATGTTTCCTTTGGTCCTTATAAACTCTGTAGTTTCTCTGCTAGGATTATCAAAGCAAAGTCCTTAGTATAAATATAATACCTGAAGATAATTGTTTTCCTGAGAAGGTTGTATTGTAAATGGTAAGAACAGTAAGGTTGTCCCTTTGTATATTTGGATCCCACCTCTGGGAATTCAGCCAATCACAGATCAAAAATGCACAAAAATAATTGTGTACTGAATATGTACAGACACTTTTTCTTAACATCCACTCATTAAATAGTGCATTATAACACCAATTATTATATTATTACATTAGTATATCATTCATTTTAAGTAAGTAGAGATGACTTAATTACTGTAGGAAATTAGGCATGGGTTATATACAAATACTATGCCATCTTATACGAGGGAACTGAACATTGTTGGACTTTATTCTGAGCAGGTGTTGGAACCAATCCCCTATGGATAACAAGGAATGACTGTACACTAATTTTACATGTGAATATCAGTACCCAGACACCCTTGCCCTACTCTTAACTATTCTTTAAGCTCAATTAAGGTATTCTGGGATATATTGTCAGAAAAAAAGTTTCCAAGGACTTTTTTCATATGCTCTAGACTATGGTATGAGAAAGTTTCCTCCTAGAAAAGAACTCATTCATTAATAAATCATTATAGGCATTGTGCTCTATAGTAAGGAATATAATTCATTAAGTAGGGCTCGCATCACAAAGTGCCACATAATGTGAATTTAACCAGACATTTACATATGCTGAAGTTCAAGATCAAGGTGTTGGCTTAGTTCATTCACTCTGTGGGACTCAAGGGAAACATCCTTCCCAGGGCTACCTCCTTTGTGTTCAGATGGACTGTCTTGTGCTTCTGCTTCATAGGAACGCTTCTGTATGGACATGGAATGATGGAAGTTGTTTTGAATTCCCTCTTATAAATAAATAGCCATATTGGATCAGAGTTTTAAGGTCTACACTAACCACTAATCTTAAGTAATCACTTCTCAGAAAGCCTTATGCCCAAATACAGTCCCAACAAAGGGACTGGGGACCAGGTTTGGACATATGAAAGTGAAGACACACTACATACCATAACAATAACCAAACATACAGAAGCCAATCCATATCTTCAGGGTGAAAAGGATAGAGTACAGAATATAGGAGCCCTAAAAGAGGGAGTAGTGTTTGTAATGTCGTACTCTGGACACAAAGTGGCCATTGCATTCATGACCTCACAATGGCTGTCAGTGCCTCAGTAATAGTGGGCCAATCAACATGTCATCATTGATAATGAAGGAAGATAAAAATAAAATGAAAAAAGACATCAAAATAGTAGAAGGACTCATTGGAAGGAGGAAGAGGTTTAGTGGAAGGAGTATAGAAATTCTGAGGCAGAAGCAAGGGATGGGAGGGAACTATGATCAAAGTATATTTTCTTCATAAATATTGTAAATATAAAAGATAATATTGATAGATGTTATATTTTATTTCAGTGAGCTAATATAATATTTTATCTTATTTTGCTCCCACCAAAAGGTGCAAAGTCTACTTACTATACATGGTTCAATAGACTGCAGACAAATTAACCATTATGTTGAAAATGTGTAAAATTTCACCCTGTGCCATCTGCACATGATTTGAAAAAAAAAAAAGTATGTCAATTAGTTTATTAAAAATGTTACACTTACCAGGCGTGGTGGCACAAGACTTTAATTCCAACACTTGGGAGGCAGAGGTAGGAAGATAGTTATGAGTACAAAGCCACCCTGAGACTTAATAGTGAATTCCAGGTCAGTGTGGGCTGGACCTAGACCCTATCACAAACAACTATAAAAAAATGACATTTTGTTGTTGTTGTTGTTAAGTTAGGCCATACAGGCTAAATTTACAAGGATTTAACAACAGTAGGTATCAGAGAAAATAGCTGGAGCATACGCTAGGTCACTGAACTGTTTATTTGCATCTGAAGATGTTCTTTATGTAGTATGTTTTTTATAAGTGACTATACCAAATCTGTTATGACAGAAACATCTCACTGATTTCCATTGACTTGATAAATTCTTCAGTCAATACTGAAGTAAAAATAAATATATACCTAAAAAAAAAAAGCACTAGTCCTGATTATTAGTGGCATGGAAATAGTTCTCATTTCTTCCTTTATGCAGAAACCTTTAAGTTAGCTCATGTTATTCAAATAAATTTAGATGTTTGATGGTTACTATTAATGATTCATACCCTTTTAGTAAAATTCATCCTCTGTCATCCACTACATGTGATTCTTTCATAACAATTAATTTCATCTTTTAGCATTGTAGTCCAGAGAAGATACATGAGGAGGGACAAGAGGCCAATAAGGTCTAGTGAATGCTTACATGCCTTTGATTTTCTTAGTGTGGATTCTCATCTGTGTGAGTCAGCATTGTAATATGGGACAGAATTATTATGAAAGCCAAAGAAGATTGGACTTTGGAGAGTACTCTGTGAAATTCTATGAAAGTGAATGATAGGCTATTTTTAATGTACTCCATGTCAGTGCTATCCAACCTATGCCTATACTACATGTGCTGCTCTTATATTCATGTAAAAATTAATACTTGGGCTGGAGAGATAGCACAGAAGTGAAGGCACTTGCCTGCAAGGCCTAAGGACCCAGGTTAAATTCCCTAGTACCCATATAAAGCCAGATGTACACTCTGACACATGCATCCAGTGTTCATTTGCAGTGACTAGAGGCCCTGGTACACCCATTCCCTTTTCTCTCTCTGTCTCTCTCTCTCTTTCTGTCTCTCTCCCTCTCTTTCTCTGTCCTCCTTGAAAATAAATTAATATATACAACAAAAATTTTAAATGTTGATTTACAATAAGGAAGAAACATTATAAAGGAAAGTGTGGGTTTCATGTCCAGGAAAGTACAAATTGTTATTGCTTATTCATTGCATCTAAATATATACTAATTAAAATTATTAAAAAAAAGGATTTTACTTCTATTTAGGAAGAGTCATCCCTAGGAAGAATATTTCTTCCCAAAGTGTGCCAAATCACATACTTTTTAGTAGTAAAGCACCCACCCCTCCATACCAACAGTTATTTTGCCCTGTGATATAAATAACATGCATTCATTCCATTGTTCGGTAGGGCAGAATATTAGAGGTTATGTGAAGGATCTACCTGGTGAATTGTACTATACCACTTTGCACAGGGTACAGTGAAGTAGTCATTCATTGTGCTGAATAACTAGTATCATATGTATGTGCATATATAGTTATAAAGAATTCCATGTCCCCTTTGCTTATTCTTCTGTATAGATGTCATAGGAAATTCAAATGTTTCAGGATTGTACTTGTATTTGATTGTGAAAGACTTCCCCTGGCCAACTGATATCTAACTTGGTACTCTGCCAAATGTGTCATCCTATGTCTGTGCATCAGCTTCAAGGTCAGTAGCAGTCAACAGATGACTTTTTAAGTGTATTAATGTTTATTAACTGTCTTTTGGAAGGACAACCAGGTGACACTTCATTAAGTGTTCTGTCCTTATGCAGTATGACATAAACTAGGTTGAAGAAAGCTAAAGATTTTATTTAACTTTCCTCCTTTGGTTAAAGGTTGCCATCTGGCAAGTTTCCATGCAATTCAATGTGTATACTAACACCTAGAATACATTATGTGATACAAGCTCATTCTTTTTGAGCTTAAATGGATACCTGTGTAAACGTATTTGTGTAACACCATTTCAAATAGTACACCCATCAAAGTAGTTGAATATTGGATAATATAATTAACAAGTCTGTTTATGATGAAAATGAATATGTGCTTATAAGTTTCATTAGTCTGTCCAATCACTTAGAAATTTATATTTTCCTCAAATGCATTTGTGGACTGGAAGATCTAAAAGCCCACTATACTATGCAAAGTCTATGTTTAATTTATTGTTCATTAATTGCTAGAGTTTTAATGTTTTTCATATTGTTCCAGATAAATTAGTTACTGTGATTCTACTAGGGCAAGTAACAGGCATCCAGCTGATTCAGTTGCTTAGAAACACTTACAGCTTCCTGTGGTCTGCTGCCTTTCACCATGAGGATACTGATCTATCCAGGCCTCAGCCCCTAACATAGCATCATCAGCCATTCATTAAAGAAGAATCTCTTGTCATATGTATGCTAACTCCTTCCAGAGCCTGCACTTTACTGATGCCATATTTAGGTATTATTTAAATAGAGTTACTATTGTTTTTGAGGATTGTAAAATGAATGGATAATATGCTATCATAAATAAAAACTATTTGAAGATATATTAATCTTATGTTTCTATTTAGATTGCATTACTTACAAAACAGTAATAACAATAGTTATAATATTTCTTGGTATTTACTTAATATTAGTATGCTCACATTTGTCTATGAAACAAAACAGATATTAACTTAAAAATAAAGACATTCTTGTAAGTCTGAGTTTTCTTTTCATCGATTTCTATTAACTCTTTGGCACGTGTGTGCATGCACATGTGGTGTGAGTGGGCAAACCAGTACCTCTTGCCTCTCCAAATGATGTCAAGTAGTTGGGTGACTTTTTGTGTCTAAAACATAGTTTGGGAATTGAACTTGGGAAAGCAGGCTTTGCAAACAATGTCTGCACTAACACAGGGTCCTAGGGAATCAAGCCTCGAACCAGGGTCCTTAGCCTTCAGAGCCAAGCTCTCAACTGCTAAGCCATCTCTCCAGCCCTAAATAAGGAATTTTTTACACTTGTTTCCTCAGATGACTTTGCACAGAGATGATGAATAAACTAATTATACTACGAACCCTAGGCAATATTGACTGAAAATTTCTATGTATTCAACTATTCAATGGCTTTATTATGTTAATTCATGTAAATATATATAAAGTGAGAATCATTTAAAATATAAACTATATGACAAATAAAGAATATCCTTGAACATTTTATCTCACATATCTGATCATTTAAAAAACTTCTAGATCCTTCTGTTCATATACATGATAATAAACATGTATGTATTCAGGTTTGCACGCCAGGTTGCATAAATTTCTGGTTTAGTTATGGTTTCCTAATATGCAAAGAAGAATCATTAACCTTAGGATACTACCTTCTTTAGAGTGTCTTCTTCTCAAAAAGGATAATGTAGAGGGCTGGAGAGATGGCTTAGCGGTTCAGCACTTGCCTGTGAAGCCTAAGGACCCCGGTTCGAGGCTTGGTTCCCCAGGTCCTACGTTAGCCAGATGCACAAGGGGGCCCACGCGTCTGGAGTTCGTTTGCAGAGGCTGGAAGCCCTGGCGTGCCCATTCTCTCTCTCTCCCTCTATCTGTCTTTCTCTCGGTCTCTGTTGCTCTCAAATAAATAAATAATTTTTTAAAGGATAATGTAGATATACAAACAAAGCATATATGCCTCTAATTAACCATTTAGAAATCTATCACTCTGGTGTTAAAGAAAAGGAAAAAGTAAAAGAGCCATTGATCTCCAACCAGTATTTCATCAGTAGAAAAGTATAGTCATTGGAATTTCTTTTTGAATACATTCTTTTTTAAATTTAAATTTTTATTTTTATTAGCATATAAGGAATAAATTTGTTATGCTGTTTACAAACCTTTTTATGTTTCTTTTCTCCTTCCCTCTTTCACACCACATTTCCTTTGGTCCTTTTCCCCTTCTCATCAACTCTTGTCTGGCCTGTCTTGCAGTCTTTTAGTCTGGCATCCTCTTAATTATACAATGGTAATATTAAAAGTTAGAACCCACATATGAAAGAGAATATGAGTGGTTTGTCCTCCCAGCTTTGGTTTACATCACTTAGGATAGATAAATAGATAGATAGATAGATAGATAGATAGATAGATAGATAGATAGAGACAGATATTCCAATTCTATCCATGTTCTTGAAATATTTTTGATTTATTATTCTTTTATAATTTATTTATAATTTATATTTATTTATTTGAGAGACAGAGAAAGAGGCAGAGAGAGAGAAAGGCAGATATATAGAGAGACTGGGCACACCAAGCCATCCAGCCACAGTAAACAAACCCCAGATCTATGTACCTCCTTGTGCATCTGGCTTACATGGGTCCTGGAGAATTGAATCAGGGTCCTTTGGCTTTAAGGGCAATCGCCTAATTGCTAAGCCATCTCTTTAGCCCTAATTCATTTTTCTTTAAAGCTGAGTAGATGATTGTGTATAAGCAGCACAATTTCATTATACAGGCATCAGCAAATAGATATTTATTTTGTGAATAGAGAAACAACAAACAAGAATGTGCAAGTGTCTCTGGCATAAGACTTAGAGTCTTTTGGAGTGCTATGTCATATGGTAGTTCGATTTTTAGTTTTCTGAGAAAACTTCATACTAATTTTCTTAGTGCCTATACCAGTTTACATTCCTACCAGCAGTGCCAACAGTAAGTAAAAGATCACTTATCCCCTTACCCACAGGAGAATCTGCTGTTATTAGTTTTACTGATGATAGCCTTTCTGAGTGGGAAGAGATGAAATCTCACTGTGGTTTTGATTTACATTTTCCTGAAAGCTAAAGATGCTGCATATTTCAAACTAAAATATCTGTTGGCCATTTGTGTTTATCCTTGATTTTGCCTCACTTGCTAACAAGATCTCTGTTTTGAATTAAGGATTTCAAGCTGTGGTTTTCAGTTGTTACCTTAACAAGTTAAATATTTTACCAATTATGCAGTAAAAAACACTTGGCTTCTTTGATTTCACTGGTTACTCATATGTCCTAAAATTCACAGGATTATGTATAGGGCCCTATATTATGTTCTAAGGTATTTTTGAGTCAATATTTCAGACCCTATATCCCTCAGTTTTTATTCTTCTTAAGCTCTTACCTACACAAGTCTTTAAATATTAGCTACTTCAATTACATATATAAACCATGACTACATATTCGATTTGAGTCTTCATTCCTATTTTCTAATTTCATACTTAGTATTTTTATTCAGATAACCTGTGATCCTTTTATAATTCTAAAATACAAAACTCCATCACTCCTAAAAGGATAACCTTTATCAAAATTAAGTGCTTGGGCTAGTAAGATGGTTTAGTGGCTAATGTATTTGCTTGCAAAGCTAAAGGACCCAGATTTGATTACCCAGGATCCATGTAAGCCAGAAGCACAAGGTAGAGCATGGGTCTTGAGTTCATTTGCAGTGGCTGGAGGCCCTGGCATGACCATTCTCTCTCTCTCTCTCTCTCTCTCTCTCCATATATATATATATATATATATATATATATATATATATATATATATATATATCTTCTCTCAAATAAAAAAGGTAAATAAAGTTTAAAAACTCAAGTGTTTGTCCCCACTGCAGTCATTCTAGAATATTATGAGAGTTCTTACAATCTTCATATTCCAAAATAAATACTGCCTCATTGTTTTCTTCCCAATAACCTTTGCATATTTAGCATCCTTTTGCTCTCAATACAACCATCGAGCTCAATATCACTTGTCTGAATTATTATATTAATATTCTAATTGGTCTCTGTTCTCTCCCTGTGCAATCTATTTAGCACTGTTGTCAGTTTAATTTTCTTAATATAGTTTATTGTAGTATAGCTCTAGTGGCCTTCTGCTCTAGCTAAAATGATTTATTCACCAGATCTTCATCACGCCATCTATATTGCCCTGGCACATGCCATTACTTACATCACTTCACTCAGTTTCCTGAAATGTCCTTTTGCTATTCTTTCCTCTTCAGGTAACCTGAGTTCTGCCCATATTTTGGTTTTCAGGTGAGCTCCATTTACTTCAGAAGGTTTTCATAATCATACTGGACTTAAACTCTCTCACCTTTGATAAATTCTTTGTAGTTTTCCCATGTAACTGTTTAATATACCTTATATATATTAGAGCAGTTATGTTGAAGGACTTTCCCTTCTATTAAAGGTCTATTAGTATAACTTATATTGGTGATCCAATCACAAACATCTCATCTTTACTATACCATAGAACTCACTTGTTTATTATTTTCACTGAATGGAAGTGGCACTAAAGTGCACAGTAACATTGCAAATGGTCTGAGCGGTGCTCAGGAGTCATAATGCTAATCTCTATTAGCTCAGATGGTGATAGATAGAAGTCTTAAAAATGTAAGTAACATAAAATTAATATATATCTGTGGTTGATAATTCAATATGAGTTGTGTTATTATAAGAGAAAAAATATTATGACACAGTAAACAATGAGATGAAGTGTCAATATAAGAAAACAGAGATAATGTCACAATCTGTAACCCAGGAAAAAGTCCTCAGAGGGAAAAAAAAAAAAAAAAAAAAAGCAGTCAGCATGTGACTGGACTTCTTGCCTTCATAGCTAGGAGCAATAAGTTTATTAGTTTCTCTGGTTAAATCCCCATAGAATGAGATATTTGTTACAGCAGCTCTATCAAATTAATATGCCATTAAGAATTAAACATATTTGTCATTTATTTCTTTGATGTTCTATGACTATTCTCACATAACAAATTCCAATATTGTGGCATCACACCAAACATTAAACAAAACAGTAAAAATAAGTAAATAGCATCTAATTTGAGGGCATCAAATATATTGTTAAATAATTCCTAAATTATCCAGAAATGTTAAATATTCCATCTAATTTTAACCTTAAAACATCATCTAAACTGAAATAGCAATTGATCCACTACTTTGAAAATATATTTTTAATTTTCTCTTGGTATTATGTACATTTACTTTCCCTTTAGAAGTAACAATTGAATTACTTCAATCTTTCATATTCTTTTGAATTTAAATTTTCTGACATTGTAACAAATTCTTTAAGAATGGGGGCCAAGATGGCGACCGCCTAGCTGCACTCCAGATACCAGGGAGAAAAAGGCAAGAAATTAAGGTCTAACAGGGTCTTTTTCCCAGTGGGAGGGCACAGACTGGGGAAAAACAGGGAAGCACACATCCCCACGCCCCCCAGCGCGACCCAGCGCTCCCCGGTGCGCGCCCCGGCCCCAGCGCGACCCACGCTGCCCGCGCACCCCGAACCCCCGTGCTCCCCGGGCAAAGAAAGGCAAGAAAGTAAGGGTTATCAGGGTCTTCTTGCCAGTGGCAGGGCACAGAGTGGAGAAAAACAGGGAAGCACGCATCCCCCCTCGAGTGGGTAGTCTACCCCACACATACAGCCGCCGTGCCCCGCACCCCGTGCCCTGCGCCCCGCTGCTGTGCTCTGTTCACGCGACCGCCAGCCCATTGCGCGCCTGCCAGCCCGCTGTGCTGACACGCGGGGATCTCCACCTTTGTGCTCTGATCATGCGTGTTGGCCAGCCACACTGTGCTCGGTCACCACGCCCGCAGGGCCACCTCTGCCTGGATTAAACTGCTGCCAGACCCCTGCTGCTGTGCTCCATTCGCTTGCTGCTGGCCAGCCTCTGCTATGTCCTGATCCCTTGCCTGCATCAGCTGCCTCTGCACTACAATTGCACGTGCAGTGGGCCCAGTCCCATAGCAAGAGCCACACAAGTCCACACTGAGTCACTAGCGCCAGCTCAGGCGCCATCCC
Organism: Jaculus jaculus; assembly: GCF_020740685.1. NCBI lineage: Eukaryota > Metazoa > Chordata > Mammalia > Rodentia > Dipodidae > Jaculus > Jaculus jaculus. The sequence goes on from NC_059104.1 coordinate 112,674,085, forward strand.
CTACCTGTCCATTGCTACCCATCCCCCACTCCCCTGAGGCGGGAGAGCTCAGACAGTTTGCAGGTCCCAGTATTCCCAGCCAGTGTTTGGGCAGCTTCAGGGCTTGTTGCCTCAGTCTGCTTCCAAACTAGAAGGTAGGCAGCTTTGGTACATTACTGGGTGAGAATTTAGACAACTTTGGTGCCCCTGTCAGGCTATAGATAGGCAGCTTTGGAAAGAGAGAACAAAAACCCAGGCTACTTGTAACTTCCCCAGGCTGCCTTGAATTCTCATTAAGCTAGATCCCAGGCTGCTCCACCCACCTACCTGCCCATACACTGACATGGGTAGACCACAGCGCAAAAGAAATAACATGAAAAATAAAATGCAAGAAAATCCAGACAGATCACCCAGTCCAACAAGGATTACATCTAACCAAAACATAGAAGAGTGTTTAGGATCAGAACATCAAGTGGAAGCAATGAACAATGCAACCCTGACCAACCTACCACTAGAACTGGCAGGAAAGCTACAAAGGACAGATAATCGTGTGGATGCTACCATCACTAAGCTAGAGCAATATGATAAGACACTGGAAGGAATTCAAAGAGAGCTAAGAGAGTTGAGGGAGAGTGAAAAAAAAGAGGACCTTAAAAATCAGCTGGCCACACTAAATAAAAACATAAAGAAATGCAAGGATGATTTCCAAGAATCAGCAAGAAAATCGGAAAATGAGACAAAAAGGGAGCTGGACAAAGCGATGGAAGTGATACATAGGAAAGTAGTAGAAAATGCAAACTTAATTGAACAAGTCCAAAACTCGCTAGAGGCCCTCAAGAATAGAATCAGCGAAGTGGAAGATAGAAACTCTGATCTGGAAGACAGGATGGAAGAAACAGTTCAAGAGTCCAAAAATTTCAGTAAATTCAAAAGTTCCTGTGAAAAGAACATGAGAGAATTGTGGGATACACTTAAACGTCCTAATATCAGAATCACTGGAATACCAGAAGGAGAAGAATTTCAGACCAAAGGAATGGAGAACTTATTTAACACAATAATTGAAGAAAACTTCCCCCATCTCTTCAAAGAAAGGCCAATCAAGATACAAGAAGCAAACAGAACTCCTAACAGACTAGACCTAAGGAGAAACTCACCAAGACATATTATCATTAAGACGTTAAACATTGACACCAAAGAGAAAATCCTAAAAGCAGCTAGGGAAAAATAGCACATCACTTTCAAAGGAAACCCCATCAGAATTACTTCAGACTTCTCAATGGAAACCCTGAAATCTAGAAGGGCCTGGAATGAAGCTCTCCAAACTCTAAGAAAGTATGGCTTCCAACCCAAACTACTCTACCCAGCAAAAGTCTCCCTTATAATAGATGGTGAAAGGAAAACTTTCCATGACAAAACTCAGCTTTACAATTATATGAACACAAAACCAAACCTACAGAAAGTATTCCAGGAAATTCTTCACAGAGAAGAAACAAATAACCAAACACAAATGCCTACAAGAAGCAGATCACAGCAACCAAATCCAGAGTAGACAGAGAAAATGCTATTAGTTAGTAGTTTAATTATAAAATGACAAGGAGAAGTTCTTTGAAATTTTGTTTGTTTGGTGTTTTAAAAACGTCTTGTTTCGGCATTGTCATTTCTTTTCCAATTTAAGGTAAATTTTCTATGATTTTGTTGAAAACACCTACTAAGCCGCTGGATTGAAATTCTTATCCTTCTGATACACCCTGAATTGTTATCATAGTGTCCTGGATATCTTGAAATTCCCATTATTACCATGCTATTAGCTTGTCTTTCTTTGTTGGACTGTATTAGATCTGCCACCTGGTCTTCTGGTTTAGATATTTTCTCCTCTCCTTCATCCATTCTACTGGTAAGATTTTCCACAGAGCTTTTTATTTCATCGACTGTATTCTTCAGAGCCAGGATTTCAGCCTGGTTTTTCTTCAGTATTTCTATTTCCTTACTCATCTCTTTTAATGATCTCTTTATTTCATTAAGCTGGTTTCCTTTTTCTCTTTCAGAAGTTTGTTTTCTTCTTTAATTCCTTTGTTTTGTTCTTTGATTCCCTTCATTTCTTCTCCGATTTCTTTGAGCATAGATACTATCATTTTCTTGAAATCTTTGTCATGCATTTCATCTAAAATAGTCTCATTGGTGATCATCTCTGATGGCTTTATGGTTTTTGGTGGGACCATATTGTCTTGATTCTTTGAGTTTCTTATATTATATTGTAGTGACTTTTGCATCCTGAATTGATTTGATGCTTGGGTTTCCTCTTATATGTAATGTTCCCAGATGTGGCAATACACCTCTATATACCCTCAGGATATGAGTTCAAGGTGGCAGATGTAACTCTTGTCCCCCAGTCAAGCCACTGAAATAATCCTAGGTGTTGAGTTTGGTTGCTAAGCAAGTATTCTAGTTTACTGGGTGGAATAATTTACTGGCAAATTCTAAACTTCAACTGAGTAACATACACAATCATTAAAAACCAGCACAAATGCAATTGTGGGGATTAAAACAAACAGATCGTTATATAAAGCCAAAATCCTTAAGGGCGTGTGTTTTTATACACCCTTATTCTTGTCATATGGGAGGTAAAGATTTCTGTTCTTAATTGGGTTCCAGGTCAGCCTGGATCTGGATTAGACCCTACCTCCAATAATGACAGAAGCAAAAAAATAAAGGCCGTGTATATATGAAAGCACCAAATGCAACAAAATTCAATCCCTGCAGGTTATTTGAAAATGGTAAAGCCAACCAAAAATATATACCCCATAACTTACCCTGACAAGGAAAGAGAGATTAGCTTTTGTAGGACTGTGTATCTGGTTTTTTTTTTTTTTCAGTCAGCCTCATTACCTTTGGGGTGACTTCCAATCTCACCAATGCTGAGTGCCTGCCTTGATCTCTCTGTGTTGTGCTGTGCATCTGTACCTCTGATCAGCTCTGCTGGCTGCACTGCCACTGGGGATTGAATGCTAGAGGTTCATGGTTCTGATGGTGAGGGATGGGAAAGTTCTCCTTGTGGAGTTGCTCACACTTTCAGTAGCGCTTTAATTGACCTCAGTTGTCTTTCCTTCAGATTTCTTATCTTTGTGAGAAGACTGATGGAGTTGACCAGGTGGGTGCACAGATCACAGGCTGTGATCACTTCAGTGGGACTCTGGCAGTTTTTCTTCTTTCTGATGAGTCTTGGTCTCTCTGGCTTCTTCACTGTATCTAAGAATAACCTATACTCCTTCACTTTTCAGAACAATAGTGTATTTTGCTGGAGTTTTGCTTAAATCCCTCCCTAGGCTGGTTTGGCATAGCTCCTTAGCCACCATCATACCAGGAAGTCATAAGAAAAGCTTTTAACTTCTTAAATTACTGAATTTATGTAATAAATACTATACAAAGATGGTTGTGAAATACTGACTGACAAAACTATATTAAATTGTAAGTAAACTATTAGAAATATTATGTTTTCAACATTTAATAATGTTCAGATGATCAATTTTGGAAAAAAAAATGGTTATTTGTTTATTCAACCCAATTTAGATAAAGTGTCATATTATTGTAATAATTAACTTTTCACTCATATATCTTATAAGGAAGCAGATATCCTGTATCAAATTTAGTTAATTAGTTTTAATATCAGTAATTCAGCTATTCACAAATAGCGAATAAATTCACAGTTCGGTATATTTTTTTAAATGGCTTAGTGCTGACAATTCTTAAATGCATTAAAAATTTTCCAATTGTTTCATATAGCACAAAATCCACTCTTTTTAATATTCAGTGGCTAATTAAGGGGAGTGCTTGTAGATTTTCATTTTTCATGTATGTATGACTTCTTTTAGGAGAATATCAGAAGGAACAATAAAAATCATTTTATTAATTAAATACAAGAACTCTAATAGGAAAACTAACAATTATTTTAATGTTATAATATTGTTTCCAGAAAATTGACTAGTGTCTTAGAAATTGCAAAAAATTCAAAATCTAAAATATATCTACTATTTTATATGAGGTTAATTTACAGGACCTGGCATACAGCCCTGTGGTACAGTGATTTCAGTAACTTTCCTTCAACAGAACACTAGCAGACAGTATAAGGGGATGATTCCATCAGCAGGCAATTTATCTTCTGTGCTCCTACCTTTTAAGTAGTGGGCCATGTGTGTCTTTTCCTTACTTGGATACATAATCTGGGTTTGAAGCTAAGAAAGTGGCAAATCAATGATTACTGAGTACTCTACACTCTGTATTTGCCTTTATTTCTTAGAGAAAGAGAATATGATGAAGATCATGATCTCTACTCAAATTACCTGTGATACTGTGTGGAATTGTAGACTATTTTTTGCATATCATACATCCTTCTATCACATGGTGATACCTTTAAACCATGTTTTATAGACTTTTTATTTACATGTTTCTACTTGATTGATTTTATTATTGTAAGAAGCACATTTCTATAGATATCATGATATACATCTGTAATTCCAACACTTACGAGACTAAGGCAGGAAGATCAGGAGTGCAAGCCTACCCTGGGCTACACAGATAAATATCTCAAAAAATAATGAAAAGGCAGACTTGAATGAAATTAATCCTCTTGTACTCACACATACACAAACACACAGACATACCTCCCAGCCCAGGAAGCTGACATACCAAGTGGTTTTGATTGAGTGAGAGCATGAATAAATGAATTTGTTAAATCATGATATGTATGGAATACTGTTCATCAGGTAGATAAATAATAAAACCAGGAAGAATGGACTGGATCATTTGGTAAGTGGTTAAAGTTCAGGTGAAGAATTTGACAAAATTTTCCTTACAAGAATACAAATATTCATCTGCCATTGGATGATCATTTCTGCTATTGTTGATCATCTGCTTGTTGATCAGCTTGTATTTATAGCAGTTAATTATAAATATAATGGATTTCTGATAAAGAACTATGTAATCTAAATAAAATGTATGATTTTATGAGAGCAGCAGTATGAGAATTAAGGCCTTTACCAAAATATATTTTCTTTTAATACAAAATATAGAAGGGGATGTTCCCATAAAAAATAAGTAAGAACTTATTTTAGATTGAGGCTTTACCAGCTGCAGAGACATCAGATTCCACATGTCTCCTGGCAGTCCTCATTCAGCAGCACCATCTTTCTAGAACTATTGTGCATCTCATTCAGTGAAGAGATATGTAGCTCCACTTTTTACAGTTGTGTTAGGGTTCTTTAGTAGGACAGAGCCCATAGAATGAATATGCATTTTAAATGTAATTTACTGGATAGGCATACAGGACAAGGCTGAGAAGTTCTAAAATAGCTGCTTGCAGTCTAGAAATTCAGAGTACCCAGTAGCTGCTCAGTCCACAAGCCTGGTTCCCTCAGCAGTCCCAATCTGAGTGTAAAAGCCTGGATAGCCACTGGTCTTCAAACCACTGTGAAAGCTGATTAAAAGGATTCCAGTGGCCATGGAGTATGGCAGCAACAGGGAAGATGAACAATGTGAACAATGATGAGTAGCAAGGACAATGCAGCCAAGAAAAAAAAAAAAAATGTGTCAGCTAATAACACAGGCAGCCAGGCAAAATGCCCTGTGTTCTTTGGGAGCTGACCACCTTGGGAAAAGGACTTCCTGCCTTCTTCCATCCTTCCTGGAAACACCTTGAGAAACTCACCCCACTGGCATGGCTTTTACTTGATATTTAAATCTCATCAAGTTTGCAGTAGACTTTGACTATTATACCAGTATTTATTTTAAAAGGAGCATTCACTTTATAAAACGATTTATGCTTCCTCCATAAGTACTAATTTCCTTACACAAAGAATTCCTAGTTCTGGGGTGGAGAGATGACTTCGCATTAAGGCACTTGCCTGTGAAGCCTAAGAACCAAGTTTCCATTCCCAAGATCCCATGTAAGCCAGATGCACAAGGTGCCTCATGCATCATGAGTTTGTATGCAAAGACTGAAGGCCCTGGCATGCCCATTAGCTCACTTTCCCTCTCTTTCTTTCTCTCCTGGTCTCCTTCTCTCTCTCAAATAAATAAATGATAAAAATGAAAACAATAATTCCTAGTTCTATCATGATCTGCGATCATAATTAAATGAAGATTCTCTTGATATTTCACAACTTTACATATTTCATATATACATCTATATGTATATGTATAGATATATAAATGTATATGTGAGCATATTACATATGCACTATATTCACATACATGCATATTTTCCATTTTATGATTCATAAATTTTGACTGAGAACAGCTTGATAGTATGACATGAAACAAGTAATATTTTAATAACAAAGGCATAATAGAAATGCTCATAATTACTTTAATTTTAATAGAAATCTGAGAGGTTGTATGGTTCCAAATGTTTTTAAATAAGCTTTCATCTGTAAATCATTTCTACTTGCCCACTTATATACATGGAGACACAGGGAAACCCTCATTGTAAATATTACTCTTAGTAATAGTTATTTTGTAGATAACCTATTGTCCTAAGGAAAGAAGCAAGTGCACAGCTCTCCCCCACAAACACATGCATAAATGCGACTTCAAGTTTTATGATTTAGTGTCTCTATGGAACCCATATCCTTGTACTACCTAATACATAGTATGTACTCAGTAGAGTTTTATCAATGGATGAAGGAAGTAATCCTGTTAGAAAGAAAATACATAGATAATCACTGAATTATAAATATTGCATTTTTCTCACTTGTGTGTTAATCTTGCTTTGCAGCCATCATTTTGTTCCACAGCTACTAGCTACTTGGTACCATCCACAGTGAAAAGCAGTTACCTGGGTCACTGAGAATATGAATCAAGAGATACAAGGTGAGAGTTTCAACACCTATTTTTGTATTCCCTCAATGCATTTCACTTTGTTTCATCCTATCTTATCTCAGTACTTGCCACATAAAAATGTACAACAAGCCAAATGTGGTGACGCACACCTTTAATCCCAGTACTTTGGAGGCAGAGGTAGGAGGTTTGCCGAGAGTTCCAGGCCACCTTGAGATTATATCATGAATTCCAGGTCAGCCTGAGCTAGAGTGAGATCCCACCTTGGAAAAAAAAAAAATAGGTACAACACAGACAATACCTCTTCTGTCTAGCAACCAGAGAAAATTTCTAGTATGTCATAATCATTTGGTCCTGATCATTCACTGACTTGTGCCCTTCTCCCTTGCTACAGCCCATATATCTTCTCTAGGCACTGGTTTAGGATTCACACTTTCTTTCATATTTTAAGCTTCAACTTGGGCCACTTATAATCATTACTTAGGCACAATGACAGCATTCTAAGTGAACTCAAAGATTAATGTACTAAATTAAACTTTTACCCAACTGAATTCTCTTAATGCACCTTTCACATAGTAAGCAGAAGCTGGTTAGCTATTCATTCTACCTGCTTCCTCTTATTTGAATTGCGTAGCTGGACTACATTTACCCCTCTCTCTGTACGAAAATATGACTGGATTCTAGCCAATGGGAATGGTTGTGTCTCACTTGTGGGATATATCACCCCAGAAAACCTCTCAGGGTGCTTCTTCATGTGTGTTTCCATTTTAGCTAGCTGAGAGGCAGACAGCTCAACAAACTTGGAAATCACATATTGAAGTTGACAAGAGACACAAAGGTGAAAAAATGCTTGGATTTGTTCATCACACATTGCAGAAAATTTACCAGTCAGAATCTTCCTTTTGTACTTTATGTTGGTGAGAAATAAATGGCTATTTTAATAAGCTACTGATATTCTGGAGTGTGTCACTTCACAAGCATTGTCTTGGAATGTTTATAGAAGGTGATTCAAGGCTTTACTTCCTTTAGTGGCTGTATTGGAAAGGAGACAATGCAGGAAAAGAAAGGCATATAGGAAAAATCCAGGTGCCTTCTTTCATCATAGTATATTGAATACAGATGTATGTGCATAAATATTAACATCAGAAGATTGAGATCATTATCACTCACAAAAAGAAGATGGGGAAGCTGCAAAGATGCACCTGACACTTAATAGCAGGAGGGATGCTTATTGCAGCTGTCATTGAACTGATTATCCAAAGGCACAGAGATGCTATTTTGAACAAACAATATATAATTCTCAGAGAATAGCAATTAAAATCATGAGTTCTTGCATAACTGAATGGGGCCTGATGGTATTTATTCGATTTTAAATGATTGTGATAGTGATAGAAAAATAAGCCCTGCAAAGCAGTTTAGAAATTCCACTGTCTAAACATGACTGGCAGACTAAGCACAAGAAACTGGTTGAGACAAGAGAGAAGTAAGGAAGAATGTCTCACAGCTTGCATTTATGGGGGTTCTCCCTTGAGGTCTCCCCTATCATCTGTTTCCATAGTAACCCAGGTTTCCATGAGCTTTACAGATGGTACTCATTTGATGTTAAAACATTAAAGAAATAATTTACTGTGGATATAAAGAGTGTACTTCTCACCATATAATTTTAGACTAACTCAGCATTTATGAGTTTATTTTAACAACACTAATACATAACAATGAATTAGTAAGAATGTATGGCTATCAGAGTCAAGCAGTTAAAAGGTATGTTGAGTAGCTGTGCTCGATTCTGCTTCCCTATCAGTTCTGAAGCTTGTTAACATGGGAACTGACACAGCAAGGGAGCTTTGAGCAGCACATAGGGGATTTTTTCCTGAAGTTTTCTGTCATTAAAATTGTGATAAAAAGCTATTTATTCCTAGTATGACTTAATTTATTTCCTCTCTGTAAGACAAGAGCAAGTACATTTACTTTAGCTGTATGAAAATGATATGATGAAGTGCTTACTTTTTATAAAATCAATATTTAGCCCCATCTCAGTAGTGCATTTTATTAATTATGTTTGGTTCATTCTTTGGCATCTATTATTAAGTTACATTACTAAGTTTGTTTTATTGCAACACCAGGTTTCACTCTTTGCATATATTGTTTTTTTTTTTTAAATTCTTTTTGGTCACTAAAATTGAAAATGTAGAAAGGTTAATGGCAATTCTTCCAGAATTGCATGCAATGTGCACAGGAAATTTTAAATAAGACTTTAGTAGGTATAACTAAATTGTATCTCATCAGAATGTGAACATATTTAGTCAAATATGTAAATCTTCCCAAAGGACAGAAAGCAGGTGAACATATTATACCTCAAGTTTCCAAAAGTGACCAATCCCATAGAAATACAAATCAGTGTCCTAGATAATCAGGCATCAAACAGTGTGATTTAGAGTTGGGTTTTAATCCAAATAATTACAGTTCCAATTCTATGTATAAGTAAGGTACATACATAGAGTCAAATTTTCAAGTCATATTCAGTTAAAGTATATGGGGTGGAGATATATTCCTAGAGAGAAAATGCAAACTGACAAATTGAAGGAGGTCTGCTGACAGCTACCTTTTTCTCTAGAATATTTTTTGAGGGAGAGTCAGAAATCCCTAAAGACACTCTAAGTGAGAGGAAGTCCAGAAAGCAAGAATGACAGTGTGGGGTAGCAAATTGATCCAAAAGCAGAGTGTGGATTTTTTCATTTCTTGATAGAAGGAATTTAGGAGAAGACTTGAAACATAATGATTTGAATTAATTTCACTATAGCCATCTTTTCCAGAGAACTGTTTCTATCATAGGCATGGCTATACAAACTGCTCCAAAAGCAAATAAGGGTATAGAAATTCCCTTGTATAATCTAGTGAGTCACGCTGTGCTGCCATCAATGTGTTATAAAACAAGAACATGTCATAAAATAGACATGTTTTCCAGGGAATTCAGTGGAAAGAGAGTCATAATTTCTTAAGATTATCTGAGAATGTTTCAATGAAAGAGATGAGTACAAAAGGTACCCCAAAACAAAAAGTTTATCACAGAGCTGGGTGTGGTGGCACAAGCTTTTTATCCCAGCACTTGGGAGGCTGAGGTAGGAGGATCGCCTTGAGTTGAGATCAGGTCAGCCTGGACTAGAGTGAAACTCCACCTCAAAAAAAAAAAAAAAAAAAAAAAAAAAAAAAGTTTATCACAGACATTAAAACATGGCATGGGGGTTCAGGCTTTAATCCTAGCACATTGTAGGTAGAGTCAAGAGGTTTAGGAATTCAAGGTCATCCTTGGGTGTATAGTATGTTTAAGATCATATGAGAAAGAAAACTAACAGGTTTTTTCTCATGGAGGAGACACCCCATATGAAGGAACTAGAAATAACAAAACAAGCAATTTTTTCTTCCCTAGGAATTGTCCCAGTATATATGGTGAACTCTGTGTCCATTTGAACACACTGAAAGTCTGTCCTGCCCATTAACTGAGTGATTAAATTAGAGTAAACAGACTCTTCTTGGGTCTTGTATTATTAACTAGTATGTACAGACAGGTGCTGGTAGTCAAGTCTAGAGTTAACAGAGTAGCAAAAAACTCAAATTCCCAGCAAGGATAATATGAACAACTAGGTTGTCTTCTGAATTTGATTGATTATGGATCAATTTTTGCTTGTTTTGTTATATATGGTGTTGTTTTTGCCTTCTTTAGATGCCCAAGTAGCCCCTTCTGTGTTTGACTACAAACTGATTACTGAAATAACATCCAATTTGAATCTCAAATAGCTAATTTCAGTCAATTTATGACAATAATTAGAAAAATAATTGTGATTCAAAAAAGAACTAGAATAGTTTTCATGGTTCAAATGAAAAATAAGAACCTTTTGATAAAAAATTATTATGAATATGACATGAAAGCCCTTAAAGTAGGTCAATAGCATATTAGAATTAGGCTCAGGAAATATAATCAGCAGTGTGTTTAAGTTAGAAAATAATATATTCAAAGAGTGGTTATAAGTCTGTCAGTGGTTCAGGTGTTGAAGGTTTAGGGAAGCTGTGTACATTTCTGTAAACTTCACAATATAAAACACTAAAAATCAATATTCCTATCATATTCTATGTGACTAGTATGAAACTGCAATAGTTAAATTCTGCTGTATGCAGTAGCTCATGGAGTATGAAGTAGGATAGTCATGGAGATATTTAAAAGAAAGAAAGGAAAGAAAAGATGAAAGTGTTTGAAATAGTTCCAGAAGTCTTAGAGACAAATTTATACTACATTTAAATCTTAGTAAACAGGTAATTTAGACAATGTTAACTATTAAAACAGATATCAGAAAGAATTTAACAGTATGAAAGAGAAACTGTAAGGCAATGTTGGATTTATCTAGGGCAAGTCTAAGATGTCTGCCTGATATCACAGTAGAAATTCTAACACTGAAAGCTGAATGAAGGTGATTCAGGCAATTCCATTGTTGTGTAGCAATTTCATCAGAATAGAAGCATTGAATTGAAACATTCCCTCCAAGAAGACTCAGGAGACGTGAGAAGTAAATAAGTCTGAGAAAGCTAAAACATAAAAGGTCACAGGACCCTATTCCAAGGTTATAGAAGCAGTAAACAACTACTGGTGTATGTGTGGGCAATGAGGGTGGGCTCTCTGACTAACCTGGAATCTTGTGCAGTGAACTACAGAGATGCAGCTTCTAAGAGTTTCAACTATGTTGGGGTGGGATTTTTCTGACAGCTGATTCTGAGTTATCTGTGGTCCTGTAAGTGGCCCCATAATCTTCTCTGTAACTCATCGTTTAGCAAAACTGATTTGGGGAACTGGAGCTTTGGTCTGTCCTTTATGCCCTGTCTGGTCATGTGTCCCAAGGGAGAAAGTTTCACCCAACATACATAAAAAGTAATTTTACAGAAAATGAAAGCAAACATGTAAAGAGTATAAGCAAACATTTTACAGAAGTTTTATGTTAAATCCTAAAAAAAAAAAAAAAAACTACAAGGAGAAGAAAGTAGACCAAAGGAATAGGTGCAAAAACACACAAGACAATGGATGGCAGATGGGACAAGAATGTCAAATTGCATAGAAATATTTTAAAAGAAGAACATTTCATAAAATCATTTTGAAGAACTAATTGGAAATCACAAGCTATCAGAAGTAGAGCTTTCATCACAATATATAGTTAAAACAAAAGGTAAAATAATACAGAGATTTGTAAAGATTAATGAGATAGAATTTTTTTTCAGTTGCAAAGTTTTTAGCTATATAAGAAATGTATAAAGCAAGTGAGAAAAAAAACTATAGAAATGACAATAAGTATATGAAATGGGAAAAATCAACTGAGCACGATGCTTCAGAGAGGGGAAAGGAGAGGTCAAAAGTCAGAGAATGAGCCTCGAATTCATTTACAAGAGAAAGAGTTCCCTCAGTGATAAATCTAAGAGGAGAGTAGCTCACATAAATATTCAAACATATTGCAATAGAATGTATGGAAGTTCTGTAAGTGTAAAGCAGTTTAGGTACCAGCTGATCTTTTCAGTGAAATATGAGGCGGCATATGCTCAAATTGAAGAATTTATACTAATGATAGGAGACAGATTTGAAAATTCTCTGGTATTTTCTTTTTTTATTATCACAAATAAAGCTGTGATAATTCCACAGAAAACATTTTCACTTGCTTCTAAGTCCTCAGCATGCAGAGACTTGAATGATGGGAGATACATCTTGAATTTCAATTTTTTCTCTCCATCTGTTTCTGATGCTACTATCTCTCATTGCCAGCAGAGTGTTCATATCCTGAGCCTTTCTTCAGCTGTTCCTCCAACTCATTGAGAACAATGTTTGCCTGCACATCTAATACTCATCCATTAGGCATTCCGTATATCTCAAAACAATATTGTCCTTATACTTACTGCCTCTTCCAATAATGTCAGCAATAACAATGATTGTGAAATAATATTGAACATTCACTGTGTTCCATAACGTTTTCAAAGCATGCTACTTCTAAACATCATACCTCAACTTCCCTTGAGGGAGATATTCTGATGCTGTTTCTTACCTGCAGACAGAATCAAGGATAGTTGTTTTCCCAAATTCCATAGAGATGAATAAAGAAGCTAAAATGTATACCTGCAAAGTCTGACCCCAACGCTCATAAGAATTTTCTCTTTTCCTCATCCTTAACTTCTTGAAAAAAGCAAAACTTTCACTGTTACCAAGTACTCTCTACAAAACACCTTAATCACTGTTTCTCAAATAATGGTCCACAAAGGTAATTCCAACAGAATCATCTGGCAATGGTCATGGAAAAAACAAAATAAAACAAAACAAAAAAATAAAAATAAAACAACCACACACCTTTAAGCTTCAGAGTCCGTATGATGACTGAAATCAATTGCTTTAATACATACCTCAACTTTCGTTTCAACATTTTTTAAATAATGACTAACTTTTACATGCACTTACGTTTGGGAACTTCTTACCTAAATACTTATAACTACCTGTTTTGATCTTTTATAATATACATTTTAAAATTTGAACTCCCGCTTCCTCATTCCTCAGAACATTACAAGGTAGATAATATTTCACCCAATTGCTTTTAGAGCCCTACCTCCCCACCCCTTCCCAAATCCTTGATCCTGTGCTCCTTACCATTCAGATCACCCTGTGATCTGTCTTCCAAAATGGATCTCACCAAAATTTACATTCCCTTTCCTGCCAGCATGAGACGTTTTTGCTTCTAAACTTTTTCTAGAACAACTGCTCTAATTCTCATTCCCAAACAGAAGCACCTTCACCTTCTATAAGGTCTGCTCAAATGAAGTCTGCAATATTCAGAACTTCCATGGTTTCCTAAGCTTCAGACAAGTTTCCTCCGAGACCAAAGCACATGTTTGAAAGTGACAACTACATAGCAGTTATGTTCTATAGTATGTAATTATATTTTGTGTTAGTTAGATTGAATCATGCTAATTAATTTTAATTTATCTTAGGACCGGAAAAAGTAAATTGTAGAACAATGTAGTAGACAAGAGAAACTGAATTAAGGAGTTATGGCATCTAAAAATATTGAGAAACTGTATGAAGATTGCTGAATCCTATTAAGACAGGTACTGCTGGAGAGAAGGGTTTGGATTGTCTGGGGAAAAATTCTGCAGAAAGGGAATGAGGAATTCAGAACCTCATTTTGAGCACTATCAGAAAGATGAAAACTTGATCTTTTTAATGGATGACAAATATTTTTGTGAGGAAAAGTTTTACACCTAAGGAAAAAAAAAATGAAAAGACAATCCACATAAAAGCCTATTAGTTGTCAAATAATATTAAATGCATTTGCCATTATCCAACTTGTTATGGATTTCTATGTGACCATTTCTGAACTTCTCCAAAATTGACATAGAAGAATGCAACTACAGGGGCTGGAAAGATGGCTTAGTGTTTAAGAACTTGCCTTTGAAGCCTAAGGACCCCAGTTTGAGGCCCAATTCCCCAGGATCCACATAAGCCAGATGCACAAAGTGGAGCATGCATCTGGAGTTTATTTTTAGCAGCTGGAGGCTCTGGTGTGCCCATTCATTCTCTCTCTCTCTGTCTCTCTCAAATAAATAAATAAAAAATAAACAAAAAAAAAACTTTTAAAGAAATGCAACTACATATATCCAATTAAAGGCAGATAATATCAAAGGAAGAATTATATAATCACTTTCCATTATTTTAAAGCATTTTAGAATGCTGAAGACTTTCACTAAATCTAAGCATATTGGATGCAGACACAATGTTCCTAATAATTTCTTTTTTAGCTACTGATGCAATTCTTATATTTGAGCTAGGAAAAGCCAAATCCTTAGAATGAATCATAAAGCAACATTTCAGTCTGTGGTGAGATATGCACACATGCATAAAGAAAATATTAACCCTATATCATTTTTGTGTTTTTTCTACTAAATTTGGGGGGGATTTAATATAGTTTTCTGATTAAATATTTCCTTGAATCCCTATAAATGGGTATGCCATGATAAATTACTGGACCTGGTTTATAAATTAATGCACTTTAAATTTCACATCCTTGAAGATATCTTGAAGAATTTAACTGAAATTATGCTTTATTTTTTAACCATATAAAAAATCTTTTCAGAGTCCTATCTAGCACATCTCATTTCTTGTAATGCCAAACATATTTTCCTATCTGATCCTGGATCTGGTTTTGCATATTTATACAATATTTGAATTCTGATCCCTATTTCTTTATGAGTCTAGAAAACTACATATGTGTTTACCTATAAAATATGTGTGTGTTGGGTTGCTATTACTATAACAAATATTGAAGATAGTTAGTTTATCATAAAAATGGATGTTTTGACTCATTCTTTCAGTATATGATAACCTCCTCCTGTGATACTGGGCCTTGATGATACAGCATGGCAGGAGTATATGACAGAGCAGAATTACATATCTCGTGGCCAAGGGACAGAGGAATCTAATGCTAAGAAATACCAACAAACTTGTACTTTGCCTGAAGAAGTACTGCACCATCTTCCTTGCTATATTGTTGTTCTTGCCCCACACTCTCACCACCTCAAAGTAGTCCAGACTTTTATCTTCATCCCAATATTATCCCTTAAGAGAAAATACTTGAGTGTTAAAGGATAGTGCAGCAGTCTCTCAAACTCCACGCTGGCCTTTTCATCCCCATTCACTTTGTGAAGCTCTTGTTTCAACAATGTACAACACTTTAACTTCTTGTATTGAGGCTCTTGTATTTAGCCACCAAATTCTTTTACCTCTGTGTTCTCCATATAGCTTTATATCCAAACAATTCTCTACAAAACTACTTATGTCTGAATGACTTGGAATATAGCAAATTGTCATCTACCAGTTTTAACTCACTTAGAATGTGCATTCCTAAGCCATTTGTAATTCTTCCTCTGAGAATTCACTTTTTAGTTGTCTGCCCCACTTTTGGAGTGGGTTGTTTGATTTTTCAGTGTTTAGATTTTTTAGTTCTTTATAAATTCTAGATATTAGGTTTCTGTCAGTGATATGGCTGGCAAAAGTTTTTCTCTCATTCAGTGGGTAATCTACTCTCTCTGCTTATGGTATATTTGTCTATGCAAATACTTTTTAGCTTCATGAGTTCCTATTGGTTGAGTGCTTGTTTAATTTCCTTGGCTACTGGGGCTTTGTTCAGGAAGTCTTATCCCAGTCCCATATCATGGATAGTGTCCCCTATTTTTTCTTCCATAAGTCAAAGAGTTTCACAACTTATATTGAGGTCTTTAATCCATTTGGACTTGATTTTCATGTCTGGAAAAATGAGTGACACTAATTTAATTTATCTTCATGTGGTCATCCAATTTGTCAACAACTATTTGTTGAAGATACTGTCTTCTCTCCAGTCTACATTATTGGCACCTTTGTCAAAGATCAAGCAGCCGTAGTTCTTGCCCTAAGGTCTGGATCTCCAATTGTGTTCCATTGGTCTATGTTTCTGTTTCTATTCCAGTTTCTATCCCAGCTGCTTTCATTACTATTATATTCCAGTTTTTATTCCAGCTGTTTTCATTACTATTAAAGCATTAGATCAGGTATGGTGATATCACCAGAGGTGGTAATTTTTTTGTTTGTTTGTTTTATTTACTTATTTTTGCTGGGGAAATGTTTGGATATTCGAGGCCTTCTGCCATTCCATATGAGTTTTGAGATCTTAGTGAAGAATGATGCTGGTATTATTATTGGTATTGTGTTAAATCTGTATATTTCTTTTGGTAGAATTTCCATTTCCACAATATTATTTCTATCTATTCAGGAGCATGGGAAGTGTTTCCATCTTCTCAAGACCTCCTATATTTCTTTCTTGACTGTCTTTATGTTTTCACTGTATGGTCTTTCACAATGTTGGTTAGTGTTATTCCAAGATATTTAATTTTGTTTTTGTTATGGAAAATGGGCAGCCACACTAACACACACTTAAGAAAAAAATATCCTTAACCAGTAGGGAAATACAAGTTAAAACAACTATGAGATTCCACCTTAACCCAGTAAGGATATCAAATATTAAAAGAAAATCAAATTGGTGAGGCTTTGGGGAAATAGGAACACCCATTCACCACTGTTGGTGGGAATGTAAACTGTTACAACTACTATGGAAATCAATATGGGGACTCATGAAAAGGATGACTATAGAGTTACCAACAGACCCTGTTATCCCTTACTGGGCATTTACCCTAAAAGCTCCCCATCTCAGTATAGAGATATTTGCTCAACCATGTTTATACCTGCTCAGTTCATAATAGCTGAAAACTGGAATCAACCTAGATGCCCATCATTAGATGAATGGATAACCAAGCTGTAGTATATCTACACAATGGAATTCTACTCAGCAAAAAGAAAGAATGACACATTGAAATTTGTAGAAAAATGGTAAAACTTAGAACAGATTATTCTAAGAGAACTCACACAATCACAGAAATACAACCTTTCCATGATCTCACTCATCTGCATTTCCTATGCTATATCAGCCCAAGTTGCTGACATAACTGAATTGTATCTTAAGGCTTGGACAATAAGGAGGGTAGGGCTTGGAGGAAGGGGAAAAGTGAGGGGGACACAAAACTGAATCCAAATTGAACTGGTGCCATAGAATCCAATATCCTGGAAGTCATATTTAAAGCTGGAACCCTCAAGAGGATCTTAGGGGGAGCACCTGAATCAAATTTCCCTGGAGAGAGTGAGATGAAATCTAACCTTAAATTCATCTTGCTTCTCTTTCTTCTCAATCTTTTTCTTTTTTCTTTTCCTTTGGCGCTGACCTGTAATTCCCTATACCAGAATGTGGTATAGGTCCACAATGAAGTGTTGATCAGAGAGACCTACTAGATCTCCCAAAACAAACAAGAGGGACTTCTGTCAGAGCACTTGATTACCCACCAGAGGTCAATGATAAGACCCTATTACTGAAGACACCAAATGCTTTTGGCACAGAGCATAGAGAGACATGGTCTGAATCTGGAGGAGAGCAAGTCCCCAGACAATTAGCCCATCTAGTGCTGGAAGGCATGAGCTTCCAGGAAAAAATAGTTAATATTTGTCCAAGCAACCCAAAGTCTAAGCAACTCATAAGCAAACAACCTCACATGTTATTCTCACAAGTACAAGAGTGGTACACAGCCATGGTGGGTAACCAGCTGTTCTTGGATTGGCTAACAGATTTGCTCAGTGGATAGGAAAACATATCTGGGACTGAAAACAAGACAGAATCATATCCAGATAATTATAAAGCTTTCCATTGTCAAGCTCCCACTAACCTTAGACTATAGAAGGTTCTAAACCCTTTTAATTTTTTCTAAATCAATAATGGTTATCCCATTTAACTGGTTCTGACTTCATTCTCTATTGGAGAATCTGCTTCTCTTTTTCAGATGGAAGCTGGACCTGAGGAGATAAAGGACTGGGTGTACTCCACCCCAGCCCCAGCTGAAATCATAGAGGAATTGGGAAATGAGCGAGAGAGCTGCTTTCTCGGAGAATCTGATATCAGCATAAGGGGGAAGGAGATAGACACTGAGGACACTCAATACCTACTAAACCAGAGATCCAGAGGCTCCTGAGTGCCCATCACTGAAGTATTCTGTATGGCTCAGGTAATTTTACAGAACAGGGGGTGAAAAAATTATCAAAGGCACAATTTGGGACATTTTGCACAGAGACATTTCTTCTCCCATCCCTCTCCCCCATAATGCATGACCCACAATTCCCCTGTGGTTGACCTGCATCCCCATTAAGGAAGGTCTCTACAAAAAAGGGCCATGAAGAAGGGAAAGGATGGTACCAACATGTGTTGTTTACATACAAAACACGACAATATGTCCATATGTAATAAAAAAAGAAACTTGACTGAATTAAAAAAAAAAAAACAATCTGCATTCCTTTACTCCAACTTTATTGCCTAACATCATACCCATGATACTTGGGGAAGATTTTATCCATTATGCTCACCTTCAGGTATCTTCTCTCACATGTTCTGATGGTGTGCATGACTGAAATAGGGTAGTTGTATTGGTAATGCTTTGCTTATTTCATTTATTACTTCAGTGATTTATTTCATAAACAATAAATGAGGTAAATGCCATAGTGGAAAGCACAAAGTCTGAAGCCAGAATGCCTGCCTTTCTATCCAGATTTAGCTGTGCCAACATATTAGCATTAATTAGTTTCTTTTTATCCCAATTCCTTCTTCTGCAAGGTGGGAAATATTGTGTTGTCATCTTTCCTTCAAAGAAGTTTTGGCGTTAACAAATATGTTATGTAAGCAAAAACCCAGTGTTCAACACACGGTATAGGGCATTTGCATCTTTAAATATGTATGTA
Source organism: Jaculus jaculus (assembly GCF_020740685.1). NCBI lineage: Eukaryota > Metazoa > Chordata > Mammalia > Rodentia > Dipodidae > Jaculus > Jaculus jaculus. Next base: position 112,693,277 of record NC_059104.1, read on the forward strand.
CTTTGCTAGACATAGGATAAGGCACTAGGATGTGTTGAGAAAATGAAAAATAATCCTATTCATACCTTTGGAGAATGGTGGTGTGTGTGTGGGTGGGGGAGTAAAATATTTTTACATTGTAAATAGCAGCCTGCTAGCCACTAAGAATGAAAACCTAGGTTACATGTAGTATGAAAGCAACATCCAATGCAGGCCATGTTGCTGTGAAACTGAGTTACCATGAGTCAAGATGCTTGAGTGGAATTCTCACAGGAAAGAGAGAAAGTATGTAGGGACAGGGGAGAGGAGCAGCCAGGGAAGAGATCCTAGAGTCTACCTCTCACAGGGTTCACAATGCTTCATCTTCATTACTGGTGTGGCTTCTGTTTCTCGGGACTTCCCTCTTCCTCTTTCCAAGGTTAAAAAACTAAATAAGTGGAATCTTGTTGGGCATGGTGGCACTGGCCCTTAAACCTAGCACGATGGAAGGAGGCAGATGTAAGAGGATCCTATGAGTTGGAGGTCACCTTGAGGCTGCATGGTGAATTCCAGGCTCACCTGAGCTAGAGTGATACCCTACCTCAAAATCTTAAAAAAGGAATAAGAAGGACTGTCCTTGAGTAGAAATAAGGGCATACTGTTCTTAAAATCTATATATAAAATCATATTATAGGCCCCTTCATTTGGCTGTGTTGTAGCACAGACCTACTTTGTGGGGTTTCTATTGCTACATTTTTTGCAACAGCCTAGATCTCTCTACATGTTTCAGGATCTAATACTGTGCTCATTCAGACAGCATTAGAATCTAACTTTAGGTATTTGTAGTTAAGTATCCAGGCTGAGAAATTAGCCAACAATTTTCATTATCAGCTAGAGAAAAATTATCTACCAAGTCTACATATTAAATAGAGTCAGTTAAGAAAAGATTGTAATTGTCTTCTATGTCCTCAGAGTTGAGTATCCTTTGTACCTGATTCAGCTCAGAAGTTGAGTAAGAGGGCGGGATAAGAGTTACTTCCATGTGTGTTAGTAGATAATGGCAAGGTTCTATTTCTGTTCCTCAGAGGCAGTATGGGCTTATTTATACTCATGTCTGAAAATGAAAGAAATGTCCTTGAAAAAGAGTGTGCAGTTCTTGGACACAAAACATTTGTCCCTGGGGCCCTGTTACTCACCAGCATTGGTGGTCAGAACACAGTCCCAGTGCAGGTCTCCCAAGAGAGACAGCTGGCTCTTGTGTAATAAGCTCCTTGGGAAAGCAGGACAAATGTTCCAAAGAGTGTCAAATATTAAAAAACTATTCTTCAAGGTTTATACTGGAATCAGTATTTGGAGCTGCAACAGATTTTTTTTTTTTTCACTTTGAAAATAGGAAGCAGATAACTGTGGGCTAACTCCACAATGCACGACCCATATACCTCAACAAGGAGGGGCCAATGGGGAGAAGTTAGGTCATGGATGAGCCTAATAATGGTACCAAACTGACTGTATTTGCTGAATACAAAACTAATGAATAAAATATATATCTATATATATTTATCTATCTATCTATCTATCTATCTATCTATCTATATATATATATATATATATAATGTATAAAATAAAAAAAGAAAATAGGGAGCAATAGGAACAAACATGAAAAGCCCCTATTTTAAAAACAGATCTGTGGCTATTGATACATTATTAAAAATAACAAAATGAAAGATTTTTCTGGTTGTTTTAGCTTTATGATTCTGGGGCTTGTCCTGAAACACTGCTTAACAAGTTAATATTCCATCTGTTCCATCATGACTGGACAATGCACTTTTAAAATAAAATCACAAGGCAATGTCTATTGAAAACAAAATTTCTACAGTTATTACCCCAAGTAAAATATGGATTAAAACAAATAGCTTAGACAAACAGGATTTTGCACCATGCCAGAGCAACTTCATTTGAAATTGTTTACTTGAAACATTTTCAAAATAATTTATTCACAGAGCTGCAACTTATCTCAGATAACAAGGTAGACATGTGAAAAACAAGTAAACTTGCATAGACATGTTTGCAGTCAGACAATCTCTCTCTAATGATAGGGTAAACAAAAGAGACTTCATTGGCAACTCATATTTTCTTTGGAAATATATATAGCATTTGGGGGAATTCAATTTTGGAAGAATATGAAAGAAATCAATCTAAAGCAGTTGTCAGGATCCTTCAGTTATATAAAATTACACCTTTCAAGATATCCTCCTGCAGAATAGTTGCATACCTTGCAAACTTATGTGGCTTCTCTTGTGGAAACTGATGGTGTTTTGAATGTTTATAATTTTCCATGAACAGTCAATTGCCTCCTAGGGAGTGTTTTTAACATTAGTTTGAATTTGCTTATAATTGGCTTGGATAATTTACAGGACTAGCCAAGCACAAGATAAATGACTCCAAAACATCTATCTATCTAACATCTATCTATCTATCTATCTATCTATCTATCTATCTATCTATCTATCTACATGGTATAGGTATGGAGAGAGAGAATATGTTTTGGTGTGAGGTGAAATTAGTCATTAAATTAAGAAATACATAATAAAATATTTTATTTAAAAAATTAGCAAATGGAAAAAATTACCACCTTGTTGATCAAGTTAAAGTTCCTTTCAAAGAGTTGCTCTTGGTTTGATGTGTGCTTCTGTCATATTCTTCCTGAAAGGTAGGCAGTACAGATTCCTTTCGTAATCTAATGAAGAAATGGGTCCTCCTATGAGTGCACCTAAGCAAATACACACTGTCTCTTGTGTAAATGCAACTGCCTCATCCACTCTCTGCATGTCATTTCTGGGTTGTAGTAAAGAGTGAGCAGCGTTTGTTCAGGCCTTTTCTTACTCAGAGAAGGAGTACTTTAAGGTAATGTTTTGAATCCTAGGAATTTTCTGTGAAAAGAATTTAAGAAATTATGAAATTAATTAGCCTTTTTGTCTTCTAAGACTAGAGAAGTAAGATGACTTCCTCAAGCACACACAAATAATAAAAGACCATGCCAGGATTGAAACAAGAAAAACTGTAAGCATCCTGACTTTCTAGTCAAGTAGGCATTCTGTTTTTAAGAATATACTGAGAGTAGTGAGTGACTAATAAAAAAAAAAAAAAGACCAGAAAAAAAATATTAAGGCAGATTTAAAGTTGCAGATATCTCCATGGCTGTAAGAACTACCCAGCTGAATAACAGCAGTTTCCCCAGTGATTACATAAACAGCAATATAAATAAAAGGCCTGCTTCTTGGTTTCCTAGACAAGCCCTGTATGGCTAAACCTGAGCACAGAGCTCCCATTAACTTCAAAGGGACTATAGTTTTTGGTTCAGCTCTGTGGGATGCTTAGCTATGTGATACAGATCAACATTTCTGAAATTAAAAACCAGGAAAAAAATACTGTATGACAATTGAACAATAAGAAAAATCTTTGCAAGCCTAAACACAAATTTATTTTTCTGACAATTTGCTTTACTCTCTAGACACTGAGGTCTTATACTTTCACAATACTGTTTTTATTACAGCAATTAAATCTGCCTTATATCATTTTAGAAAAACATAAGCACATTTGTTAAATGGTAATTGTGTTACCTATATTATGAGCTTAGCATGTAATCAACAGGAAGCTTTGTTAGTGATGCTTTTTACTACAGCTGAATCATTTGGCCTTAAGAGACACATCAGAGCATCCTGACACTGCAAATGAACTTCCAGATACATGCACCACTTTGTGCATCTGGATTTACATGGGTACTGGGGAATCCAACTCAGGCTGTCAAGCTTTACAAGCAAACACCTTTACCTGAGGAGTCATATCTCTAGCCATATTGCAAATATTTCTCAAAAAGCATATTATTCAGTCTTATTTACCAAAAAGATATACATTGAGACAATTAACATTATCAAATGAAAGGATTTATTTAACTCATAATTTTGGAGACTGAAAGTACAAAACGGAAGTGCACAGACTCGGGAAATGTCGCCCTTGCATGTTTAACTTCAAGCCAATGACCAAAGATAGAGAACATATGAGTGGAAGAGATCACGTCATGAAGTGCAAACCAGAGAGGAAATGGAAGGTCAACCTCACTATTCTATTAATGGGCTATTACTTGAGTGCAGGATCCCCTAAGAGCTATTATAATCTCTTCTGAGGTCACTGACCCAAATGATTTTAGGGCTCATTAGCTCTCATCTCTTAAAGGTCCCATCACCTTTCATGATGCCACAATGAGACAAGTTCCTTACATAAAAACCATATGGGGAACAACCATAATACATCTAACCATAGAAAAATTTGAGAATCCTCAAGTGAGACCATCACTATTACCCAATAAACTACCTGTATGTAGCATGAGAAATAATTTCAAAACAAGGTATTTTTGATAAAGAATACTAAGTCAAAGGGGAACAAAAAGAGAAGGAGAAGAGGAAAGACAAGGAGACTTGGAAGGGGAAGAGGAAAGGGGCAAAATGAGAAGAAGAAAATGAGGGTAGAGGAGGAGAGGGATAGAAAGAAGAAAGAAAGAAAGAAAGAAAGAAAGAAAGAAAGAAAGAAAGAAAGAAAGAAAGAAAGAAAGAAAGAAAGAAAGAAAGAAAGAAAGAGGAAGGAAGGAAGGAAGGAAGGAGGGAAGGAAGGAAAAGAAAGAAAGAAAGGCTAGCCATTGAAAATTCTTTGATCTGAGTTCAGAATGGTCAGTAAGAAGAGAAGTTTATGGGAGGTGCAGAAGATAACAGGGAAACAGGTAGGGTTAGGTAGCCAGATGAATTGTATGTAGAGTACTTTGGTGGGAAAAGAAGAATAAGAATTCCTGTGCAGTGGGAGATCTGAGGCTTGGAGTGGGGCTTGGTAGAAAGGCACTAACAAGATCTTATGAATCCACAAAGGTCACATAAATAATTATGATTGTTTTATATGCAAATAAAGGAATGGTTATGAATTTTAAATAGAGAGGTGGCAAAGAGAAGTCTATACTTCCTAAAGAGTCTGCTGTGACCACAGTAGAGATCACACTGGATAATAAAAGAAGAAAGTACATAAAGACTTTGTAGGATGCATGTTAAAGCAATGTTGAGGTGAGTTACCTTGGGCTTAACCACTGAAGAACTAAGTAGGAAGTGCCACTTCTCACAGTCATTTGTAGTGGCCCACTGCACTATTTCTTAATGGGGAAAAGATATTAATCCTTTGCTGCTGTAACTATGGGTTTGTTTATTAGTGTGACTTTCCAACTATTTTATTTACTTGAAAGTAGAGACAGAGAGAGAATAAACATACCAGAGCCTCTAGCCACTGCAAACAAACTCCAGATGTATGCACCACTTTGTGCATCTGGCTGCTTTGCCATTTCTCCAACCCAGCTGTAACTTTTGCTTTAAAGAAAGGAGAAATAATTTTAGATAGAGAGTGTTAGGTCATTAGGAATAGAAATTGCATAATTTCCAGAATTCAAAGATCCCAAAAAGCACATCAACATATGCATTCCTTTCTTTATGTAGTTGAAAAAAAAAATAGAAATCAAGCCAGGCATGGTGGTGCATGCCTTTAATCCCAACATTCACATTCTGAGACAGAGGTAGGAGGATCACTGAGTGTTCATGACCATCCTGAGAATACACAGTAAATTCCAGCCTGAGCTAGAGAGAGACCTTACCTGAAAAAAATAATTAAAAAAAAAACCAGAAATCAAGTGGTCTAAGATGAATTATGCCTGTTATGTTACATTTCTGGAGGTAAGAAATCTGAAACCAACCAGTGAAATATTACTGTTATATTACTTCTAGGACACTGGTGGAAAAGCATACTTCTTTACCTTTTCTAGCCTCTACAGGACATCTGTATCCATTGATATGTGGACCCTTCCTCATATCTTGCTGTACCCTGTCTAATGCTGACTCTTCTGCCTTCCTTTAGTATGCAGTGACTACACTACCCCATCCACACAATCCAGATGCATTTCCTCTCAAAACAGCGAGCTTAATCTCATCTACAAAATACATTTAATACTGTGAAATAGTGTTTTCCAGATGTCAGGTATTAGGATGTGGTCTTTCTGGGTGAACACAGGGAAAAGCTATTGATATACATATATTTTACTCCTGCAACTTTAAATTTTTAGGATAATCCTGATGCAGCTTTGGGCTTGTAATATGGCTTAGTGGTTAAAGATGCTTACTTGCAAAGCCCAATGGCCTGAGTTCAATTCCTCAGTATCCACATAAAGCCGGCTGTACCAAATGGCACGTATATTTGGAGTTTACAGTGGCAGAAGACGCTGGCATGCTGCAACCGCTCTCTCTCCTTCCTCTCTCTGCAAATAATAAAAAAAATGATGTTTTAAAGATGGAGTGTCTATAAAATTTAAAATATAAAGCATGGTTGATAGCTTAAAGCCTGTAACTTACTCAGATTATATGAACAAATACAATTGAATAATAATACTGAACCAAACTATTCATATTTTATGAGACTAAAATGAATAAAAGTGGCATATGAATTGATTCACAATAAAATTCAACAAATAATGGAGTGAAATGAGGAGTATATAATAATTTGAAACATTCATAACCTATCCTCACTAATCTGCTCAACAAGTGAATATATTAATATCTTTGCTTTTTGAATTATGAGAATTATTTATATCTCCCACACAACATTATAACAAGAATAATAAAATTGTAACTTTTTATTACACCAAGAAGAAGACTCAGTAGTTTCCTAAATGCCTTACTTTCGTCTTTCGTGTGGTCATAAACGGGTACCAAGCCTTGTTAAGGAAATGAGGCATTTGCATTTCCACTTTATTTTTAATTTTTAATTTTTTTTCTTTTTTTAAATTTTTACTTGCATTTTCTATGATTATTAAAAAATATCCCATGGTAATTCCCTTTCTCCCCCACCCCCGACACTTTCCCTTTTGAAATTCCATTCTCTATCATATTACCTCCCCATCTCAATCATTGTACTTACATATATACAATATCAACCTATTAAGTACCCTCCTCCCTTCCTTTCTCTTCACTTTATGTCTCCTTTTAAACTTACTGGCCTCTGCTACTAAGTATTTTCATTCTCACGCAGAAGCCCAATCATCTGTAGCTAGGATCCACATATGAGAGAGAACATGTGGCGCTTGGCTTTCTGGGCCTGGGTTACCTCACTTACTATAATCCTTTCCAGGTCCATCCATTTTTCTGCAAATTTAATAACTTCATTTTTCTTTACCACTGAGTAGAACTCCATTGTATGAATGTGCCACATCTTCATTATCCACTCATCAGTTGAGGGACATCTAGGCTGGTTCCATTTCCCAGCTATTATAAATTGAGCAGCAATAAACATGGTTGAGCACGTGCTTCTAAGGAAATGAGATGATTCCTTGAGATATATGCCTAGGAGTGCTATAGCTGGGTCATATAGTAGATCAATCTTTAGCTGTTTTAGGAACCTCCACACTGATTTCCACAATGGCTGGACCAGATTGAATTCCCTCATTTTCACTTTTGAAGACATATAAGATTAAAGAACTTGGGACTTGACTATGTTGCTTGTAGGAAGATAGGAAAACCATTCATGTGATATTGCTGTCATAGGATACTGTCAGAATTTAATAGATGTAGCAACAAATTTAACCCTATTCATATGATACTGCATATTTGTGCATATTGAACTCTTTCTACTTTCAATATGGAGCCTAAAATCCTCAATAACCATTTACCCATTTGTTTGCACTTTCAAAAGCAATCAATTCTGGCTGGAGGGATGGCTTAGTGGTTAAGGCATTTGCCTGCAAAGCCAACAGGATCCATGTTAGCCAGATGCACAGGGGGTGCACACAGTTGGAGTTCATTTGCAATGGCTGGAGGCCCTAGCACACCCATTCTCTCTCTCTCTCTCTCTCCCTCTTTCTCTGTCAATAAATAAATAAATAAATATAAAATATTAAAATAAAATAAAACAAACAAAACAAATCAATTCAATAATTTTTTTTAATGCACATAAGAAATAAGCAAATACAGGGGGGAGGAGTGTGCTCAGTTTTCACATAGGAAATGGAGTGCCTTGCCTGCTACCCAGGCGAAGAAGTAGAACCTACCATGGGCAGTCCTTATGTACTTAACCTTTGTCACTAGATCCTATTCACAATTCCTGCCTGGAGCTTCCAAGTAAGTCTTCATGTCCAGCCAAGGAAGTCTTAAGTCCTTCATTTTCATTCACGTTCAAGATTTCACGGCAAGGCTTCACTCTGAGTTTCCACACAAGTTTAAAAGTGTTAGCATGGGCTGGAGAGATGGCTTAGTGGTTAAGTGCTTGCCTGTGAAGCCTAAGGACCTCGGTTTGAGGCTTAAACTCCCCAGGACCCACGTTAGCCAGATGCACAAGAGGGCGCATGAATCTGGAGTTCGTTTGCAGTGGCTGGAGGCCCTGACATGCCCATTATCTCTCTCTGCCTCCCTCTTTCTCTCTCTCTGTCACTGTCAAATAAATAAATAAAAATGAACAAAAAAAATTAAAGTGTTAGCATGATGAATCATAGTGATGAACTTTTGAATTTTAAGCCTGTAACAAAGTTTTGAACACTAAACAAATAATATCATTAGTTGTTCTGTATTGTTCTTTGTATAACATTGAAAATCCATGCCACCCAATATATGCTCATCTTCAAAACAAGTTTGCTATTTTGCTGACTGTGAAATATGGTCCAAAATTTTGAAGGAGTAAATAAAAAAAAAATAAAAGCCTAATAAAACTTATAGGTTTTAATTTTATGTCATTCTCTATGACTAGAAATACTTCCTCAGTGGGTAGAGAGATGATGGTTTAATACCTAAGAATACCAACCCAGCATACCAACCCAGATTCATTTTCCCAGCAACCCCACACAACATCAGATTCAAAAGAAAGTGACACAAGTATTTGGCATTCATTTGCTTTGAGAAGAGATTCACACACACAAATAAATTAATTTTAAAAATACGCTTTCAAACACACACACACAGACACTCATTTGCTATACCCATGGGTCTATGTGTATTTAACACCATGGTATACATTTTTTTTTATTATTTGGTATAAATCAAAATTTGATGTTATGACATCAAATATATTAATAAAGACTCAATTAACAGGTTATAATGGATAAAGTTACATAATAGTTAATATACCACTGTTATCTGGTACAGCACTGGTACTTTTTTCTATGTAGTCTCAAAGTCAAATAGGGCATGTACAAAACTAGAAACTTTCACTACAGCAAGGGTCTGTTTATTGGTTACCTAGTTACATTTTTTTTTAAATCTCCCATTTGTGTAGATAGCTACTGTGAGCAAACTGTATCAGTAAATTCTGCTGAGGAAACAAGTTTACCACCTATATTAGTTAATTTCTTATTGCTGTGACAAAATACCTGAAGAATAGCAATCAAGGAAAGAAGGCTTTTTTTGGCTCACAGTTCCTGTGCACAGATCACTGTGATAGAAGTCATAACAGCAAGTGCTGGTCACACTGCAGCTGTAGTCAGGAAGCAGAGAGAGGTGAATGCAGGTGCTCAGCTCACTTTCTCACTTTTATTCAGTCCAGACTGCAGCCCATGGAATGGTGCCACCCTCATTGAGGAGACTTCCTTCATCTTCAGTTAAACTCTCTGTAAATGCCATAACAAATGTGCTCAGAGAAATGTCTTCTAGGTGATGTTGCATCTAGTTAATAATGAAGATTAACCACTGCAGCATTCTATAAATTTGAAATAGAAAACTTAGAAATATAAACCCAAGTATTTGGGGGCTGGAGAGATAGCTTAACAGTTAAAGGCACTTGCTTATGAAGCCTGATAGCCCAGGTTCAATTCCCAGGACCCACATAAATCCTGATGCATGCAGCAAGTAGTGCAGGCATCTGGATTTTGTATGCAGTGGCAAGGGGCCCTGGGGCTCCCACTCATTCTCCTTCTGTCACCCTCTCTCTTTTACAATTTCTCTACATGCAAAATAATAAATAAATTAATTAAATAAATAAAGTGGCTCCCAAGACCTCATCACGGAAGCAGACCTAAAATTAACCCAACATGGCTCAGGAAACTTTATGGAAGAGGGGGCAGAAAGAATGTCAGAACCACACACTTGGTTATGATACACAGAGACATTTCCTTCTATGCATAACTGATGGCTAACCCCACAATGAAAGAATTTTTCTTTTAAAACAGAGAACACAAACACTTTTCAATTTTCCTGTTTGAGGTTTCTCAGTGGAGTAATTTTACAATCACAAAAATATTCATAGATTCACAGACCATTGTGTGGTTAACATCAACATATTTAAACAAATCCTAAACCTTGTATTAAATGCTATTATAAATGCACAGTTTTACCACTATTTTGTCAAAATCTTAATATTAAAAATAAAATTTTAGTACATTTAATAAACCTAAAACATCATTTTATGATAAGAGAAGTTGAAATTCTTATCACTTAATTCTAAACTATCATTTCCTTCTAACCAAAAATTGTAAAATGTGGGAAACAAACCTTATTGCTTCTGTTTGGGTAATTCCTATTTTCCAAAATGTATATAGATAGAGAGGACTTCAAAGAGTATCTTCTAATATTGTCATCTTTATATTTAGACAATTTTGTATTTAGTATTATGTAACTCATAATTATTTCAGGTGGTCATTTTATGTGTCAGAATGATTGAACTGTAGACACTAGTTAATTCATCAACTATCAAATGATGTTTCTGTGAAATATTTCAAATATAACTAAAGTCCATAATAACTTCTAGGAGAAATTATACTGAACAGTTGTTGTGGTCTTATGAAACAAGTGAAAAGAATGGAGGCTAATCTAAATAAGAAATACTGTCCCAGATTCCAACATTATCCTCACCTCAGAGTCCTCACCTGACCTTGTTAGAAAAGCCTATACAGCCCCATGCAAAGAACTGTGTCCTACTTGTTCTAATCCTCTGATTAAATCAACTGACACAACTGTATGTCACAGAATTACATTCAAACAATGCAAGTAAATAATACCAAAATACATTACTGATTCTCATATCTTTCAAGCTTGTTTTTTATGTGTTTTTTTAAGAAACCTTATTTTTCTTTTGTGAGACAATGACTTATGTAGCTCTAGCTGTACCTGAATTTGCTATGGACTCAGATTTTTGCACTGCCTTACAAATACCAGCATTACAAGTATTTCCCTCCATGACCAGTTTCATTTTGAAGCATTTGACTGAATAACTTAAGTTTAAATGTTAAATATAAATATTATCAATAGAGTATTGTGAATGTCATAAAAGAAAACCATATTACTATAAGAATGAAATTACTTTGTAAATATGGAAATATCAAATAACCCCAAACAATTTAGGCTTATAATGATTTGGAGGTATTTGTTGATTTTATGATGATGTATTTTCTAGCACACTAGCTATTTATTTAGAGGGAATGGTGATAGGCATTCCTTACATTACTATTCAAGGTGATTTTTTTTCAATTAACTAATAACTGCTAGTATATAGTGAAATGGGAAGTCCCTGCAAACTAAGGCACTGATCCAAAATTGCATAAAGCACATTTCTCAGCTCTTAATTTTATTGCATTTTCCCAAAGGTTCATGCCTAGAAGGTAATTTTTTGCATTCTCTTTGAATAGTGAGGTGGATGAAATATTAAAAAGAAAATAGAAATACCAGTTTTATCTATGACTTATTATGAAGTGTTTCCTATTTGAAAGAAGAGAAATGGCTGAATTTTAAAAAGAAATATCAAAATTTTATAGCAAAGCTCTAGAAAACAGCCATGATGCAAAGTTGCCTGACAACAGACAATGTGTGAGAATTTTTAGAGCAATCCTTCTAAAGGTATTAGAAAACTCAGAAAAGAATAAATTTATAAGATGATGGTATTAAGTGGAATTAGTCCACTGTATCACTTAGGAAATACTTATTATTTACTAAATGGTAGATATTGTGAGACCAGCTGAATTAGCCAAGATGATCTTACTGAGATTATGGGTTTAAGTTAACATACACTTACAAAAGTTAAGAGCATACACACATGGCTTATGATCAGAAGTTTGTTAAGCAAAAAACAGAGTGGCCTCACTTAAGTGGCATGGGAAGGCTAAGTGGTATGGGAGCTAGGTGGGGCCTGATGTGGAGAGGATTTGGGCAAGCTCAAGAGAATAGAAAGCCTGGTACAGCTGGTATAAGACACTCCAAAGGAAGGAAACATTTTATAATTAGCTCAACATAGCATGATCCTAAATTATTCTAAACAGTTCTAAATTAATGTCTCTAGAAATATTCCAAAAACTAAGTAATTTCTTTTCTTCTCAATTTTTTATTAACAGCTTCCATGATTATAATGAATATCCCATGGTAATGCCCTCCTTCCCCCCACTTTCCTCCTTTGAAACTCCATTCACATCATATCCCCTCCCCCTCTCAGTCAGTCTCTCTTTTATTTTGATGTCATGATCTTTTCCTCCTATTTTGATGGTCTTTTGTAGGTAGTATCAGGCACTGTGAGGTCATGGATATCAAGACCATTTTGTGTCTTGGGGGAGCATGTTGTAAAGAGTCCTACCCTTCCTTTGGCTTTTACATGCTTTCCACCACCTCTTCTGCAATAGACCCTGAGCCTTGGCAGGTGTGATAGAGATATTACAGTACTGAGCAATCTTGTCACTTCTTTCCAGCACCATGATGCCTTCTGAGTCATCCCAAGGTCACTGTCATCTGAAAAGAGAATATTCTCTACCCAAAGTGAGAGTAACATTAATATAAGTGTATGAACATTAAGAGAAGAGAAGTTCTTACTGGGCAGTTTGATAAGCATAGTATATATATTTAGCCAGACAGCAACAGGCTTTACACCCCTAGGGCTCATGACTACCCTTGTTTTAAGTTTTCAGTATCAGGGATGTATTCCCTCCCATGGAGCGGGCCTCCAGTCCAATTAGAGGGCAGTTGGTTTCCACCATGACAGACATGCCACTATTGTACCCATTGGCTCATTTGGCCTGACTGGCCAAATATAAGCCTTGCAGTGTCCACTGTTGAGTATCTTCACTGGTGATTTCTCTTTCTCATATTGAACTGCATGCAGTATGGCTTCTTCCAGCTTTCTGTCAGCTGGTCTACATGGAGAAGGTTATCAGCTCAATTCCAGCAGGATTTCTCAGTTGCCTTGCAGCCCAAGTATGTGGAGTCTTTAACAACAGGGTCTTACCATCTATTCCTGGTTGAAAACCAAGGGCTTTGGCATTGGCTTATAATTTTGGGGGGGATAATTTCTTGATTTAAATATTGATAAAATGGAATTGCTAGTAAAATATCTTGATATATATATATATATATTTAATTTTCAAAAAGTATTTAGTTCAAGTTCAAATTACCCTAAGGGAAGGCTATTCTAATAATAACATCATACCTAAGGAATTTTTTTTAAGTTTTCTTTTAATCTACATTAAAAAGAAAACTTTACACCTAAAAATTCCATGTGAAGAACAATATTATAAATCCTTCTACAGTCTTTTAACCAAGTCATACTCTTTTAACAAAGTTACATTTACAATATATAAAATTAGTTATAAACAAATGCCCTCTAATTTATTTCTTATAAAACTTGGATGTGAATACTACTCTCTAAGTTCCACTAAAATAGTGGAACTTAAAATAAAATAAAATACAATCCATTGCCATGTGGATAACATGTAGTGTTAACCTGTTCATCTTGTGACTTTTATCTTCTTCTATGAGATGGAATTTATGTTTTTCTTACAACTTCTCCTATTGGTTAACATTCATTTTACAATATTCTGATATTTTTTTCAAAGATGTTTTGATGTAGATTGCTGGAAATACATGGTTCTCAAACTGGTGTTGCAGATCAGCAGCCCGGGCTGCTTGGAAACTGGTTAGAATTACAAATGCTGTGGTTCAGCCCAATAACTGAGTAGGAAACTCTAGAGGCAGGGACCAGCAATCCCTAATGAGCCCAATACATGCTAAAGTATTGATTGGGAACATCCATGAAACCATTTTAAATTTAACTTTTCAGCATAAATACATGATCTTTGGGTTGAACCATTCCCTAGCTGTATAACCTTGGAAGAATGTTCTAACCTCACAGTTAAATAGAAATATTAGCTGCAGCATTTAAATGGATTAAGATATATAGAACAAGAATCATAACACCTGGGAGGTGGGCAGTGCTTAATATATGATAGAGATCATAACCATGATAACTATGATGGATGTGAAAATGTGAAAGAAATTTTGTGTTCTTGGGCTGGAGAGATGGATCAGTGATTGTGTTTCTTTGGCAAATGTAGGGCTTGAAAAGGCAGGAGACTGACCACCAAAGTTTGAATCTCCATAACCCATGTAAATAGCTGGCCATGGTCATACATGGCCATATCTGCAGTCCTATGAGGAAACAGACTGGAGATTCCCTGGCTTCCTGAACAGCAACTTCTGGAATTTGCAATAGACTCACAAAGAAAAAGAAAAAAAAAAGGTGGATGAGTGATGGAGGGTAGATAATACCAGATATTTTCTTCCAGCTGCCACAGGTGAGCCTATGAGGCTTTGCAGGTAAGTGATTGGGGTGCCACATTAGCACATACACACATGCGTACACCACATCACACTTACTATGAGCACACAAAAAGACAGAATAAGAAATGTTGTGTTCTTGCTTTTGTTTTCAAGATAACCATGCTTCAGTATATGCAGGATTTCTTATATTAAGCTTCTTTCCTGAGAGAACAGTAGTTCAATGCAGTACAGAAACACAAATGCTGGGATCAAAAGACCATGCATAAATTTCTGTTCTGGGCTAGGGAGATAAATTTTTAGAATGGTCTGTCTAGTTTCTGCGAATAAAACACATCCTGTTCTAGAATGAGGACCTGTGTTCAGCTACCCAGAACATATGGAATGATGAAGCTGTAACAAAAGTCTGTAACCTCACCACTCCCAGGGGGACATAGGTGGAGACAGGAGACTCTGCAAGTTCATAAGCTGACTAACATGGCCTATGCAGCACCAAATCACAGACCCTTCCCCAAAGTGGATGGTGAAAACAGAGTTTGATATCTGACCTCCATACAATGAAAGTGGCTTGTGCAAAACCACTACATATACTCACACACCCATAAATACACAGATCATGTGCACAAAGATGTTAAAAAAGAAATCTCTATTCTTCTGAGGGTTTCAGATTTAGAAAATAATATGCAGGATTTGCTTATAAATTGGATTGTTTTATAAAACTATGATTATTTTCAATTTATTAATATCGACTGTAAAGCACAGAGCATACTTACGTGAAAATAGTGGTTGTTAATCTGAAGTACAGATTTTCCAGTGCATCCTACATTTTATCCAGTAAGCTTATCTCCATAATGTATATCTGTGAAGCATTAACAAGTTACTGAGCTTTTAGTGTCAATTTCCTCACTATTAAAAATGAATCATAATGGACAGCATAGGGTTACTTTGAAAAATAGAAAATAAATATGCATATATGTTTGTATATAAATATATTTCATATAAACAGGACAGCCTAATACATAATATTCAGTATATTATCAATTATTCACAAACTTTCTTTCTTGTTTTGTCACTACAAGGAGTTAATTCTTATGAAAATAATGTGTGGGATTCTTGTGGGGATAAGAATGATGAACTTACAATTTTTAATAAAACTAGATGTTTTTAAGCTGGGTGTGCTGGTGCACACCTTTAATCCCAGCACCGAGAAGGCTGAGGTAGGAGGATCACCATGAGTTTGAGGCCACCCTGGGACTATACAGTGAATTCCAGGTCAGTCTGGCTAGAGTGAAACCCTACCTCAGAAAAAAATAAAGAAAGAATGAAGAAGAAGAAGAAGAAGAAGAAGAAGAAGAAGAAGAAGGAGGAGGAGGAGGAGGAGGAGGAGGAAGAGGAGGAGGAGGAGGAGGAGGAGAAGGAGAAGGAGAAGGAGAAGGAGAAGGAGAAGGAGAAGGAGAAGGAGAAGGAGAAGGAGAAGGAGAAGGAGAAGGAGAAGGAGAAGGAGAAGGAGAAGGAGAAGGAGAAGGAGAAGGAGAAGGAGAAGGAGAAGGAGAAGGAGAAGGAGAAGGAGAAGGAGAAGGAGAAGAAACTGGATGTTTTTAAAATGTAGAATCCAACTGAAGTAGAAACCATTAACATATAGATGTTTCTGCTAACAAGGGAAGGAAAAATATAGGCTTTAAAATTATGCCATATATATATATATATATATATATATATATATATATATATATATATATACACACACACACCTTTTCCATATTTATTTCTTATTTTTTTTTAAATTTATTTGAGAGCGACAGACACAGAGAGAAAGACAGATAGAGGGAGAGAGAGAGAATGGCTGAGCCAGAGCTTCCAGCCTCTGCAAACGAACTCCAGACGCGTGCGCCCCCTTGTGCATCTGGCTAACGTGGGACCTGGGGAACCGAGCCTCGAACCGGGGTCCTTAGGCTTCACAGGCAAGCGCTTAACCGCTAAGCCATCTCTCCAGCCCTCCATATTTATTTCTAAAGTGTGGCATTCATTATGCAAAATTAACAAAGCTATACTAAACTTCTAGAATATTATTGGAATTCCAATGAATTTCAAACTCCACCATACAAGCTAACAAGAGTAAGATAAGTTCCATTTCCCATTTTAAAAAGTGCCAAATATTTCAAGCTTATAGAGTTCACTTCCTTTGGATATATTTTCTGTGAGAGTTGAAATTCAATAGTTGAGTTATTAACCAATAATTTTTATATCCCATGGGCTAAAGTGGGAGGAAATATAGAGGATTTTATTTATTCCAAGTGGAGAAAGTCATCACAATGTCTTTGTCTTATTATTCCATTATTTTAGAGTACTTTGAGTCTGTGTTAAAATATGAAACAATGTATTATGATTACCCAATAATCAGATAAGTAGCTTCCTTCTGTATTAGCATCCCATCACAGTAGCACATTTGTTTCAGTTGGTACCCTGAACTGAAACACAGTAATCACCCAAAGACCATGAGTGATATTATAGTTCAGTGTGTTGGTGTATTTCTATGGGTTTGGTTGAATGCTTAAGGACATGTTCCAACTATGGCAGTATCACTGGAGCATTTCACTGTTCCAAAAGTTCTGTGCTATACTTATGTATCCCCCCTTCCTCCTTTTACTAATCTCCAATAAGTTCTTTTTTTCTTTTCAATGTGCCTGTTAGTTTTCTTCATGTTTGTTCATACCTTGATGGCTCATTTCCTTACAGGATACTGAATATTATTATGTCATCTAGATAAACCACAGTATATTTACTTACTCTTCCACTGAATAATACTGAAAAATAAATAATAATAATAAAAATACTAAATAGTAGTTGCTTTCAATTTGGGAGTTTTAAGTAAATCTTCCATATACATTTATATACATTTTCTGTAGGGACATACATTTCCTTTTTTCTGTTTGTTTGTTTGTTTTTTGAAGTAGGGTCTCACTCTAGCCCAGACTGATCTGGAATTCACTATGTAGTCTCAGTGTGGCCTTGAACTCATGCCAATCCTCCTACTTCTGCCTTCCAAGTGCTGGGATTAAAGGCGTGCACCACCATGCCCAGTAGGGACATACATTTTCAATTTCCATGTATAAATACCCAGAAGAATGAATGACTGCTTTAGCATAGAAAAAGTATACACAGATGTCAAAATAAAACATAAGGAAAGGGCTGGAGATAAGGCTTAGTGGTTAAGGTGCTTGCTTTCAAAGCCAAAGATCCTTGGTTCGATTCCCCTGGACCCACTTAAGCCAGATACACAAGGTGGTGCATGCATTTGGAGTTCATTTGCAGTGGTTGGAAGTCCTGGTGTGCCCAATTCTCTCTCACACACAGCCTCTTTGCCTCTTTCAAATAAATAAATAAAAATAAATTTTAAAAAATGAGGAAAGTTTCTCCACATCACCAGGGAAATGCAACAACTTAAGACAAAAACAAGATGTGTTATACAACTATTTGAATTGCCAAGATGTGAATGTTGTTCATATTAAGTGCTAACATGTCCTCTAGTCCTAAACACTAAACCATAAACCTTATCCTCCTCCTCCTCACCCTAACCCTAAGGCTGATAAGAAGACATGAGATTCTAATTAATCATTAAAAATGGGTAATATAATATAGCAATTTTGAAAAAGATTAATGTCTTTAAAAACTAAAGATGTTTGTGTCAACAATTCCTGGTATTCATAGAAACAAATACCTACACATGTCATGCAATAATGGAGGATCCACTCACTGGTACTAGACCCATAGCTGGAGCTGGGAAACAAGTCAGAACCATACCCAAACACAAGCCCACTCTACAATATCAAGCTACCATCAATCACCGGGTATAATAGGGCCTACACCTATCAAACTGTCTATCAAAAAAGTAAGTGTTATCTCAATTTTCTGGGTGCTAACTTCCTCTCTGTTGGAGAATCTGCTTCTCTTTTTCAGATAGATGCAGATCCTAAGGAGAGATCTGCCCCAACATACCTCAAAAGGGGCCCAACTGAAACTAAGGACAATTGGCGAAACAAGCAAGGGTGATGTTTTTCTGTGAACCAGATACCAGCACAAAGGAGAAGGAGACCAACACAGAGAATAATCAACTCCTACCAAATCAGAGAGCCAGAGCCTCAGAGGCCCCCAACACCTCAGCACTGAAGCAGACCAAAAATGAACCCAACATGGCTCAGGGAAATTTTGAAGAAGAGTGGGCGGAAAGAATGTCAGAGTCACATGTTGGGTCATGATTTGCAGAGACATTTATCATACCAATAACTGGGGGCTAACTCCACAATGCACGACCCATTTACGTCAACAAGGAGGGTCCAATGGGAGGGGATAGATCACAGATGAGCCTAAATAATGGTACCAAACTGCCTGTATTTACTGAAAAGAAAACTAATAAATTAAATTTTAAAAAAAGAATAAAACATTATTAACTACAATAAAAAAAAATGTAACAGGAGGGGAAATGTTGGAGAATGGAATTTCAAAGAGGAAAAGTGGGGGACAAAGGGTATTACCATGGGATATTTTTTATAATCACGGAAAATGTTTTTAAAAATTGAGAAAAAATAAAATAAGATTAAAAAACAAACAAACAAACAAAAATAATGGAGGTACTTATTATTTGAAAATACTATATTTCATTTTGGTACATTTAGTTTAATCTAGTTTGTTAAAAAGACTTTGGTGTAGTAGAAGTGGAATTTCTTATCAATTTTAGAAAATAAACTCACAAAAAATAGCATAGTAAAAATTGGTGAAAAATGTACTATAATATACATACTAATTGCTTCTCCCTAAACGATAGACATACAAAGTACAAAAATGGAAACTACAATATTCTGAGGTTAGTGCTCCATTTGTGCAATGTACAGGTTGTGTGGTATTAATTTCTATGTAAAGTAGTAAGATGGTAAACATTATTAAACCTATTGTTTTATTAAAATAGTAAAATTGGGCTGGAGAGATGGCTTAGTGGTTAAGCGCTTGCCTGTGAAGCCTATAGACCCCGGTTCGAGGCTCTGTTCCCCAGGTCCCATGTTAGCCAGATGCACAAGGGGGTGCACGCGTCTGGAATTCGTTTGCAGAGGCTGGAAGCCCTGGCGTGCCCATTCTCTCTCTCTCCCTCTATCTGTCTTTCTCTCTGTGTCTCTTGCTCTCAAATAAATAAATTTTTTTAAAAAAATTAAAAAAAAATAAAATAAAATAGTAAAATTGCATGTTTTTTATTGTGCTTAGCAAAAAAATATTCAACCAATACAAGATTTAAAACAACCAGGGTAAACATCAAACTCTGTAGCTCCAAGTCCAACAACTCGTCTGCAAGTCTGATAATTCTAAGCTCAACAAGTCTCTGGAGTTCCAAATCTGCCCCTCCAGCTAGGCTAGGCACAGTACTGGAAAACTTCATCCGGAGCTGGCAGCTCTCCTTAGCAGCCATCTTGTGGTCCTAGTATTTCCACTGTAACCCAGAGTCCATCCTCATAACTCTGTCTGGGTTCCTTGCAGGCAATCAAGCAAACCTCCCTCAACTGTCATGGCCTTTCCCAAAACACAAGACCATATTGCAAATTCAATGAACCTCCCTTTCCTGCTTTCTTCTATACCATAATACCAGGTGGGGTGCCAATCTGTAAATCTAGGGGGAAATAAAGCAGACTTTGAAGAACAGGATACTCCTTGAGCATTGAGGTCCCTTTAAAAGAGTCTATATTCTTCCTGTTGCCTATATGCATGCCAGCTGGCCTAGTCTCAAAGGTTGTAATGTCTGAGATATTTGCAGCTGAATGGGCAGACGTTTCAGCGCAAAGATTTCATTTCTGTGCCATATCCCTCTTCTTACACCAGTCCATTTCTACACAAAGCAACCCTGCACAACTTCTCAGGACATGGGTCATACTAGCAATCCTCTCACACAAACTGTGTCTATCCCAGTGTAGACAAAGCTCTTTCTCACCCTCATAAGCCAAAACTCACAGTGCATAGTTCATACTGTGTTCCAATTTTTCAACTCTGACTAGAATGTTCCACTAAACTGTACTTACACACTTCAAATCACCTCTTAGGCCAAGATTTCAAATTCTTCCACATTCTATCCATTTCTAAGCATTTAACCAGTTGGGGCAGAATGTTGAAGGAATCCTCTGATCTCAACCGTTAGCTAAGATAATTCCCATCAATGTTATATGCTACTTTAATGAAGCTATTTCACAAAATTTTGTAAGGAAAGATGGAATCCAACATTACTTTATGATACTCTGATTTGTAAAATTCAAACCAATTAATAATGGCCTTACCTGTGACTCCTCCTATATTAATCTCTCTCTTCCTTTCTTTGTCACAGCTATCCAGGCTTCTCTCTCTCTCTCTCTCTCTTCTCTCTCTCTCTCTCTCTCTCTCTCTCTCTCTCTCTCTCTCTCTCTCACACACACACACACACACACACACACACATACACATACACACACACTTGTTTCCTTCCTCTTTTCTCCTTTATACATTATTGTCTTCTATTTCACATTTTCACAACTTCTCAATTCACTGAATATGCTCTGGCCAATAAATTTACTTTAACTCCAACCCTCCCTTCAAACTCTAATAGGCTTCTCAGAGCCTCTGGAGTGCCTGCTTTCCTCTCCACAGCCAGCTGTCCCACAGACATGTTTTCCAAATTAATATTTACTAATTCAGGACTCACACACACAGAGGAACATAGCATGCACATGAGCACGCATGCACGTACACGTGCACACACACAGCCATTTCTTTATGCTTTATCTTTTTTGTATCTCATGTATTAGTTAGGCCCTGACCAGTATAGATGTGTAGCTATACTTGATTGTGTAAGCACCTCATTTTTATCTGTATACTGGCTTATCTAGTTTCATTACTTTAGCTCTTTGAAAATAGGCATGACCTTCTTCACCCATTGTATTTTGGGTAACAGTATAATTTATCAAAGAACTGCACAATGGAGGTTGGGTCTTGAGCCTTGCAGTGCAGCAGAGTTAGATGGCTGACTCAGCAATTCATTCAGATTATGCTCAGAATCTTTAGTTTACTACTTGTCTTTATGCTTTTTGAACAAGAATTCTTCAAAAGCTATCTCTATATCTTCACTTACAGTATATCCTTCAGTCTACTAAGGTGTAGCCTATACCTTTCCACTCCATTAAAAATGATCTTGAAACTATCAGAACAAATTTTACCTTGTTAGTGTGACATTTTTTATGCATTGGCATACGTGTTTTTCTTATCTCCACATTTCCACACTGACCTCTCTTAAGTTACCTTTCCTGACCTCTCCTCTGCTCCTTTTCTTAGGTGACAGCTTTGGGTGTTATGTCAGTTCTCTTTCCCAGTACCAAGACTCAGGACAATCTACCTCAGTATTATCTCCATTTAGATTTGCTTTGACACATGTCAGTAAGTCCCCAAAAGATCTACCCAACTATATATTGTTCCATACCTCTTATTAATTCCTTGTTAAATCTTATGGTTGTGTGTGTGCATGTTGGGATCAAACCTAAAGCTTTACATGAAATAGGAAAGCACTTTCCAACTGTTTTGCATCCCTAGACCCTAATGTTATAAGACAGGATCTTGCTCTGTAGCACTGACTGGCTTGAACACATAGTACACCTCTGTCTGGCCCTGAGCTGAGGATGCTTCAGCCATCACTTTCACAGTGCTAATACTCCAGCATGCACCTCCAAGTTCTGATTCTAACATTTAAAAAATAGTTTGAACACCATTATTTCTGTACATGTTGCCAACTTATTCCCAAACATCATGGCATTTCCCTGTGCTCCTCACAGCTGCTAGATGACCTCATTTCCACTGACTCCACAGTCACATCCACTTGCAACTTAGCAGTTAGTCTAGAGTGATCTTTAAAAACATAAATCATGAGTTCCTTTTCTGTATAAAACCCCTGATATCTTTACTCTGTCCTTAAAAATGTTAAATGCCCTTTTGGTTTTGCTACCAGCCTCTGTTGCAGCCACTAGGTTAGCTGTTCCTCTGCTTAAACCACTCTACTTCCTTAAGTTTGATGAGCTTCTGTGATTTCTTCGAACAAAACAATATTTTCATGGTCTCTGGCTGTTTGCTTTTATTCTACCTGACAAGGATCTCCATTCCCATATCATTAATATTTGAAGATTACCTGACACTGTTTCTTTATTTCTGTTTTGCATATCTTATTTACTTGGTAATGATCTAATTTTTATTTCCTGCTTGTTGACTGTCCTTTTCTATATCCACCTGCATCTTCACAGTGTAAACTCAATGTTTTCACAATAAACCCACTAACTTTAGGTGGGAATGAATATTCCTAACAGCATGCATATGAACCTTGTATCTCATTTTTTAAAGCTGTGAAATAAAAGATTTGGAGTGAATCATCTATGAACTACATTGTAGCTGTATTATAATTTGCATTTCTGATAAAATTTATCATGCATTATACACACACATATGCACATATTTTACAATATACAGAATATTGCCCAAAACTCCACTGTAAAAGAAAGTTAAACTATGGAAGCAACAGGTTGAAATTAATTTGTTTCAGCATTAGCTCTCTGAGAAATGTATATTGCAAAATTTTTATGAAATGAAAACAAGGAATGAAGGCCTATGATTTTATCTTAATTGTATTTTTTAACTTCTCAAAAGTTTATTTCATAAACAATGCTTAATGTGATGAGTTTAAAATTACTAAACTCTGTCAGCATGCCACTTTAGGGTTTGAAAAAAATATACTTTATTATAAATTAATAAACAAGACTACTTCTTTCTTGGTGACCTTGATATTAGCACAAGGGTGAAGGAACATAGAGAACACTCAACTCTTACCAAACCAGATATCCAGAGACACAGAGAGGTTCCCAAAACCTCATCATTAAAGCAGATCTAAAATGAACCCAACATGGCTCAGGGAAATTTGCAGGAGAGGGAGAGGAAAGAATGTCAGAGCCACACTTTGGGTCATGATACACAGAAACATTGCCTCCTACCCATAAGTGATCCCTTGACCCCACAATGCATGACCCATATTCCCCAATGAGAAGGGTTCCTGTGGCAGGGAGAACAGGGAGGAGGCTAACAATGGTACCAACTTGAGTGTATTGCCTGAGCACAAAACTAATAAAAAAATATAAAAAGCAATAGAACATTTCTATTTCAGGAAGCAGATATCTGAAATTAATTTGTGTTGAGGAATGAAATTTGAAATTTAAAACTCAAGTTTGTTTTTGTAAAACAAAATACAGTTGTAGTTTTTGAAATCACTTGTGGTTTACCTAACATCCATCTCTACCTACCTCTGCTGCCTTCTTCCTTACTGAATGAATTTTGGTCATCCTTCTTACTATTTGCTTCTGAGTGAGTGGATTGCATTCTTTGACTGTGTGCCTTGATATTTCTAGCTGTCTGTGGTTATCCTCTAGCCTCTGGCTATGTCTGGTACAGCCATGAGCCCTTGACACCACTCCAACAAATGAAATACAGACAGAAATATGTGACATGATTTCTGCTCAATGCTCCCTTGCTTTAAAAAGGAAATTTTAGGTGGAAATAATTCTTCTTATTGCATTTATCTATTCTTTTTATAGATGATTTCTGGAATTATTTGAGCCACTGTCTAGTAAGTAACAAGGAAAATAACTGAAGGAATAAAGCTTAAGTACCAAGGATGGCATAAAAAGAGGTGTAAAACTTCTCATACCTTAAGGACCTTTCTTACTAATGTATTTCAATAAAGTTATGTTTAGAATTTTAAGAATCTATTATTAATCTGAAATATGTTATAGAACTTTATTATAATGATTGTGAGAGATTATAAAAAATATGACAATGTACATGATATATACACATTTTTTTGAAACCATGGGCTTAGTCTCATTCAAACTCAAGTTCAAGAGGAGTGCTGAAGAGCAGGGATGAAAGACTATTGGAATATATGAAATGTACAATTGGGAGCCTGGTGGAAGAAGGGAGGAAATAAGCCAGATGGGGAGGAAGGGAATCAGGGTGGAAGAGACACTAAAGAAGTAAGGAGGTGAATTACAACAGCGTGTTCAGACATGTATGAATGAAAATGACAAAAAGAAACCTATAACTTTGTATGGTAGCTTGAAAAATTAATTTAACTATCTCAAATTCAATACCCTTTCTATAATGTCTGTACTTTATTTCTATAAAAAGGACACAGATTTTTAGTGGTGCAACTATTGAAAACTTTTTCCCCATAAGCCAAAATAAGATGTATTGACTCTGGTTATAACCCAATTATGTTATTGTACTTATTACCTACCATATGTAAAGGAGCTAGCTGTGCAGGGTTGGGGGGGGGGCAAGAGCAGTGCTGTCAGTGAGTAAAGACACATGGATGACACACATATCATGCATGTGATTAATATCATCTAGTATCCACATCATAACTGGAAAACTAACTGTAGTAATATTTAACCTAGTATATAAAATCATATACCCACATGTAATAAATATAAATGATTAAATTATTTTATATGTTTTATTTTCATGCTGAGTACATGAACATCTCCACTCTCAAGGCAATAGTTGTGTCCGGTTGCAACTGCCACACTGTATAGTCTACCTTTCTAGATAGCTTTCCATGATTAAGCTATGAATTAAATTTATGATATGCATGCATGAAACAAATTTGACTACACTTCATAAAATATAATAGTGTATTCACAGAATTCAAGTTAGGCTAATAGTATATGGAAATACAAACCCCTTGTTGGTTATGACTCTTCTGTTATGTCAAATCTCATTGTGTATTCAATATACTGGGGCCAAATATCCCTCTGATAACCTTCTCCTCTACCATACAGGGTAGATTTCATTTTACTACATGAATACTGTGGAATAAGACTCATAATTTTCATTAGTTGTAAATTAAAGAGATGATTTCAGTTAATGTGATTCTGCAATGAGCATGCCAATGCCACAAAGTGTTTTTAATGGATCAAAATAAGTTTATTGTTTGTGCCTAAGATGGTCAAACAGGTGCATAAAATGTTTTAAGTTGGAGAAACTTTGTAAATCATTCTACCCTTCTTTTTCAGAAAGTCGTTCCTATGGTTATTCCTTAGACTGTGTCACTCTGGTGTCTAGGATTTAAAGCCTGAGCTAATTACAATAAAATACAAAGCACAAACTAGTTTTAGTAATGTGAATATCCATCATGATATATAGAAACTATGTAACAGCAACTAATAAGATCTAATACCCAAAACAGAGTAGGCACACATTTATTCTCTTTGTATTTCAAGTCCACAGTCTGTAAGCTGCACTTTCAAACTTTACTAGAAGTATTTGGGGGATATACAAGGTAAGACATGTCAAGTGTCTTGCACATTATGTGAAACTTTCAAAATTTTGTCTTTTTAGCATATCTTAGCTGTTCTAAACATGTTCACAAAGGTAGGTATGAGATTTAGAAAAACAAAAATAGAAGAGAAAGCAAATTGGAGGAAGCCACAAAAGGAAAGGAGAAAGTAAGAGGCAGAAGAAGAAAGAAAAGGGAAACCAAAAGGAAGAAGAATGAAAGGTGGAAAGCCTCCAAGTATTTTATAGCTGCATGTGATGCATTCTCTAACAAGAAACAACATAGCCTATGTAAAAGCTTCTGTTTTAGTGTTAGGCTTGTCTCACTTTGAATGCCTCATTCTATGCTATCACTTATGTTACTTGCCAGACTTCCCTGTTCCTCAGCTTCTCTACCTGTGAGGTGGGGATACTAGTTCTACTTCTGTCTCAATACCGTAAGAATTTTAAAGAAGACATTATTGAAGTATTTGTAATACTACCCTCCCCCATATACAAATACATTGGAATTGCCAGAAATTATTGTTACTCAAAGGCATGGTCTTCTGAAAGTATGTGCTAGGCTTAAGATAGTGGACTCTAGAGTGTATATTAGTGTATTTGCTGGCATTGTCTCTAGAGGTGTAGGCTGAACTAGAAACATGGCAGTAGAACAGGAGATATCTAGATGGAAAAAGTACATAGGAAAGTACCCAGGGGAAAAAAAAGCCATAAAAATGTTAAAAATCTGCCTCAAACTCTTTTTTGCTTGCCAACTATATAAAGATTCTTTGCTTCAGTTAAGGTTAGATCAAAAGCCTAGAACTGACAGTCATTTACCCTTGGATCTTCAGTGCATGAATTCCAGGAAGATACCCTGACAAAACTGTAATGAGAACAAATATCTGGAACAGTCCTCTCTTCTTGGCCTCATTGTTGCCCAAGATCATGCTACATTTTTATTGAAAATAAGAAACTAGTTCAGATTTCACACACCGAGAACAATGGTCTATTACCCATGACTTCTTTCTCAGTTCTATTATCCCTGCATTTGCTAGTCTTGATTTGCAAGCAGGTTATTTGGATCATGGAGTCTTGAATGCTCTTTTTATATAGTATGAGGATGATTCTTGCTCTAAAATGTAACCAACATTTTTAAAGTGGCAGGTCATTTGCATCATAGAATAATTTTTCAGGGACCAGGCAACCATTTCTGAATGTCATGTGTGATGGTTGAACTATCAGATCATTTTATAAAACACTTTACTTTTTATTATCAGAATTGAAGATAAAACATTAATTTTTTTAATTCACTATTTAATTTTAATCATTTGTATTGTCATACCATTAGAATGTATAAACACAATATAACATTTTCATTTGTGTATTTTATTCATTTTATTTCTATTGTCTAGTCTTGTACATTGTGATAATGTCATATGATCATAATGCCTTCTCAATACCTTCTTTTGTCCCAACTAGCCTTCCACCATCACTGAACTTTTTCTTTCCAATAGAACTTCTTATATTTTGATGACTTTTGCCATCCATCATTCATGTTAAACATTAATGAACACAAATTTTAGAGATCTATAGATAGCAACTGCCTTGATCAGGTCATAGAGATCGTGGCAGTCACATCATGTTCAGAATATACTGTCCCAAGTTATTTTCCCCATCCTCTGGCTCTTGTATTCTTTCCACATGCCCTTCTGCAATGTTCCCTTAGCCTTGGAGTGGACAGCAAAATTGTCTTAATTGACACTGAGCAATCAACCTTTGCTTATCCTCAGTTCTTTAGAGGTTTGTGTCTCCCCAACAGTTACTCTATCTGACAAAAAAGGAGTTTCTCTGACCTTAGGAGCAACCAGCACTAACCTATTGGGATAATCATAATATAATAGAGAGCAATTTGATGGCGACAGCATGCTTGTCTGCTCAGTCAGTAATGGCAGCTTCCTCCCTACGATCTATACTCTACATAATCATGTGCCACTGAACGGTCTTCACTTTGGTTTTGAGCCTTATTTGAGCTTTCACCGTGTGCCACTCACCATAGTCAAGGGAGTATAAAATCAACACAAGCCTTTGTTCTATTTCAGGTACTAAAACCATAGACTTGTGATCTGCACAGAAGTGTATTTTATTTAGGTTTTTAGGGTTAGAGAGTCAGAAATATAATTTATAACATGTTAGGAATGTGAAAATGCAAGAAAGCATCCATGAAAGAGACCAGGTATAATTAGCATGCTTGCTTAATAACAAATTATCATACCCACTGCTACATCATGTCATTAATATATGCACAGGTACTTAAATAATTAATGTCTTTTTATAGGCCATATTTCCAAGTACTGAAGCATTGGGAGCTAAGCTTCCCACACATTTAAGTCATATCCATCCAAAACATGCCATTCCATTAGAAACTTCATTGTTTATGATATACTGTGCAAAAATAGTCATGTATCTGGGATGGAACAAGAGGATAACTCTACTGCCATCCTAAAATTTTCATCCTACATCCACTCAGTGATTGATATTATGGGTTTGTTTACAAGAAGAAAATTGGATTACTCATGCAATATGACAGATTGTTTTTAATTTATGATCAAATTTACTATTTGAAAGTTCAAAAATAAAACTGTAAAATTGATATCTACATGCATATAATATATATGTATAACCATATAAGTAAGTATAAATTATTGACCAAGATAACTTACAATTACTTGTTTTATAAATCTAGCAGTGAATATACAGTACTGTGAGATTTCAAAAACAAAGTAACATAAGGAATGAAGCTTATGCAATCAACATGAGAGACTGAGCAGCAAGTAAGGAAACTTGATGTGAAAGCATTTTGTACTGCAGAACAGTACAGAAAGGTGCTTCCAGGAAGTACCTAGAATTTGTATAATTTTGCAAAAAATGAAAGAATCATGAGAGTTAATAGAGTTCTTCAAGAAGGTAAAAAAGAATTAATAAACAAATAAAAGTGTTTCCACCATTAACCTGGGTCATATTGACACCAAATGATGAATTTATTTGTCCATCATTCAAGATTTAAACATACCTCAAGTTGGTTATTTTTCTATGACCATACAAGGAAATATCCAATCTTCTTAATATACAGTCCATGACTGAGACAAAGCCAGAGAGAGAGAAGCAAACAGATGAATTGGGTCTTGTTTCTATTCTAGTGCAACACTCTGGGTTTCAATTATCAAATGCAGCTGGGACCCATGAGTCATCTGAGACACTTGAGCTGATTCACCTCCAGCCATTCCCTACAGAAGTTTCACCTCTCTTTTGCCAACAAATCTTCCCTATGTATACACTCAAAGGACAGAATAAGAGCAAAGGCCAGCGAGAGACATGTGTAATAGAACACTGGAAATTTAACTTTGACCTAGAAATCTGTTTTCCATTTTCCATTTGGCTTGACTTCACGACTTAGATCTCTCTGTCTTCTATTTTATAAAGAACAGCTTGTGATCACATGCACTCATGTGGGCACTTTAAATAACGCTAAAATATGTGATACTTTTAAAAGTAAAATATCCATAAATAGAATGAAGTGAAAGAGTACTTTTAAACACACAGGCCTCTCAGACCACTAGCTCTCTTTTCATAATAATTCTCAACTTACTAAAACTTAAACTCACAGTGTGCTTTGGATCACCCAATCATGTCGAAGTGCCTTCTCTGAAGATACAATAAAACCTTTAACATTTGTAATTGATGCTACCTTCAATATATATACTACTCCAAAGATGACCAATATCAAAGTGATAAGGCAGTCAGAGACAGACCTCAGAGGTGACACGTGAGGCTTCTGCACTGTTTTGCACTTGCAAAGTTCTCTAGGATGGAGTTAAAGGGTAAAGGTTATAGTCACTGATGTACTAGGTGACAAAATTAAAATAGGGCAAAGAAGAAAGCAGACATTTTATGAAAGCAATATCCACATTTGTTTGTTCTACCTCACTCCTCTAACATATACCCTCCATATCTCCAAGGGAAAATAATTCAAATAAGAAAATATATTAAGTACAACCACACAGTAGTCCTTAGTATGCATACAATTGTTTTAAAGTATTTGTATCTGTTACTTTTCCTATTGTTATGGCAAATACATGACAAAAGCAACTTGAAGTAGGAAGGCAGGGTTTCTTTTGGCTTGTAGTCCAAGGAGCTAGAGTCCATCATGGTGGCAAGGTGTGTCAGCAGGAGTATGAAGCAGCTGATAAGATTGTATCTATGCTGGTGTTCAGTAATCTTTCTTTTTCCTTACAGTGGAATAGTATGCAATAGTACTGCATACCGCTTGAGTGGGCCACCCCACTTCAATTAATTTGATCTAGAAAATCCCTCATAGCCATTCCCAAAAATTTGATTCCTAGGTTATTCTAGATTCCACTGCAACAAACACTCTCAAATCAATGGAAGTCAACACCAACCAAAAGCATCTTAAGGAAGGAATCAGCTTGTTCAGCATAATTCCAGAGGTGGAGTCCATTATGTCAGGAAATGCATGCCAATTCTAAATAAGAAGCCTGTATCACATCATCACACCATATAGAGGAAGAAGAGAGAGGAGCAAATGGAGCTAGCCTAACTAAAACCTCAAGGCTATAATCCAGTGACACACTCCAACAAGGCTCTACCTCATAAAGATCATACAACGTTTTAGACATTGTCACCCACTAGGGATTAAGTATTCAAAACCAGGAGTCTATGAGGGTGTTTTTACATTTAAACCACCACATAACCAAGTTGACAATCTAAATGACTGTACTACCCTAAACTTGAAACTGAGCAAAGACTTCTGGGTGAGATATCAAGGGATTATTTTTTTCAGTGGGTAGTAACTTCTCACATGCTCATTTCTTATTAGAAAATATATAAGCATGTGAGAAATTTTATGAATTGTTATATCTTCCCAGATGAAGCCCAGATGCCATAAACTATGATGATTTACATCTCAACTGAGAGGTTATCCATAAAACCTTCACATGTACCAATTATACCCATCCTGCCCTAGTGGTATTTTTGTATCATTTCATTTGTTCCTCCTCCACTATTCATGGAACTACTTTTCTGTGCATGGAGATGCGCCAGGGATAAAAATAATCCCAGGTTTCAAGGTGTTTGCTATGTCATGAAAGACATTGTTGTGTAATACACAACTGTAATCAGAAAGTACTAATCTGTAATAACTGTAATAAAGAGTATGAAAAGAGTACAGCATGACTCAGCAAGCAACAGCCGCTACACTTTGGAAACCAGACAAGTCTGGAAAGTAAGGAAGCACTGTAGAATACTATGATAAGAAGGAATTTGGCAGGTCAACAGCCCTGTGAGGAGTATGCCAGGAAGAGAACTTCTGTAGAACGAGCCAGCTGTCATCATGAAAAAGCTTCATACACTTATGCAACTGGAGTGTTGAGTAAACAAGCATAGAAAATAGCATCTTCTAAGTTAGGCAGCAGCAAATTGGCCAGATGGGGAATGCCATAACAGGTAACTTTATAAAACTTTACATTCCCTTTCCACAAGAACTTCTCCATGTCTTCCTCACGCAAGTCCAGATCAAAGATGCTAGGTGAGAAAAATGTGCATGGACAGAAGCCAGGACACATGGCAGGTGACAGTGTTGATCCTCACAGGTAGGAGCAAATGACAGGCTCGCTTTCCTATTGCCTCCACTCCCTGGTCTACCTACACATTCTAATCTAATTTATGTGGGTTTCCTTTCTTTTCAGATCTCATTATATTTATTATCAATTCAGTTAATAATTAAGTTATTCAAAATGTCACTACAAAGATATTTTTGATGAATTTTGGCATCTGAACTTTAAATTGAGTTAACATATGAAAATTGTTATACTCTTAATTATGGAAAGTTCAAATAAAATTAAATCTAGAGGGATTCTGCATGGCCTAACTACAGCCATCTTAGTCTCTTAAATATAACCAACATCTTGCTCAGTATGTGATCCTGGAATATATTCCAAAACCAGCAGGATAATAAAGTGACTAGCATAGTCAGCTTAATGTATCATGCTTGGTATTGATACCTGGATTATCTCTTAACTGATAATTGACATGATAACAACATTTGTGAAAATCCAGTTCCATTCCCCATTGTCCATAGGTTAGCTTTATATCATGTAGAATAGAAATTTCTTTTTTCTGCCTCCTGTGACAGGGATCCTTATGTCTTGGTATCACCCCAACACACCTCCATCTATAACTGTCCATTAAACTAATCTCTGAAATCCTGCATTCGTTTGTCTTTCTTCAGATTCTTGATACCTACCTTTACTAGCCAGTTCTTGTAAATGATATTTTCCCAAATGCATTATAAAAGTTCTTGTCCACTTCTAAAATATTTATTCGTTTTATATGAAACTATTCACTGAATGTTTGCTATGTGTATTGACACAAATGTAGAGTTTTAGATTATTAAGACAAATAAAACTCCTGAACTCAAATCTAATGGTTTAGTGTACTTCAAATAAATTGTCTTTTAAAAACTCAATGCTGCCAGGCATGGTGGCACATGCCTTTAATCCCAGCACTCGGGAGGTAGAGGTAGGAGGATTGCTGTGAGTTTGAGGCCACCCTGAGACTCCATTGTGAATTTCAGGTCAGCCTGGGCTAGAGTGAGACCCTACCTCAAACAACAACAACAACAACAAAAAAAAAAAAAAACAGAAAGAAAAACAAACAAACAAACAAACAAAACCTCAATGCTGTGTATGATGAATATACATCAATAAAAATAACTAGGAAATTTAAATTGATTATATTTGCATATATATTCTCTATATCACTGCATTGTCTTATGAAATATTGGGATGATATTTTTATTTTTGGATTAAGAGAATTCAAATATGATATGAAGATCTTAATATCAGATATAATTTCACATCCTATGTAACTATATTTTAAAAACATTAAAGCAACTTTACTTATTTACTTTTCCTTCAGGATTTGATTTGTTAAATTAAGCTTGGAAAACCAATCTTATCTAATCAAGCATCTAAATCAAGTTGGCATCACTAATGCTCTAGTGAGGAATTCATTTCCATAAGTTCTGGGGATAAATTTCTTTTCAGCTGAAATTTTCAAATAGCTTACTTGTTTCTAAAAAGCACTTGAAGAATCTTATCAGCAACTTTAAGAAAATAAAGCAGCAAATATTAGCATCTGACAGAGATGGTGGAGAGATGAGTAGCATATGGGAAAAATACATACATCTTTTTTCTGCTAGGTAGCCTTTATATTTGTGTAAACATGAATATTAAAGACATAATCATTCTTAATGAGTTTTTAATACTTCCAAAGGCTCAGTTATACTGTTTTTACCACATAGTATAATAAATATGAAATTCATATAGCAGATCACTGTTCATATAACCAATTCCTTCTATAATTCTGATTCTTCCAGTAGTTACTCAACCAATTACAGCTTTCATAGATGCATGTTATATAAGCTGCTTCTCTTCTAATCATCCTGCCAAGTTCAGAACTCTATCAAGGGTCTAGTAATGCATCCACATCCCACAAATGAACAGATGACAATTGTCTTGTCTCAAGTATTCATGTTGTAGAATGTATTTCTAATCTCATCTCCTATAACCCACACTTTTACTGGAGCCAAAGAAAATGGCAATGAAGCAACCCTCGCCTTTTAGATCTGTCACTGAATTCTTCTTTGAGGTAGCCAGTTTTCCAGAAATACCATGCCCTTCTCAGCAACTTCTGTTTAGACATTTGGAGAACTGAGACTCATTCTTTCAAGAGGTAAGTTGAATGGTTTCTATTGAAGTTATTACTGTAAAAATGCTGATGGCCCAAAGGCAAAGATGCATACTTCTCTAGGTAATGAGAATTAAGTTAACTTTTCTCACTCCCCAGCACTGAAGACACAGGGAGTTCTTAATTCTCAACCAATTCTCTCATCCTAATGTGTCTTAAAACAACTTAGTTAGCATTCTGATTTTCAATTTTTATTATGATAAAACCAGGACAATGATAATTTCTCTTGCAAAGTATCTTCAGAAAATTAAAGAAACAACTAAAGTCAGATGCTTCAAAACTGTTACACACCAATGGGCATAAATAAGCATATATCCTAGACCCAATAAGATTTTTAGTTAATAGCACACACACACAGAGAAGGAAAAGAGAAAATAGTATCAATTCCAGTGAGGGGAAAATCAAAAGAAATAGAAAGAATGGAGTACAGCTGGGTGTGGTGGTACACACCTTTAACCCCAACACTCAGGAGGCAGAGGGAGGAGGGTAGGAGGATTACTATGATTTCAAGGTCACCCTGTAAAAAAGGAAGAAGAAAGAAAGAAAGAAAGAAAGAAAGAAAGAAAGAAAGAAAGAAAGAAAGAAAGAAAGAAAGAAAGAAAGAAAGGAAGAAAGAAAGAAAGGAAGAAAGAAAAAAAGAAAAAAGGAAGGAAGGAAGTAGGCTGTAAAAGTTCCTACAATGTGGAAGGTCAGTGACTTTGAGCTGGCTTCCAAGGTAAAATTAAAGGCAAATCCAGAAGTAACTATCAGTCAATAGCCATCAGGCAAAAAACACAAAGGGGACTAGAGAGCCAAAAACAGAATGAGTGTGAAATTCCCAGTGCAAAGCCCAGTCAAAGAGTGGAGACAGATCATGCAGAATAGGAACTTTGTGTGATTAGTCTCTGTTTCATGTTCTACTGTTAAGCAGTGGCTTTGGAAGTAAAGATGTTGTGAACCAAAAGGATGGAATTAGCAAATATGCTTTTTATATGAAGTTTCTTGGCATTTATTTTTATTTTTATTTTTTTAAGTTTTTATTTGTTTATTTGTGAGTGACAGACAGAGAGAGAAAGAGGCAGAGAGAAAGAGATAGAGAATGGGTGCGCCAGGGCTTCCAGCCACTACAAACAAATTCCAGATGCGTGCACCCCCTTGTACATCTGGCTAACGTGGGTTCTGGGAAAATGAGCCTGGAACCAAGGTCCTTAGGCTTCACAGGCAAGTGCTTAGCTGCTAAGCCATCTCTCCAGCCCTCTTGGCATTGTTTTTTTTACAGCTATACTGACCTAGCTCAACTCAAAGTTGCACTCTCAATTAAAATGACTTCTACTATGACAGCAGTTTATTTTTCTTTCAATATAAACAGAACAAAAAATATGATTCAAGCAGTAAACTGTTTGAACACATCCCTGCACAGTTTGAGGTGCCAAAGTTCCACGGTTAACTGTGTCAATAGGAAATGGAAAGCAATGTCCAAAATATTGTCCAGGACTGCATTCCCTAGGGTTGAGTGGAGGTTTATCCTAAGAGCTGAGTGGTAAGAATATTTAATAGCAATTCATAAAGAAATGCTGAGTGAACATTGCAAATTTTGATATAATATACTTTTAAAATTTTCCAAGAATAGGAAAACTTTAAAATCAAAGACATTCCAAAAGCAATAGACTAAACAATTGAGGGAAAGGATTCCACATCAGAGGAGGGATACCTCCCAATGAGTTGTTGGCAAGGGAGGACCTTGATGCACCCCAAACAATACATGCTATTGCCAAGGCTCCTGGTTTCCCAGTAGAACTAAACAATATCAAGACCCTGTTGCTGAAGACACCACACACTTTGACTATAGAGCACTGAGAAATTAATGTACAACTGAGCTGGAAGCCTCCTACCTCTTAACCAGCTGTCATAGTACTAGAAAGTGATACAGAGCCTTCTGGGGAAGAAAAGTCATCAACAGGCTTAACAAGCAGTGGAACCTGTTAGCTTCACAGCTGACCAGCCAAACAAAATGTATCAACTGTTGCATTTGGGGCACATCTCCTATAGGGGAAAAAAATTGGTCTTCTATTGGATTTGAGGTACACTCCAGGGAAGGAAATTCATGCCTGATACTGAAAATCTAATCAAAATGTTATGCCCATGGCTAAAGATGCTACTACTGCTGTTTGTCTAAAAGGGTATATGGTGTCCACCAAATAGCCCTCTAAATATGTATATGTTTGCTCATATTTTAATGCTAAATATAGAGAGGTGACAATGGAGAGTGTTCATCATTCCCTATCACATCTTCCAAGGTTAAAGCACTACTGAGGAAAAGGTGGCAGGAAGAATATAAGAGCAGAGGATGAAGAGGAGTGCTTCTGAATGCTGTCTTCCAGACACAGAATAGCTGTTGCATTCACATGCTCACAGGTTGATGCTATCCACTCATGGTCTCCAAAATATGAGGTCAAAAATATTATGTCATCAAAATGGAAGAGGGACTAGTCATAAAAGAAGGGGTTCAGTGAAAAGCAGATACTGGATGGCAGACAAAGAAGGAGATTATGATAAGGGTCCATTGTGTGTGTATATATATGAATGAAGCTTGTCAATTTAAAAAGTTTAAAATTGAAAAAAATGTGGAATAAAATTCAAACTCGTGTGGAGAGAAAGGTAAAGTGAGTTAAACGTGAAGATATGCATGAGTGTTGGCAATGATCTTTAGTAGAAAAGATTGATAAAAAGAGCTCTGTCGTATTTTATTTGTTATTTGTTTTATACCATAGCTATGCTCTCTATGGACACAAAGACAAGAAATGCGTATAGGTATTCCTCTAATATGACTGATAAGATGATGGAAAGTTATTGCATTTATAAAAGTGTTTCTATGTTGGAGAGATAGCTTAGCGGTTAAGGCACTTGCCTGTGAAGCCTAAGAACCCACGTTCAAATATCCAGGTCCCACCTTGCCAGATGCATTAACTCAAGCACGCAATGGGGCACCTGTGCCACAAGGGGTGCATGCATCTGGATTTCACTTGCAGTGGCTGAAGGCTCTGGCTCACCCACACTTAATATTTGGAATAATACAAGCCAGAAAATCACCTATTACTTGTTCACTAGTTCTTTTCCTTTTCATTTAATATGTTACTTTTAAACATAGAAAAACCAATGATAAACTTACCTCTTTGAAGCATTTGGGTCTTTTACATAATGACAATAAGTTTAACTCATGGTTTCCCCTGTGACAACTAGCTGACAAGAATAGTGTCTAGAAAAGAAAGAAGAAATTCTGGTAAACATTGCAAGAGAGTGGTAGAAGAACCTAGAATTGAAAAGAAATATGAAAATCCATGATCTGGAAATTCTTGGGGGAGAAGAATGATTAGAAACGACCAGAGAAAGAAGCAGAATTGTGGACATCCATGGGTCTCTCCTATAGGCTGGCTACATATATAGCATCCAAAGGCAGAATGGTATAATTATGTTTCTTTTGGAAGGATACTGCAAAAGTGGATATAATACATCTGTAATATATTTCACATCAATAGCCAAAGAAAATGTAATGGCAATTACACAATTACAGCAAAATCTATGTCATATCTTATCTTGCCCAGTTCACCAGCAAGAAGGCTACAAGTCTGGAAAACAATTGGTCTGGGCACACAAGTCTCTTTATATATTTTCTGGGTCAAGAATATCACTTTAACTTCATTGTTTCCAAAGAAAGAAATTTTCTTCTCAGAACATTCTTGAGTTGTTTAATTTGAATCCTAAGTAGAATAAGTTTAATCTTTTGATATGAGAACTTAAATCTTTCCCATAAACATTAAGTATAAAATATTCACTCAAGCTACAGAAAAGGCTTAGTGGTGACAGTGCTTGTCTGTGAAGCCTAAGGACATAGGTTCTATTCCTTAGTATCCAAATAAGCCAGATGCCCAAGGTGGTGCATGTATATGCAGTTCATTTGCAGTAGTTAGAGTCCCTGATACATTCTATCTCTATCTGCCTCTCTCTCTCTCTCATAAATAAATAAATTATTTTTTAAAGTATTCACTGTGCTTTATAAACAAAGTAGTATATGAAAGTCTGTCACTAAACAGAAAAGAAAAAAATATGAAACACTCAACAATAGCATGATGTGATATAAAATTCACTGTAAAGTTAGAATATACAACTACAGAGTTTGTGGAAGGAAAATGAAAGCCTTTTTATCTTAAAGAACTAACATTATTAATTTCAAAGAGAAAATTGCATGTCAATATAGATATAGAAACCTGCTTTAACCTCTTTCTGATGAAGAACTTTATCCTTTACAATGCAATCACAATAATGATACATGATATTCATCTCCAAATATGTCAGGCCAAAGAAGGGACTAATATGACAGGTAATTGTACCAGTTCAAAAGCACTTGAGTAATATCCAAGGGAAAATTTAAAATAAATCCAAGACAAAAGCTTCAGAAAATTCTAAGGTCAAAAAGAAATACCAGAGGGCCAAGAACAGGAATGCTTAATTCTCAGGGAAAGGCTGGGGCTTCTTAGTTAGGAATAGTCTGTGAACAGAAAACACATCCTGGAAAAGATGTAGGGAGTGGCCAAACAAATAATTTAATGATTTGCCTAACATTCTTTCTCAGTTGGATGAAAACTCTGTGGTTAAGAAGTCTACAGTGACTGTACATCTGAGTATTTTTCCAAGCTATGTTTGTGATTCCAGTATAATCACTAACAACATACCTTAGGTAAGGCTTCAATTCTCCTCCAAACGTAACTCAAAAGTCATGATTTGAATTTCTGAGTTACAGTTACTTTTTTGACCATACACTGTAAGAACAATTAGCACTCATTTCACTGTGAATATCAATTGAGAAAATAACATACTATCACAATTACAATTGCTAACATATAAGACACACTCCATATACAGTCATAATAATTTCATTATTATTATGTCAAAATTTACCAGCACAAATGTTTAATTTTTTTTATTAAATCACAATTGGATACCACAAAGTTGTTCATAATTATTAGATTTTTGATATAGGGTTTGAATAGAACAAGATGTAAATATACTTACTGAATGGTAAGTTGATATCAAACAAAATTGACATATAAGGTCAATGTACCACAGTGTCATTTAAACCCATTAATTTGTCTGTATGCTAAATTTACATGAGAATTAATTTTTAGATAAAGGCTAATATTTTCATGGAGTGATATAAATTAGAGACACCAGTGACAACAGGTAGTTATGGAAAAGGTGAATGAAAGGTGCCATTCTTCAATCTTAACTATAGTACTGTGAAAATTACTTTAAATTGTTGAATCTTCCCATCAACAGGTATTTTTTTCTAAATATTTTATTTATTTATTTATGGGAGAGAGAAAGGCAGATAGAAAGAAAGAGAATTGGTATGCCAGGGCCTCTAATTGTTCCAAATGAGCTCCAGACACATGTGCTACCCCTTGTGCTTGTGGATTTAAGATAGTCCTGGAGAATCGAACCTGGGTCCTTTGGCTTTGCTGGCAAACACCTTAACTGCTAAGCCATCTCTCCAGCCCATCAAAATTTATTTATTGGCCAACATATATAAATATGAAGGCCTAATAATCTATTCCTAATATCCAATATGAATAAGAGACATAAAGTCTATGTCAACTTTTTATCTTTTGCCATGAAATTAATGACATAGTTCCTAGATTTGGGCAAAGAAATCTACGAACTAAATTAAAGTGTAATGGTCTTTGGATATCTGTGACATATGTAAAGTTCAATAAGTATATATTTAAAATAAATATTTGCTCATTAAATGAATATTTATTGATCACTCTTTCTATGAGAAAGTATCCTAAATAGTGAGTGAGAGTTATAGATCAATATATTTTCCAAGAGATGTAAACAATTCCTATGAACAGATATTTAATGTATAAATATAAATTAACTCTAAAATCTATCTGGAAAAGAAGTGAAAATACATCAGTCCACTTTTGCATTTAGATTGTTTTGTTTGTTTGGCTTAGGCTAAAACTAAAATGTAGATTTTAACTTGTTTTTATAGCCATTGGAAGAATCTATTCTTTATAGACTATTCTGGTGATATTATAATATTAGTCACCTTTAAAAACCATGCACTTATATAAATTGATCAGATATAGAGACTTTCAAATGGGTTAAAGAAATGAGTCCATTGAATATATGAATTAATACTCAACAATCTAACACATTTTCTCATACATGCATGTATTTTTCAAACTCTTTGTTTCTGTTTCCTGAAAACATTCAGCTTAAAAATACATTTTGAGGGCTGGAGAGATGGCTTAGCGGTTAAGTGCTTGCCTGTGAAGCCTAAGGACTCCGGTTCGAGGCTCGGTTCCCCAGGTCCCACGTTAGCCAGATGCACAAGGGGGCGCACATGTCTGGAGTTCGTTTGCAGAGGCTGGAAGCCCTGGCTCACCCATTCTCTCTCTCTCCCTCTATCTGTCTTTCTCTCTGTGACTGTCACTTTCAAATAAATAAATAAAATATGAACAAAAAATATTTTAAAAAAATACATTTTGAGCCTGGATAAATGGCTCAGTAGGTGAAATCCACATGTGTATGTCTCATGTTTTGACCATAGTAACCTCAATATCACACTGTTTTCTTCCTTGTTGTTATATACCTAATATTATTCCTTAAAATTTTCTTTATGTATGATTTTGTATGAAGGCAATATGAACATGTTGTAGTTACCTTCTTGTTGGGATAAGGCACCCAACCAAAATCAGCTGATGGGAGGAAAAGTTTTTATTTTATCTTACAGTCTCAAGGGTAAGCTTCATGATGACAGAGAAAAGCATGGTATGAACAAAGGCTGGACATCACCTGTGGCACAGCAGTTGAAAAGGAGGAACAGAAGAATGAGCTGAAGTCTGGAAAGGAAGACTTGGCTTTAATGCCCTTAAGCTCCCTCCCAATACATACTCTGTCTAGAAGGCTCCACCTCCAAAACTTCTATCAGCTGGGAACTAAGAATTCAAAACACATGTGTTTATGGAGGAAATCTGATTCACATAACCACACAATAAAGCAATGCAATCTTTTTTAATACCCATCATAATTGTACAATTCAAAAGAAATACTTATATGAGACAAAAATCTTGATCTCTCATCTTTTCTATCACTCTAGAACTTGTCTTTTTATGAGGCAGATGGTATCTTTTTTCACAAAGCAGAGCTTAAAATTAATATTACTATCATTATTTTGTAAACAAGGTTTCCTTTATAATACTAGGGTTTTTTTTCAGGGTGTTTTGTTTGTTTGTTTGTTTTTTGAGACAGGATCTCATGTAGCTCAGGATATCCTTGAACTTGAACTTGCTATGTTGTTGAAGATGACCTTGAATTTCTTATTCAGTTCACAAGGTGTGTAGTAATTTCCTCTGAATTACAACATTCACCTTTGGAGGGAAGAGAGAGGCTCAGCTCTAAAGACTTAGGAGGTAAAGAAGTCTAAGAAAACTGAAACTTAAAAAATGTTCCAAGACACCTCCCCAAGGTTATAGAAGTAGTAAACAATTGTTGTGCAGGGATGGTTTGAGGGCCATGTCTGTCTAGCCAATGTACAGTCAAGTCTTC
This sequence comes from Jaculus jaculus, assembly GCF_020740685.1. Classification (NCBI taxonomy): domain Eukaryota; kingdom Metazoa; phylum Chordata; class Mammalia; order Rodentia; family Dipodidae; genus Jaculus; species Jaculus jaculus. The sequence continues at coordinate 112,734,598 of NC_059104.1, forward strand.
CCATGAGCTCCAGAAATGCCATTTCAGTGAGTTGAAACTTATGCTGGGCTAAGAGTTTCAAAGGGGAATTAACAAGGAATATTACACAAAAAATAAAACAAAGTGATCTGGTGGAATAATTGAGGAGTGAGTCTATCTTCACAGCAGATTTTAGTGAAGCTCTTGTAGAAGGTAGCCTTTGGACACTGATCTCTTAGGCAAGATTAGGACCAATTACAACCATTCTATTTATTGAGATGAAAGTCATTGATGATATTCAAAAAAATTTGAGTGTCCTTGTGAAGACAATAATGTGATTATTAGAAGCAAAAGGGAAAATACAAAATGAGGAATTGGAAAGAGTGTTATTAAAAATATGATGTTAACATTAAGTTAGTATCCTTATATTGAAATATAATTTATCCTTATATTTCACTAACAATTTGGTTTCTTTAAAAAGATACCATAAAGCATGAAGAAAGAATTATAAACACATACTATAAATGGAAACATTATTTTTCTTTTAAACCAAGAGGTGTTGGGAAGTACCATATAATCACAAGTCAGTAAATACTGATTCTCTCACATCTGCTTCTCATTCATTTCTATTTTTATTTCCATAGAGATGTTATATGGAAAAAAGTCTGATCTCACATATAGTTTATTAGCAATAGAAAGGAAAGCTTAAATTAATGAAGAATCATGATCTAAATATTTTTTTTTTTTGCAAACATCTATTGAATCAGCAATAGACTGCTAGGCACTGTGCCTGTACTTACAAATGCACGCCAATGAAAACCTAAAACTCCACATGCAAGGAGTCATTTTATCATCCTATTCTAACAGTACAGTCTAAGGGTATATTCTTTTCGACATAGGATTAACTGTCTACCACACAAAGAAGCTTGGAAAGTTATTCTGACATGTGTAATTCTGTGATAGAGGATCCAATTTGTCATTGTAGCTTATTCTCCTGGAAAATTTGAATAATGCACTAGAAATTACCATATGCAACTTGTTGGGTGACTTAAACAGGTTTCTGTAATTTTCAATGTCCGATCATACAACATCAGTATATATTATCAACTATAATTGTTTTCCTATAAGGTATTATTCAATAGTGATCATCTCTGTTTCTATACCTTAAAAATATACAAGATATTCATTTTCTGTTTAATGTATTATCATCATTGTCTTCTCATTCTTTTCCAGAGCTAGTAACTCTGGGTAAATTCTGGAAAGGAATAGAAAAGAAGATGATGTTGAAGTACCAACTTGTTCATTCTACCTGCTAACTGTGCCATCAACATTTATATGGGGCAATACAATTATCATTTCTTTGGAGAGATATTATAGCTTTTGTGGTGATGATGCATTTTCATTCTATGTTATTCTAGAGAGGGACAATTTATGGCAAATAAGTGAGTAAATAAATAGAATTATAAAATTCTGAGAAATGCAACCAACTATCACAAAATGAATGTATCTATTTTAGTTGATGGTGAGTTTTTCCTCATGATGGTTGACCAGTTGTCAGGGATGAACAGAGGCCATATAAGCAGTATGGTATGGCTCCATAAGGAATTATATAAAATTCAGTATGAAAGGGGATCCTAAAATAAATGAACAACATCCTCTCCTAGCTTTTCAAATGTGCTAAACTAGAAAGGCTGAGGAGATTGCTGAGTGGATAACAGCACTTGATTTGCAAGAATGAGTATCTGAATTCATTCTCCAGTACTCATGTGAAATGGCACATATGCCTGTAATCACAGTGCTCAGTAACTGGAGGGACAAGGATCACTGGGGCTACTTGCTCAGCCAACAGAAGAGAAGGAAAGCTCCAGGTTCAGCAAGAGGCTCTGTTTCAGGGAACTAAAGCTGAATGGTGATGCAAGAGAACAACTGATGTCTTCCTCTAGCCTCTACATATGTATGCCTCTGAGATGTACATGTGCACACATAAACTGACTGATATGCATTTTGCAGATACACAAACACACACACACACACACACACACACACACACACACACACACACAACAAAAGAGTAATTAATTTTAATTATGTGAAAACACAAATACCTTTGAAGCAAAAATGGAAAGAATTATAAAAATATATTAATAATGACTAATATCCCAGCCGTAATGTATATAATACACAATGCATAGAAAAAGCTTCTTTTTATACTAAATATAGTGTTTTAAAATAAAATATCAAAAATGTCAACCAATCTTTTAGACATTATTTTGTTTTAGAATTGGACAATAGAATGTTATTAGTTATGTGCACTGGTAACTTTAACCATAAATTATATCAAACTATTCTCAGAATAGTGAGAACAAAACATTATAGTGAAGTTTTTGCATGTCATGTCACAAACAGACTCACACACTTTTAACAGAATATTAAGGGAAATTGGGAGCCATATATCTAGATGTAAAAATACAGAGTCAGGGAATATCCACAGTTTTGAGAGACAGCTAATAAGGGTCCTGGCCATATTGTTGGGTGAAAGTTGGATTCCTGAGAAGGAGAATGTAGAGCAACAATCTGCATGTTGGCAGTTCATTTAGGGGATACAGGACACTGGTTCTGGACTGAGCAGATACAGGTTGAAAAGCCACAGAAGAATGATGGCTTCTTACAGTAGTTGTGGCAGTGATTGTTTGGGGAGTAATTCCTCATGAATGTTCTGTATAATGGTACAAAGTAAAAGCCTTAGAGTCACATAGGCAAAAAGGAGAATACTGAAGTTCTGGCTGAGAATCCTTATTTGAAGGTTGTTCCCAGGCATATTCACTTGTAGCACTTCTGGCCAGCATCTACTCAGTGCTTAGAAGAGGCAGATATAGATATTTTCAGTTGGATTAGGAGTTCATAAACTCCTGAGAAATGGTAGGCACTGAGAACTTTATTCAAATGGGGCTTTTTAGATTTACTGTTTCTATGAGCGGTAATTCTCCATCCATGAAATGAAAGTTGTAGAATCTTACTCTGATATTACCATGAACTAATAGTATATCTCACAACTGCTTAGTCTTGTGGCCTATGTAGTGGCTCATTACCACACCCATAACTAGGTGTGAAATTAATATTTGACAAAGGATGATATTAAAATAGGTTGGTCAATAATCAGAGACATGAAACTTAGTTCAGTTATGAGGATGGCTTTACAACCTTGAAGAATCTGAAATATTCAAAGATCATTTCCATATTTTAGTAGAGTAATGTAATCAAATTGACTCAGCTAAACTCTGTTTAAGATTGATGTCTAATAAATATTTTCTAATGTCTCATAAAGTTGATTATCAGTGTTCTTCATAGAATTTAGGGTATTATTGTGTATTGTTAAAAATTAAATATAATTCAATAACAGTAATATCATAGGTATGGATAGTATTTGAACAGAAAAATACATGATTTTGGAAAGAAAACACCTAGGGAAAAGTAGAATGGAAATTTACTTTTATTTTGTTTATTAGATAAAAAGGGAAAGAGGGAGAGAGAGAGAGAGAGAATGGGCATACCAGTGTCTCAAACTACTGCAAATTAACTCCAGATGCAACACAGTATTGTGCAACTGGCTTGCATGGGTACTGGGGAACCAAACCTGGGTCCTTAGGCTTCATAGACAAATGGCTTAACTAATAAGTCATCTCTTCAGCCCCATATTTATTTATTTTTTTATTTAATTCATGCATCATTTATTTATTTTAAAGAAAGAGACAGATAGAGAGAGAGAGAGAGAGAAAAGAAATACAAATTTTAAGATGTTAGAAAAGGGATTAGTTAAGAGTTTTGATTGTTAGCCAAAGATGTCACAGCTACAAAAAAAAAAAAAAAAAAAAAAAAAAAAACAAAGTACATATGTGCTTACATGAAGAATCTTTCTCTGACAATTGTCTTGGTGGTACCCAAAATTCACAAATATTCTTTAGCTATAGGACAGTGGATGGTAACAGATGGTTGAGTTACCTTCTCTCGTGAATCTTAAAGGGTTTACCTTTAAAGTTGCTAAGTAAAAATTAATTAAACAAGAATAGTTTATGGTCATGCCTTTTGTTCTCAATAAGATTTTGTGGTCATACACAGGACTAATGTGAATAACTTTTACTCAGCTAAGGTATATTACCTGTCATTGCTCACATTGGGTGAGGCAGGAGTACTGACTTCACTAAAAAGAGATGGTCACTAAATCAAGAACTGCATTGGGCTAATCACCCTGTGGAAGTCGACACCATAAATATGGAACAAATGGAACTGTATGTGCTTTCAAAGGGTGGTATTTAAAGGAAAGTGTCCTAAAAGTGATTGGCCCTGCTTGAGGAATTTTAGAATGATAGGAAGTCTCTCATTAGCTTTCATGCAAGTTTGTAGTTGAAAACATAAGATTTGTACAGAATTTAAAGATTTAGATGCCTTCCTAAATTGTTACAATGCTATACCAAACCTATGACTTCTATATAACAAAAATCAAGGGTCACTGTAAAACATTATATTATAGATTTACTATAGTGTTTCAACCTATTTTTAGATTTATGCATGTGGACATTTTTATAATGTACTTAAAATCACCAACAAAGTTAGCTTTTCTAATTACAGACAGTAATGCATGTCACACTAATACGTAGTGATCTTTTCAAGGTCTAGTCCCAGGGAGAATATTTTGCAGAATATAGGGAAGCAGGAGAAAGAGAAGGAATAATATTTTATTTAAAGTTAATTTCTGCACTGTCTTTCTTTCCAATTACCTGCATGAATAATAATGGGATATTTTGTGACTTTAATTGGTAATATGTTAACAAAACAAGTACTTAATCTTTCACATCGTCTTCAGCTGTGTGTATTTTAATCAGAAGTCTTGATAGTCTGAAGCATGGCTCTGAGCTTCACATGAATTACATCTCACTGTGGAACCTGAACGTTTGATCACTGAATGTGGCACTATAGTGACCAAGTGCTCTGCAGAGATATAGGTGTTCAGGTACATGTTCCTGACTATAAGGCTGCTTTTGGACTTTGTTGTGTTGAAATACAAGAAAATCATTGGTGGCAGCAATTAAGGTCACAGAAATTACCAGATAATGGCTCATGGAAATTTTGCGGAAGAGGGGGCGGAAAGAATGTCAGAGCCACATGTTGGGTCATGATATACAGAGACATTTATCGTACCAATAACTGTGGGCTAACTTCACAATGAACGACCCATTTACATCAACAAGGAGGGTCCGTTGGGAGGGGGTAGATCATGGATGAGCCTAAACAATGGTACCAAACTGCCTGTATTTGCTAAAAAGAAAAGTAATAAATTAAATTTTTTTAAAAAAAGGAAAACCAATGAGGAGTTCTGCAGTTTTTTTCTAATAAATAAAGTGACACTTAATGATGAGAGAAAGAAAAAGAACTGCATTGGCAAGAAAAATAATTTGACTCAGCAGGAGCTGAAAGAAAAGAAAGCCCTGAATTGGAGCTTTTTATTATTATCATGGTTCTTCATGTAAAAGGCTCCAGAATATAGTCTGATGACTACTACACTTTTATATTATGTATATAAGTGACATATATTAATGTATACCTTTGTGTTTGACTTAAGTTCATATGAATGTGTTTTTATAGAAAAAAGAAATATAGATTAGATCTGATAAAAATAAAATATAATGAGGAAGTTACAAAGTCAATTTATGACACAAAATTTGTATTTCAATTATATATTTAGGGTAGCAAAACTAAAATAAAGATTATTAAACCAGAATTATTTCACACTTTTACTTTTATGTTTGTTGCTTCATTTTTGTTTTGATTGCAGAATGTAAACGGGCTCCATTATAAACCAGGCTGCCCTCAAACTTGCTATTTAGCCAAGTGGCCTTGAGCTACTGATTTTCCTCCCTCAACTCTCAAGTGCAAGGATTATAGGCAGATGCTACCATGCACAGCTTTATTTCTGCACTTTATATAACTACTTAATATTCTATACTGTTTACTACAAATCTCTTACATCAGGATATATTCTTTTCTGTGTATATATCACTATACCTCTCTCTCTCTCTCTCTCTCTCTCTCTCTCTCTCTCCATATATATATATATGAGATATATATATATATATATATATATATATCATATATATACCTATATCTATCATCTTTCTCTCTCTATATATATATATATTATCTATATTTATCTTCTCTCTGTATATATATATATATATTCATACATATATATCACATGCATGTGTATATGCAAGCAGATGCATGTGTTTCAGGGTATGGGTTGTACGAGTGTGAATTTATATGTGGCTATAGAAGTCAATCAGATTCTTTTTGAGACAGAGTATCTCATTGTTCTGTAGTTTAGTCACTAGGTTGGACAGGCTGATCAATAAGCCCCAGGGATCTAGTTGTCATCCACCCCAGCACTGAGATTACATGAGGTATGCTCTGTGACTGGGATTTGTATAAGTTGAGTATCAATTTCATGTCCTCATGCTTATGAGACAAGCACCACACAACCCATGCTATTATATATTAAATGTGTACAAAATTATTTGCAGTATACATTAAGTTACTGTTACTAACATTGAGCCAGACTTTTAGAATTTCATTTATTATTTGTGAGAATATTCATATGCACTTTACATGCTATTCATGTGATTTTTTCTTACAGTATTAATGGTTACATATACTATTAATGTGACTTTCTTATGGTATTAATTGTAACATATCATACAAGTTTTGTATCATAAATTGACTTTGTAACTTCTTTTTTCTTCTATTTTTTTATCAGTTCTTATTTCACATGCATTTTCTTGAGAATTAACAGGTCATGCTTATCAATTAATTCCATATTTTTTTCATTTAAGAAACATTTTGGTGAATCAATTTAAAGCATAACACATAAGATGGGTTATACTAGTAGTTTCTCAAAATTTACTCTTAGGCAAGTCTATAAATCACATAAAATTACATTTTTACTTGAAAATCTAAAGAGTTTTCATTTACAAACTAGGCTAATAATGCTTAAAATAAGAACCTAAATTCTGTTCAATAAAAAATTAATAATAAGGGCCAGATGTGGTGGCATGTGCTTTTAGTCACAGTACAGTACTTGGGAGGTAGAGGTAGGAGGATCGCTGTGAGTTTTAGGCCACCCAGACACAACATAGTAAATTCTACATCAGCCTGGCATAGAGTGAGACCATACCTTAGAAAAAAATAGTAATAGAGATGGAAGGATAACTTATCAGTTCAGGTGCTTCCCTGCAAAGTCAAAGGAGCAAGGTTTGATTCCCCATGACCCACATAAGCCAGATGCACATAGTGACACATGTTTCTGGGGGTTTTGCAGTGACTGAAGGCACTGGCCATCCCAGTCTCAATCTCTCTCTACCTATTTCTCTCTCTCTCTCTCTCAAATAAATAAAAAGTTTTCAGTAATAACAACAATGATATTAATAAATGAAAAACCAGTTAATATGGAGAATTAAAGCTGAAGCGAGAAATTTACTTTTTAGGCAGAAATATAATAAGATCTTCCTATTCCTCTGACAACTAAGGCAATATCGAATTATTTCAAGGCTAAAACAAAATTAAGATATTTTGTATTTCTTAACAAGCTAACTCAGAGTAAGGTATAAGTATTTTGATATTAACATCTATATTATAGATAATTTTATGTATTTATTTCATTTAAAATTTTAAAAACTGTTTATTACTGATGGAGATGTCTCATATTTTAGTATGTTCTTTATGCTGCCTTTAGCACCTTTAAAAGATACTCTTAGAAATTTTCCTTTCCATTTGTTTTTTTCTATTCATTTCCCACCATCTCAATCCCTACCTGCAAAATTACTATATATATTTTCAAAATTTATAAAATTGACACTCATGAAATCTCCTGTTATAATTAGTGCCAAATTGCTGGGATGAACCTCCAAACCAGGCTGAGTTTATGGGAGAAATAGTGCTTATTTCAGGCCACATTGTCCAGGGGAAGTTTTATAATGGTGGGAAAAGGTGGTTCCTTTACTAAATCCACCAGCACCAGGAGCAAGCACCAAATCAAGAGCAGGGAACCCCAGGCAAAGTTCAAACACTTTGCATATCTTTATTCTAGAAACAGACCCTGCCCCAGCAACACTTTTGGAATGGATGCCAGGATCTGTTCCCAGTGACACCTGCTCCAGACAGAAAATTGGAAATCCAAGTTACAGCTTTAATAAAACATTTGAGTCTATTGGGGGACATAAATTCAAACTATCACACCTTCCCTGGTCATGTGGATATAGTTGACCTCAATCTCCTCTGGATCTCCTAATGCTTTAACAGTCAATATTATTTACTTCACTTATTGATGTGGCCAAATGCCTGGAAAAAAAAAAAAAAAAGCAGATTAAGATTAAAGAAGAAAAGGTTTTATTCTGGTTTACCATTTTGAAGTGTTATATTCCATCATGGTTCTCAAAGCATAGTAGTGAGAGAAAGATGCTGGCTGCTCACATTGCAGCTATAATCAGTAAGAAAGAAGTGAATTGCAAGTAGGGCCAGATAGGACTTCTGGTTAAGATGGTGGCATAGGTACCACACCAAAGCAGCCTGGGGGGGGGGCGACCAAAAAATCTCAGCAAAATACAAACTTTTACTAAAAAGTGTGGTGTATAGGAAATTGAAGCGGCAGCAGAGAAATAGAAGAGATCCAGAGCACCCAGAGCCTGCACAGGCCGGCAAAAGCAGCCCCAGCAGCTCCGCCAACCACGGCTGTAGCAGTGCACCAGAAAGCCGCCAGGCTCGGCTCGAGCCGCAGGAAAAACCAGGTGCAGGAGCTTCCACTCACACTGGCACTCTCCGCAACTCAAGAAATGTGAAGGGAGAGCGACAGTGAGCAACGGGAGGAGCAGACCAGGATTTAGAAGAACACATGGAACAGAGAGAGAACCAGAGCAGCTGCGGCTCCCTCCCCTCCCCCACCACCTGAGCCCAGCTCCAGTGAACAGAGCAGCAGTCCTGGGACCCAGCCACGCCAACTAGAGCCAACAGCGGGACCCAAGCAGAAGCAGAGTCCAGCATCAACATCAGCGGCACTGGTAACAGTGGTCCTAGCAGCAGCAGCAGAAGCAGCAGCAGCGATGGACCCAGCAGCAGCAGCTTCAGCAGCAGTGGCAACAGACCCAGCAGCGGCAGCTTTAGCAGCAGCAGTTCCAGCAGCAGGTGTGCTGATCTGCAGGCCCACAGTTGCCAGGCTTTGTTTGCCCTGCAAGAAAAGCCAGTGCCCAGCTCCAGAAAGCAAGTAGGGCCTGATAACAAAATCTTAAATCCCACCCAGAATAAGGCATTTCCTCTTGCAAGCCACTACCTCTTAAAAGTCCCTTAACCTTCTTAACTGGCACCACCAATCGTGAGCCAAATGTTGAAGTACATGAGCACATGAAAAGTTTTCAACATTTAAACCACAGTGCAGCTATTATTTCTTTTGGCCAATAGGTTTTATTTATTTATTTATTTATTCATTTATTTATTTATTTATATTTACAACTTCTATAATTATAGACAATAAATCACGGTAATTCCCTGATCCCCACTTTTCCTTTTGCAACTCCACTTTCTATTATGCCCTTTCCCCCTTTCAATCAGATTCACTTTTATTTTGACATCATCATCTTTTTCTCATATTATGATGATCTTGTGTAGGCTGTATCAGGCACTGCAAGGTCATGCCTATCCAGGCCATTTTGGGTTTCTTATCATATTCTACAATATGTAGAGTTAGTTGAATGCAAACATCTTTTTTTTTTTCCACTTGTTAAAGTCCTTAAGGGCACAGATTGTTGTCTTTTTAGGTTCAAAAAATTCAATGAAAATAATTTGTATCGTTTATATACTCATTTTGTCTCTAAGTCACCTCAGCTTTTAGCATTTGCTCAGATGACTATAGTTCCACAGGAATGCTTTTTAACTTGCTATGTTTTGGATATTTCTTTTGTTAGAGGCAAGAATCCTCTATATAGCCCACATTGATCTTGAATTCACTGGAATTCTGTTTATATCTTTGGACTGCTGGAATTATAGATATACACAATTCCTGACTATGATAGTCATTTTAAAGTCTTTTTAACTACTTAGCCAAGTAAATAAATTGCTCCATGTACAAAAATGATCATCTAGTAGCCATTAAAACTGATAGCACAGTGATATCAGCATGGTTTCAGTGTTAGTAACACTATTAAGGATTATTCTTCATAATGCTTTAATTCTTTTTTTTTTTTCATTTATAAATCTGTATATTGAGTTTCTTTGAATTTGCCTCAGGGTTGGTTAAAACAACTGAAGAGCATTTTTATTTGGGGAAATAATCATTGAAGTATTTCATATTGTAATGAGACATTTGTTTCTGTGGCATGAATCTAATTTGTTCTTGGTTTAACAGATGCTCACAGTGTATCTGGAATGCAGTGAAAATGGAAAAGTGATAGGGAATAAGATCAAAGAGGTAACAGGGGCCAGATGCCTTAGAATTATATATCTGAAGATGTTTACATTTTGTGCACCAAACAAGGCCATCAGGAAACTTTGTTAGGAAATAGCACAATCTCAGAACTTATAAAGATTTATAATATTTCCATGTACTGATTATTGTCTTCCTGAGATCATCTTACAAAATCAGTGAAACTTTCAGGTTGAAGATGTGAGTGTCTTGATTTGAGGTGGTAAAAATATAATTGATTAGAAGTGGTAATATTGAGTGCTGGAGACATGGGTTAGTGGTTAAGGCACTTGCCAATATCCATGTTCAATTTCCCAGTATGCACATAAAGCCAGATGCACAAGGTGGCACATGTAACTGGAGTTTGTTTGCAGTGGCTAGAGGCCCTGGCATGCCCATTCTCTTTCTCTCTCTCTCTCTCCCTCCCTCCCTGTCTTTCTTTCTCCCAAATAAGTAAAATATTTAAAAATGGTAAGATTTTTGAATAAAAATCAAGATAGTAATATTATAGCTTATCATTGATGACTATTGATAATTTCAATTTTCTGTGTAAAGAAAAACATCAAGGAAAAACAAATAGTATTGGTATGATTCAGTGATAATATTGTACAGAGAATTTTTAAAATTTTTTAGGAAGAACACAAATATAAGACCAGAGACTAAGGAGTAGATGAATGCCTCATTTCAGTGAAAGCATTTAAATGCATACAATCAATGAGAATACATATGATCTACAAGAAAAAGAAAGCAGACAAGATAGCATGTTCAAGATAAGTCTAAGATACATGAAAGTTTATCTCAAAAAGAAAAATAGAAAAGACTAGTTGGCTTTTTATGCAACTGCACTATGTGAATAGGATTAGTACTATGAGTGCATGAGAGTACTCATTTGATTGGTTTTCCTGGTGCTTTGTAGGTTGATTTGTGCACACAACTATGGTAGATCTGATGCCTGAGAAGGCAAGGATCATACAATATAATTGACAAACTTATAGACATATGAATGGAACTGAATCAACCTTGAGAAAATGGGTGAGGTAAGGATCACATGATAGAGATGATTTTCAAGACCAAAAATGGGGTAAAAATTTTATTTCATACAGCAAATTTTTAGGGACTATGGGTTTCAGTACCCCAGCCATGTTTTAATAGTGGCATTGAAAGCTGTTGTCTTGATGGTGCCTTCCCTCCCTTAAAAAATTCTCAGGACTTTAAGTCACAAACGTAGACTAATAAACATGATAGAGCTAGAATCAGGCAAGAATTGTGGGACTCCAATACGAGTAGGTTCTAATGGACAACCATTGGCTGGGCATGGGTTTGTACAGTCTGAAATCTGATGCCTATGCTCTGCGGCACAGTTAGGGAGCAAGCACATCAATGCTACTAATCTCTCACAATGGGATGATCTGAGGTCTGCCTAACTCAGGTGGTCTGAGATTGCCTAGTGCCACAGTGGAATTCTCCAAAGAAAACAAAGGATATAAAAGAAAGAGAATCGCAAAATGAAATCATAATAATCTTCTTAAATCAACTCAATGACACACTGACCAAGAAAATGGCTGAGTTGGAACCAAAACCAACAATCACATAAATAAAAGACAATAGCACACAGCTTTCATCACTGAGTTTAAATTAATTGAGGAATTCCAGTAAGACCTTCAAAGAGAGAGAAATGAATTGAATGTAAGTCAACATAAAAACAATCTCAATAGCCAGCAGACTAAGCTTAATGAAGACATGATTAAGTGCACGAAAGAAAAATCATCAAGAAAATCAAATAATGACCTGAAACTTGAACTCAACAAAGAAATAGATATCATACCAAAAAATCCAACAGAAAATGAAAAACAAGTAGAGGTTCTAAAAGCCTCTGTAGAAATACTCACTAACAGAATTGGTCATGCAGAGGGTAGAAAAATGATTAGGAGTCCAAACACTCCAAAAATTTCAAAAAATCATGTGAACAGAATATGAGAGGATTGTGGGATACCCTAAAATGAAAAATATCTGGATTATTGGTATACTAGAGATATCATCTCAATCATTTTTATAGCTTCTCAACTCACAATAGCTAAGAACTAGAATCAACTCAGGTGTCCATAATTTGATGAATGGATAATGAAAGCATTGTACATTTACACAGTGGAATTCTACTCAGCAGTAAGAAAAAAAATGGTATAATGAAATTTGTACAAAAATGGGCAGACTTGGAACAAATCATAGGAAGTGAATTCATTCAAGCTCTGAAAGACAAATATTCTCCCTCATATGTAGTTCCTAACCTGGAAAAGCTTGAGTTGCAGGCATACCTGACAGGAAACTCGATAGATAATAGGGATAGAAAAGTTTGGAGGAGAGAACTGGAGGAGAGTGAAAGACATTTGTATCTTAGAAAATTTCCTCCTGGATACTAGACTAAAATATATAACTCTAAATAAGGGTATGGGGAGATCATCTGGTAGGATGGGTCCTGGAGATAGTGGGATGAAATCTAACCATAAACTAGTTGGATCTGGCTTATGTTTCTTCATAATAGAAACCAGTTATAGCCCACATTGAGCTGTTGGTTGGAGACACCTATGTGGTCCCCAACAAAATAGGCTTCTATCAAAGCATACAATGTCTGACTGCTGCTCTCATAATTTATAATCCACAACCTCACGGTGAATACCAGAAATCCCACTGAGGAGATTTCCTCAGTAGAACAGGAGCAAGGAGGAAAAGAAATGATGGTGCCAACACATATTGTGTCTGTACAAATTTCCCCAAAAAGAAATTCTCACCTCTAGCTTTCTAATATTTAACGATCTACTCAATACCCTTGTACTACGTGACTTTTTCTTTCTCTGTTAACTAGACTTAGTTTCTGTCATTTGTAACAAATACCCCTATATCAATGATTGATCATTACTTGGAATTAATCAAGAATGTTGGCATAAATGTGATCCCCTACAAAGGAATTCTAACATAACATAATAAAATATAGCTATCTGTTACTTCTATGCTTTTCAGCTAATTTCCTAACAGCATCTACATATGAATAAATCTATAAATATTCTAATAATATCAGGTGGTATGTTTAGGAATTTAACCTTTCTTGTCAGACACAGAATACAGTTTTAATCAAATCCTACCAATAATTGTATAACTAGATCAGGTATAAAGTATGCATCTCTCTCTTGAATTATAACACATAAACAACTCCCCAAAAGCAATATGGGAAAAGCACCCATAGAGAAAGTATGAACAAATGTCTTCCAGTGAATTTCTGGAAAATGGCTTTTTAATAGCTGGGAGTTGAAGAAACTAAATATGATTAAAGCCCATGACAATAGCATAATCAAAAATGATACTGTTTTTTAAAATAATGCATTTAAGGTAGATTGTTTTTTTGTTTTTTTGTTTTTTTTTTCCTTCAGCCTGCATAGTACCTTCAGCACTATAAAAACTAGCCAGCAGAAAGGAAACATAGAACCCACTTCAGCTCCATTTGATTCTACGTGTCCTGTACCCAGTACGTGTGGTTTCTTCCACAACACGGTCTTACCTTTAAGTTATGGTGATCACACAAAAGCCATGGCAATAACCTGCATTACTTTTGGTGCCTAGTAGGCTTCCCTCACACTCAACTCGCTGGGACATATTCTATGCCTGGTACTGATATGACTGTTTGATAACCTATGACTAATAGGAGCAGCATTAACCATTTTTGCAGGTTATCTCTATTCATTCTATTATTGTTTGTATCTATGTACCTATTTTTAAATTAATTGACTAAGTAGTAAATTTTCCTATGGATTTTTCATATTTCTTCAATTTTAGTTAATTCTCATCCCACTCCCTCTTCTTGTCCATCTCCTTATCCTCACCCTTGCTTAACCCTTTTCAACTCTATGTCCTCTCATATCATATCACTTGTTTTCCTACCTTTTCTCCTTAAGCTATATACCTACCTTTTCAATCCTTTTCTAACTTCCTAGTCACTGTAAAAACTCCAAGTTGTCCTCATTAGTCTGGAGTTTAGAAGTTGGGATAAACCTATGAAACATGTGCAAAGTTTCTTTTTAAACCTGAGTTACCTCACTGGATATGATTTTCCCAGTTCTATACATTTTCCTGCAAAGTTTACAATTTCTTTCTTATTGATAGTTGAATAACATTCCCGGTGTATATGTAGCACATTCACATTTTTATTATCTATTCAACAACTTATAGACCTCTAGAGAGGTTCTATTCACTGGTTATTAGGAATAGATCAATGATGAAAACGGACATGCAAATATCCTATTTGGAGGATATGGAGTTTCTTGGTATAAAACCAGGAATGCCACAGCTTGTCATACAGCAGATCTCTTTTTAACTTTTGAGGGAACATACAAACTAAATTCCACACTGGCTTTACCAGCTTACTCTCTTCACCAGACATTAGTAATGGTGAATCCTACATTTTATAATCCTGACATAACCAGATAAATTGTGTCCTCTGGTTCAACATGTCTATCATGGGTGGAGCTGACACTCTAGGATAGGTTTGGAAGCTCACTTCTTCACAGGAGGGTATTCAAGTTTGGTACCAAACAACAACACACACAAAAAAAACAACACACACACAAAAAACACACACAAAAGAAAACAGATATAAAGTTCATGACTGGGAAGTAAATACGCTATAGGGAAGAACTTACTATTTCTGTAGTGCTAAATGGATGTTTTCTCAAATTACCTCCTAAATGTTTGTATTCATATATTAGTTCTGCCCTCAGCCATGTTTATTTATTTCTTCTCTTCCTCCCTCCCTCCCTTCCTTCCTTCCTTCCTTAGAACTGGGTGTAACTCAATGCAGAGGCTAAAAATAAGTGACTGATGAGTGTTTATTCCTACATAATACATATGTGCATGATTCCCTCCCAGTCTCAGGAAAAATCACAGAACATGGGACAAAAAGAATGTAAGAGCTAGAGAATAGGGAGACAACTAGAATTTTAGCATCCAGACAAAATATTGTCCCTGTGCTCATGAACATACTTCAGATATGGTAACTGCCCAAAGCCTGCTCCTTATATAGGGGAAAGGCTTGAAAGGCCACTCTCTGCCCTAATGAGCTATGACCGCTGAAGGTTTCTAGAAGACAGTCATTTGGTTATGAAATAGCCAGTAGCAGGTAATGAGAAAAAGGAGTAAAGGAGTACAGTGATACTGGTAGAGATAAGTGAGAGAGGGTAATGTGGGGCACATATGATCAAAATGTAAGTTGTATGCATGAAAATGGTCCCCCAAAGCTAGATTGCTCTATAGGTGACCCAACAATACATTTCCATGGTAAAGACATACCAGTATTTTGTTCATAGATCACATCTTCTATACTGTCTAGGACAACCCACATTCCCTAAGTACTACTCCAGTTTCCACCTTACAGCTCAAATATTGGAAGCATCTAAAAAGTTCTACAATTTTAACTTTTAGTTGTTTTTTTCTGGGAAAAACTGTGGAAGTTAGATTACATAATCTCTTGTGTAACTAATCATTCATTTATGGACTTGTGATAACCCATGAATATGTGTTTCATTTAAAATGGCATAGGCACATATTCCATTCTATATTTTGGTGGCTGGTGGCAGCTGTCCATCAATACAATTTATTGTGCCTTCAATCACAGTCTCTTCTAAGCATTTGAATGAGTATTTGCTTTCAGCCTTCTCCAAAAAGAAGATACTAGCCCTTTCTCTCTAATCATTTTTCACTTCCCTTCAAATCATTTTTTTAATATTTTGCTCCCTAATTAAAAAATACCTATGTTAACATAAATGACATGTTTTACTTTCAGTATCATCAACAGAACATTAATTTGATGTTAATTTTTTTCTGTTCTTTTTCAGCAGTAAGCCTGACAGAAAACAAAAGTAAGGCCAGACAAAATCATGACATGGAATGTCATGCAACTCTAATATGGGACTGGAGCTTTATGTGGCTGCTCATTGTTAGTGACTCAGGGACAATTATTACTGCACAAAATCAAAACTTGTCTTTTCCTGGCTTAGGCTTTACATGCCAAAATGCTGATATTTTATCAGTACCATCCTACTCTGCATTGGAGGTGGTTTCCAATTACAGTTAGAAATATTTGCTGAAACTTTCCTTGTGCTGAGGCAGTTGACTCTTCTCATTGCTTTCCCCTTCCATTGTTCCTATTTCCAGAGCACAGATTTCAAAAATGAAAGATGATACTTCAGTAATGTACCCATTTCAGCTTTGTTTCTGTTTTAGTTCATGTACATAAATGGAATTATAAAAAAAAAAGATAAAATTTTTAAGACCTATTTTTTTTTCATGCAAAGATAGGTTTTGGGCTGGAGAATTGGCTTGCATTCAAAGCAAAGGACCCAGGTTAGACTCCCCAGGACCCATGTAGGCTGTATAAACAAGGTGGCACATGCATTTGGAGTTCCTTTGCAATGTGGCTGGAAGCCTTGGTGCACCCATTCTCTCTGTCTCTTTCTTCCTCCTTTCTCTCAAATAAAAAAAAAATAGAAAATGTTTTAAAAATATAGGTTTTTCTTTGTTTTGTCCGTTTGTGCATACTATTTGTGGTATGGTGTGTTGTGCGTAGTGTACACACGTGTGTCCTGATAAATCACACTCACTTGAGGATGGTAGAGATTATTGAGTGTTTCCCTATCATTCACTGCCTGGTTATTTGTTTGTTTGTTTTTCCTGGCTATGAAATCTCTTAGTGAAGATCTTGTCACTTGTGAGCTCCAGTGATTCTCTACTCTGTGCTTCCCATATGACTGGGGTTCCGGAGGAACTTAGTTTAAGTCAACCTGTTTATGTGGATCATGGAAATTCATACTGGGGTCCTCTTATGCGCCCTTGGGCCCTCATTCCTGAGCAAGAAGTACACTTAACTGCTCACCAATCTCTTCAGGCCCAAAGGGTAGTTTTTATATTCCTCTGAACTATTCTTTGGACAAAACACTAGTTTTTATTCTTCTCTTTCTCCTTCTTCTTCTCCTCCTCCTCCTCTTCCTCCTCTTCTTCTTCTTCTTCTTTTTTTCCAAACTTCTATTTGAAAAGTTCCGATTGTCCCAGACAGGGAATGCCGCACCTGGATTTGGCTGCCCCTGCTAGGATAGTTGTCAGTTTGCAGTGTGCTATACAAAGAAAATTCATTTCCTACCAATAGTTTTCTTTAAATGAAGTCAGCATTCTTCAATTCTGAAGACAAAGCCTAAGAGAACTACATTTTGCAGAGCAACCACAAATAGCAGACTAGAAAGGAAGCTTTGACTATAACCTGAGAAACTTCCCACAGCTCATTTTAGCTCTGTGTGTGTGCACCCTGCCCTCATGACCACTGCATAGAAAACACACAAGAAACCAGGTAGGCTGAAAGTGCTATCACCTCTGATCACTGTAGTTGCCTAGGGGATTTTTATTCTCTCCCTGAATCCTTTAAAGGCAAAATAGTTTACAATTTCTAATACGTATTTAACTTGGCAGAGATTTAACCTGCTCTTAGGTACTTCTATCATGCAGTCTCATTTTGAATAAAAAATTTAGAAAACGTAATGGTACGTTATTTTCTTTAAAGGTGTATTTATCAATACAAAAAGAACAGGTTTACATAAAAAAATATAAAGAGACAATTAAAAATAAGACCTAGATATGAGCATACAGAATTTGTTTCTGTTTTACTTCTGAAATTTTAATGTAGCATATTCTAAGATAGATGGCAGTGCTAAGTGGCTAATTAATCTTCTCTAGGGATGCTAGTCTGAAAATCCAACTAGGTACATAAATTTAAGAAAAAACAGCTATTATGTTTCATGAATCTTTATGACAACAAAATCCCCAAGCGATATTGATCTGATCATCTTATCCTGTGGTGAGGTAGAGGAAAACAACTTTATTTTTAAGAGAGAGATAATCTAAAACAGGACTTCATATACTTTATTAAATATACTTTGTTCATCAAGGAGTTGCTACAGATAGAAATGTGAAAATGGAAACATTTTCAGAAGTCAATGTGCAGAAAGGCTCACAATCATTTTACAATAATATTTGTAACCCACAGCAGTCTTGTGTCGCATAAGCACATGCAGAATTCAAAACCTCTTCACTGGACTCTTTTGAGTGGAAGAAGTAGAGCACACAGAGATAGATTTCTTAATGTTGGGCTCTATACACACACACACACACACACACACACACACACACACATACGCACACACACACATATACACATACACACATGAACATATGTATGTTCAATACATTTTTCCTTATCTAAATTTTTGTATTATCAGGGTCATACTGTGAAGCCAGCATTAAATAATTACATGCTGTTTACTTCTTTCTGAATTAACATTTTTTTTCTTCTTTATCTATACAATAAAATGTATGAACTCATTTCATTTTAAAAGTTCAAATATAGGGAAGTTGAACTTGGTTGGTTCCATAATGTACTGGAAGAAAGAAACACTTTAGGAACCAGTGCTTCAACAGATGCAATAGATGACGACATGAAATTTGTGAATTAACTTCTCTTTTGAGCAAATTTGAATAAACTAACATAACAGTGTATAAAACAATCTCAGCAACACTTAAGACCACTTATTATCCCTTGCAGTATCCCTTTATATCCTATAATAGTTGTTTTCCCTTCCATAATTTACCTTCCCTTTTCTATATAGTATTTCTTCACAGTTGTGTAGAGTATTTTTCTCTTCTAATTTGGAATTCAGAAGAAATAAACCTAAGTTCCTTTGTTCCATAAACTTTTGAACAAAAACCCTTACTTTTGCTAAGTGCTCTACAGCTGCAATGAAGCAGTGATGTTAAAAGATAAACTATTTTTGAGAGTTGGACAGATCTTTAGGATGATGTTTTTCTCTTTAGCACAAAATAGCTGGAACTTCAATTCTGTCTGTACATTAGACGCATTGTAGTTCTTTATTAAAATGACATGGGTCTCATCTTAGATAAATCCCAGGCTCTCTAGGCATGGAACTCTGGCACTACTATTTTAAAATTACTCCTCAGGGGACAGTAAAGTGCAGACAGAATTATAATCACTAAAGCAGAAAAATCAAGAATACGAAGTTGATCAAGTTGATTATGCAGTAAAACTATGCCACACTTGTCACATCTGTGTTTATATCTAAATCGCACTGAGTTTTATAAAATACACTTCACAAAGATTTGTAAACTATCAATCAGAATTAAAGTTTAAAGTGCCCAAGCATATAAACAGTCTTATGCTACCTTATGCCAACAAAGAATGGGTTCACAGAAGTAAATGATTTGTAATTATTCTTATCTCTCTACCCGTTGTAGTGTTTCTGACATCTACAAACATATTTTGAAGTTTCAATGCAATCCACAATTCAAAAGTATCTATATTCTTTCTTATCAATATGACTGAAAATAAATATTTCCTGGCCTTAGTGGAAATGTAGTAAAAATTAATAAAATAATTTCCATGTAACTTGTTAATTAACCATAAATTTTGCACTATTTTCTATATGTGAGTTTGCATGGATGTGTGTATAAATACAAAGTAAGAGAACTTTGAAATATACATTGCCCATAGATCAATCCTCTAGTATAATTGAAAATTTACCATAATCATAATCTTTATAACTGGGAATACGAAAATTCTGAAATAAACAAGAGAAGGTAACAAAAAATGCAAGAAAAGAGCTAGTTGGGACTCCTCTTCAGGAAGGGAAAGTATGAGAAGCTTTTGGTTTTATAAAAAACACTAGGTAGAGTTCAACTCTCAGAGGCAAATTGCATAACACTGAGAAGCAGCCAAATTTCTTAAAAATTGCCATTCCAAAGACATTATAATAGAAATCAAAGGGCAATTTAGGCTGTTGAAAAGGATATGCATATTATCCATAATACACAAAACATTTAATCTAGAATATGAAGAATTTAATCATAACAGAACAACTCAATGTGACCCAGGCAACAATTCCCACAGATAGTTCATTTGTGATAAACACAAAAAGAAAAATCTTCTCCATGTTGAGAAACACCCAGCAGTGATCTTCATTTTGCTCATGGAAAATTACACAGAACAAAAATGAATTATCCTCAGATTGATAGTCCTTTAATAATTTTTTTTGGGGGGGTGACAAAAATATCTTTGCCGTTCAACTAATCCTATTCTTTGTGTATTTGCACAAAACAAAAAAAGGCTGAATTTCTCAGATATGATTTTAGGTCTTTTCATCTTTTTAGATTGACTATTCTGTTAAGATTCTCCCTAGACTATCACCATCAGAATAGGACAAAATATTTCAAATGTGTTCCACTGTATGAAGTAAAGCCAGACTGCTGCTCTAGTGTATCAGGAAGATGAACTTATAATTTATCATCCAGTGATCTCTTCAAGAATTAAGTGATATAGTATTCATATTTGTACTGAGACCACAGGCATAAAACAAATTTGTGCATGATAAAGAGAACTAAGGGAACTAGGTTTCCTGCCCAATTTTTTCTACACTCTACTATTCATGTAAGCTAAGTTTCACTGGTCCCTCTCTTTATAAAAAGTAAGATATTTAGGCAAAGGAAAGAATTTCATCTGACATATTTGAATGCACAAGAATGGGTGAGCTGCTTGTTTAATTATTAGAGTCTCCATATTATAATCTATAAGACTGAACATGTGTATTGTGTTTCAAAAATGAAAAGAAGTATTTTCATGTGAAGAAATGATATGTGAGTGAGATGGAAATGTTTAACCAAAGTTATACTTACATAACACACATATGTACAACTTCATGTTTGTATTTATGAGTCAGAAAGTAAATTCATTAAGAAAATAAACTTACTAATAAAAACTAAAGTAACCACAATTTTCAAATATCAGTGACCTATGAAATGCCTCAAATGAAAAATAAGAAAAAACAAAAACCACATTTTTCAGTAGTTAGGTGTCAACCACCTTCATTTTATCCAGTACGTATATAATGTCAGTCAAAATATTATTAAAATAAATGTAATCATTATTTATGACAAGTATTTTATGTATTTGCATTAATTCTCAAATGTACTAGATAAAATATATACTAAAGAAAACCTTTGTTCAGAAACTATACTTGATCAAGTTATAATAACTAGAGATTAGCAAAGTTTAGAAATGCTTGAAAGTTTTCATTTTTTCTTTTTAACTATTGGCTAACTCAAATGTTCAAATGTTAATAAAAATTGTAATAAACTTTAATAAAACTACCATTTCCTATAAAGAGTCAATAGTTTGTCATCATTTTTCCTAGTGTATTTAAAATGAATGGTGGGAATGACCAATTGAATCCTTCTGATTTTTCTGCTTTCCACATTACCCACAAGTGACTATCATTCTTACCTATTGATCTGTTCCATAAACATTTATAATGACATTTTATGGCATTATACATGTCAAATCTACTATATATTTTACTATACGAATTTTTTAACTTTATATTATTATGCTTAACTATTAGATACATGTTATTCTTTCTTATTCTCTTATGTTTTGCTGTAGGCTTTTCTTGTTGATTTTTATTGTAGTTTTGTTTTTGAACATTTAAGCTGACTTCTGATGTTAAATAATCTCAAACAGTGAAGTAAATGCGTCCATATATGTCATTTCTGGCAAATGAATTGTAATCTCTCAGTCAGCCATTTTGCTAATACTTCACAGAATTGAGTATATCCTTATATACTTTCCTGGATCCTTAACCATCTAGCTTAATTTTTGCCAAAAGGAACAACTGGAAAAATTGTGGACGGGAGGAAAGGATAGGGACTATCTTTCCTACACGGGTATAAGATGTATCCATCCCCTCATGTAAACTAGGGAAGCAGGGGCTCTATTGTCTTGTTTCTTTCTCTTTCCAGACTCTACAGAGGGCCTTTGGTGTTTAGAATACTGTCACGCCTTAATCTCTTAATCTCTACCCTAGGTTCACAGAGAAATAAACTTCCTCCTGGGACAAAGGGCATTTCAAAATCAAACAGCTATCTAAATACACACACACACACACACACACACACACACAGAAATCCTAAATAGTTTTTGGAGTCCGCTATGTTCTTAGGTGGTCCTTTTGAAAGGAGTTGCTCAGAAAACAGTTATTCCATTTCCAGACGTTCTAGGGTTGTAGCCATTTACATTCTCATCCATGGATGGGTGGATGGCAACATCAGGGGATAGATGAATGCATAGATGGGTGAATGGGCAGATGAGTAATGTTATGTATACATTTATTTTAATATATAGACATATAGTAATTTAATAAACTGTACATTAGTTACTAAAATATAGGTAATTTATTTTATCAAAGGAATATTCAAGTTGGAAAATTACAGGCTTCAGTAAAAAAAAATATATACTTAAAATTCAATACACCAAGTTATGGAAATGTCCTTTTCTTCTCATTTTCAGAGGTCTAATTAAATGCAAAAATGTGTACTTTTATTTATGTTCCTAATATTCCACACCCCTTGCAAGTGTATCAGACTATTCAGAAAATGACAAGGGCATTAATTAAAATAGTAAGTATATTTTCTGCATGAGAATATTTCAAAGAGTTTCACATTATGAAATGAGTGATGTTAATTTTGTTATGGAAATAATTACAATAACATTATAGTAATCTTTGTGCTCAGAGCACTGAAGTTTGGGGTGAGTTAGGTGAATTATTATCTATATTAGTATTTCCCTTGTTAGGCATGTTACCACATACCTGTTAGAGTTTGAGATTTATATGTTTTGATTTTTGTTCAATAGCTACTGAACAGAGTTTTACTGACATTTTTCTGAAGGCATGCAAGCTACTATAAAAATATTATAAACTATATAGCATATATAGCAGAAAACTTATTTCTGTAATTTCTGGAGTTTGTGAAGGCTATGTCAAGCTATCTGCAGATTCAATGCCTGGTGAAGACTCACTTCCTTGTTCACAGAATGTTAAAAAGTGGTGCTTTCTCTTCTGTCTTACCCTGGCGGATGGTCAAATAAACTCTCTCCATCTTCTGGATCACTGATGTCCTTCCTGAGAGCAACTGTAATGCACACATGACTCAATATGTTCCTAACATATCCTCCAAAGTTCCAAACCCCTAATTTCACCACCTTGGAAAATAAAATTTCTATATATACACATTTGGGAGCACATAGTATTCAATCCATTGCCAAGATGTACATAGAATATCAGTGACAAATATTCACAGGAATAGTAGGTTGCTGTAAGGTATAGGACCTGTGAGAGAGGAATCAGAGGTGTATATATTTAATAAGGTGCCCAGTCAATACTTCTCCTTTTGCTATCCTTTTGATATTAAGCTGAGTGGTGTTTTGCACACCAATCTTTGAAAACATCACATAAACACATGTTTAGTTTTATAACCTGATCTGTGTTCTGTCAGTGCTTCAGTGCTCTCATTTTCTAAGAGCACATTGTAAAGTTTGGGATTTTAAGATTTGTATATGATATTTGCTGTTTGAATAGGTTTGTTGTTGATACATAGTGTTCTGCTTATGATGAATACTATGTGTGTTTCTTTGTTACAGATGGGTGCTAGAAAGAACATTGCTCTATACTATGAAAGTCTATGAGATTTTTCCAATGACAGGTAATAGTACATCTAGGTGACCAAATGTTCAGGGTCTCAAAAAATATCTGTTTATGAAATGAAAGTAAAGATATGGAGGAATTAAATAATTAAAAACTGAATATTTGTAGATCATGTTCTCTTTTTTAACATATTCTTACTTAAGAAGATTCTGGGTTCTAATCCCAGTTTTTCACTCAGATATCCACAAGATTCTGCATTCTCTTATTATTTCAAGGTTGCTTTCTAAACTGAAATAGATGGCAGCAACTGGGCTGTATGGTTTCTCTGCCTGATACTTCCACCTTGTGATTAGCTAGTTTTTTTTTCCATAAAACTATTATCATGATACCATTTCCAATACATTTTATTTGATGAGACTCAGCATTTTATAGTTCCAGTGGGATAGAAAAAGAAAGAGCAGCTAAATGCAAAAATATCTGAAACAAGATGACTAATAATGAAGGTACAATGATGACCTCAACATCTGGTTAGTTGAAACCCCAGTTCTTTTCTTAGCAAGTGAATGGAGAGAACACAGAGATCCAATACTTTATTTAAATTCTAATTAAGCTACTGGAAGATACTTTTGGATTTACCTTTATCAGATATCTTTTCTTTCTGTACAAAGCTATGAATCGGAGGGAAATATTACAATGGTGATTTATTTCACATTAGATCATAATAACCTAAGCTTAACATTTTAGGTGATTTATGAATGTAACCAAATGATGTGAGAAAATGAAGAAAAGATTGATGATTTGAAAATTTCATTGCTGAAACACTTCCAGTGAAATATTCTCTCCTAAAATTCTGTTATTCAGCCTACAAAGCAGTAGCTCATAAGAAAGGATTATAGTTAAATTAAATGAGCTTTAAGTTTTAATAGGAAATCATCATCATACTTTAATGTTTTAAATTAATTTATAAAACATATTTTGAACTGTTTTTCACACTTAAATTTTATGATAATTTCATTACTATCATCTTTCTTAGCTAATTAATGATTGAAGTTTCTTTAAGGTACTTAACAATCCTTTTACAGAATTCTGGCTAACTGTAATGCCACTGAAAGTATGGCAATATTTCCCTAGCTAGTGTGTAACACAGACGGGGAGAATATAGATAATGTCATAATACCATCATGAAGATTGGAAATAAAATGGCCTAACAGTTTTTATTATTTAGCGCTGATGTGAAAGAATATTTTAATGAAATATTAATATTGGATGTGGCAGGAAATCTAGCCTCTGCATGATGATTTGTCTAAACAGTTCATGAAGCTTAGCTTAAGATGATAATTTAAAACATTTTGTTATAAAATTAATTTACATAAATGTCCCAATTTTATAATAACCAGAATTATCAAAAAAATAATTTATTTCATGAACTTTATTACATATGAAGTTTTACATGGAGGTACTCATGAAGAAATTAAAATGCAGGAATTTGAAAGGACAGAACATTCTTACAGATATGCAGTTTAGGACATCAATGCAGCTAGCATGATCCAGTCTATAAGACACTAGGTCTAAATCCAAGACAATAGAGTTTCCTAGTTAGCACTGTCCATTTTCAGCTGTGTGGCTTTGTGTGTGTTATTTGTTTCTGAGATTCCTATTGATATAATGAAGATAGAGGTAATATGTCAATTGGTTGCTATGATTTTAGTTGCTGCCTGTTTTTTTTTTTTAATTTCTTTATTTTATTTTATTTTCTGAGGACAGGTCTTGCATAGCACAGGCTAACCTTAAACTCACTATGGTGCTGAAAATGACCTTGAACACCCAATCTCACATCTCTATGTCCCAGGTGCTAGGAATACAGACAGGCCCCCCACCCCTCTTTAATATCTAACACAAAATAAATGCCCACCTGACCTCTCAGAGGATAGAGAACATAAATGGACTTTCATAGTATTATGGGAATATTTCTAACCAGATTTTTTATTAGTTTATGTAACTACTCAGTGTGTAAACAGCACAGGATTAGCCTCCTCCCTGTTCTCCCCCCTCCAAAGGGACCTTCCTCCTTGGGGATTGTGGGTAGTGCATTGTGGGGGGTCTCAACAGTTTTTTTTTTTTTAAAGAAAATTGCATGATATTTGTTTATTCAGTTACCATTCCCATTTCTGAAAGATTCTTTAAGTCAAGAATTATCTCTGATTAACTGTATTAGGTGCATGGTTTTTGAATGAATCAAACTATTAACCAAATGGGTGTATTAACAAAATAGCACAATGTCTATGTTTAAAAGGAAACAAAATGATATCCTCCCCGCCCACACACACACACCAAAAACAAGCCATTTCTGAGAATTTATGGCAAGACAACTAGATTGGCTTACTTAAGAAATGAACAAACCAGGGATGGAGAGATGGCTTAGTGGTTAAGGTGCTTGCTTGTGAAGCCAAAGGAGTCAGGTTCCATTCTCCAGGTCTCATGTAAGCCAGATGTGCATAGTGGCACATATATCTGGAGTTCATTTGCAGTGGCTTGAGGCCTTGGTGCAATACCACCAACCATCTGGTTACAGGAAGAAGTAGGAACTTAACAAATTTGGGAAAAGAGAATGACCAATCAAAATTAAAGATGTAGCTGGGAGTGATGGCACTTACCTTTAAACCCAGCACTTTAAAGGAAGATCTGGGAGGATTGCTATGAGTTCAAGGCAAACCTGGAACTATAGATTGAGTTCCAGGTCAGCCTGAGCTAGGGTGAGACTGTACCTCAAAATAATATTACCAACGTTATGAATAAGCCAGATAGGCACCTGCTTATGCAACAGCTAAAAATACACATATTTTAAAGAAGTGAGCAGAAATATCCTGTAGAGATGGATAATGTTGCTCCCAAAAGTCATACTTAGTTGCATAAAACCTTAAGTCAAGCTGGAGGGATTTTCTTAGTGGTTAAATTGTTTGCCTGCAAAGCCAAAGGACCCAGGTTCCTTTCACCAGGACTCATGTAAGCGAGATGCACAAGGTGGCACATGCTCCTGGAGTTCATTTGCAGTGGCTGGAGGCCCTGGTGCACCCATTCTCTGTGTCTCTGACTCACTCACTCTCTCTGACTCTTTCAAATAAATAAATAAACTTAATAAAAAGAAATCTTAAGTTTCAGGAATGGAATACACCTCCCAGAGTTCTTGGTCAGGGAAGTATTTGGTGTCCTGAAAGCAATACAGGCTATAACCAATGATTTTTGTTGCCCACCAAAATAGATGGTAAGATCCTACTACTGAATACAACACATGTATTCTAAGTTGTACATAGTGTTTTATCCTTCATTGTACTTAAAATATTATATAATTTTAACTTTGTTGTGAACATATAAGTGCATAAATATAACATATAGTTTATAGTTTGAGTATATTTTATATACATGTATATGTGTATACATATGTGAGCTATGCTGTACACACACTTGATTATATACATAGTTATATGTTATTTGTACAGATGTAGATAGATAGATAGATATAGATATAGATATAGATATAGATATAGATAGATAGATAGATATGGCTATTAATGCATGATTTTCACAATTTGTTCATCACTGCATTTCTATTCTTATAGAAATGATCCTTAAAATTACATTAGCATCTTAATGCTTTCTAATGTTATTCAATACCTTAGCTTTTCTGAATAACATGAGAAAACAACAGAATGTACCAATGCCGCCTTTCTTGACTTAAATGTTGCTTTAATTACTTTAGTTCTCTAATATTTATTAACTGCAGAGATCTTACACCATTATCAATTATTTTATGGAGACAGACATATTTTAAAATTTGCATATGCATTAAAATTTTTTAGAATTTTTTCACCTAAAATCAAATTCCTGGGATTTACTTTTAAGTTATCTTTCTTACCATGACATATCATAAACTTTAGTGACAAACTCTAACATTTTGCTGATATGAAAATATATTTATTACTTACTCTTTAAAGATAAGTGTAGTGGGTTTGAGAGATGGCTTAGTGGATAAGACACTTGCCTGTGAACCCTAAGGACCCATGTTCTACTTTCCAGATCACACACAAGGCAGACACACAAGGTGAAGCAAGAGCACAAGTTTTCACATATGCACAATATGGCGCACATGGCTGGAGTTCAGCTGCAGTGCTTGGATGCAAGAGAATGACAATTCTCTCTCCCTCTCTCTCTTTCACTTTCTCTCTTACGAAAAATAAGAATAAAAAAGATAAGTCTACTGCAGGCTGGAGAGGTTACTCAGTGGTTAAAGGTGCTTTCTTGCAAAGCCTGATGGCCTGGGCTCAATTCACTAGTAAGCTTGCAAAGCCACAACATAGTGCATGTGTCTGGAGTTTGCTTGTAGTGGCAGGAAGCCTTGGTGCACCTATACTCACTTCATCTATCTGTTCATCTTTCTCTCTCTTGCTCAGATAATAAAAATATTTTTTTCTAAATATATAAGTCTAATGGATTGAAATTTGAGTCTAAGATATTTTATCTTATTTATTTTTTTCCCCTAAATGAGAAAGCATTCTATCATCTGATTTCTATTACTTCTCTTGAAATAAAATCTTTTCTTGGAGCTGGAGAGATGGCTTAGTTAAAGTGCTTGCTTGCAAAGGCAAAGAACCCAGGTTAGGCTCCCCTGGACTCACAGAAACCAGATGCACAAGGGGACCCCATATGTCTGGAGTTCTCTCAAATAAATGAATAAAAATAGAATACGTTAAAAACTTTTCTTATTGAGAACAATTGCTCCTTGTTTGTCAGGTTAATCTTTACTCTGAGTGAATTTAAGATGTTTCTCTTTACTCCTTGATATGTGGGTAATTCTCTAAATATTACATGTGGGCATGAGTTTCCATGTTTTTACTCTGATTTATGTGCACCTTGCTTCAAGTGTCAGCAGACCCATAGTATCTGTTTGTAAAGCCTTTAGCCACAATCTTTTTGACATCGCCTCTTCTCCTTTCCCTCTATCTTCCTTGTATGATTCCAATTATATATGTACAAGGAGTCCTCATTTTATTTTTCATGCATTAATCTCATACTTAATTTTTTCTTGGATTCTATCTCCTTGTTTTTCTAAGAAATTTTGTGGAAGCTATCCCCAAATGTACCTTGTGGTTGGTTTATAAACTTTCTGCTATGGCCATTCAATATTTTAAACTGATTACAAAACTTTAACTTGAGTAATTACATTTTCACATAAAATATTTTAATTTTTCCCTTTCTCTCTTGCTTCTCCAGCCCTTACCCCTCTGCATTTCTGTGCCTTCCCTTCCTGACATTTCCCTACAGGCAATCGCTACATAACACAGGCTAGCACTGTGTGACTCACCTGTCTCATCGACATGAGTGCATCTTGCACTACCATACCCAAAACATTAATTTGTGTTATTTTCAAAAACATTTTGCCATCTTGTGTAAACATCATTCTTTTAGATTGTTTTATTTTATTTTTTATTTATTTATTTATTTATTTTTTGGTTTTTCGAGGTAGGGTCTCACTCTGGCTCAGGCTGACCTGGAATTCACTATGTAGTCTCAGGGTGGCCTCGAACTCTCGGCGATAGTCCTACCTCTGCCTCCCGAGTGCTGGGATTAAAGGCGTGCACCACCACACCCGGCGATTGTTTTATTTTTAAATAATTTATATACAGCTAATTTAACAAGATGCATAATTTGTATGAATATTAAAAGTTATGAATCCATGCTCCAATGTTTCTACTGATCCTCACAACTTGTCTTATAGAAGGGTAGTAAATACGTCCTTTTCTTCTAATTGTGAAGTTGCATTTAATTTCATACAAATTGGTAGATAATCATATGTAGTTATACCTAATTTGGGGAATGCTGAGTAAGATGTACTTTCTTTTCCTTTTCCTTTCATTGCCCAAGTTTCATGCATGATTTTTGGCTCAGCTTTCTCGCTTGCAGAGAGGCCTGAGGCACACAGAACAGAAGACTGGATAGATTATTAGCATGCTTCCCCAACACAAGACACTTCATGAGTAATTTCCCAGTCAGTTATTTCCCACTTCATTACTTTCTTGTCCTGTTTTTATTTTACTATTTTACATTAGAAACAGAGCTTCTTTGGAATATATACTTCTCCACCCTAGACAAGAGGTGAATTTGTATGCATATTTTATAAATGAAGAACCAAAGCTGAGAGTGTCAGTAATTTGTCCTGGTTACACATAAAATTATAGTCAGGAATAAATACAAATCTGACTCTGTAGCCCACCTGTGATTAACAACCAAAATTTATTTTTTGCATTATTGAGCACTCCCTGGTTTGCTTGTATTATTTTGGCATTGAGGTCAATATTATTAAAGACATTAAAGATGCATGCAAGCAAAAAACAGTAATTTTATATACAAATGTTTGGAAGCAGATACTTTATGTCACAAAGAGCCACAATTCTATTGTAATTCATATAAAAAAAGAGAAAGACAGGAATGAATTGAAAAGGAGAGTTTTTTGCACATGCACTGTCTTGTTTTGAGAGAGTAGGCAATAAAGGGGCATTAAACTTAGCCATACTATTTTGGTGTAATTTTTAAGTGCTATGGAAGATATCTGAGTGCTCAGGAGATGGTTTAGTGGTTAAGGCACTTGCCTGCAATGCTTCAGACACTGGATTTGATTCTCCAGTTCAAATGTAAAGCCAGATGTATAAGGTGGCACAAGCTTCTGGAGTTTATTTACACTTACCAGATGCCCTGTCTCCATCTCTCTCTCTCTCTCTCTCTCTCTCTCTCTCTCTCTCTCTCTCTCTCTCTCTCTCTCCCTGTCTCTTAAACAAACAAACAAACAAATAAACAAACAAACAAATAAATAAATAAATAAATAAATAAATAAAACAAGACATGAAGAATATCTGTTCTTACATCATTGAATTCATAATTTATCTAAACAAGATTAATATCTACTGAGCATGGTGCTGGTGTTTAATAAAAGTACTATAATTGATTGAGTATTGGAAAATGTCTCAGAATTGATTTCCAATTTAAACTAAATGCTAAAATTGTTCAATCCTGAGCACTGATGCATAAGCATCCTGGGGTAAGATTAGAAACAAAACAAAAATATACTGCATTTTTTTCATTGTATTTTTGATGCTTATTATTTTTAATATTTATTAATTATAATAATTATTATTACTATTATTATTGTTATCAATATGACTCGTATGCCTACACCATGTGTTGGTACCTTATTTTCCCTCTCCCTGCCCCCATTCCATTTGGGATGCTCTTCTCTAGGGTTGGAAGTAATCCCCATGAGGTTGTGCTTTATGCATTGTGGAAGCAGTAGTCAGGTATTTTGAGGGGGACAGAATGCCTCTGGGCATGATCTCTCAACCTGTTGCTCTTACAATCTTTCTGCCCCACTTCTGCAAAATTTCCTGAGTCATGGTGGATGAATTTTAAGTCTAGTTCAGTGATGAGCTCTTAGGAGTCTCTGGATATCTGCTGTCGTAGGTGCTGAGTATCCTCAGGGTCTGTCTCCTATACCCTGGCACTGACTATCAAGTATAGCATGGAAGCAGCACCCATGCTCATCTCCCCAGTTCCTCTGTGATTTCAGCTATGGCTTGGCTGAAGTGCAAGGGTAGTTTAGCTCCTCAGTTCTTGCTACCTTCTGAAAAAGAAGAACAGATTCTCCCAATGGAATGTGAAGTCAGCATAGTTTAAATGGGATAAACATTATTAATTTGGGAAGAATTTGATGCATGTAACTCCTCTTTTAGCCAGACTAGTGAGAGCTTGATAACTGAGAACATAAGCTTTGTCTCCATAGAATTCTGATCTAGTTCCTTACAGACATGGGTTCCTTTCCACTGAGCACCTCTCTTAGCTAATCAGAAAGCTATTGGTTACCCACTGAGGCTGTGCGCTAGTATTGTACTGGCATGTACATCGAGTCAGGGTCTTTGTTTCTGAGCAATATAGACCTCTGGTTGCTCAGACCATTGTTGACCATTTTCCCCAAGTAGCTCATGTAGTGCTTTCCAGCACTAGAAAGACTAACTGTCTGGAGACTGGCTTTGTTCTGAATTCCAGCCAGGTCTCTTTGTGCTCTGTGTAAGGAGCATATCGTGTCTTCAGCAATGGGGTCTTAGCTTTTGCCACAGGAGGGTAATCAAGTGCTTTGATAGAAAGCTATCTTGATTTGGAGACCTCATAAGTCTCACATATCAACAGCTCAATGTGGGTAGCAACTAATCTCTGATACTGGGAGTTACAGGTCAGAGATAGACAAAAAAAAAATAATAATTCTTTTAATCTTAGGCTTCATCACACCCCCAACAGAGCCCTACTTGTCAGTTGTTCAGCCCTTACTCCTTTTGAGGGTTATATCTTTTAGGCTATCTCCAAGGATAAAGGTTTCTATGGTATCAGCCCATTTTGGATTGAATTTTGTGTTTGTTTCACCCATTGTTTTCCCCGTCCCCCAAGCCCATCCACTCCTATTATCTAGGCCCCGACTTGCCTGTCAGATATGACAGCAACTCTAGCAGGTCCAGATGAGGAACCATGGATAAGTGGCACGATGTGGAGTTTTCTTTCTGTTATTGTTTCAGTTTGCTGACTATGATCTGTTCCAAGCCTGTCCATTTTTCTACACATTTCATTTTTTTTCTTACTGCTGAGTGGAATTCCATTATGTAAATGTACCACAAATTTGTTATCCATTCATTCAATGATGGGCGTCTGGATTAATTTCAGATCTTAGCTATAATGAATTGAGCACCTTTAAATATGGTTCTGCAAATGTCTCTGCATTGATGCATCGAGCATTTAGGAAAAAATGCTCAGTAAGAGAATAACTAGGTCTGGTGGTAGGTCTATGTTCATCCTTTTCAGGAATCCCCAAATTTATTTTGGTGGTGCTTGCACAAGTTTACATTCCCACCAACAGCAAATGAAGGCTCATCGTTCCCCACATCTTCACCATTGCTTGTCATTGTTAGATTACTTTTTAATGATTGCCATCCTTACTGGAGTAATGTGGAATATCATGGTTATTTTAATTTGCATTTCCCTAATGGTTAGGGATGTTGAACATTTTCTTAAGTGTGTATTAGCCATTTGTAATTCTTCCTCTGAGAATGGTAAGGATGTGGGGAAAGATGAACCTTCATCTCCTATTGGTGGGAATGTAAACTTATGCAAGCACCACGGGAATAAATTTGGAGATTCCTGAAAAGGGTAAACATAGAGCTACCAGCAGACCCAGTTATTCTCTTGCTGGGAATTATTCAGTTCTTTGACTCATTTTTGTAGTGGGTTGTTTGTTTTTTTATTATTCAGGTTTATTTTGTTTTGAGCTCTTATAAATTCTAGATATTAGGCTTGTGTCGATGGTATAGCTGGCAAAGAGTTTCACCCATTCAATGGATAGTCTATTGGATATGCTTATGGTGTGTTTGTCTGGGCAAAAGTGTGATGAATTCATGAAATCCCATTGGTTGATTGCTTAATTTCCTGGGCTATTGAGGTTTTGATCAGGAAGTTATTCCCCACTACTAGATCAAGGAGAGTGCTTCCTACTTTTTCTTCTAGTAGGAGAAGAGTTTCATGTGTTTTATTGAGGCCTTTAATCCATGAAGAATTGATTTTTTACATATGGGGAGTTGAGTAGGTCTAGTTTCATTTTTCTACAGATAGTCAACCAGTTTGTCAAATACTATTTGTTGAAGATGCTATCTTTTCTTCAGTCTACAATATTGGCAACTGTGTCAATAATCAAGTAGCTGTAGTTACCTGACCTAAGGGCTAAGTCTTTAATTCTGTTCCATTGATCTATGCTTCTGTTCTTATGCCAGTACCATGCTGTTTTTATTACTATGGCTTTATAACATAATATTAGATTGGGTATGTTGATTCCTCCAGATGTGATGGTTATTATGCTGAGGATATGCTTAGATATCCAAGGCCTGCTGTCATTCCATATAAAATTTGGGATAATTTTTTTCAATCTCTATGAAGAATAATGCTGTATTTTTATTGTTATTGCTTTAATTCTGTATATTGCTTTTTGTAGAATTGGCATCTTAGCAATATTAATTCTACCTATCCAGGAGCATGGGAGTTCTTTCCATCTTCTGAAGTCCTTCTTGATTTCTTTCTTTAGTTTTTTTATGTGTTCATTAGGTCCTTCAAATCCTTGGTTAGTATTATTCCAAGGTATATAACTTTTTTGTTGTTATTGAAAATGGGACAGCCTCACTGATTTCTTTCTCTGTATATTTGTCCTTTTCATATTTAAAGGCTACTAATTTTTCTGCATTGATTTTGTATTCTGCCACTTTATTGAAGGAACTAATAAGCTTTAGAAGTTTTGAGATGGAGACTTTTGGGTTACTTATGTACAGGATCACGTCATCTGCAAGTAAGGCTAACTTGACTTCTTCCTTCCCTATTTTATTTCTTTCTCCTGTCTTATTGTGAGACTAGGCATCCTTGGAGGAGATCTCTCAGTTGTCTGAATTTTGTTGGTTTTTGTGCATTGTGGTTTACCCAACTTGGGGAAATGATTTATTCTATTGAGGAGGAAGCAAGTTTTTGTCCTTGTAGGCTCTTCAGAGGGTATTCTGTTTAAAATGTGAACTAGATTGTTACACTGGTATTCAATGGGGTTATAACCACAGATAGGGAGACTACAGGTACATCAAAGGAACCTGGAGAAATGGGAGCTTTGGCCTACTCACTCCACTTGCACTTACTCTTCATAACACAGAGATCACTTGTTAGGGAACCAGGATCCAGGAAGCAGGAGAACCAGTGGAAGAGGCCATCTCCTACTTTGGCCCATGAACTCTCTGACTCAGAGGAATAGGAACATGGATACCCAAGAGCCAATCAAAATATCAGAGCAAAAGGCATCCTTCCATAGTCCACACACAGGGACCAGGTCTCCCAGATGCAGAAGCAAGGATATCAGAACCAGGGAACTGGGAGGTGGAGGACCACCCAGGAGCTCTGACCTACTCACTTCATGCACATACCTTCCAGTGCAGGGTATCCAGGAATTGGTGACCCAAGGGCACTTCAATAAGGAAGGCAGAACAAGGGGCCTGCTTCTGCAGCAAGCTTTCAAGGTCCAAGTAGTCCCAGTTCAGCCACAGGGTGACCTTCTGGGACCAGGGTACTAGGAGGAGCTGGGGAACAGGGAGCTCTGGTTTACTTACTCCACATGTGCACCCTCCAGTACAGGGTATCTGGGAGTTGGGGACCCAGGGGTACTTTAATCAGGAAGACAGAGCAAGGGGACTATTTCCATAGCAAGACCTCAGGGTCCAAGTGTCCCTCACTGTGTTTTGTATACATTTGTAGAGCATTGAATTTTCTTGGCACTGAGAATCATGATCTTACAGTAGCCCTCATAATGATTATAAGAAAATATTTTTAATCAATTTTTGATTCTCACTATTTCTCCTTTGCTGTCAATGAGCTATTTAACTATGAATAATAACAGTTTGATCCAAAGTTTGCTTTTACTTTTCTTTCTTTTGACTTTTGGTTTCATAAGTACAAATATTTAATAGGTCATGAGTTGCAGTGGGTTTGGTATAGACACTAGAGGAATACAGGTGGATCATCAAATAATTCATCTTTCAACATAAGAAATTCTAAAAGCATTAAAGTTAATGTCATGTTTAACCTTACCTCCTCAGACCTAAGATTGATATTGGATCATTTTCTGAATTAGAAACATATAAATTCCACACTATTTACTCAAATTATACCAAGTTCAGAAGCTTAGAGAAGATTTTTGAAATATTTCAAGTTCAGTTCTTGCCTAATACTAAAGGCATATTAGAAGTCATCTTTCAAATAAATCAGAGATTTACATTAAGCATTACTTGTAATCAGATAATTAGTTTAATTTATATACTCTCTTGCCTTTTCAATTCCTTATTCAGTGAAGAGTAGAGTAATCTAATAGGAAACAAAAAACATTTGAAAAATTGGCAATGTTTCATTGCAAACCTGTAGTTAACGTTTCTTTGTGTGTAAAATGATATTAAGTAATGATTGGTATTTGTTTTGTTTCTAGACTAATACAAAGAGAAAAAGCTATCTTATTCAAGTAACTGTGCTGATTATTTTGCTGTTCACTTATATTCAGACATAGAAAAGAACACGGCTTAACTGGAAATAGTTGGATTCAATACAGTCTACATTTTTCAGAGCTTCATAATGTGAAAAACTTTGCTTTTAGGAATGCAATACGCATCATTGTTTGTTATTACTTGCTGTTATTTCCCGTTTTTTCCAGTATCTGAAGAGAAACATCAGTTTTGAATACACTAGCAACAGTCAGGTTACATGTTTAGATTTTACCTCATGTGTATGCACTTTCAAAAGCAACTTAAGGTAATTTTTTTTAAAGGAACCCAGTTTGCAAAGGACATTGAGGCACTATCACCTTGAAGGTTTGCACATTATTTTACACATCCTCACTTTCTTCAAGTTACAGATAACGAAACTCACACTACATTGCTCACCTGCCCAAATATTTTCATGGGATAGCATCAGTTGTCTTTCTGTGCACATCTTTTAAAAAAGTATTAAAGTTTGTATTTTTTTAAGCATTTTTACTTATTTGATAGAGAAAGCAATGGGGCAGGAGAGAACAAGAGAGAGAGAATGGGTATGCAATGGTTTCCAGCCACTGCAAACAAACTCCAAACACATGTGCTATATATATGTGCTATATATATATGGCTTACGTGAATCCTTGGGAATCGAACCTAATTCCTTTAGCTTTGCAGACAAGCACCTTAATCACTAAGCCATCTCTCCAGTGTCCATCTACGCATGTCTTAAAGTAAATCGAGGAAATATTTTCCTGCATATACAAGTACTTAAAAATGGGTGTTTTGATAAAAAATCAGTAGCTACTTATATAGTTTTTAGTATATTTAAGAAGTATATGCACAAGTTTTCAATCAAACATAGAATAAGTAGATGTCAGATAGATAAATTCAAAAAATTGAAAATTCAAAATTCTAAAAGTAACTTTAATATTTAAGAGTTTGTGGCTCTATAAATGAGATAAACTGTGCTATGAACTACTAATATTAGAATTTTTTAATTTATTCATTTGCAGAAAGAGACAGTATGGGCATTCCAGGGTCTCTTGGAACTGCAAGTGAACTCCACACACATGTACCACTTTGAGCATGTGGTTTACCTAAGTAGTGGGGATTTGAACCCAGGTAATTATGCCTTAAAAGCAAGTGCCACTATACACTGAGCCATCTTTCCAGCCCCTAATATAAATTTTGACAAATGAGAATATTCATCAAAAAGATGTTCAGACAAAGTTTCAGCTTTTTTCCTCAGTACTGATAAAGTATTCTGAGCTTAAGTGTTATGGTAATGTATGTAGCTTTTCTATGAAAGTACTCCAAAATCTGTTATTAAGTGATACAAAAATATTGTTAAAAAAGTAATGTTGAGTATGAAAAGAGCAAGCAAACATGCAATAATATTTTATAATACTGCCTGGATTATTGATCTCACTGTTTTAAAATAATTGACCCAGGCATGAGAAATATTGATATCTTTGTTATAAAGCAAATGAGAGATATTGACTTTTAGAAAGCAGTGGGTATTTTTGTTTTGTTTTGTTTTTTTTTTTAAATGTCTTCTTAAGTGAAAATAGGGCAGAAGACTGAGATTGCACTGTTTATGTGAACACCGCATCAGATTAACAGGGTGTTGTCATGTTTGGAACCAATACTTTCAGAGAGTTGTTGACATCATTAATAATTAGTAAGTGCTCCCCATCAGTCCAAATGCTTTAATATGTGTGAAATATGGCATTTTGAAAAGAAATCCAGTAACTATTTCTGTGTTGTTTGTGCACAAATCTCCTGGAGAAAATGAGCATGCTGGATTTTCTATAATATGGAAATGTTTCTGTTCTCTCTCAGAAAAAGAAAATGATATTCAGCACAAAACAGACACTGTAGTAAAAAAAGGTGACATATATACTATAGGCTGGACACATGCATCCACTTAATATATATATGTTAAAGCCTAATTAGCAATGTGATGGTGCTAGGAATTATAGCATTTGCAAAGTGATGAGGTTCTCCCTTGAAAGCTTGATCTCATGAATGAAACAGGTCTGTCATGGAGCAAGGGAAGTGTCTCAGTGAGCAAAATAACTTGCTGTGCAAGAGTGATGACCTAAAAAAAAAGCCAGACATGGATTTAGGAGCATCTGTAATCCCAGAACTCCTCCCACAAGATGGGGAGATAGGAAACCGAAATACAAGAATCTCCTAGACCAGCTAACTTAGTTTATGTAGCAGTATCTAATAACTGTCCCAAATAAGGTGTGAAGCAAGGAACAATACTCTATGTTGTCCTCTGATCTCCACATATGCACTATAGCATGCACATGCCCTCCCCACCACAACACATACTTCCACAAACACCACACATAGAAAGATGTTTTTTTTCTAAGTGGCCAAAGAAAGCTGCCTGGATTCATCTAATGAGGGAAAGCAATAAACAGGAATAATACCATATAAAAGTGGGTTTTCACAATTTTGAGAAGTGACTGTTTCTAAATTATGGTAATTAGTTGCAGTATACACACACACACACACACACACACACACACACACACACATATATATATATATATATAATCTTTTTGCTTCTCATGCTTGCAAAATCCAAGTGTGCAATGTCCTAGCTTGAGATGTACCCTGATGCAAGAGTTCTCAAAATGACACTAGGTCCTAGTTTCTCCCTGCTTCCCTCTCTGCCTCTTTCAGTATCTTGTCCTCATGGTTCTGGAATTATATCAGGACTGCTGTAGCCTAGTTTAAAGACAACTGACTTTGCTCCAGATAAAAAGGTAAAAATCTCTGATGTTCAATATTGAGACAGACCACAACAACTAAATTAACTACTCTTGCCACCATTGACAGAAAGATGTTTCCTTCTGGATCTCAAATAACCTACCACTTAAGACACTACAAAATTTTATCTGTAATTGCTTTTTTTTTCTCTGGATATTTGATTTGGAATAGGTTCTATTGTTATGCCTTGAAGTTCTCTTTACTTACTGCTACGTATAATAAAATTTTAATTATATCTACTTCAGTTAAGTACATTAAAGTTTCCATCCCTGCAGATTCAGTCTTATTATTTTTATATCTTTTATATCCGTGCTCAATCTCCTATGGCTTCTGAAGCACACAGAACATAGTCATAATTCGTGTCTAGTCTATGATCTCTTCCCTTTAATTCTGAACAATATCATCAGTACAGGCACTATTTTATTGTATCCGAAAGTAAATTTAGTATCTCAAACATATTAGTTTTCCTTCACTTTTACTCTGTTATTATTGCTTGTTTGTTTGTTTGGTTGTTGTTTTGAAACATTCTTAGTTTATAGTGCTGGCTGGATGGTACTCTGTAAGTAACTATCCCAAACTTACCTCTAACTCACAATAATTTTCCTGACTCAGCCTCTCATGTCCTAAGATTATGGACATGTACCACCATACACAGGGCAAGGGTATTCATTGTCTATGCTACGTAATAAATTACCAGAGTTGGCAGCTTAAAGCAGTATGGGTTTATCGGAACTCTTTTCTGTGTGCTCAGACCCAGGCAGCACTCAGGGGCTCTCTGTACAGGAGCTCACAAATGCTGCCACACTGAGGTCTGAACTGAACTCTCATCTGGACTGGACTGGGGGAAGAATCTGCTTCTAGTATGTTGAATATGTTTGCACATATGAAGGGGCAAAGCCCAAAGAGGTCTAAACCCTAGGAGGCTGAGATCTCATGCATCACTGCAGTTTGCCTGGCACTGGGTATTGTGAATTTTATTGTCAGCTGTCAAAGACAAGGCATTGTTTGGAAACAATTGGATTTACACAATGCCATTATTTAATATAGGTGTAATTTACCCATGAAGCAAAGAAAGACTCTTTTAAGTGCCATCTCTGATGGCTTATGACTGTGAGGCTTTGCACTGTCACTGGTAAGAAACAGTGTTATTTCAAAGTCTATGTGAAAAGTAGATTCTGTTTCCTATCATCCTTGTTTAATTGTAAGACTCTAGGTTTAGTTAATTTCTTCATAAGTAATCACTCATCAGAATTCTGTAGAATACTCATGGTGTCCCTCTACTGAAGGCCAGAGCTCTATCTATGTGTTTGTCTCCTCACAGCCACAAGGAAGCCTTCCATCTCCTTATCTTCCAGCTCCATTTCGACTGAGGGAGACCACCAGACTCTGACAAGTTTTCTTTCTTCTCACTGTCTTGAGAACTTTCTACAGATTGTGATCATGAGTCTTATTTGATTGTGTCTCATTCCATGGGGGTCTCTATTCTTCATTTATTTGAGTCTTGAACTATTACTTCATATATTCTCTCTGTCTTCCCAGAGGTTTCACATGAAAATATAAAATAAGTCCTGATTCTTCAGTGCTAGACAGAAGCAGAAATTTTCATTCATACTTTAACTCTTCTTTATAAGCAAATTGTTTAACACTTCTCCTTTAGTGTATCTCTCCTCACTCACACAAAAATGATACATAAAATAACTTTTTTCCAGTTTATGGAAAAAATAATAATATCTAAAGCCACACCTTAAGGCTGGAAAAATGGCTTAGTAATTAAGGCACTGGCCTGCAAAGCCAAAAAACCCAGGTTTAATTTCCCCATGACTCATGTAAGCCAGATGCACAAGATGGCACATGCGTGTGGAGTTCGTTTGTCGTGGCTGGATGCCCTGGTGTACTCTTTCTCTCCCTTAGTCCCTCTCTCTCTCTCTCTCTCTCAAACAAAAATAAAATATTTAAAAGCCTCACCTTAAAAAGCTCAAGTTCAGTATGCGTATCATATAGTAACAGTTGCTAAATATACTGCATTGCAAATGCTCTAAAGCAGGTTTGTGCTCAGTGCAATGGGAACATTTTTTATGTTGCTCCCACTAGAAGGTAAATAGCTTGTGGGCTTTTGCACATTTCTATTCAGGCTTGTAAGAGTACCTATGAAACATTCAAATAATGTGTGGGCATTTAACAAGCCTGGAGGTTTCCTTCCTCATAAAACTTATGCTATAATAAATAATATGCAATAAAATATTGATTTGGTTGAATCTATATATTCTTACAAATCAACTGTGTGTAGTATATGTAAC
Source organism: Jaculus jaculus (assembly GCF_020740685.1). NCBI lineage: Eukaryota > Metazoa > Chordata > Mammalia > Rodentia > Dipodidae > Jaculus > Jaculus jaculus. Next base: position 112,775,849 of record NC_059104.1, read on the forward strand.
ACCAACACCTTGCTTAGATTATATGTGTACTTTGTAACAAGAAAATGTGCATCCTAATATTTTATCCTCAGAATGAAAATTTTAGTATTCAGTCTCTAAATTCTTTGAAAGCCTTCCAAGATTTATAAACTGTATTTTAAAAATAGAGTAAGTTAGTTGAATTGTGTTTCCATGATAAATGCATTTTTTTTCTTTTTCTAGTTTTCTTTAGAAGCAGAAAGGTCACTCCAATATATATTTTTTAGGATCCTCATTCACAGCAGTATTCCCAAAAGAAATACCATTTTCACAGCGAGAAGAAAGAAATATTTATAAATATCAAGAGTCAAGCAGACAGACTTTTATAAAAGAGCTTAGAAATTCTTATTTCTCTTTCTCTCACTCTCTCTCTCCTTCCTTTTACTTCCCTTATCTAAATATATATTTTGGTCTGTATCCTTACTTTATTATAAAGACCCAGATTAAAGAGAAGGGTTTATTTGGGGATGAAGATTTAGGTCTTTTTGTGGGGTGCTTAGTTAGTATGCATGAAGCCTTGGGTTTAGTGTGAGCATTGCAGAAATCAGGCATGCCTGATATGTACAGGTATATGTCTGTACTCCAACATATAGAAGGTGGTAGCAGGAAGATCAGGTCAAAGGCATTCACAGCTACATATACAGTTAGATCAGCCTGCAATGCATATGACCCTGTCTCAAAAAGACAAAAACAAAACAGATAAGTAAACAAAAAGAAAGACATTTTACCAAAAAGAAGAAGAACAAGAAGAAGAAAGAGTAGGAGGAGAAAAGGAAAAAGAAATGAAAAGAAAAACTCCCTAGAGTTCACCTTGGACCTCTAAGTAAAGCTCATACAGTTGTTCACTTGTTATGTTCCACACATGCTATTTCTCAAGGACTAACACATAATCATTTTATTAGAAAGCCTATATAATTGCCATTAGGAGTTCAGAATAGTGGGAGCATTTCAGTTGTTAATGCAAAATATAATTGTAATTCACACTCTCTATGTTGGCTTGGCCAATTGTGTAATGTCTCTTTTATACTGGCTGCATACAAGATCCTGGAATCTGGGTCACAAAGTTGAAGAAAACTTCTGCATTTATGGAATAAGTCTTTTCTTGAAATAATGGTAGGAAATTTGGTCATCACACATTTGCTCATGGAAAGGCACAGAATCTTATTAAGAAATGCCTTCTGACTCCTGGGTCCTTAGCTACTCAAGTTCTTTGATGTACTAAGTTTGTCAAGACTTTCTTAAGGAGCTGCATTAATGATTGTCATGATAACAAAAGAATAAAGTTAGCAGAAACAGTTCTCAACCAATGATTTTTAGAAAATCCATGGATCCTAAACCAATCATAGTATTTAGAAGGTAAATATTGAACTAGGGATGTGTCACTTTCAATTATATTTCATATGTGTTTACTACTATACTTTATGGACCTAACTTCAAATACAGCCTACATTATATGTTTGATTCTTATAAACACAGCTTATTTAAAATTATTCTATTTGTGTGTGAGAATGCATGCACATGTGTGTTGGTATTATGTGTATTCCATGACATGCCTGTGGAAGCCAAATATTCATTTGAAAAGTAGAATTTCCAATAATAGTGGTAATGTTACATTACTCAAATATCATTTGACTCATTCATAAGATTGTCTAAAGGATTACTGCTCAGCTTCATCATAAATCAAGGCCAAGTATTCCCACTTGGTATTTTGAAAAAATCTTTTCATTATTTATTTTAGAATACAATTATTTTTCTATCACACTTTAAATTTACATTATGCCAAGGTGTCTCACTAACAAAAATCATAATGAACATTATACTAGCTCTGTAGGAAATTTTAATAAGGAATGAAGTTGCATATATGATCTTTACTTGCTTCTCTTAAGGCTGTATATGGTATATGAGGAACCATAATGCCCAAGATCTTTACACTAAGGTCATATTATCAAAGCAATCAAGTTGGACTTGTATACATTTAACCAAACATCTAACTCCATTAAGTGACATGAGTTCAAGGCTTGGTATACCATCAACTAACTCTATGAATAGAAATGTGTTTTTTTTTTTTTTCTTTCCTTCAGTGGTCCTAAGGGAAAATTAATGGTCCTCCAAATTTGATATGTACTAACTATTAATATTTGAAATCTTTATAATTCCCTTCTTTTTATCTAGTTATAGACTGTGTTTAATTATTATGTCAAGGTTTTCTCAGATATGCCACGTGTTCAGTAAGAAATACTATTGATATTGTAAAATTGATATGAAAATCATAGGTGTAGGCCAATCCCTCAGATTTTAGAACTATCATACAGTAGATTAATAATTATTATCACCAGAACAGAAGGGACTGGTTTGGAGCCATTCTTTCCAGGTGGAGGCTAATACTACCATGACATTACTGAATAAAGAAATTAGGAAACCTCTCAATTTGCACAAAATCCAAAAACCTGCATATGGAGTACCTTAAAATGAAGAGTTATTTTTTAATTAAACATGGCATTCATGTTATTAAAGCTGCTCCTTTGCATTTCCTTTAAAGTGCCTTGATTTTGTAACGAGGAGGATAAGGGTTGGCAATAGCCTTCTGGAAGGAAAACTGTATTTGGCTGCACACAGAGAATTACTGGCTTGGTCAGAATTAAGGTTTCCTTTAGGTAAAGCTTGAGGCTAAATAACAAAACAAAACAAAACAAAAGCCCCATTTGCTTGTTAAAAGATTATTTGTTAGGTCAAAGCTAATACAGTACAATTGTTTACACATATTATAATAAATGAAGGAAACTGTAAATACATCACAGAATAAAGTCTGAAATTTCTTATTACCATCAAGTATCTCAAAGTTTCTGAGTAGTTTTTCATTTAAACTTCATATAGACACATCATGTGTTGGTACCATCATGTTCCTCTTCCCTTGTCCCCCTTCCACTGGGGGCCTTCTTCAATGGGAATGCTGGTATTCATCATGAGGTTAGAGGGTTGACTCGGAATGAGCAGTGCAAACCCAAGTTTTATGTGAATACTTGACTTGACCATCAGAAGGAGCTGAGCTGGAAAGATTCAGGGACTAAGCAAGAGGCACTTTAGGCAAAGTGCTTGCTATGAAAGCGTAGAACCCAAGTTTGGATCCTGACTTATCGGGTGTGGTCAAAATAGTGACATGTGCCTCTAATACCAGCGCTGAGGAGGTGGAAGCAGGGAATCCCAGAGATTTCTTGGTAAGGTACTCTAGGTGACCTCCAGTTTTAATGAGAGATTCTATCTCAAAGAATAAAGGAGAAAATGACTGAGAAAGGTGTCTGATACCACCCTCTAGCCTCTATATGCATGTGCACATTCATTTGCATAAACCCACGTAGATACAAAAACGCATACACATACTTTTTAAAACAACTCCTCTTGACTGGCTAAATGAATATTTTGTGTCCATCAAATTATCCTCTACATCATTTCCATTTATGCCTATAGAGCAGTGCTACTCTCAACTCTGGTTAGAGAAACAGATAGTCATGATGACTAGGGATACTCAAAACTCATCGAAGTACTGAGAATAAGCAACAATTTAGCTATGAGTACTAAATAAGACATCTACATCACTAGTCCAAAGACTACCAAGGAACATAGCACAAGAGGGACAGAAAGAATGCACGAGCCAAAGAATGAGGAAGACTGCTTTGAAATACTGTTTTCCTGACACAAAGTTGTTGTTGCATGCATGACCTCATAGTGACTGTCATTATCTGGGCAAGATCTGCACAATATTAGACCTACCAGTAATCCATCATGGGTGATGGAGTAGGACCAAAAAAGAAAGATATCAAAATAGAAGTGGGCCAACTTGGTGAGGAGAAGGCTTTCAGTGGAAGGGGGCAGGTAGCAAGAGAAGGAGAGGAGAAGAGATTATGATCAAAATACATTATATACATATGTTAAGTTTTCAAAAATGTTTTAAAATATGATATTTGGGCTGGAGAGATGGCTTAGTGGTTAAGTGCTTGCCTGTGAAGCCTAAGGACCCCGGCTCAAGGCTCGATTCCCCAGGACCCACGTTAGCCAGATGCACAAGGGGGCGCACATGTCTGGAGTTCATTTGCCGTGGCTGGAGGCCCTGGCACACCCATCCCCCTCTTCTATCTCTATCTGCCTTTCTTTGTCTGTCACTTTAAAATAAGTAAATAAATAAAATTTAAAAATATATATAATATAATATTTTCAGGAGTCCCCAGGTTAATAGAAACCTAGAGATATGGGCCATGCCAAATGACCACTCATAGTTTATGTGATATTTTTCTTTAATTCACTCTCATGAAGGGAGAAAAGAATATAGGGAACAGTAAAACACATGTAATATGAATATGATATGAAGTAGAGAGTGCTTCAGCACAGATACAGAGAGTGCACAGTGGGAGTGGGTGACAGGGAGTAAACTGAATTGAAGGATGTTTGAAAAATCCATAAGGAAACCGGCTGCTATATAAACTCATTAAAATAATAATTTAAAATTTAAAGGACACCAATCATACTTATATAAAGCCAGCAAAGAAATCATAGGAATTCCTTCAACTTGCAAGCACTGTCCCTAAATGTTCAGTAACTTGTCAATTGAATGGAGACACTATAATGGGACTGAGGAAGTTGCTCAGTAGTGGAGTGCTGGCCTGGCTCATAGAAGACCCCAGGTTTTGTCCCTAAAGTCGCACAAAAATTAAAGTAGTAGGGCTGGAGAGATGGCTTAGTGGTTAAGCACATGCCTGTAAAGACTAAGGACCCTGGTTTGAGGCTCAATTCCCCAGGACCCATGTTAGCCAGATGCACAAGGGGGCGCACGCCTCTGGAGTTTGTTTGCAGTGACTGGAAGCCCTGGCACGCCCATTCTCTCTCTCTCTCTCTCTCTCTCTCTCTCTCTCTCTTTCTCCCTCTCTGCCTCTTTCTCTCTCTTTGTCTGTTGCTGTCCAATAAATAAATAAACAAAAAAATTAATTTTAGTAGAACATCTTAAATGATTGTGTCTAGTTTCATCAAACACATAATCATCCTTGTGTGAATGTTAAAAGGAAAATGAAAGAGGTACAATATTTGGAAGTAGTTGTTTAAGAGTAAGGAAAATAGAAATCTTTTCCTACTGCTTATTTGTATCTCCACATTTATAAAGTTTAAAACCTTTAAACTATAGCAACAATCATTTACCTCAAAATATGTAATTTTTTTAAAAAGGAGAGAATGAAAAAAGAAGAAATCCAGGCAGGGCATTCCCTTCATCCCAGCACTAAGGAGGCAAGGGTAGGAGGATCACCAAGAGGCTTTGGCTACCCTGAGACTACATAATGAAATCCAGGTCAGCCTGGGATAGAGTGGGACCCTATCTAAAAAAACAGAAAGAAAGAAAAGAAAAGGAGGCTGGAGAGATAGTTTAGCAGTTAAGCACTTGCCTGTGAAGTCTAAGGACCCCAGTTCAAGGCTCAATTCCCCAGGACCCATGTTAGCTAGGGGCGCACACATCTGGAGTTCATTTGCAGTGGCTGGAGGCCCTGGCGTGCCCATTATCTCTCTCTGCCTCCCTCTTTCTCTCTCTCTGTCACTGTCAAATAAATAAATAAATAATGACCAAAAAGATAAAAAGAGAGAGAGAGAAGAAAAGACAAAAGAATAAAAATTACCACTCTACAACTCATTATTTGAAGATGAAAAATAATCCTTAATTAAAGGAGAGTTGTAAAAAGGAAACATGGAAGGACAATAATGTGAATTTGATATATCTTCCATATTCTTTACAGCTGATTTTTTAATCTAAATAATCAGAATTCATATTTATGTGACCATATAGGAGTCATGCTGTGTGCCCATTACTACACAAAATATTTTGCATTGTTATCACTCTATCTTTATCCACACTAGAAGGTAAGAAGTGCTACTCTGGGCTTGAATATGAACTTGTAGACTCGAAGAGATTAAATAATTTGCTGAAGATAACACAGCCTATAAACCATTGTGTCAAGGTTTAAACCCATACTTTCCTGACATTTCCTCAATTTAAAGCAAATACTAATGTTTTAACTGATAAAGACTAGATTGCTTATGGAGACAAGAAGCTGAAGTTTCAATAAGTTCTCAGTTCTCTGTGGTTTATTCTGAGAAAAGTCTATCTGCCAGTTGGAAATAGGCTTTTCTTTTGCAAGTCAGAGATCTATATAGGTTGATGATTAGAGGCCCCAAGCACTTTTATTCTGGGTTCTATGCAGCAGTTTAAAGTTAGGGGTATTTAACTTCAAAGGCTTCCCAAGCAGATCACTGTGGTCTAATATCATCTGGGAGGCACTGTTCAAACCTTTTGTAGCATCCCTTTGAAGCTGAGTTCAATTTGTTTTGCTTTTATAAAGTTTCTGTTTGCCTTTGTATTTTCTGTTATATCATCACTGTAGTTGTTTTTAAATTACTTTATTAGTTTATTTTTCTGAGCCATTTAAAAATGTTCATGTTAATGCACTTGTTTGGAAAATGTCTTTGGAGTCACTATGAGTCACCAATAAGATGTCAGTAAACAAATTATTTCTCAAATGCAGTAACTGTCAAAATTTATTCACTTACAAGTAGCATCACCACTGTTATGAATTTCAGTATTACTGCACTACAGAATGAACTATACCTACCTGTATTTTCTGTTGTCAACATGAGCTTCAGAGTAAGACTGACATGGGCTCAAATGTGTTTCTAAACTAAATGACCTCAGACACATTTCCTTATGTGTCAGTGACAGCAATGACACTGTCTCATGCACTGACCATGTTACATATCGATTGAACTAACCCTAATCCTTTAAAAAAGATTTGCACACTGCTGGCACTGAAACTCAAGAAAGGGTCACTATAATTTTGTCTGTGTTGTCATTATCACAATTTCTGAAAGTTTAGTAATGTATGTAATTCTCTGAATAAAGGTCAAAAATGTATAATGGCTATATCTCAATTCTTACAAAGACACTTTTCTTCCACCTTCAACTGAAGACTTCAACATACTTCTGCTTTGATGGAGCTAGAATATTACTTATGCTACAGAAGACACATCTGTTTGGTATCATGAGAAAACGACTTTCTAGGAATGAAAAGGGAATCCTGTACCTGTGTCAGGACAAATACTCTCCCGTTTCTCAAATGTCCAAAGGGCAACTGGGCCAGAGAGTCTAAATGACAGCAACCACCAAAGTATCAAAAGACTGCAAAAGTGGTAGCATCAAATGCATACAATGACAACAGAGCACTCATGAGAAAGAGAGGGGTCACCACTGTCTCAGAGTAGACACAGGACAACACACTACACAAAACACAGCAAAATATTGAAGAACATATCCTTGAATTCTAGAAATACATGAGTGTAACTTACTCAAGGCAGGCTATAAATTGGATCATATCCTTGGATAAATCAAAATCTTGAATTCAGATGTATAGGTCCATTCTTGCACAAGTTCCTTGATGCGTGTGTGTGTGTGTGTGCAGGTGAATATGTGTATCCATAAATGTATGGGTGCACACTGTCTATATGGGTGCTCATCACCGCACAAACGCATGCATATGGAGGCTAGAGGTAAATGCTTCCTCTTCAAATTCCACCCTATATTTTTGACACAGGATGTCTCACTGAACCTAGATTGTACTATACTGGCTGGACAGCAAACCTGGGGCTTCCTTCTGCATATACATTCCCAGTGCTGGAATTATGGTGTAATGCATCATCAGCCTGGCTTTTATCTAGTTTCTAGGGATCTGAACTCAGTACTTTACCAATGAGCCTTTTCCCTTACTGCAACCACTTCACCTTCAAGAACTTGATTCTTGATCCAAGAAATGACAATAGCACAATTGTCAGTGAATTCCATGATGATTAAATCTAGCATTCCATAGTACAATGTCTACCACATTATGAGAGGAGAATAAACTGTGATCACTCCTATTGTAGTATGCCATGCATACATATTAACCATGAGTTGTTGAAAATATTTGTGGTTAGAACATTAGGCAAGGTGTTTGAAGTTGATTTTTGGAGTTCACAGGCTTTGTGGCTCAGCAGGAAATAGGGAGAACTAAAGTCATGGTAATAAGAAGTTATGGTACTAAGAATCAGTTATAGAATATCAACCTTTTCTACATACATATGTGTTTTAAGCCCAGTATGCCTGGCATAACTTTTCATAGGCATTTCTCATGTTCTTCAAGAAGAAATAATACCTTTGTAGTGTAGCTGTTTTTATGTACCTCACACTTTTTAATTAAATTCAGACAATTTGATAGAGGATTTTATTACATTTTGAACCATGTAATTGTTTCAGAAACAGTAGGTGTGGGCTGGAAAATTGGCTTAGTGGTTAATGCAAAGCCAAAGAACCCAGGTTCAATTCCCCAGTACCCATGTAAAGCCAAATGCACAAAGTGGTGCATGTATCTGGAGTTTGTTTGAAGAGGCTAGGCTCCTTGGTGTGCCAATTATCTCTCTCTCTCTCTCTCTCTCTCTCTCTCTCTCTCTCTCTCTCTCCTCTCTCAAATAAATAATCTTTTAATTATGAAAGAAAAATCAAAATAAGCTGAAATAAAGAAAGATTGGCTTCTTTTCAACTTCCAGAAATGCAAAATTAACACAATTTAATGAGAAATTACTCACACTTTAAGTTGAGCATCCCTAGTTCAAAACTATGAAACAGGAGATACTCAAAATTCTGCAACTTTTGGAACACCTATATAACATGCTTGGAAAAATTCTACCATCAAACACAAGTGTATTAAAAAGAACCTCACACACAATTACTTTCAGGTTATGTTTATAAGATTATATACAATAAACAATATTTCTTGAGTTTTGGTTTAAGCAGCATGTTAAAGATGTCTCACTATGCAAATGCAAATGTACTTAAATCTGGAAAAACACCCAAAACATGATACATTTCTGGTCCTAAGCATTTTACATAGGGGATTTTTCAACTGGGCAGATATTTTATTATTTAAATAGTATTTTGCAGGATTTATTTTCCACATAAGTAAATTAATGACGAAACAGAAATGACTAATGATCCTTCATTGATTTCTTATTATCTCCACAATTTTCAAAATGATATGAAAATAGGAACAGCGGGGCTAGAGAGATGGCTTAGCAGTTAAGGCACTTGCTTCTAAAGCCTAAAAGCTTGGGTCAGATTCCCCAGTACCCACAAAAAGCCAGATGTACAAGTACAATGTACGGATTTTGTTTGCAGTGGCGCTAGGACCTGGCATACCCATTCACATAGCCTCTCTCTCCCTGTCTCTCTACTTGCAAATAAATAAGTAAAATTATTAAAAATAAGAACAGTGATGGGATATAATGGATACAGCTCAGTGATAAAGAACCACTTGCTAGCATGTGAAACACCCTGAATATAATACCTGGTAGCAGACAAAAAAATGTTTCAATATATAGCATAAGTATGCACATGCACATTATACATATATATGACCTCTTTAAAAGTTGTTTGAGCATGTGATATCTGAGTGATATAAAACTAAATATTGCACCTAAGAACAATTCTACTTCAATTGTGCACATCCACTGTCCAGCTAACCTAGAGAAATTGTAGCCTTTCATTGTATTTTATCTTTTAAAGTTCGGCTCTTGAGAATGACATATTTTCTACAACTGATTCCTAGAGCTATAAAGGAATTGTAACATTGCACAAAAGAAACCATTTCTTTCACTTAGAAGAATGGAATTCCTTTCACACTATCAGTTTCAATATACAAGGAACATATAAAGAGAGCTTGGCTATCCCTTTGGTTATAGAACTTGCAGACAGGAGCCTGCTCTCTTGCCTTCCTTCACTACTGACTAACTGCTCAGTTCCGAGGAACTCAATTAACAAAACTTGCCCTCAGAGCTTCCTAGGGAAAAGGAAGAGCTTTCTTTAAAAAAAAAAAAGTATTTTAAAATGTTAGACAAAACTCTTCTTTTGACACATTGCATTGCTTGCATGGTTTTGGATGTACAGGTGATTTTGAGCAGTCTATCAAAATATAAATTGTCAACAATCATTGAAGATTTTACCAAACCAGTAATCTTCTAATATGTTCTCCTCCTTGTAACTTTCCAATATTCCTCAGAAGAAACTAGCTTATATAGAAAACAAGTTGTCCTAATAAAATAGGTAATTGGTGAATAGATAACTAAGTAGTAATATTTGGTTATACAATCTATTATTATTATTATGGTGATGAATGTTAAATTTTTGACTTCTGTCAAAATTATGTATTGACAAAAAGCTTTTATTGCCAAGGTCTTGGTAGCCTACCAGAACTAGAGCGTAGGAACTCATTGGTAGAGACACAAAATGCTTTACTACAAAATCAAGCTATAGCTGATCTGGAAGCCTCTTCCCTGACTACTAGTTGTCATGATGCTGGAAAAAAACCGCACAGCTTGTGGAGAAAAGTCATCGATGGGCTTAACCATCTATGTACAATGTAAGCTGTTCTGGTTACCACCCAGGCAAAATGTGCCAATGAGTACAATGGTATCATGTCTATTATGGGTGACATTAACACTCTCTGATTGGATTTGAAGCCTGTTATACCAAAGGGAATCAATGCCTGGTACTGAAAACCCAGTAAAAGCCTATTCTAGAAGGTCACAAGCCCTAGTGAGGAAGCTAGTTTTGTATTTTGACTAAAAGATATATCCATCAAATTTCCCTCTAAATATTTATGTTTATGCATGTAAATTAATGCTACTAGAGAAGCTTCTCTATTCAAAAGGTGGTGACTACTGGGAAATTAAAACCCATCAAAATTCTAAGAAGTGGCAGCTGGGTGTTCAGTGCTGAAGCCTACCCATCACTGCAGTATGAAAAGACTGAAGGACCAGGGAGTGGGGAAGAGTGCTATGCAATGTTAGTGATCACAAAGTTGCAGTTGTATTCATGACTTCTCTCTGACTGCTCAAGACCTGCATAATAGAAGAGCTTAAAAAAAAAAAAAAAAGGAACAAGTGACACCAAAATAGAATAGGGAATTATTGGAATGAAGAAAGAGTTTATTGTAAAGAAAAATAAGACAGGGAGGAAAAAGGAGGATGGTGGGAAGGGAAGGGACTACGATCAGGCTACATTGTATATGCAAGTGGTCAATGAAAAGTTTAAAAAATTATAAATAGAACAGGGCTAAGGAAATATCCCACTAGTTTAGAGTTTTTGAGTCATGAAAGACTGAAAAGTCCTGAGATTCCCCAGAACCCCCACAAACAGGTGGCTGTGAACACACATACCTTTAACACTAGTTCTGGGGAACCAAGACATTAGAATGGCACGCTTTCCAAATAGCAGCTCTGGGTTCAGACAGGGAGAATTTTCCTGCTATTTTAACACCATAGACTAATGCTTCACTGACGGATTTTTTTTAATCTATTGGTTGAGATGTAGCAGAAAGAATCATCTTTCTCTCTTTCTTTCTTTCTTTCTTTCTTTCTTTCTTTCTTTCTTTCTTTCTTTCTTTCTTTCTTCCCTCCTTTCTTCCTTTCTTTCTTTCTTTCTTTCTTTCTTTCTTTCTTTCTTTCTTTCTTTCTTTCTTTCTTTCTTTTTTTTAGAGGTATGGTCTCCCTCTAGGCCAGGCCAACCTGGCACTTACTGTATAGTCCCAGGCAGGCCTCAAACTCATAGTGATCCTTCTACTTTTTCTTGCTCAGTGCTGGAATTAAAGGCATGCATTTTCAGGCCTAACAGAATGAATTATTTCTATATTGGGCTCCTCAAAAATGCTATCTTGAGTATTCATGTTGGTTTCTTCTTATGTAGGGGTATCCTGAAGTCAGTCCCTCAAAATAATGGTTAATGAATCTGTAGTAAATGCCTAAAGCAATTGTTGACTGATAAAAATCAACATTGTTTTAGGTAATACTGACTCAAAAATATACATATAGAACTATCTCAGAGAGGTAAAACAGGAAATACATGGATAGTAATTTTATCATAGGACAATTATAACATTAGAATTGTGAATCATATACTCTGTTAGGAGAAGATATATCCAATCTTCATACTCATAGTAGCTCCTAGAAATTGCATATGAAGTTAAGGCTGAAAGAATAAACAGTTAAAAGAATATTCTCAGAAGAAAGGTTATGATTATCAATGACAGAAAAAACAAAAACAAAACAGCATAGAATTGTGACAAACCTGAACAATGTTGTTGGAAATACAGTATGAGACAGTATAGCATGTGATGTCCTGAGAAATCCCCCACCATGAGGAGCTAGAACACTCTGTTAATGCTTCAACTGGACTTTAATTAAAGTAGGAAGGACAGAAAATAAAATCATAGAGAGATGTTGCTTGGTAGGGTTTCTTAAGACACTACAGATTATCTGTAATCAAAAGGACCCCTTTTATGACTATTTGTTTCAAAGAGACAGCACTGGAACTTCAATTTTAAATCCTTCATTTTCTTAACTTCTTTCTCTTGATTAAATTTGCAATATGATATATGGTCTTCTACCAGTAATTACAGTGGGTTATAATCTCCCAGAGGCATATAGCAAGGTTATATTACATAAGCACTTTATACAATCTATTTCATTAAGAGACATATGAAAAACTGTAAAAATCCTGAAAACTGGTTGTACACTATGATTCCAGCCCGCTGTGAAATCCTTCCAGCTCACTGAGCTGTGAGTATCCTGTTAAGTTCCAGAGATCGTCATTCAGGGACTGCTGGATGCTTGTGACTATGCTGACTATGCTCGGAAATGCAAGATCAGGCAAATATCGAGCCAAACATGTGCAAATGCTTATGAAACACTTGAAATAATGATATGCAAGTTTAGAAAGATCTTTATGTTAAGTCAGCATAGTTCTACAAACCAGAAGCAGCATGAATTGTAATGAACCATCAGCAAACCAAGGTCAAGCAGCAGCTGAATGAAAACAATTTCACTGTGAGCCTGAAATGTTTGTTGGTGTCACAATATCCCTCTAACAAATTAGGCACTACTAAAGAAACCATACTGGATATGTCTTTTCTCATAAAATATCAACTACTTAGGACTATGGTGATATTTCACTCAGTAAAGAGCCTGTCCTTCAAGAATGGGTCCCCAGGATCTATGTAAATGCCTGCTCCAGTGCTCAGAAGTCAGAGACAGACAGCATGTGAGCTGATTATGTAGCCCAATGGACAATTCATGTGTTCAGTGAGAGGTGCTATCTCAATAAATAATGTGAAAAGCCAATCAAAGAAGATACCACCCAATGGTCAACTCTGGCTTCCATTTGCATGCATACATGTACATGAGCATCTGACATGTGAACATGTGCAAAAGGCCTAGAACTCTGTATCTTTGAATCACTGGACTTTTTGTGTATCTCAGCCTCACAAAAGTAAGTAAGTACTTACTTGCAGTTACCTTTTTATAGCTGTCATAAACATCTGACCAAAAGCAACATATGGGAGGAAAGGGTTTATTTCAGGTTTCTAGATTCCCTGGGAAGTTCCATTGTGGTAGAAGATGCTGACTCACTTTCATAGTTCCATAGCAGAGAGAGATTAAAACAACAACCAGAAAGCACAAATAGCCAGAGCTCAACCTGACTCTCTCCACATCTTAGGGATGGACTCAAAAATCAAGCCCAGTAACAGACATTCTCCATCAGGGTTCTGCCCATGGGACACATAAGCAAGAAGCTTAACATTAATCAAAAATCCCTAGCCATGCATGGTGGCACATGCTTTTAATCCCAACACTTGGGAAGTAGAGGTAGGAGGATCACCATGAGTGTGAGGTCACTCTGAGTCTACATAGGGAATTCCAGGTTGTCCTTGGCTACAGTGAGACCATACCTCGAAAAAGAAACAAAAAAGTCCCTGAGGCTATAAAGATATACATTCAAACAACAAAATTCCACCTCTGATTCCCCTAGATTCATGACCATCTCACAACGGAAATTTTGCTCAGTCCTACTTCAACATTCCCCATAACCTTTTCCAACTTTAACATTCTTCAAAAATGCAAAGTTTCATCAGAGATTCAAGATCGTGTCTTAACTGTGGGCCCTGTAAAATCAAAACATGTTGCATAATTATAATATATAATAGCATGGAGTAAACATTCCCATTGCTAAAATGAGTAAGAAATACAGACAGAACCAATATAAATTCAATAACCAGCAAGTAAATATCAAGTATTTCAGTTCCAAGTCCAACATCCAAAACCAGTGAGGGAGACTCTGGGTTATATTTCTAGTCATCCAGCTGAGTTGTTCAAATCTTCACGTAAGTGGGTCCTTGGAAGCCCTTCCACAGTCCTGGTATATCCAAATTACCTTTGGATCTACAATACAAACCACCAAAACCATGGTTCATCTTTACATCTCCATACAATGGCCTTACTTGGCCTCCACACAAAGACTTTAGCCCTTCTTCCCATTGCCACATTTCAGCAGCAGTTTCTGGAACACTGTGCCCTTTATGACCTGATTCCCTTTATTTTCCCTGTTTCCCAAAATAGTTTTAGGTTAGTGGCATGATCAAATATTTAAATCCACAGGGAAATAAGATTTGACTTTAAAAAGAATACTCCTTCCCCAAACTTCCTTATATCTACCTCCTTTCAATAGAATTTGCATTTTTTTTCTTTTTTTAGAGTTTGCATTCTTACTAGCTTGATCTTTTCATCTGTGTGTTTAAACCCTAGACACCTTTTTATGTTATTTCAATGCAAAACAGTTGTCCTACCCATCATGGTGGTAATCTCCATAAAATTGTAACTCAAGTAGCATAAAACCAGTTTTTGTGCTGTAACTTTAAACTTGTTTGAGTTTTTCCTGTGATAAACTATACATCTTTCATGTCTTTCTGTTCTATACCTTTGCCAGGCATGCCAATCCACTACCTTTAAACTCAACTTTCACAAACTCTTAGGAGACGAATGGAAGAGTGCAACTATTCTTTTTTTGCCAGTAACTCAGTTCCAACAAAGTTCATAAACCAGGCCTTTAAGTCCGCATTGCTGTCTGCATTTAGCATTTTCAAACTATCACCAGAAAAATCCATAAATCAAGTCATCTCCCATCCAAAGTAGTAAATGCTTCCACATTATTCCTTTTATGTAGGGACACAGGCTTCCACAATGGAGTCATCATGGTCAACAGAATGGTGACAGAGACATGGGGAAGTGGACTGCCCAAATTCTTCCAGAAACCACCTATCATTATACCCTCCTTGTTGAAAAATGCCCCAGGTTATGGTTTCCTGCCCCCTATCTCACAAGTCACCTGAGCACTATTCTGGTATCTCACCCCAGCTATTTCAAATGGTTAATGTAGCGATCTACCCTAAAGGAACTTTTCTATGTAACTTAACAAACAAGATATTTTTTTTTTTCCTTCTTCACTTTCTCTCAACTGAAAAAGCCCTACAAAGTCCACTACCTGAAAACTCAGGTTAGTTGTTCTCCTCTCTTGCTCTCTTGTGAGTCAGTCCTGGCAGCTTGTGCTTTTCCCAAATAAAAGCTTTCATCTTTGCTTCGGCGTGGTTTGTGTGGTCTTGGTAACTGTCAATCCTTACATCTGGGGCTGTGACTCAGATATGAGACTCCCAATTGCCATCTTGGGTAACCAAACTTTCTTTCCCCTGACCATACCACTGAGCTTCCAATGACCCTCTGAAGGCCTTAGAATATCTGTGAGGCACAGGTTTCTCTACTAACCATGATTTGGTCAAATTTTTCTCCCTTCCTTCATCTCCTCCCTCTTCCTCAATAAGTGTCCCTCTTGTATTAGCCTGCTCTCAGGTATATTTTGTCCTCTTGTAAGCCATAGCAGCATGCCAGACTACACTCCTCACCCTATTTTGGGCCCCAATCCCAGGTCTCAAGAAAGACACATTTTTGATGCCTCCTGTCTCTTGCTTTCTGGTCTACCATACAATAATGGGTACCATTTGGTTCAGTTCTACTAGTCTTGGGACACTTCCTCCTCCCCCTGTTCTCCATCCACCTTCTGAGGTCTCATCTTTCACTGCAAACTACCTATTCCATCTAAAGCATAGACACCTACCTTGCCCACTGACAGGCTAAATAACAGACGGAACCTGTATGGGCTGTACCCACAGGGAACATGCTGGCCACATTCACCTTAACCAGCCAGGGAGTCATATTGGTGGTTTGAGTAAACCCAGATTAAGCACTCGTTCCTTTCTCTCACCCTTGCTTTTCTCTTTCTCTGCCTCCTCTTACTAGCCCTTTTACTATACTTTCATTCTTCTGCTAGAGATGTCAAGCATGCCATTTCAGGATCACAAGAAAACTGCAAGTGCTTAACTGCATATACATGGGGAAAATGTGAAAATAGTTAATCATTATGGAGGCCTGATGACTTTACTTAAGGTAAAAAATTATGGGATTGTTTGATGTAAAGAAATAGCAAAACATTTCTATGAATTCTGTGGAACTGTATCTTTTTTGAAGTTTACTCTTGCATGAAATGATCGGAAAATAAAAGACTGAAGCTAAGAATTATGGCAACAGAGAAAAAGAGAACAAAAGAGAGAAAGAAAAAAGAAGAAGAAAGGGAAAATCAGAGAAAAAGAGAAGTAGAGAAAAATAGCAGATAAAAATAGATGGACTAACTTAGCTGCCTTCAGCATTAGCCTGTCAGCTTGCACCAGAACTGGACTTTGAGTCGTTATTGCACTGCTCCCTTTCACACCTCTCTTCGGGGACCCTCATTCAAGCCAGGGCTGGACCCCAGCATTCTTCCATGAAGAAAAAAAAAACTACCTCCAAACCAATTTCTATTACTCCTCTTGCATATCTACTTAAGAACTTAAAGCCTTTGTGACTCTTGGATAACATTAAACCTTACATTAAACCTTATCATCTGATCATTCTCTGCAACACTGCCTGGCCACTTCTAATTTCCAAATTCTCACTGATTTAAAAAAAAAAAAATTCTGCCAACATACAGGCAGGAGGTTCAAAATACCCTATATTCAGGCACTTTCACCACACATGCACAGCTCTCTCTCTGCTCTACCTGCTCTTCTCAACAGGTCCTTCTAGCCAAGGTCACAGGAATGCACTCTAATTCAAGCCCTCTCCATACTCATCCTCACCCTCTGCTTTTGATTCAAATGCCATACATGACCTGTCCCAACAGCTTCTCTGGCTCCTCTGGCTCCCTCAGCCTCTCCTGCTCCCGTGCCTGATAACACATTCCTCCTCCTTCCCTTCACCTGTCTCCTGTTCCATCTCTGTGCCCCCTTACCATCCCCCCTCTCCTTTCTTCCTTTTTCCCCTCCTGCTCACAAGGACAGAATATACCCTTTATGTAAGGTTGGAGGTGCTGAAGGAATCATTTGCATTTGTGGTCCTTTCATTATGTCTGATTTATACCAGATTGAGAAACATCTGGGGTCTTTCTCCACTAATCCAATATGCTATACCAAAGAATTTTGCTGCCTGACCCAGGCCTGTGAGCTAACTTTACATGATCTCTTTGTTGTTGTTTCCTTCACTCTTACTACTCATGAATGAAAACAAGTCTGTGTATCCACTCAAGCCCATGCTGATGAGGCTCTCTAAACAGACAACACCACATTCTCAGTGGGGATGCTTGCTGTCCCCAGAGAGGACCCTGCCTGGAAATATCATGTTCCTACTAACTCCCCAGGGTGGGCAACCCATGATAGTATGTTTCTTTTCCTCCTGATTGGCCTCCAGTAGTCATCCCATAAGTTTGACAATTTTTACAAACTCCAGATGCTTACCCAGAGGCCTAATGAATACCCAGATGACATTATGGGATGCCTAACTGAAACACTTACTCAATACATTCACCTTGACCCCGCTTCCAAAAAGACATGATAGTTCCCAATACCCATTTCCTATTCCCAATCTGCCCCTAACATCAGGCAAAATCTTAAATGCCTAGAAAAAGGCCTTCAAACCCCTCACCTGTCCTCATCATACTAAAAGACCCCAAGTCCTTTGCCTGCCATCATCAAAACCGAATCTCACTTAAACATTGCCATGGACTCAAACCTATTATTTTTTACTTGCTCCAAGCTGGCCTTCTTCACACCACTAATTCCCCTTAAAATACTCTAATCTTGCCTGTTATTAAACCTGATGTTACCTCCACTCATTTCAAGACTTGTACATATTCAATATTGCTGTTATGCCCATTTACTCTCCTCTCTCATATCTCCTCCTCCACTACTCATTTGTCAGTTCTTGGCCTCAAAGATAGCTTCTTCTCCATCCCCCTCCATTCCAATTTCTATGATCTCTTTGCCTTCACCTGGGAGGACCCCTATATTCATACTGTCTCTCCACTCACCTATGTTGTCCTTCCCCAGAGTTTTAGAGACAGCCCCCACTTATTTGTTCAAGCTCTTTCCACTGACCTTTAGCACCTGGATCTGTCACCCATCACACTTACAACATGTAGATGATCTTCTGCTTTGCAAACCCTCTCTTTCTCCATCTAAACTACATACCAATGAACTTCTTAAATTTCTTCGATCTAAGGTATATCAAGCCCCCCTCCCTTGCAAAAAATGCTCAACTTTCTTTAACCCAAGTTAAAGAAACAGATATCTGGTTTGGCAGGAGGTGAGTATTCTCTGTGTCTATCACCTTAATCCTTGTGCTGGTACCAGGTTCATCAAAAAAGCAACACTCTTGCTTATTTCCCAAATTACTCATGGTTTCATTTGGGGCCCTGGTGAGGTGTGATGGGCTGATTCTCTCCTCAGGTTCTGCAATCTGAAAAAGAGAAGCAGATTCTCCAACAAAGAGTGAAGTCAGCACCAGATAAATGGGAAAACTATTATTATTTTAGAGTGTATTTGCTAAGTGTAGGCCCTCTTGTAGCCCCCAATTGGTGGGAGCTTGATAATGGAGAGCAGACTCATTTTTTTGGATCTGGCTCTGACTTGTTTCCCAGATGCAGCTTCCATTCCACTGAGTGGATAAGTTAGCCAAATCAAGAGCAGTTGGTTACCCACCATGACTTTGTGCCACTGTTGCACTTGTGTGAGCATCACATCAGGTAGTTTGCTGCTGAGTAACTTAGACCATGAGTTGCTTGGACAGATGTTGGTCATTTTCCCCCAGTCACTCATGTAGCACTTTCTGGCACAAGACAAGCTAATTGTCTGGGGTCTGTCTCTCTTCCAGATTCCAGCCATGTCACTCCATATTCCATACCAATAGCTATGGCAATAGTCTTATCACTAATCTTTTGTGGGTCATCAAGTACTCAGACAGAAATCTGTATTCTTTTGGGAAACATTGTAGTTCTCTCTGATCAACAGCTCATTGTGGATGTTAACCACATGCTGGTACTGGGGTTATAGGCCACCACCAAGGAAAAGAAGAAAGAAAAAGATAGGTAATATAAAAGAGATAAAGGAAAGAGGGAGAGAGAGAAAAAAAGAGAGGAAGATTAAGGTTAGTTTTTTGTAGATTGAGTTGCCAGGGAATCCAGCCTCTAAAGTACATACTTAATTTCAGCTCCTCATACATTCCAAAACAATACCAAACTCTAACAAAACTTGATGCTATACCAGTATCACAAAGCTGGCTATTCCTGGAGGCATCTCTACTGCTTGCCTGATCTCCAAACTACTATCATCCTAACCCACTTACACAATCTATTTCATGTGGGAGCCCATCCTCTACAAAGATTCTTGACCATGCTCCTTTCCATCCTTGCATCTGCTCTCTAATCTCTCCTATGACACAGGTTTAATCTCTCTATGCCAGGGCTTCTCCACAAGGTGGAGTCCATCCCCCTCCCTCTTTCAAACCCCACAAAAACAGGGGCTCACTTGTAGGTGTGGACTTATTTTACTCACATGCCTCCTCACAAAAAGACTAAATACCTCCTCACTATGGTGGATATTTTCTCAGGATGGGTTGAAGCTTCTTCTATGACAGGAGAAACTACAAATATAGTTGCTGTTCACATTCTTGGGTTTATTCTGCCCTGCTTTGCCCTTCCCTTTACCATTCAATCACCTGACCAAAAGCAGCTGATGAGAATAAAGGGATAATTTTGGCTTATAGACTGCAGGGATATCTCCAAGATGGCAAGGGTAAAGTGAGGTATGAGTAGAGGGTGGACATGACGTACTGGCTAACACCAGGTGGACAACAGCAGGAGGAGTGTGTGCTGAATACTGGCAAGGGGAAACTGGCCATAAATATACAAACTTATACCCAGTAACACACCTCCTCCACTAGGGACCCAGTTCCTAATTTCCCATCAACTTGGAACCAAGCACTCAAAATATACATATTTATAGGGAACGCCTGAAGTAAACCACCACACTGACCAAAAACCATTCTCTAATTATGAGTTTACATTGATATGTAGAAACACCAAACTGGCATGTACACACACACACACACACACACACACACACGCTCACATGTTTACTGGTTCTTTTAAAATTTAAACTTTTTATTTATTCATATATAATTAAAGCATGCAAATATGAAGGACTTAAATAAGCTTTCTTTTCTAGATGTTGGAAAGATATTTTATAACATATAAAACCATAAAAAATCAAAGGTTATATCACTATTTTCATTATTCTCCTTTCCTAGAGGTTGTCATTTTGAACCTGAATTCTTCCACTTTTATATATCAAAATACAAGTCAACTCATGGGAAGATTATAAAGAAGAATTAATAGCTAAGTTAATAAGACATAGCTTACTACTAAACTTATAGCATTAAACATGTGCAACCAATGGTAAATGAATAGGTATTTATTACAGAAAACTTACCCATTCAACCAATAAGCATCACTGGGTGTGCATTTCTTATGTTGAGTAAAATGCTAGATATTAGGGATATTGAAATAAGTAGCATCTCTCCTGACCATAGGATGGTTCATTTAGTAAGATACAATTGTATGTATGATGGAAGGAATAGAAGGGAACAAGTGAGGGATAGCAGAAAATGTACACTATGAAATTTTTAATTGAAATATTCTCAGTTCATCATTGTAAAATAAATAATACAAATAGAGTGCAGTCAAGGAGAAATGAAGTCAGAAGATAATATTGTTTGTTTTTGATTAAAATTCTTCTACTGAGAAATTGTTTATTATCATTTGCCATGAACTGTCAGCTATTAGAAATTATAAGTAACACTCTATTACTTTGTTCACCCTGTTTTACCTATTCCAATGGCTAGTAGAAGTAACATCAAAGAATCTACTTCCCAGTAGACCATGAAATTAAAGCTCAGCAATCTGAAACAGCCAAGAGGTCTCACTGTTGAATAAGGCCCAATCTGTGAATTTGGTAAAGAGTATAATAGCAAAATTTAATGTCTCTAAGAAAGTGTTCAAGTTTTGATATTAAAGAGCTGATTGTGAGGTAGAGGCTAAGATTACTGCCTTAAGGATGTGAGGAAGTACTCTGTGATCACACAATAAAAAGGATGCTAGAAAGTTTGTCTTACATTCTTCAAATGCTTAAACAATGGAAATTTGCTTAGCCAAGTGGGGGAAGGGGCATAAGAGACAATGAAAGTCTTTTAAAGATGGGTCTCTACTTTAAGTCATAGGCACATCTATTCTTCTGGGTTGTTCCATGACAGGTAGGACTTGAAACTTTTATTTGTGTGCAGGAATAGGACATTTGTTACTATTTTCTGGTAACTTGCTGATTCAACTTAATGGAGCATAGTATTAAAACTGGTTTTTATTGAGTTTTTCATCATAATTCTTTTTCTAATAAGTGTATATGCTAATTTAATTTTTATTACATTCCTGTCAGTTAAGTGCCAAGCTATCCTTATTTTATTAGATAAAACACTTAGATGCAAGAGTAAATAATTAAACTATTGTCCTACTGCAAGTAGGATGCAGAGTCAGTTTTTAAATCAAGTTAGTCCAGTTTCATATATTTCATTCTTAATCACTACATAGTTCCTATTTGGCACTTAATGTATATCATTCTGTGTCAGATATTGAAGATTCATCAACAGATAAATATGATATTTATCTTCTTTGATATGCACAAGAAGAAAACCAGTCACCATTAAAGAGTGATTCAATAGTTTCGTGCCACAATAATTATATTTTCTATGTCAAATAGGGCTACTTAGAAAGAGCATATAATTCTTCCTATAGAAATAGATATAGTCAAAATATTTTCAGAAGAAACCACCATATTCACCAATATCAGTATGCCTCTTGTATGAATCAGTAACATTTGTTAAAATGCAGCCTTATGCTAGTCATTATGAGAAGCTCTACAGATGACTTAACCCATGTAGCACCTTTAAAAGCACATGAGTTAAAAATTCTCTCCGTTGCATTTCTCATAAGTAAGGTATAGAATACAAGAATAAACTTAACCAATGTTTAAAGAGGTGCAACCTAAAGTCCAACAGGTCTGACTATACTACATGCTTAACTTAATCTTTAAGACTGAGACTCTTTCTTAAGTGTAGAGTGTATCAAACTATAGCCTGTGATGCCCAGCATGGCAGCTCACACCTTTACTCCCACCACTTGGGACGCAGAGGTAGGGAGATCACCATGAGTTCAAGGCCACCCTGAGACTACATAGTATATTCCAGGTTAGCCTAAGCTAAAGTGAGATCCTGCAAAAATAAAAAAAAAAAAAAAAACCTGCCACAATGCTCTCCTGAGATTTCCTGTGATTACACGATAACTAAAAAAGAAACCAATCAAACCTAATTTTTCTCAATTCCAGAATCTGCATTTTAACACAGTCTAAAGAGATTAGAGACAAAAGATAGTTCATGTTCCTCTCTAAAATATTATGATACAAAAAATAAACACTAATAACCCTGAAACAATCATAAATGAAGAAGTTGATGAAGATACTAAATTTGGTCACCTGAAATTCTTTACACACACACACACACACACATATATAATCTTCTTTACCAATCACAAAAAGCCTGTTACTGAAGGAGAATAGGAGCAAGATCACTTTTTTTTTTTTTTTTTTTTTTTTTAATTTGAGAGCGACAGACACAGAGAGAAAGACAGATAGAGGGAGAGAGAGAGAATGGGCGCGCCAGGGCTTACAGCCTCTGCAAACGAACTCCAGACGCGTGCGCCCTCTTGTGCATCTGGCTAACGTGGGACCTGGGGAACCGAGCCTCGAACCGGGGTCCTTAGGCTTTACAGGCAAGCGCTTAACCGCTAAGCCATCTCTCCAGCCCGCAAGATCACTTTTTAAAGCTAGAAACAGAGGCCCAAAGAAATGCCACCTTGCTATACCTGGAAGAACTAGAACTTTGTCTTGCCCAGTCTCATTAAAGATGGCTGTGAGCAACAACTCAGAACCACTTCCTATTTTATCATGTCTTCCTGGGTTTAGCACACCTGTAGTCTGTCCCCTCCTGAGTCCCCTTTGGAGTCTACCAACCAGTTGGCTTTTGCCTTACACAACTAAATCTGATGATGAGGCTTATCTTAATTGGATATCTGACCCATCTAAAGGAGAGAAGCATGTGTATAAAAAAATCCCTTATGGGATTTATATACAATTTTTCTTGCATCCCCTTATCCCTAATCCTCCTTTCCCTGAGGGCTGAGGTTCCTCCTTAGTAGAATCCTTGATGAAGTAATTAGAGCTTCTGTCACTTTCTGGGTGGGGGCTGTGACTCGGGATATTTTTATACACTCTATGAATCTTAATCTTCTCATCCCTCTTCCTCAACAATCCATGAGCCTTGGTGGATGTTAACACTGGTTCAATAGTGACATACAGCCTTTGTGTGTAATCAATCAGACATAATTCGACATGAGGCCAGCTCAGTGGGAGAGAACTCAAAACTCATTCTGGGAACCATGTCAGTTCCCCACAGGTAGGAAACTGACAAACCTAGAGAAAAGCCTCCATTGTTCTCTCAACAATTCATTAAAACATCTTTCAAAATTGTGTGCATATCCCCCTGAGTTAAAGCTGCTCTAAACTTTGTTTGGAGAATCTGTTTTACTTTACAGATGGCAGAGAAAACTGGGGAGACCCAAGATCCATTAATTTGTCAAGAAAACACAGCTAACTGTTGACTACAAGATGTGTCACCTCTACCACACTCATCAGGTTCTAGAAGAATCTGCCGAGGAAGCAACACATTGCTCCCAATGTTAATAGGACAATAGCCTACAGGGAAATAGTAACAAATGCTCATAGAGGTGAACTGTAACACAAATAGAAAGGCTGATAGGATGTTCTTTCTTTTTATAAGTGTACTTTCTGGCTTTATTTTTGGATTATTTCTTGCTTTGCTGCATGTATAATATCTCTTTAAATTCTGAGTCCTTTGCTATCTCTTAGTCTTATCTGACCCTATGGAAAGGGAATCCATTGGTTAGGTTCTGCTTCTTTGCATTGTTTGTGTGTGTATGTGTGTGTGTGGTGTGTACCTCCTGGTTGACAATGAAATAAGGAAAATGAAGAAACCTTGGGAAAATTTTACAATTGCTATCAAAGGAAGAAACAGTTTAAATGTGCCATGTCTCAGCATTCTCATTCTTGCTTCTAGAATTAGTACTAAACAAAAATAATTAAATGTGACAGGCATGGTGGCTCATTTAATCCCAGCACTTGGGAGGTAGAGGTAAGAGGATTGCTGTGAGATCGAGGCCATCCTGAGACTACATAGTGAGTTCCAGGCCAACCTAGGCTAGAGTGAGACCCTACATTAAAATAATCATCATCATCATCATCATCATCATCATCATCAATTGAAAATTTAGGATTATTATGAATTTTTCCTAATTTATACATCCAGATCAGCAAGAAAATAAAAATTAAGCAATAAAGTAATCTGATTTTATTTGTACCTATCAATTGCCTTCAATCCTATTTCATTTCAAAGACATACTCCTACTATTGCTATACACCTGTATTAGGAGACTCCCTGACTTCACTTTCCTTTTGTCACAGTCTCACTGGCCTCCAGTGGGACTTAGCTTGATCCTTTGGGGGTGTTCTTAGTTTAGGCTTCTTTGTTGAAACAGAGTGGCTTATGAACAATAGAAATCTCTCTTTCATAGTTCTGGCTGGGGCTGGAAGCCCTAAATCAAGGCAGATTTGATGTCTGGTAAGGAACTATCTTCTTGCTGTTTACTCAATGCTGAAATGACAAAAAGAACTCCTCTTGGCTTGTTTTATAAAGGCACTAAATGCCATTTGGCTCATTTACCTTTTTTTTTTTTTTTTAATTTATGAGAAAGAAAGGGGCAGAATTGCCATGACCAATGACTCAACCACTGCAAATGAAGTCCAGAAACGTGCACAACCTTGTTCACATGCATCACTCTGTGCATCTAGCTTACATGGGTTCTTGGGAGTTGAACCTGGGTCCTTAGGCTTTTCAGGCAAGCACCTTAACCATTAAGTCATCTCTTTAGCCCTCACTTACATTTTAAAGGGCCCCATTTCCTAGTCATCACTTTGGGGTATTAGGATTAGACATGAATTTGGGGAGAGACACAAGTTCAGTCATGCTAAGGGCCACAACTTATCTTTATGATTTGGCTACCCTCCTTACAAGACTCTAACCCTGTAATATGACACACATGCTCTTACTGATAATATTTCGCTAGCATCTTTTCATCCCGTTTGTGTGCCCAACACTTCTTTTCAAATCTCTCGGTGAAATTCAGTAATCTGAGTCTTTCTAGGATCACAGCAGGACTAGCTCCCTGCAAGACATCTAGCTCCAGCGGACTGATGCAAGACCTCTAGGGTCCTCATTGTCACAGCAGAAATTTAACCCCAAGAGATGTTCGCCGTGTGCTCACAACACACCACAACCACAGGTCTTGCCACAGTTTCCCCTTCCTGCTCCAGTCAGCCTTGTAGTGATGCAATGCCTTACCTCAGACCCAGGCCTGTAAGGCAATCATGGTTCTACCATTGACCCGGAAATTAATCACATACTTCCTGTAACAGCTCTCCTTTCTATAAATTGTTGTTCCATTTTATTGTACTAAATGTAGGCACATCTTAAAGGAATATCTTCTTGAGTCTGTATATACTAAGCAAGAAAATAAAAACTAGCAATATATTTAAAAAAGTAAAGAAGAGAGCAGATTTCACATAGTGTGAATTTAACAGCTGCTCTGCCTTCTCAGCTCATTGGATACACTGACTAAAACAGCAGCTCTAGATTGAGTAACAGGTTGCCATCTCAAGGAATTGTGCAGTTGAAGTTCTCTCCTTGCCTACACACACACACACACACACACACACGCGCGCGCGCGCACGCGCGCACCACATAAATGTAGGGAAGAAGGATAGGAATGAATTATGAGAACAAATAATGGTAGATATGGGAATGAACTATGAGAATGAAATGAGGGTATATTTCTTATATTCCTCACAAATAATTTCTCCCAAGAATATTGCTGTGAGATGCATTTTGACTAAATTCCTTACATGTAACTTGTCATAAAGTCAGTCTGAAAACTATGCAATCTACCCACTTAGAGCCATGTGACTAGGTTTCTTCTCCCTTAGTATTCCTTTGGCCCGAAAAGCACAGATGACCAATACTGACAAAGAATGTTTTTAATTGCCGATGTTCTTAAGCTATATTCCTGGCCTAATTAACTCAGTAGCATGGCTGGTTTCTTCATCTAGAACAAACATAAATGCATAAAAAGTGCTGTGGTCATAGCATTAATGACAAGATTAACAACAAATTGTGCATGGAACTACCACAAAAAGACAGATGGGCTTAATGTGATTACATATGGGATCTGTGTGTGTGTGTGTGTGTGTGTGTGTGTGTGTGTGTGTGTGTGTGTTCTGCATTAGTAGAGTCCATCAGCCTATACACCTAATACCTTTTATTTTAATTTTAAAAATATTTACTTATTTTGGCAACCAGAGAGAGTTAGAAGAGCAACAGAGAGAATGGGCATGTCAGGGCTTCCAGCTGCTGCAAATGAACCACTTTGTGCATCTTTTTCTGTCCTCAAATAAATACATTTTTGTTTATGTGTGCTTGTTTTTATTAGATATGGTCATATTTAGTATGTAAATAGCACATGTATGTTAGTACCATCCTTCCTGCCTCTTTTCTGAAGAGACATTCCTCATTGGGGATGCAGATCCAACCCACGGGAATTGTGGATGTTCCATTATAGGGGCAGCAATCACTTATGGGGGAGAAGCAATGTCTTTGTGCAAAATGTCCCAGAATTGGTTTCAGTTCTTCAGTGAAGGTTTGACAGAAATTCAACTGAGAAGTCATCCCGTCCTGGACTTTTCTTTTGGGGGAGATTTTTGATTACCTTTTCATTCTTCATTGATGTGATAGGTTTGTGTAGGAGATTAATCTGCTCTGCGTTTAGTTTTGGTAGGTGCCATGTGTCTAGGAATTCATCCATTTCTTCCAGATTATTTACTTTTTTGGAGTAGAGGATTTGGAAGTATGTACTGATGATTCTTCCAATTTTCATGATGTCTATTGTGATCTCTCCTTTTTCATTTCCAATTTTGTTAATTTGAGACTTCTCCTTTTTTTTTTTTTTTTTTTTTTTTTTTTTTTGCTTGATCAATTTGGCCACTTGTTTGTCAATCTTTATTTTATTTTCTATTTTTTTATCAGAAACTTCCATGATTATAAACAATATCCCATGTTTGTCAATCTTGTTTATTTTTCAAAGAACCTGCTCTTCATGTAATCTATTTTTAAATTGTTTTGTAGTTTCCAATTAATTAATTTCTGCCCTAATCTTGATTACTTCTTAATGTCTGGAGCTATTTGGGTTGGATTCTTCTTGTCTTCCAGTACCTTTAGGTATACAGTCAGGTTATTAATTTATGATCTCTGTGTCTTTGTAATGAATACATTTAGTGCTATAAAATTTCCCCTTAGAGCTGTCTTCATTGTGTCCCATAAGTTTTGTTAGGTTGTGTTTTCATTATCATTCAATTCTAGGAATTTTATAATTTCTTTTTTGATTTTTTTTCCATGACCCATTCATTGTTTAAAAATGTGTTGCTTAGTCTCCAGGAGCTGGTGGAGTTCTTGATGTGTCTCTTGTTGTTAATTTCTAGCTTTAAAGCATTGTGATGTCACATGGTGCCAGAAGTTACTTCTATTTTCCTGAGTTTATAAAGTCATGCTTTATGGCCTAATATATGGCCAGTTTTGGAGAAGATTCCATGAGCTGCTCTGACGAATATGTATTTTGTAGCGTTGGGGTAGAAAGTTCTATAGATATCCATTAGGTCTAGATGATCTATGATGTTGTTGAGCTCTGCTACTTAAGTCTCTGACTATGATGGTGCTGGTGTTTATTTGTGATATATTGTCTAGTTGATTTTGTTTTATAAACTGTGGTGCCCTGTGTTTGGTGCATATATATTTATAGTTATGATGTCCTCATGTTGGATCATTCCTTTGATGTGTAAGAAGTGGCCTCCTTTGTACTTTTTGATTATTGTTGGTTTGAACTCTATTTTACCAGATGGTAATCTAGCAACATCCACTTGTTTTTATTTACATTTGCTGGGAATATCATTTTCCAACATTTCACCCTGGGGAGGGGAGTGTGTTTAGTGATGAGGTGGGTTTCTTGAAGAAAGAAGATAGAAGGGTCATGTTTTTGATCTATCCTATTAACCTGTGTTTTTTGATGGTTGGGTTATGATCATTAATATTTAAGGTTATTACTGCTATGTTTGAATTAATCCCTGCCTTGATGAGGTGTTTTATTTGGTTTCATGCTTTCTTGTGTTTTGTACTGATTTGAGGCCTGTCTATTTTGGTTATTGTGATCTTCTTGACTCCTGAGATTGGTTGTTGGACTGTTCTGGGTGGAGTATTCCTTCAAGTATTCTCTGTAGGTTTGGCTATGTGGTCATATAATCATAGAGTTGACATTTTTCATGGAAAGTTTTCTTTTCATCATCTTTTATAAGAAATACTTTTGCTGGGTAGAGTAACTTGAATTAGAAGCCATAGTTTTTAAGCCCTTATGGATTTCAGGGTTTCCTCTGAGAAATCTTATGTAATTCTGATAGGATTGGTTTGTATATTGTGAATTGTTTCTCTCTTGCTGCTTAACACTCTCTCTTTGTTTTATTTGTTAAGATTTTTAACTCTGATGTGTTTTGGAGAGTTTCTTCTTTGGTCCTATCCATTTGGTGTTCTGTGGGCTTCTTGTATCTTGATGGGCCTCTCTTTTGAGAGAGTCAAAAAGTTTTCTTTAATAATTTTGTTGATTATGGTCTCTATGTCCTTGCCTGGCTTTCCTCTCCTTCTGGTATACCCATGATCCAGGTGTTTGGTCATTTTGGGATATCCCACAGTTCCTTCATTTTCTGTTCACTTGGATTTTTTGAACTCGGCAATGTTTGTGGCCTCCCAAACAATTTCTTCTGTCTTGTCTTCCAGGTCAGAGGTTCTGTCTTCCACATGAGTAACTCTGGTGTAGGGAGGATTTTATAATTACTATTTAATTTTTGTTTTCTGTTGTGGTATTTTTCATCATGTCCATTTCTATTTTGAGGTACAATTTTATTTCAGGTTCTAATTTTATTAATTCTTCCAGGAATTTTTCTTGCATTTTATCAAGTCTTTATTAAGCTTAATCAACTGGCCATTAAGGTCTTCCATTTCTTGACATACTTTCAGTTTATTCATATATCTTTGGATGGTCCTAATGTTTTCTTTAATCAAGTTAAGCCTACTGTCAAAAGCTGAATGCTCTAGGAGATGATTCTGTTCAATTTCATTGATACAATTATTTATTCTTTGATGGTTTGCTTCCAGTTCAGTGATGATGATGATGATGATGATGATGATGATGATGATTTTGATCAGGGTCTCATTGGTTGCTGTGTTTTCATTTTGGGAATGAATTTTTGTGGATTTCTCAATGATCTCGATGGAGGCTTCCATTGTAGTACTAGGCTTCCATCATGGAGATCTCTCAGTTTTCTGATTTTTGTTGGTTTTTTTGCATTATTGTCTACCCATTTTAGGAACACCTTACTTTATTGAGGATTCAAAGCATGTTTTTGTCCTTTGGTCCATGCAGTCCTGACTCAGTTGAACAGGGATGTTGGTTTCCAGTCGCCAGAGCAAAAGGCCTGATATCACAGCTCACACAGGCACCAGGCCTCCCCAAGCAAGGCATAATGGGACTTACCAGGACTGGGGGGCTGTTACTAGCCAGGGAACAGGGATATGGCCTACTTACTCCCAGCTGTGCCCTCCAGCACACAAACAGGCCCAAGGACATAGAGGAGCCAGAAAGAAGGGGTCTGGCCTACTCCACACCACTGTGCCTGCCTGCACACTATCTGTGCTGGAAACCCAGACCAGAATGCTGGGAGGAGCCTGGAAAAAGGGGGCTGGCCTACTTACTCCACACTACCATGTCCACCCACACACTGTTTGCTCAGGGATTCCAGACCCATAAATAATTTTTTTTTAATTATTAGAAAACAATTTCTTACAGAATGCATTTTGATGCTCATATTTGTTCATTTTTCCTATTTGAACACAAGGTGAAAGGGGAAATATTTTATTAAGCATAGAACTGACATAACACCCAATAAATAATAAATGTACAAAATAATTTTATTACCTCCATGCTATGTGTAAGTAGGGAACTCAAGCTCACCTGCACAAGTTTTGAACTAGATCATAGGTAAATTTTCAAATGCCCGTTTTTGTCCAATATTAAAATATTCCTTAATGTGTAAAATTTCAAGAAAATTACTATATCTAGAGGAAAATATTAGCATATATATGTAGCCATTTGAAGCACTGCCCAAGGTCACTCATGAACACAACATTGTTTGAAGGTAATTAAAATTTAATTAGTGAAATATAATTCTTTTTCCATACCACTTACGAAACTATCTCCCAAATTTTTCAGTTTGCAGTATTTCCTGAAATCATTTCCTTAAAGAGTTCGGCCAGATATTGTGACTCTAGTAATTCTCTGAGGCAGGGTAGAGGAAACTGTTTCTTGTTTCAGCTGTAGTTCTAGTTTCATCTTCATCTTCAAGGAGTTTTCTGAGTTGTCATTATTTTCCCCTTATCTGCTCTCAGACACACATCTGTTATTTATCTGCAAGAATTGCTCTAAAAGTGATTAATTTCCCCAAAGAAGAAATAAGTCATCCATGCAATCATAAGGACTGAAAATTTAATGGCATTTTCTCCAGGAACAAACGTTTTTTCCACCAATTATCAAGGAATACTTTTCAGGAATATTTTCAGAAATCCAACTTTGAATTTACATCACCTTCAATGAATGAAAATAAATCCTGTGCCATTTATAGTATCTGATATTATAGACTTGGATTCAGAGGTTCCAACAAAAACATAAACTAGCTTTAATACTGAGGTGGGGTTAGATATGCTTGGGTTAGGTAATCTTCTTTTAAAAACTCTTTATTGAATATACAGGATGGATTCATTATTATGGAGCTCAGAGCCAAAAACAGTAGAACTTGTGTTTGTAGCTTATCTAATATATATATATATGTTTTTTTTTTTTTTGCTTATTTTACTTACTATAGTAGTTTTTTTTAATTTAATTTATTAGTTTTCTTTTCAGTAAATACAGGCAGTTTGGTACCATTATTTAGGCTCATCTGTGATCTACCCCTTCCCATTAGACCCTCCTTGTTAATGAAAATGGGTCGTGCATTGTGGAGTTAGCCCCCAGTTATTGGTATGAACATATATTTTATCTGTGAGACACACTGCAGCCTTCTTGCATTTGGGGCACTAAGCAGCCTTCAGAATCATGCACAGCCTCGTCATGGGAAAAAAAAAATGGGAATTGTGAAAAACATAACATTAACAGACCACAAAAGAGATACTGGTTTGTGACAGTATGAAAATTGAACCAAAAAGTCACTGTCAATTTGCTCCAGCATAGCTGGGAACACACTGGGCACCTCAATAGTTCACTATTACTTAAACCAAATGCAAAAATGGTATGAATACAGGCAGATTTTATAAATAATGAGATGATTGTGCTTGCTTAGAATTGTTGAACTTTAATAAACTTCACAATGTTCTTGCATGTCTGCCAATGAAAAGATTTTCCTACTTGTATTGATTATAAACATAACAGAGTTTTATGAAGAAAAATGAAGATGTAGCATATTAACAACTTTAAACAATATTTTATTTTTATTTATTTATTTGAAAGAGAGAGAGGCATATAGACAACTGGGCAAGCCAGGGCCTTCAGCCACTGGAAAAGAACTCTAGATGCATGTGTCATCTTGTGCATCTGGCTTACATGGGTCCTGGTGAAACGAGCCTTGTTCCTCTGGCTTTCCAGGGAAATGCTTAACCATTAAGCCAGCTCTCCAATCCAACAATTTTTATTAGATAAAAATAATACCACTAGAAGAGAACAGTATTAATCTATGTAATACATACATGTTCTTAGAGACATGAGAACTGTAAAATATGATTTTTTTCTTAGGAATTTTTGAAAGAAAGTTGCAGAACTCTTTCCCTTAAATACTAAAAATAGCTACAAATATTCTTTTTTAAATTATTCCATGTCATGTATTCACTAAGTTCCATCTACCAAACACAGAAAAGTTTATAATACTTATCTGTTTTAAATATAATGGTACATTTATGATTATCCATAAGTGATTATGATCACTTATTTTTGTCTATGGCCAGTTGTTTAATAATGTCTAATTATCATCTCAATTAATTTCTAGTGGTAAGATTTTGGTTAAATTCCCACTACATTTCACTCAAGAAATTTTTCCCCAAGTATAATCCCTGTTGCTCTTGTTCCATTGTACCATGTGTTGCGATATCAATTCTCTACTTTTACTTGAAGTTAAAACATATTACCTAAGTGACTAACAGAGTTAACTATGGAGAGAGGGCTAATTGCTTCACAGTAAAAGTTTACTTATGGTACAGAACTTAAGAATAAAGTACCAGAATAACAGCAAAAATATATTGGTTATAGTCAACAATGATGGACTCCAGGAGAATACCATTGGTAGAAGCTTAAGTTTTGAATCTTCCCAAATCTTTGTATCAATGATAGTGAGTTGGTAGCAGAAAATTAACTCCACTAAGAGCATAAGCAATGAAAATAGTAGGTGGACAAAGTGTCAAAAGCCAACCAGGTTCTGTACTCCAAGGCATGGATGTTACCAGGAATCATATAATGGAAAACAGTAAAGCAATCACACCTGTGGAAAGGGAAGAGGACAGAAGAATCCCAACACATTGACATGGAGAGATTCACTAGTCAACTGGAGAAAGCCATTGCAATTGTAAGGAACCTTTACACCTCACTACCCATAGGAAAACATAATGGAGAAAGTATACCAGCTCAAAGCAAACTTGTAGACCAAGCCTCTTGCATAATTTCTGTAAGAGATCATAACCTTGGTAAAAGCTGTTGAGTACAGATTCACAATTTTACAAGTTAGAGATAAGAGATAAAACAAAAAGAAAGAAAGAAAATGTTTCCCCAAATCAAAAGGGGGATTAAATCTTAAATATCTTACAATGAAAGTATCCATGTTTCTGAACTTCCATAAAGTTAGAAATGATGCTCTGATTTGCATCCTTATTGGTAGCTAAAGAGGAACAATATGTCAAAACGAATAATGGAAATGTATTATTATTCAATACACATTTTTATATAAAATTGAAAATAAGGCAACCAAACCATAGCTATCAGTAAACACATCCATAATCTAGAAATAAATGGCCAAAAAAATGATAGCTATATCAAAAGTATAACTATTATTTCAAAGTGAACTACCTTTACAAATTCCTGTACAATATAACACAAAATGTAAATATAAAGTGAAAATGATAATTTCACTTGAGAAAAAGTAGTATCTTAGAAAGAAAGCAGGAGTGAACATATATAATAATACCAAATGAGCATAAATAGAAAAATGAAAATAATTTTAAGTGATGAATATATTTGAGAGAAATTTTCAAGTACTGATAGACAAACACAGTTCAAGTGGTCAAAAAGAAGTCTGAAGAAAAACGCTGAAAGCAAAAAAGAAATGATAAAAATTTTAACAATAATTTTTGCCTTCAAATTAAAAGAAAGAGTTGAATTTACATGCAGAAGAGTATAACATATATTCTAGTTGTTCCAGCCTTCAACAAGTCAGGAAGGAAGGAAGGAAGGAAGGAAAGAAAGAAAGGGGGAGGGGACAAAAGAGATAGTGAGAGAAGGAAAGTAGAAGGAAGGAAGTAAGCAAAGAAGCAACATTGCCAGTAACAATTCTTTGCAAATTAAATATATATATATATATATATATATATATATATATATATATATATACACATTGCATATATATGTATGTATGTATATATATATATATATATATATATATATATATATATATATATATATGTCTTTGGTTTTTAAAGGAAGAATGTTTTTGACATCAGCAGAATTCAGAAGCAACAATTTCTATCAAATGACAGTGATGGAGCACATGTTAAATTCTATGAAAGAAAGAATGACAATAGACATATGTAAGCCCACCATGTGGCATGTGATATCCTGGGAACTATAATATTAAAAGGAGAGATGTGTTCTACAAAGTCTTAGGAAAAATTATTGCTAGTAGCCTGTGAATTGGATGATTTGGAGAAGTAATACAACTAGGAGGTAAATGAACCATAGTTAGGGGTCAACTCTAAACATAGTTACTTTTTGACCAAATCTAAGGTGAATTCAAAGGAAACAACAGGTCATTGTTGTGTATGTTAGGTAGCTATTAGATATTGTCAGGAATGTTGACCACTGAGGATGGACTTTTTCTTCATAGTCAGCTTTGAGACTTCCTTTCTGATTCACCTTCTTTAAGAAATCTATTTTTATAAGAGTGCCATTTGAAGGAGGAAGAAGCTATTATAACTCCTCTTGTGATGTTAAACATCATATCAAAGTGAAGAAATGGTAGTGTGGCTTTGTGAAAAGCCAAGGAAAAAAATATTTTCCTCTAGTAAAGCATGGTTATTTTTATAGATTATTTTACCTTTAGTTATTTTTTTTAATTTATTTGAGAGCGACAGACACAGAGAGAAAGACAGATGGAGAGAGAGAGAATGGGCACGCCAGGGCTTCCAGCCACTGCAAACAAACTCCAGATGCGTGTGCCCCCTTGTGCATCTGGCTAACGTGGGACCTGGGGAACTGAGCCTCAAACCGGGGTCCTTAGCTTCACAGGCAAGCGCTTAACCACTAAGCCATCTCTCCAGCCCACCTTTAGTTATTTTTAACATAGTCTATAACATAATTTATTGGCAAAAAAATAAGATTTGGATGTACTCCTGGCTATTTGTGGAGACAGTATACCTCACCATGTAGGATGGCATCAATGGTCCCTGTGGCAACTGATCAGTGTGACTCCTTGAGAATGTTTCACACTACTTTAAAACAAACATTGCCTATCATCTATACTCTTCTCTATGACTCCTCTCAATATTGTTGTTCAACAGAAAACACAAGGACTAGAGGGTGGGGAAAAGGCCAGTGAGATGCCAGTAATAATATACACAGATAATTTAGCCCATGAAACACAATTGTCCTTTGTCTTTTATCAGTCACAGTTATGTCATTTTGGTAGGTTAAAAATGACGTAGTGATATTATTTTTACAAAGGAGACTGGAGGGCTGGAGAGATGGCTTAGCGGTTAAGCGCTTGCCTGTGAAGACTAAGGACCCCGGTTCCAGGCTAGATTCCCCAAGTCCCACGTTAGCCAGATGCACAAGGGGGTGCACGCATCTGGAGTTCGTTTGCAGATGCTGGAAGCCCTGGTGCGCCCATTCTCTCTCTCTCCCTATATCTGTCTTTCTCTCTGTGTCTGTCGCTCTCAAATAAATAAATTTAAAAAAAAAAAAGAATGCCATTACTTTAAAAAAAAAAAGAGACTGGAAAATGCTACAAATCAGTGTTTGGTTTACTTTGGAGAATTATGATTGATCAGCACTTACTTCCTAAATCTACTTGAACTCAGTTATTCTAACATAATATCATGTACTGCATGATTGATAGCTCAAAATATTTATTTGCTTGACTGTTCAACAGACCAGAAGTCCATAATCAAGGTGATATAGGATTAGTGACTAGTGAGAGCTTTCCCTGCTTGCCTTTTGGGTAACAGAGGGTCATCTTATTGTGAGCTTATATCACTCCTTAGTGTACATAGAGAAACGCAGATAGATGCAGTAGAGCTATTTCCTCTGGGCCTTGCAGGATGAGTGGCTACCCTGGAGTAGAGTAAGCTGTGCTAATGTGCATGGTGCTTGGCCCTGAATACATAACAATGAAATAAGCAGAGAACATGAGGTCAATGGGAATGGTACTTGGGCTATTATTAACATTAGAAGGAAAGCGGTGAATGTCACAGGAACCTCAGATAGGATTATATTCACCACTCCCACCTCTCATTCAGTTGTAGGTGATCTGAGAGGACAAAGAATACAGAAGGGATGGAAAGCTAACAAAACACAGGATGCCAGTAAAGAGACTTTCCTGAGACACCATCTTTGATGAAGTGGGAATTTTCAGTGACACCTGGTTTTGAGTGAACTCACTCTTATAAGTCATTCCTCACTCGCCTCATAAATAAACATTAAGTTTATTGGTTATCCAAGTTGGACTTGAATGAATTACTTCTTTTTCTGGTTTTGGTGTCCTATCTAGGATTAGTAGACTTTTGTTTATAACTCCCCTGGAAAAGTAATGCAACCAAGACTGAGTTAGCTATCTAGTGTTTCTACTTAGGAGAACACTAATTTTGTCTGGTCAGAGCCTTATCCCTAAGACCTCAGTTAGCCTTAATTACTGACTTACAGCCCCCATGTGTAATATAGCTAAACTGATGGTTAGAATTTCAACATACGACTTTTGGAGAGAAGAACACAAACATTCATTCCATTACATGTAGTTTCCCATCACTGCCAACCCAGCACTTACAAGCACACATAGTTCCCAGAATCTGGTCATTAAATATCACTTTCTACTGGAAGAAAACCTCAGCTTTGTGGAGAACTGACTGTCAGGATGGGACATCAGTGCATAGGAAAAGTTTCAAATTCCTTGTCATGCCAAACAAACAAACATACAAACAAATGGGGGAAAAAAAAAAAAAAACCTAATGAAGTCATATCCAAAATAATTTAGTCACTTGAAAAACTTTTTATAAAAAAATTAGAATAATTTGAACTTCAATAAGTAATAATGATATGTAATTATTAAAAGTACAAGATGTTACTAAGTCAAGTAGTTTATAATGGTGTTCCTAAAATACTTATTTTGAGAGTGTAATAGGGAATTATCCTGAGAGTCAGTAAGATGAAATCACAAAGCCTTCTCTTCTCATAAGAAAACCTCAAAGTAAAAAGAAGAGTTTATTCTGGAGCCAAATATGAGAGACTATGGCCTGGGTACATGAAAGTAGATGACCTCAAATATCATGTTCAAATATGGTAATAATTTAATGAAGTTTTTATAGAAGTAGAACCAAAGAAATTCATTCAGAATTTTAAAATACATTGGTGGAAATATCAGATATTTGAGCCAGGCATGGTGGCACATGCCATTAATCTTAGCACTCAGGAGGCAGAGGTAGGAGGATTACTGTGAGTTTGAGGCCACCCTGAGACTACATAGTGAATTCCAGGTCAGCCTGGGCTAGAGTGAGACCCTACCTCAAAAAAAAAAAAAAAAAAAAAAAAAAAGCAGGTAGTTGACCTATAGCAGAGCAGGAAAATCTTTGATTAGGCATCAGAATATCTGATAATATTCTTTGTTTTGGGGTTGATAGAATCTGCAGTCATTTAGTACACTACAAAAACTTTCAATGGTGAAATATGACAAAGATATAAAGTCAAACACAGAGGTGGGCAATAAGTGGCTATTTGTGGGGCTAAAGATAGTTTGGCTCTGGACCTGAGACATCATTCCTACTCTTCACTATGCAGAAGTTGTAACCAATCAAATGACCTTGTAAAATCATTAACAGATGTGCAGGTTAAAAAAAATCCATGGAACTTAATCTTTAAGAGATAAAAATGAAATGATAAAATATAGTTTTATTTTACAATTTTCCACATTAGTGTAAGTATCTGGGTATTTCCAGGTTCTGGATGTATTATTCCAAGAACAGTGAAACACAGACAAAAAGTAACGAATCAAAAGAGTTTATTTAGAGCAAAATCACATCACACTGTCAAGTGGGAGAGTGGGCTACCTGACTACAGAGGATTCAAGGACTATTGGTAATTCTCGGAAGCTTCCTTTTAAGGAACCCACAAGAAGGTGGAGGTCAACAGCTAGGTACATAGTTTTGATGGTTCTCTGGTTTGATTGACAGATTGGGTTATATAACTTTTTTCTCTACTGTGCCTATCCATTCCCATATTCACTTGACTTTAATCATATGTGAACCCATTTATGCATAAGCATAAAATAGTACATCAGGTTTTCTCTTTAAAAGTTCACTTAGGAAACAGTTTTTCTTATTGTTTATGTCTCTGGAACTAGTCCATGTTGGATGATCCCCTGCTCTTATAATCACAGATATATCTAAGAACAAGGCTGACTGAATCTGCTCACTAGAGAAGGAGAAACCAGTTTATTGTATGGAGTGAGGAGTATTTGCAGCTTGGTGTAAGTAAAGATTTCAGGTGAACAACAAGTTCCTTAAATGCATTATAAAGAAAGTGATGTGTTTACTCCCTAAACCAAGTAGTATCTCAGGTTGCTAAATTATTTACTGATTCCTGCTTGTCTCCCCATAATAAAATTTGTCTAGGCATTAAGTGTAAATAACTCTGAGCAATAAAAAATGAAACACAGCCCACCTCCCATGTCTGAGTTCCTTGGGCAGACAGGGTTTGGGCAGGTGTGGTGGTCTGGAGTAAGTAGGTCAGACCCCTTTACCTGGATTCCTCCCACCTCCCCAGTCCGCATTGCCTGAACTGGTCTGTGTCCTGGAGGGCATGGCACAAAGTAAACCAAATCCCTGTTCCCTTGCTCCTCCTAGTCCCCTGGTCCTGATAGGTCCCACTGTGCCTTGCTCAGGGAGTCTTGATCCCTATGTCAGCTGTGGAATCAGGCCTTTTGCTCTGGTATCCTGACTGGCCACTAAGTACAACATCCATGTTCACCTGAGGCAGAGAGTGAATGGGCCAAAGAACAAAAACCTGTTTCCTCCTCAATAAAATAGTCTTCCTAAAATGGGCAGACAACATTGCAAAAAGGCCAATACAAGTCAGAAAACTGAGAGATCTCCACCAAGGATGCCTATTCCTACTACATAAGCTTCCAATGAAATCATAGACAAATCAGGAATTCATTGCCAAAATGAAAACACAATAGCCAATGAGACCCTGAATAAAAACAAAACAAAAAAAAAAATGCAGAACTTGAAACAAACTATCAAAGAACCAAAAATCTTATCAATGAAATTAGACAGAATTGTCTTCTAGAACATTCAGAACCCTCCAAAGATTTATAAATAAATTGAAGGTAAGTCAAGAAATGGAAGATGGTTCATTAAGCATAATGAAGGCTTGATAAAATACAAGAATAAACTATAAGAAGCATCAAGAAAATCAGAACTTGAATTGAAATTGTACCTCCTAAAAGAGATAGACATTATACAAAATAACACAAGAGAAAAAAAAGTCAAACAGAAATTATGAAAACCTCTCTAGAGCCATTCACCAACAACGTTACTCATGTGGAAGACAGAACCTCTGATCTGGAAGAAAAGACAGAAGAAATTGATCAGGAGGCCAAAAACTTTGCTAAGTTCAAAAAATGAAGTGAACTGAATATGAGGTTACTGTGGGACACCATAAAATCAACTAACACAGGCTGGAGAGATGGCTTAGCGGTTAAGCGCTTGCCTGTGAAGCCTAAGGACCCCGGTTCAAGGCTCGGTTCCCCAGGTCCCACATTAGCCAGGTGCACAAGGGGGCACACATGTCTGGAGTTCGTTTGCAAAGGCTGGAAGCCCTGGCACTCCCATTCTCTCTCTTTCCCTCTATCTGTCTTTCTCTCTGTGTCTGTCACTCTCAAATAAATAAATAAATAAATTTTTAAAAAAAGTCAACTAACACCCTAATCATGGGTATACCAGAAGGAGAGGAAATCCAGACCAGAGGCATAGAGAACATACTAAACAAAATGCTTGAAGAAAATTTACTGACTCTTAAAAAAGAGAGGCCCATCCAGATATAAGAATTCCAAAGAACACCAAACAGGTAGGACCAAAATAAAACATGCTCAAAACAGTACAGAAAATGAGAAAGCACCAAACCCCATAAAACACCTCATCATGTCAGAGATTAATTCAAACCTCATAGTAATAACCTTAATTTTAATTTTAACTCACCCTTCAAAAGACAGAGGTAATCAGGATGGATCAAAAAACAGGACTATTTTATCTCTGGCTTCAGAAAACCCACTTCACCAATAAAGGTACATACCTCCTCAGGGTGAAATATTGGAAAGTGATATTCCAAGCAGTTGGAAATAAAAATCAAGCATGTGTCACTATATTGATAGCTGATACAATAGACATCAAAACAAAAGAAATTAAAAAGAACAAAGAAAGCCACTTCTTACTCATCAAGGGTATTATCCAACATGAGCACATCACAATCATAAATATATAGGTGACAAACACAGGAGCACCACAGTTCACAAATCACTTGACAATAAAATAGAAATAAATAACAACACCATCATAGTTGGAGACTTCAATACTCCACTATCATTAATAACAGATCATCCAAGTAGAAAATCAACAGGGAAATAAAAGAGCTCAACAACATCATAGATTAACTAGACATAACAGTTATGTATAGAACTTCCCACCCCAACTCTACAGAATACACATTCCTCTCAGCAGCCCATGGAACCTTCTCCAAAATTGACCATATATTAGGCCATAAACCATGCCTTCATAAAGTCAGGAAAATTGAAGTAACTTCCTGCATCATGTCACATCACAATGGTTTAAAGCTAGAAATTAACAATAAGAGACACATCAAGAATGCCACAAGCTCCTGGAGACTAAACAACATGGGTTTAAACAATGAGTATGTCATGGAATAAATCAAAAAAGAAATTGTAAGATTCCTACAATGGAAGAATAATGTAAACACAACCTACCAAAACTTA
This sequence comes from Jaculus jaculus, assembly GCF_020740685.1. Taxonomy (NCBI): domain Eukaryota; kingdom Metazoa; phylum Chordata; class Mammalia; order Rodentia; family Dipodidae; genus Jaculus; species Jaculus jaculus. Next base: position 112,817,077 of record NC_059104.1, read on the forward strand.
TGGGACTCAATGGAGGCAGTTATAAGTGAAAATGCATAGCCCTAAATGCCTTCATTTAATTCATTGAGAGATCACAAATCAATAAAACGACTGACCACCTAAAGGTGCTGGAAGATCAAGAAGAATCCAACGCAAGGAGCTCCAGATGGAAGGAAATAAACCAATATTAGTGGAGAAATTAATGAATTGGAAACTATGAAAACAATTTAAAAATAGATGAAATGAAGAGTTGGTTCTTTGAAAAGATAAACAAGATTGACAAACCATGGTCAAGCTGATCAAGCAAAAATTTAAAAAAAAACATTAAAAAGGAGAGAAATCAGAAATGAGAAAGGAAAGATCACTACAAACATAAATGAAATCGAAAGAATCATCAGGGCATACTTCCAAAACCTCTATTCCACAAAATTAAATAATCTGGAAGAAATGGGCAAATTCCTAGACACATACCACCTACCAGAACTAAACTCAGTGAATATCAATCTCCTAAACAAACCTATCACATCCATGGAGATTGAAAAGTTAATGAAAAACCTCCCCCAAAAGAAAAGTCCAGGACCAGATGGCGTCTCAGCTGAATTCTATCAAACCTTCATAGAAGAACTGAAACCATTTTTCTTTTCAAACTATTCTGCATAATCAAAGACCAGACAATCCTCCAAAGTCCTTTTATAAAGTTAGCATCATGCTCATACCACATACAGACAGAGGTGCAACAAGGAAAGAAAATTATAGTCCTATATCCCTAATGAACTGAGAGTCAAAGATCCTGAACAAAATCCTTGCAAACTGAATTAAACAACACATTATCCACCTTGATCAAGGAGGCTTTCATCTCAGGGATGCAGGGATGGTTTAACATATGAAAATTGGTTAAAGTAATACACCACATAAATAAACTGAATCATAAGAACCACATGATGATTTTAATTGATGAAGAGAATGCCTTTGACAAAATAAAACACAACTTCATGAACTAAACACTGGACAGAATAGGAATGGAGAGTTTATATTTCAATACAATAAAGGCTATATAAAAAGCTCCTAAATCCCCAATGATACTTAATGGGGAAAATCTCAAGAAGTTCTGAGTTAAACTGGCAGTGTAGGTACCACACCAAAGCAGCCTAAGGGGAAAAAAGCCAAAAGCCAAAAGCCAAAAGCCAAAAGCCAAAAAAAAAAAAAAAAAAAACACACTTTTACTAAAAAGTCAGGTGTATAGCAAATTGAAACAGCAATGGAGAAGTAGGAGAGATCCAGAGCATCCAGAGCCCACACAGGCCGGCAGGATCAGCTCCATGTCTGCACACCATGGCAGTGCATGTGAGCCAGCCGCCAGGCACAGCTTGAGCTGCAGGAAAAGCCAGGTGAGGGAGCTCTCCACACACTCAAGAAATGTGAAGGGAGAACAGCAGGGAACAATGGAGGAGCAGATCACAAGGTAGAAGAACATGAGCAACAGCGAGAGAACTACAGCAGCATTGACAGCCTCCCCTCCCATACCACCAGAGCCCTGCTCCAGTGAGAGCATCAGTCCAGGAACCCTGACATGCCTACTTGATTGGACAGCAGGACCCAAGCAGGAGTAGAGGTAACTGGGATTACACCAGTGATGGGTCTCACCTGGTCACATGCTGACTTGGAACCCTCAACAGATCAGAAATCTTAACCTCCTTGTTGTCAGGATTAAGGGAGTGGGTGAGGCACCACATAGCATAAGGGACAGACAGAGGATCTGGTGGTCATAATACCTACTCTTGGATTAATACTTTGCACTGTTTTTCATTGAAAGTGTACATTGTTTAGTTAAATTTTAGAATCTATTTGTATTTGGTTCCACTCAGTCTACTTGAATACCCTCATAGTAGGCAAACCCAACACCTAGGGTCACTTTTGTAGATACACTGAGAGTCTTGAGAGCCACACATAGCACCTTAAGCTCCTACCCTGAAGTTATATACCATCAGAAAAATTGATACATCTAATAATACCCAGCTAACTAGAAAATCCAATCATTAAATAATACAGAATGCAAAAATATATACATTATAACACAAGGAACAAAAATAATCAAGACAATATAAGTCCACCAAAAAGTATTAGTGCATCCGAAATGACCTACAGTGAGAACAAGTTAGAGGAAATGCCTGAGAAATATTTCAAAAGAATGATTATAAATATGTTCAAAGAAGTCAAAGAAGAAATCAAAGGAATGAAAGAGGAAATAAAAAGAATCAAAGAAAACACAGGAAACCAATTTAATGAAATAAAGAGGTCAATACTAGACATAAATAAGGAAAAAGAAATAATAAAGAAAAACAAGTCAGAATTACCAGCAATGAAGAACAGAGTTAATGAAATAAAAAAAAAACTCTGTAGAAAATCTCACCAGTAGAATGGATGAAGGAGAGGACAAAATATTTAAGCTAGATGACCAGGTGGCAGATCTAATACAGTCCAACAAAGAGAAAGACAAACTAATAGAAATGTATGAGTGGGGATTTCAATATATTTGGGACACTATGAAAAGATCAAACATAAGAATTCAGGGCATAATTGAAGGAGAAGAATTTCATTCCAAAGACAGTGGGAATCTTCAACAAAATTATAGAAGAAAACTCCCCCCATATTGGGAAAGAGGTGCCAATGCAGATACAGGAATCCTTTAGAACTCCAGCCAGACAAAACCTGGAAGGAACCTCTCCTCGTTGTATTATAACCAAACTACCAAACACACAATCCAAAGAAAAATATATTGAAAGCAGTTAGAGAGAAAATCAAGTTACCTACAAAGGCAAGACCATCAGGATTACAGCAGATTACTTAACACAAACTTTAAAAGCCAGAAGGGAGTGGAGTGATGTATTCCAATTCCTGAAAGATAACAACTGTCAACCAAGGTTACTTTATCCTGCAAAGCTATCCATTCAATTAGACAGAGCAATAAGGACATTCCATGACAAAAGCAAGCTGAAGGAGTATTTGAAGACAAAACCACCTCTACAAAAAAATAATTGAAAGAATCCTCCATGGTGAAGAAAAAGAAAAGCACACATATAAGGAACCAGGAGAAAACAAACAATACTCAAATACTAGTTAACACAAGAAAGCAAAGGTTAAACCAGAAGAACTACAAAAAAGGGCAAAAATTAATACACAACTTTCAATAGTGTCTCTTAATATCAACAGCCTCAATTCCCCAACCAAATGGCATAGATTTACAGTCTGGGTTCAAAAGCAGGATCCTTCAATTTGTTGCCTCTAAGAAACCCACCTTCCTACAACGGATGGACACTATCTTAGGCTGAAAGGTTGGAAAATGGTGTTTCAAGGAAATTGACCTAGACAATAAGCAGGAGTTGCTATTCTAATATCTGACAAGGTAGACTTCAGTCCAACATTATTTAAGAAACATAAGAAAGGCCACATTATATTGAGTAAAGGCACCCTCCAACAGGAGAACATTACAATCCTAAGCATATGTGCACCTAACATGGGGGCCCCCAAATGCACCAAACAAACACTATTAGAACTAAGGTCACATATAACAACAAACACACTGAAACCAGCATCACCCTGATACCAAAACCAGGCAAAGATAGGACAAAAAAAAAAAAAAAAAAAGAAAGAAAGAAAGAAAGAAAGAAAAGAAAAAAAAAAAAAAAAGAAAATTACAGACCAATCTCTCTCGTGAACATAGATGTAAAAGTTCTCAAAAAATATTGGCAAACAGAATACAAGACTATATCAGAAAGATCATTCACCCTGACCAAGTAGGCTTTATCCCAGAGATGCAGGGCTGGTTCAACATACACAAATAGATAAATGTAATACATTACATAAATGGACTGAAGGACAAAAATCACATGATCAACTCATTAGATGCAGAGAAAGAATTTGGCAAAATCCAACATCCCTTCATGATAAAAGTCCTACAGAGACTGGGAATAGAAGGAACATATCTAGATATAATAAAAGCTATTTATGACAAGCCTATAGCCAACATATTACTTGATGGGGAGGCACTGGAAGCATTTCCACTAAATTCAGAAACAAGACAAGGGTGTCCACTGTCCCCACTTTTATTTAATATAGTACTGGAAGTATTAGCCATAGCAATAAGGAAAGAGACACACATAAAACAGACACAAATTGGAAAGGAAGAAATCAAGTTATCATTATTTACAGGTGACATGATTATATATATAAAAGGCCTTAAAGACTCTACAAGGAAACTGTTAGAACTGAAAAACACCTACAGCCATGTAGCAGGATACAAAATAAATACAGAGAAATCAGTAGCATTCCTATATGCTAACAACAAACACACAGAGGACAAAATCAGAAAATCACTCCCATTCACAAGTGCTTCAAAGAAAATAAAGTACCTTGGAATAAACCTAACTAAGGAAGTAAAGTATCTCTACAATGAAAACTATAAAATACTCAAGCAAGAAATTGCAGAAGACACTAGAAAATGGAAAAAAAAACATCCCATGTTCCTGGATTGGAAGAATCAATATTGTGAAATGGCAACCTTACCAAAAACAATTTACACATTTAATGCAATCCCCATCAAAATTATAATGGCATTCTTCATGGAAACAGAAAAAAAAATCCAAAAATTCATTTGTAATCACAAATAACCTAGAATATATAAAATAATGCTGAGCAACAAAAATAAGGTTGGTGGTATCACCATACCTGATTTTAACCTATACTACTGAGCCATAGTAACAAAACAGCATGGTACTGGCACAAAAGCAGACATGTAGATCAATGGAACAGAACAGAAGACCCAGATATAAGTTTAGGTAGCTAGAGCCACCTGGTATTCAATAAAAATGCCCAAAATACTCATTGGAGAAAAGACAGCCTCTTCAGCAAATGGTGCTGGGTAAACTGGATATGTATCTGTAGAAGGATGAAAAAAGACTCTTCTCTCTCTCCATGCACAAGAATCAAGTCCAAAGGGACTAAAGACCTTAACATCAGACCTGAAACACTGAAATTGATAGAGGAAAAGGTAAGGGAAACCCTTCAACATATTGGTCTTGGCAAAGACTTTCTGAATATAATCCCAATTGCTCAGGCAATAAAACCACAGATTAACCACTGGGACCTCATGAAATTACAAAGATTTTGTACTACAAAAGACACAGAAAAAAGCAAAGAGGGAACCTACATGTTGGGAAAAACAATCTAGCCAGCTATATATCTTATAGAGGATTAACATATAGTATATACAAAGAATTCACAAAGTTAAATAAGAAGAAATCAAACAAGCCAATTAAAAACTGGGCTATGGAGCTAAATAGAGAGTTCTCAAAAGAAGAAATAGGGATGGCATATAAGTATCTAAAAAAATGTTCTACATCCCTAGTCATCAGGGAAAGTAGATTAAAACTACATTGAGATTCCATCTCACTCCTGTAAAATTGGCTACCATCATGGAAACAAATAATCATAAATGCTGGTGGGGGTGTGGAAGAAAAGGAATCCTTCTACAATGCTGGTGGGAATGCAATCTGGTCCAGCCATTGTGGAAATCAGTGTAGATGTTACTAAGACAGTTAAAAATTGATCTACCATATGACCCAGCTATTGCACTACTAGTCATATATCCTGAGGACTCATCCCATTTCCTTAGAAGTATGTGCTCAACCATGTTTATTGCCATTCAATTCATGATAGCTAGGAAATGGAACCAGCCTAGATGTCCCTCAACTGATGAGTGGATAATGAAGATGTGGCACATTTACACAATGAAGTTCTACTCCACAGTAAAGAAAAATGAAGTTATGAAATTATAGAAAAATGGATGGATCTGGAAAGCATTATACTAAGTGAGGTAACCCAGGCCCAGAAAGCCAAGTGCCACATGTTCTTTCTCATATGTGGATCCTAGCTACAGATGATTGGGCTTCTGTGTGAGAAGGAAAAAACTCAGTAGCAGAGACCAGTAAGTTAAAAAGGAGTTATAAAGGGAAGGGTGGAGGGTACCTAATAGGTTGGTATGGTATGTATGTAAGTAGATGAATAGATTAACGGGGTTAAAAAGGCCCAAAGTGAGGTCATTGGAGGAAGTTGAGTAAAGGAAAGGTGGAGGGAGGGATAATCAAAATCTAAGAGGATACAAATAAATCATATGGAATCCTCCAGTTTTGAACAATGGAACACTCAGGAGCCATAGATCATTGGTAAAAAAAAATTCAGTCCCAGGGATGGGATACCTCCAGTGAGTTGTTGGCCAGGGAGTTCCCTGATGCTCCCAAAACATTTTAGGCCATTGCTGAGGCCCTTGGTTTCCTACCAGGAATAGATAGTAAGACACTATTGCTGAAGACTTCATATACTTAGGCTTCAAGGTCCCTGAGAAATCCTGCTGGAAATGAGCTGATAAACTCCTCCATGTAGACCAGCTGACAAAAAGCTGGAAGAAGCTATTCTATATGTAGTTCAATAGGAGAAAGGGATACCACCAGTGAAGATACTCAACAGTGGACACTAAGCCTTAATATTGGCCAGCCAGGCCAAATGAGCCAATGGGTACAATAGTGGCATGTCTGCCATGGTGGAAACCAACTGCCCTCCAATTGGACTGGAGGACCCCTCCAGGGGAGGGACTACATCCTTCATACTGAAAACTTAAAACAGGGGTAGTCATGAGCCCTAGGGGTGTAATGTCTGCTGATGTCTGGATGAATGTATATCCTATGCTTATCAAACTGACCAGTAAGCACTTCTCTTAATATTTATACCCTTATATTAATGCTACTCTCACTTTGTGTAGAGAATCTTCTCTTTTCTGATGGGAGTGACCTTGGCATGACTCAGAATGTATCATAGTCCTGGAACGAAGTGACTGGAGTACTGAGTAACATCTCGATCATACCTTCTAAGGCTCAGGGTCTAATGTGGAAGAGGTGGTGGAAAGAATGTAAGAGCAAAAGGAAGGGTAGGACTCCTTACAATGTGCTCCTTCAGACATAAAATGGCCTGTATATCCATGACCTCATAGTGCCTGACACTACCTACACAAGACCATCATAAGAGGAGGTAAAGATCATGACATCAAAAGTAAAAGAGAGACTTATTGAGATTGGGAGGGGATATGATGGAGAATGGAATTCCAAAGAGGAAAGTGGGGGGAGGGAGAGTATTACCATGGGATATTTTTATAATCATGGAAAATGTTAATAAAAATTGAGAGAAACAAGAAGTTCCCACTGAGAATAGGAACAAGAAAGGAGTTCTCACTTTTACCACTGCTCTTCAGCACAGTACTAGAAGTACTAGTGCAAGTAATGATACAGGAGAAATAAATAAAAGGGATTCAAATTGGAAAGGAAGAAGTCAAGTTAGCATTATTTGCAGATGACATGACATGATCCTATATTTAAGTGACCTAAAAGTCTCTGCACCACCTTGGCCAGCATCCATCCTAGAACTTCTAATGGTGATAAATTCCTTCAGTAAAGTGGTAGGATACAAAATTAATGCAGAAAATTTAGTAGCTCTATATGCAAAGGACAAATATACAGAGAAATCAATCATTGAGGCTGTCCCATATTCATTATTAAAATAAATAAATAAATACATAAATAAGTAAATTCCTCGGAATAACACTAACAAAATATGAAAGAGAACTATATAATGAAAACATAAAAATACTCAAAAAGAAATAGAGGAGGACTTGAAAAGATGGAAAGACCTCCCATGATCCTGGATAGGTAGAATTAATATTGTGAAATTGGCAGTTCTACCAATAGCAATATACAGATTTAATGCAATACCAATAAGAACACCAGCATCATTCTTCACAGAGATTTAAAAAAAAATGATCTTAGAATTAATAAGGAATGGCAGAAAGCCTCAGATATCCAAAAATCATCCTGAGGAAAAGAAACACCCATGGTGCTTTCACCATACCTGATATAAAACCACATTACAAAGCCATGATGACAAAAACAGCATGGTACTGGAATAAAAACAGAAATATATAGACCATTGGAGCATAATTAAAGACCCAGATCTTAGGGCAAGCAACTATAGCTGCTTGATCTTTGACAAAACTGCCAATCATGCAGACTGTAGAAAAGACATCTTCAACAAATGGTGTTGGACAAATTGGGTGACCATATGTAGAAAAATGAAATTAGACCCACTCATTTCACCATACACAAAAGTTAATTCCAAATGGAATAAAGACTTCAATATAAGACCTGTAACTCTTCAACTTCTGGAAGAAAACATAGGAGGCACTCTCCACAATATAGGGCTGGGAAAAAACTTCCTGAACAAAACCCCAGTAGCCAAGGAAATTAAACAAGCACTCAACCAATGGGGATCTCATGAAGCTAAAAACTTTTGCACAAACAAACATGCCATAAGCATAGACAAAAGATTACCCACTGAATGGGAGAAAATCTTTGCCAGATATACCACTGACAGAAGCCTAATGTCTGGAGTCTACAAAGAACTCTAAAAAACTAAATAACAAAAAAAAATCACACAACCCATTTCAAAAGTGGGGCAGAGAACTAAGTAGGTAGTTCTCAGAGGAAGAATTACAAATGGCTAACACACACTTAAGAAAATGTTCAAGATCCCTAACCATTACAGAAATGCAAATTAAAACAACTATGAGATTCCACCTTACCCCAATAAGGATAGCAAACATTAAAAAAGCAAATGAGGGCTGGAGAGATGGCTTAGCGGTTAACCGCTTGCCTGTGAAGCCTAAGGACCCCGGTTCAAGGCTCGGTTCCCCAGGTCCCACCTTTGCCAGTTGCACAAGGGGGTGCACGCGTCTGGAGTTCGTTTGCAGTGGCTGGAAGCCCTGGCACGCTCATTCTATCTCTCTCCCTTTATCTGTCTTTCTCCCTGTGTCTGTTGCTCTCAAATAAATAAATAAAAAATGAACAAAAAAAAAATTTAAAAAAATCAAATGAAAGCAAATGTTTCCAAGGATGTAGAGAATTTGGAACACTAATTCCCTGTTGGTTAGAATGTAAGCTGGTACAACAACTGTGGAAATGAATCTGGAGATTCCTGAAAATGATCAATATAGAGTAATATACCTGAATCAAAGGGACCAGGGAGAAAGTGATGAAACCTAACTTCAATTTACTCCAGTTTCTCTTTCTTCTCTTTTTTTTTCTTTTCTTTTTTTCTTTTTTCTTGGTGCTGGCCTATAATTCTCTGTATCAGGATGTGGTCTACAACCACAATGAGCTGTTGATCAAAGAGGCCTAGTAGATCTCCCAAACCAAACAAAATAAACTACTGTCAGAGCACTTAATTACCCAACAGAGGTTAAAAGTAAGAATCTACTGCTAAAGACACCAAACACTGTTAGCACAGACCATGGAGAGACCTAATTGGAATCTGGAGGGCAGCTAGTTCCCAGACAATTAGCCCATCTAGTGCCGGAAGGTACTACATGAGCTACTGAAGGAAATTGGCCAATATCTGTCCAAGGAACTCAAAGTCTAAGCAAGTCAAAAGCAAACAACTTGACATGACACATATAGTGCAATAGTGGCACACATCCATGGTGGGTAACCAACTGCTCTTGGCTTGGCTCCCAGTAACCTTAGACTATAAGAGTATCGAAACCCTTTCAATTCTCTCTAAATTAATAATGGTTATCCCATTTAACTAGCACAGACCTCACTCTCTACTGGAGAGTCTGCTTCTCTTTCTCAGATGAGAACATGACCTTAGCAGAAAAATGACCAAGCCATCTCCACTCTAGCCCCAGATGAAACCACAAAGGAAGTGGGAGCAAGAGTGCTGCTTTCTTAGTTAAGCTGATGTCCACACAAAGGTGATGGAAAAAGATACTGAAGACACTCAGCACCTACTAAAGCAGAGATCCAGATGCTCCTAAGAGCCCATCACTAAAGCAGACATAAAATGTTCCCAGAAAGGCCCAGGAAATTTTGTGCAAAAGGAGGAGAAAAAATTGTTAGAGCCCCAGATGGGACATTTTTCACAGAGAATTTTCCTCTCCCCCCACCATAATGCATGGCCCATAATCTCGATGGGGTTGACCTGCATCCCCAAAGAGGAATGCCTCTTCAGGAAAAGGGGCAGGGAGGAGGGAAATGATGGTACCTACATGCGATGTTTACATACAAAATATGTCTACATATAATAATAAAAATTAATTAATTAATTTTAAAAAAGAAAAAAAAAATAAAGACAACCAGGTATCATAGACAACATTTGGAAAGAACATAATGCCACAGACACTGTTGCCAGTGGGATAAGATTTAGTCTACTTAAATGTTTTTTCTGCATAAAATCTACAGGCCAGAGGAACATGCTTAACTCCAGCATGGATATGTCATCTCCCAAATCCAGACACTGTGGGACACTACACAGATCAAGCATTACATAAGTGAAAAACAGAAACTAGATGAAATTGACACATTGTATTGAAATTATTAAATGTAAACAATAGGACTGGATGACTTCTGGCCAAGATGGCGACTGCCAAGCTGCCCTGCAAATCCCAGGGAAGAAAAGGCAAGAAATTAAAGGTTTTCTGGGTCTTCTTGTCAGTGGGGGGCTCAGAAGGGGAGAAATCATGGAATCATGGATCCCCTTGTGAGCAGGTAGACCACCATTTCACCAAATAGCTGTTGCACCCTCCCACTCTCCGTGCCTTGTCCTGTGCCCTGTCAGTGTCCTGTGCCCGGTACCATGGCGCCCCACCACATTCCTTCCCATCCTACGCCCCGTTGCCCTCCTGTGCAAGGTCCTGCACCCTGTCCCACACTCTGCTGCTGTCCCAGCATGGTCCTGCACCCCTTCCCGCACCCCCAGTTCCTTGCACCACTGTTGTGCCCTGTCTTGCACCCGCTGCCACTCCCCACTGCTGCGCCCAGCTGCAGGCCACCACCACTGTGGAAGCTTAAACTACTCTGCACATTTGCCCACATTTCTGGTCCTGCCACTGCACATTAGGTGAGTCCATTCCCACAGCAACTGCCACACAAACCCAGACTGTGTACCTGGCTTGCGCCAGTTCAGGTGACTTCCTGGCCAGCCCTCAGTATCCTGAGATGGGGGAGCACAGACTGTTTCTGGGTCCCAGTGTTCCCAACCAGAGTTTGGGCTGCTTCAGGCCTTGGTACCTCAATCCCCCTCCAAGCTCAAACCTCCAGGCAGCTTTGGAGTATTAACACTTGAGAATTCAGGAAACTTTGGTGCCCCTGTCAGGCAATAGATAGGCAGCTCTGGCAAGCGGGAGCCAAAGCCCAGGCTGCTTGGCAACTACCCCAGGCTGCCTCTGATTCCCATTGCACTAGAGCACATGCTGATCCACTCACCTATATGCCCATACACTGTCATGGGCAGACTATAGCGCAAAAGAAATAACATGAAAAATCAAATGCAAGAAAATCCAGTTAGATTACCTAGTCCTAAAATGAATAATATATCTAACCAAAACACAGAAGAACCATCAGGGTCAGAACATCAAATTGAAGCTATGAGCAATGCAACCCTGACCAACATACTGATAGAACTTGCAGGAAAGGAACAAAGGACCGATAATTGTGGGGATGCTACCATCACTAAGCTAGAAAAAAATTGATAAGACATTGGAAGGACTTCAAAGATAATTAAGGGAGTTGAGGGAGGGTGAAAAAAAAGACGACCTTAAAAATCAACTGGCCATACTAAATGAAGACATAAAGAAATGCAAGGATGAATTCCAAGAATCATCACGAAAATCAGAAAATGATATGAGAAGGGAGCTTGACAGAGCAATGGAAATGATACATAGAAAAGTAGTAGAAAATGCAGACATAATCGAACAAGTCCAAAACTCTCTACAGGCTCTCAAGAATAGAGTCAACAAAGTGGAGGATAGAAACTCTGATCTGGAAGACAAGATGGAAGAAACAGTTTGCGAGTCCAAAAACTTCAGTAAGTTCAAAAGTTCCTGCAAACAGAACATGAGGGAATTGTGGGATACACTTAAACGTCCTAATATCAGAATCATTGGAATACCAGAAGGAGAAGAATTTCAGACAAAAAGCATGGAGAACTTATTTAACAAAATAATTGAGGAAAACTTCCCCAGTCTCTTAAAAGAAAAGCCCATCAAGATATAAGAAGCCAACAGAACTCCAAACAGACTGGACCAAAGGAGAAACTCACCAGGACACATTATAATTAAGACTCTAAACATTGACACCAAAGAGAAAGTCCTAAAGGCAGCAAGGGAAAAACAACACACCACTTTCAAAGGTAACCCCATCAGAATTACATCAGACTTCTCAATGGAAACCCTGAAAGCTAGAAGGGCCTAGAGTGAAACTCTCCAAAGTCTAAGAACCTATGGATTCCAACCCAAACTACTCTACCCGGCAAAAGTATCCCTCATAATAGATGGTGAAAGAAAAACTTTCCATGACAAAACTCAGCTTAACAATTATATGAACACAAAACCAAACCTACAGAGAGTATGTCAGGAAATTCTCCACAAAGAAGAAACAAATAACCAAACTCAAATGCCTACAAGAAGCAGACCACAATAACCAAACCCAGAGTAGGCACAAAAACTTCAAAGCCCATGAAAACACCAAAACACATCTACCACCAGAGTATGGCAGGGATCAAATCAAATCTCACAGTCATTACCCTAAATATTAATGGCCTTAATTCACCCATCAAGAGAAACAAGCTAACAGGAGGGATCAAAAAATTAGATCCCTCCATCTGTTCCCTTCAAGAAGCCTAACTCACCACTAAAGACAGACACCTCCTCAGGGTAAAGGGGTGGAAGACACTATTCCAAGCAAATGGGAATACGAAACAAGCAGGTGTAGCTATATTAATATCAGATAAAATAGACTTCAAACAAAAAATAATCAAGAAAAGACAAAAAAAGGCCACTTCCTACTTATCAAAGGAATGATCCATCAAGAGGATATTACAATCATAAATCTGTATGCACCAGACACAGGGACACCACAGTTCATAAAACAAAACCTACTGGACAATAAAACAGAAATAACCACCAACACCATCATAGCTGAGGACTTCAATTCACCATTATCAGTAATAGAGAGATCATCCAACCAGAAACTCAACAGAACCATAGATCACTTAGACCTAATGGACATCTACAGAACATTCCATCCCAAATCCACAGGCTACACATTCTTCTCAGCAGCCCATGGAACATTCTCTAAAATAGACCATATACTGGGTCACAAAGACTCCCTTCACATATTTACTAAAATTGACATAATTTCCTGCATGATATCAGATCACAATGCTATATTGCTAGAAATCAACAACAAAAGACCCACCAAAAAACCCAAAGGCACCTGGAAACTGAACAGCACACTCTTAAACAATAATTGGATAGTGGATGAAATAAAAAAGGAAATTGCAACATTCCTGGAATTGAGAGACAATGAAAACACATCATACCAAAACTTATGGGTCACAATGAAGGCGGGCTTAGGGGAAAATTCATAGCACTCAATGCCTACATAAAAAAGAGAGAAAGATCCCATATCAATAACATAACCATCCACTTAAAGGCACTGGAAAAACAAGAAAATTCAACCCAAAGAGCTCCAGGAGGAAAGAAATAATTAAAATAAGAGCAGAAATTATTTAATTGGAAACAAAGGAAACAATTAAGACAATTGACATAGCAAAGAGCTGGTTCTTTGAAAAAATAAACAAGATTGACAAACCCCTGGCCAATTTGATCAAGCAAAAAAAGGAGAGGCTTCAAATTAACAAAATTCAAAACAATAAAAGGAGAGATCACAACAGGCATAAGTGAAATCGGGAGAATTATCAGGACTTATTACAAAAACCTCTACTCCACAAAACTTGATAATGTGGAGGACATGGATAAATTCCTGGATGCATACTATCTATCAAAGCTAAACTCAGAACAGATTAATCACCTCAATGAATCCATCACACTCATGGAGATTAAAAAAGTAATAAAAAACCTCCCCAAAAAGAAGAATCCAGGACCAGATGGCTTCTAAACTGAATTCTATCAAACCTTCCTGGAAGAACTCAAACCAATCTTCCTAAAACTGTGCTACACAATTGAAGAACAGGGAAAGCTACCCAACTCCTTTTATGAAACTAGTATCATCCTAATTCCAAAACCAGGCAGTGATGCCATAAGAAAAGAAAACTACCAGCCTATTTCCCTGATGAACTTATATGCAAAGATCCTGAACAAAATCCTCGCAAACCAAATGCAACAACACATAAAAAGCATCATCCGCCAGGCGTGGTGGCACATGCTTTTAATCCCATCACTCAGGAGTCAGAGGAAAGAGGATGGTTGTGAGTTTGAGGCCACCCTGAGACTCCATAGTGAATTTCAGATCAGTCTGGGCTAGAGTGAGACCCTACCTTGAAAAAGAAAAAAAAAAAAGCGTCATCCACCTGGACCAAGTGGGATTCATCCCAGGAACACAAGGGTTGTTCAACATATGTAAATCTGTCAATGTAATACACCACATAAACAAGGTTAAACATAAAAACCACATGATCATTTCAATAGATGCAGAAAAGGCCTTTGACAAGATACAACATCACTTCATGATCATAACATTGGAGAGAATTGGCATAGTTGGTACATATCTTAACATAATAAAGGCAATATAAAAAGCTCCAAATGCCCAAATAATACTTAATGGAGAGAGACTGGAGGAATTCCCATTAAGATCAGGAACAAGACAGGGCTGCCTCTCGCACCTCTGCTTTTCAATATAGTACTGGAAATCCGAGCTCAAGCAATAAGACAGGAAAAGGAAATAAAAGGGACACAATTTGGAAAGGAGGAAGTTAAGTTAGCTCTATTCACTGATGACATGATTGTATATGTAAGAAACCCGAGAGACTCCATCCCAAAGCTCCTGAAGGTGATTAACTCCTATAGCAAAGTAGCAGGATACAAAATAATGCACAAAATTCATTAGCATTTCTATATGGAAATGAAAGAGATACAGAGAAAGAAATAAGGGACATAGTCCCATTTTCAATAGCAACAACAATAAAAAAAAAAAATACCTTGGAATAACGTTAACCAAGAAAGGGAAAGATCTATATAATGAAAACATAAAAACACTCAAAAAAGAAATTGAGGAGGACTTGAGAAAATGGAAAGACTTCCCATGCTCCTGGATAGGCAGAATTAACATTGTGATGATGACAACCCTACCAAAGGCAATATATAGATTTAATGCAATTCCAATTAAAATCCCCACAGCGTTCTTCACAGACATGGAAAAAATGATCTCAAATATCATATGGAAAGGCAAAAGGCCTCGCATATCCAAACATATCCTCAGCAAAAGAAATACCACTGGTGGCATCACCATACATGATCTAAAGCTATATAACAAAGCCATAGTAATAAAAACAGCATGGTACTGGCATAAAAACAGGAGTGTAGACCAATGGAATAGACTGGAGGACCCGGACTTTGGGTCAAACAACTATAGCTACTTGATATTCGACAAAGGCCTGAACAATATAGGCTGGCAAAAAGACAGCATTTTCAACAAATGGTGCTGGACAAACTGGATAACCACATACAGGAAATTGAAACTTGATCCACACATTTCACCATGCGCTCCATTCTAATCCAAATGGATCAAAGACCTCAGTATAAGACCAGAAACTTGAATACTACTGGAAGAAAATTTAGGAAGTACTTTCCATGATATAGGAATGGAAAAAGACTTCCTGAACAAAACCCCAGTAGCTCACGATCTTAAACAGTCACCCAACCAATGGGATAATATGAAACTGAAGAGTTTCTTTACAGACAAGCATACAATATACAAAGCCAATAAATTACCCACAGAATTGGAGAAAATATTTGTGGGTTATCCAACTGATAGAGACCTAATTTCTAGAATCTACAAAGAACTCAAAAATCTAAACAGTAAGAATTCAAACACCCCACTCACAAAAATGGGTCAAAGAGATGAACAGACAGTTCACAGAGGAAGAAATACAAATGGCAAACACACACTTAAGAAAATGTTCATCATCTCTAATCATCAAAGAAATGTAAATTAAAACAACTATGAGATTCCACCTTACTCCAATAAGAATAGCAAACATCAAAACATCAAACGAAAATAAATGCTGGCAAGGATGTGGAGAAGCAGGAACACTCATCCCCTGTTGGTGGGAATGTAGGATCGTACAACCACTTTGGAAAGCAATATGGAGACTCCTGAAAAAGCTATAGAGATACCAACAGACCCAGTTATTCCCTTACTGGGCATCTACCCTAAAACCTTCAAACCACAGTCCAGAGAGATTTGCTCAACCATGTTTGTAGTGGCTCAATTCGTAATAGCTAAGAGCTGGAATCAACCCAGATGTCCATCACTAGATGAATGGATAACTAAGATGTGGTATATCTACACAATGGAATTCTATACAGCAGTAAGAAAAAATGACACAAAGAAATTTGAGGAAAAAATGCTTGAACCTAGAACAGATCATTCTCAGTGAACTTACCCAATCACAGAAAAAAAAAAAAAAATCACCACATAGTCTCACTTATCTGCAGCACCTAACCTGAATCTACCCAAGATACCTTACACACCCAGCAAGAATTTCATGGACTAGACACTAGGAGGGATGGGTATGGAGGGGAGGGCATCAAAGGGGTGGGAAACACTAATATAGACCCAAATGACAAGGGTACCATAAAATTCTACTTCCTAAAAGGCAGACCAAATGGCTGAACCTTTACCAGGCCCTTACAGGAAACACCTGAACCACAAGCCACTGGAGAGGGTAGGATCAAGTCTAACCTAAATCCTCTATATATTCCCTTCCTCCCTCTCCCTCCCCACTTTCTCTCTCCTCTCTAACTCCTAATATTAGTTACATTTTTCCTCATTTTCTTAGGTGACACTGACCTGTAACCTCCAGAACCAGCATGGGGCTATCACCCACAATGAGCTTTTGATCAGAGAAACCTACAAGGTTTTCTAAAGAATGACAGATTTCTGTCAGAGTACTTGATGACCCACCAAAGGTTAGTGGTAAGACCCTATTGCTGAAGACACCATATGCAGCTGACACGTAAAATGGAACGGCATGGCTGGAAGCCAGGAGAGAGTCAGTTCCCAGACAGTCAGCATGTCTAGTGCCAGGAGGTACTACATGGGTGACTTGGGGAAACGACCAATATCTGTCCAAGCAACTCATGGTCCAACCTACGTAGCAGCAAATAACATTGATGCCCACACAAGTGCAATAGTGGCACACAGCCATGGTGGGGAACCAACTGCTCTTGATTGGGCTAACTGATCCCCTCAGTGGTACAAGACCAATAGCTGGAACTGGGAGACAAGTCGGAACCATATCCAAACATAAGCCTCCTCTCCAATATCAAGTTACCATCAATCATGGGGCACAAGAAGACCTACATGTATTAAACTCTCTAAAAAACAAGTAAGGGTTATCTCATTTGACCTGTTGCTAACTTACTCTTTGTTGGAGAATCTGCTTCTCTTTTTCAGATAGATGCAGATCCTAAGGAGAGAGCCACCCCATCATACCTCAAAAGGGCCCTGGCTGAAACTAAGAAAAATGGGTGAAACAAACAAGGGTGCTGTTTTCCTGATGAACCGGATACCAGCACAAGGGGGAAGGAGACCAACACAGAGAAAAATCAATGCCTACCAAATCAGAGAGCCAGAGCCCCAGAGGCCCCCAACATATCATCACTGAAGCAGATCAAAAATGAACCCAACATGGCTCAGGAAATTTTGCAGAAGTGGAGATGGAAAGAATGTCACAGCCATATGTTAGGTCATGATATACAGAGACATTTATCATACCAATTACTCTGGGCTAAGCCAAAATGCACGACTCATATACCTCAACAAGGAGCGGCCAATGGGGAGGGGGTAGGTCATGGATGAGCATAATATTGGTACCAAACTGCCTGTACTTGCAGAATAGAAAACCAATAAAAAAAATTTTTTTCAAAAAACAATAGAGCTGGAGAGATGGCTTATGGTTAAGACACTTGCCTATGAAGCCTAAGGAACCAGGTTTGATTCTCCATATCCCATATAAACCAGATGCACATGCTGTTGCATGCATATGGAGTTCATTTTCAGTGGCTAGAGGCCATTGCATGCCTATTCTCACTCTCTCTCTCTGCTCTTCTTTCTGTTTCTAATAAACAAATAAAAATAAAATAGAAAAAATATAAAAATGTAAATATATGGCTGGAGAGATGGCTTAGCAGTTAAGGTGCTTGCCTGTGAAGCCTAAGAACTAATGTCTGAATCTTCAGGTTCTGCATAGCCAGACACACAGTGATGCAAGTTCACAATGTTGCATATGCACACAAGGGTATGCACGTGTCTTGAGTTTATTTGCTGAAGGCCCTGGCACACGTATTCTCTCCTTCTCTCTCTCTCTCTCTCTCTCTCTCTCTCTCTCTCTCTCTCTCTCTCTCTGTCTCTCTCTCAGAATAAAGAACAAAATAATTTAAAGATTAAAATATGATGGCTAGGATTTCTTGTATGAGTAAAATGCATATACAAATTCACACACACACTTACACATAAATATTGCTATGAAGGGACTTTGACTCTGAGTGGAAAGGATAAGGTGAAAACCAGGATCAGTCATGAGATAGAAGATGTAGAGTTGCTTATAAGGTTCTATGTTTCATTTATTGGCTTCAAATATACTTGATTTATGTAGTTTTCTACATCTGTGGATTATTTTATAGTAAACGACTTTTGTAGAAAAGCCAACCTCTCAAAGTGTATATAACTTCTCTTCCAAATAATCTGGAAAAAAAATTGAAGAAATGTGATATTTTTGCTAGCAGTCAGGTGTGGGCACATGCCTTGAATCTCAAAACTCAGGAGGCAGAGGAAGGAGGATGGCCCAGAGGTCATGGCCAGCTGGAGACTACTTAGTGACTTGTAGGTCAGTCTGGGCTAGAGCAAGACTCTACGTTGAAAAATGAAAAAAAAAAAATAAAAAAAAGCAAATGAAAAATAATGACTAATATTTCACATAATTGTATATTTATAACATAAAATACAATAACTAGATTCAGTTATTCATTCTACCACCAAACTGTTGTGACTTTAGGCAAGGCATGTGTGCCTCGGAGTCTTTGCTCCCTAATCTTTCAAACAAAGTCACCAACGTCCTTTCCAGTTTTTGCATTGCACATGGGCCAGGTTTCTGTAATCCACTTATAGCAATGGTCTTCAACTCAGAGGTATAGGTTCCTTATGAAATAAACTTTTTGCTAACAACTTTCATACATGTACATAATATATTTTGATCATAATCCAATTTATTTACCTTCTTTTGTCCGCCTTTCCCATCCGTTTCACTGAACTTCTTCTTTTGTTCAACCAGTCTATCTTCTATTTTGAAGTAATTTTCTCCCCTCCATTAACCATTCAAAATGTAATTAGACACCCAGCTTCACAAGAGATCAGAAGAAATAAAGGACAGGAAGGCTTACCCAGGACCAGTAACATTCAGAACAAAGAACATGGTTCTGATTAGTAATGCTTTCATTTGATTCTGTGTTACATAAAAGATACAATAATTAAATTAAACTTTTAAATTGAAGCTTGTAAAATGCAAAGCAATTAACTAAAGTGTAAAAAAGTTCACTAAGTATTTTTTTATATAGCACTGGCTATCTTATATTCTTTTTTAAATTTTATTTATTTATTATTTATTTGAGAGCAACAGAGAAATAGGCAGAGAGAGAGAGAGAAAAAGAGAGAGAATGGGTGCACCAGGATCTCCAGCCACTGCAAAAGAACTCCAGACGCGTGCGCCCCCTTGTGCATCTAGCTAACATGGGTCCTAGGGAATCGAGCCTCAAACCAGGTTTCTTAGGCAAGCGCTTAACCACTAAGCCATCTCTCAAGCCTAAGTTATGGTTTTTACAAAGAAATTCATGGGCTGGAGGGATGCCTTAGCCCTTAAGGCTTTTGCCTGTGAAGACTAAGGATCCAGGTTTGATTCCCCAGGACCTACATAAGCCAGATACTTAAGGTAGCACATGCAACTGGAGTTCCTTTGCAGTGGCTAGGGTCCCTGGAGTACTCATTCTCTCTCTCTTTCTCTCTATCATACACACACACACACACACACACACACACACACACACACACAAATAAATAAAATAAAAGAATACCAGAAGTCTTAAAAAAAAAAATTCACATACTGTTAACCATAAACTAATTATTTTCTGAACTATTTGCACTTTTGAAGCAACTTTTTATGGAGGTGATCATACTACCTTGTGAACAGTGTCTAAAACTAGCTTTATGAAATGACTATCTTCCCAAGACCACAGGAATCTGCATAATGTATACACACTGACAACATCTACAAAGTCCCCACTATAAGCATATTCTTTTCAGACAGGTTGAAAGTAGCCTGCCAAATAGACTGGGACTAAATGGTGGCCATGCTGAGATCTAAAGGTAGCACTTCTCTCTCCATGATGATTTATTCAGTAATTGAGTAGAATAAGAATGAATGCAAGATTCCCCTTCCATTTCCCCTTTACTCTCTCCATTCTCACAAAAAAAAAAAAAAAAAGTCCTGATGCCAGGAAATTATGAAACCTGAAGCCTAAAAGTGTGTTCCTAGGATTGAGGGAGGCAGGGGAAAGTGTAGCCATAATACAAGTCCCAGAATAGTTGAGTCACTGTGAGAACATCAGAAAGGACAAGCCTCTGGGCCTGAGGTTTTTGGAAGGTCAGGCTGAGCCTAACTAGATTCCCTGGTCAACAACTGTGACCTTCATGAGAGGTCATGTCCATCCAAATGACGGAAGTGAGGAAATATGGTGAGCAGCAAAGAGAAAGCTGCTTTAGGAAAACTTATTCAATCTCACAAATTCCCTAGTGGCCTCATTCTACAAAGCTGTATGAAACAATTTGTGAAATCCTGAGACCTCCCAAAATAGACTTTTATAATATTTTGGAGACAATCATATTTAGTAAACATTTTTCCTCCAAATTTCTATTCATTTTATCCTGCTATGGTCCCTGTTCTTGGAAACAGTTAATTCACTCTTCCCTTGTAGCTTTTACTTGTTAGTAGGCTGCCAGCACTTGGTTATTGCTTATTCATGCTGTGTTTACTTAGCTCTGCCTCTTCTAAGTCACACACATTATTGCCCTAATCAGGACCCTTGTGCTTCCATGAATCACCTTCCTACCAATGTCACCACTGGTAGTAAAGTGCCAGCAATCTGGGATAATTATTGTTTTGCATATATATTATTACTTTGCATTTATATAACCTCCTTCTTCATATGACATTTCATTCACATCAAGTAGTTTCTGTAGATTCTGTTAAACATATTAAAGAAATCAGGGCATTATATAAAGAAATTCAAGAAGGGATTCTGTGGATTCTTTTCCTGATCTGGCCAGTTTGATTTTGGGGAAAAAGAAACAGTATTAGTAAGAAAATTTATCAACTCATGAAAAAATAAACATCTTACTCTCTGCATTAGTAGCTGGGCTATATTAGCTATCAAATTCAGAATAAGACATGTAAATGATATCCTCTGAGGATAGTTATGTAAATGTGTCCACTCTGAGTATCAAAGGTCTTTCAGAGTTCTTGTAAGCATAAATGCATTATAGGATGAGGAGCAGGTGAAGAATCTGTAAGAATGGCCGGAGGAACTTCCTACAGAGCTCACAGCACCCTGACTAGGTTCCCTGCAGAAGAAGTGTTATGACTTAGCCTTCATTTAAGCTAGTTTTTAATTTCCTTTTGAAATGATTTTCCGTAGATGCATTCAGTGTGCACTTCCAAAATGCTGTCTGCCTGCATTGCTTGCTAACCATGCAAGGGATTTTCTTTCCTTCCTTGTATAATTTCCTCAGACATTGTCTTAAAGGACAGATTTTTATCTTGAAATAAAAATTATTAAAATGAGAATTTTTATTGGCTAGAGTTGCAAAGACTGCTGCTTGAGACTAAAGCATAGGGTCATGTAAATATGTATTTATCTACCTTTATAGCATTAACATCATTACATATTTACTTTGTAGCCAGCAGTAAAAAAGAATGTCTGTTAATTGCTTAATTTCTTTAGTTAGATGACCATTTTAGTCAGCTACAACAAAATAATACTCATAACATGGTAAGTCTATCTCTTGAAATTCTGGGAGGTGGGAAATCCATGTTAAAGGCATGAGCAGAGTTGGTATACAAAGTTTACCTTCTGGTTTATTCATGACCTTCTTATTTTAAATGTTGCCTCACATGGTAAGGCAAATGAGGATCTTTTGGGGGCCCCTTCCATTAGACCTCCAATCACATTTTTGAAAGCTTCACTTTAATGAGACAATCACCTTCCCAGTTTTCCGTGGAAAGGAGGAGAACAAAGCAAACAAAGAAGACCAAAAAGCCTTACCGGAAGACTACCACATTAGCATAGGAGAAAAACCTATTGTCATGGAGGACAGACAGATGGAAATCCCCCTGCTAATGCCAATTGCAATTGTCTGGGCTCACTGACACAAGTTCAGAGGCATATCAGATTGTTTAAAGGTAGCCTGAGGTCCAGTATAATACTAAAATGCGCAGTTCTGGGTGGAAGTTTAAGATGCTGACATAATCAGTCATGTGACACAAAAGACCCATCTTTAGTGTAGCAGGTGCTGTTTGAAGTACTACACAGGTAATTCCAGCTTGCTCCCACACCCTTGGAATTCTACTATCTTCTAATAGACTACCTCTGCTTCTGTTACTATCCATGTGTCTCTGTCCAATTCCTTGTCCTGCAATCTGTATTATTCTGTCTGTGAGTGCCCATAGAACTCTGATTTCTATTTGGATGGGGGAGTCTACAGTTAGGGTGACTGGACCCCTGAAGGTAAAAATCACAGGAAAGTTTAAATTACTTGCAAGAAATCAATGGTGATCTGAATTCTTGTCTCTTGGCCAGTTCCCCTAGACCTGTTTCCCCACAAACAACCAGAACCCCTCCTAGGAGGGAGGCCTTTCATAGTATTTAAACTTTGTGGTTGGTCAAACTCAGCACTGGGAACGTGGTGCCAGGGCTAACCGCTTCCTGAGACAGCCCCTACCCTTAACCAACCAGCTGTCCCTCTGGCTCACCTGACCCAGCAGACAGCCCCCCTCCACTAAAAAGGTTATAAATATCTTTGCAAGGAGAGGCTCTCTGATCACTTGGGAACATCCAGCTGTAGGTGAAGTTTTTCCTCAGCTGGGCCTGGGCTGGCTGGACTCAGCTCCAGCAGGGAGGGTCCCTAGTTCTTTCTCTCTACATGGATCCTTTATCCCCTCCAGCTCCCCACATGGCAGGAGCTCCTTCAACGTTCTTTTCTCTTTTCTTGCACACATATTTTTTCCCCAGGCCCTGGATCTCTAGCCTTCTGGGTGCCTTTCCTCAGCTCTGTACTTCCCTCAATATGTATAATAATTTAAACCTATCCTTCGCAGTCCTCTTCTTTTATTCAATTCTTTGATTTAAATTAGAAAGGAACCTAGGATTTGGGGTTCAAGGGCTTTCCTGGATCCTTAGCACCCCGTTACACATCAATATGATCCTGTTCTATTTAATTCCATGAATAATGATATCAATGCATAAACTTAATGGTAGTGGGAGCATAAGCATTTAGACCATAACAAAACATCACAAATATTGTTTAAGATTACTTCATAAACCTGTAAAGCAATTACAATTGATCATTTCAAGATTAAAATGACTATCATTATTCTGAGAAAAAATAGTTGGTTCATATACTATAACATCCTGGAGTAACAAAGACTCAAATGGTATTAGGAATTAGAATTGGAATTCACTTAGATTAATTCTGATTCTAATAAGGAGGCATAGTAATAACTTGTTACATACAGGCTGGGTTGAGATGAGGGGAACATCCCTGAACTTCTACATTCCACATGGGCATTTTATCCCCTCCTGCCTTCCACATGGCAAGAGCTCTTTGTACTTTTTTGCTCTCCTCTTTATGGTTTTTCCAGGCCCACTACATGGCCTCTCAGGACACATGGGTGTATTCATTTTCCTTCCTTTGGTTCTGTACTTCCCTCAATAAATATAATAGTTTAATAATTATTCTTTTCAGCTTGATTTTCCCAATTCTTTGGTTAAATGCAAACATGAACCCAGGGTTTAGGGTTCAAAGACATTGTTGAACACCTAACATCCTATTTCATCTCAACATTACTCACAGCTTTTATTGAAAGTTTAAGGCAGTAAAAACTATGAGGAGCCTATGCCAAACAGAAAAAAAAAATGTTTATTATTCTTAGCATAAAACAGATCACAAGTTGTTGACTCATCTTGACAATACCAGGAAATCTTTGGAGTAGCTCTTGAGTTCCTGGGGCTCTAAGTGCTCCATACTCAAGGCACATAGTTTTTCATGTCCACAGACTTAGCCTATGCTAAGACAAAGAGGCTGTGGACCAGCATGATATCCACACCATTTCAAATGGCATTTTAAATCTTAAGGAGACAGCAAAGCTGATCATAAAGGAAAGATCTGTTTTTATAGGCCTCCCAACCTACTCATGTCTATTAAGCTATCTGACAAAATGATTGAAGGAACATATTTACCCTGTGTATTTGAAGCTTAGCTTCCTGGGACTCTACTTGGCTTAGATAATAATACTTCCTTTGCCTAAGCAATGGAATTGAGTCACCTATAGGAATCTGGGACCTCTTCCTTCCCTGAGTACAAAAACACTCCCAGTAATGAAATAAGTTTCTCCTCCCCTAGCTACCAATATTTATGAGCAATTTCTTCACAATTACATGCTTCGTTACATCCAGGATTGAAGTAGCAGGGGACTATCCAGCCTGGCCTGCTTTTGAGTGTTTACACAGCAAAACAAACTGTTTTGCCAGTGAACTTTTGGGAGTATCCTATTTATGCTTATGTATTACTGGGCACACATATGAATCATATGAGATTCAAGATGGAAAGAAATATGCAGTGAGAAAAATGTTAGGTAATCCAAATCTGTCACTCAAAACAGAGGGGCACCCAAATTATGTCCTAACAATCAGCCCATCCTCCTCAAAAATTCTCTAATAAAGCCCAGGACTACTTCCTGGGCCCTTGAGTGCTTTACATCCAAGTGGCTTGCTGCTCATTTTCACAGAACATTACAAAATTTAAACTTTAATGTTTCTTTGCTATTAATAAAATTTATTTCTCTCTCTCTCTGCTGTGTGTGTGTGTGTGTATGTGTGTGTGTGTCCTTTTTTAAAATTCTTTGAGTAAGATATGAGGAACTTGGAAACACCCAGACAGAGACCTCTAGCATTCTGATGATAAAATAATGAAATAGAGGTCAAGCAAATTCAGGATAGCACATGCCTTTAGTCCCAGGACTTGAAAAGCAGAGATAGGAGGACTGCTGTTAGTTCAAGATCAGCTTGAGACTATATAGTGAAATCAGGTCAGTCTCGGCTAGAGCATGACCCTACCTTGAAAAACCAAACTAATAATAATAGTAATAATAAATAAAATAAAAGTCAGGATATTTGTCAATGTACCACTTATAGTGACTTGAACACACTCAGCAGTGCAACCAAATTCCTACTTAATGTATATTTCTGAAAAGTTCCAGTAGAGGAAAGTAATTTTAAGTTCACCCACCCAAATTTTACTATGGGCTCATTGAAAAGCTCTCATTAAATGCAATCTTGAGACAGGGAAACTTGCATATCTTTGGAACCCCTTGTTACAAAGAATTTTATAATACTGGGAGGTGAAGTCCTACTAGAAGCTTTTCACTGAAGGAAAAGTCATAAAACAGCTCAATGCAGCCAGTGTATATTAAGTGACAGGATGACAGGGTCAAAGATTAGCAAATGAGCCACTTTCAGCACCTAGCCCTAACAAAAATATGAACAGTAACAGCCTTTTATTCTCAACCATTATTTTTATATCTTCTCAAGGAAATGTGAGTGTATCAATATAAAGGGTAAAATGTCCTTCTATCATTAACTAATTGCTCTGTGTCCTTCTGAGATCTAGCTATTCAAAATCACAGCAGAAATTCTTAAATGGAAGACTTTAAATGTAGGTATTTTCACTATATATAATGAAATTGAAGGGCTGAAATTTTCACTGCATAGCTATGCATTTTAGTTCGAGTTTCATAATATAGAAAGCAGGGTTATGGTACCAATTTTTACAAGGTTAATCTGATGTAAATAATTTATTTCAGATTCATATCCCCTCTGAAATAACTTTTATCGTTGTCCTGTTGCTTTCGTTCATTTTTGTTTTGGGTTTTTTGTTTGTTTGTTTGTTTTGTTTTGAGGCAGGATCTCACCCTAGCCCAGGCTGACCTCGAATTCACTATGGAGTCTCAGGGTGGCCTTGAACTCATGGCGATCCTCCTACCTCTGCCTCCTGACTGCTGGGATTAAAGGCATGCGCCACCACGCCCGGCTGCTTTTGTTCATTTTTGGCTTTCAGTGTTTTATTCTGGCATCAATACTCTCATTAGTTAACATGCATCATGCTAGATCTAACTTCAACATTCAGGTTCCACCCTCTGTTAAAGAGTCATTTGGAATTTAATTTTGATCTTGCAGTTTTAATTTTGCTGTACCCACAGTGTCTATTACCAGGAGGGATACAAGGTCTGTATCTAATGAATTATTGAATTAATTATTAAAAGACAAGTGGAATGCCTAGTAATGGGTTGGAGCTATAACTATAAAAATAAACATGGCAACAATGGAATCTTCCATTTATAAATCATTAGAGACCTAATCTTCTATGTGAGGTAATCTCTTTCATGTCTAGTACTTTGTATAGGCTTTCTATGAACCCAGAAGTCCAGAGGAAGAAAGTGTTCTATAGGATCTCAGAACTCATTTCTTTTCTTAGGCCACATATTAAGTAAACAGAAGTCCTCAGACTTCTTATTCTAAGTGAATAGTTTTCTCTATAAAATGCTATACTTCATACCACATTACAGCCTGCAGCAATTTGCCCAGAACTGATTTAAAACAAAAACAAAAAACTTTATCACTTCTCAGTTGTGAGCATTTAATGGGTGACCTACTTGAGAATCATTGAATGTTCTGAATATTTTCTGAAGTACAAACAAAATTCACTGAGCTATGTCATGAGCCACAATTAAAATATTGAGGTACATTATTATATACTTTTGTTTAGTCATTTCTACAAAGGAGTTCTAGAATTTGTGGATACAAAGATCTGCAACTTTTCAGATTAGTAGTATCATTTTTGGTCATACCATATGACAGGCAGGCAGTATTAAATAAAACATCTGCAGAGCAGATGTCTGCCTTGAAAGATGTTGTTCTACAAAGATATGTCATAGGCAGTATACCTGCTGGAAATTCAAGTAGCTGCATGCATAAAACATAGCCATGGAAGATTCTGAAAACCTTAAAAGAATCCTCCTGTATTTTCATTTTCCTAAACCTATGATCAGGCATCATATTTATCTTGCTTTTTCAGGAATGTATGTGCATCCTTTTCTAAAGCTCACTGCATGAGGACAGATGCTCTGTGGTGAACAATATCAAGGAAATAATGGATTGGAAGTGACAAGTGCCTTCAGCCAAAAGTCCAAAGGGAATTGTCATCTTGAAATCATACATAGCAGAAGGAGCCAAACAAAGAAAGAAATGGCAAATGTGACAATGTTAATCCAAAATTTAAGCCCAGGTCTTGTGTTAGGCCAAGTTAGTTGCACTAGAGATGATATTCCCTTCATTTTGAATTAACATGTGCTCAAAAAGAGAAGACATGCTGGAATAATCATAATTAAAAATATTTTTGGAATGGTGTGGACTTATTGAGACAATATGTCATTTTATTCTTCCAAGAGTCTATATAAACTAGAACTGACAGCATTGATCTTGGGAAAGAAAATCATGAAAAATAAAGTATTAATTGAGTGGCATTGTGCTAGAAGCAGTTGAGATAGTTCTGTGTTTAAGCAATGCTTCTACCATCTGCTATCTTGGAGCCTAATGAATATGATAGCAATATTAAAAGTTACAATCACCATCACTGATGGCATTTTGGGGGGGTTACAGACTATTGATAAATATATGGCCGCAGCCTTAGGTAAATTCTCTCCTTTAATTCTCACAACTGATCTAAAAAGTTATTATTGTCTCCATTTTAAAACTAAAGATCTTGAGCCATACAGATAGTCACCTGCCCTAGTCAAAGAGCTGGAATTAGGTGGGTGGGGAATCAAAGAAGACCTCATTTCAATGTCTACAGGCCATCCTTTGCATCATTATGTCCTGATTCAGTCACATGTGTGTTGGAATAAAATGACAAAATTACTAAGCCTAAACAGAACAGGATGGTGAGGAAAATTTGTTGATTTTTATCATAAATACATAAATGATGAATATACTTATGAATAGAAGAGGTATTTGTCATTTTCATAGATGCTAGCAAGTATGAGTCCATAAGTCCAAAACCCAGCAGCTAATGCTAAAGGTCGAAGCAATCCTTGCCTGTTCCTGGTCAGGATCTCCAGTTATCCTCAAATCCTCACAATCTCATTCCTACTGTAGTCTCAGCCTTACCTTCTTTCCTTCTCTGCATTTCCATAGTACTTCATAGCATCTGTCCCCTACAGCTCCAGCAATCTTCACCTTGACCCTAGGTTGTGAGCACACCAAGAGTTTAGTGACTCAGGACTCTACAGATGCTGCTGGACTCTGGAATTTTTCGTAGCAGTCTTGTAGAAACTGGTGCTGGTTGTTTACAGTTAAAAGCACCAGGATATTGTCTGCTTGTCTGTGCAACCATCTCAATGACAAAATGACAAGGCAGTAGAATAAAACTTTGGAAATCCCTTTTTGAGATTTAATGTCATAACACAAGGAGGACAAACCAGAAGAAAGGTTGCCTAGATAGCCTGAAAGTGGATGGAAGGGACACTCTTATCCACCAATCAAATGCTTCAAATGTGCACTTGTTACAAGCCACCAAATCACTAGTTTTTCTAGAGGCTTTTTTATAAGAGCCATAGAAATTCATTGTAATAATTACAAACTCACAAAAGTTAGTACAGAACATATAGGCAGGTATCATGTGATGTTTATTTATTTCCCTAATGGCTTTATTATGTTTCACTGTAACATAATATTGAAACCCAGAAAATGGCATAGAATATATATATATATATATATATATATATATATATATATATATATATATATATATATTCATTTTGTAAATGTTATAATGATGAGCTATGGGTATTCCATCTCTACAAAGCTAACCATTGTAATACTTATTTAACATTTTACTTACCATCCTTTCTTTTGACTTAAATCCCTAGACATTACTAACTTAATTTTCAACTGTGATATGATGCTATTTTGTAAGCATAATAGAAATAGTTTGACATTAAGAGAGTAAGTTTTTAAGTATTATGCCATACAGTTGCATGCATAAATTCTTCATTCTTCATTGCTAAGCAGTACTCTTTATGGTGTGGATACATAGTAGTTAATTCAGGCATTCATATATTAAAATACATATACATAGGGTTTTTTTAAGGGCTGGGAATATAAGTAATTCTGCTACAAACAATGTTGCCTCATATCTGAGAGTCTTATAACAATAAAGGATTTCAGGTATTGTTGAAACTCATCAATTCCCTTTTTCTCTTCTCTGTCTTTCATTGTCTTCCAACTAAGCTTCCATTTCCATTATTAAGTGAATATTTTCAAATGCAATGCATTTATGACTAGCTTACTGCCCAATGCATATAACTGAATTCATGCTGAAACTCCATCAATATTCATAATCCCTTCCCTTGAGACCTCATTACTCTTCAGCAAGGTTCCCTACATTATCCATCTCTTCACTATCACTTTTTAACAATTTGCCTTCACTTGAATGCATTAGTTAAATCCCATCTGTCACCTGATGGTTCTGCCCCTAATGATCCTTCAAATACCAGCTGCTTGCTCTCCTATACCACCATTCCTTTTGTGCTGGAGCAGGGGAGCTGTACCCATGTTCACCATTGGTGTGGCAATTTCTTATACTTAAGCCTGGAAAAGGCTTTCTGTTATACAACAATTTTGTCCAAATTGAAACATTTTGTCCTATGGTTAAGACAGAGTTTTCTAAAAACATGCAGGTCTCAGGAAGCTCCTGAAATTTACAGGAGTCACACAGTTGCTCCTCAAGATTACATTATCAGAAAAAACACTCTTGGAGAGGAGACAATGTCAGCCCTGCAGTGCTGGGTATTGCAGAAATGCAACTTTCATAAGCCTCTTTACTCAGGACATGTATTGATTCTGGAGGCAACAGCCTTTTGTTTCCAAATGACTTTACTTCCAGCCAATACTATTGCCTACTTCCTTACTAAAAGCCTACTCTTCAATAATTTCAATATGTGTACTAACTATCCTTAGAGTGTTTTTTTTTTTTTTCTTTTCCATATGGGATCTTATCAACAGGCAGCATAGTTTCAGAGGAAGTACACTCAGAAGCAGTAATCTGTGACCTACAGGAGGCTTTAAAAATAATATAGTGTACCATCCCATCATACCTCAAAAGGGCCCTGACTGAAACTAAGGAAAATTGGTGAAACAAGCACGGGTGCTGTTTTCCTGATGAACCAGATACCAGCACAAGGGGGAAGGAGACCAACACATAGAAAAATCAACCTACCAAATCAGAGAGCCAGAGCCCTAGAGGCCCCCAACACCTCATCACTGAAGCAGACCAAAAATGAACCCAACATGGCTCAAGGAAATTTTGTGGAAGAGGGGGCAGAAAGAATGTCAGAGCCACATGTTGGGTCTTGATATGCAGAGACATTTATCGTACCAATAACTGTGGGCTAACTCTACAATGCATGACTCATATACCTCAACAAGGAGGGACCAATGGGGAGGGGGTAGGTCACGGATGAGCCTAATAATGGTACCAAACTGCCTGTACTTGCAGAATAGAAAACTAATAAAAAATAAAAAAAAAACAATATAGTGTATAAGTGGACCTTGAAATAAATGTGAGATGTAGCAAAATATAAATGACCAGGGTATACAGGAATGGAGGGAGGTGAGATGACCTCAGAGAGTAATGTTTAAGGGTTGTTTCCTGAAATATATTGCTGAAGTGTACCTTTCTTTCTTGCTTTCAGATGGTTTCAAATGTCTTTGAATATTAAATTCCATTACTTCTTCTAAGATTCCAAACAAATTAAAATCTTCACTTACACATTGTCTGGCCACCTCCTCAGCACAAACTATACAGTCTACACTTAAATTCTATGTGCTCTATAATAATGATGCTGATTTACTATTTATTATACTTCATTTAATCCCTCATATTTTATTTATATCTGTGTATAAGTTCCTGACTACATGGATATGCTGTTGTGGAGGAGAAGGAAATTCCTAACATATATTTGATGTTGGTTACTATATAACAAACCATGAGGACTGGAGAGATGGCTTAGTGGTTAAATGCTTGCTTGTGAAGCCTAAGGACCTAGGTTCTAGGTTCTAGGCTCAATTCCCCAGGACCCACATTAGCCAGATGCACAAGGGGGTGCACGTGTCTGGAGTTCATTTGCAGTGGCTAGAAACCCTGGAGTGCCCATTCTCTCTCTCTATTTGCCTCTTTCTCTATCTATCTGTCACTTTCAAATAAACAAATTAAATAAATTTTAAAAAACATGAAAAGAAAGAAGTTTTTGCAAATATCTACAGTTGACAAATATATTTCTCATTTGAGCAGACACAGAGTCATGGCACATATAGCTACATAATATCACAAATAAAAAGATACCTACATCTAGTTGTCCTATTTCATTTCATTAATGACCATACTGAGTTTAAGTTGTGGTATATAGTGAATCCATTTCTCCTATAGGACTACAAATCTAGAAGTTAAATTTAGGTCTTTTACTTCATATACAGTATGCTGTCCACCGACCCATTCTGCATCACAACTATTAAAACAATTATAGGCATCATTATACAGCATAAATTGTGAGTCAAAGTGTGTTTTACTAGCCCTTTAAATACTTGACAAAGGGAAGGGGCTACTGCTACTAACCTCACATTTTTTTTTTTAGTAATAAATAGCATGTTCTTCAAAATCCATTAGCTGTCTCAAAAATGTATCACGTTTTACACTGCTCACATATGTATACTGAAAATTCTTAAATGCTCATTAAGAGAAAGACTGTGTTAGTAAAAAGCTTATAGGGAGATGTTGTGTGTCAGAGAACGCAATGAAGATATAAAAACCACAGTTTAATGTACCAGCTTTAGAAGGCTTTCAATTTTTTTCCTTACTTTATACTTTGGTCTGTATTATGTGTAGTGTGTGTGTATTTATGTGTGTGCACACACTTGTGCTGTATGCATGCATGTGTGCAGATTTTCACATTCTGTATGCACACATGGGGAAGCCAGAGGACAATTTCAGGTGTCTTCCTCTATCACTCTTGTAACTGATTTCCTTGAAACTGATTCTGTCAATGAGAATTTAGCAAGAAAGCTTTAGCTAGCCTTTTGCCTCTGCTTCCCTGCCCTTGCCACTGGGGATACAAGCATATATGACCACATCTGGCTTTTTAAGTGGATGATAGGAAGTGAAATGATGTTTATCATGATTTCTACAATGGTTGTAGAATTATACACTCCCAACATAAGTTAATATAGGTTCCTCTTTCTTCACATCCTTGTCAACCTTTATTTTCTTGATATTATTCATATAGCAGAATGAGATAAAATCTCATACTAGTTTCTTTTTTTTTTTAATTTAATTTATTAGTTTTCTTTTCATCAAATACAGGCAGTTTGGTACCATTATTTAGGCTCATCTGTGATCTACCCCTTCCCATTAGACCCTCCTTGTTAATGAAAATGGGTCGTGCATTGTGGAGTTAGCCCCCAGTTATTGGTATGATAAATGTCTCTGCAAATCATGACCCAACATGTGACTCTGACATTCTTTCCGCCCCCTCTTCCACAAAATTTCCCTGAGCCATGTTGGGTTCATTTTTGGTCTGCTTCAGTGCTGAGGTGTTGGGGGCCTCTGAGGCTCTGGCTCTCTGATTTGGTAGGAGGTGATTTTTCTCTGTGTTGATCTCCTTCCCCTTTGTGCTGGTATCTGGTTCACAGGAAAACATCATCCTTGCTTATTTCGCCAGTTGTCCTTAGTTTCAGTTGGGCCCCTTTTGAGGTATGTTGGGGCAGCTCTCTTCTTAGGATCTGCATCTATCTGGAAAAGAGAAGCAGATTCTCCAACGGAGAGTAAGTTAGCACCCAGAAAATTGAGATAACACTTACTTTTTTGATAGACAGTTTGATAGGTGTAGGCCCTCTTATACCCCGTGATTGATGGTAGCTTGATATTGTAGAGTGGGCTTGTGTTTGGGTATGGTTCTGACTTGTTTCCCAGCTCCAGCTAAGGGTCTAGTACCACTGAGTGGCTCAGTTAGCCAAATCAAGAGCAATTGATTCCTCACCATGGCTGTGTATAACTATTGCACTTGTGTGGGCATCACATCCGGTTATTTGTTGCTAATTAGGTTAAACAATGTAGTGCTTGGACAGATCTTGGTCATTTCCCCCAGTCGCCTATGTAGTGCCTTCTGGCACTAGACACGCTGACTGTTTGGGGACTGACTCTCTCCTGGCTTCCAGCCATGTCATTCCATTTTATGAGTCAGCTGTGTATGGAGTCTTCAGCAATAGGGTCTTATCACTGGCCTTTGGTGGGTCATCAAGTACTCTGACAGAAGTCTGTCATTGTTTTGGGAAACCTTGTAGGTTTCTCTGATCAAAAGCTCATTGTGGATGGTAGGCCCAAGCTGGAAGTGGGGGTTACAGGTCAGTGTCCACTAAGAAATTGAGGAAAAAGATAACTAATATATAAGAGTTAGAGAGGATAGAGATAGAGGGGAGAGGGGGAGAGGGAGGGAGGGAAGATGTAGGAGATTTAGGTCAGTTTTGATCCTACCCTCTCCAGTGTCTTGTAGTTCAGGTGTTTCCTGTAAGGGTCTAGTGAAGGTTTTTCATTTATGTTTCCCTAATGGCTAAAGACTTTAGATAGTTTAAAAAATTTTTTGATCATTCGTGTTTCTTCTTATATGAAATACCTGCCCAGTTAGTTAGTCAACTTCCTTACTGGGAGATTTTTGTATTTAATTTTTAAGTTCTTTATTATTCTAGAAATTAGTCCCATTCTCAAGTGTAGCTTGGTGAATTTTCTGCAGAGAAATACCCACCAGGTATCATTTTTGTGTTTTTTAACTCTATCTTCCATAGGAATCAAGTCTTTTGTTTTGTAGTCTACACTTTACATCTGGTCACAGAGATGCATCCTTAAGTTTACTGTTTTCCATGAAAAGTCCATGGATAGTGGAGAATCTTAGAGATGTGTCAGGAAGATGACACTCATACATTATCCCAATATTTCTGATATTTTTTTCACAGAGTAGGCAGTTAATAAATGGTTAACTTGGGATATGAAATTGATATGGGTTAAGGAGTAGAATAATCATGGTTTTTCTGCATTTGTTCCTTAGCTTTCGTGTGGGTACAACTGAAGAATCTGCTAGACCCTGGTGGGTTCTGGAGCTCTTATATGACCAAGATAGGTGAAATGTTTGCCCCTTTGGAAAAGTTACATTATTTCATTGAAATTTGGGTTTTCCACCAATAGAGATGCTCTTGCTTCCTTCATACAGCTTTACTATGGGTTGAATATTATGGGTTGTGAAGTAGTTAAAACCTCATATTTACAAAATTTTTACCAGAATTAAGAGAAAAGACTAAATTCCATGTAGAAAATGAAGAGTCAGGTAGAATGGAGCAGTAATTATTTTCACAAAATTTACAAGCACTGTGAAAAAAATTAAAATAATTTTGTGTCCTTTTATTAAAGTAATATGACTCTTATATATCTTTATGTTTTCTATTTATTGCCTAAGTCAATGACATTTCCAGTCATTATGGAATACTCTCAGTTTAAAAGTGATTAGATATGACCAGAAAAACAATATTCATTTATATGTGAAAGCCTGAAACTTATTTTCTGCTTGAATTCTTTCAGTTCAATGATTTGGAAATGATTTCAGAATGATAACTCATATTGCAGTGCAGAATTTAAAAACTGGAAATTAATACAATTAGCTTCACTTTTCTTATATTTTACTTTAGAAAGACAAATGATTTATGTATTTATGATACAAATTTTCTTATTATGATTTTGT
Organism: Jaculus jaculus; assembly: GCF_020740685.1. Lineage (NCBI taxonomy): Eukaryota > Metazoa > Chordata > Mammalia > Rodentia > Dipodidae > Jaculus > Jaculus jaculus. Next base: position 112,852,402 of record NC_059104.1, read on the forward strand.
TATATCTTGTGAACCCACAGTTATGACTCTGTTCTATGAAGATAGAGATTTCTTGAAATGACCACATTGTCCCATCATACCCATAGTTCATTCTTCTCTTATGCCTTCAGAGACAATAAATGATTAATATGACCAACTGTTCAAATGTAGTCATAAATATCTGAGAATGGGTCAACTGAAAAGAAGAATTTTTGTAAGGAAAAATTAAGTATAATTGACTATACAAATTATGAAATACGGGATCAGGGAGTGCATAAAGAAGGGAAGCAATGTTTTCAGGGTTTGTGCATTTGACATACCTGGTGGTAATTCCAAAAGTAGCCAAGAGAATAGTTAACCAAGGGGTTTGGGAAGAAAATCCCTTCCCTGATTCTTCAACATGCTGATGGCAGTACTGGTGACTACCTCAAAAAGCCCTGATTAACTGTGTAATCCAGGACACAGCATTGGTCCTAATTTAATCCATGCTTGTAAATTTTACATAATCTATGTATGTTGACTACTTAATATTATTTCTCCCTCTCTTTTTGTCTATGTTTTTGAGATAGGGTCTTGCTCTAGCCCAGACTGACCTGAAATTCACTATGTAGTCTCAGGTTGGCCTCAAACTCAAATAATATTCTCATATTTGTCTGAGAAGTCAATTTCCTTTTCTTTGCCAAAGGATCAGGAGCAGGAGATTTCCCTCTGCCTTCCTTTCTTCATTTATTCATGTTTCCTTCCTATATTCATTTATAAAATATTTGAGCACCTGTTAAGCAGTTAACCCTGTGCTTAATTTGCCATCTGCCACATCATAAAACAAAGCCAGTTTCCTCTTGAATATTGCCCCACCTGCAGCAAAATGAAATAATACAACCTGAGAGGATATGTCTACCATTCACTTCACTGGGAACACATATCCCAATTTTGAAAAAATTTGCCTTACGGTGAATTTAATCCACTGATTTTATAAGCAATATATTGCTTTTGATCTATGCAACTTGCATTCTGCTAACCTAGAAAAGCTAGAAGCAATGATTACATGCACAGGATTTGGCAGGAAGAGATGACAGATGATAGTGTATTATTGACAGTTAAATTTTCTGTATATCTTAAAGTAGATTTAATTATTCAGGGGAATATTAAAATGGAGAGGGAAAGGTTTTCCTATTTATATTTTAAGCCTATAGATGGTATGAATAATAAATACACCAAAAATTAATTGTATACTACACATTATGAAAGGGACATAATTATAGTTATTGATTTCTCTGATGAATATGCATCAAAACCAAGGTGGCTCCAGGCTAATTTTTGCATACATGAAAAAACCTACAACTTTTCCTGGATTTAAATTATAATTTCATCAACATTATATTACAATTAAAACTTAACAATTGAAAAAAATCATAATAAAATTTGCATAAGTACAACCTATAAAGCCTTATGCTAAATAAATTAACTTCCTCAAAAAAACATTACAAACCATGAAATTCTCTGTGATTTAAAAAATCATCTTAAACATTCATTCTTATAATGCTTTTCTTTCATTTTGTTATTAATATGGTTCTATTAAACCAGCAAATATTTTAAATTCAGCTCTATGCTTGAGTCTGTACATGCCATCTATTCATTCCCCACTTGATAGCAAATCATTCAAGTGAAAATGTACCACCAAAATCCAGTGCAATTTGAATGCAAATTAAATCAATACAATAACTTAGAAGAATTTGCCCTTGGAAATACTGCAAGTTCATGCAGCTGTTAGGACCTTCATTCTGTTTTAGTTAATCTCTAGTAGTAGAACTGTACTTATGGCATTCAATGCAAGTTCCAATTTCAAGTATGAAAAAGCCCAGAGGAGGAAAAAGAATAAATAGGAGGTGAATGTACTCAGAAGGGATGATCAGTTTTTATTTGAAACCAAGTTAAAATGGTATATCCTGTCACAAGAAAATCATAAAATGCAATTGTGGAAATGTATACAAAATGCTACTAACTGTGCCAATCATATGTCCTTATGCCTAACAAAACAATGATTGTGTATGACTAGAGTTTTAAAAGTATACATGATAGTTCTAAGTTTCTACAATGATATAATACATATTCCAAAAATGATTGTATTATTATATGAGCATCTTTCCAATTTCTGCAAGAAGCTTTCTCGTACAATAAAATTGAAGACGAACAAATAGCACTTGATATGTTTCAAACAATTTCACTGAATTCCACATTTTAATTTAAAACACTTTTTAACCATAGCAGTAGTTTTAAGTTAAATGTTGACTCTGGAAGCTTTCAAACAATGTCAAACAATGTCAGAAAACTGTTAAAAACAAGTTATATCATTCCACCTGAGAAGACAATTTACCTGATAAAGTGCTTACCTTACAAGCATGAGGATCTGGGATCAAACCCCAGAACATTTGTAAAATTGTCAGGCAAGGTGGCATATGCTATAATCCCAGCACTGAGGACACAAAGACAGGAGGATCCCTGGAGCTCACTAACCAGCCAGACCAACATAAGTAGTGAGCTTGATATCAATTGAAGACCCTGTCACAAAGGAGATGGATGCATTCCTGATGAACAACACCTTTGTATGCATGTGTACACATGTTCATGTTTACACATTCATACACCAATCCTTACACATATACAAATGTTATACATAAATATCATGGAAACTTGCCATTCACCAGTGCAGTGAGTACAGTAGATTTAATACAAAGAGAATCAGACACTTACTCCCTGTAGTATGGGCTGAAGGACTTCAGCAAACAAAGAATGATGGAGAAGTGCAGCTGCACAAAGATCATGCAGGATTGTCATATGAAGCAAAATGGAAAGTCTCTCATTTTGCCTAAAACAAAGTCAAGACTATAAAAGAAGAGAATCCACTTGATCTGGGAATAAGAGAGGTCCAGGTACTTTTCACCCTTGCTATAAAATTATTGTGACTGTAGACATTTTCAACATTCCTGAGACCATCTGGGGGGGGGGATTATCGTGTAAAGTGGATGTTATTCAACAGTGGTAGTGGTTCCCTTACAAATAGTCCAGGAAACTCAAGAAGAGCTACTATACATCAAACTGGTTGAAAACAATTGGGGAACCCCATGATCACCTTCAGAATCTGGACATCATGTCCAGTTATGCACTTTAGACAGTACAGGGGACAGTTTATCTCTATAAGATTAATAACTACTTGTCTACCATAACCAAGACTGGTAAAATGTGTTCCTAATATCTTTTTTACTCTAAGCCAAGTCTTAGCACTCTTCAATAATTCCCCTATCTCTCAATCTTTCTCTCAATCTTTCTCCATCCTTATATTACTAAGTAGAAGGAAAGAGTAAACAAAACAGTATTTGCTAGAGGCTTTTGTTATTTCTCTATGAGAGTATAGAAACCTCATCAAAATCTATGTCCAGAATCAGGTGAAATGTTGGAGACTTGGCTTCTAATACACATGATATTGACAGATGAAACATGGTTCAAGGCAGGATTAGGGTGTTGTAGTTACCTTCTCCTTATTGGGATAAAGCACTCAACCAAAAATGGCATAGCAGAGGAAAATTTTCATTTTTGTTTATGTGGTAGTTTGAATGGATGACCCCCAATATATTCAGGATTTGATTAAGATTGGTAATTTAGATCTGTAGCCACATGGCTGGAGGAGGTGTCACTGTGGGTAGATTCTAGGGTCTAGCCCTAAGGTGTGTGAGTGCATTTGGAATTCCAGTCTAAAGATATGCAAAGTGGCTGTGCTTTGCCTGAAGTTCATAAGTATGCTTGATTGTGGTGCTAGGGGTGGCTTTTGACTTCTCTCTCTCTCTCTCTCCCTCTCTCTCTCCCTCTCTCTCTCTCTCTCTCTCTCTCTCTCCTTGGTCCTTTGAAAGAGGAACAAGTAAATAGCCAGCTGTTTTGAAGGTCACTGCCTTATGTGTCTTGGGGAGTGGGCCAAAGGTAGTGAGCTAAATCCCCATCCCTCATTACATTGACAGTAGGGGAGGAGAGAGACCCAAACCCTATAAAGCCAGTAACCAAGCCCACTCCAATGAAGACTCAACTCTGGTCACATTCTTTCCCAAAGAGAGCTTTTTATTGCTGATAAAGAATAAATTTTACTACTTTTCACTGTACTTCTGAGTCTGTCTTCATTCTTGGAGCTTCCAAACGTTTGTTGTCTTTAAGACCTTCAAGACAGTAGTTTTCCTGCAACACCAGGACCAGAATTGGGTTACCCTCAACACACACACACACACACACACACACACACACACACACACACTGAGTAGTTGGCCAGGGAAATCCAAAACAATGTGGGCCATTGTCAAACACTTGATTACCCAACATGGCCAATAGGTAAGACCCTGTTCCTAGAGACACCATAGGCTGCTGTCTCAGGTCACCAAGACAACATGTGGGAGCTGAGAAGAAAACCAGTCTTTTCATGGCATACCTTCCTGTCACTGGAAAGTGCTATGGGACCTACTGTGTGATAATGGTCACTAACAACACAAATAAGCAGATGATCCTGATAACTGATCATCCCACCAACTGGACAAGAAATACACACTTGCACAATGTTCCACATAGCATTTGTGGATTAAAAAGAAAAAAAATCTTCCCCTGAGTGGACAAAAGGCCAGCTCACTGGGAGAGAACTCAGAACTGGTATTGGGAATCAAGTCAGTGCCCCACAGGCAGAATAATTTACAACCCTCAAAAAAAATCCTCCACTGTTCTCTGGACAGGTTGTGTGGATATCTTTATCAAAATGTCTCTCAACATTATATGCACACACTCCTTAATCAAAAAAAAAAAAAAAAAGAAAAGAAAAGAAAAGAAAAAAATGGCTTAGTGGTTAAAGCACTTGCCTGCTAAGTCTAAGGCCCCATGTCACCTCTCCAGATCCCATTTAGCCAGATGTACAAAGGTGTGGTAAGCACAAGATCGCACATTACAGCTAGGTGGTATAACCATCTGGAGTACAATTTTGGTGGCTGGGGCCCTGGCACACTAACTCTCTCTCTCTCTTCCTCACTCTCTTGCTCTCTCTCTCACACACACTGTCTCTCTCTTTATTTTTCTCTATCTCTCTCTCTGTGTCTCTCTAAAAATATTTTTAAAAAAAAGCTCTAATCCTTGGTTAGAGGATCTGTTTTATTTTACAAAAGGCAGAGAATATCAGGGAGAGCCAAGATCCCTCAGTTTGACAAGAAAAGACATCTGGCTATTGAAAGGCCCAAGAATTCAGAAACTCAGAAATACTATCACGCTCCAAGGGGAGCTTAAGCGGGCTCCCTGCATACCTCAAACTCCAGGCTTTACTCTCTGTTGGAAGCAAGTAAAGAATCCCTCTTCTCATTATATCAGAGCCCGCTCCTAATATAAAACTAGGTAAAAGGGCATGAGATAGCCCTCGAGGATGGGAAATGAGTAATGAAGTGAACCACTTATTTGGTTTCTGTAAATAGCCTGCACTGTAAGCCTTACACTATAAGCCTTAATAGCCCACACTGTTAGCCTTAGTAGCTCGCACCATAAGCTGTAGTAGCCTGCCTCAGACCACCAAGGTCACAGGAGGCTGATACCATACTCTGCTACCCCCACCCAAGGACCTGCGCAAATGCTGACCACCAAGGTCATAAACTAATTGGCTTAGAAACTATGGGGTGGCACAAACTGACTGGCTAACACCCTGTGGGGCTCCTAATATTAGAAAATGATTGGTCTAATGCACAGGCTTTGTTAGAAACCCTATAAAAAACTGTCCTGTTCCTGCATTCGGGGCTCTGCAGTCCTCTACCCCTGTGAGGTGTACGACTGTGGGCCCCAGCACGCTTGGAATAAAATCCTCTTGCAGTTTGCATCAAGAGCGCTTCTCGTGAGTGATTTGGGGTGTCGCCTTATCTGGGCAGAGCGTGGGGGCCCCCTGCGGGGGTTTTTTCCCACACTATTCACCACTAGAAAGGCCACCTCTACCACATGTACCAGGTTACAGGCGATGCTGCAGAGGAGGCAGTAGCAGTGCTGTCGCTCCCAGTGACAATACACCAACTGCCTCCAGCGCACTTGTAGCAAATGTAGAGGGCAACAGAAATATAAGGACTGCACAAAAAATTTCTAACAGTCCTGCCAAAAGTCAGGAATTATTGCAGAAGAGGGGGCAGGAAGATTGTAAGAGCCACGGGTTGGGTAGAAAAATTTTGAGGCACATCCTCCCCATACTGACAGAGTACCTAGTTACCTCACAGTGAACACCAAGGAACCTACTGAGAAAGGCCATCAGAGAAATGGGGACTGGAGATGAGGGGACATAAGAGTACAACCTATGTACAAAAAATATATAGGTAAAAATTAAAAATGCAAAAAAGAATATGTACTCAAATTCTTTTCACGCAAAATTAATTGTGGTCATTTCAGATTCTATACTATTTGGATTTTAAAGAAAATTTTGAGTAAAATATTTTTTAAAAAGATATGTTTATATGTCCATAGGTTAAAAAATGATAGTTCTTTCCAGTACAAATTTTCTCTATCCATTGATATTGCTTGGTATGAGATAGTTAGAAGGAAAATTAGAGTAAACATTTATGATAATTTTAAAGCTCAGTAAATAAATTGATTTACTAAGAGGAGCACAAATATTGTATGGAAAACTCATTAAAACAGTTTTCTTCCCTGGTTCTTTTTTTTTTTTTTCTGACCAAATTTTTCTTCAGTCCTCCTCCAATGTCATTAATTGATAATAAGCAGCAAGAATTGTTTGGAGATGTACTCCTAGTTAGATAAGTCAGGAGCCAATGTCTGTTCAACTTTGTGTGATCCACATGTATTAATATTTTCAGATAAATTAAATGTGTCACTTTCATGTTCCATTTGAGATGCATGCTCAAACAAATGATTTCCAGCAAAACAATTGAATTCAAAAGTATTCAGCCATATTCTGCAAAGTATTATACTTGGCAGAAATAAAAGGTCAAATCATAATTATAACATTTGTACTCTGTAAATTGCTTTTTTCATATTAAGAAATGAATGTACAGCTTATACATTATTCAGAGGCCCATTGTATGAGCATCAGCAACTAAATTACTGGTAGTCTTTTCACATTGAGCCCTCACAAGTGGCTCACCAGACCGTACTTAACATTAGCAGTGACAAACAGGTCCCGTTTTGGCTCAGAGTCAACATACATTTAGGAGATAAAAGACTCAAGTGTATCCCCAGCTTGCTATGGAAGGTGGGCCCTGACAATTCCCACGCTAGTATGTTGCTTCCTCACACTATAACCTCAGCATCCTTACAGATGGTTTCACAAAAAAAAAAAAAAAGCACTCTCCTTTGAGTGCCTCTTGTGTACATAGTTACCTCAGTCAAAAGTTAATTTTTAAATATGTGTGCATGTGTTAAATTTAGCCCAGTAAATTTTTCATCACTCACCACTGCCCCCCACCCCTCAACCTCAGTGGCGTAGCTTCCACATGACTCCCTGGATTGCTCTTAGCTGAATTCCAAAGCAAAAAGGAGCAAAGTCCAGTTATGATTCACAGTGTTAGCAATTTCAGTCCCAGTGGCTTGGCCCCATGGTTTCTGAGTTTGCAGAAGGCAGCATGTGGTGAAAATAAGTTGCTCCCAACCCCTTATAGCACCTTTGTAAGGAAGGAAAAGAGCACATGTTCATGTATTTCCATAATCCGTTCAAGGACATGCCCCTAACACGTAACTTCCTTCCTCTAGGCTCCACCTCCTAGAAGGACGTTCTACCACTACCACAAGTCCCACATACTGGCAATCAAATCTGTAGTGTATGGGCCTTTGGGACATATTTAGGATTTCAGCATAACACTCTGCTTCCTCTCATATCGGTATTGTTTAGCCACCTGACACAAATCATGGCTTCAAGTCAAGCTTGAGACGGGCAGGAAAATACCTTTGAACATTTAGGGCTACCTGTCTAGAGGCCCAAGAGAGGAATGTATGTGAGGTGTATTCCAACACACACCCTTGAGTAAAACAACCAGATTTTCTTGGCTTATGTCTGGTGGAAAAATAGACCTTGTCAGCAGGACTTGGGAACTGGGGACCTCTCCATTCTCCAATGAGCTATGTTTCCATTTAGAACCTGTCAACTAAGTTCCGTTTTTCAACACACAGGCAAAAGATGGATGCAACATTACATATGTTCTCTGCCTCACCTTTTCCCAAGGTGATTCATTAATTTTATGGGGTAAATAGACATTTTTTCTGGAAATTCATGATGAGGCAGGCCTGTTCCTGAGGGATGTGAATGATATAGGGCACTATAGGCACAAAGACAAATTAACAAAGCAAAGAAATCAGGAAGTGAGGGAAGGGGTTGATTTGAGCAAACTCACCTTCTCAAGTGATGCAGAAATATTAAATGTTGACTAGGTTATCGTCCCAGGATAGCTTAATTCATAGATGGCATGAAAATGTAAAAATTATAGAGTAACATTTCTGTTTTTATTGCTGAGTATGTAGGTGTTAAGTTAAATCACATAGATTGGCTGGCTCATCTAATAATTACCAGTCAGCATAATTTATTAAAAGAGCACTTGTTTACTCATCTCTTTTTATAGTATGCAGTTCATTCCTGTGCTAACTTCCTTATGGATAAAAATTACACTATAAGGTTGGAGAGATGGCTTAGCAGTGAAGCACTTGTCTGTGAAGCCTCAGGACCCTGGTTCAGGGCTTGATTCCCCAGGGCCCATGATAGCCTGATGCACAAGGGGGTACAGGGGTCTGGAATTTGTTTGCAGTGACTGGAGGCCCTGGCATACCCATTCTCTCTCTCTACCTGCCTCTTTCTTTCTCTGTCTGTAACTCTCAAATAAATAAATAAAAATAAACAAAAAATACACTATACTATCTCCAATATTATTACCATAAGAAGAGATACAAATTTTGTGTAAAGACCATCTAAAATGAGTTGCATTTAAAAACATATGTTGGCAGATATAACATAAAAGCTTATTATCTACAAGGACTACACTAGAAAATAGAGATATAGGCCTTAGGGCTTAAAAATGACTTGATTCTGGTAGAGATTTATAAAATATAAACAAATAAATGCAAAATGAGGTATAAATATAGAGATTTAGAAAAAAATAGCTAAATACCTACTTTTAAAAGCTACTTCATATAATACCATTGATTTTAGAAATCCATTATTAATGAGCTTCCTGATTGCTACTTGAAGTATTTTTCTTCCCCTCAATCTTCTGAAATTTCACATTCCATCTTCTCTTCCTATGTCAGTGACTGTAATAATATCTACTGGGAAAGCACATAGTTCAGCTGTCTCTCTGCTCTCCCTGCCATTTGTTTACTATTATTGACAATTCAGAAAATTAATCTGTAATTAAAACAGGCTTGAAAATAATTCAAGGACATTTTATATTATTGGTAGGTTGTATTGAAGGATATATTATATAATAAAGTTACTTTTACACTTTATTGATTTAATGATGAATATGTTTGAGTTAACAGAAATCTTGCTTCTTGTGTGATATAAATTCATCAATACTGGTTTCAAATGCCTCCTTTCATTTCATCAGGAAAAAAATTTCTGCCGGATATTTTAAGATATAATTTAATATATTAGAATAAAAATGAGTAGCTTCGCATAAATGTACACAAAATGGGCATAAAAATGCTGCATGTAGAAAATAATTGTGAAAGACGCTTGGCAATGACATCTAGTCTCCATATGCATGCACATGCATGAAGTGCCAATATTCACATGAATAAGCATTCACACATGCATACAACACACACACACACACACACACATAACATACAGGAGAGAAGAAAATATTGCTATATATGTGCCTTAGAAACAGTTCTGGACCAAACTTTTCTTTAAATGCCTATCAAAAATTGTTACATCAAAATTACATGCACTGCTAAACCAACTGTATGACTATAAGTAGAAAAATTTACTGTCATGAATCATCATAGAGAATCATATTCTTTCCCAATGTTGATTCTGTAAGTCAGGTTATGCCACAAAGTTTTTAGTTTCTATTCTATTGACTATGAACTTCTGGAACTGGGTGACATGGTAATATTTATGTCCATATAAGACATTTTATTCTATATTTTCTTATCATGGATTTAAATGTGCTATAAAAATGGAATCTATTCCTGTGACAAGAAGTCAGTTAGAATATACTCATAATTCTAGTTTTCTGAATGTATTTGTTTCTTTGCACAGTTCCAAATTTCCTATCATTTTCCCTTTCAAAAGACTTCATTTAACATATCTTATAGTGCAACTCTGCTACAACTTTTGAATTTGAGAGTATAAACATTATTATAGTTTACTTTTATGTTTTAAAACTATGTTCAGTGGGACTGGAGAAATGGCCTGGTGGTTAAGGCACTTGCCTACAAAGCCAAGGAACCAGAGTTCAATTACCCAGGACCCACATAAGCCACAGGCACAAGGTGGCACATGTGTCTGGAGTTGTCTGCAGCAGCAGGAGTCCCTGTCATGCCTATTCTCCCTCTCTCTCTCTCTTTCTCTCTGTCTGTCTCTCTCTCTCTCTTTCAACCTCTTTCTCTCTCAAATAAATAAATAAAAACTAAAATATAGAAGAGATAAAACAGATCACTGGGTAAATAATTCTGGGTTAAGAGGATATATATTGAGGGATTACTTGTGGTGCAGAGTATTTGTAGTGTGGTGTGTGACATGTTGTGTGTGCAGTGTGCACAAGTGTGTAAATGAGCATACCATATGTGCATTCATCCAGGAGCTAATCCTTCACTCTTTACTCATCTGTCTGGTCTTTGTTTTTTTTTCTTTCTTTCTGAAAGAATCACTCATTCAATACAGAACTGCCATTTTCTCTCTTTTATTTATTTATTTTTTGTCAGTGTGTCCCAGCGATAAATTTGGGTGGTCTTCTAGGGTTCTCTTCCTTACTCTTTAAGCAGTCTTAGTCGCTTAACCACAGAGCCATTGCCTCTGCCCTAAGAAGCTATAAAATTTCCCCTGTCAGCATGTTGCTCTCATGCCTTCTGCTTTACCTTGCTTCTACTCTACTTAAACTTTTCCAGTTAGATGGTTGTTAAAAACTGTCTATAGTCACTCTCCATTAAGTATGATTTGGGCTTTAGGAGCTTTTTATATAGCCTTTATTATAAAATATAAACCAATCATGCCAATTCTCTCCAATGTTTTGATCATGAAGTGATGTTGTATCTTGTCAAAGGCTTTTTCTGCATCTATCAAAATGATTATGTGGTTTTTGTGTTTAACCTTGTTTATAAGGTGTATTACAATGACAGATTTTCTGTATATTGAACCACCCCTATGTTCTTGGGATGATCCCCACTTGAGCAAAGTGGATAATGCTTTTTATGCATTGTTGGATTCAGTTTGCAAGGATTTTGTTCACTATCTTTGCATCTAAGTTCATCAGGGAAATAGGCTGGTAGTTTGCTTTTCTTGTGGCATCTGTGGCTGATTTTGGAATTATGGTGATACTAGCTGCATAGAAGGAGTTGGGGGCCTTTCCCTGTTCTCCAATTGTGTGGCACAGTTTGAGAAAGATTGGTTTGAGTTCTTCCATGAGGGATCGATAGAATTCACCTGAGAAGCCATCTGGTCCTGGACTCTCCTTTTGGGGGTTGTTTTTTTTTTTTTTTTTTTTTTTTTTTTAATACCTTTTCATTCTCAATAAGTATGATTGGTTTGTTTAGGAGATTAATCTCTGAGTTTAGCTTTGGTAGATTGTTCATGTGCAGGAATTTATCCGTTTCCTCCATATTATCCAGTTTTGTGGAATAAAGGTTTTTGAAATAAGTCGTGATGATTTCCCAATTTCACTTATGTCTGTTGTAACCTCTCCTTTTTTGTTTCTAAGTTTGTTAATTTGAAGCATCTCTTTCTCTCTCTCTCTTTTTCTTGATCAAATTGGCTAGGGTTTTGTCAATCTTGTTTACTTTTTCAAAGAACCAGCTCTTTGTTTCATCAATTTTCTCAATTGTTTTCTTAGTTTCCAGTTCATTAATTTCTGCTCTGATCTTAATTATTTCCTTCCATCTGAAGCTTTTTGGGATGGATTCTTCTGGCTTTTCTGGCGCCTTTACATGGGTGATTAGGTTATTGATTGGGATCTCTCTGTCTTTGTTATGGAGGAATTTAGTGCTATGAATTTTCCCCTGAGGACTACCTTCATTGTGTTTCACTAGTTTTGGTAAGATGTGTTCTCATCATCATTCATTTCCAGAAATTTTTTAATTTTTTTTTAAATTCCGTCCACTACCCATTTATTGTTTAAAAGTTTGCTGTTCAGTTTCCAGGAGCCAAAGGGATTCTCAATGGGTCTTTGGTTGTTAATTTCTAGCAATATAGCATTGTGATCTGATATCATGCAGGGAATTATGTCAATCTTCCTAAATATATGCATGCAGGCTTTGTGAACCAGTATATGATCTATTTTAGAGAATGTTCCATGGGCTTCTGGGTAGAATGTGTAGTATGTGGATTTGGGATGGAATGTTCCATAGATGTCTATTAGGTCTAAGTGATCTATGGTTTTGTTGAGCTCTCTTACATCCCTGTTGAGTTACTGTTTGGATAATCTATCCATTACTGATATTGGTGTATTGAAGTTCCCAACTATGTTGGTGTTGTTTGTTATTTCTGTTTTATTGTCAAATACGTTTTGGTTTATAAACTGTGTTACCCCTGTGTTTGTTTCATCATTTTGTTGAGCTCTTACTTCCCTGTTGAGTTACTGTTTGGATGATCTATCTATTATGGATAATGGTGTATTGAAGTTCCCAACTATGTTGGTGTTGTTTGTTATTTCTGTTTTATTGTCAAATATGTTTTGGTTTATAAACTGTGTTACCCCTGTGTTTGGTTCATAAAGATTTATGATTGTGATAGCCTCTTGATGGATCATTCCCTTGATAAGTAGGAAGTGGCATTCTTTGGCTTTTTTGATTATTTTTGGTTTGAAGTCTATTTTAATCAATATTAGTATAGTTATGCCTGCATGGTTCTTATCCCCATTTGCTTGGAATATTGTTTTCCACCCTTTCACCCTGAGGAGGTGTCTGTCTTTAGTGGTGAGGTAGGTTTCTTGAAGACAACAGACTGAAGGGTCTAATTTTCTGATCAACCCTGTTATCTGTGTCTCTTGATGGGTGAATTAAGCCCATTAATATTTAGGGTAATGACAGTGAGGTTTAATTTGATTCCTGCCATATTGTGTTGTTATATGTGGTTTGGTGTTTTCATGGACTTTGAAGTTTTTTGTGCCTTCTCTGAGTTCGATTGTTGTGATCTGCTTCTTGTAAGCATTTGAGGTTGAGTTTTGATTCTTCTGTGTGGAAAATTTCCTGAAATACTCTATAAGTTTGGTTTTGTGTTCATATAATTGTAAAGCTTTGTCATGGAAAGTTTTTTTCTCACAATCTCTTATGAGGGATACTTTTGCTGGGTAAAGTAGTTTGGGTAGAGACTGAAGGAATTCCCATTGAGATCAGGAACAAGACAGGGGTGTTCACTTTCACCTCTGCTCTTCAATATAGTACCAGAAGTCCTAGCTCAAGCAACAAGACATGAGAAAGAACTAAAAGGGATACAATCTGGAAAGGAAGAAGTTAAGTTAGCTCTATTCTCAGGCGACATGATTCTATATGTAAGAGACCCGAGAGACTCCATCCTAAAACACTTGAAGGTTATTAACTCCTTTAGCAAAGTAGAAGGATACCAAATCAATGCACAAATCAGTAGCATTTATGTATGCAAAAGACAAAGATACAGAGAAAGAAATAAGGGACATTTTCCCATTTTCAATAGCAACAAAAAAATAATAATATACCTTGGAATAACGTTAACCAAGGAAGTGAAAAATCTATACAGTGAAAACCTAAAAACACTCAAAAAAGTAATTGAGGAGGACTTGAGAAAATGGAAAGACCTCTCATGCTCCTAGATAGACAAAATTAGCACCGTGGAAATGGCAATCCTACTAAAGTCAATATGCAAATTTAATGCAATTCCAATTAAAATCCCAACATTGTTCTTTACAGAGATTGAAAAAAAAAAGATCTCAAAGTTCATATGGAAAGGCAGAAGGCCTCAGATATCCAAGCATATCCTCAGCAAAAGAAAGACCTCTGGAGGCATCATCATACCTAATATAAAGTTATATTACAATGCCATAATAATAAAAAACAGGATGCTATTGGCATAAAAACAGGAGTATAGACCAATAGAATAGTATAGAATTGAGGATCCATACTTTGAGTCAAGTAACTACAACTACTTGATATTTGACAAATGCCCTAACAATATAGGCTGGAAAAAAAGAGTCTTCAACAAATAGTGATGGTCAAACTGGATATCCAGATGCAGGAAATTGAAACTTGATCTACACATCCTGCCATGCTCAACACTAAAGTCCAAATGGATCAATGAACTCAATATAAGATAAACAAACAATAAGCAGAGCCAAGAGATTTTCCACAGAATGGCAGAAAAATCTTTGCCAGATATACAGAGGCCTAATTTCTAGAATCTACAAAGAACTCAAAAACCTAGACAATAAAAAGTCAAACAACCCACTCACAAAATGGGGCAAGGAACTGGAAAGGCAGTTCACAGAAGAAGAAATACAAATGGCAAACACACACTTAAGAAAATGTTCCTCATCCCTAATCATAAGAGAAATGTAAATTAAAACAACTATGAGATTTCCTCTTATCCCAATAAGGATAGTAAATATTAAAAAATCAAATGAAAATAAAATATTGGTAGGAATGTAAGATGGTACAACTACTTTGGAAAGCAATATGGAGACTCCTCCAAAAGCTGAGTATAGAGTTACCAACAGATCCTGTTATTCCCTTCTGTGCATTTGCCCTAAAAGCTCCCTACCTCAGTTCAGAGAGATTTGCTCAACCATGTTTATGGTGGCTTAATTCATAATAGCTAAGAGCTGGAAACAACACAGATGTCCATCACTAGATGAATGGATAACTAAGATGTGGTATATCTACACAATGGAATTCTACACAACAGTAAGAAAAAAATGACACAAAGAAATTTAAAGAAAAATGGTTGAACCTGGAACATATCATTCTCAGTGACCTCACCCAATGACACAAAGATAGATACAACATAGTCACACTCATCTCACTCATCACTCAGCACCTAACCTGAATCTACCCAAGATGCTGACATACCTGCAAGCATTTCAAGGACTGGACAATAGGGTGGGTGGGGAGGGCTAGGGAGGAAGTGGGGGACACAAATCTGGACCCAAACAGCAAGGGTACCATAAAATTCTACATTCTAAAAGGGAGACCAATTTGTTGAACCTTCAACAGGGTCTTAGATGGAATACCAAGTCAAAAGGCACTAGAGTTGGAGAGGAAAGAGATAGAGGGGAGAAGGGGAGAGGGAGGGAGGGAAGATGTAGAAGATTTAGGTCAGTCTTGATCCTACCCTCTCCAGTGTCTTGTGGTTCAGGTGTTTCCTGTAAAGGTCTAGTGAAGGTTCAGCCATTTGGTCTGTGTTTTAGGAAGTAGAATTTTATAGTACCAATGCCGTTTGGGTCCAGATTACTGTTTTCCACCCTTCGATGCCCTCCCCGCCCTCCCTTCGATCCTACTGTCTAGTTCATGAGGTGCTTGCTGAGTATGTAAGGTATCTTGGGTAGATTCAGGTTAGGCGTTGTAGATGAGTGAGACTATGTGTAGATTTTTTTTTCTGTGATTGGGTAAGTTCATTGAGAATGATCTGTTCCACGTTCAACCATTTTTCCTCAAATTTCTTTGTGTCGTTTTTTCTTACTGCTGTATAGAATTCCATTGTGTAGATATACCACATCTTTATTATCCATTCTCCTAATGATGGACATCTCAGCACTGAAGCAGACCAAAAATGAACCCAACATGCCTCAGGGAAATTTTGCGGAAGAGGGGGCAGAAAGAATGTCAGAGTCACATGTTGGGTCATGATTTGCAGAGACATTTAGCATACCAATAACTGAGGACTAACTCCACAATGCACGACCCATTTACATCAACAAGGAGGGTCTACTGGGAGGGCGTAGATCATAGATGAGCCTAAAAAATGGTACCACACTGCCTGTATTTGATGAAAAGAAAACTAATAAATCAAATTAAAAAAAAAAAACTAAAAAAAAAAAAAGGCACTAGAGAAGGTATGATGAAGACTGACCTTAATCTTATGATTCTCTCTCTCTCTCTCTCCCTCCCTCTTCTCTCTAATTCTAATATTTCTCATCTTTTTTATTTCTTCTCTTTGTTGGCACTGACTTGTAACTCCCAGTACCAGCAGGTGGCTAATATCCACAAAGAGCTTTTGATCAGAGAGACCTACAGATTTCCTAAAAGAATGATGGATTCCTGTCAGAGTACTTGATGACCCACCAGAGGTTAGTGGTAAGACCCTACTGCTGAAGACACCATATGCAGCTGACATGCAACATGAAGTGACATGGAAGAGAGTCAGTCCCCAGACAGTCAGCATGTCTAGTGCCAGAAGGTGCTACATGGATGACTGGGGGAAACTGACCAGTATCTGTCCAAGCAACTCATGGTCTAACCTACTTAGTAGCAAATAACTTGTCATGATGCTCACACAAGTGCAATAGTGGTACACAGCCATGTTGGGAAACCAACTGCTCTTTATTTGGCTAAGTGATCCACTCAGTAGGAAGGAACCCATAGCTGGAGCTAGGAAACAATTCAGAACCATATCTAAAACTGAGTCCGCTCTCTATTATCAAGCTACCACCAATTGTGGGCTACAAGAAGGCCTACCCCTATTAAATTCTTTCTAATAAATAATAATGGTTATCCAATTTATCTGGTGCTAACTTTACTCTTCATCTGAGAATCTGCTTTTCTTTTTCAGATAGACACAGATCCTAAGGAAAGAACCACTCCATCTTAACTCAACAAGGCCCCAGCTGAAACTAAAAATAATTGGAAAGACAAGCAAGGAGGCTGTTTTCTAGGTGAATCTGGTACCAGCACAAGGGTTAAGGATATCAACACTGAGAACAATCAAGTCCTACCAAATCAGATATCCAGAGACACAGAGGATCCCCAGATCTCTTCACTGAAGCAGATCTAGAATGAACCCAACATGGTTCAGGAAAATTTGTGTAAGAGGAGGCGGAAAGAATGTCAGAGCCATATGCTGGGTCATGATACACAGAGACATTTCCTCCTACCAATAACTGAGGGCTAATCCCACAATGCATGACCCATATACTTCAACAAGAAGGGGCAAAGGGGAGGGAGGAGGACAGGGAGGAGGCTAACAATGATACCAACTTGACTGTATTCACTGAGTATAAAACTAATTAATAAAAAAGTTTTAAAAAAACTGTCTATAGACCCCAGCATCTCTAATATCTGTAACAAACATATAATTGTTTTAAAACAACTGTTACTGAATTCTGCTATCTCTGTTATATCCTGATTTTTTTCTCTTCTTTCATGTCTGATAATACTATCTTGGTTGCCACATGGTATTAATTTTATCTTGTTGAATGCAATACTTAGTTTATTTACATATCCTTCTGCTTGGTTATTGAGAGAAATGAAATCATGCTAAATCTTTCAATTTCCAAGTCTTTGTTTTCAAAACTTCATAAAACTAAATATAGTTTTTAATCTAAGAGTAATTTAGCTCCATTACTGAAGCAATTCCCTGTCAATACCCAAGCCATAACACCCTTAACATACCTGATCACATCTGAAACAATTCTCTTTAGCTACTGTAATTGATGTTCTGTGTCTCCAGCAGGGAGGAGCTTTCACATCTCTTGTATGAACCCATGGATGGCTGCAGCTGTTTGTTGTTGTTGTTTGTTTTGTCCACCATTCTTCTTAAGTCCTGTTTAACCAATGCTCATTATTTACATTTTACTAGTCAGTATTCATAAGAAGACCCTGTAGGCCTTTGATCTTCTCCATGCAGCTTTCTGCAATATTCAACCTATGCTCTTCCTCAGTTTTCCACTTTGGGAGATTATACAGGAGTCTGAAAACTTTCTGGACACAACGTTTGATATCTATAATGGCCACCTCTTCTTCCTTTTGTAAGGGTCACTGACTTATCCCTGTTCCAACTCATGAAAATGATTGATATGTTTTTAAAATTGTTTATTCATTTAGCCCAAGAGGATAAGTCTAGCACTGTTCTATTTAACACAGTGGTAGATACCAGTGTCTAAGCAAGTATCACTTAACCATGAGTATTTTGAGTGGAAACCACATTGAAACACCTGAGCAACTTCCAGCTAAGTATATTTATAATTTACCTTCCAACCACTATGGCTTAGAATGCTCATGGTTACTCTAAGACCATCTGACATTAGATACAATAGAACACAGAGGAAATCAGTATGAAAATATATTATACTCTTCTCATAGCTTGAAAAGCATTCTGTTGTTTGCTTGAAGCATCTCTTATTTCTGGGATGAAATGGGTATAAACATTTTAAAGCATTGTAAAGCTAGATCAAAGTATACAAAGAGTCAATAGAACATAACTATTTTTTTTTTTTTGCATATGGGTTACAAGGATTATTTTGCTCACAAGTAAAAGGAGAAGTACCACTCACACTGAGCCTTTATTCAGATGCATCCCTTTTTTACTAGCTTCATTTCATTTTTGGCCACATCATTTGAAAATACATACACCCTTACATTTTAACATCAATGAATAGTTATAGTTTGGCCCATTCAATAGTAGTTATTCCATAAGATAATCAATTTTTCTCACATGTTTTACTTTAAAATGATGTTTCTTTATGTTGAAAATTTCCAGCCATATCACAATTTAGTCTAAATAAGGCAATCTAATGTTTTTTCCACACCAACCTTAACCACTATAAGAAACAATGACATAAGCCTGACTTTCACCCCAAGTATCCTTGAAGATATTCAATTCAGACAGTGAATAGCACTGTTGAAAATAAGTTATTTTGCATTTTCAGGGTAGAAAGGAAGACCCAACTCATTGTTTATCTGTATTCCTTTAGAGGGAATGAGGATGACATATTTGGGACTTAAAGTTAGTTCCTACTAGATCCAGGAATTACACAAGATATAGAATTCACATATGGATCACTTTTGGCTTTGTAGAGAAAAAATAGATTCATCTACACTAAAGAACCATTGGAAGGGGAGCTGAGCCAGTGGGCCACTTACAGAACAGGCAGTGAGTTACATCCAACAGCCAGGGAGCACATGGCTTCACAAGTTCTTTTCTGTCCAAAGGAGAAAGAAGGACAATATAGAATCAGTCAGATCCCTGTCCCATGTAGTCTCTCAGGAAGAAAGGAGAAGACCACCAGGAAAAAAAAGTGCTGAATTTCCTATTGCTGGAAAATACCAGGTAATGTCAGAATAAATCAACTTCTGGGCTGAAAAGATGGCACTTTTACTCTCTCCCTCTATACCTCTCTCAAATAAATAAATAAATAATAAAGTTTTAAAAAATCTGCTTCTGTAAAAAGTTAAGTCTACCCATTATGTTACATCTATAAATTAAAATCATCAAAAAGATTTTCACTAAATAACATCAATTCATTTTTAAACCTAGAACTTAATAAACATGAAAAACTTTTATTACAAAATCCAAGTAAAGAGAAAAAAGTAACACATAGTTTCCCACAGTTAAATTTTAATTAAGCCATATCACATGTAAATTATGTGTCTCAACTCAGAAGGGTATAAATTAATATTCTCATAGCATCATATTATATTTACAGAATATATTTACAGAAGAACTGGAGGAAGTCCTAGGGCCACATAAATCAACCATGGATTATAATTTAGTTTATGAAAAATCAGAGTGTTTATGCATCAGATAGCATGCTTAATGGTTTGAGTACAAAGTTGTATGTCTCTCCCCATGAAGCTTGTTTTCTTTTATTTAAATAATTAATGCTTGTAAAATATCTCTACGTGAATGGTTCATAAGTGCAAAAGTATCTCTCAGCAGCAACAATGGCAGGGGTCATAGTCATAATAGCACTGATGGAAAGCAAACCGTGAAGTTAAAGTTCTGCTTCTCCCCTCACTTCTTTTTCCTACATTTCAACAAGTTGACTTCTATGTGCCTGGCCTCTGTCATTAGCTCAGACTCAGGCAGTATCTTCTGACTTTCTTTATCTCTACCTAGAATAAATCAAAGTTACTTTTGACTTTGATTATTTATTAACGTTTGCCCTAAGATTTGCTCCTTCAAAACATCCTGCAAAATATCTGCTTCTAAGTACTCATTACATTTTAAATGGCTTCCTGTATGAACTCAGATCTCCATTATCCAATTTCAAGATGCTATCCAAGCTTTCACTCATATTCATATTTTATGATGAACAATTATTTTCTGTCTGTTTGGTAAAAAGAATGACTTCTGGAATATAGTCTGAGGTGGAAGAGACTTCTGAATATCCTTATTTCAGGGAAAAGAAACAAATTGAATATAATTAAACATCATCCACTTGATTAAAGCAGCTGGAGAGTATGTCAGTATTTGGGAGTAAGTCTACTTTTGCTTTCTTGTCTTCCAAACAGTGAAAATCAAGGCCATAAGGGTTTTTTTTTTTTTTTTTTTTTTGACAACTACTTCAGGTGTACAATTGCCTAGTTTCTCTTTTTTCTCTTTTTATTTTTCACTCTACCCCTCAACTCTCATGTAGTTATGAGCTAAAGCACACAGAAACATTTTCTTGGAAGGCTTTTGTTTGGGATTCTCATTGGCTATTTTGAGAAGTAGAATAGCACAGACTCAGTTGCATTCTTGTCATCTAGAAGTTTGAAGCCAGCAAAATATTCTGTTGTCTTAGAGAGCTATGGAATCTCCAATATGTTCAGGGTCATTTTATCTTATATATATCATTTTATGTAAGAGGCAGTCAATTTTTGATAAGGTTGTGTGTAAGACTTTTCTCAAAATACATTAGCAACCATTGGTTATGATCCTTTAAAGACCTAAAACTACATAATATTTGGAGATTTTAAAAAAATATATATCTTGGCTAATTCAGCAAATACGAAGGCCTCACTGGAGACCCTAACTTGGAGTTTGCTGTCGTGCCTACTCTTGCCCTACCTGAGGTGGTCATTAATTAAGTGTTGGTAATGCAAAAGAAATATGATTTAGAGGTTGCATAGATAAGTGTCCTCCAGGATGAGGATGATGTTCCATGAGAAAGTGAAGTTGGAGCCAGTGTCAGAAGTCTAGTTTTATAATGCAACCTTCTGGTGATAGCAGGGGTGTAGCATATGTACCACCCTACCTATATGACCTAACAAAGCAAAAGGTGGGCTTCATCTTTGGGATGCTGAAGGAGATGAACATGCTTCAGAGTGAATGTGGAAGTTTAAAATATTCCTTCATTTTTTGGATGTGCATATTTAGCTATTTGAAATGCATTTGCTTCCTTCTTGCAATTTAAAGATAAGACTTCTACAGTCACACCATAATATTCAGTGGTGAAATCATGTTTGTTACTGTCATTTCCATTCTCTTTCCTTTATAATCAGAATAAAGTTGTATTTCAAATAAAAATTAAATAAATAAAGCATCCTTTATGGCTTGAGACTGTGTAGTCCTGAATACAGACAAAGAGAGGGAAACTGCATTTCAGATAGCCAGAAGGAACAAAGAACTATAAGGGTCTTTTTCATCCAGGCAATTTTATCTCAAGAAGAATAAACAAAACTTCTGGAGCTCTGAGATAAGTTTATGTAGCAAGGGGAAGGAGAAATCAGGAAAGAAGTTTCCTACGCTTTCTTCTCATGCTATAATTTTCTAACTATCAGAGCCAATGTTAAGATAAGAGTTATAAGGAATACAGCACAGTAAATTTCAAGTTTTCCTTTGACTGATACTTCCTATGAACCTTGAACACTTGGCAGGATTTACACAGCTTTCCAAAAGCATCCTTGAATACATTGGGGATAAAACTGCCTTCTGTCAGGGTTGAGAAGAGTGTGAACACTTCTAAGAATATGCACCTCTACTGATTAGTTTGAACATGCAGCCCACAGGTATCAAGTGTATCATTGCCCACCCTGCCATTGATACTTTCTTTGTCTCTTCACCAACTGAAAAATGATGCTTGCATACCTGCCAAGAAACAAATGCTACAGGTGCTGAAGCAAAGCAATATACCTTTGTCTTCTTCATTAATATAATTATAAATTATAATCATTCTCAAAACTTGATATAGATATAACACAATGAATATTAATAAATATTTATTTTAAAAGAATATCTTTGAAAAAGAATATATTTTACCACTATAGTGTCTGTTACACAACTTCCTGTTCTTCTAACATGATCATACAGTTTACTAATAAAATAATCCTAGATGAAGACTGATTTGGAAATATCTTTCCTCCTAGGTGAAAACTTGATAGAGCTTGGGCTTTCTGCCTCCATAGCATGGGCCCTGGATATGAGTTTAGTTACATTCTATGCCAGATTCTCTGAATTTCATGTATCTTTCTCAGCAAATGTTTTGTTCGACCTTTAAAATGTGATTTATTTTTACTTAACACAGGGCTGGATCTCACATCACTCTTCATGGATTTGTACAGATTTCCAGGAGTGCCCACTGCCTTCTCTTTACTCCTTCTACTGTCACTAGACCAAGTCTTTCACTCCCACTTTTTTACAAAGACCCTGTTGATATGCTACTACATTTTTCTGTCCTTTATCCTTCCAATCTGTCTTTCTCAGCTTACATTCCAAACCTTCTATCTCTTTTCCATTGTATTAATATGACAAGAGAAAGATAGAGGAATTAGTTTTGGTGTTTTGTTTTTTTTTTTTTTATCCTGGTAGTAGTTATCTCATCTATATCTGTATATTACAACAAAATTTGCCAACAGTAAAACACTATCTTATGGCTTTGCTTTGGATCTCTCTGGCTAACATGTTTTTGCACAAGGTGCAATCAAGGTTTTGCTTGGGGCAAGGTGTCAGTTATTTTTGACAAGAATTAACTTAAGGAAAGTGTGAGTTGATTTTGAATTACAGCGCTAGACAGCAAAGGACATCATGGCGAGGAAAACATTAAGAAAGCAGGATA
The DNA here is from genome assembly GCF_020740685.1 of Jaculus jaculus. NCBI lineage: Eukaryota > Metazoa > Chordata > Mammalia > Rodentia > Dipodidae > Jaculus > Jaculus jaculus. Next base: position 112,875,534 of record NC_059104.1, read on the forward strand.
CAAACATCACATTTTCACATCAGCAGTGAGGAGGGTTAGAGATGGAGAGAGAAAGAAATGCTTCCCTCCCTTCATTTTCCCCAGGGATATATTTCCTCCAGCAAGACTTGGCTTTCTAAAGATTCTATAATCTTTCAAAACAGTATCAACAGACAGCGATTAAGTATTCAAACACAAGGTTCTTTGGGAAGCATTTTACATTCACAACATTACATTCCGCAGCTGACCGCCACAGACTCATGGACATCTCATGCTGCAAAATTATGAGTTCAATTCAACCCTCCTGCTGTGCTTCCTGTAGCCTGTCCTGGGACACACGGGTCTCTAAGCCTACAGCTTTTCTTGGCAAATGCCTGATGGTCTTGGATCTATAACATACTAGGGAGTCCATGTATAACATAGGGTTTACCTTCACTGCTTCATACAGTGGCATCTCAGGGCCTCTGTGCAGGGAATCCAAGCCTGCGCCACATTGCAGCTTTGTGCTGAGAGATAAGTGGTATAATATGCCATGAGCACCTATGTGTTGTGTTCTTCATTCTTCCAAAAGCAGTACCACATGTGCAATAATGCAGAATTTTGCTGTCAGATGAGTTTAAAGCTGGCCCTTGGATAATAGTTGTATCAACATCTGTGGGCTGACCTGGAGACTAAGGACCTATTTAAATATTATTCATTCAGGTTTCTTCCTTATAAAAGAATTTATAGGGGCTGGAGAGATGGCTTACTGGTTACTGTGCTTGCATGCAAAGCCAAAGGACCCAGGTTAGACTCTCCAGGACCCATGTAAGCCAGATGCACAAGGGAGAACACCCATCTGGAGTTCATTTTCAGGGGCTGGAGGTCCTGGCACACCCATTCTCTCTCTCAAATAAATAAATAAAAATAAAATACTTTTTAAAGAAGACTTCTGTGTAATATGGTATCATAGGAGCCACTCCAAACCAGCCTAGGGAGGAATTTAAGCAAAACCACAGCAAAATATACTCTTTTTCTGAAAAGCAAAGGAGTATAGGTTATTCATATACATAGTGGAGAAGCAGGAGAGACCAAGATTCACCACAAAGGAGGGAAACTGCCAGAATCCCACTAAGGTCACAGATAACACCAAACACAATTGTAGTTGGTAACTTCAATGCCCCCACTCTCATCAATTGACAGGCCATCCCTGCAAAAATAAACAGAGAGACATCTGGATCAAATGATGTCATGGAACAAATGGACCTAATACGTATCTACAGAACATTCCATCCAAATGCTGCAGAATATACATTTTTCTCAGGAGCACAAGGAACATTCTCTAAAATAGACCATATATTAGGACACAAAGCAAATCTCAACAAATATAGGGAATTTTAAACAATCCCTTGTACTATATGTGACCATAATGGGATTAAATTGAAAATCAGCAACAAGAAAAACTATAGAACATACAGAAATTCCTGGAGACTAAAAGTACACTATTGAATGATGAATAGGCCATTCAAAAATATCAAAAGAAATAAATTCATAAAACCAAATGTTGATGAGAATACAACATACTAAAACCTTTGGGACACAATGAAGACAATCCTAAGGAAATTTATAGCTCTAAGAGTCTATATTAAGAAATTAGAGAGTTCACAAATAAGCAATTTAATGCTTCTCCTTAAGACCTTGGAAAAAGAAGACCAACACAAACCAAAACTCAGTAGATAGGAAGAAATAATAAAGATTAGGGGAGAAATTAATGTAATAGATATAAAAAAAATTCAAATACTCAGTGAGAGAGTTGGTTCTTTGAAAGTATAAGCAAGATTTATAAATCCTTAGAAAACCTGACCAGAAAACAGTACAGACAAAAATTATTAAAATTAGGGCTGGAGAGGTGGCTTAGCAGTTAAATGCTTGCCTGTGAAGCCTAAGGACCCCGGTTCAAGGCTCGATTCCCCAGGACCCACATTAGCCAGATGCACAAGGGGGCACATGCATCTGGAGTTCGTTTGCAGTGGCTAAAGGCCCTGGTGAGCCCATTCTCTCTCTCTCTATCTGCCTCTTTCTCTCTTTGTCTGTTGCTCTCAAATAAATAAATAAAAATGAACAAAAAAATTTAATTAAAAAAATTATTAAAATTAGATGAAAAAGGCACCATTACAACAGATACCAATGAAATTCAGAAAATCATAAGGACATACTTCAAGAATCTATATGCTTCTAAGTTTGAAACTCTGAAAGAAATGGATGATTCCCTTGATTCATATAACCTACTAAAGTTAAATTAAGATGAAATAAACCATTTAAATAGATCTATAACATGTATACAGATGCAAGAAATTATAAAAAATATTACTGCTAAAAAAAAGTCCAGGCCCAGATGGATTCACTGGTGAATTTTACCAGACCTTCATGAAAGAACTAACACCACTGCTTCTCAAGATTTTCCACAAAATAGAAAAGGAAGTAATTCTACCAGACTCCATCCAGTACCACCCTCATACCAAAACCAGACAAAGACAGAACAAAAAAGAAAATTACAGACCAATCTCCATCATGGACATAGATGTAAAAATTCTGAACAAAATATTAGCAATCATAATACAAGGATATATCAGAAAAAAAATTATTTACCCCAACTAAGTTGGCATTATCCCAGAGATGAAGGGATAGTTCAACATACACAAATTGGTGAATGTAATATATCATATGAATGGTGTGAAGGACAAAAATCACATGATTATTTCAATAGATGGAGAAGAGGCATTTGACAAAATCCAATGTCCCTTCATGGTAAAAATATAGAAACTGGGAATAGAAGGAACATATCTCAACATAATAACAGCTATTTATGACAAACCTACAGCCAACATGGGAAAAAACTTGAACCTTTTCAACTAAAATCAGGAACAAGATAAGGGTGTCCACTGTCCCCAATTTTATTTAATATAGTACTGCAAGTTGTAGCTATAGCAATAAGGCAAGATGCACTCATAAAAGGGACAAAAATTAGAAAGGAAGAGATAAATTACCACTATTTGCAGATGATATGATTGTATACATAAAGAACCATAAACGCTCTACCAGCAAACTGTTCACATTGATAAACACTTTTAGCAACTTATCAGGGTAAAAAATAACACAGAGAAATCTGTAGCTTTCCTACATATTAAAAACAAATATGCAGAGGATGAAATTAGGGAATCTCCCATTCATAATTGCCTCAAAAAAAAAATAAATAAAATAAATTGGAATAAACCAAACCAAGAAAGCAAAGGGTAAGCATCTAAAAAAGTGTCCTACATCTTTAACCATCAAGGAAATGCAAATTAAAATTACTTTGAGATTCAATATCACTCCTGTCAGAATGGCTACCATCAAGAAAAAAAAAATGGCAGTAAATGTTGGCGAGGATGTAGAAATTGGGTAAGCCTTCTAAATTGTTGGTGGGAATGTAATCTGGTACAGCCCTTGTGGATATTAGTGTGGAGGTTCTTGAGACAGCTAAAAATAGATTTACCATGTGATCCAGCTATAGCACTCCTAGGCATATGTCCTAATGACCCTTGTCATGACCTTAGAGATCCACAATCATGTTAATTGCTGCTTTATTCACAATAGCTAGGAAATGGAACCAGCCTAGATGTCCCTCCAAATATGAATGGATAATAAAGATGTGTGTACATTTACACAATTGAGCTCTAATCAGTGGTAAAGAAAAATGAAATTTGCAGGGAAATGGATGGATCTGGAAAGGATTATATTAAGTGAGGTAATCCAGGCCCAGAAAGGTAAATGTCACATGTTCTGTCTCATGTGTGGATCCTACCTACAAATGTATAGACATGTTTGCACGCTGGAAACAAAAGTTGGTAGCCCAGGCCAGTAAGCTAGAAAAAAAACTATAAGGGAGGGAGGAGAGAGAAGGATTTAAGGGGATGGTATTGTATATATGTAATTAGAATAACAGATTACAGGGAGGCCAAAAGCCTCAATGAGGCAGGGGAAGAGATTGTGTAAAAGAAGGGCTAAGGGGAGGGTCAGTCAAAATTCAAGATATTCTGAATAAGACATATGAAAACATACTTTTTTAAAAAAATTATTTATTTATTTATTTATTTATTTATTTATTTATTTATTTATTTGAGAGCGACAGACACAGACAGAAAGACAGATAGAGGGAGAGAGAGAGAATGGGCGCGCCAGGGCTACCAGCCACTGCAAACGAACTCCAGACGCATGTGCCCCCTTATGCATCTGGCTTACATGGGACCTGGGGAACCAAGCCTCGAACCGGGGTCCTTAGGCTTCACAGGCAAGCGCTTAACCACTAAGCCATCTCTCTAGCCCGAAAACATACTTTTTGAATAATGGCACATCCAAAAGCCATAGATTGTTACTAGGAAATTTTCAGTGCCAGGGATAGGATACCTTCCAGTGAGTTGTTGGCCAGGGAGGTCCCTGTTGCCTCCAAAACATTACAGGCTATTTCCAAGGCCCTCAGTTTCCCTTGAGAAACAGTTGGTAAGACCCTATTTCTGAAGATTTCATATACCTGAGCATCAAAGTCACTGAGAAATAAAGCTGATACTGAGCAGAAAACCCTCTCCCTACAGACCAGCCAATTGAACGCTAGAAAAAGGTGCACTACATGCAGCCCTATGGGAGACAGAAATCATCAGCAGTGAAACCCGTGAACACAGGAAGCCATAAGTTTGGCCACACAGGCCAAATGACTGAATGAGGGCAATAGCGGTATTTCTGATGGGGTTGGGGATCCAACTGCTCTGTAATTAGATTGAAGGGCTACTCTATGGGTGAGAACACATGCCTGGTACTGAAAAGTTAATCAACAGCCTATGGCAGGGGAGGTCATAAGCCTTAGGGGTATAAAGCCTACTCTTGTCTGGATAAATGGATATATTATTCTCACCAAAGTACCCTAAAAGCACTATGCTTAAAGTCCATATTAGTATATTAACGTTACTCTTACTTCTGGTTAGAAAAGCTTCTCTTTTCAGATGGCAGTGACCACTGGGATGATCCAAAATGGAATATATTGCTGAGAAGAAGGGATGGAGGAGTGTCCAGCACTGAAATATCCCTATCACACACTCCAAGGCTCAGTATTCATTGTTGAAGAGATAGCGGAAAGAATGTAAGAGCCAAAGAAGTGTACCACTCCTTAAATTGCAAGTGTCCAGACAAAAGTTCACCTTGATATTCATGACCTCACAGTTCTTAGCAATAGGTACATAACACCCTCATACTAGGAGAAAAAGGTGATGACACTGAATTAAAAGAGACTAATGGAGAGAGGTAGGGGATATGATGGAGAGCAGAATTGTGAGGGGGAGGTGGGGGAAGAGGAAGGAAATATCATGGTTTATTGTCTGTAAGTACAGAAGTTGTCAATTAAAAAAAATAAGAATTTGTATTCTACCTATCTGGAGCCTTCTTATTGTCCCAGTACAGAACAGTTGGCTTTTCTTTAAAATCTTTAATAATTACAAACTAAGGCAGTTACACTCTCTGGAGCTGAGATCTTAAACTTGCTTAAATTTCTTTCCCTATCAAACTGGAGTTTTTCATATTTTGGCTCTGCATTTTGTTGTTTTTCACTATAGATCTGCATCAGAGTAAGTAAAGAGGCAACACCACAGACTCAATGTCATTCGGTGTTTGTATTTCTTCTGCCAAACACATTGGTTAATTCCTTTTAAATTAAAGTTCTCTCAAGTTCTCAGGACATGAACAGAATGAAGCCAGGTTCTCTGATAGAATATGACAGGAACTCCTGTTATCCCATTTTGAATGAAATCTTTCTTCCCCTATTAAACCTTATAATGAGTCAATCTGACCCAGTCCACATTTCTCTAGGCTTACTGTTCTCCCAAACTCCTAAAAACCAATTCCAAATTTCCAAAACGACAGAGAACTACACTGTCATAGCAGTGGCCCAACTCCTCAGTAAGAATTTTCTGTCTCATTGCTGGGACAAAATACACAACCACAAGGAATTTATGGAAGGAGAGAATTTATGTAAGCTTACAATATCAGACTGTAGAGAGCCCATCATTGTGGAGCACATGACGGATGTAGCAAGCTGGTATTACATCATTATATCACCAGAGAGGAAGTAGAAAGAGAACAGCAATTGGGGTAGGAGTCTATTACTTCAAGGTAAACACTCAATGCTGCACTTCTTTCATTAAGTCAGCTTTATATACATTCCATAATATTTTCACACACCACCAGATGGAGACTGAGTTTTCAAACACATTAGTGAGCATATGAAAAGCAATTTATATTCGAACTACCTACACACTACAGTGTCATGGAGGGTGGGGAGGAGTCATGTCTAAGCTCACTCATGGCAGCTGACTGAGCTCTGGTCCTCACTGTCTAGTTCATTGGCACATGGGCCTTTCTGTTAGCAGTTAAGCACATGAGGGCTATCTTTCAGTACAGTCACATAGTAAGATACAGCAAGCAAGATGGGATTCACATACTTTTTTCACCTAATTTGCAAAGTGTTATCACAGTTATACCACACATTCAAGAAGTAAGGCAGTGAACAAACTCATAAATTCTAGTTGTTAGAGATCACTGGAGATCATCTCAGAGCTTCCATGCCATATATACATTTTATGTTGTATTTTCCACTAAAGTATAGACATGTTTAGACATAAAGGAGTTACCCAATGTTGATCTGTTAACCATATGAATGAACTCCCCATGAATTTATTATCTAGCTCTTTTGTTCCTACTGAAAAGGGCATTTCTGTTGTGCTAAATAATATAATTAGATTTCCTACTGGAAGGTCCTCCTTTCATTCCCAGAGTATTGAAGTTTTGCCTGACCTTTGGAATACCAATCAGGCCACTGCTACCTCCATAGTAAATGCCCTCATCTAGCTTCTTAGCTTCTGTGAACTAACTCCCTGCATGTTCCAGGGAGATATATAAATATTTTCATTTATATTTCTTGTTAAAATTTCTATAAATATCAACCAATAGCTGAACTAAAGTCCTTGAATAATTTGTAACTAATGGCTATGATGGCTCAAGCTTCTTGTTTTCTATTCCATTCTGAGATTTTCCTTGCTTCACGAATCACAGCAGCAAAAGGACTAAAGTCAGACTAATCTAGCTGCTCATTAACTACATCTAAAACAATTAATGCCTCTTATGTTTCCTTTCAGTATTGATGTATGTATATATGGAAATCCAAACTCTAGCATCTTCCCAGGCACATAATTTTTTTTTTTTCATAAGCTCATCCATCACTTCACCATGTTCAAGACCATGTGAACAGAATAACAGGAGTAATTTCCCTAATTCAATGCAAGTGGATAAAAGACAAAAGTAATAAGCAGAAGTTTGTGGTGATATGGAAAAAAATTATGTTAATCAAGCCAAGGATTTTATGAGGACACAAGATTCTATACTGACCTCATGACCTCGACATTGCAAAATTATCTAAATTACTAATACACAATATTCTTTTAGTCTAACAAAATTGTTGCCCACAAACTCCCCACAATCTGCATGTCTAGGTAAATCTCTTGCCGGATTTGACAGAAAAGTGTCAACACATTACAACAGGACTGTGGCCATCTCAGAGGTAGTGTACATCCAGGTATGCAGTCTTTTCAACAGGAAAGCACATGGAACAGAACTAGAGCTGTCTTTTACTGCCTCATGTGTCTAAGCAAATATCTCTAAGAAGAAAATCTTATGCTTTTTACAATAATCCACTTATAGTAAGGATCTGATACTGTCCTCTCAACTAAACTCCCAGTTAAAACTGTTAAAACTGACTTTGTAACATGGTGAGTTCCCATCAGAAGACCAGCACTGGATTTAACACCAAAAATAAGCAAAAAAAAAAAAAAAATTGTACTTAATTTTAATATATAAAACATCACTAGTCAGCTCAGTGTGGAGCCTACATTTGGAGCATCTCTCTCTCTCTCTCTCTCTCTCTCTCTCTCTGTGTGTGTGTGCATGTGTTCATGCATAGGCCTGTCTGTGTCTAAATAGTGAATTACGTTAACATCCTCTGACCCCTCTGATTGAACAGCCGTAAATGTCTACAGAGAATTATTGAAGCATATAGATTATAGAGTTGATTTAACTAAAGGGCATAGGTCTGTTCATTTTGATCAAAACCTATCAGAGTTTGCCTCATTATTCTCATTAGCAGGTGACAGGTGTCCATCCATATCACTCACTGACAAGTCAAAGGAGGAAAGTCTTACTGATATATTTATTCACTCCTATTGCCTTTCTCCTTCCTAGTGGCACTCTATAATTGGGTTTTGTATTTATTTTTTAATCTGTGAATAATGAAAACATAGCCCAAGGAATACATGTTAGTGGAGCAATTGGGTCATCATAACTTCAACTTCATCTGACTTTGCTGGAATCCTTGGCCAATACAAAAGGAACCCACGTGAAATATTCTGGTCAAAGTTGGAATCTGCTCTGGACTGGTGGATAAGTGAGGATCAGCCATGAGAGAAAATGCACACACTGGATTCATAGGGCAGTGTTTTCTTCTCTGGCCCTCACATCTGATTCCCATGGCTTTTCATTGAATGCTAGTTCATTATTGGCTCTGTTTTCCAACAGATGTTTGTCTGTGATACTGGCTTTTCCTTGCCACTGAAGTCTTTTACTAGGTAAAGATGGATTAGTTTTTTTTGTTGTTGTTGTTGTTTTTTATTTTTTTTTAGTTTTTTGAACTAACTACTTTTAACAAAACTTTTAAACACAACTTCAGAAGTGAGATAATATACTTAACTTCATGTAAACATGAAACTTGGAACCGGTAACATCTGTATGGAGAGGGGAATCAAGGGAACAAGATGGTCCCCTGAGGGGAAAGTGTGTTTCAACTCATTCTCTTATATATTAATATATTCTTAAATAACTTTTTGGAAAATATTTAGATTATTGGAATAAAACTGAGTGGTAAAATAGTTTTTGAAATGGTTAATAGTGGGCTGGGGGGCTTAGAGGTTAAAGTAGCTTGCCTGCAAAGCCAAAAAATCCAGGTTCAATTTCGCAGATCCCACGTAAGTAAGTAAGATGAATAAGGTGGTACATGTGTCTGGAGTTCATTTACAGTAGCTGGAGGCCCTAACTTGCCATTCTCTCTCTCTGCTTTTAAATAAGTAAATAAAAAACTAAAAATGTTTTAAAATGGTTAATCGTAAAAATAGACTAGGCTTAATCACTTTATTGTGATTGGTTATTTATTATTGATGGGACAAGAAAAAGTAAACATGTCAATCTCCTGGTTTTTTTTTTTTTTAATCTAAACATAAAGAAAGCTAACAAAGTCCAGTGATAAGATTTGAATAGATAAGGCACCTTGAACTTAAATTTAAAACTTCTGATTTCAGATATCAAAATTGATTTGAAAGAATAAGTTGAATAAGAGTAGTTGTCATGACATAGCTCAGTAGGGCAAGTGTTTGCTGTGCACTGGACATTGAATTTGCACCCTCAGCAACCACTTAAAAACCTGTCTGTTGATAAGTGCCTGTAATCTCAGCTCTGGGATGGCAGAGATCATCAGAGCTTGCTGCCTAGCTAGTCTAGCTGAATAAGTGAGCACCATGTTCAGCTAATACCTACAGCCTCACTGTGGAGTGTCCCAAGTGGAAGGGGGCAGGGATGAGGGAAAACAGGGTACCAACACATGATATTGCAATAAGAAATTTGTTATGGTTATTATAATCAAAAGAAAAATTGAAGTTGATGGCAAAATAAAATACTGTTTGATAAAATAATAATAGTAATAATAATAATTAATTATAATGTGGGGCTGTAGAGATGATTTAGCTATTAAGGCACTGCCTGAGCTTCCTAAGGACCCAGATTTGATTCCCCAGAATGCCCATAAGCCAGATGCACATGGTGGTGCATGTGTCTGGAGTTCATTTGCAGTGGCTACAGGCCCTAGTGTACCCATTCTCTTTCTCTCTCTCTCTTTTTCCCATAAATAAATACAGAAGATTACAAAAATTGATGTGGACAGCAATTGAGGAATACACCTGTTGTTTGACTTCCTCCTGCATACACATGCATGTGCATCCACCTCACACAGTTATTCCTACACATGTACAAACAGGACTGCACAGACCCTTATTCAAATATCAAAGAAAAAGAAGAAGGAAAAAAAAAAAAACAGTCACTTTGATTGTCTATAGGCATACTTGAAGAGACTCACATCAATTTGATATACTTTAAAGTGTTCCAGAAACACAATGTATAGAATAAAAAATAAATACATGCAAACCTCTGACTTTTATGATGATGACGTATTTACATGAAAGATCCATGACATAGATATAAATGCCTGCATTTCATTACATTATGTTAATGACTACATTTGATAGTTAATCATTGTCAATTTGATCACATCTAGAATTGCACAGGGTACACACCTGTGGGTTTATATATGAATGTGTTTCTGGGAAGATTTAGCTGAGGAGGAAAGACTTATCCTGACTGTGATTGGCCTCATCTCACAGACCAGGGCCAGGACTGGACGACAAAGAGGAAGTGTGCTGAGCACACCATGCATCAGTCTGCTTCCTGACCATGGGTGTCATGTGACTGGCTCTCTTAAGCTCCTGCCACCAACCTTTCCCAAATATGATGGACTACATCCTTTCAAACTGAAAACTGATATCAAATGTTCCTTCTTTTAATTAATTCTTGTCAGGAATTTGGTCACAGAACAAAAGCAGTTACTAGCATTTTTTCTCTCTATCCTCTTTTTCAGAAAATGAACATATTCATTCTTTATCATGTCATCTCATTTTAATTTTCTGGGAAATAGCTATCATGACCCCATACTTCTCAAATTATTTATGTTTATCTATATTTCTACTTCTGTACTGTTTTCAAATTATTGTGTCTTCTCTTCCCTAAGGTCAAATTATGGGCCAGAGAGGTGCACTTCTGCTTTGCCAACTGTGGGGGGTCTATGTTCTAGAATAGTACCTGGCACATAGGAAACACCAGAAAGAAGTTGCAGAGGAATTAATTCATGAACCAATGCATGCAGTCTTGTCTGGATGCCAACTTTGCTCTCCAGGGTGCCAGATTGAATCAGGCCATTTGCATCAGGGAGTTCAGAGTCCTTATCCAGGAGTTCTCCTGAGCAGGGGGGAAGAAGCCTAATTCACCCTGACACAGCTGAGGAGGGACTGATTCATACATCACAGTGACAATTTATTAATTTGCTGTGAATAATTTTCTTGTCAGCCAGATTGAACCTTCACTGCTTATTAAGGAAGGCTTTATGCAAAAGCAAATTAAGATCAGGAGGTTGCTTAGCAAACACAAAATCAAAGTGAAGGAAATTTGAAGACATCATAAGATATTTTAATCAACCTATGGCAGTTCTATGACTCATCTTCCTGAAAACCATGCAGAATTTACCAATGGACCAGACTGCCCACTGAGAGGACACACATGTCCTTTAATAAAGAACTATGCAGTATTTTCCTCCAGTTTTCTAGGAATCCATAATCCACAGCTGATACCAAGACATCTTTCTGCCTTTCCCAATTCCTTAGGTCTGGAGAATAACCTAATTACAGGGCTATTTTCAAAAATCTTATGTGACCCTTGCACCTGATCTTTTACTTGGTGACAGATGTAGCTCAGTCCCCTAATCACTTCAGTTCAGAACCACAAGATATAGTGAAGTTGGCTCTGATTAGCTCATGGGTTGATTAGTTTTTGTCTACCTATTTATGAGATCTGTGAACATAGAAGGAGACAAGGAATAATATAAACAAGCTAGCTGTATCCTGTGGGACTGAAGTCCTCTTGGGATGTGATATGTATGAAGAAGAATGATAACTAAGTCTATAGAACATCTATGTATGCCTACCATGCTCTTATATGTCCAATTAGTTTCATTTCATTTATTCCCACATAAAGTACTACTTAAAAATTTATTGCAGCATTAATCTATATATTTAAAAATGCACTCACAGTGACAGTACAGCAAATATGAGGACAGATGTGAAATGGCATGGACTAACTTGTCTCCCAGACTCACTACGCATTACATTAACTGTTATCTCTCAGCTTTATCATAAATATATCATTTACCTCATAAGCAGTGTCATTGTTATTAACTGAAATGACCCGCACAAATTCCTTCCCCTGGTGCCTGGCATATATGATAGACATTACAATTTAATAATTATTTAACAAATAATGAAGACCTTGCCTATGTCTTTGTTGTACAAATGCTTATCAATACAATGTGTGGTATATTTTCTGTTTTATGAAGGGGAAAAAAAAATGTTTTAAACAGGCTGACAGGCTGTTATAGAGAAGGCAATGTTGAAATATTACCCAAAACCCTTATAAATCTGTTTGTTCCCAAGAAATGTCAGACATTGCTTATTCTGCTGGCCATTACACTGCTAAGAAGTCAAGTATCTGGGAATCTCAAAGTTAATTCAGTACCTATGATTAAAAAAAAGAGAAATTTCTCCAATTAAGTGTGACTTGGAGATATTTTTTTCCCATTTTTACAAAAATATAGTATAAAATTTCTTTTTTAAGTGATGGTATTTAATTTACTTGATTTACCAATGTTAACAAACATGAATGCCTTCTATGTATACTTACATTTAAAAAATATCTCTGATATATCATAATAGCTGTTTGAAGGACATGTTTTTCAACATCCCTCCAGACAAAGATCATAGGGTATATAGTCTATCACTTCTCTTCCATTCTGAAAAATATATAGACAATTAAAATTTTCTTCACAAATTCCTTAAAAAAAATGCATTAATTTCTGACTCAAAACTCACCCAGCAAGTTTTGCTCAGAAACAGACTGGCTATTACATTTGTGGCAAGCAGATTAATGACTCCTCCAAATATAGAGATTCCCATGGAGTAGTAACTGGAATCCGGAACTACACTGCTTTTACAGCTGTGACAAAATATAAGGATTTGAGGAGGGAGAACAACCTCAAATGAGAGTTAAGCCTGACTTAATCACAAGAAAATTTGAACATGAAGAATCTTTTCTGGCTGGGATGCATGACGAGGGCACCAGGATCAGAGGCATGTCACACGACATGGTTTTGGCCTCCTTTGTTGGCATTGAAGATGGGGAAGAGGACCAGAAGCCAAGGAATGTAGCAGTTTTCAGAAAGTGGACACAGTGCTGTGCTTACAGCCAAGAACAGGGACATAGATCTCCAACCACAATTCCTGAGTTGTGCCAGCATATCAGATGAGTAGAGAAACAGATCCTCCCCAGAGCATAGCAGAGCAGAGCAATGCCAACACCTCAGCTTCAGCCTTCTGACACCCACACCAAGCTTCTAACCTAAAGACTGGGAACCATACCTTCTCTGGGCACTACCATAGGCATGTATCAATATATTCTGCCCTTTCACCTACTCCCATGCAGGGGCTATGAGTTATTGTCATTGGTGGCATGTTAAAAACTGAAAACCAGAGATGTTGGGTGATTTGCCCACAGATTTACAGCCAGTAAGTGGTAGAGCTGAAGTTCACTTGTATGTGTGTACGTGGTATTCATATCTGTACATATTTATGTTTGTATGTAGAGGTCAGAGATGGCTTCCTTTATCACTTTCTACCTACTTTTTTGAGACAGAATCTCTCACCAAACACAAGACACACTGGTTCAGCTAGAGCAGCTTGCTAGCAAATCCCAGGGATTCTCCTATCTCCACTTCCCAGTGCTGGGATTACAGGCATGCAACATCATGCCTTGCATTTTATGTAAGTGTTTGGGATCCTAATCCAATATCTGATGTAAGCAGTTCACTAAGCCACTCCAAAGCACACAGAACTGAAAATAAAATGCAAGTCATGTGCTTTCAGACTATACTCCCTGGAATAGGAAGTACCCACTCCAAGCAGTATTGTCTAGTCTTCACAAACATTGTTATTTATTTGTTCATTTATTTTTTACTAAGAACTTTTCTTTCTTTTTTTTTTTTATTGAGAGCAACAGACAGACAGAGGAAGAGGGAGAGAGAGAGAGAATGGGTGCACCAGGGCCTCTAGCCACTGCAAACGAACTCCAGATGTGTGCACCTCCTTGTGCATCTGGCTAACGTGGGTCCTGGGGAATCGAGCCTGGAACTGGAGTCCTTAGGCTTCACAGGCAAACACTTAACCACTAAGCCATCTCTCCAGCCCAGAACATATATCTTATAGATGCATCATATGTTGGTACCATCTTTTATATCCTCCCTGTCCCCAATCCACTGTGAGCCTTCCTTGGTGGAGTTTCAGTTTTCCCCATGAGGTTGTGGGTTATGCCTTGAGAAAGAAGCAGTCAGTTACTGGGAGAGGGACTATGCTCTTGGGTATGATGTCTCGACCGATGGCTTTTATAATCTTTCTGTCCTTCTACAAAATTCCCTGAGTCTTGGTGGGTATATTTTAAGTCTAGTTCAGTAATGAGCTCTCATAGGCCTCTTGATTTCTGCTTTGGTAAATGTTCAGTATCTTCAGTGTCTGTCGCCTACACCCTGACACTGATTTCAGCCTCACCATGGGGCAGCACTCTTTCACATCTCCCTATTCCTCTGTGGTTTTATCTGAGCCCTGACTGAAGGGTGAAGGGTGGTTTATATCCTCAGGTGTCACTTCTTTCTGAAATATAAAAAAAAAGATTCTCCAATAAATTCTGCATTAAATGGTGCCGTAATTTCACTGGATGGTCCCCAGTTGATTCAGGAGTTGATTAAAGCTTGTCATTTGCACCTCCAGCTACCTGGTGCAGGAGGTGTCCCTGTGGGCTGGTCTGAAGGTCCAGACCTATGGTGTGGGGTGGATTTGGATTGGAATTCCAGTCTAAAAATATCCTGAGTGCCTGAGCTTTGCTTGGAGTTCCTGAAGTGTTCTCTTGTGTTGATATTATGGTGATTGCTCTTCTCTCTCTCTGTTTGGACCTATGAAAGCTGGCCAAATTCTTATGCCATTATGGAATTTCCCCTGGATCTATAAGCTTCAGTAAACACTTTCCTTCCTCCCATAAGTAGGTCTGGTCTGTAGGGTCATCCAAGCTACCTGAGGCTGTTTACTACAAATGGGATAAGAATTGTTAAGCAAGGGAGCTTTTGATGGGTGCAGCCTCTCTTTTAGCCAAAGTCTAGTGGGAACTTATCTTTGGAGAGCATATTCTTTGTCTCCATAGGATTCTAACCTGGATTCCAGGTTCATCTATGGGTTCTTTTCTACTGAGCAGATCCCTTAGCCAATCAGATAGCCACTGGTTATTAACCAAAGCCATGTGCCACCATTGCAATAAAGGAATTTTGGGTTCAATTATACCAATGTACCAATTGTTCCCGGATCACTGTCCTATGAATTCAAAGAATGAACTCCATGGACCAGAAGATAGGTTCAGAAAGATTTTTATTACAGTTTAGAGGTTTAGTAGTATGCAGAGAAGGAGTCTTAAGCCTTAAATATCAGAGAAGGAAGCAAGGTGGAGTTCTCTTTCCCAGGGAGGCAAGAGGGTGTTTGAGAAGCCCCATTAGGGAAGAGGGCAGAGTTCTTGCCCAGAAAGGGAAGAGCAGATTAGAAAAGCCCACTTGGAGACTCATGTATGGGTAGTTTATGAGGAGGGGAGTGGCTACAGGAGGAAGACCAGTTAGGCAGGTTACTATGAACAAAGACCAAATTTTATAGCTTTGCCAGTAATCTTAGGTCAGGATCAGAGTTTCTGTCCTCTAGGAAGGGTGCAAACTTAATCTAGAAATCCTCCATGGAAGCTGTGATGTCCAAGTTTCTGCAAGGTTTGTGACATTTCCTGCTTTTAGTCAAGGAATAAAAAAACATTAATTTTGGTGTTCTATTACCCTGACTGTGTAGACAATTTCTGTCTGTTATCAATTGCACTGGTGTGCACGTCTTGTCAGGCTGGTTGTTTAGTAGTTCAGACCCCTGCTTGCTCACAGAATTGCTGGCCACTTTCCCTTAGTAGCTCATGTAGCACTTTCCAGCACTAGATGGGCTAACCATCTGGGGATTGGCTCTTTTCAGGATTCCAGCCAGGTCTCTCTGAGTTATGTGTTCACAGCATATGGTGTCTTTAGCTATGTGATCTTAAGTTTTACCTCAGGCAGAAGCTTGTCTTGTTTAGGGGGCCTTGTATGTTTCTCTGACTGACATCTCAATGTGAGTCACAACCAATTTCTGATACTGGGGGTTACAAGCCAGAGCCAAAGTTAAAGTTAGGCTTCATCCCACACTCTCTAGGGCTCTTCTTCCCAGATGCTTTCCTCAGACTCTTGTTGAGGTTTAAATCTTTCAGTCTACCTTCAAGAAAAAACATTTTTATGGTACCAGTTTATCTTGGGTATGTTATTAACTACTTTTTAAGATGAAATCTTAAATCTTTCATTTATCCTCAAATTTAATTGAAGGTGCACGTTTTCTATTACTTTTCAGATGACAAAACATTGAGAACAAGCTAAACATGAATTACACTAATTTTATTAGCCTAATTCTAATTTACATGTGGTTAAGTTTATGAATCTAGTTATTATAAACTAATTATAAATTATAAACCTAAGTTCTCTAGTAAATGTTCTTCACACTACCTTTTAACACACTGGCATTGTATCTAAGTCTTCTACTCATATAATAATTGTCTAATATTAATCTTGACCAATTATTGACTAATTGGATATAATCCTATAATGTCCTCAGTATTTGGGTAAGGAAAGTGAAATACACAAGAAATTTGTATGACAGAACTATGTCCTCACACTCTATAAGAGAATAAGGACAACAAAGCATTCATATCAGGATTAGTTTTTGTGAATTTCTATCAATCTCAGAAATGAGATTACTTGAACATATCACAGTTTTGAGCTGATCTAACTAGAATTTAAAAAGTTTATTCAATGGTCCTTCATCTCTTTTTTTCCACTTCTACAATTAATACATTACATTCCATATCAAACAGAACAAATAGACAGACATATTAAATGTACCTGTGCTCATTTCCATATATACACACACACTTCTACATATAAAACTCTACATGGGCACAACAAGCATGTACATATTTTATTCCAATCTGACTTCACAGAAGCCAATAAATCTCCTCAGTGAACACCATGCATACATTGTTTCATATATTTAAGATGTCCACATAAAGTATTAAAAGTTTGGGCCATTCCAAATGCCTGTGATGCTAAGTTCTGAAGTGCCTTTAATACTAGCCCTTTGTTAGGATATGCATTTTATCTCAGTAGGAGATTGCATGCTTGCCATATACAAGGTGCTGGGTGTTACCACCTCCCCAGCATTAAAAAAAAGAAAAAGAAAAAAAGAAAGGAAAAGAAAAGAAAGAGAAAAAGAAAAAAAGGAAAAAAAAAACTTAGCCCAAATTATGTTTTAATAAACTTTACAAAATGTCTCTGGAAAAAAAAAAAGAAGAATAAATATAACCCAGTTGCTCCCCAAGACCTTCAAAAGAACATAACCTATAGTTAACCCCTCCAGGAGGAGATAATCTTTCTGTCTCTTGCAACTTCCTTTGCTTGGCATGGCAGTATGGTCCCCAGGCTTTAACAACAATCATTTAAAACTCCCACTTCTAAAGCAGTCAGAACTCTCCAGTGAGTGTTCAAGAGTATAAAGAAAGCCACTCTAGCTGGGCTTGGTGGTGCATGCCTTTAATCCCAGTATTCTAGAGGCAAAGGTGGGAGGATTGTTGTGAGTTCAAGGCCACCCTGAGACTACATAGTGAATTCCAGGTCAGCCTGAGCTACAGTGAGACCCTACCTCGAAAACAAGACAAAACAAGTAATAATAATATAACAACAAAAGAATAAAGAAAGCCACTCTCTTCCCAAGTCCAAGAGACATAGGTGAGGTTTGTTTTAGGAAAGATGAAGATTTGCAAAAAAGTGGGAAGAGAACTTAAGTTTCTATTAATTAAATATTTTTTTTAACATCAAAAGACTTTGGAAATAAAGGAATTCTTCATAGGATGCTTATTCAAATATCAATATAGCATCTGGAACTTTAAGCTTTCATGCCCTACTCCTCATTCCACTCATCTCATACTGAATCTTTATCATCTATGAGGGAAATCTGCATTTCTTTCAAAGGAAACCTCCTTTTCTTGATTTTTCTCATTTCCTTTTATCAATTACCAAAATCTACAACTTGCAAGCTTCAGAAACTCTGAAATCTCAAGGAAATGCAATAGACACTCATCTCTTGCCACTCAAGCCCAGCAACAAGAGAAAAAATGGGGAAATGGTAATATAAGGTAACCTCCACTTTTCTGTGCTAGTAAAGCAGATGCCTAAATCTACATTATCTGTTGAATATTTATACTAATGTGAACTGTAAACTTTCTAGAGCTCAAATACAAGCTCATTCTACCATTTCTACAAAGACAGAGCAAGCTGAAACCCAGGTATTTCAATTAAGAAATGAATATATTCTTCATGGTCAAGTATCCTACACCTATCCCCCTTTAACTCCATTTAACCACACATTTCATAGAGTCATTGAGAAACCATCAGTGAAGTAGCCATGATTTCACTTCTGCTCTTTGTAAATCTTCCAGATTCATAAATAGTATTTGCCGCTAAGGACATATTGGATTCTAATTTATATAAATATTCTATTTACTTTATTTTTTTTTCTTTTATTTTTGTAAAGAAAAGTGATTTATTTAGCATAAACATTTTAGAATGAAAGTCCAATGCCAGGCATCCTGATTGGCTTACTTATTTTTACTATCTGGCAGATGTAATGAAGGTAGAAACACATGCCAAAGGGAAGGATCTCAGCAGTATAGGAAGTCAGCAGTGACAAACCCATCCATTTATAAATAATACTTTTACAGCAAATAATAGGGGTCTGAAAAGAATTATGTTAATCTCCCCTAGGGGCTATGGTTCCAACATTCCCACTATCTCCCACTAGGCTTCATTTTTTTTTTTCTCAAGTTTTTATTAACATATTCCATGATTATAAAAATTATCCCATGGTAATACCCTCCCTCCACTCCCCACTTTCCCCTTTGAAATTGTACTATCCATCATATCCTCTCCCCATCTCAATCATTTTTATTCAGCAAATAAAGACAGTTTGGTACCATTATTAGGCTCATCCATGTCCTACCCTTCCCCATTGGCCCCTGGTGTTGAGGTATATGGGTAGTGCATTGTGGAGTCAGCCCACAGTTAATTGGTATGATAAATGTCTCTGCATACCATGACTCAACATGTAGCTCTGACATTCATTCTGCCCCCTCTTCCGCAAAATTTCCCTGAGCCATGTTGGGTTCATATTTGATCTGCTTCAGTGATGAGGTGTTGGGGGCCTCTGAGGCTCTGGCTCTCTAATTTGGTAGGAGTTGGTTTTTCTCTGTGTTGGTCTCCTTCCCCCTTGTGCTAATATCCTGTTCATCAGGAAAACAGCACCCTGGCTTGTTTGGCCAATTTTTTTTAGTTTCAGCCAGGGCCCTTTTGAGGTATGATGGGGTGGCTCTCTCCTTAGGATAGCTGTCTGAAAAAGAGAAGCAGATTCTCCAACGGAGAGTAAGTTAGCAAAAGGTCAAATGACATAACCATTACTTTTTTTATAGAGAGTTTAATAGGTATAGGTCCTCTGTGCCCCATGATTGATAATAACTTGATATTGGAGAGTGGGCTTATGTTTGGATATGGTTCCCAGTTCCAGCTATGGGTCTTGTACCACTGAGGGGATCAGTTAGCCAAATCAAGAGCAGTTGATTCCCTACCATGGCTGTGTACCACTATTGCACTTGTGTGGGCATCACAATAGATTATTTGCTGCTAAGTAGGTTAGATCATGAGTTGCTTGGACAGAGAGATATTGGTCATTTCCCCCAGTCACCCATGTAGCACCTTCTGGCACTAGCCATGCTGACTGTCTGGGGACTGACACTGTCCTGGCTTCCAGCCATGCTGTTCTATTTTATGTATCAGCTGCATATGGTGTCTGAAGCAACAGAGTCTTACCACTAATCTTCAGTGGGTCATCAACTACTCTGACAGAAATCTGTCATTCTTTTAGGAAACCTTGTAGGTTTCTCTGGTCAAAAGCTCATTGAGGATGATAGCCCCATGCTGGTACTGGGAGTTACTGGTCAGTGCCTACTAAGAAAATGAGGAAAAAGATAACTAATATACAAGAGTTAGAAAGACGAGCAGGGGTGGGGGCTGGAGAGAGAAGATGTAGAAGATTTAGGTTAGACTTGATCCATCCCTCTCCAGTGTCTTGTGTTTCAGGTGTTACCTATAAGGGCCTGGTGAAGGTTAAGCCATTGGGTCTGCCTTTTAGGAAGTAGAATTTTATGGTACCATTGCCATTTGGGTCTAGATTAGTGTTTCCCACCACTTTGATGCCCTCCCCTCCATCCCCATCCATCCTAGTGTCTAGTCCATGACATGCTTGTTGTGTATGTAGGGTATCTTGGGTAGATTCAAGTTAGGTGCTACAGATGAGTGAGACTATGTGGCTTTTTTCTTTCTTTTTTTTTTTTTCTTTCTGTGATTGGGTAAGTTCACTGAGAATGATCTGTTCCAGGTTCAACCATTTTTCCTCAAATTTCTTTGTGTCATTTTTTTCTTACTGCTGTATAGAATTCCATTGTTTAGATATACCACATCTTAGTTATCCATTCTTGTGATGGACATCTGGATTGATTCCAGCTCTTAGCTATTATGAATTGAGCTGCTACAAACATGGTTGAGCAAATCTCTCTGGCCTGTGGTTTGAAGGTTTTAAGGTAGATGCCCAGTAAGGGAATAACTGGGTCTGTTGGTATCTCTATAGCTTTTTCAGGAGTCTCCATATTGCTTTCCAAAGTGGTTGTACCATCCTACATTCCCACCAACAGTAGATGAGTGTTCCTCCTTCTCCACATCCTCACCATTATTTATTTTCGTTTGATTTTTTGATGTTTGCTATTCTTATTGGGGTAAGGTGGAATGTCATAGTTGTTTTAATTCGCATTTCTCTGATGATTAAGGATGATGAACATTTTCTTAAGTGTGTGTTTGTCATTTGTATTTCTTTTCTGTGAACTGCCTGTTCAACACTTTGCCCCAATTTGTGAGTGGTGTGTTTGACTTCTTACTGTTTAATTTTTGAGTTCTTTGTAGATTCTAGAGATTAGGCCTCTATCAGTCGGATAACCCACAGATATTTTCTCCCATTCTGTGGTAATCTATTGGCTTTGCTAATTGTATGTTTGTCTGTAAATAAACTCTTCAGCTTCATGTGATCCCATTGGTTGAGTGACTGTTTAAGATCAAGAGCTACTGGGGTTTTGTTCAGGAAGTCTTTTTCCATTCCTATATCATGAAAAGTACTTCCTACATTTTCTTCCAGTAGTATTAGAGTTTCTGGTCTTATATTAAGGTCTTTGATCCATTTGGATTTGAGTATAGTGCATGGTGAAATGTGTGATCAAGTTGCAGTTTCCTGTGTGTGTTTATCCAGTTTGTCCAGCACCATTTTTTGAAGATGCTGTCTTTTTTCCAGCCTATATTGTTTGTGGCTTTGCAAAATATCAAGTAGCTATAGTTGTTTGACCCAAAGTCTGAGTCCTCAAGTCTATCCTGTTGGTCTGTACTCCTGTTTATGCCAGTACCATGCTGTTTTTATTACTATGGCTTTGTAATATAGCTTTATATCAGGTATGGTGATGCCACCATAGGTATTTCTTTTGCTAAGGATATATTTGGGTATGTAAGGCCTTCTGCCTTTCCATATGAAATTTGGGATCATTTTTTCTATCTCAGTGAAGAGCATTATAGGGATTTTAATTAGAATTGCATTAAATCTATATATTGCCTTTGGTAGGATTGTCATCTTCACAATGCTAATTCTGCTTATCCAGGAGCATGGGAGGTCTTTACATTTTCTCAAATCCTCCTCAATCTCTTTTTTGAGTATTTTTATGGTTTTCTTTCTTTTTTTTTTTTTTAATTTTTATTAACATTTTCCATGATTATAAAATATATCCCATGGTAATTCCCTCCCCACCCCCACACTTTCCCGTTTGAAATTCCATTCTCAATCATATTACCTCCCCATTACAATCATTGTAATTACATATATACAATATCAACCTATTAAGTATCCTCCTCCCTTCCTTTCTCCACCCTTTATGTCTCCTTTTCAACTTACTGGCCTCTGCTACTAAGTATTTTCATTCTCACACAGAAGCCCAGTCATCTGTAGCTAGGATCCCCATATGAGGGAGAACATGTGGCGCTTGGCTTTCTGGGCCTGGGTTACCTGACTTAGTATAATACTTTCCAGGTCCATCCATTTTTCTGCAAATTTCATAACTTCATTTTTCTTTACCGCTGAGTAGAACTCCATTGTATAAATGTACCACATCTTCATTATCCACTCATCTGTTGAGGGACATCTAGGCTGGTTCCATTTCCCAGCTATTATAAATTGAGCAGCAATAAACATGGTTGAGCATGTACTTCTAAGGAAATGAGATGAGTCCTTTGGATATATGCCTAGGAGCGCTATAGCTGGGTCATATGGTAGATCAATCTCTAGCTGCTTTAGGAACCTCCACACTGTTTTCCACAATGGCTGGACCAGATTGCATTCCCACCAGCAGTGCAGAAGGGTTCCTTTTTTTCCACATCCCCGCCAACATTTATGATCATTTGTTTTCATGATGGTGGCCAATCTGACAGGAGTGAGATGGAATCTCAATGTAGTTTTAATCTGCATTTCCCTGATGACTAGTGACGTAGAACATTTTTTTAGGTGCTTATATGCCATTCGTATTTCTTCCTTTGAGAACTCTCTATTTAGCTCCTTAGCCCATTTTTTGATTGGCCTGTTTGATTCCTTATTAGTTAACTTTTTGAGTTCTTTGTATATCCTAGATATTAATCCTTTATCAGATATATAGCTGGCGAAGATTTTTTCCCATTCTGTAGGTTGCCTCTTTGCTTTTTTCACTGTGTCCTTTGCGGTGCAAAATCTTTGTAATTTCATTAGGTCCCAGTGGTTAATCTGTGGTTTTATTGCCTGAGCAATTGGGGTTGTATTTAGAAAGTCTTTGCCAAGACCAATATGTTGGAGGGTTTCCCCTACTTTTTCCTCTAGCAGTTTCAAAGTTTCCGGTCTGATGTTAAGGTCTTTAATCCATTTGGACTTAATTCTTGTGCATGGCGAGAGAGAAGAATCTATTTTCATCCTTCTGCAGATATTTATCCAGTTTTCAAAACACCATTTGCTGAAGAGGCTGTCTCTTCTCCAATGAGTATTTTTGGCATTTTTATCGAATATCAGGTGGCTATAGCTACTTGGGCTTACATCTGGGTCCTCTATTCTGTTCCACTGATCTACATGTCTGTTTTTGTGCCAGTACCATGCTGTTTTTGTTACTATGGCTCTGTAGTATAGGTTAAAATCAGGTATGGTGATACCACCAGCCTCTTTTTTGTTGCTCAGTATTATTTTAGATATTCGAGGTTTTTTATGATTCCAAATGAATTTTTGGATTGTTTTTTCTATTTCCATGAAGAAAGCCTTTGGAATTTTGATAGGGATTGCATTAAATGTGTAGATTGCTTTAGGTAAGATTGCCATTTTCACGATATTGATTCTTCCAAGCCAGGAACAAGGGATGTTTCTCCACTTTCTAGTGTCTTCTGCAATTTCTCGCTTGAGTGTCTTAAAGTTCTCATTGTATAGATTCTTTACTTCCTTAGTTAGGTTTATTCCAAGGTATTTTATTTTTTTTGATGCAATTGTGAATGGGAGTGATTCTCTGATTTCATCCTCTGTGTGTTTGTTGTTAGCATATATGAAGGCTACTGATTTCTGTGTATTTATTTTGTATCCTGCTACATTGCTGTGGGTTTTGATTAGCTCTAACAGCTTGCTAGTAGAGTCTTTAGGGTCCTTTATGTATAGAATCATGTCATCTGCAAATAGTGATAACTTGATTTCTTCCTTTCCAATTTGTATCCCTTTTATGTGTGTCTCTTGCCTTATTGCTATGGCTAAGACTTCCAAAACTATATTAAATAGAAGTGGAGACAGTGGACACCCTTGTCTTGTTCCTGATTTTAGTGGAAAAGCTTCCAGTTTATCCCCATTTAGTAATATGTTGGCTGTAGGCTTGTCATAAATAGCCTTTATTATATTGAGATATGTTCCTTCTATTCCCAGTCTCTGTAGGACTTTTATCAGGAAGGGATGTTGGATTTTGTCAAATGCTTTCTCTGCATCTAATGAGATGATCATGTGATTTTTGTCCTTCAACCCATTTATGTAATGTATTACATTTATAGATTTGCATATGTTGAACCATCCCTGCATCTCTGGGATAAAGCCTACTTGGTCAGGGTGAATGATTTTTTTGATATACTCTTGTATTCTGTTTGCCAATATTTTGTTGAGAATTTTTGCATCTATGTTCATGAGGGAGATTGGTCTGTAATTTTCTTTTTTTGTTCTATCTTTGCCTGGTTTTGGTATCAGGGTGATGCTGGCCTCATAGAAGGAGTTTGGTAGAATTCCTTCTTTTTCTACTTCCTGGAAAAGCTTAAGAAGCAATGGTGTTAGTTCTTCCTTAAAAGTCTGGTAAAATTCAGCAGTGAATCCATCTAGGCCTGGGCTTTTTTTAGTTGGGAGATTATTGATAACTGCTCGGATCTCCATGTTTGTTATAGGTCTATTTAAGTGATTAATCTCATTTTGATTTAATTTAGGTAGGTCATATAGATCAAGGAAATCATCCATTTCTTTCAGATTTTCATACTTTGTGGAGTATATGCTTTTATAGTATGTCCCTATAATTTTTTGAATTTCTCTGGAATCTGTTGTGATGTTGCTTGTTCATCTCTGATTTTATTAATTTGTGTCTCTTCTCTCTTTCTTTTGGTCAGATTTGCTAAGGGTTTATCAATCTTGTTTATCCTTTCAAAGAACCAACTCTTTGTTTCATTAATTCTTTGGATTGTTCTTTTTGTTTCTATTTCATTAATTTCTGCCCTAATCTTTATTATTTCTTCCCATCTACTACTTTTTGGTTTGCCTTGTTCTTCTTTTTCCAAGGCTTTAAGGCGAAGCATTAGGTCGTTTACTTGCGACCTTTCTAATTTCTTAATATAGGCACTTAAGGCTATAAATTTACCTCTTAGAACTGCCTTCATTGTGTCCCAGAGATTTTGGTATGTTGTGTTCTCATTATCATTTGACTCTATAAATTTTTTGATTTCCTTTTTGATTTCTTCATTGACCCACTCATCATTTAGTAGTGTATTGTTTAGCTTCCATGATTTTGTGTATGCTCTATAGCCTTTCTTGCTACTGATTTGTAGTTTAATTCCATTGTGGTCAGATAGAATGCAAGGAATTATTTCAATTTTCCTGAATTTGTTAAGATTTGCTTTGTGTCCTAATATATGGTCTATTTTAGAGAATGTTCCATGTGCTGCTGAAAAGAATGTATATTCTGCAGCCTTTGGATGAAATGTCCTGTATATATCTGTTAGGTCCATATCTTCTATGACCTCATTTAGTCCAGATGCCTCTCTGTTTATTCTTTCCCTGGATGACCTGTCAATTGATGAGAGTGGGGTGTTAAAGTCACCCACCACCACCGTGTTTGGTGTTATCTGTGACCTTAGTTCTAATAGTGTTTGTTTGACGAATTTGGGAGCCCCCATGTTAGGTGCATATATGTTTAGGATTGTAATGTCCTCCTGTTGGAGTGTGCCCTTAATCAATATAAAGTGACCTTCCTTATCTTTTTTGACTAACTTCGGACTAAAGTCCACCCTGTCTGATATTAGGATAGCAACCCCTGCTTGTTTTCTAGGCCCATTTGCTTGAAACACCGTCTTCCAACCTTTCACCCTAAGATAATGTCTATCCTTTGTAGAAAGGTGAGTTTCTTGAAGACAACAAATTGTAGGATCCTGCTTTTTAACCCAGTCTGCAAATCTATGTCTTTTCGTTGGGGCATTGAGACCGTTGATATTAAGAGATATTATTGAAAGGTGTGTATTTATGTTTGCCATTTGTGTGTGTGTGTGTGTGTTACTTGTTCTACCTGTGCTCTCTTCTGTTAACTGGTATTTGAGTATGGCTGGTTTTTTCTAGGTTCCTTATATGTGTGCTTTTCCTTTTGTTCAGCATGGAGGATTCTATCAAGTATTTTCTGTAGAGCTGGTTTTGTCTTCAGATATTCATTTAACCTGCTTTTGTCATGGAATGTCTTTATTTCTCCATCTATTTGGATGGATAACTTTGCAGGATAAAGTAACCTTGGTTGACAGTTGTTATCTTTCAGAACTTGGAATATATCACTCCAGGCCCTTCTGGCTTTAAAAGTTTGTGTTGAATAATCTGCTGTAATCCTGATGGGCTTGCTTTTGTAGGTAACTTGATTTTACTCTCTAACTGCTTTCAATATTTTTTCTTTGGTTTGTGTGTTTGGAAGTTTGAGTATAATGTGGCGAGGAGAGTTTCTTTCTGGGTTTTGTCTGGCTGGGGTTCTAAAGGCTTCCTGTATCTGTATTGGCACCTCTTTCCCAATTTGGGGAAAATTTTCCTCTATGATTTTGTTGAAGATGCCTACTATGCCTCTGGAGTGGAATTCTTCTCCTTCTACTATGCCCTGAATTCTTATATTGGATCTTTTCATAGTGTCCCGAATATCTTGAAATTCCCACTCACACTTTTCTATAAGTTTGTCTTTCTCTTTGTTGGACTGCATTAGGTCTGCCACCTGATCTTCTAGCTTAGATATTCTGTCCTCTCCCTCATCCATCCTACTGGTGAGATTTTCTACAGAGTTTTTTATTTCATTAACTGTGTTCTTCATTGCTAGTAATTCTGACTGGTTTTTCTTTATTATTTCTATTTCTCTATTTATGTCTTGTATTGCCTTCTTTATTTCATTAAATTGGTGTCCTGCCTCTTCTTTGATTCCTTTGATTTCCTCTTTGATTTCCTCTTTGATTTCTTCTTTGATTGTTTTCATGTGTTCTTTGACCTCTTTGAACATATTTATAATTATTCTTTTGAACTCTTTCTCAGGCATTTCCTCTAACTCTTTCTCACTGGAGGACATTTCTGATGCATTAATACTTTTAGGTGGATTTATATCGTCTTGCTTTTTAGTGTTTCTTGTGTTATAATGTATATATTTTTGCATCTTGGATTAAGTTAATGCTTGGATTTTCTAGCTAGCTGTGTATTCTTAGCTGTATCAATTGATTTGGTGTAATATATTTTCAGGGTAGGACCTTAAGGTATTAGGTGTGGCTCTTAAGACTCTCAGAGTATCTACAAAGATGTTCTTAGGGGTTGAGTTTCCCTGCTATAGGAGTATTCAAGCAGGCTGAGTGGAATAATATACTGGTAGATTCTAAAATTTAGCTAAACACTGTACCCATTCCATCCAAAACAGCCCCGAGTATGTATGCAAGAGTAGTTATTATAATGACCAGATCCTCTATCAACAAAGAGGTTTAGATTTCTGGTCTGTTGAGGTATCCAAGTCAGCTTGTGACCAGGTGAGACCCTTCCCTGGTGCAATCCCAGTTACCTTGGGTGATTGTGGTCTCAGTCAAGTTGCTGCTTGGGTCGTCGGGCTGCTGTTCTGATTTCTGGAGCTGGGCACTTGCTTTTCCTACGGGGCAAACTGAGCCGCTGCCGCAGCCTCTGCAGCTGTTGTAGGTGCCACCCCCGGAGCCCCCACCGCTGCTGAAGCTGCCGTTGCCGCGTCCACCGCTGCTGCTCACCCCGAAGCCGCTGCTGCGGGATCTGTCACCGCTGCCGCTCCTGGGTCCACTGCTGCTGGGGCCACTGGTACCGGTGCTGGAGCCGCTGAAGTTGCTGCCAAATTCTGCTCCTGCTTGGGTCCCGCCGTCAGCCCAAGTTGGCGTGGCCGGGTCCCGGGCCGCTGCTGTGTTCGCTGGAGCTGGGTTCAGGCGGCAGGGGAGGGGAGGGAGCCGCAGCTGTTCTGGTTGTATCGTTTCTCCACGTGTGCTTTTACCTCGCGGTCTGCTCCTCCCTCCGTTGCTCGCTGCCGCTCTCCCCTCACGTTTCCCGAGTTGCGGAGAGCGTGGTGTGAGGGGAAAATCCCGCATCTGGCTTGTCCTGCGGCTCGAGCCGAGAGTCCGGCGGTTTTCTGCCGCTCCGCGGTTGCGGCGGGTAGCTGAGCCGCCCCGGAGCCGCTGTTCCCGCCTGTGCAGGCTCTGGATGCTCTATAACTCTTCCACTTCTCCGCTGCCGCCTCAACTTCCTATACACCTCACTTTTTAGTAAAAGTGTGTATTTTGCTGAGTTTTTTTTGGTCTTCCCCCCCCCAGGCTGTTTTGGCGTGGTACCTACGCCGCCATCTTAACCGGAAGTCGGTTTTCTTATATAGATCTTTCACTTCCTTGGTTAACGTTATTCCAGGGTATTTTATTTTATTTTTTGTTGCTATTGAAAATGGGACTATGTCCCTTATTTCTTTCTCTGCATCTTTGTCATTTGCATAGAGAAAGGCTACTGATCTTTGTGCATTAATTTTGTAACCTGCTACTTTGCTATGGGAGTTAATCACCTTCAGGAGCTTTGGGATGGAGTCTCTCGGGTCTCTTACATATACAATCGTGTGATCAGTGAATAGAGCTAACTTAACTTCTTTCTTTCCAAATTGTATCCCTTTTATTTCCTTCTCCTGTCTTATTGCTTGAGCTAGGTACTATATTGAAAAGCAGAGGTGAGAGAGGACAACCCTGTCTTGTTCCTGAACTTAATGGGAATTCCTCCAGTCTCCATTAAGCATTATTTGGGCCTTAGGAGCTTTGTATATTGCCTTTATTATGTTAAGATATGAACCAACCATGCCAATTCTTTCCAATGTTTTGATCATGAAGTGATGTTGTATCTTGTCAAAGGCCTTTTTATTTAAGTCAAATCTCCCTAGGTCTTTGGTTGAACTTTTCTCTATGCTATACACATCTCTGGCATCTGCAAATGTTCCTCCATTTACTCATTTTATAAAGATACCCATCAATCATATCAGGGCTTATCAAAAAGACCTCATTTAAACATAGTTGCCTTTTTGTAAAAAATTTTTATTTATTGATTTATTTGAGAGCGACAGACATAGAGAGAAAGACAGATAAAGGGAGAGAGAGAGAATGGGCGCACCAGGGCTTCCAGCCTCTGCAAACGAACTCCAGACACGTGCGCCCCCTTGTGCATCTGGCTAACGTGGGACCTGGGGAACCGAGCCTCGAACCGGGGTCCTTAGGCTTCACAGGCAAGTGGTTAACCACTAAGTCATCTCTCCAGCCCACATAGTTGTCTTTTTAAAAGCCTTATCTACAAATATAGTCTGACTGAGTTGCTGGTGTAAAGACTTCAACAAATGAATTTGAAGAGTTCATCACAGTCCATACCATAAGAATTAGATATGTCTACATATCTGAGTAGAAAAATTAATGTATACTGATTTTTGTTTTATCTTATTTATAGTAGTAAACCAAATTTCTGAATAAAATTAAAATCCTGTCTTGCTAGCATAACATAGTACCAGTTTTCCTGTTTCATGTTTTGAAAACATCCAACATTTGTTTATTTTCATTTAATGTCCTTAAAAAAGAAAAGACATAAAGCTTTTACAGTGTAAAAATAGATGGCATTTGAAGCACAGACTATACTGATAAGTACAAAGCACTTATTCCTGGTTTATATAAATCAGTAGAGCATAAAATATTTTTGTTTTACTACATTCATGGGATTAAAGTAACTTGTTTGATTTTGCTATGCAAATAGGTATACTTTTACCACAAACAGAATGTGCATGTTTTATGAAGCAAATGTGAGAGCAAATGACAATGGGAAATGCAATGCTGTTTGGTTTTTCTCCCAGGACTCTAGGTTGCACTGGATAAAGAGGCCTCTTATAAGTAGTAAACATGGCTGCAGTAACTACTTTTTCATCTTCATTTTTCAGAATAATTTATCACCAGTCACATAAAAAACCATTTAGGAAGATCTTGTAACTTGATTAAATCTGACTCTATCCACATTTATCCTTATATTCCTTTCAAGGCAATTCCAAATTTATCAGTCAGGAGGTTAATCATAGGAACTCATGACCATTTTAGAGGAAAAAAAAAAAACACATACATTTACTTGGTTTATATATTCTGAAAGGTAACTCCATAATTAAAGATATGTGAAAATTTCAGGAATCTGTTAAAGACAGAGGAATAATTTGCATATTCATTATCAGCTTGTATCATCATGGGGCAGAGAGAGAGAGAGAGAGAGAGAGAGAGAGAAGAGGGCATTAAAAGGAAAAGTGACTGGAAGAAGGCAGAGATGCTGAGTAAGAGTTTATAATGAAAATATGACAGGTGGCATGTGAACAAAAACTCTTCAATCTTTGTGTCCAAGATTTACTGATTTGGAAGCCTGGCAGAGAGATTAGGATGGCAGACACATTGAAGAAATGGAGAAAGGTATTAAAAATGAAAGATGTTCAGAACTTTTTTGAGTTGTTAATTGATCCCCTTCTATATTTTATAGGGAGTTTAACATAGTGTTACTGTACTGCTCAGCTATTCCTATTTGCTGGTCTTATATTTACTACAGGTTCAAACACAGACTAATTTGACTTTGTTATTTTAAGCCAGTTATTGCACTGGTTATTGTACTTTGTCTTCACAATTTACTTTCTTATTTTTTTATAAAAATACACTAGCATCTAGCTGTGTCATAAACTTTTTGCATAAAGGGGGCACAATCTCTTTAGCATCTGGTGAAATAAAAAGGGCAAATTATATGACTCAAAAGAAACTATATTAAATTTAGCCAGTCATGGATGCACAGGTCTGGGATGTCAGATAACCTCTCAGATTTTGTATTGTAGATTCTGCTTAAGTTTGATTACTGTAAGTATGGTTGTAATTCTTTAAACCAAACATGTATCCCCAGTGTTTTAGGTCTTTTTACAAAACAATAATAAGCCTGTGCAAACTTGCCTTTTACTATGCAGAATTGTATCTCATGGGCACAACAACCTCGTGAACTAAGCTGAAGCTTGGTAGAAATTATTTCTAGTTTACATTAAGAAAGCTTAGGCTCTGAAGCCAAGTTGCTGGTTATGGGTCACATGGCAGAACTGAACAATATTCAAGTGTTTGAACTCAAATCTGCCTTGCAAAAAAATTACAACTTATGTTTTCAATAATAGATATAACTACTCTGGACCTTTAGAATTAAAACAATATTCAACAAAATGCATCATTAGATTCATATGCTGACATTAAAGGTGATTTGAAATAGATTACCAACTTTTGCATATTAAAATTGTATCCATTTATAACAACACATATACAAAATTATTATATAAATTATTTAGTGAGATTTCCTTTATTTTTTTTCCTGAGGAAGAGTCTCACTGAATCCCAGGCTGACCTGGAAACCCACTATGTAGCCCCAGGCTGGCCTTGAACTCATTGGAATCCTCCTACCTCAACCTTCCTCTTTATTGCTGAGAATACAGGTGTGCATGTCCTAAAACTGCACCCCATCTCTTAGCAAGTAACAACTATATAAACTCATTTCAATAGGCAATGGTATTAACAAGAGCTCATAAAATTAAAAATAAAATTCAGAGTAGCAGCAGATTTTACCTAATGATATTCAAGGAAAGATTGGAATAAAACTGAAAATTCAGTTGTAACTCATTCAAGTCATGCTTTGCCTTAGTGTAACATCTATGCTTCCACACATATTTATCAAAAAATAATATCATAGTGAGAATCTATGACAATCAAGAAGATGACAGAAAGTATGTTCTTCAACCATCTATCCTAAAAGAGGATCAGAGGTCAAAGGATGAGCCCCTTCTTCAGCTGGTACACTTAAAGGGACGTGCATTGGGCACTGCCTCACCTGTTACAAAGTATAAGAAGCATTTTATTTCATTATCCTAGGAACTCCACTGTCATTTTCTTCCCATAAGTTTCTTTAGCACAACCACAGACCCATGAGAGAGTTGCCACTAAAAACAAAAAATAAAATGGCCATACTTTTAAATTGAAAGTTAGGGATGTGTGTGTATACATTTCAGGAGTAAGAATTCAAACATGCTAGCCTCACTATGTAACTGACACAAGCTGAAATCTTTACATAAAGAAGAGAGAAAATGGCCAGTTTTAGTTTCTAATAATTGTGTTCATATTTTATTTGATTAAGAAATTTTCCAAAGTATCATTATTTTATCATTACTGGGACTAAAATCCTAATCAGAAGCAGCTTAAGGAAGCAAAGGGTTTATTTTTAGCCTGTAGTTTTGAAAGGAAGACGATCATAGTAGAGAAGGCATGGCAATAGCAGGAAACAGGCATTGCATCACAATACCAAAAGATGGAAAATAGATACACATGTACACACATGCACACACACACAGAGAACAGAGGACTACAGTCCTCCAACAAAGCATGTCGTGAGTTGAGTGGCATATTTCTTTCATAAAGACCACATCTTCTAAAGGTTCCACAACTTTTATGTATCACAGCACCAGCTGGAGATAAAGTCTCCCAACTCATGAATCTATCAGGCACATTTCACAATTCAAATGACAAAACCTAGAAATGAGTGTGTGGCATTCATGGTTCTAGGCATCTGTTGGATTCTACTTATTGAAAAAAGTGTTGACAAACTGAGAGACCAGAAAGAAATAACACGTAACTAATTAAACAATGACACTGCCATTGTAGGACAAACCATTGTCAACAAAGGAGGATCCTGGGCTCGGCTCAGATAAGGAACTAACTGATTAAAGTGCCAACCTTTGCTTCTGTAACTCATGCTCACTTGCTCAACAGGACATTCCAGAAATACTTAGCTCTGGGGGCCTCCGGCCCCTTGCAAAAGATAGGATCTGCAAGCAACCTGCTGACCAGAGATGAGCAACTAGAAATGTTCCCGCGCGAGCCTTCTTGGAACCAATCATTTTAAAAGATGCTATGTGATGTGACCCTTTTGTCCCCTTCCCACTCTTTTCCTTTATAAACCCCTACTTTTAGAAGGTCGAGGCTCTCTCCCACTCCCGCTGCGTCCGTCTGTGTGGATTGAGTCCCTGCTTAAGCTTGACATTAAAAGAAACCTGTTGCTTTTACATTCGAGTGTCTCGGCTTCTGTGGCGGTCCTCTAGGTGACTCCTGGGTGACCGGGGGTCTTGGCTCCTAGTCAGGGGTCGTGGCACAACAAAACTACCATAATTCAGAATAGATTTTGGAAGAGTTACAGGGTTTTGAGGAAGTTTGTTCTTTCATACATGTTGTGATGGGGCAGTGAGCAGTATGAGCAGATCATTTGCAATACTATTGATGTCCATGGTGATGATTGTACAATAGAAAAGGAATAATTCAGGCCCACTAACAATGCCAATACTTACTTCATGTACAGATCCTGAGTGAAGTGCTGAGGGAACATGACATGCATTGGTGTGAATTAGGGAGAGAATGTTTCCCAGGCTGTGAAAGTTCTAGATACACAAATCTCTTCTCTCTAAGGTAGTGTTATTCTCTGATAGAGCCTGCATGTCAATACTCTCCACCCCAAATCCAAGACAGGGGAGAGGCAAGGACTCCAATATTAGAAGATGCATTAACTTTGTTACTGCAAGAAATGAAGGGACATGCTGAAAACTATAGCTTAAATTTATGCAGTACAGATACAGATTCCTGAGGATATGTGGAACTTTACCTTGGACAGCAGTTTGTGCTTATGCTTCTTTTTACATAATTGGAATGACTCCACCCAGAATTGCAAAGCTGTGTTTTATCTCAGTGTGAAGTAAGGGAAATTTACAAGAGGGCTGGAGAGATGGCTCAGCATTCAGGTACTTGCCTGCAAAGTCTAATGACTGGGGTACAATTTCCCAGCATTCACATAAAGTCAGTTGCACAAGGTGGCAAGTGTATTTTCAGGGACTACTGACCCTGGAGTGCCCATTCTCATTCATTTTCTGTCTCTCTCTTCTTGCAAATAAATGAAAATAA
The DNA here is from genome assembly GCF_020740685.1 of Jaculus jaculus. NCBI lineage: Eukaryota > Metazoa > Chordata > Mammalia > Rodentia > Dipodidae > Jaculus > Jaculus jaculus. The sequence continues at coordinate 112,909,618 of NC_059104.1, forward strand.
AAAAGATAAATTGTGTGTAAACATTTAAAAATGTAAAGCATTGCAAAATGGCAGAGTAATATTATTATTGTGCTAATTTCCATTGTATCATTTTCTTATTAACACACTTATTATATATTCTTTCTTTAATCTTTGGCTATTGTGAGGAAGGCTTAAAAGTCTAATGATATATTATTATATATTTTTTAAAAAACTGAATTATTTAGTTCTGATAGTAATTGGTCTTATATCATATAAAATGGAGGAGTGTATAGTTATGAAACTGATACATGAGACCTCACACATCCTATGGTAGTTAATGGCAACTAATAGTCTCTGGGAGAGATGGAATTGGGTTTATTAGTGGTGAAGCCACTAGCAACTTGCCCATTTTGCAGTAAATAACTTTATACCCACAATCATGCAGCAATCCTAATTTAATTGAATGGGTTGAAAAGAAAGGCATGATTGGGAAGTCATGCACTACCTCTTGGGGGTGGACAAGAAAGGCATGAAGGTAAGACAGGGTGTAGTGGAGAAGAAGAAGGGTGTTACTGATGGGAAGGGGAATGGATTAAGAAAGGAAAATTGGGGGAATGGGCTCAACCTGCATTATACACATGTATGAAAATGTCAAATTGGAAAAGTATTTGTTAAAAGACAGGGTACAGTCATCATCTCTTTAAAAAAAAAAATAGGAAATTGGAAAATCTACATTCATGCTGTACTAAGAAAAGATAAAGTTAATGAGTTCCAAATTCATTCACAGTCCTAAACTCATCATCACATCCATGTGACAAAAAAAACCCCGTAAGTGATGTTTGTTGTTTTATTTGTGTGTGTGTGTGTGTGTGTGTGTGTGTGTGGCAGGGAATGGAAGACCTGACAGGATCTCCTGTTACCTAGGCTGGCCTTAGTATACTATGTGTCTGGGATTGACTTTGTACTCCTGACACTTCTCTTCTTGTATCCAACTCCTAAGTACTAAAATTACAGCCAGGCACCATCAGTTTTGCTAGATTATTTTTCATAAAATTATGAATGAATAAAAAATAAGTTGCCTTTTGCCTTCAGAGAAGCCAAAGCAGAAGCCCACTTTCACCAGTGGAAAGGATATAATTAACCCTTAGGACACTTGACATTGTTATATGGTAAAAAAGAAAATTTTGCATACACATTAAAATGTCTTGAAAATGTCAAAATAAATATCAACTATGATGATGACCTGAAAAATGCCTCTCCCCATAAAATACAAAAGTGAAGCAAAAACAAGAAAAATGCTTAGTTCTGGGCTTAGGTAATAAAGTGTGAGGACCTGAGTTCTTATGGCACAAACCCAAGTAACTTCTGGCTACATGTAGCAGCTTAGCTGCAATCCCAGTGCTTGAGAAGTAGATACAACCCCCCTGGGATAAGCTGGCTTTCTTGGCTGATCAGGTGTGTGTGCTCTGTGTTTAAGTGAGAGACATGGATTCAATAAAAAAAGGTGGAGAGTGATTAAGGAAGACATCCAACATTAACAACTGGCCTCCACATTCACACATACCCATGTGCACACACCTGCACCTGTATCCATACAAATAAATATAGACGCATGCAACCATGCCACACATACACAAATCTGTGTCATATATGGAAAAAGGAACTTTGCTGCTATGATTAGAGGTCTTGAGCTATATTAATCATCCTAAACTTCCAAGAGATATAATAACAAGGAATTTATAAGATGGAGATAAGACATGATCCAAAAAATATAGGTGGTCTCTAGAAAAAGGAAAATACTGGGAAAAGCTTCTTTCCTCCAGCCTCCAACAAGATCAAGCCCTGCTAATATCAGGTCTGTTAGTCTCATGAGATTGACCTCTAGACCTGCATTATAAAGAATCTGTACTGCATAAGACTCCTAAATGTGTGGTAATTTGTTATGGCAACAAAATAGGGCTAATATCGTCCTCACTATATGATACCCAGATGAAGCAAAATAGCATCTATGGTCTACTTCAAGAAAATCTTTTCCTCCCTCAGGGAAAGGATCAGTGAACTACTAATGAACAATCACTTTCCCAGCCCTGAACCCATGGTGTGCAGGGTGTGGCAACATGTATACAGATGAATGTAATTTTATAGAAAAGAAAATGGTCTCTTGAATACCTTGAGACCTATGACATGAAGTGTCCAGCACAGCAAATTATTCATGATGAATAGATGCCTAGTGAATGAGAGAAATACAAAAAGCTATGCCAGGAAATTTTCTACATTGAAACCCTGTCCTGGGAAGCAGTGCACTGAGCTATTTACAAAATAGAAATTTTCTTCCTGCAACTTGCACCTGTGTGACTGTGTGTGTGTGTGTGTGTGTGTGTGTGTGTGTGTGTGTGTTTGTAGCAACATGTCTCAGGTAGTTGCTACAGTTTTTCCTCTGTCTTTACATGAATGCTAGGGACTTGAACCCAGGTCAGCAGGCTTTGCAAGCAAGTGCCTTTAACTGGCGAACCATCCTCCTAGCCCCAAATACCTCTAAGTTATATTTTAAAATAGTTAGTTTAACTATGTGCTAAACACACAGTAGTGAAAGAACATGTATTGGAACTGAGGATGCTTACTAATAATATCTAGTGATTATTTATGCTGATATTTCAAAAAGCAGCTAAAGAGTTTACACAAATGTTTGTCCCAGGTTCATTTTCTTATCTTTACAAATATGAGTGAAACCTTATAGTGTGGTGGTAAGTAGAATCGAGTTGGAACAAGGTTTTATGCCTCTACTAATACAATTTCCATTTTAATTAATTCATCAGATTAGCCACTTTAAGTGGCTCTAATAAGAACAAAATTCCTCATGATTTACTCTATCTCCATACTGTTCCTTCCTATTACATTTTACAGATGTACAGAAAACATCAGGTGGGCACTTTTAAAGCATATGGTAAGATAGAAACTAGCAGTTTCAGGACCTAACAATAGTACTTCACTTACTTTCTCATTGCTGAGACAAAATAACTGACCAGAAGCAATTTAGGGAAGGAGAGGGTTTATTTATGCTTCCAATTTCTACCAGTTTCATTTTGGCAAGGAAGGCATTTGAAGGCCTGTTCAGGCAGCTATATTACATCTTCACATCAACATGGAGAGGGTAAGCAGGCCAGGATCTACTGACTCACTTCTTCCAGAAAGCCCCATTTCCTAAAAGTCCTATAATCTTACCTTCCCAAACAGAGAATTAAGTATTCAAGTACATGAGGCTATGAGAGATATGTTACACTCAAACCACCACAGGTTGGTTATTACAATCATGATTATTACTATCATTAATCACAAATATTGTATTTTCATTGTTAAACATTTTTGTTGATTTTTATTTATTTATTTGAGAGTGACAGACAGAGAAAGAGTCAGAGAGAGAGAGAGAGAGAGAGAAAGAGAGAATGGGCATGCCAGGGCCTCTAGCCACTACAAATGAATTCCAGATCTGTGCATCCCCTTTTGCATCTGGCTGAAATGGGTCTGGGGAATGGAGTCTCAAACAGGGGTCCTTGGGCTTCACAGGCAAGTGCTTAACTGCTAAGCCATCTCTCCAGCCCAAAAATATCATATTTTCTTTTAGACAATATTTTAATTATTTTTATAAATAAGATGAAAATGGTGCCACTAGCTGTAATTCATATACACACAGCAAGAGAGAAGAGGGTAATGATTTTTTGTTTTTCTTTATTTTCCTAGCCTTCTATCAGTCACAGACTAAACACCTTTTCTTCCCCCTCAAGGAACAGATCTCCAAAATTTAATTGAGCAGGATACTGAGTTTGTCTGGTGATTCCACCTCTGTTCATGCTTATCATAGTGACAGTAGTTGATGGCCAGAATTCTTGAAGTTTAGTGCCTTAACTTGAAAGTTGTTAAATATTTCAAGTATCATTGCTGCCTACATCCACAAAATTATGAAGATCCAACTGTACAATGCATTTAACACACTTATAAAGGTTCCATAGTAATGAGGCCACTGCTGAGAAGGAGGTGATTAGGCTGAAAAATGAAAAGTAAAGAAAGCATTAAGAACTAAGTGGCATATTTACAACTAGATCATCAAGACAGTAAGTTCCCAGAAGTTCAGAGAAAAAAGAATGCTGACATATAAGATGAATAAAAAATATTTGTATAATATTATAACTTCAGAAGGGTTCTGAAGGCTTGGTATAGAAAAGTCAAACAGAGAAGACAATTAACTTTTGCAGGTTCAACTAGAAATCCATATAATCACTACAGAAAATGACAAAACTCTCAAGCCAACTGTTCACTTTCAAAAGATAACAAAGACTTGGCATTATCTTTCTTATTTTTCTTGTCAATTTTATACATATAGAATGAATTTTGATCATCATTTCCCCACTGCCTTTGTTTGATCCTCTCTCTGACCCCTTCTGCTGAATTCAGATTCTTCTACTTTAATGCCATGGTTTTGTATGCGAGCAGAGGCATTAATTAGAGTTGCTACAAGGGGATGGATAGCAGATTATTTACCATAGCATGTGAGTACTACCATGGCTATCCCACTGTGGAAAATCTCTCCCATTCTCTAAGGCACCATTAACTGACAAGAAACAAATGCTCAGGAATGGATGCAGGGATTGGTCTCACATCCTCCTCTATCATTCATGATGGATATTGATGGGCCCAGTATAATGTGAGACTTGTTTCTGGTCACTATTGAGTACTCTATGTGAAATGAGAAGTCTGCATCATCACTTCCCACACTCAGGGAACAATGTGAAAGAAGATGCAGAAAGAATGGAAAAGTCAGAGGATAGGGAGGACTGTTGTGGAATGCTGTCTTCTAGGCATGAGATAGCCATTGCATTCATGACCTCATAATAGCTGTCATAGTTTTTGTATTTTCATAAATAGAACAGAATTTTTTTTTTCAAATGTGAAAATAATCATGTATTTATTAGTATATTGAATAATATAATTATTCATAGTTGGCTATACTAAAATCTTAGGGGTAATAAAATTCAACCAAAAAATAAAGATGAGATTGAAGTTTACAATACTTGTTATATACTCTTAAATAATATATAGAAATTGAATATTATCAATAATAGGATAACCCATTAAAATTGAAAATATGACCTGAGGAAAACATATTTTAAGTAACAATCAGTCTAAAGTATGTTGTGCTAAATTAAAAGGTATGCCAAAACCCTTAGAACAACAATGAAGCAAAAAACTAAAAATTTTAATTTAAGTTAATTACATGGTATTTTAAAACATATCTATTTAGCACTAGAAGAGAAAGAAAGAAAACTTTACAGGATATATGGGAAGCAGTAACAAAACAGAAGCTCAAAATCCATTAACAGTAAAAAAAATATAATAAAATATGATAAACAAAAGAAAAGAAATTGGCAACCTGATCATGAGGTGGTTAAAGTTGGTATCCAGTGAAATATATGTGTATTTATATTTTTCAAAAGGAATGAGACAGTTTATTTTGGAGCCAAATATGAGTGACTATGGCAAAGGAACACAAATTTAGGTTACCCAAATTCTATGTTCCAACATAGTCACTATTTCATGAAGCTTTTGTATTTACAAAACAAAAGAAGGTCATAACCAAAGTACTTGTCAAAATCCATTGGTAGAGACATCAGGTAGGCACATTGTAGCAAAGTCAGGATATCTCTGTTGCAGGCTTCAGATTTTGTCTGATGCAGTCTTAGCCATTGGATTGGTAGATGCTGGGAGGCTATTAGCACATTCTGAAATGGTTTCATGTAGTTACCTGATAGTGATAGGGACATTAGTTTAAACACAGAGATGGACAATAAATGGCTACTAAGGTGTCAGAATATAGCCAAGATCTTCTGGCTCTGAATCTGCAGCATTCCATCTCTCATCATCACAAAAGTTCTGGCTGTCAGTCAGTCAGCCTTAAAGAATGTTTGAAATAGGTGCAGCTGCTTTTTGGGAACATCAGTTCACACCTCCTTTATCAAACTTTCCAGAGAGAGGAGCTGGGATAATGAACAGAAGTGTTCTCTTTGAAAACCATCTGGTGGCTAATGCAAAGTTAAATATTGTTTACCTGAGAAAGCAATGGAAAGACATCCAGTGGTTAAGACTGGTTAAGTCCCAATCCACTGACCTTACTTCCATGTCCATACCAAGCAGGTTGTTGCGGCTTCTCTGGGAGAACCAATCTCTCTAAGGTCTACCCAACCTCTATTCAATACCAAGGAGGGAGATACATGTGTTTATACATAAAGGTTCAAGGCTCTGACCTTGCCACACTAACTGTGAACAGATTAGAAAGGACAAACAGTGAAATGGAATACACATTTCTTTCCTTTTCTTTCTTAGGACAACTAGTCTGGTGTGTTAATTAGCTATCATGTGACTTTTTTATAATTTTTGTAAACAATGTGTAGGCAGTCATGTTGTTACCATCATTATCCTCCTCCCTGTCCTCCCTACTCAGAGGGATGCTCTTCACTGGGGAATGTGGGTCATGCATCGTGGGGTTTGCCATCAGTTATGGGTAAGAGGCAGTGGCTTTATGCATAATGAACTAACATGGGTCTCTAACAATCTTCCTGATCGCTCTTCCACAAATTTCCCTGAGCCATGTTGGGTTCATTTTAGGTCTTTTTCAGTGATGAGGTCTTGGGAGCCTCTGCGTCTCTGGATATCTGGTTTGGTAGGAGTTCATTGTTCTCTGTGTCTATCTCCTTCACCATTGTGCTGGTACCAGATTCACCAAGACGGAAGCACTTTTGATCATTTCCCCAATTATTCTACAGTTTCAGTTGGGGCCCTGTTGAAGTGTGATGGGCTGATTCTTTCCTTAGGCTTTGCATCCATCTAAAACAGAGAAGCAAATTCTCCAACAAAGAGTGAAGTCAGCACCAGATAAATGGGATAACCATTATTATTTTAGAGAGAAATTGGTAGGGATAAGCCCTCTTGTAGCTTATGATTGGTGGGAACTAAATAATGGAGAGTGGGCTTGTTTTATCAATATGGTTCTGGCTACTTTCTCAGATCTAGCTATGGGTTCTATCCCACTGAGTGTATCAGTTAGCCAAATCAAGAGCAGTTGGTTATTACCTACCATGGCTGTGTGCCATTATTGTACTTGTGTGAGCATCATATCAGGTTGTTTGTTGCTGAGTAGCTTAGACCATGGGTTTCTTGGACAGATGTTGGTCATTTTCCCCCAGTTGCTCATGTACCATATTCTGGCACTAGACAACCTAACTGTTTGGGGACTGACTCTCTTCCAGAATCCAGCCTTGTCACTCCATGCTATGTGCCAACAGTGTATGGTGTCTTCAGCACTAGGGTCATACCATTAACCTTTGGTGGGTCATCAAGTACTCTGACTGAAATCTGTCTTCTTTTGGGAAACCACATAGGTCTGTCTCATCAACAGCTCATTGTAGATGTTAACTGCATGCTGGTGCTGGGAATTACAGGCCAGTCCCAAGGAAAAGGATGAAAAATACAGGTAATATAATAGAGATACAGAGAAGAGAGAAGGAGAGAGAGAGAGACAGAGAGAGAGAGAAATAGGACAAGATTAAAGTTAGTCTTCACTGTACCCTTCCAGGGTCCTGTGATTCAGGTGTACTCTGTAAGGGCATTATGAAGGTTTAACCATTTAGCCTTTTAGGCTATAGAATTTTATGGTAACATTGCCATTTGGGTCCAGTTTTTTATCCTCCCCACCCCCACACTTACCCTCCTCTCCTGCCATATCCTCCTTATTGTCCAGTCCTCTAAGTGCTTATTGGGTATGTCAGCATCTTGGGCAGATTCAAGTTAAGAGCCACAGATGAATGAAACCATGTGACAATTATCTTTTTGTGATTGAGTGAGTTCGCTGAGAATGATCTGTTCCAGGTTCAACCATTTTTCCTCAAATTTCATTGTGTCATTTTTCCTTACTGCTGCATAGAATTCCACCATGTAGATATATGACATCTTCATTATCCATTCATCTAATGATGTACATCTGAGTTGATTAAAGCTCTTATCTATAATGAATTGAGCAGCTATAAACATGGTTGAGCAAATCTCTGTGAACTGAGGCATGGAACTTTTAGGGTAAATGTCCAGTAGGGGAATAGCTGGGTCTGTTGGCAATGCTATAATCAACCTTTTTAGGAGTCTCCATATTGCTTTCCAAAGTGGTTGTATCATCTTCCACTTCCACCTACATTGAATGGGGGTTCCCATTTCTCTACATCCTCACTAACATTTGTTTTCATTTGATTTTTTTTTTAATATTTGTTATCCTTACAGGGGTAATGTGGAATCTCATGTTTTTTTAAATTATATTTCCCTGATGATTAGAGAAGATGAACATTTTCTTAAGTATCTGTTTGACATTTTTATTTCTTCCTCTGTTAACTCTCTGTCCAGTTGTTTGCTCCATATTGTGAGTGGGTTGTTTGAGTTTTTTGTTTAGATTTTTGAGTTCTTTGTGGATTCTAAGAAATTATGCCTCTGTAAATTGTATAGCCAGCAAATATTCCCATTCTGTGGGTAATCTATTGGCTCTGCTTATTGTGTGTTTGTCTGTGAAGAAACTTCTCAGCTTCATGAGATCCCAATGGTTGAGTGATTATTTAAATTCCTGAGCTACTGGGGTTTTGTTCAGGAAGTATTTTCCCATTCCTATATCATGGAAAGTTACCCTTATTTTTGCTTTCAGTAATAGCAAAGTTTCTGGTCTTATATTGAGGTCTTTGATCCATTTGGACTTGAGCGTTGTGCATGGAGAGATGTGTGGGTTGAATTTGGTTTTCCTGCATATGGTTATCCAGTTTGACCAGCACCATTTGTTGTAGATGCTGTCTTTTTTCCAGCCTACATTGTTAGGGACTTTGTCAAATATCAAGTAGCTGTGTTACTTGATCCAAAGTCCAGGTCCTTGATTCTGTTCCATTGGTCTGTAATCCTGTTTTTATGTCAGTACCATGTGTTTATTACTATGGCTTTATGATATAGCTTTAGATAAGACATGGTGATGCCTCAACAGGTGTTTCTTTTGCTGAGGATATGCTTGGATATCCGAGACCTTTTGCCTATCATTATGAATTTTGAGGGGTATCCACTCCCAACTCTTCTCTTCAACATAGTACTGGAAATCCTAGCTCAAGCATAAGACAGGAGAAATAAATAAAAGGGATACAAATTGTAAAAGAAGGAGTTAATTTAGTTAATTTATATGTATATGTAAAATATTTGCAAACATATGCAAAAGAAAATGATGCAGAGAAAGAATAAACAACATTGTCCAACATTCAATAGCAACAACAACAACAAAAAATTCCATGAAATAACATTCACTGAAGATGTGAAAGACCTACACAATGAAATATAAAAACACTCAAGAAAGAAATTGAGGAGGAATTGAGAAAATTGAAAGACCTTCCATACTCCTGGACAGACAGATTTAGCATTGTAAAAATGGCAGTCTTATCAAAGGCAATATACAGATTCAATGTAGTGCCAATAAAAATCCCAATGCTGTTCTCACAGAGATAGAAAAAATCATCTCAAAATTGTTTTATGAATTGTGGTACACCTGTGTTTAGTGCATAAAGATTTATGATTGTAATATCCTCTTGTTTGATCTTTCCCTTCATAAGTAGGAAGTGGCCTTCTTTGTCTTTTTCAATTACTTTTGGTTTGAAATCTATTTTGTTTTATATTATATAGCTACACTTGCTTGTTTCTTATTCTCATTTGCTTGCAATATCATTTTCCACCCTTTCACCCTGAGGAGGTATCTGTCTTTAGTAGTGAGGTGGGTTTCTTGAAGACAACAGATTGAGGTGTCTAATTTTCTGATCCACCCTGTTACCTTATGTCTCCTGATGGATGAATTATGGCCATTACTATTTAGGGTAATGACTATGAGTTTTGATTTAATTCCTGCCATTTTGAAGTGGTTTATGTGGTTTGCTGTTTTCTTAGACTTTGAGATTCCTTGTGCCTTTTGTGAGTTTGGTTATTGTGATCTGCTTCTTGTAGGCATGTGAAGTTGATTTGATTATTTGATTCTTCTGAGTGGAGAATTCCCTGTTTTACTCTCTGAAGGTTTGGCTTTGTATTCATATAATGGTAAAGCTGAGTTTTATCATAGAAAGTTTTTATTTCATCTTCTATTATGAGGGTTACTTTTTCTGGGTAAAGTAGTTTGGGTTGGAAGTCATATGTTTTTAGACTTTGCAGTGTACCATTCCAGTCCCTTCTCACTTTCAGTGTTTCCGTTGAGAAGTCTGAAGTAATTCTGATGGGGTTACCATTATATTTAAAGTGTTGTTTCTCCCTGCTGCTTTTAGGACTTTCTCCTTGGTGTTGATGTTTAGAGTCCTAAATGATAAAGTGTTTTGGAGAGTTTTTCCTTTGGTCCAGTCTGTTTGGAGTTCTGTTAGGTTAGCTTCTTGTAACTTGTGGGAGTGAGAAAGTTTTATTTGATATTTTTTTTGGATAAGTTATCTATGCCTTTGGTCTGAATTTATTCCCCTTCTGATAGTCCCATGATCTGAATGTTGGGACGTTTAAGGGTATCCCATAGTTCCCTAATGTTCTGTTAGTAAAAATATTTGAGCATATTGAAACTTTTGAACTCATGAGCTGTTTCTTCTATTTTGTCTTCCATTTGAGAGTTTCTATCTTCCACATGGCTGACTCTACTCTTGAGATCTTCTACAGAGTTTTGGCTTTTTCAATTTTGTTTGTATTTTCTACTGTTTTTTTTTTATGTACAGTTTCCATCTCTCTCTGTTGAGTTCCCTTGTCACATTATTTCTAATTTTCTTAATGCTTTTTGGAATTCATCCTTGCATTTCTTTATGTCTTCATTGAGCTTAGCCAGCTGGTGATTTAGGTCCTTTTCCTTTTCTTTTTTTTTTTTTTTTTCTCTCTCTCCTTCAGATCAATTAATTGTCTTTTGAACACTTTCTGTTTCATATCTATTAGGTCCAATCTAGGGAGGACAGCATTCATACTATTATTTGCCCTTTGTTGCTTTTCTGCAAGTTGTGCTGCTTCTTGGTCAGGGTTGCATAGCTTGTATCTTCCTTTTGGGATTCTGAACCTAATGTCTCTTGTGTGTTTTGATTAGAGACATCCATTGTGTGACTGGGAAATTTTATTGGATTTACTTGCATTTGATTTTTTATGTAATTTTTTTTTTTTTTTTTGGTGCTGTAGTCTGCCTATCACAGTGTAGGAAACTTATTTAGTTCAAGAGGAAGCTGTAGTCCACCCTTGAAGTGTTTTCAATGATTATTCCATTTTATGTTTGCTTCCACTAGGATTCTCATGGCCTCTGGCAATTGCCTGCACAGAGCGAAGGAGCCTCTGAGTCTCTGGTGGGGGCCCAGGGACCTAAACTAGAGGTTTGTTGTTCCTTGATTTGTGCTATTGGACTGTATGGTCAGGTGGTTCAAGGGGACAGGGGGTATAGAGGAATGGGACAAAGCAGACGGTTGTGGCTGGGCTATGGAGAGGGATGATGGGAATGTGTGGTGGTTCCCTGATTCTGAAGGGTGAAAGGATGGGACAGCAGGTTCCTTGGGACCCTGTAGCAGGGGAAGGAACTGCCAGGTCCTGTGACAAGGCAGGGCAGGGCAGTGATATGGGACTTCTGTGGGTCAGGTGATACACAGAGGGCGGGCATGATGGTAGGACAGCCAAGGAAGGGGATATCCCTATGCTGAAGGCCTGGGTCCGCACATGCAGGGTCATTGGTGTGTGGAGGTCTCTGGTGGTGGCAGGGGGATTGTTATCCTACTGACCAGGGTCTGCATAGGGAGGTTGGGGATGGCAGCAAGTGGGATGGTGTTCACATGTGGAGGACCCCTGGAGGAATGCTAGCCTCCTGGCCTAGGTTGGTGCACTGGGGTGGGGGGCAGTGGCGAGTGGGATGATGTTCCCACATGGAGGTCCCATGGTTGAATGCTAGCCTGTTGGACTGGGTCCTCACAAATGAGTGGGATTGTGATGGTGGGAGTCCTCACCTAGAGCTCAGTGGTGGCAGGACACCTGGTGGGGGGATGCTAGCCTGTTGTCCTGGGCCCTCCCACAGGAGTGGGGGGCGTGGCAGTGAGTTAGATGGTGTTCAAACATGGGGGAATGCTGGCCTGCTGGCCTGGGTCCCTACATGGGGGTGGAGGGCAGTAGTGACTAAGATAACATTTATGATCATGGAGGTGTGCATGGAGCTATGCTGGCCTGCTGGCCTGGGATGAGCAGCTGGGACTATGGCTAACACAGCAGCCTTAGGGGATGGGGAGGCTACTTGAGAATGTGGGAATCAGCAGATTTCCTTATTTGCCCACCCACACACGCCCACTGGGGGTCAAATAGCATCTGCTTACCCCTGGAAGACCCAATGAACCCTAAACGTCTTGCCTCTCCTCCCCTGGGACATGTAGCATGTTTAGGCAGATACCATCTTGACCAGAAGTCTTACATGTCCATTGAATTATATTTTAACAACGTAAGTAAGATTTTCAGTCATACTCATCTAGTTGTTGATAGCCATTCTTGACCGAAGCTTCTTGCAATACTTATTTTACCTGTAGATCAATTTGCTTGGAATTCTGACATGGTGATAAAGGTTTGGAGACCATATCTAAAATTTTTCAAAGATAAGCCTAAATATGTATATGTCATACTACCAGTAATGAACTATGGAGAAGAAAGAAATGCTTTCAAGCTATTAAGAGATTATGTCCAATCAACTCTGAAATTGAACTGTTCTTACTAAATCTTACTTAAATGTCAATAATTAGTAAAGGAATTCTAAGCTAAATAATGTATGCAAAATATTAAAGTGTGGTCAAGTAGTTAATGACCATAGATGATAACATTTGAGCCAGGTGAAAGTAGCACACACCTGAAATCTCAGCACTTGGGAGAGGGTCCATGGTCACCTTTGTAACAAAGAGATTTGAAGAGCAGGTGGGCTTTATGAAACCCTATCTCAAAATAAAAATTCACTTGACTTACATTATTTCTGTCATTTATGACTTTTGAAAGCCCCTGCTCTTTATTCCACTTTCATTTTATATATTTAGCTATATGTCTCAGCAGAAAAAAGCAGCAAAGAAGCAAGTTCATTTTATCTTAATCTACTTAGAAATAAGCTTGATCTGTGTGTTCAGAATAGTTAGCAATGGAAAAATTTCACAGGTCTGGAACATACAAAAAGGAAAGAAAAAAATAGACAGTGGCTTTTCCAGAAACCCAAAACAACTGTACCTAGGGAACATTCTCCTGAGACATTACCCAGGCATATTGGACATAATAACACCATACCTCACAGAATTTTATGAGTCCAGTTAGAAGCAGAAAATGTTAGTGCTTGTAATTTTGTTTTACTGGTAAACATGACTCTTTTTTTTCTTTTCACAATTTTTTAAATTTATTTTTATTTTTTTATTAGTTTTCTATTCAGCAAATATAGGTAGTTTGGTACCATTATTAGGTTCATCCATGACCTACCCCCTCCCCACTGGCCCCTCCTTGTTGAGGTATATGGGTCATGCCTTGTGGAGTTAGCCCACAGTTATTGGTGCTATTAACATTTTCCATGATTATAAAAAATATCCCATGGTAATACCCTCCCTCCCCCCCCACTCCCCTTTGAAATTCCATTCTCCATCATATTACCTCCCCCTCTCAACCATTGTAGTTACATATATACAATACCAGCCTATTAAGTACCCTCCTCCCTTCCTTTCTCTTCCCTTTAAATCTCCTTTTAAACTTACTGGCCTCTGCTACTAAGTATTTTCCTTCTCACACAGAAGCCCAATCATCTGTAGCTAGCATACACATATGAGGGAGAACATGTGGCCCTTGGATTTCTGGGCCTACGTTACCTCACTTAGTATAATCCTTTCCAGATCCATCCATTTTTCTGCAAATTTCATAACTTCATTTTTCTTTACCACTGAGTAGAACTCCATTGTATAAATGTGCAACATCTTCATTATCCACTCATCAGTTGAGGGACATCCAGGCTGGTTCCATTTCCCAGCTATTATAAATTGAGCAGCAATAAACATGGTAGAGCACATACTTCTAAGGAAATGAGATGAGTCCTTAGGATATATGCCTAGGAGTGCTATAGCTGGGTCATATGGTAGATCAATCTTTAGCTGTTTTAGGAACCTTCACACTGATTTCCACAATGGCTGGACCAGATTGCATTCCCACCAGCAGTGTAAAAGGGTTCCTGTTTTTCCACATTCCCACCAACATTTATGATCATTTGTTTTCATGATGGTGGCCAATCTGACAGGAGTGAGATGGAATCTCAATGTAGTTTTAATCTGCATTTCCCTGATGACTAGTGATGTAGAACATCTTTTAGATGCTTATATGTCATTTGTATTTCTTCCTTTGAGAATGCTCTATTTAGCTCCATAGCCCATTTTTTCATTGGCTTAAACAGGACTCTTATGACAATGAAAAAACATTTTTTTTTACCATAACATACAAATATCTTCGAAAAAACATTTTTTTAAAAGCAAATGCTTCAAGGAATTTTTAAATGAATAAACTAAGGCCTAGAAGGCTGAAAATTATATTCTGAAATTGCTTATTTGGAGAATATACTAGCTAACATTTTTCTGGAAACATGAGCTTTTTAAGAACTTCAATTTTATAAAAACTGTCTAAGAAATAAATTTATAACAGTGAATGCCCTCCATATTCATCAAGGGACTCAGAATAGAGCAGAGACACAGTGACAGTCCAAGAGCTTCCTAAATCCCTCGAGCACTGTCCTATGACAGAGCATGATCCAATCTTTCAATCACATACCATTTATCCCATTTATCATGAAGAATTGGTAATCTAAAGAAATGAGATTAAACCCAAAGGAACCCTTCAGACCCCACTACATTCATTTTGAAAAATCAAAATGATTATATATACAAACATTATACTGTTATTTTTTAAAACCTGGATTAATTGCTTCTCAGCCTTTTGGCTAAGATCAAGTGTAAAAACTTGGATTAACTACATGGAAAAATAATGTTACTAGTGTTCTTATTTTTTTAATTAGTTTTGTACTCAGTGAATATAGTCAAGTTGGTACCACCGTAAGTCTCCTCCCTGACCACCCCACTCTGCAAGGACCCACGTTGTTGGGGAGTATGGGTTGTGCTTTGTGGGGTCAATCATCAGTTCTTAGTAGGAGGCAATGTTTCTGTGCATAATGACCCAATGTGTGGCTCTGACAGTCTTTCTAACCTCTCTCCCACAAATTTCCCTGAGCCATGTTTGGTTCATTTTAGGTATGCTTCAGTGATGAGGTCTTGGGAGCCTCTGTGTCTCTATATCTGGTTTGGTATGAATTGATTGTTCTCTGTGCCTATCTCCTTCACCTTTGTGCTGTACCAGGTTCACCAAGAAAATAGCACTATTGCTTGTTTCCCTAATAATTCTTAATTTCAGCTGGGGCCCTTTTTAAAGAGGTGCGATGGGGTAGATCTCTCCTTAGGATCTGTGTCTATCTGAAAAAGAGAAGCAAACTCTCTGACAGAGAGAAATGTGACAACCCCCGCCTTTTTTTTTCTTAGAGAGAGAGAATGTAATAGGCATAGACCCTCTTGTAGCCCATGTTTGGTGGTAGGAGCTTGATAATGGAGAGCGGGCTTATTTTTGGATATGATTCTGACTTGTTTCCCAGCTCCAGGTATGGGTTCAGTTCCACTGAACAGATCAGTTAGACAAATCAAGGGCAGTTGGTTTCCCACCAATAGTGGCTGTCCAGCACTATTGCTCTTGTGTGAGCATAATGTCAAGTTGTTTGCTGCTAAGTAGCTTAGACCATGAGTGGCCTGGACAGATATTGGTCATGTTCCCCCAGTTGCTCATGTCATACTTCTGGCACTAGATGGGCTGTCTGGGGATTGACTCTCTTCCAGCTTCCAGCCATGCTAAGTGCCAACAGCATATGGTGTCTTCAGCAGTAGGATCTTACCAGTAACCTTTTGTAGGTCATCATTACTAGTATTCTTAAAGTCATTCAAATATTTCACCTGGGCAGCAATTACACAATGGCCAGAAATCTAATGTTCCAATATAAGATCTGAATTTCTTTGAATTGAATACATAAGGCTTCATAGCCCATAAATTAACTTACAGTTGATAAAATACCAGTTACAATGGCCTAAATATTCATTACAAAAACACTTATGATTTTCCCCATGATTTTAATAATCACACTCTGTGAAATGTTAGTCTGTTATTTATTAATTGACTGCAATACACCAAGTACAAGGTTACATTTTACATTCACAGGCTCATATAATTTCTGCCAGGTATTGTTTTCTCAGTTTTATAGATGAGAATGCAGAATTATAAGAAAGATAATATAATGAGGCCAAAATCATGCAAACAATATATAACAGGAATCAGAGAGATGTTCTTTACAAAAGCCTACTTTGGATATCACCAATATGATGGCTTCAACTTTGTCCTGAAAATGTGACTGAGTCTAAAGTGGAGCTGGAATTCAGTCTGACTATAGCCTCTTGCTACACGTCAGTGTAGCCTGTTATAGAGCATCATTACTCTGTAGAAAAGAAAAGCAAATTTACTGATTGAAGGGGATAAATAACACCCAAAGTTATCTTCTGACTTCCAAATGCACACACACACGCACACACACACACACACACACACACACACACACACACCCTCTCTCTCTGTCTAAATAAATTAATTAATTAATTTGTACAAAATAAATAAATAAAGTGATGACACATTCATGCAAATAAACTGATTCAAACATCTCCATATTAATGAAAACCCAGTTAGGACAACTGGTCTTCTACTCAAAAGTTCCCAAACATCTTTGATAGAATTTTTTCCCAAAACTAAGTCTATAAGCCTGCTATCTCTCCTCATTTTAGAATCTTGTTTATAAACATTTTTATAGATGTTTTCATATGAATATTACAAAGTTACACCATATATGAGTACATGTTCATTTTTATTTGAATTTCATAAATAAATGTTTTAGGATCTAGATGTATAATTATGCCTTATTGTCCAGGAAGGACTGTGGATTTAAAAAACCAAACCATGTTAAATATAATATTCCTGAAAATGTCAAGCTCCTTAAACATTGTTCCTTTTTTTGACACTATCTTCATTAATTAGTTTAATGCACATGCACTGTTGTATATATTTCCCATTTCACAGTGGAACCTAACTCTTACAAACATTGCATTGTCCACAGAGGGCAGAGAAGCAGTCTGCCATTCCATGGGTTCTTTAAAATTTTTCCATTCCTCCATATTCTTCTCAGTTTGAATCTACAAAGGTTAGGACTCACTTAAAATCAATTAATGGTTAAATTGAAATTAAGTAGTGTCACAGGCTCGACTAGAAAGAACAGATTTCCTTAGTAAAACTTCCACACTGGAGCCCTGAGCTACCATGTAAATAGGAAAGTCATTCCATGAGGAAATCCTATCTCAATTGGGCAATCAGATTCTCTGAGGCTAATGGGGTTGCCCAGCTCCCACCGTCCCTGCTATTGAGGCCCTGTTGCTTAGCTTACAAGCTAATGAGAGCCACCCCGCTAAGCCTTTTGCAAATTTTTGATTCATGGGAGCTAGAAAAGATAGTAAAGTGCTTGGTCTTTAGTCCTGAGTTTTGGGTAAGGATCCAACATTACTCAGCAGAACGCATGGCTGCTGCCTACTACTGGAGCCAGCTTGTTAGCCTCCAAACCTCCAGAAACTTGCACATGTACCTGCACCCTACACCTGTCCTGTCCCTTTTCCTAGTATTCCCAATGACTACATTTACTTATAAAAAACAAGTAACTCCATTAGCTGGAGAGAAAGAGACAAGATCCAAATCCTTGGGGTTTGCTGGCTATCTAGTCTAGCAGAATAAGTGAGCTCCAGGTTCAGTGAGAAACCTTGTCTCAAAAAAATTAAGTGGAAAGCAGCATTTTAGGAACATGCCAATGTCAAGCTCTTGACTATATAAATACATGTGCACATGTATGTGTACACATATGCAAACCCTCACATGTATGAATATGTATATACATGTACACAAACATTACATATACACAAACACACAAAAACACAAAACATTCTTCTTACTTCCATTTCAGGCCTACTCTAATATGGATTTTAGCTTATTCCATTTCTCCTACTCAGCACCAGTAGAGTTCCAGGTCAAAGTACCCGACTTCTTGACCATATGTTTTATTTTTCACCAGCTGCCTTCAAATTTATGTTGGTCAACATTCAGTAATCACATTAGAGGACCCTGCCCAGGTCTGCCCTTTCAGTTAAACAGGCCAGTATTGCTAACAGCTATCGTCCTGTGCTTTTATTCCTTTCATGGTACATTTTTTAGTTCTGAAAGCATATTTATGTAAATTTTGACAAAATCTGACAGCATTGATCCATTTCAGTACCATGCTGTACAGATATTCAGACACTTCCTTATGGGACCAGAGTTTTACAGTCAGAATGGAAAGGGTCCTTGCAGGCATTATCCTGGCCACCATTTATGGTAAGTCTGTTTTGTGTTAAATTGGGCATTCTCTTTCTAATGGGACAAATGGCTTCTTTAAAGTCTGAGCAGATGCTGTGTCACAAAGCAGAAGAATCATTCCCAGGAATTGTGGCAATAGACAAGCTGCAATATCATTCCAAAGCCTGAGATATACTAAGGCTTTCTGAGAAATCAGGCTGAGCTTGCCATCTAAAAGTACATGAAATAAGCATAGGGAAAGGAAGTTAGCTATCACTTTCTTATCTTAAGCAGCAAGACTTTGCCTTTTTGGCTGGGGTTCATTCATGCTTAGGGACAGAGTAGCCAGGTAGCTAGTATAGTCCAGAGCAAGAACATTTATTTTACATATACACAGCAACAAAGTTTGTTAGTAGGCACAGTGGCCCACACCTGTAGTATCAGCTACTTGGGTGGGAAGATCCCTTGAGCTTAGAAATTCAAAACCAGTGTTAACAACATTATAAGACCTTTTAAATAAGATATTTTAAAAGCAGTTTGTTTTTCTCTATTGGCATAAAAAAAGGATTATGTAGATCTGCACACAGGGCATATTTGTATTGACAACTAACTTTACATTTGACATCAGTTATACCATTTTTATACCTCTATTTCCAATATGATTTTAAATGTCTCTTTTCATCATAGTGAAACAGATTTTGAAATTCATTGATCTTCTATAACTTTTTAAAAGATATTAGTTATATATTTATGGTGTAAACAGCCATGATGGTACCATTGTTAGCCTTCTCCCTGCCACTCCCCCACCCCGTGGATTGTGGGTGTTGAATTGTGGTGTGGCCATCAGTTATGGGGAAGAGGCAATGTCTCTGTAAGTAATGACCCAACTTGTAGCTCTAACAATCTTTCAGCCCCCTCTTCTGTGAATTTCCCTGAGCCATGTTTATTTCTGTTACGGGAGGTCTTGGGAGTCTCTGTGTCTCTGGATATCTGATTTGGCAGGAGGTGAGTGTTCTCTGTGTCTGTCTCCTTAACCCTTGTACTGATACCAGGTTCACCCAGAAAGCATCTCTTGTTCATTACCCCACTAACTTTATGGCTTCAGCTGGTGCCCTGGTGGGGTGTGATAGGCTAATTAACTCCTTAGGCACTGTATCCATCTGAAAAAGAGAAGCAAACTCTCCAACAGCAAGTGCAAGATACATGGATACACACTATTATTTTAGAGAGAACTTAAGAAAATGGAAAGACCTCCCATGCTCCTTGATAATCAGAATTAACATTATGAAAATGGCAATCTTACCTAAAGCAATATATATATATATATATATGTATATATATATTTATATATATATATATATATATATATATATATATATATATATGGTACAATATCAATAAAAATACCAATGTCTTTCTTCACAGAGATAGAAAAAAATGATATCAAAATTCATATGGAATGGCAGAAGGCCTCAGATATCCAAGCATATCCTCAACAAAAGAAACACCTGTGAAGGTATCACCATACCTGATCTAAAGCTATATTACCAAGCCATAGTGAGAGAAAAATCTTTGCAGGATACACATGAGACAGAGGCCTAATTTCCAGAATCTACAAAGAACTCAGAAACCTAGACAATAAAAAGTCAAACAACCCACTCTCAAAAATGAGGCACAGGGAGTTCTCAGAGGAAGAAATGCAAACGGCAAGCACACACTTAAAAAAATTTTTACATTCCTAATTATCAGGGAAATGTAAATTAAAACAACTATGAGATTTCACCTTACCCCAGTAAGGATAGCAAACATTAAAAATCTAATGACAACAAATGCTGGCAAGGATGTGGAGAAATAGAACCCTCATTCACTGTTGGTGGGAATATAAGCTCGTACACACTATGGAAAGAAATATGGAGACTCCTAGAAAAGGATGACAATAGAGGTACCAACAGACCCAGTTATTCCCTTACTGGGCATTTATCCTGAAAGCTACAAACTTCAGCTCAGAGATATTTGCTTAAGAATGTTTATACCTGCTCAATTCATAATAGCTAAAAGCTGGAATCAACCCAGATGTCCATCATTAGACAAATGGATAACTAAGATGTAGTATATCTACACGATGGAATTCTACACAGCAGAAAGGAAAAATGACACAATGAAATCTGAAGAAAAATGGTCAAACTTGGAACAGATCATTCTCAGTGAACTCACCCAATCACAGAAAGGCAATTATCACGTGGTCTCACTCATCTATGGCTCCTAACCTGAATCTTCTCGTGATGCTGTCATATGTACACATCTTGAGGGCTTGACAATAGGGATGGTGGCTGGGTAGGAAGGGAGGGTAAAAGGGGGGGTCAAAAACTGGACCCAATTAGAAATGGTATGTTCTGTAATTTTCCTATTCATTTTCATGACAGAAATGTCTCAATTGGCTAAAGCTAATTGTATTTACATATTTTATTCAAATGCTCACCATGTATTTGTTCTTACTAGCTAAGCCCTCAGATTTAAACTATGCCTTAACAGTCCTGGCCTTCAGTGAGTTCACAGACTAGTGGAGAGGGAAGCACAAAAGACCAGTGTGTTTCTTAATGTTGCTATTCAGCCCATCCTTTGACTTAAAAAGTGCCATTAAGCACTTAAATTTCAACTTAAATAACACTTCCACACAAGTTTTTCTAATGCCCACTACTAATTAGTTTATGGATTCTTGCTATACATACCGATATACAGAATTCCTCACTTTTGTATCATGACTGTTCATTTATCTGGCCTGCTACACTGCCAACTTTTATTTATTTATTTATTTATTTGAGAGTGACACAGAGAGAAGGACAGATAGAGGGAGAGAGAGAGAATGGGCGCGCCAGTGCTTCCAGCCTCTGCAAACGAACTCCAGATGCGTGTGCCCCCTTGTTCATCTGGCTAACGTGGGACCTGGGGAACTGAGCCTCGAACTAGGGATCCTTAGGCTTCACAGGCAAGCGTTTAACCGCTAAGCCATCTCTCCAGCCCTACACTGCGAACTTTTGCAGGGCCAAGATTATCATCTTCCCAGTCCTTCCTAAACTAGCAGTTTTCATAGTCCAAGGTATATGGTATATGATTGTAAAGTAATAGTTGCATAAATTGAATGTATACTGCACACAGAAAAAGCTTTCTGATACCTGATAGTCTACCTTAACTTTGCACTAATATGAATGTCCATGCAGCTCCCCCCACCAAAAAAAAAAAAAATAAAATAAATAAAATAAAAATAAAACATACCAGAAGATGGGACTAAGTTTTACAATGAAGCTATACTTATCTACCTAGCACTCCCTTTCCTTCTCTGGTTTCTTTTTCTTTCTTCCTTCTTTTACTATTTTCCTCAGTACTTAAAAAAAAACACTTTATTTTATTTTATCTTATTGATCATTTATTTGAAAGAAATAGAGAAGAAGACAGAGAGAAAGAGAGAGAAAGAGAGAGAGAGAGAGAGAGAGAGAGAGAGAGAGAGAGGGAGAGAATGGGCATGCCACGACTTCCAGCCACTGTAAATGAACTCCACAAATATGTACCACTTTGTGCATCTGGGTCCTGGAGAATTGAACCTGGGTACTTATTAGGTTTCACAGGCAAGCGTCTTAACAGCTAAACCATTTCTATAGCCCTTACTCAGTAATTTATTATGAATATCTGAATCTACCCAAATTAACTAAACAATAATTTTGTTAACAATCATGTTACTATATTAACAAAATTATTACTTAAGTATACATGTATATTGATCACAGTAATGAAAATGAAGAAGCTGAACAATAATTTATAAGCAGCTACCACATGCCTCCAGTACATGGTTAATCATTTAATTCTGTTTCTTTTATGCTAATTTTTGATGAAGGAATGGAGTCTTTTGGGACCCATTATTGTAACACTGGAACTACAGGATAATGAGCATTACCTATGTAAGTTTCTATATCTTCTCTCCATGATTGCATCAGGGATATAGTAAAGTAACAAATTATTTTGAGTGTATCTTTAACCCTCTCACATGAGGATCTCTGATGTGTCTTAAATGCACATTATTTCTTTCATGGTAGAGTTCAGGTATATATGTTTCATTTAATCATATGTGTGAGGATAAAAGATTATGAACATTATCAGTTTCTGTCCCTTGTTTCCTTGCCTTTTCAAAATCACATTCATTCATCCATTCCATAAATGTCTGGTGCTAAGAATGTGATACTGAATTGAATTCAGATAATTAATATTATTAATCAAAAGGACATATTCTTAATATTCTGAATTTGGTTATGCCCCATTTCCTTCTGAACCTTGGAATTAAGTTCCATTATGCAATATCTGTGATAAAATTGGCAACTCTTCCATGTGGATAAAATGGGAAAAGAAACCAATGCATACATGAGGAGACCAGAGAAATGAATTAACAAAGGATAGCCTCACTTGTAAAAGAGATGAATCAGAAAACCACATCATGGTGGCTTTGCACAAATTCTTAATATCAGTAACATCCAACTCATGCCATCTAATTAAATCTCTGGTATGAAGTTTCACCCATTTCCTGCAAAGACCATCTGCCTTGTGACCAGCTCAAGCCCATCTACCTCATCCCTCTTTCACACAAATACTTTCCTTTCCAGACAAATACTGAAAGTGAATAACTATTATATTATTATTTTAACTACATACTATATTATATTATATTATATTATATTATATTATATTATATTATATTATTATAACTATTATTATATCATTATCATAACTATTATTCCAATTGCTTTTATCATGATAAGGTTTTATTTATAAATGAAAGACAGCAAAGCCAAATATCTTTCAAAGACAACAAATAGACAATTCTGTCTAACATGTCCTTTAATGCGTATTATCAACACATGATAAGGAGTGTTTGAGCACTAAACAGACAATACATTTACTAATAGTAGTTACTGGCAGCACTACTAATAGACATTCTTAATTAAATGAGAATAATGAGCAGAAGTCAAATCCATGAAATTCTTCACTTTGGGTTGAGAATTGATTAGAAGAAGGGAAAATAAGGAATTAAAAGGAAATAAAATGCACTCTAAATACAAGAAGAACTGAGGAAAATAATTTTACATAGAAACTGAACAATTTGCTTTAAAATGTACTTCTGCACTTCCACTTTTCATCATATTGAACTGTACTCAACTCTAAGCATCTATAAACCCAGACAAAGTATATAAAGAAAATGTTTCCAGTCATATGATGGCTGTGAGTACAGAATGCTAATACTGTACCATTCTGGGAGAGACAAAGCAAAAGGTCAGTTGTGCATTGTTCACTATAGCTTCTGCTCTTTTTCTCAAACTTCTTTCCAGACCAGTGTGCAGGAGTGTTCAAACATGACAGGGTGCTCTCACTGACTTCCAAAGGTACAAGCCAGTGTTTAGGGGCTTCTGGGGAGGTTTGGAATGCATGACATACAGCCAGAGATAGCATTTCCAGAACTCTGCACATGTATTCCTTTGAGTTTTCATTCAAATACTGAAATTATATATACTTGATAATAATGAGTAAAGAAAACCAGAAGCATGATAGGCTGCAGGAGTTCTCACAGATCAGAAGACATTTAAGTTCAGGGCATGAGAAAAAGCTCAGTGAACCATCTGCACACTGCCTGAAGATCACAGAAAGCACCCTTGGGTCCAGGGTGTTCTAGACTTGCAATAAATGCTACTAGGGATCCAGTCTGCCAAAAGGCTCAAATAGTCTAAAAATCTCAAGCGGATATGACAGTCAGTTACCAGACCATTCTAACATAATTCAGCAGAGTTAACAATATTCAAGAGCATAAGTGAGGCAACATTAAAAAGCCAGATTTCCATACAGCATGAGAAATACATCTAAAATAAGTGATAAAAGTGGATTTTCACACATAAAAATACTGTTAATTCATTCCTTACACCACTTGGAAAAAAATCCAGGATGGTTCCTAACTCTAAAGATAAATTCTAAACTGTGAATATTCTAATTGTTTAATATTCTTCAATAAAATATTGGGGTAATCCTTTAATCTGAAATTAAAGATACCTGATCTATTAAAATCATTCTTCATAATTCAAAGCAACAGATAAATTATGACTCATGAAAATAAGATTTTCAAGTAAAATTAATAAATAAACAGGAAAGTTTGAAAATATCTAATTTGAAAATATGAAATTTTCAAAATTTTAAAATTGCAAAAATTTAAGACTCAAAATCCTATAAATATGATAAAAGAACCACTAATGCCAATAATTCTTTAAAAGATATAGTCTAACAAAACTCCCATAAGAAGAAATAGAAAATCTGAATAGGTCTATGACTATTAAACAAACTGAATAAACAATTAATAACCTTTCAAGCTTCAACATTTCTAAAGTTCAATCAGATATGATCAGTTGTCTCATCTAATCAACACTCACATTATATTACTTTACTATTTAAAGAAACAAACTGACTAAAGTTTAGGAGAATGCCTTTTGCCACTCTACCATCAAAGCGAAGTTGTATGCATTACCAGGGTTTGGGGAGGTTGGAATAAGAGGTTATATACTAGGCCCTAGCCTATGGCTAACCTAATCAGTGTCATAATTCTACATAACTTCAAATTTTCTAATATATTAAAGGTAGAAGATACAGAAACTGATAGTCTGACAAAGTTTTTTTTTTAATTTATTTTTTTAATTATTTATGTGAGAAGAGGAGGGAGATGGAGGGAAAGAGAAAGAGGACATGTCAGAGCCTCTAGTCACTGTGTGTCACCATGTGCACCTGGCTTACATTGGAACTGGCAAATCAAACCTGGGACTTAGGCTTTGAAGACAAGTGCTTGTAACCACTAAGCTATCTGTCTAGTCCCTCACAAAGTTTTGATTATGATCAAGTAAATTTATTATGTGTAGGTAAATCTACAAACAACCACCTACCTTGTAATATTCATTATAATATCTGGGTTAATAAAGAGAATGTTTCCATGACACAGCAGGAGAAATATGCATATGCATGTACAGACATACAGTCAGAAAGCAAGTTATTGTCTCTAGTCCACTTTAATCTTTGTCTGCTTTGTATATACCAATACTCAACTCCCCACTAAAGAAGAAAATGGCAAAGCCATCTTCTATCTCACTTTAGACATCCCCCATTTCTTTCTCAGTGTCTCCAATCTTGTCTGATTATAAGAAAACAGATCTCTTTTGAGTTATATCTGAACTAGGGCCAGCAAACCTATATTTTTAGGCAGTTTTCCAGTTGATATTTATGACCTAGAAACTTTAAAAGCTCTGCTTCAAGCAAAATATGAATAGTTTCTCTGAAAGTAGAAAGCAGAGGAGCACACAGCTATTCCAGGCAGCTTCCCATGCTAGAGTGTAGGATGTCAGTGTCAAGTTCACAGTTACCCTCAGCTGCTTAAGCGTTGCCATCGCCACCCCCCCCAACTTCTTCATGTCTAACAATAGATTACCACATTGTCACTTGAAAAGTAAAATGGCCATCTCATCATGCACAAAGATCTTCTACACATTTTCTAAAATTCAGAACATGAGATGTGAAAATATACTGGAAGTAGGTTATGAGGAAAAATGTATGCACATTTAAAATAATTAAATGAGAAACAAGAAAGCTCTTCAGTCACAGTAGGCACTACTCTTATTGAATAATTACAACAGCATCCTCCTCTTCTACAATGGACTAGCAAAGAGGGAGGACCCTGCCTAAGAACAGATCTGTCACCAAAACTGGGTCAAGAAGTATTCCCTGTAGATCTATTTATTGTGAAACCAAGAAAAGCATTTATCATCGTTAGCTGAAAGGCATAGTTAGATGTGAGCCTGGAGCTGCAACTTGTGATATGTGAACATCACTTCATGAAAGGAGAAAATCAATGTCTCAGAGAAAAGTGGAGAATAATAAATTGAAGAGAAATATCAAGCTTTTGTATACCAAAAGACACTGTGCATAGAGCAAAGAGGCAGCCAACGGAGGGGAAGAAAATAATTGCATATATCTGATAGAGGATTAATATTTAAATATACAAATAATTCAAATAGTAGATAATAAAAAAATCAAATACCCAATCAAAAATGGGCTATAGAATGTGATAGAAATTTCTCAAAAGAAAAAAAAATGGCCAATAAACATCAAAAACATATTTTACATCCTTAACCATCAGCATAATGCAAACTAAAATCACTTCAAGATTCTTCCATCTGTCAGAATGGTTATCATAAAGAAATCAAATGACAATAATTGTGGCAAGAATGAGGGGAATGTAGACTAGTACAGCCATGGTGGTAATCAGGGTGGTGGCTTGTGAGACATCTAAAAATAGAGTTACCATGTGACTGTTATCTATGTCTCCTTGGCATATATTCTAAAGACTGTACTCATTCTCATCCATGTTTATTGCTACTCTATTCGTAATAGCTAGGAAATGGAAGTGGTCTATATACCCATCAACTTATGAATGGAGAATGATGTGG
This sequence comes from Jaculus jaculus, assembly GCF_020740685.1. Classification (NCBI taxonomy): domain Eukaryota; kingdom Metazoa; phylum Chordata; class Mammalia; order Rodentia; family Dipodidae; genus Jaculus; species Jaculus jaculus. The sequence continues at coordinate 112,936,650 of NC_059104.1, forward strand.
TATGTATAGACAATAGATTTTTGTTCAGCTTTAAAGATAAAATTACAAAATTTGCATGGAAATGGATGGATCTAGAAAAGATTCTACTAAATTAGGTAACCCAGGCTCTGAAAGTCAAATGTTACATGTTCTCTCTCATATGCAGACACTAGTTTCAAATGCTCAGATTTGTATGTGAGTTGGAGTAAGAGTCAGTAGTAGATACCAGGAAGCTAGAAAGGGACTATGAGGGAGGGAGAAAAGGAAAGAGATTAGGGGAGAGTATAATAGATATACATGTACAGGGACAGAATACTGGGAATGAAATAGTCTAAGCCAGGTTAGGGAAGAAGATGAAATATGGATGAAAGGAGAACTAATCAAAATTAAATATGTCGAGGGACTTCCCAGCAAAAAGGCAACTGCCTAGCTATAGTGCAAATCCCAGGGAAAGAAAGGCAGTACATTAAGGGCTCACTGGGTCTTTTAGGGGAGAGCAATCTCCAATTGATTGCCAGTGGGAAGGCACAGAGGGGGGAAAACAGAGAATTGCTGATCCCCTTGCGGGCGGGTAGCTCCCTCCTCCCCCCAAGTAGCTGCCTTATCCATGGTGCAACCAATTGCCAATCAATCCCTGTGTGTGGAAGCTTAAACTGCTGTGCCCACTCACCCATTTACTGCTCTGGCCACCACATGCTCAGCGAGTCCTGGCAGAAACAGGGAACCACTGATTCCCTTGCTGGTGGTTAGCCCACCCCTCCCCCCAAGTAGCCACTGTAAACACAGGGCCACCATGTGCCAATTGACACCCACATGCAGAAGCCTAGACTGCTCTACCCACTTGCTTACTTACTGCTCCTGCCACTGCACATTCAGAGAGCCTAGTCCCATAGCAACTGCCATGCAAGCTCAGACTGTCTGTTGCTTTGCACCAGTGCAGGTGCCAACCACTACCAGTGTCCCTCCAAGCTCAAATGCAGGCAGCTTTGGTGCATTACTACTTGCGAGATCAGGTAACTTTGGTGCCCCCACCTGGCAGTAGATCAGGCAGCTTTAGCAAGTGAGAACCAAATGCCAGGCTGCTTGGTAACTGCCCCAGGAAGCCTCCAATTCCCATTGTGCTAGAGCCCAGGCTGATCCACCCACCTAAGTGACCATACACTGTCATGGGCAGACCACAGCACAAAAGTAATAACATGAAAAATCAAATGCAAGAAAATTAAGTTAGATTGCCCAGTCCAACAATGAACATATCTAAACAAACCATTGAAGAGTCATTAGGATCAGAACACCAAAATGAAGCTATGAGCAATGGAACCCTGACCAAGCTACTGGTAGAACTTGCAAAACAGCAACAAAACACCGATAATCGTGTGGATGCTGCCATCACTAAACTAGAACTAACAGATAAGAAAATGGAAGCAGTTCAAAGACAAGATATTTGAAGGAGAGTGAAAAAAAGAAGACCTCAAAAATCAGCTGTACATGCTAAATGAAGACATAAAGAAATGCAAGGATCAATTCCAAGAATCATCAAGAAAATCAGAAAATGATGTGAAAAGGGAACTTGATAGAGGGATGGAAATTATACATAGAAAAGTAGTAGAAAGTGCAAACTTAATTGAACAAGACCAAAACTCTCTAGAGGATCTCAAGAACAGATCAGAGAAGTGGAGGATAGAAACTCTGATCTGGAAGACAAGATGGAAGAAACAGTTCAAAAGTTCAAAAATTTCAGTAAGTTCATAAATTCCTGTGAGCAGAACATCAGGGAATTGTGGGAAAAACTTAAATGTCCTAATATCAGAATCACTGGAATACCACAAGGAGAAGAAATTCAGACCAAAGGCATGGAGAAATTATTTAACAAAATAATTGAAGAAAACTTCCACATTCTCTTAAAAGAAAGGCCCATCAAGATACAAGAAGCCAACAGAACTCCAAACAGACTGGGACAAGAGAGAAAATCCCCAAGACATATTACCATTAAGACTCTAAACATTGACACCAAAGAGAAAACCCTAAAAGGAGCTAGGGAAAAATAGCACATCACTTTCAAAGGTAACCCCATCAGAATTTCTTTATACTTCTCAATGGAAACCCTGAAAACTAGAAGGGCCTGGAGTGAAACTCTCCAAAGTCTAGGATCCTGTGGATTCCAACCCAAACTACTCTACCCAGCAAAAGTGTCCCTCATAATAGATGGTAAAAGAAAAACTTTCCATGACAAATCTCAGCTTTACAATTATATAAACCCAAAACCAAACCTACAGAGAGTATTTCAGGAAATTCTCCACAGAGAAGAAACAAATAACCAAAAACAAATGCCTACAAGAAGCAAATCACAATAAACAAACTCAGAGTAGGCACAAAAAATATCAAAGCCCATGAAAACACCAACACACAGCTGTCATCATGATATGGCAGGGATCACATCAAATCTCACAGTCATTATCTTAAATATTAATGTCCTTAATTCACCCATCAAGAGACACAAGCTAACAGGATGGATCAAAATTAGACCCTTCAATCAGTTACCTTCAAGAAACCCACCTCACCACTAAAGACAGACACCTCCTCAGGGTTAAAGGATGGAAAATAATATTCCAAGCAAATGGAAATAAGAAACAAGCAGGTGCAGCTATATTATTATCAGATAAGATAGACTTCAAACCAAAAATAATCAAAAAGACAAAGAAGGCCACTTCCTACTCATCAAGGGAGCAATCCATCAAGAGGATATTACAATCATATCGGTATGCACCAAACACAGGGATACCACAGTTGATAAAACAAAACCTACTTGAAAATAAAGCAGAAATAACCACCAACACCATCATAGCTGGGGACTTCAATACACCATTATTAGTAATAGATAGATCATCCAAACAGAAACACAACAGGAAAGTAAGAGAGCTCAACAAAACCATAGACCACTTAGACCTAATGAACATCTACAGAACTTTCCATCCCAAATCCAAAGACTACACATTCTTCTCAGCAGCCCATGGAACATTCTCTAAAATAGGCCATATAGACCACAAAGACTGCATCTACATATTTAGGAAGATTGACATAATTCCTGCATGATATCAGATCCCAATGGTCTATTGCTAGAAATCAACAACAAAAGATGCACCAAGAATCCCAATGGCACCTGAAAACTGAACAGCAGACTTTTAAACAATAAATGGATAGTGGATGAAATAAAGAAGTGAAATTGCAAAATTTGTAGAATTGAATGACAATGAGAACACATCATACAAAAACTTATGTGACACAATGAAGGTGGTCCTCAGGGGAAAATTCATAACACTCAATGTCTTCATAAAAAAGACAGAGAGATCCCAAATCACTAACTTAACCATCCACTTAAAGGCATTGGAAATGCATGAAAAATCCAAAATAAAGAGCTCCAGAGGAAAGAAATAATTAAAATCAGAGCAGAAATTAATGAATTGGAAACCAAGGAAACAACTAAGACAATTGACAAAACAAAGAGCTGGTTCTTTGAAAAAATAAACAAGATTGACAAAGCCCTGGCCAATTTGATCAAGCAAAGAAAAGAGAAGCTTCAATTTAACAAAATTCAAAATGAAAAAGGAGAGATTACAACAGACATAAGTGAAATTGGGAGAATCATCAGGACTTATTTCAAAAACCTCTACTCCACAAAACTGGATAATGTGGAGATGGATAAATTCCTGGATGCATACTATCTATCAAAGCTAAACTCAGAGCAGATTAATCTCCTCAATGAACCCAACACACTCATGGAGATTGAAAAAGTAATTAAAAAAAAAAAAAAAACTCCCCCAAAAAGAAGTGTCCAGGACCAGATGGTTTCTCAGCTGAATTCTATCAAACCTTCATGGAAGAACTCAAACCAAACTTCCTCAAACTGTGCGACAAAATTAGAGAACAGGGAAAGGTACCTAACTCATTTTATGAATCTAGCATCACCCTAATTCCAAAACCAGGCTGAGATGCCACAAGAAAAGAAAACTACTGGCCTATTGCCCTGATGAAATTATATGCAAAGATCCTGAACAAAATCCTCACAAACTGAATCCAACAACACATCAAAAGCATTATCCACCTTGTCCAAGTGGGATTGATCCCAGGAACACAGGGGTGGTTCAACATATGGAAATGTGTCAATATAATAAACCACATACACAAGGTAAAACATAAAAACCACATGATCATTCCGATAGATGCAGAAAAGGCCTTTGACAAGATACAACATCACTTCATGATCAAAACATTGGAGAGAATTGGCATGGTTGTTTCGTATTTTAACATAATAAAGGCAATATACAAAGATCTGAAAGCCCAAATAATAAATAATGGAGAGAGACTGGAGGAAATCTCATTGAGATCAGGAACAAGACATGGTTGTCCACTCTCACCTCTGCTTTTCAATATAGTACTGGAAATACTAGCTCAAGCAATAAGACAGGAGAAGGAAATAAAAGGGATACAATTTGGAAAGGAAGAAGTTAAGTTAGCTCTAGTCACTAATGACATGATTGCATATGTAAGAGACCTGAGAGACTCCATCCCAAAACACTTGAAGGTGATTAACTCCTATAGAAAAGTAGCAGGATACAAAATCAGCGCACAAAAATCAGTAGCCTTTCTATATGTGAATGACAAAGATACAGAGAAAGAAATAAGGGACATAGTCACATTTTCAATAGCAACAACAAAAAAATAAAATACTTTTGAATAATGTTAACCAAGTAAGTAAAAGGTCTATACAACAAAAACAAAACCACTCAAAAGAGAAATTGAGGAGGACTTGAGAAAATGGAAATAGGCAGAATTAACATTGTGAAGATGACAATCCTACCAAAGGCAATATATAGATTTAATGAAATTCCAATTAAATTCCCTACAGTGTTCTTCACAGAGATAGATAAAATGATATAAAATTTCATATGAAAAGGCAGAAGGCCTCGCATATCCAAACATATCCTCAGCAAAAGAAATACCTCTGGTGGCAACACCATACATGATCTAAAGCTATATTACAAAGGCATAGTAATAAAAACAGCTTGGTACTGGCATAAAAACAGGAGTATAGACCAATGGAATAGACTTGAGGACCCAGACATTGGGTCAGGTCAAGCATCTATAGCTACTTGATATTCCGCAAAATCCCAAACAATATAGGCTGGCAAAAAGACAGCATCTTCAACCAATGGTGCTGGACAAACTGGATAACCACATGCAGGAAACTGAAACTTGATCCACGCAATTCACCATGCACTATACTCAAATCCAAATTTATCAAAGACCTCAATATAAGACCAGAAACTCAAATACTACTTGAAGAAAGTTTAGGACATACTTTTCATGATATAGTAATGGAAAAAGACTTCCTGAACAAAATCCCAATAGCTCATGATCTTAAACAGTCACTCAACCAGTAGGATCATATGAAGCTGAAGAGTTTCTTTACAGACAAGCATACAATAAGCAAAGCCAATAGATTACTCACAGAATGTGAGAATATATTTGAGTGATATCCAACTGATAGAGGCCTAATCTCTAGAATCTTCAAAGAACACAAAAATCTAAACAATAAGAAGTCAAACACCCCACTCACAAAATGGGGTAAAGAGATGAACAGGCAGTTCACAGAGGAAGATATACAAATGAAAAACACACACTTAAAATCTTCATCATCCTTAATCATCATTGAAATGCAATTTAAAACAACTATGAGATTCCACCTTACCCCACTAAGGATAGCAAACGTCAAATATTCAAACAAAAATAAATGCTGGCAAGGATGTGGAGAAGCAGGAACACTCATCCACTATTGGCGGGAATGTAGGATGTTACAACCACTTTGGAAAACAATATGGAGACTCCTGAAAAAGCTGACTATAGAGATACCTAGTTATTCCCTTATTGGGCATCTATGCTAAAACATTCACAGTCCAGAAAGATTTGCTCATCCATGTTTGTAGTGGCTCAATTCGTAATAGCTAAGAGCTGGAATCAAACCAGATTTCCATCACTAGAAGAATGGATAACTAAGATGTATATCTACACAATGGAATTCTATACAGCAGGAAGATAAAATGACACAAAGAAATTTGAGAAAAAATGGTTGAACCTGGAACAGATCATTCTCAGTGAACTTACCTAATCTCACTCATCTATAGCACCTAACCTGATTCTTCCCAAGATTCCTTACATACCCAGCAAGCATATCATGGACTAGACACTAGGTGTGATGGGCGGGAGGGGAGGGCATCGAAGAAGTGGGAAATACTAATCTAGACCCAAATGGCAATGGTACCATAAAATTCTACTTCCTAAAAGGCAGACCAAATGGCTTAACCTTCACCAGGCCCTTACAGGAAACACCTGAACCACAAGACACTGAAGAGGGTAGGATCATGTCTAACGTAAATCCTCTACATCTTCCCTCTCTCCCTCTCGCTCTGCCTCTCCCTTTCTCTCTCCTCTCTAACTCTTATATATTAGTTACCTTTTTTCCTCATTTTCTTAGGAGACACTGACCTGTAACTCCCAATACCAACATGGGGCTATCACCCACAATGAGCTTTTGACCAGAAAAACCTACAAGGTTTTCTAAAAGAATGTCAGATTTCTGTCAGAGTAGTTGACGACCCACTGAAGATTAGCGGTAAGACTCTGTTGCTTCAGACACCATATGCAGCTGATACATAAAATAGAACAGCATGGCTGGAAGCTAGGAGAGTGTCAGTCCCCAGACAGTCAGCATGGCTAGTGCCAGAAGGTGCTACATAGGCAACTGGGGTTAATGACCAATATCTGTCCAAGCAACTCATGGTCCAACCTACTTAGCAGCAAATAATCTATTGTGATGCCCACACAAGTGCAATAGTGAAACACAGCCATGGTGGGGAACCAACTGATTTTGATTCGGTTAACTGATCCCCTCAGTGGTATGAGATCCATAGCTGGAGTAGGAAAACAAGTCAGAACCATATCTAAACATAAGCCCACTCTCCAGTATCAAGCTACAATCATTGGCTACAAGAAAGCCCACACGTATTAAACTCTCTATAAAAAAAGTAAGGGCTATCTCATTTGTCCTGGTACTAACTTACTCTCCGTTGGAGAATCTGCTTCTCTTTTTCAGATGGACGCAGATCCTAAGGAGAGAGCCATCCCTCAAAAGGGCCCCGGGTAAAACTAAGGAAAATGGGTGAAACAAGCAAGGGTGCTGTTTTACTGATGAATGGGATATCAGCACAAGGGGGAAGGAGACCAACACAAGAAAAATCAACTGCTACCAAATCAGAGAGCCAGAGCCCTAGAGGCCCCCAACACCTCATCAATGAAGCAGACCAAAAATGAATCCAACATGGCTCAGGGAAATTTTGCAGAAGAGGGGGTGGAAAGAATGTCAGAGCCACATGTTGGGTCATGATATGCAGAGACATTTATCATACCAATAACTGTGGGCTAACTCTACAATGCACTACCCATATACCTGAACAAGGAGAGGCCAATGGGGAAGGGGTAGGACATGGATGAGCCTAATAATGGTACCAAACTGCCTGTACTTGCAGAATAGAAAACTAATTAAATTTTTTTTTTTTTAGAAAAAAAGAACAAATGGCTTCATTGATGAAGTATTGGGGGCCTCTGTGTCTCTGGCTTTCATTTGCTAAGAGTTGATTTTTCTCTGTGTTGATCTCCTTTACCCTTGTCCTGGTACTATATGGAACCCTACTTCTGTCTTAGCTAATTAAATATTTCTAATATTTAATTACAAGGATGCATAAAGCTTTGCTCATAAGCCACAAGTTATTACAGGAAAATTAAAGTGACAAGGATGGAGGGTTGCCTCCCAGTGAGTTGTTCAGGAAGGTCCCTTTGCCCCAAAAGCAATATATGCTATTTCCAATACTCTGTTGCTCACAAGAATTATAAGAGCAAACTGCTGATAACAGCACAAACTTTAGCTGTAAACTCTGAAGTCAGGCTCAAACTGAGTTGGAAGCCTTCTCCCTGCTGAAGAGCTGTTGTAGTGATGGAAGGTACTATACAGCCTGCTGGGAGAGAAAAGTCATCAATAGTCTTAATCAGCAGTGGATCCTGCAAAGCACACAACCAGCCAACCAGACAAGATGTGACTCCCTTGTACAATAGTGGCATATTTGTTACGGAGGTAATTAAATGCTCTCTGATTAGCTTTGAGCCCCATTACATAGAAGGAGATTTATGCCTGATAAAGACTATGACTGGGGAGCTATAGGCCTAGGGGAGAAGCTACTACTGCTGTTTGACCAAATGGATTTGTTCTGCCCGTCAAGTTGCTTTATTTATTTCTGTTCCCATAGATTCATGCTGCTCTCAGTTTTTGTCAGAGCAGCTTCTTTATGCATATTGCAGGGACTACTTGAGAGACTCAAAACTCATCAAAATTCTGAGAAGTGACAGTTCAGTGCTCAGAACTATGTAAGATATCTCTATAACATCCACCAAAGCTCAGTAAACATTAGGGCAGAGGTAGGAGAGAGATTCAAAGAGCCAGAGGATGGAGAGAAGTGATTTGGAATGCTGTTTGCTGGACCAAAAGGGGCTATAACACTAATGACCTCACGACAGCTGCTGCTATGTACACAATACCTGCTTGATTTGGGGACTATTAACTTGTGATCATGGGTGATAGAGGAACATTGAAAAATTACATCAAAATAGAAAAGGAATAACTCTAAAAAAGAAGGGTTTTGGTGAAAGGTGTTTGGGAAAGAGTGGGCAAGGAAATAATGTGATGAGATTATAACCAAAGTACATTATGTACATGTATGAAAACAGTCAAAAATAAAATATATATATATTTAGATTTTTTTTAAAAAGTATATTATCTGGGGAAAACAAGCAAGGCATAAAAGATCACATTATGTATGGATCTCTTTAGATGGTATGCTAGGAAAATCAATTCTTCTGTTCTATTATCCTACACATACAGAGAACACACCCGTTGTTATGTAGGCTCAGTAATGGGTAGCAGGAATAGACTAGAAGAGAGCGCAAGAGGATCTCAAGAAATATTACATAGTTGCCTACCCCATATGCCAGCAACTTGAGCTGATCTAGATTAGGAATGGCAGATAAATAAGACCATGTGGTGTTTATCTTTCTGTGGTTGTATGAGTTCACTGACTATGATCTGTTCCAAGTACTAGGGCCCACACAATAGAAATAGAAGGGGTAGGGGTAGGGGAAAGGGGGGTTGAGAAAGAAAAACACAAATCTAAATCCAAAGTGAACAGGTACCATAGAAATCTTTATCCTTAGAGATAGACTAAAAGAAATAACCCTCAAAAGGTGTAGGAGTAAAGGGAGAAAGTGAAGAAGGGTCCTGGAAAGAGTGGGATGAAGCCTAAGCTCAATTTTTTTTTTTTTTTTTTTTTTTTTTTTTTTTTTTTTTTTTGTCTTTGGCCTGTAATTCCTAGTACCTGAAAATGGTTGCTACCCACAGTGAGCTGTTGATACAAGAGAACAACTAAGTTCCCCTGCAAAAAGACAGGTCTCTATCAAACACTTGACAACCTCCTGAAACAAAAGGTAAGATCCTGTTGTGAAGAAACGATATACTGCTGACACAGAGCATGTGGAGAGAACTGGCTGGAATCTGGAAGAGAGCCAGTCCCTGGACAGCCTGTCTAGTGTGGGAAAGCCCTACCTGACCTACTGGAGGAAGTGGCAAACAGTGGTCTGAGCAACCAGAGGTCTAAGGTACTCAGAAGCAAACATGCCAGTGCAATAGTGCCACACAGCCTTGCTGGGTAACCAATAGTTTTCTGATTGTCTAAGATCTGCTCAGTGTAAAGGATCCCATATCTGGACTTGGGATCCATATCACAATCATATGAATAAAGAAATTATGCTCTCCAGTGTCAAGCTGTCACTAGTCTTTTGCTAAAAAGGCTACATACATCAAATTCTCCCTAAATTAATAATGCTTCTCTCATTTAAACAATGCTGACTTCACTCTCTTTTTGAGAATCTGTTCTTTTTCAGAAGGTAGCCAAACTGAGGAGATAAACTGCCCCCGCACTTCAGCCAAGCCATTTCTGAAAACACAGAGGAATTTGGGAGACAAACAAAAGTGCTGCTTCCATGCCAAACCTGATAATCAGCACCAGGATGAAGGAGAAAGACCTTGAGGATACTCAGAATTTACCAAACCAGAGATCCAGAGGTTCCTAAGAGCTCATCATTGAAGTAGACTTAAAATTCACCCACCATGGCTCAGGGAATTTTGTGGAAGAGGGGACAGAAAGATTGTAGGAGCTGCAGGTTGAGAAATCATTCTCTGAGACATTCCCTCCTCCCCAAAATAACTGATTGCTATTTCCCACAACATGTAACTCATAACCCCATGGGGAATGCTGCAACCCCACTGAGGAGGGTCACCAGCAGAATAGGGATGGGGACAAGAAAAAAAGAGAGGACCAACACATGATGTATCCATACAAAATATGTTGTAAATGATTAATGGTAATAATAATAAGCACAATTGGCCAACAGAGACTTTTAAAAAATGTTCAAAATCCTTAGTCATCCAGGGAATGCAAACTAAAACCACTTTGAGACTTCATTTCACCCTAGTCAGAATGACAGTCAACAAAAGAAGTGCTGTTGAGAGTATGAGGAAAGGGGATATTTTACTCACTGTTGGGAGACTGGAAGCTACTGCAACCACTATGCAAATCAATATGAAATTGTATGAAAAAGCTAAACTTTCAACTACTTTGGGACCCAGTATATCACTCCAGTTCTAGACATAAAGACTCTGTATCCTCCCACAAAGGTACTTACATATCCTTGTTAATTGCTGCTCTATTTATAATAGCTCAAAGATGGAATCAAACTAAATGTCCATGAGCTGATGACTGGATTATGAAAATGTGGGTCACATGCACCATGGAATTTTCGTAAGATGTAAAGAAAATGAAGTTACGAAATGTATAAGAAATAGTACAGAATTAGAAGATAATTTTTCTAAGTGAGATAACCAAAGTCCAGAAAGACAAAAATCACATGTTCTGTCTCATATGTAGATTCTAATATTTAAATTGTTTGTTATTTATGAGAGATAGAGAAATAAGGAAAGAATGGCCATACCAGGGCTACTTGCCACTCTAAACTCCAGACACATACACTACTTTGGGCATCTGGGGAGTTGAACCTGGACCAGAAGTCTTAGCAAGCTCCTTTCCCATTTAGCCATTGCTTCAGCCCTGGATTCTAACTTTTAATGTGCATATGTATGTATGTATGTATGTATGTATGTATGTATATAAGTAACGGGATGTGAATAAAGAAGAGCGTGAGCTGGGAACAGGAGGGTGTAGAAGTGGGAAAGGATAAAAAGAAACATTTACTATGACTGTAGAAAGAAGGCTGTTGGGGGACAGGTCAAAAAAGAGAGAAGGAACTGGGAAAGAATGAAAAGGAAAGTAAAAATTATTTTAAAACACACAAATTAAAAAGTCTTTGTATGCTAGTAAAATTTTGTCTTTGTTTTTGTTATGTTTCTGGAGACAGGGCCTCTTTTAGCCAAAGATGGCCACTCACTCACTATATAGCTAAGGATAGCTTTGAACTTATTCAAGAAAATGTTACAGGACTAACGGATATGAAAATTTAAGTAAACTATTTGCTGGTATCTTTCTATTAATGGATTCCATTTACTCATGACGGCAAACTGCAAATAACATAAGACTTTTTTTAAATTTTTTTTATTTTTTTATTTTTTGGTTTTTCGAGTCTAGGCTGACCTGGAATTCACTATGTAGTCTCAGAGTGGCCTCGAACTCATGCCAATCCTACTACCTCTGGGATTAAAGGTGTGCGCCACCACACCCGGCAATCTAAGACTTTTGATTAGAGGTATGTTCCAGCACACCTGGCTTAAAAATTCAAAAACAAAAAAGAATTTACTAAAAAGAAATTAAAGAAATAAGGAAAGCAAACCTTTGCTATCCAGATTCTACTATACTGTGCCACATTGTTTGGAAGATAAATGCAAATTATTTTTGACAGCTTTACAATTTAGAACTCTGATTCAATCAAATAAGTTCCTGCCAAGACACAGTTTCATCAATCATTTGCTTTCTTTAAACACAACCCCTTCAATGCTGCATGCAGCAATTCAGTTCTCACAGAGTTAAGTACCATGTGGGGAAAAAAAAAAAAAAAAACATATTCCATTGAGGGAAGCATACAAATTTTCTAAAATCAAAAGAAAAAATTTAAAAAAGTGATTTTCCATGGGTCAATTTAACCTAACTGCTTAAGGACATAAAATAATTTATTTCAATTACTTTAAGCAATAAAGCAACAACCACCTGGTGCAGTCTGCAGGCCAATTCTCTGTGGTTAACAGGTGTGAATTAATATCTACTGACAATGATTGCCCAGTGAGAGTTCTTACCCCACTTCTCTTATGTTTCTTTGCCACATAAGTAAAACTTACTACTTCTATGAAAGAAATAAGCATTTGTTTATATATTGCAATTTGTCCAACTGAAGTGTACATATTCCAGGAAATGGTTACCACTAAAATCTTATGATAATTTTAGAACTCATTTGATTGCCAAGTGCTCATTTAACTCAGAATAAATTACTAAAATTGTACTTATGGTCTAGGGAAATTAACTGCATAATATTTATTTGGTGTTTTTCCCCAGGTTTTATGTCATAAGAATCAATTTTTTGGATGGTGATATGAAATTCCTATGTAATTTAGGTCGGTGTTGAGTTGCCTCTGAGAACTATTCATTTCATGTTAAAGTCACTAATTGTTAGCATGGGAAAATAAAAGATATAAAATGTATTTAAGCATAGTCTTTTTCTGTCAAATAAGAAAAAGTGAACAATAGATGTACAAGCAGAAAACTAAGAACAATAAACACAAACTAAAAATTGTCTTCATATAATGGGATGACAGAAAATAAAGAATAGCTTTACTTCTTTATGCTAATAAAATATTATTACCCTTCTATAATCATATGTATTGATAATATCAGTTTATAAGCAACAAACTACAATTCAAAGTTTTAGTCTCTTATACCATAACTTAATTTCTGACTACAAATCCTTATATGATATATTGATGCAAAACATGACATTTTCTTATATATATTTAACTGAGAGAAGAGAAGCTTGAAGTAGCTTGAAGTCTTAAAACACAGGAGAAAGAATGCTGGAATCCTACCAAACATATACCATCAAATTTTTACTAAATCACTCCTCCTGCATCATATAGTCGTGGAATAACTTATTCAAACAAATCAAATCTCTAGTGAAAGAAAAAGGTAAGATGCAGATAATTTCAATTAGTAATTCAACACAAAATGGTATAAAGGAAAAATCAATGGAGTATTAATATTAATATGTTTGACAGACACAAACTGATTTTGCTTAGTACTTTAAACCACATACCGATCAATGTTTTCAGTTCATTAATTTATTCCACAAACATTATCAAATATCTTATGTTCAAGATGCCGTGTTAGTGGCAGTGGAGTCAAGTTGTGGCCAAGTGAATATCTGAGACCTGTTGATCCTCATATTTCTCTCTGTATATTTCAAGTAATTTATTTTTTAAAATATTTTTATTTATTTATTTATTTGATGGGGAGAGAGAAGTAATGGAGATAGCAGGGAACCCTGCCACTGTCAATGATTGCCAGACTCACGTGCCACCTTTTGAATCCACCTTTATGTGGGCATGAAGGAAACAAACCAGGGTCACTAGGCTTTGCTAGCAAGCATCTTTAACTGCTAAGCCATCTCTCCAGGCCAGTAATTTAAATTTTCAATTCATTTGACATCAAGGTCTTATTTCTATAGTAGTGTCTCAATTATTAAATCTCCAGTGTTAGCCAGCTATTTTCCCCTAGTCCCATACCATTCTTTTGTCTCCATACTCTCTCACCAGAAGTTCTGCCCAATAAACTATTTTTTATTCATATTTCCTTGTAGCCACTCTGGAACTCAGAGTTTCTCTTTCAGGACTCAAAGCTCTTTTAAGAATTTTCCTAAACAGAGATTGTTAGTTCTGTAAGAACTTCAGTGCAAGTGTAATTTCTTCTTTCATCACTAAAGAAAAGCAAAAGATATTTGTTTCACTCTCTAAAGAGTTTTACTCATATTTTTACAAGCTAACTGCAAATAATATTAATACCATTGGTCCTTTATTAATTTGCTCTGAGAAAACTACTGGGTATGTCTGGTTTTCTTAGGTACACGACCTGTCAAAATCTTTTGTAGGGAAGAATAATTAGAATCACATTTCTATAATGCCTCTTTGTCTCTTTCAAAATGTGTTCTATATTAGCCAGAGATAAAAGACTCATGGTTACTGCAGTTGTTATAGAATGGGATTTACTATAGGAAATTCATCTTGTAAGAGAAAAAGTAAAAATTTTACTATCAGATTATTGAGAGCAATAAGCAAGTAAGAATTTATGAATTCTACACTTTGATTCTCAGACTTTTCAGTTCTTTCTTGAACAAAATAGTACCATATACTAATCCATGGAAGTAAGGTACAGTATAACAAAACCTGAAAGCATGATATATTGATTTGAAAGTATCAGCAGGCAGGGTCTGCACTGATAGTAAGGAGGCTAGAAAAGTTGAGAAGAGTGTTTTTGAAGGATGAAAGATAGTGCTGGGATTTAGAAAATGATACCCAAGTATGTCTCTTTAATCTGCTGATTATTTCAAGTACGAAGAGCTTCAAAAGGAGCCAAAGCAAGAATAGACTTTTGTGAAGTTCAAGGATCTAAGGGCAGTCTACTAGTAGGACTCCCTTCCATTATATTTCATTAAAATGAAATAAAAGATTATTCAGTAGGAAAAGGAGGCCAAAGGGCTATCACCCTGTCCAAACAGAATTTACCAAAAGCCACCCTCTGTTTGTCTAATGGTTATTACCTAAGAGACATAACTTGTATAGCAAGAAAATCTTTGTTCATTATGCATTTAATCCACTCCTTTTTCCAAAATCTGCATGCATGTAAAGGAAGCCTAGTGTCACATTCAATACCAATAGTGTCCATTCTATGGACCATGTTGAAGGTGACAGTGGACTCCCTTTGCATGCATACATAGATGGTCTTCAAGTTATAATGGTTCCACTTGCAATTTTTCAAGTTTAAAATAGTAAGAAATTCAGAAAAAAAACCCTATTTTACCTATTTTGAAATTTTTTTTCACAAACTAGCAATAGCTGATACAATATCTCTCGTACAATCCTGGGCTGTGGTATTAAGGCAAAGTTTTGAGTCAAAGCATTAACATGAATTAGATTCATAGAAATCACACAGAGAACACTTAGGAATTTATTTTCCTACTAAAGAAAATCCATGCATAAGAAATTCACAGATATGGAATTGTCTCCATCAGAAAGTCTCTATTGCTTCACAGGAATATTGTTGAAACTAGGTGTTGGTGAGTGCTTGAAAATTATTTCATGTAAATATGGAAACCCATCATTTTGAAAATGTTTAAAAGAACATTTTGATTTTGTTTAAATTATTTAAAATTCTTTCCTCTACTCATATGTGTTACACTTTATAATTAAATATGTAATTTTTGCAGGATTTTATCATTAATAGGAATCTAAATGACATTTTAAAAAGAACCAGATTGGTCACTCTGAAATTTTAAATAATGATTTATAGATGCTCATTTAATGGTATATATGGGTACTTAACATACTATATTATTTTTCTTCTGCATTTTGTTTATAAATTCAGAAAAAACCGTGAAACAGAATCTATATATCAAATGTATATTTATACATTTTCAGTAGACTGCTGATAAATAATTTGTAGTTTATTACTTTATCCCTAACATATACTTATTTGGTACATTTACATATAGCCCTATGTGAATATAAATTTTTGTCAGCTGAATCTAGTATTAAAAACCAAAATTTGTATCTTGTAAAAGAACATTTTTCTATTTTCTAGAAATTCATTTTATTATGTTTTACAAAGT
The DNA here is from genome assembly GCF_020740685.1 of Jaculus jaculus. Taxonomy (NCBI): domain Eukaryota; kingdom Metazoa; phylum Chordata; class Mammalia; order Rodentia; family Dipodidae; genus Jaculus; species Jaculus jaculus. Next base: position 112,952,667 of record NC_059104.1, read on the forward strand.
ATCACTCTCAGACAGATTGAAAGAAAGTAGGGATTAATATTCAGAATATAAAAATAACTTTCACAACCCAAGTTGTATATTTTTTTTAAATGAGAAGATATAAAAAGGTATATATAATTTTATCCCAATAAAGAACTAATCCTTTTTTAGGAAATCATGTATAATGTTTGTGATACTTTATCTCAAAAATGTATATAAATAGAACAGCTATAATCCCAATAAATTATACAAAAAGGGCTGGCTTAGCAGTTAAATGTCTTTGTTTCCTGTTCTTTTTCTGTTCTTATCTTCACTCTTCAAAATCTACCCCATTAGTAGCACTGAAATTTTAACTTAAAGAAACTAGAACTGACTTAGAAATGGGTTAAATGGCATGATACAAAGATCTGACCATGAGATCAATAAGATATGGGTTGATTGATTCAACCCTAGCAAATTTAGAGACTCACAGTCTAAGGAAGGAAGGTGCACAGGTGGCATAATAATGTATATTCTCAGGCTTTCTCTTTTCTGCTATCATCAGTGTATGAATTTACTCTCATGATATCTATAACAGCAAGATTTCACAGTTGCTTCCAATCTTATTATCAACATTCACATAGGAGAGAAAATGGAGAAATTAATGGGAAGAAAGAATGGAATGGTCTTATATAATTTTAAAATATATGATGCTTTCCCTCTACCAATTGCACTAGGTATTGCATAACCACCAGTCCACACAGCAGAAACAGGGTCTAGCAGATGCCAGATAAGCATTTTGATACCCCCCAAACTAGAGTCTTCTTAATAAGAAAAGGATACTGGTAATAAGTAAGATGGCCGGTATCTTTTAGAAGAACATGTGGCCCCCAAAATAAAATCGGTGAGTAGTTAAAATAAAATGGCATAAAAACACATTGACTAAAAGAGGGTCATTCATCAGAACAGCCAAAAATGCAGTGAGGCCTGGCCCCCCGTTGTCCACTTGGTGTCCCTACAGGTTCTGTTATGTGTGCTTTTCAATGTAAGCTGGGGCCTCTTGGTGGCTTGCTTCCAATTTTCCTTATCTAAGAAACATCAAACACAAGCTCCCAAGGAAAAAGGAAGACCGAAGATGATGTCAGTGTTTACTGCATGCCCGGCTGATGAGTTATTTCCTCAAGAAGTCGTCATGAAATAAATATTGTGAATCTTTGTGGTATACAGCTCAACACCTTCGTCTGGCTGTATGAGCCAAGCTTCTATTGCCCTGAGGGAACAGGATACATGGGCCAAAACTTTCATGTTATTATGATACTCCTTCAAAAAATAAATGTTATGCACACACACACACACAAAACCCTCTGTACTTGGACAAGTTCTTAGAAAAACAGAACTTCCTCTAGTTAGCCCACACCTCTAGTTAAGCTATAGAATTTTCAGGTTAGAGGATAACCTCCAAAAAATTCTGAGGATTTCTAGAAGTGCTATGATTTCCAATAACTACTTTCACTTTATTGAACTGAAAGGTCCTTCAGCAAACTAGCTCTAAAGTCATGTTAGAAAGAATTATTTTGTATCTTTTCCAAGTTATGTAGAGCTTTGGTGATAAAGACAAAACTATATGGAGTAAAACTTTGGTTAATTTCTCTATAAACTGAGGTTGTCTTTTCAAGTATTCTCAAGAAGTACTTGGCAGTGAATTTATCCATAAGCCATTTTAGAAGAATTTCTATCAAGTACTATTATTTAAGATTAATTTCTTAAGTGTTTGAGAATCAGGCAACAGGTTTCAAGGTGCCATCCTGTGATCACTACCTGAGGTTGTCCAAGGTGCCGACAGTTCTATGGACTTGAAAGGATCCCCCTACACTCTCTCCCCATGGCTTGCTGTCTCATCTTCTCTGAACACTGCTGTATATTCTCAAGCATATGCTCTTTTTATCACTCTGCTCTAAGCTGAAATGTCATTAAGATAGCTGACTTCCCCCAAGTAAACCAACCATTTGGAAATAAACTTGCCAAACTTCATACACACTGCCCTTCCCTAGCAAGCACAAGGCTTTGGAATAGTCAGAGATGGCGTTTTTCTGATACAATGCTCTAATCTGGAGCATTTTCCCCCCTTATCCACACTCTTAAATGGACCCTTTTCTGCATCAAAAGGTTTGCTATGATGTGTCTTACACTCCCTGAACATTCAAGGTCACTCCTCTCATAAAAGCATCTTCCCTTAGTTGGGTTGTGGTATTCACTGCAGGGTCACAAAAGCCTAACTCAATCCCTATGGAGGCTAAATAATTTTGGTGGAGATCCCTTTGCTGGTGTTGTATGTTACTTGTTTTGTTCTGGCATCTGCCCAACTCATGGTCAGTTATCTCACTGAGGATGAAACAATAGCAGCTCTTGGATAGCCGGTGTTGGTTGAATTGTTCTAAATTTATTAAGGCGAATGTGGGATTGAAGACTTTCCACCAGGTTTGGGTGTGTGTACTTGAGACTGAGTGTGTACTGCCTCCCAGTAAATCTGGGTAGCACCTGGGAAGGACTGTCTTTCCTTATGTCCAAGCTGAGCACATGTCATCCAGGTTTATCCAATGTCTGGCTTTTTGGAGCGAGATTAGCTACAAACTTCTTCTGGGAGCTAAAGCCATTACACAATTGAATCCTGCATCAGGTGTTTTTTTTTTTTTTTTTTAAGACTATTTTGGGTGGAGGGGCTTGCAAGGAAGATGTGACAAGTACAATCCAAGTTGTATAGCTGCTTGCCACTGATCTTCCCCTGGTTTGTTCCCTTGCTCCCAAGTTGTCTCCCTGGAATGGCATCTAGTCCTGGCACCTCCAGCACTCAACCTCCTCTTACAATGGTGCTTGGCCCTACTGGAAGCTGACCTTCCACTAATTTATCCCCTCCTAGCCAGTCACTCTGGAATGGCATTTATTCCTAGCACTAACTCCTATGCTCAGCCTTGCCACACGAAGTCCTATATCTATTTTATAATCTCATGCCCATCTTGTTTGTCTTAGTTCTTCAATCTGTCATCTCTCCCTGCCCCTTGCAATACAATCAAACAAGTCATGCCTATTCCAGGTATTATCTACCACAGGAACACAAAATAGAAGCCCTCTATAATATACAGGAGTGTGTTCTATTACACCTCGCTGAATATAAAAAAAGAAGATAAAACGCTTGATGATCCAATATAGACAAGTTATTGCTAAGTATATTGACCATGAGACAAAATATTAATAACTTTAATATAAAGAAATACTAACAATATAAAGATACTACCTATTTAGGGGGAAAGTCTGGCTTAGAATACTAAAGAACATGAGAATATCCAATCATTGAGCAACCACTATTGAGGAAATATCAACCTAGAAGGGTTTCAAGAAACAGAGTCCAGGAAATGATGGGAAAGATGCTGGTGTGGTTCACTGGGCGGGGAGGAGATCTATGGGGATGCTGCATAGCAGACCTCACTGAGTATCTGTGCTCTAGAATCATAGATATGTACCATTGGAAGATGCTATTTCCTGCCCTCAATGAGTCTGTAGTAGACACCCTAGCCTGAAATCATGAAAATCCCCTTCCTCCAGTGTTATTCCAGCACCTCATGTGGATGAAACAGGACAATGAAGGGTAAATGTGGAACTGAGAGAAAGAAACTGGTGAATGTACATGTCAAAAATACTCTTATTAGGAAAAGGTCCATATTTTACATTTCCTCATATAATGTAAGATTGAAATGCTGGGATACATATAAAAATCTTTAATAAATAAAGTTTAGCCCAAATATTATATATCCAATCTTTTCTGTGTTTGTAATTATTAATTATGTTATTAATAGAATATGAGCCTTCTTGATTTCAAAGGCACAATACTATCATGTGTCTCTAATTTTTGTTTCTGTTAAATAGAATCTGTATGTATTTTAAGTTACTCTGGGCCATCTTAATAAATGGCAGAAGTGAACAAATATCTATAAAGGTCAGAGTAAAAGTAAACTATGTTGCTAATTTATACCAACAATCTTTGATCTCAAAAGAATGATACTAACAAAAAAATGAGATATTTAGCAGCCAAATTATTTTCCTTATTTTATAGGCAAGTTCTCATTTTTTTATAACCAAGAATACAGTTCCTAAAGATTTGTAACAAATTAAACTGTGTATATCATTATTTAACTTGATTTTTTCAACCTAATTGCATCACTAAAAAAAATACATTTTTCACTCTGCTCAAGGAAAATTAACTGTGCTTGCCTGTTTTATATATTTTTAAATACAGCAAATCAAAGTTGAAAATTGTTACTGTAGTGATGAGAAAACCTTCTAATTTGTTTTGTAACAGCTTTCAACATGTGCTACAAGTAATAAGAGTGGTGATTATCCTGCATTTCCCCAACAATCATTGCCAATTACCTATACAATTCTGTTTCAATAACTGGTGCTATAAAAATTCCACTTAAAAAAAAAACAATTTTAAAAATTGAAAGAAATGGAAGTGCTCTAAATGGACAAGTCTTTCATTAAGTAATAAATTTATTTGTACCATTTACTGAAATGGCAGTTAGTTTAAATTTATATTTTTCATAAATATATTACTTCTTAAAAATTTGCATAGAACTTCTACGTCCAACATTTCATTTCATCTATATTTGAAACCTGAAGATCAAATTGTATAATCTTCATTTCACCAAAGCAAATATTATAAGCTAATATTCTTGAAAAATTGCTTGCTCTTGCTATTTAACTTATGGTTCACACCATGAGTGAGTAGGCTTGTCTCCTCATGGAATCTAATTCTTGATGCCTAAAATCTACTTCCTTGAGGGAAAAGTAACAAGTCTGTTTATACTATAGATATATCAGATTTACAAGCATCTTATAAAGAAAGAGAAAATGTAAAACAGGATAATAGTCAAAGAAATGAATGGAAATGTTAAAAGATACGCTGTTCAACAATGCCTAAAGTATTTCCCTAAGGAGTATTTCTGCTAAATAAACAATAGGAGGAGACACAGTGTTTCCAGCTTTGTTCCCTTACCCACAGATAACATCATCTTTAAGTACCTGTCCAATTAGGAGTAATTAGAATACCAAACATTTTCCTATTTCTGAAGAAACTTCTGCATGTGCTATAAAACTTAATAAAAGGGAAAAGTCAAAATGTCGAATCCCTTACCTCACTTAACTGAAATACAACATAAGCTACCTAATTAATTTTCTACTACAATCACAGAAACCAAGGAAAAGGTTCCATAGATAAAGCCTTTCTAAACAAATTGCTGGAAATATATGGGCTTCCTGAAAATCATAGACTACCAAAAGAAAAAATACAAAAGAAAGAAAAAGAGGAAGAAATGGCAGCACAATCAGGACAAAGGAAAAGGAATAACAAAATAGTTGGTTTAAGTACAACTGAATCAATAATCATACTAAGTAGAAATAATATAAACTCCAAGAGAAAGAGGTTTGATCAAAATAAAAACTTATATGGAAAGATGTTGATTATAAGAAAACTACTTTAAACATACAGACATAAATTTATATAAAAGGTAAAATTATATACCGATAAGAAAATTAAAGCTCTAGTAACTATATTAATATCAATGAAATAAACCTCAGAGAAAATCATGTTACAATAAAAATTCTCAGTTTGGTGAAGCAATCCTTTCAAGAGGAAAAAACAATTAAAATGTTCGCCCTAGTGACAGAACTTCAAACTATGTGAAGCATGAATTTACAGAAACACAAGAGTACACAGAAATTTTGACAATAAAAATTAAAATTTTCAACTGCGTATGAGTACCTACATAACAAATAGTCAAGAAAGAAAATAATCATAAATACACAGAAGACATGAACAATATCACCACCAACTCTATGCATATAGAACAATCTATGAAATAATAGAAGAATACTTGTTTTAATGTGCACACAAATATATAGCACAAGTCTCAGGAATCTATCAGGATTAGAACAATAGAACATGGTTTATTGTTGTCATTTTGCTGATGATAAAGGGGTTATAGTCAAAAAATGCACTAGAGAGATAGCTTAGCAGTTAAGGAACTTGTCTGCAAATTCTCAGAATCTACATATGATTGCCCAATATCTAAGTAAGCCAGACACATAAGGGGACACATGTGTCTGGAGTTGTTTACTGTGGCTGGATGCCTTAGTGTGCCCATTCTCTCTCTCTCTCTATCTTCTCTCTTTCTTTCTCTCTCACTTTCTACCTCCAAATGGATAAATAAAATAAATATAAATATAAAAAAGGTAACATAAGGATTCCTTGAAGATACCAAATTTGTGGGAGCCAAATAACTATTCTACATAAGAAATCGGAGAAAGTATTGTTTTCTCAATAAGCTTGAAAAGTGTACTCATGAGGAAATAGATGATTTAGACAGCCTTGTTAAAGGAATTGAATTCAAAAATGACCTCTCTACAAAATGAAACAATCTCTAAGCCCACACATCTGTGCTGAAAATCCTACCAAACATTTAAGTAAGAATGAATACTTTTACAAACTCTTATAGAAAAAGAAGTAATAGTTGCCAATTTATTCTACAAAGCCAGTGGCACTTTCATAGGAAAACCAAACAGAGGCATTGCTTGGAAAAAATATTTATATATGCCACCAACATTCTAGGAACAAAGATGGAAATGTTTTAAAAATTCAGCAAATAACATCTACCAATAGATGTAAAGATTACACAGCATGTTTATGTTAAATTTATCACAGGAATCCAGAAATACAGGGTTAATATAACATTTGAAATCAATAAGTACAATTATTAACATATTCAAAGTAAAAACAATAACCATATATGGAGACAAATAATTTTTGAAAATTCCACTATTCATTCATAAATGAAAAGTTAACTCTCAGAATAATACAGTGTGATCAAAACATCCTCCATTGAATGGATAAAGGAGTACCATACAAATTCACAGGTAACTTAGCCCACCATTGAAAGATCAGACACTTTTCTTCCAAGGTCAGGGACTAACCAGAAATATCTACTCTTAATGCTGATTTGCAGTATTGCACTAGAGATGGCATTTTAGCTCTTTTCAATGCAGAATTTCAAATAAGTAAACTGGATGTGGTGACACATTCTTATAAATACAACACCCAGGAATCTGAGGAAGGAGGATTACCATGAATCTAAGGCCACCCGGGGCTGCAGTGTGAGACTCTAATATCACCCCAAATCAATAAATTAATCAAGAAAATGGGTATATATTGTCACTTAAGTAAACAAATAAATGAGTGTATGAGGTTTGCATGATACAAAATGAATGTTTAACATATATATTCCAAAGGTCATTTCTCTTCTTGATACCCTCTCTCTAAGTTTGATCTGTATAATTTTATATCAACATCAGTACGTTTTGTACTGGCAATCTTAGTAACCGTCTGTGTTTTGCCTTTCAGAAATAAATTGAATAATATAGATTATTTGACCTTCTTGTGTTTTCATATTAGTATGGATTAATTCTTTTTTTTTAAAATATTTTATTTATTTATTTATTTGAGAGCGACAGACACAGAGAGAAAGACAGATAGAGGGAGAGAGAGAGAATGGGCGCGCCAGGGCTTCCAGCCTCTGCAAACGAACTCCAGACGCGTGCGCCCCTTTGTGCATCTGGCTAACGTGGGACCTGGGGAACCGAGCCTCGAACCGGGGTCCTTAGGCTTCACAGGCAAGCGCTTAACTGCCAAGCCATCTCTCCAGCCCTTAATTCTATTTTTAAATACTTTTCTTGTAAATTCTAAGAAAACTCCATAAATGTGTTCCATCAATACAAGTGAATGATAGGTTGAAGTATGGAGAAGTGAAGTCATAATAGTCAATTAAAGGCACTGGTTTAAAGAAATGCCTGGAATATGTAGAGAAAATTGGGTACTGTGAACATATTAGTGGAAATTTAATAATGAGAATGCACTTGTGAGGTAACATAGGGGATGGAGAATGTAGGGTAATAAAGTGGCTACAAATATGTAGCACATAGATGCAGGCATAAAGACATTGATGACTTGGGAAAACAGCTAAAGTATAGTCCTTGAAGAGAGGATGCCTGCAGTCCAATTGTAAATCTTTCCCATTCCTTTTAGCTGTCAGCTAATTTAGTCCTGCCTCAAACTGTGTCAATCAAAGGAAGATTCGACCATTTCTGTAATTCCTGCATTTATCATGTATTTGTAAACTAATTTAGGTCTTTTATGGCAATATGCCTGTTTGCATACCCCCCAAAAGCCTATTGCTTTATTGAATAGATGTCCAACAATGATGATCATGATAGATCCCTGTCATTGAAGCCCATCAGTGAAGAGTCTAGCAGTTTCTTAAACATTCAGACTAGTATATTGTTGCTTATTTGCTATTATTCATATGTCTCATACACCCATCTGGAATATGAGATTTTTTTTTATTATTTATTTATTTATTTGAGAGCGACAGACACAGAGAGAAAGATAGATAGAGGGAGAGAGAGAGAATGGGCGCGCCAGGGCTTCCAGCCTCTGCAAACGAACTCCAGACGCGTGCGCCCCCTTGTGCATCTGGGTAACGTGGGACCTGGGGAACCGAGCCTCGAACCAGGGTCCTTAGGCTTCACAGGCAAGCGCTTAACCGCTAAGCCATCTCTCCAGCCCTGGAATATGAGATTTTAAGAACAGTGGATCGGACTTGCACTCTGCATGGAACATCAAATCCCTATAAACATGAGCTAAATGAGACTTTTCTAATTACTGGCCTCAGGTATTTCACTGCAGTAATATGAATGCAACTAATACAGTTTTCTAACACACCACAGAATCCAAAGGGTCTACACTATTTTTTGCACTCATCTTAAAAAGAATCTTCATTGAAGTTTACTGATATGTGGATAGATAGGCAAATAGATAAAATCAAAATCAGACTCATATATTATGACTTGCCAAAATAATGTGTACTAAATGGTACTATAAGAGTCTTTGGTATAATTCATCCCTTACCCAGCTATAAAATGATCTGGAAAGAGAACTTCTTAAAGTAAGAATAGTTTAGCCAGAATAGCCTAGACCTTCTTTCTTTGTGTCATCTTAATGTTTTATCCCTGAGCTAGTGTTTCCTCTAAGTTATAAATCTTAAGATGGATGTTTTTCTGGGTCCTTCAGCTGCAGTGTGAGTAGGACATGTTAGTTGAGAATTTGTCTAGACTAAGCAGAATGCTCTAAGTCCTTGGCCTCAGCTGCCTCTTCCTTCAAGCATCATCTTGTGTGTGGATCCCCTCACTGAATGCATGGACTAACAAGCAGTGAAGTGAACATGCTTTGCAATGTGACCTCAGTAAGTCAGCACTGGAGTAAGAGGTGGAAATTTTGGCTTGTACAGTATTGGTACTGATTCCACTGTAATATCTAAACTTATAAAAGCTGACATTTCCAGGTTCTCTTAGTAAACAATGGATAATTTCCTTAAGAGATACAGGAGTTTATTTCAATTAATTAAAAAAATAGATAAGGTCGGGGAGAGATTTCTTAGCAGGTAAGGTGTTTTCCTACAGCCAAAGGACCTAGGGTCAATTGCCCAGGAGCCACATAAGCCAGATTCACAAGGGGTGCATGCATCTGGAGTTTGTTTGCAGTGGCTGGAGGCCTGGTGTGCCCATTCTCTCTCCCTCTCTCTCTCCTTTGCTCTCCTTTTGTATGACTCTGTCTCTCTCAGATAAATAAGTAAAAATAAAAGAATAGATAATAGGATGTCTGATACCCATTTCTAAAGATATTGCTTATAGAACAATGTGTTTACCCATTTTCTCTATATGCCTCTTCTTCTTCTCTCTCTCTCTCAAATAAATAAACAAAAATTTAAAAAAATTTCAAAGGGTCACACATTTTACATACTGTATGTCTATAATTAATTAAAAAATTAAAATTAAAATCAAAATAATAGAAGAGACTATTTGAAAAGAAGGGATTCAGTGGAGGGGGGTATTGGGAGAGGAAAAGTGAATGTTGGGAGGGGATTATGATTATGATATATTGTCTATATTTATAGAAGGTGTCAATAAGATTTTTGTTATAAAATAAAAGAAAACATTAAAAAGGGGCTGGAGAGAGATTTAGCAATTAATGCACTTTCCTGTGAACCTTAAAGAAACAGGTTGGATTCTCCAGTACCCTCCTAAGCCATATGCACAAGGTGATGCATGTGTCTGGAGTTTGTTTACAGTGGCTGGAAGCCTTAGTACACCCATTCTCTCTCTATCTCACTCCCCCACCACCCCACTACAAAAAAAATGTTAAAAAAAAAATAACAATATATCCAGTTAAACAAGGATGAAGAAGTTGGGAAACATTTGCAAGTTTCTGAAGGATCTTCAGGGAATATTCAAGAGTACCAGTTAAAGAAATACTATGGTGGTACAGTGGTACTTCTTTTTATAGGAATCTGACTTCAAAATATGAGATACTATTTTATTTTACTTACTTCTGACATAAAACATGACAAGTTATACATCTCAATGATAAATAAAGGGAAAACATAAAGAGAACTCAAAGTTTACATGAGAGGTGATGAAAAGGAAGAGAAGAAATATGTTCAGAAATTGTTTCTTGGCACAATTGAACTGATAATTGAGGGAAAAAATAAAAAGCAAGGAGGGATCGCAGAATATTTAAGGAAGTGTATAGGATGAAGAACAAAGTATTGGTTCATTTTCTCTTTCCTTCTCTGAAGGACCATTTAAACACTTAGGGCACATAAGTGCCAGAAAAGTTCTAAGAGTGCCCCTTTGAGGTGCCAGTGAGATCAGCCTTCTCATTCTCATCAGCCTTCTCATTCTCACTCTAGTGTAATTTCTCTTTCTAAAATGTGAACTGGATCCTATAAAATGTATCTAGTAAACAGGATATGGCAGAGGTGAAGGGTCTTCACTTCCAAAATTGGATTATCATGTGACTTTATGATCCATCCTTACCATTGCTATTGATGGGGTTTACCTTAACCTCCCTTCCTCCTCTCCCTCCTCCATTACTTGCCCACAGGTTATCAAACTGTCATATTTTGAACAAAACTACCCAGAGACCAACAGAACAAAATATGAGGTCACAAGTTCAACAGTGCTCCAGACACTGAAGCCTGTGAATAGCATATGTATTTATCACTGAATCTTGACATAACTGGCCTTACTACTCTAAAATAAAATTAATAGATAATGGTCCATCTATATGTAAAACTTTTAAATGCAATTAAACTGACCTAAAATACAAAGGAGAAATAAAAAAAGAATCACAATATAATGCAATATTCATTTCAATATGTGAGTATTCTTGCACAGCTATACTTGAAAACAGAGTGAAATAATGAAATGATTGTCTACATGTGACCTTAAATTCAATTGTTGCTGTACTATCTCCTGAAAGTCCCAAGATAACCAACTCTCTATATAATAAGGCAAAGATGCAAGTTCTTCTCAAATACATAGTAACTTGGAATATAGTATTAGCATTAGATTACCTTTTTTAAAAGATTCTTTTTTTAAAAGATTCTTTTTAGGTAGTTCATTATCTATTAATTTCATCTCAGAATTGAAAAGAAGGCCTAAAAGGTAATTATTATAAAAATAAGGTAGTAAGTTTAATAGAACGGGGCACTAGAGAATTACTATAAAAAGAAGATATTAAGTTTAATAAGACTGAGAAAAATCTGAAAACCAGAATGAATGCAGAATTGACTAGATGTGTAGAGAAAAATAATCTCAGCAACTCACTACTAAAAATGGGAAAAAAATATAGTTGTCAATATCCCAAGGGATTTCTGGCCAATAATATATAGTTCCTTTTAACATCAACATTGTAACCTTATCTGTGTAAGATATTGATTTCCTGTAATCATTAGCACTATAGTCCTGCTAATATCATTCAATACCTTTATTACTTTTTAGTTAAGCTCTGCTTCATATTATAATAACTTTTAGTCCCTGCATGCATTCCCTCCATGTCTACTAAATAATTTAGCAGTACATAGTCAACCTAGAAAGAAGCTAGATGACATTAACAGTGAGGCATTCTGGAAGATTCTAAACTAGACTAAAGGCTAGGTATTATTTTCAGATCATTGTTGCATGAAAATATAGCAATGTACCTTGATAAGATTTCTCATAATGTTCTTAGCTTTGATACAATTATATAAGCTTTAGGACTTTCATATAATCATTATTCTATTTAACTTTTAATTTTTTAAATTATGTCATGTTAATGTTATCATCTAGGGTTACCATACATTAATGGCCATTGAAACAATATTCCAATAATTCCAATAATTCTATAGGCATTAGTAACTTAATAAGTTGTGAGCCAGGCATGGTGATCCATGCGTATATTTCTCACACTTGGGAGATATAAGCAGAGGCATTGCTACTTAATGGTCGTCCTGGGATACAACCTGGGCTATATAAGACCTTGTCCCAAAAAAGAAGAAAAAAAAAAAAAAAGAATTTGCAAGCTCCAAAACAGTGACTACAACATAACTAAAGTGTGTGAGTATGTTTTGACTTTACTAGCAGCAGCAATAGGCAGGAAGGAAGGAGAGGGAGAGGAGGGAAGGCAGAGCAGGGATGGTGATGCGGAATTTAACGCGAAAGCCAGTGTTCTGAAAGGATGATGACTGGTAGTTTTCAGCCGGTCAATAGTGCTGCACACTGAAAACCCTTGGGTCATTTGCAGAAAAGCTCCTGGTTTGCAAACTCATATCACCCTGCTGTAAAACTCTATAACTCAAAACTGTAAGACCTGCACCCTGCTCTCAAAGGCAAAAGAAAAGTAAAAAAGAAAAATGACAGCAGTATCTTATTGCATAGCATCAGCTTTAAATGAGAATAACATCTTGCAAGTTTCCTTCTTTTTCTTTCTTGCCTGCCTGCATTCTTCCTTCTTCTTGTTCTTCTGGTTCCTGTTCCTGTTCTTCTTCTTCCTCCTCCTCCTCCTCCTCTTCTTCTTCTTCCTCTTCTTTTTCTTCTTCTTCTTCCTCTGTATGTTTTTTTTTTGTTTTTTTTTTTTTTTTTTTTGGCCTATAGGCAACTTTGACTTGCCTGCAACTTATTTTGAAAGATAAAAACACTGTTTCTCTCTTACCACCTTGTTCTGCACCACATGCTCACACACTATTAAAATTTCATCTTCTTTCAATTATCATCGTAGTCAGCGTGGTGTCCAGGGAACTCTGTGAGCTCTTCGCTTGCACTTGTGGTTTTGAAGCTGTGCCCAGAATAAATCTGAGTCATGTATTTGCATGACCCTCTCTGAGTTCTATTTCAGCCTCCAAAGCAACTATCATGAACTCTGCTCAGGCCCAACTCTATCTCTTTCTTTCCCAATTTTACCAAGTGTTCCCTGATGCACTCTTAATATTTCATGCTTTATAGATGCTCATTAAAAATTGGCTAAATCATTTAAAGATCATTTTAGTTTCAAACTTCTTTTCAAACTATTCAAGGATGATGAAAATCATTGTGAAATATTATTCTTACTTCACTCATTGCTATTTCAAAGGCTATAGCCTCCATTTCATTCAAACTAAGCAAACTGAAAGCTGTGCTTCTATATCTTCATTTATTTGCTCTTTGAAGAATTTTCTTCTTCCTCCTCCTATTAAATTCTACATAAAAAGACTGAAGTCAATGGCTAAGAAGTGAAGATAGGACACTATATCAATTGAAGTGAAATTTTACCATGCTACTTACCATCTTCCTTAAACACTGTTACTACCCATTCTTTAAGGCCAGTTGAAGTGCTTGTCCTCATTGCCATCAGTGGAGAAGCACTTTTATTTTTACTCTGCCCACTAGAGCCCCTGTTTCCTCATTAGTTTAAAAGTTTCTCTATGGATAGAACAGTTTCTTATTGTTCTTGGATTCTCCTAACTCTCCTATGGCCTCCAGGATAATGCCTTCTGCCTAGCTGTCACCACAGACTTCCCAGAAGGGGGATTGATCTAGCTCAGTTAGAGAGAGACTAGGGACTAAAGGTTGGTGTGGCAACCTCTAGTTATAAAGAGGTACAAATAATAAGTACTGCTATATTCTGAGCCAAAGGTCATGCTTTCAAAAATCAAAATTATGCTTCAAATGTATATGTGTAAAGGTGATTGGACTAGATAAGTGTACGTCTTTGTCAAGTGGAAGAAGGTCAGTAGCTCTTAGTTAATGGTATAGTCTGTGTGTAAGGAAACTTCAAAATTTCATATCACCGAATCCAAGAGATTAAGTTGAAAATCAGATAAGGAGAGAAAAGAAATGAACATATGGAGGTCAAGCCCTATTAGTGGTAGGAAATGAGGAAAGAGGGGCATAATCTGGTATGAGGCAGAAGGGTTGCTGAGTGAGGAATAATGATGGGAGCAAAAGGATAACTAGCAAAAACTATTAGGATATTTTAAAGCACATAACTATAAGTGACAGAAACAGTCATTGTAATATGACTGTGGTTCTAAATAAGACAGTATCTGCTATCTACCTGGGAGGCTGATTGGCAATGTCATATTTAATACATGAATCCAAAATTCAAGTGGCCATTCTAAACAGGTGTTTCAAACAGGCTGAGTAAAGGAAACTAGATAGGAACAAATAATTAAGTCTCAAAACTGAGTAGAAGTGGAAGAAAATTACAAGGCAATTTTTCACTTCCCCTCCTGCCAAGACTTGCTTACTTTATTTATTTATTTTGCCTTTTTGATGCCAAACATCTAGTTGCTTCTATCCCATGCCATTCTTGTGGCTGTTGCCCTGCACACACCCCAGAAATTGACTTCTATGATTTAGGTTAACACCATTCAGCAAGTGGTTTTCTATCCTAAACCTTTTTTCTTGTATTGCCTTGGTTTCTCGAGAGATAAGAAATCTACAGATTACTGGGTCATGCTTGTTTATGAAACCTGTTTAATGTGATACTTAATCCCTATTTGTGATCCCTAAAACAGTGAAATTAGGCATCAACAAAGTAGAAAATAAAGCTTTGGTGGGAGGGGAAGCAAAACCAGTAAAAATCTTTGGAGAAGGGAATTGTCACTCTGACCTGAATAGCGGCAGCAGGCAATACTGCTGGAAACAATTTAGGGATATGGCAAAATAGATGTTTGTAGTGAGAGTTGGAGCTCTGGCAGGACCAAGAGAAACTGGAGACTTGAGAGCAACAACTGGTACACTCAAGTGAGGCTCCTATAGCGCTGCAAGCAGGCTCTGAGCCAAGTGCTACTGCAAAGGTACACCAATGTTAGGCAGGGCCCAGGGGTTTCCTTTGTTATCATGTCTAACTCCAGAGGCTGTTCCACATTCCAGTTGTGAACCAGGTGCAGTTTATGCTAAGAGCCTGGCTCAGTGTTTACTGGACTTTGAGCTCTTTTTTTTTTTTTTTTTCCACTTTTTGTATGATATAAAGTTAGGGAAGACGAGAGAAATGAGTGGAAATAGAGTGACAATAAATAACATGTAATTCTCATGGGATATTTATGGGGTCAGGCACCCTGGCCTTACATCCTTCCCACCAACTCAAAGAGCCAAGGAATTCTTCTGCCCGTTATTAAGGTAATAGTCATCGTCTGAATATTCCAGAAAGTGTGGCTGACTAGTTGCGTCCACAGCCTAAGTAGGCTGAAGTCTCCAGTATGACAGCTTTGACCAGTTTACTATGGCATTTAATACACCGGCAGAAGAATCCACAAATTACTGAGAATGGAAAAAAAATGGTAGCTAAAGTCTTTTCTAGTGATCATTTGACAATTTTATTGTAACCAAATAGATAATTATTTAAGAATTTTACAAGCTATTGAGATTTAGTCTTTGTAATAATTTTTAAGAACACAGAATAAATTTTTATTTTATAGAAAACCTAGGTCAAAATAGTGAAACATGCTCAAAATGAAGGAAGTCAAGCATGAGTACAGATTCATTGTGTATCATGTGTTTCTCTTCTTCGTCTATTTGTAGTGCAGGAGATGGACCTGAAGCTAATAAAACTGTACTTGTTTGCAAACCTTTGCTAACCCACCCACTTCCTAAACCAGCTCAACAGCATGTGGAAATCCTACCCAGATGACTGCTCTGCTACCTAACTGGAAATGGCATCTCCCCTGTATCTTTGCATATCCCTTGCCAACTAGTTTCACTTCTCCAAATTATAACTGTAATGGGGGGAGGGGAAGAGAATTGGGGTCCTGGGGTGCTATCTGGAACCCAAGCCCTGAGTTTGTATCTGCAAACTAACCAAATAATTGGCAATTCAAGAGTCAAAATACATTTTATTCAGATCTTACAAAGTGTGGTTGTTTGATTCAGGTGTCTCCCATAAACTTAGTTGTTCTGAAAGCTACGTTCCAAGCTGATGGAGATTTGGGAATTAGCACCTCCTGGAGTCAGTGTATTATTGTGGGTAGGCTTGTGGGTGTTATAGCTACTTTCCTCAAGCCAATGTTTGCCACACTCTGCTGTTCCAGTTGTCCACGTTATATGGGCCAGAGGATCATATTTACCTTCTGCTCATGCCATCATTTTCCCTGCCATCATGGAACTTCCCCTCGAGCCTGTAAATCAAAATGAACATCTTTTTTCCCACAAGTTTCTCTTTGTTGGGTGATTTCTACAAGCAATGTTAACCTGACTGCAATGGTAAATTGGTACCAAGGAGTGGGATTGCTGCTAGATATCTGACTGTGTGGTGTTGGCCTTTTGGAGCTGATTTTCAAGAGGAATGTAGAAGAACTTGAAACCTTGGCCTAAAAGCCTCCTTGCAGTGCTGCAAGTACAGCTTGATGGAATATTCTGATTCCATCAATCAATATTCTTGATTGGAATATTCTGGTCATAATTGAAAGACCTGAATGCAGTAAGAACTATGGACTGTGAGGTTTGGCTTATGAAGGTGAGAAAGAGCTTTGCCTGGACTGGGCTAGCAGTTTGTTTGAGAAGTTTGCTATTATGCCTGTGTCCTGAGAATTTGTGCAGGTTTACTTTGCATAGAAATGAACTGGTGTGAGCAAAGGGATATGACACAGAAAAAATGATATCTAAACAGCTGCTCGTTCACCTGAAAATTGTTTGAGAGATAACAACTGATCAGAATAGATCTGGATTCTAAAGACAGGTTTTTTTTTTTTTAAATTTTGTTTGTTTATTTTTATTTATTAACTTGAGAATGACAGACAGAGAGAGAAAGAGGCAGATAGAGAGAGAGAGAGAATGGGCGTGCCAGAACCTACAGCCTCTGCAAATGAACTCCAGATGCATGCGCCCCCTTGTGCATCTGGGGAATCGAGCCTTGAACCAGAGTCCTTAGGCTTCACAGGCAAGCGCTTAACCACTAAGCCATCTCTCTAGCCCCAGTTATTTTTTTAAGGAAAGTGAAACCATAAACTGTATCATAATCATTTTATTTTATTGTATATTTTCATGTGTTATGCCTGTGTGTATGTATATGTGCATTTTCACATATGTGGATGTCACATGTATGAAGACCAGAGGTTGGCTACCTTTCTCAATTGCTTACCAATTTATTTATGAAGGACATTGTCTCATTTGAACCCAGAGCTCCACAATTCAGCTAGTCCAGCTAGCCAGCTTTTGCCAAGGACACTATCTCTCCCTCTCTCTCTAGTACTAAGATTATAGGTATCTATGTACTATAATTACAGATATTTACATATTTTATTTATGTATGCATAGGTATGTATGTATTGTAGGCATTCATAGGTAGTTAGTACTAGGATTAGTACTATAGGTATTTATAGGTATTTAGTGCTAGGTATTTATGTGAGTGCCGGGAAACAAACTTTAGTCCATTGTATGACAAGTGCTTTATCCATTGAACAACTTTATCCTGCTCTTGTGTTATATTTTATGTTTATTTCACCACAATGATTACCTCTAAACATTTCTGGTTTGGAAAATTAGTTAGAAATATTTCCCTATGAAAGAAAACATAACTTGTGCTCTGATAGAAGGGAGAAGAGAAAGAGTTGCACTATAGGGGCATTGCCCAGGAAGAGTCTCACTGTGTAGCATTGCTGGGTACAGCATTGGTGGTGGCAACATAAAGCCCTGGAGAAGGCAGAGGAGGTGATAGCAGAGGGGCATGCATACTAAATGAGACAACTGTGAGAGTCAGATATTGTGTTTGCTACTTTGTGAGGGCATTAGTAAGGGTCTTAATTGAAACAGGCTAAATATGTATGAATATCTACTGTCCTGTTTTACCATATCCATTATACATGGTCCCAGTGGAACATAAGACTTGTAAGGAACCTTCTCTGTTCACATTTATGACATTAGTATGTACCAAAGGCCTGGAACATGGTAAGTACTTGATAAACATTTACAAAATACATAAATAAGCAAGCTTCTTGTCGCTGGGCATTAAGCAGTGCCTTACTATATGTCTATCTGTGTACCTATGAGTTCCTTTTAATCTTTACAACTGCTCTTCAATATGAGTGCTATTTGTTTATAAGGGAGGGAACAAAGTAAACAAAAATTTCAAGAATTTTTACAACATGTCATAAGCATGAAGATAACAAGATTTAAGCTCAGTTCTCCTTAGCTATAATTATGTTTGGTGGCTGGACAAATCCATTCCCTGCATTTGCCTCCATAGATTTTAGATGTCACTACTTATGTTACAGCAATATTCACTTCTATGTGATGAAGCCTTCTCATTGCAATTACTTAGAGGCTTTTATTTTTGTTGTTGTTTTTATGAAAGAGGGAGTATGCCTGGCCTACATGTAGGACATTGTGAAGTGTGTTAAAACATTAACATCCCTGGAAGTAGCAATCAAATTAATGACACATGGGGAGCTGAAGAAAATCATCCTAAAATATCCATTCTTTTCTTAGGCAATTCTGACTTGTATTGTATGCTATGTCCTATGAGTACCCAGAGAGACTTATCACAGTTGCTTACAGAAGTAATGAACTAGATAATGTCCACTTTATTGAGTTTGCCCATTCCTCTGACAACTTATTCATTTCCTTCCCAGTATTTCCTGGATCACATCTCAAATATCCTAGTCATGCTAGGACTGTTTTCTCAGATCTGTTTCTGAAGAACCTGGCAATGCAGTCAATAATCCTATGGAAGCCTCATGAATTTAGATCTTTAATAGATTCTTGGGAATGGTTGAGATTAAGTTGTTGAGAGTCAAAGACATAAAGCAGGATCAATGGCTATGGAGAGTTCACCATATCTTTCTTAGAGTATGCCATTTCCTTATCAACCTCGTTCTGAAGCTCTGCTTCCTTCTGTAGATGGCTTCCGAATGCTTCCAGTGAGTTCAGGACTGGCCATATCACAACGCCGCAGTGGTGTTCAGGAAAAGGAAAAGGCTAAGTGTTCCTGTTGGTTAAATTTTAACTTTTCTTTTTATTATTTTATTAATTTATTTGAGAGAGAGAAGAAAAAGAGAACATGAAAAAATGGCATGCAGGGCTTCTAGACCCTGTAAACAAACTCTAGACGCTTGTGCTACATTGTGTACCTGGTTTTCCATGAGTACAGAGGAACAGAACCCAGGCAAGTGCCTTAATTGCTAAGCCATCTCTTTTAACAGTAATAAAATATCTTTGCAGAATGTCCAAACAACTGCTTTGAGGGCTATAACTAATACTTAGGTTTTACAAAGCTCATCAGAAATTGAGCCTGCATTAAATTCCTTAGGTTATATACTTCGCCACCAGATAGGATATTTTGTTCAAATTTACAGCATCATTCAGGTTTCTAGACTGTTTTATATTTAGCAATTTCATTAACATCTATAATTTTTGAACTTCATTATTGATCCATGAGCAATTCTGCTTTTCAACAGAGCTTCTACATCAGTTAGAGAAATTAATTCAGGAGTAACATTCAGGATGCATGCTCTTTAATTTTCCATTGAACTTTGGGCAACCATACACTATTAATTTCAGCTCATGAATGGGTTGTATGTTTTCCCAAACTTTTTTGAATTATCTGAGTTGCAAGGCAGGCATCCCGTGTTAAAAATAGGTTTATATAGAAAGGAATTTCAATGTGAACAGGAAAAATAAATAGAAGAATGGGATTGGTGATGAGCGAGGAACATGAACATTACTCAGGTTGCACTAGCTGACTTAATCCCATCTGAGCTGCATGTTGGCTTGTTTACCACTGTATTTCAGGGACTGGCTCAGTTGTGGTCCCAAATGAGCCACTAAACTATTTGTGAAACCAGTGGGCAGCAAGAAAATGTATGTGTTTTATTTAAAAAACAACAGCTTATTTTAAAAATTGTACATATTGACTTAGAAGCATGGATTGAAAACTTTCTGCATATTAAATCAGACTACCTATGTTTTATTTCTGAAAAGGCTTCAAGAAGCCTTATTCCTGTCTCCTGAAAGCAAATTCCCCATTAGTTTCAGCAAAAGACTTTTAGAAGAAAAACAGCAGTAAGTGTTCCGATTGTCAACTTAAAGATTGCCTTAACCAGGGTCTACCTCACTGAGCACTAAAAGGAAGATCTCCAATGAAATTAAATTCAGTTGTGCCCCACAGCAATTGTCTTGAACGATTTTCTCTGCCCTGTACTTGATTCTGTGCCCTATTCTATCCCCATCTGGCTTTTAACCTTCTTGATCTATGTACTAGCCTCTGGAATAGATGCTCTGTGGGTTTTTCAGTACTCACTAATGTACAAAATACATCCTCAAACTGAAGATGAGGCTATCTGAAGTTATAGATATGGTGTTAACTAATGAAGAAAAGAACATGATAATGCCACGTTATTTTACTTCATTTCTTAATTTCAAGTTCTTGTATTTTTGTAGTGCAGCAATATCTGGATTTCATAATAGTCTCATAGCAATAAAAATGCTGCATCACTAATAACTAAGAATCATTATAATTAATTTCAGAATTATTTTTATTATTATAGTTTTATGTTATCCAATATAATTTTCCCCATTTTTTTTTGTTTCCCCATGAACTTCAACAGTCAGTTCAGTTTATCAGTGTCTCTTCTGAGTATGTAAGGCTGTGAAGAGGTGGGATCTTTTGAAATTAAATAATATTAATAAATGACAGAAAGAAATGTCAACAAAGTCAGTGCTATATACTTAATACATACTTAATATATATTTCAAATTTAATTGAATTAATTATTTGAGGTGATGTCCTCTAATTTTATACTTTTCTCTAAGTTCTTTGACTTGAAAGATAATAGCTTTTAACAACTTATAAATTTCTCTTCAACCTGATCATTTACATATACATATTTCTCCTAGAAAAAATGTTTTAACAGTCTCATACTTATTTTGGAGCTAATTTACATATGTCTTGATTTCTAACTTTTTCTTATGGAACACCACTTAGAAATAACATAATTTAATCACAAGAAAAAGTTTGTTAGGACTTATGATTCAAATATAAGCAACAGCAGAGTCATTTGAATGCTTTATTACAGTTGCACATTATTAATGGGCTAAACAACACTAAAAATAATTAGCGAACTGAAGCAAGTTGGCTTTGCATGCATTATTGGTGCCTAGAATTTCTCATTATTTTTATAAGTAACAAACAATAATGTTGCTTTTTTGTGGTTTTTATTTGTACTCATGAATTTTGATTTTCAGCTTACCTCTTGTTAAGAGAAAGACATTATTCTTCAGAAGAGATTAGAATATATTTCTCTGACATGTTGCCTACCACATCTGATAGGCATCAAACATGTTATATAATTCCCATTCTGCTATAATTTCAAATTCATAAATGCTGTTCTGTAGGCAATGTATATAGAGAAAATATGGACTCAATTAGTGTAAAACTAGGGACATAAAACTGTTTGTGTCTACCCTCAGAAGTTCCTTGAAGTCTGGCCTGAGTTGCTCTCCACTGTGGTGGTCGTGAGGTATAGGCTAGAGAACACTGTGAAGCTACTACCTCTCACTCTTCCTCTCCTGTGTTCTTTTTTGTTGATGTTGCTGACCCCTATTTCAAATTTATAAGATGTTTCTCAGAAAATAAATACATTAACAAATGAATAAATAAATTTCTGCTGTTTAATACAGTTACCAGAGGGCCAGGTAATTTATTTTATTCAAACCCTACAAATCTTAGCATCTTGATCTTGGGCTTTCCTGCTCTCTACCTCCATCACATTGTTCCAGAGCTAGATGGCCTAATCATGTCAGATATATCAGTACCTGTTACCATATTTTCACCAATGAGGCAAACCTTTGTATCTTTTTTTTTTTCCTGTCAATCCAATTCTAACATCCCCAAAGTTATAAATCTCTGTATTTGGAAAATAAAGTATGAGCTTTTATGATGATTTGTATAATCTTACATAGAAAAAAGATGAAGGAAATATTCCTTTTTTAAAGGCTTTATAGCCTGTGAGGTCATATCAGAAATAATTAATATATTATCAAATGATATTTGCATATTAAACAATGTTGCAAAGTGTGATCATCTACAAAATAAGAAGCTTTCAGGGTTGTCAAGTTATTATCTAACATGTTTATCCACTTAGGTAATCTTTAGTTAAAAATTTTTACACATATCTTATTAGGCAAAACAGCATTTTGTGGTAATGTGTTTTTTCCCTCCAAAGCATAAACTACTTTCTATATTTGGAATTTAACATGAATGTGTTGGTAGTCTATAATGTTTTATTGCTACATTTTTTGAAATCATACATGGTGATATACACCTTTAATCCCAGCTGGTTGGAAAGCTGATGCAGGAGGATGCGTTGAGACAGTAGTTCAGTGCCAGCCTTGGCAACATAACAATACCCCATCACTTAAATTTAAACAATGAAAAGGCAAGGTGTTAAGGAGATAGTTCTGCAGTTAAAGGTACTTGCCTGAGAGATTGATGATCTGAGTTTGACCCTACTCAGTGCCCCTTTCAATCCAACACAAAGTGGAGTACATGTCTGTAATCCCAATGTGCCTATGACAATGGGAGATGGTCAGGAAAATGTAGACACTTGCAGCAGCAAAAGTAAAGCAAGAAGAAAAACCCTGTCCCATAAAGAAGATAGAAGGAGCCAGGAATGGTGGTGCATGACTTTAATTCCAGCACTCAGGAGGCAGAGGTAGGAGGATTGCCACCTAAAGCAGCAATTTTTAGATTAACTGATGGTTTCTTCTGTCCAAGGAGTGGTTGATGTATTGTGTATTTCATTGCCCTCAGGAATCACTGTTTAAGTCTGGTACTTATGGAGATACTGTGGTGGATTGAACTGGGTGTCCCCCATAAACTCATGTGTTTTGCATACTTGATTCCCTGCTGATGGCAATTTGAGAGGTATAATGTTGCTGGAGGAAGTGTGTTGTTGGGAGTGGGCTTAGAGATGATATAGCCAAACTCTGAGGCCACCCTGAGACTAGGATAGTGAATTTCAAGTCAGCCTAGAATAGAGCAAGACCCTACTTCGAAGAAAAATGAAGGTGGAAGGAAATGAGAAACAACTTGTGATTGTCCTCTGGCCTCCAGGTATGTGCCAAAGCACACATGTACCCCTACATACATACACATGAACACATATATACACAGACATATATAAAATTCAAAATAATAAAAAAAGGAGAAAGGATATCCATACAGCATTATTTTCTAGGAATTAAAAAGAAAATTTTCAATGTCTTC
Organism: Jaculus jaculus; assembly: GCF_020740685.1. Classification (NCBI taxonomy): domain Eukaryota; kingdom Metazoa; phylum Chordata; class Mammalia; order Rodentia; family Dipodidae; genus Jaculus; species Jaculus jaculus. The sequence goes on from NC_059104.1 coordinate 112,976,287, forward strand.
ATTTTTCTCTGAAGTTCATGTAAATTTAGGATGGACCATGAGGAACTCATAAATAACTGTGAGCTCAGTTATATAACATCACAGTCAGAACTGGGTCATTATTTCCCTCATCAATTTTCAGTTCCTCTGTGACACGGAAATGTTTATGTCTGGATGATTATTCTACTGCCAAGATGACTTCAAAGTTTAAAATATTTTCCTAGTGGTGAATCTTTTTTATTTTGACTTTTCATTTTTGTTTGTACTAATTTACTTTCCTTAACAATGTTGTTGCTAAATCCCCTGAAACTTCTTCAGCACTTGATGAGAAGTGATAATACCCCACTGGCTGTTTTAAAACCATGCATGAAGAGCCAGCTCACTTCATGACACTCAGCCAAGTGGAAACTGAGGAAGTAGTACAATAGGATGGTTCACTAAATGCCCTCGCTTTGCACACTCAGACAGGGTGCCACGACTCAGTAAGGGGTGTCTGGGATATGCAGGCACACAGACTCCTGGCTATGCATTCCCTCTATAGTACATTTCATCTGGTCTTGCTTGGTTTATGCAAAGTCATGGTCTTTCTCTTCATATGATCCTAATCATAAAACTTCTCTGGTCCTAGAATCTATCCTTATCGGTGCAAATACTAATCAGCCCCACTAGCTGGGAAACACAATCACATTCCTACATGAATCCACAGACGTTAGCCAACTATTTGTTTAACAGGCCAAGGAAGTGTTGTTTCCAGAAGTGTGCATTTTGCCTTTCCCACAGACCTTAGTTCTCCTTACTGAATGCTCTGCATTGCAGCTGTGGAAATGTGCCAGAATCTTATACTTCATATCCATCTAAGGAAGCAATTTGGAGATTTAATGATGACTTCTCCTGTCCAAGGCAGGGTACTGGCATATTGCCAATGCTTCATTGTTCTAAAGACTCACTGTTTAAGTCTGGCACTCAAGAGATGTTGTGGTGGTTTGAATTAGGAATCTCCCATAAACTCAAGGGTTTTTCATGCTTGGTTTCTGGCTGATGGCAATTTGAGAAGTGGAGTGTTGCTGAGAAAGTGTGTCATTGGGGTGGGCTTACAGATATCATAGCCAGGTCCCTTTTTATTATTTTTTTTTTAATTTGTTTTAGAGAGAGAGAGAGAGAATGGGGAAATCAGGGCCTCTAGTCATTGCCAACAAACTCCAGGCATATGTGTCCCCTTGTGCATCTGGCTTACACAGGTACTGGGGAATCAAACCTGTGTCCTTAGGCTTCACAGGGAAGTGCCATAACCACTAAGTAATCTCTCCGTCCCTTTCAGGTCCCTTTAACTAGAGCTCTACTCACTCTCCTGCTGCTGTTGTCTACTTAATGTTGGCAAGGAGGTAATTTCCAATCTCTAATCTCTACCTTTTCCCTGCCATCATGAAGCTTCCTTTCAGGTATATAAGGAAAATAAATGACTTTTACCTCATATGCTGCTTCTGGTTGGGTGCTTTGTGTCAGCAAGAAGAAGATACCAGCACCAAATGCTAAATTCAGAGAGAATATTTATGGAAGTTGTTTCAGTCAAGTTCACTTTGCTGGTTGAAATCACCCAACCAAGAGCAGCTTGTGGGGGAAAAAAAAAAAAAAAAAGAGGTTTATTTTGGCTTACAGGCTGGAGGGGAAACTCCACTGTGGCAGAGAAAACAATGGCATGAGCAGAGGGTGGACATCACCCCCTGGCCAACATAAGGCAGACAATAGCAACAGGAAAGTGTGCCAAATACTGGCATGTGCAGACTGGCTATAAAACCCATAAGTCCACCCCCAATAATACACTCCCTCCTGGAGGCATTAATTCCCAAATCTCCAACAGCTAGGAATCTAGCATTCAGAACACCTAAGTTTATGGTGGACACCTGAATCAAACTACTACATTCTGCCCCTGGTCCCAATAAACTGACATTTATACAGGAAATAAAATACAATGAATTAAATCCAACTTTAAAACTTGCCATAATTTTTATCAGTTCCAATGATGTTCATACATTCCCATAGTCCGAGGTCTTTTAACTGAGCCATAATACCAAAAAAAAAAAAAAAACCCAAAACTCATAATGGCACAGAATAAACATTCACACTACAAAAGATGGAACTGGGCATAGCAAAGCAATATTCAACCAATAAAAGATTTAAAACAAACAGGGAAAACTTCAACCTCTGTAGCTTCAAATTTAATAACTCTATCCAGTGACATATCTCCAAAGCCGATAATTCTAAGTAGCAACAAGTATCTGGCATGCCAATTCCACCCCTCCAGCCAGGCTAATCACAGTCCTGGAAAACTTCATTGGGGCTGGCAGCTTTCCTTAGCAGCCATCTTGTGGTTCTTGTATCTCCACTGGGTCTCCACTGCAATCCATGTTTCATCCTCATGGCTCCATGAGGTCTCCATGCAGGCATCCAGCAAACATGCTTCTTACTGCCCATGGCCATTACCAAAGCATAAGACCATGTTGCAAACTCAAAGACCTTCTCTTTCCTGCATTTCTTATACTCCATAATACCATGTAGGGTGCCAATTTGTTAATTTAGGGGGGAATAAAGCAGACTTTGAAGAACAGTACTCAGGCCCCTTCAAAAGAGTCCACTTTCTCCTGTTGCCTCCATGTAGGTTAGCTGGCCCAATCTCAATAGTTGTAATCTTTCAAACAATTTGCAAGTGAATGGGAAGCAATTTAGGCCCAAAGATTTCATTTTTCCTGTGCCATATCCCTCTACTCATACCAGTTCATTTCTATGCAAAGAAATCCTGCACAATTTCTCAGGACATGGGTATAACAGCAAACTTTTCACACAACTGGCCTCTAGCCCAGTCCAAGCAAAGCTCTTTCTCACCCTCATCAGCCAAATCTTGCAGCCTATAATTCTTACTGCATTAAGGTCTTTCAACTCTGACCAGAATATTCCATCAAGCTGTACTTACAGCACTGCAAGGCATCTCTTAGACCATGGTTTCAAGTTCTTCCACATTCCTCTTGAAAATCATCTCCGAAAAGCCAAAACCACACAGCCTGATGTCTTGCAGCAATCCCAGTCCTCTGTACCACTTTACAGTTTCAGTCAGGTTTGCATTGCTGGTAGAAATCATCCAACCAAGAGCAGCTTGTAGGGAAAAAAAAAAAAAAGAGGTTTATTTTGGCTTACAGGCTGGAGGGGAAGCTCCATGATGGCAGGGGGAAACAATGGCATGAGGAGAGGGTGGATATCACACCCTGGCAAACCTAAAGCAGATAATAGCAACAGGAGAGTGTGCCAAATACTGGTGTAGGGAAACTGGCTATAACACCCATAGGTCTGCCCCCAACAATACACTCCCTCCAGGAGGCATTAATTCCCAAATCTCTATCAGCTGGGAACCTAGCATTCAGAATATCTAAGTTTATGGGAGACACCTGAATCAAACCACCACAGAAGCTAATCAAAGTATTCTGTCCATGTGGGGAGCTGGGCCCTGTGAAAGCTGCAACTTTTTTTTTTTATTATTTATTTATTTATTTGAGAGCAACAGACACAGAGAGAAAGACAGATAGAGGAAGAGAGAGAGAATGGGCGCACCAGGGCCTCCAACCACTGCAAACGAACTCCAGACGCGAGTGCCCCCTTGTGCATCTGGCTAACATGGGACCTGGGGAACTGAGCCTCGAACCGGGGTCCTTAGGCTTCACAGGCAAGCGCTTAACTGAAAGCTGTAACTTGAAGCAAGTGAGCGAAGCTTTTATAAGTGTTTAAATCTTACAGAAAATCAGAGAACACAAGTATTAGTAAAATGCTTTGATGAATCTAGATCTGAGGTCCAGTTCAACTGTATGATGATAGCATGACCTTGGAAAGGACATTTCATTTATTTATTTTATATTCTCTGTGCATGTGTATATGTACAAGTGCATGCATGGTATGTGTGTCTGAATGCAAGCTTCCGGGTATAAATGCTCATGCATACACATTTACGTGAAGGCCATAGTGCAACCTTTAGGTGCCATCCTCATGAACATTTAGACAGACTTTTATGGGCTTGGAGCTTGTCAATTAGGCTAAAGTGGCCAGTGAGCCCCATGGATCCATCTATCTCTGCTGCCCCAGCACTAGGATTAAAAGTACAAACCATTTAACTGCTTTTCCTTGCGGATTCTGAGCATTAAACTCAGGTCCTAATGCATGCAAGTCAAATACATCACAGGCTGAATCATCTTCCAATCTTCCTGCTCCTCAGTGTTCTTTCTAAAATAATAAAAACATTGGTACTTGCTGTAAAGTTCAGGAGTGACCACAGAGACTGCTCTGAGACAAAGATGGAAGCTTTTATTCAAGAAAAACATGAGCTGCCAGGACTGAGTTTCAAGAGTGGAGCACAGCCAACTTTGAGATTACAGATAGTGGGCTCTATAGAGTTCTTCAGTTGAGGGAAGGTGAAGAAGGGAAATAGGTAGGGTGTGAGACCAGAACAGTGGCCAGTTAGGATCTAAGCAGGCAGGAAACCTACACCTGCGGTATCGTTAGGCAAGGAAGGGATGATGGCTGGGTAGGTCCTGAGGAAAGTGGATGAATCACTTCCTATGTCTCTGTTGCCCTCCTGCTGTCCTCCATGACTCTATTTTGTCCTGACCTAACACTTACCTCACCTGGCTGAGTAATGAATGCTAGGTTTTCTATTGAATATCTCACAAATACAAAAGAGACTACAAAAATATGCCAATGGTAACCAGAAATCACAAGTCTTAGCTACCAGCTTCCTGTGCCCTAGATGTACTAATAAAGTTCTCCCTAGTTCAAAGATTCTGGTGGGACCAACTCTATTGGACAAAACTGGTCTCTGGCTATTTCCAGGTTCTTCTCACCTTATTACTAACTTGGAAAAAAACCAGGTGTGGTGGCACATACCTTTAACCTCAGCACTCAGGAGGCAGAGGTAGGAGAATCACCATGAGTTTGAGGACCACCTGAGAATACATAGTGAACTCCAGGTCAGCCTTGGCTAGAGTGAGACACTACCTCAAAAAACCAAAGAAAAGAAAAAATGGAAGAAGAAACAGAAAAGGTAATGCAGCAAGAAAACTTCATTAAGAACAAAGTGAAGCATACTGGAAAGAGGGTCTGAGGGCCACCCCAGTGAGAAAATACCCAAGGGGCCCAGAGTTTTATAACTTTTTCTCTACTGCACAAGTCCCTTTCCATGATTCATTGATTTTACTCATCCATTCACCAAGTTCTACATAGTAATGATGATAAATAAAGTATTCTCTCTAATGATTTACTTAAAGAACCCAGTTTGCCTTATAGGGAGTATAACAAACCCATAACCCAAGATTCATCTAATAATATATTTGAGTGGAAACTGACTACAAAGGAGGAGTGACTGGTAGTTACTAGAGGAGAGAGTTATCATAGTTTGAAGTACTGTTGTATCATTAACTTGTTACTGGGCAAAATCCCTTACAAAAATTCAGGGACATTCCTGGAGGAGGAGGAGGAAAGATTGTTAGAGCCACATGTTGGGTCATTATGCGCAGAGACATTGCCTGTTACACTTAACTGATGGCTAACCCCACAATGCAAGACCACATTCCCCAATGTGGAGGTTCCCTGCAGAGGAGGGCAGGGAGGAGGCTAATGATGATGGTGCCAATATGACTGTATACACTGTGTACATAACTAGTAAAATGCTCATAATAAAAAATAAAAAATAAAAAAAATTAGTGTTGAGGGAGAAAGAACTTACTTTGGCTCACAGTTCCCGGTTACTGTCCATCATGTGGGGGAAGCATGATGGCAGGAGATTGAAACAGCTTCAGGCATGTCCACAATGAGGAAGCAGAGAAGGATACATGCTGCTTCTCAGCAAGTTCTCTCCTGTTTATAAAGTGTAGGATCCCAGCCCATGAAATGTTGATGCCCACAGTAAAGATGTGTCTCCATACCTCTGTTAACTGATTCAAGATAATTGCTCACCAGTGTGTCAAGAGGATAACATAATGAGTAGTTAGGTTATTGTCTTGGCAGGTGATTTCATGGGTGAGTCTAGATCCTGTTGAATTGACAATCAATATAAATGATCACAGGAGTGTACATGCAGCTGGATGCATGTGGATGGATGCAGGTGGGTGGTCCCAGTGTCCCAGCAAGTTTCCAGGCACATTGTTGATGAAAGAGGAGTGTTGTCCAAGACAAGTGGAGTTCTGGAAGCTACATGATTCTCTATGCTTGCCTGCCTCAACTTCCCTCTGAGAGACAAAGCTGGCTCATCTTAATTCTAAACACACCTTATTTTGGATGGTGACTTTTTTGTTTGTTTGTTTGTTTGTTTTTTCAAGGTAGAGTCTTACTTTAGTCAAGGCTGACCTGGTATTTACTATGTAGTCTCAGGGTGGCCTCTAACTCATGGTGATCCTCCTACCTCTGCCTCCCTAGTGCTGGGATTAAAGGCGTGCACCACCACACCCAGAGAGGATGACTTTTTTGATATCCAAGAGCTACTTTCCACATCCTGTCAAGCCTTTTAGGAGACTGGCACTTGTATTTATTTCTCAACTATTGGCCTGGTGCCTTTGAGGAAAAACTGCAATTTGAGTCACACATTTTCATTAGAATTTCAAACAGTTCGCCTTTAATGATGTGCTTTTCAACCTCCTTGCTGATATAAGTGCTTTAGAAAGGATGTCCTCACTCTTACTTCTGGATGTAGAATCCATGTCCTCCTCCATGGTTCACATCCAATGCCTTCACCTTCATGAATCTCATCCCAGTCACCTCAACACGCTGGTTGTTGTATTGTTCCTTCCTTCATACTCCCATACCACTTGATCTGTTCATACCTTGTGCTAAATAACACTTCTGTCTGTCTGGACCATTGAATCAAATACCTGCATTAACTCCCTTATATTATGTTACTTGATGACAGATTCTTCTTTTCCAGCTACACCCAAGATTAGGTTGCTAAGTTATAGTAATATGTTTTGAGCCATGGTGAGTTTCAATAAAAGTTTGTTGAAAGCATGAATTTATCATACTATATGTCCTGTTAAATTGGCAATCAATATAAACTACCATAGGGTGTATATCACACAATCAGATTATATGTACCATTAGGGAAGCATTATTATAATTTTATTTATTTAATTGTTGAGATAGGGCCTCATGTGGTTCAACTGACTTCAGAATTGCTCTGTTATCAAGTGTGACCTTATATTCCTGACCCCCTTCCCTCTACCTCCCAAGTACTGGCATGATGAGGATATGTTGGGAAGATTTTGCTATTTTCTTCAAATTATAGCATAGTACATTATTACACAAAGGAGTTGCTCACAAGGTATTGGCTTGATAAATAAGTAAGAGGCGCATAAATATAGAGTGAAGTGATCTAGAAGCATCCACATGGCACATCTGGAGAGGTCTGCAAGAAATAAAGAGATCAGTGGTAAGCATCAATGTGTGAGGGTCAGACAAAGCACTGAAACCCACTGTATGATACAAATCCTCTTTTTCTTCATCCAATAATATTTTATATTTCTCCTCTGTTCATTAGGCATTTACCTTCTTAATAAACTTTAATTTGTATGCATATTAACTACTGAAATTTTAAATGAAAGTGATTATTTGAAATCATATTAAATTTTACATGCTTTAAAATGCACCATAAATGTTTATAAGTCAGTGGCATGCTCAGATTACAAATGTGAGGTGTTTACAAGTCAGGCATAATTATAGAAAGCACCTGATGCTTAGTGTGCATGAATTCCTCCAATAGTTAAAAAGGAACATATGCCCTGACAAGTGTAACATGTACATACAATAAAATTGCGGTTTACTATAATGCTCCTGAAATGTGCTCATCTCATTAACTGAATAATATGGGTAACTAAGAATTGAATAGAACACCTTTTCTGGAATCATTGACAATTGTAATTTTAAATTTACTGTATGAACTTCTAACTTTCTTGCATGCTGGCTCCTCTGCCATTTACATAGCCTCACAATAGCCAGTGTTGCTTTAAGTCATGTGGTATATTGGGTTGCATTCTGGTTGTACTAAAGTCCCTTCCCATGATTTGTCTGATTATAATCATACATACACTCACTTATGCATAGTCATAATATAGTAAATATTCACTTAGAGGGTACTTTGTCTCACTATGCATGCATCCAGAACTAGAGAATGAAGGCTGGCCCTCAGTTCCAGATCATGGATATATCTAAGAATACATTTGCATGGAAATGGAACACAAAAGGGTATTGCCAAAGGATCCTGGAAGTGGGGAATCTTTTCCCATTCTTTGAAGCAAGACATATATACAACTCCATACATGTGGTGGGTGCCAATATGCTCTCAGTAGCATTGAGAGGAAAAAGATGTGTTGAATGTGATAGTCTACCTCTGCAGGCAAGGACAAGGTCAGTAGTAGAGGTTTCATAGCTGAAAGGCCATTTATCCCAGGTCTGAAAAGATGCTAATTTGTGGAAAATGCCCATAGCAACAGCCGGTAGGGAGCATGTGTCCACACACACAGACTTTTGAAGGCATTATAGGCAATGGAGGATATAGTGTGTAGTGGATGGATGGGGCCTGTTAAAGATATATAAGTGCATAGAAAAAAGGAAGTTGGAAGATAGTAGCAAATTTGCACAAAAGCAATACCTTCTGGTACTCCAAAGCACAGAGAAGTGATTATAATAAAATTTATATTAGCCCCCAAGCATGGTGGCTCATACCAGTAACCCCTGCCCCTGAAAGTTTGAATCTCAAGGACTGATATGAGTTCAAAGTCATTCTAGGCTAAAAGTGAACTCCAGGCCATCCTGGGCTACAGAATGAGACATAGCCTCAAAATAAAACTGCAAAAACCTATTGAATATGTTATGAAAATGTAGCACAGAAGATCTCAAAATATCTAAGCATAAATAAATTTTAGGAGAAGAAATGCTAATTGATTTTATTTACCAGTACATTCTGGTACATATGGTGAAATATCACTCAGAGACACATTATTACGTACATAAATATATTATTAACACATGACAATGAATGTTAGAATAAGGGACTGGGGAGGCTGGAGAAATGGCTTTGCAGTTAAGTGCTGGCCTGCAAAGCCTAAGGACCCAGGTTTGATTCCTCAGTACCCGCATAAACCAGATGAAGAGTACTACCTGTGTCTGGAGTTCATTTGCAGTGGCTAGGGGTCCTGGTGTAACCACTCTGTCTCTCTGTCTCCCTCCCTCCCTCCCTCTCTCCCCCTTGTTCACACTCTCTCAAATAAATAAATAAAATATTTAGAAAGAAAAATAGAATAAGGGGCTAGGAAAATGCCTTAGTGAGTATTAATGCTGGCCTAGCAAGCATGAGGGTCTGAGAGAACCTAGCTCACTCTGAGATTGATTGCCTAGCATCCACATATATAGTTGGGTATGGAAACACATACCTATAGCCCTAGTTCTATGGGAATCAGAAACAGGAGGATTTCTAGGTATCACTTTACAGACAGTTTGATCAAAAGTGGCAGTTTCAGGTTCAGTGAGAGACTGTCTCAAGGAAACAGAGATGACTAGTAATGGAAGACACCTTAATCATCCACTGTTCTATGCATGTGTGCATACAGGGCATGTGTATCTGCATGCACATGTGCACACCTCACATGCACCACATCACATGCACACATACCATCCATACTAAACACACACACACACACACACACACACACACACACACACACACACCCAAAAATGTTGTAATAATAAACTTATAAAGGATCAAAAAAAGGAAATGATAAGTGCTTTTGGAGAAAGCTATACTTACCCTGACTCAAACATTAAACAATTCAAATGCATATCATAACATAACATTGTGATCTCTAAATACTCTTATGTTTTCATATATCTGTTAAAATATATTTAAAATTTGAAAAAGAGCAACAGTATAATTATTTCAATTTATTTGGAATTTCAATATCACGCAGTAATATTTGGTATTTATAAGAAGACAATGGTTTTCATATAACTATGTTGCAGTCTAGAAATTCAGTTTAAATTTAAGAGTTAGTCATTTTGGGTACAAAGTAGAATGATTCAGGAAATCATCTAGCCTGACAGCCCACAGCTCCTGCTTGTACAGGAGGAAACTGTCATCCAGATGGCACCTCATGTGGGTAAAGGTCATTTCTGGGTTGTATGAATAATGGCCAAAAGATCAACCTGCCCTAATAGGCACTGTGCTCTCTTAAAATGTCTATCTCATGTCAAATCACTTGTCTATTGCTTGCAAGCTAATTTTGGATCCACGCTTGTTTTGGGAAATAAAGTTTTACTGGAACGTGGCCATTCTCATTAATTTACAAATTGGTCAAGGGTGCTCTCCTGATACTGTGGTACAGCTGACTATTTGTCACAGAGACCATATAGGCTCCAAACCAAAATGTTGATTATGTCATCCTTTACAGCTGACAAATACACATAAAGCCTACAAGCCATCAATCTACTTGTGAGCAGAGTTTTTTCTCTAATATTAAAATGGAAATGAAAATTCACTAGCAGGGAGGGCAACATACTTTGAGCTCCACTCACTGCTTAATAAATTAGCACATAACTTAGTATATTAACAACACAAACACTCAAAACATCACAGCTAGGGTCAAATTCCAACCTTGCTACTTGTGCAAGTAATGCAATTATAAGTAACATAAGAGTCATAAGGTTCCACTTTGAAGACCATTTGTTGTACAACTCTATGGGCAACATTCATTGAATAGAGTACATGAATGTTGCCCGTGGGAGTATAGCAATGTACAACTTGTGTGGCTCATGTGGTTCATACACACCTGTTAGCTAAAATCAAGCATAGCTTATTGTTCATAGAAAGATCAGGAGGAATAACTTATATGGTTAGCACAGGGCCTCAGAGAGTATTCACTTAATAAGTGAAGTAAAAGTGGCAATATCTAGTTGGTTATCTATATCACCTCTCTAACATAATTTCAACAAAATATCATCTGGTAAGGGGTTCATAATCCTTAATTTTCCAGTCCTAAAGGTGTGGTTATATGGCAAAATTTGGGAAATGTAATTTGAGTAGATGTAGGTGTAAAACATTGGAAATCAGTTACCATTTCTAGAGTTTGACCTTTTCTCTTTCTCAAGAAATATCCCAAAATGGATGAAAGAAAATGATCATCGACTATGCAGATGAAGGTAAAAATGTGAATAGAGAGGAATAAAAAGATTAACAAAATGTGGGTCCTTAAATGATCTAGAGAATAAATTTCTAAAGCATATTGTACAGAACAAATGTATACATGAGGAATAAAAGCCCATGTATAAACCACAGTATTTTAATAGCTTTATCAATACATAGATGACATATAATCACCTGCATATTTTAACTGCACAATATTTTAGGTTTGAATAAGTATATGGCTGTGACACCATTACAACCACAACAATCACTAACTCCATAATATCCCTAACTTTTCTTGTGCCTTTGAAAATATTTCTCTTCCCTTCACTCTTCAATCAACAGATCAAGATATCACATAATCTTTTTTAATGCTTTATTCATTTATTTCTTTGATAGAGAAAGATGCTAATGAGAGTGAGAGACAGAGAGAGAGAGAGGGGAGGGGAATATGGGTGCACCAGGGCCTCCACTCACTGCAAATAAACTCCAGACACATGTGCCACCTTGTGCATCCGGCTTACATGTGCATTGAGGTATTGAATGTGGGTCCTTAGACTTGAGGGACAAGAGCCTTAAATGCTAAGCCATCTCTCCATCCCTTGCATGATCTATTGATCAACATTCCTTAGCTTTCATCTTTACCAAGATAGATAGATACTCATATTATTATCATGAGTATTATGTCTGTTCACATAAAAATTTTGGTTAGTGTCCACATGATACACATGTTTTAATGAAGTGAATATTGGAGAAAAAGGAGCAGAAATACATGAATATATATCTACTGATATGGATTACAGAATATTTTGGGGAAGTGATTTCAAAAGCTCTTAAGGGAAGCTTTTGGGTTGATTAAAATTGATGAGGCCAGGGTCTATGAATCCCTAGCACCTCAAACACTACCTTGCTCTATCAGTTAGGGTTCTCTGGAGGAACATAGCTGCTAAAATGAACAGGTATTATACAAGGGATTTGTCCAATTAGCTTATAGGATGCGGGCTGTGCAGTCCAACAATTGGTATTTACAGACTGGAGCATCAGTGAACAGGGCGGCTTCTCAGTCTGAGAGGCTGGGTGTCGATTGGAAAGTCTGATAGCTGATCAGTCCGTGAGACTAAATATAGGTTGGTGAGTCTAAGATTTCAAGAGCTGCTCACTCCTGGAGTCTGGATGCCTTCGCGGTTCAAATATGGCACTGAAGGGCTAGCTAGAGTTATCCCTGGAGAGATGCATTCTTCAGCCCACATTGAAAGGCTGATGAAGCTGGTTTCCAGTGACTGAGGTCAGCAGCCCCAGCACCAAGTAGCACAGATAGCCAGGCCAAAGGCACTGTGTTCTCTTGGAGATTCCTGTTGGGAATTCTCCCACTGGAAGAGACATTCCTTTTGCAAAAAGGATTTCCTCCCTCAGTTAATCCTTCCTGAAAATGTATTTTTCTTGATTCCTAATTTTATCAAGTTGAAAACAGAAACTAACTGTCATATCTACATGGACACCCAATTCATGCTAGTCAGTTGAATGATTAAGGGGATGGGAGCATAACAAAGACAAAACTTAAGCAATTTCAGTTATTTCATAATTATTCACTAAGCTAGGCTTTATTGTCAATGTGTTAGTTGACCAAAAGCAACAGCCTATTGTAGACAATTTTATTTCAAAGTTAGGAAAGAAATATGTACAGGTACAGTACTTTTGAGAATAAAAACAACTTTTCATCTTATAAAATATTTGGCAAAGAAGAACAGAAGTAAGAAAAATAATATTCAATGTTATGAAATTCTTCAGGAAAGGAACATTTTTATGTGTCATTTAGAAGTGATCTCTGTTATATCTTTTTCAGCTCCTGATCTCAAGCTAAAGAGCAAATAACAAAACAGAATGATGAACAATGGACAGAATGAGTAATGTGCTACAGCCAAAGGAAGTGCCAGAAAAGTGATGTCTAGACATTGGAGAAATTCGCCACACTTATTCACAGGGAACTGGGGCCCCCGGATAAGGTTTTCTTTTTTTTTCTTTTTTTTTTCTCCTCTTTTGATGCTTGTTGTAGATTCAGTATTCATTCATCCATTCATTCATTATCCAACCAGCCAGAGATGATGCTAGAAATTAAAGACCAAATTATGAATATGGAACTACCCATTCTGATCTATACAGAGGCCATGCAAACATATAAGTAACATAGGTAGACTGCACATCTCACACTCTCAGGGCAATGCCGATTTAAGGTCTATTGGATGACTGTAATTTCTGAAGTATCTTCTCACTTACTAAAGTGTCCCATATTAGATGATATATATCAGGCTGTGCTAGAAGTCTTAATGGACTCTCAAAAGCAAGAGTATATAAGCCTATTTGGGGATCTAAGGTAAGATTTGATACAGAGCAGACATTTGAAGTGAATATGTGAGCAGAGAATATAAGGGCACAGCTGAGCACTTTGGGCAGAGGAAACATTGTGGAATGAGTTTCAAAAACATAAACATACATGTTACTTGCAAAGAAAAATTAAGATTACAGAAATAAGGAGGCTGAATGGAATCCTTTGCATTAAAAATATAAATGCAGCAGAGTGGAATGATGAAGTATGCATAAGACATTTTGCAGAATACAGGTGAGTTAGTGAACACACCTCTTATTAGAGCTCACATTCCTCTGACAGTTCCCTAAATGGCCCCTGTGAGATCAGGAATGGGAGCAAGATAAATCTGTTATCTTCAATTCAACAGTTAACAAGAGAGTTTAACAAAAGAACAGATGGAAAAATGATGAGTGTGTTGAATGACAAGAGAGATTCTAATACAACAAAATGTCACCTACAGTTATTAAATTTGATGGCTTTTCTGTGCCTTTGAAAACTTATCTTCATCAGTAGTTTTATTAATAGTGCTTAAGTTTATTCCTTTATTCCTTCCTGTTGTCAATCATTTGTTTATTCACAATCATGGGCTCCAAAGGGCTCAGTTCATTCATGAGATTTACAACAGCTTGCCCCATTTCTCTGCTTTATCTCTAAAATGGAAATATTACTCATGTTACAGTCATGTGGCATTAAGACAAAACAGGCCCTAAGTAGATATTGAAATATCATCAATACTTGAAAGATTTCTGGTGACTCTCATTCATTGTAGGCTGTCATATTACTACATACCAATTCTTAGAAACTTCCCAAAACTTATTCTTCAAGCATATGAGCTAGACATAATTTAAAGTATTGGCAACCCTACTCTAAAGGAGCCAATAACCTGATGATAGTGAAGATTTATTGACTTTTGTCATATGTGGAAGTCCAGTTCACATGTTCTTCCTATGCTCACTCAACAAGCCCCACAACAATGCTATGAGATAATTTGCTAGCCTCATTTAATAGCTAAGCAAATGGAAGTGAGAAACTGGCTGGTAACTGGGGAAACTAATTTGTAGAAAAAAGGCTTTAGTCTATTCTGATGTTAATAAGGGCTTTCTCTTCATTGTAATAATGTTAAGACAAAAAGGATTATAAAGCAACTATATAAGAGTGTAGGGATAAACATGGAATATCATGTGAGAAGTTGCATATATGTAAGAGCCCACCATGTACATGCAAAGAAAGGGAAGCTAGTGTGGCTAGGATGTCACAATCAAAGGCAGGAAACAGAGGACATATTTAGTGTTGCAGAGAAAGCAATCAGAAGGTATAGGGCACTGAGCCCATTAGCCAATTTCAATTTTATTTAAAGCAAGAAGGGAAGTTGCTGAAGCATTACCACCCAAGAGCATGGCCTCTGTACCTTTTGCTTCTCCATGTCAGACCTGCTAGGTCTATGGAGGAGAGCAACTGACCACTCACTGAGGGCATTTTCCTTGTAGCCTGCTTATTGTTATGGGTGTGGGAGCAGAGGTCTCACAGAAATAATAATAAAAAAAAACAATATAATGCTAAACATATCTCAGAACCTTGTCACTCTTCTTGCCAACAATTCATTACTTTACCACCCACATCACCACCCATGTACTTGATTAAATAGCCAACAATGATGCTATTTAAAGTCAAAATGTCAGCCATGATGTCTGTATTTTTAGAAATTCCCAGTCTAGATAGAAAAAGCATTCAGCTAGGATTTTTTCGTTTGCCCATTAATTCTTTGCTCATGTTTTACAGAAAGAAATTATTTATGGCTTTAAGAGAATTACACTATTGAAGAAGTTTGCATTCCTTTAGTGATCCTTCTCAAGTACAAAATGTATGTTAAAGCAAAAGCAAAAATAGACTCATGTCTATCTAAGAGAATTGTTGCAAACAGGAGAGGGATGGAATAGAAGGGAGAGATTTCCAAGCTTGAAACATTTTCAGTAGAAGAATAAACCTTAAGTAACTCTATTCTACACTGGAGAATAGACCTTAGGAGCAAGAAGATAAAATTGGAAGTATGAACTCAGTTAAAGGTTGACTCCTAAAATGTCATCCAAAGAAAAGTTACCTGGCACTGGTATAAATGGTAAACATAAACTATGATTGCCTTACTCTACTGTGTGGAGAGCTCCCAATTTCACTGGTTATGAAAGGACACACAGAATTATTACCCACCATACCAAAGGCCCACAGTGTCATGAAGTCTCTGCCCCTCCTCAACCTGAATTACATCAGAACCAGAAACATATTTAAAAAATAAAAATAAATATCATATTGTTGTATAACTAAATGATCGTTGTCAATCAATGCATTGAATGTTCAAGTGATGGGTCTTAAAATGCATGCTTTGCTGAAGCAAAAACAATCTCTCTGAATCTAAGCCTTTACTGAAAACTGTATGAGATTCATTTATGTCACTCTAGGGACATTCCAAGGCTAACCAGACATTGCCTACCACACTAATTCCAAAATAAAGCAATGATCAATTCCTCATGGTTGACATTATATATTCTATAATTTGTGAGTTATTAGGACAAATATGAAGTATGAGTTAGAGACATATCTTGAATTATGGGTTTAACAATACTAAATGATTAATTCAAAATGTATATAAACAGCTAGAATTAAAGTAGGGGTGTTACTGTCTCTAGCACTTGATAAGAATTGTAGCTGAAAAGTATTGTTAAAATCAGTTTATAAAAATGTTCATCATATATATGTATATGTAAGTTTCAGAAATGAAGCCACTTATTTGGCATTTTAGGTTTCTTGCCTAAAAAATTCTGTGTATTGTGTATTTAACCCTTGCACCATCCCACTGACCTAGCAAGAAACAGAGCTGCCTTTGAAGAGATGTTATTCTGTTTTTGCAATTTTTAAACATTTTTCCTGTTAGATGTTCTTTTTCTAATATAACAGTTTCATTAGCTTTGGTAAATGAGTTCAAGTTTTTAAATACCTTCTGTTGAGCAACACAAGATTAAAGGCTGCACTAAATGAGTTCACAGCAAGTCATAGGTATAATTATAGTGTTCGATTGTTCTGATGATTTTAGTACAACAGGTTATCCATTACTGATGATGTCTATTGAAGAGCATGGGGATTTGGCTAAACAAAACACATCTCTTTCACTTTTGTTCTTCCCTCTATATACTGAAGGGGAGTAAAAGCACTTAATGGCTTGAGTATTCTTCATAGTTTGCAAAATGATTATACAGCCAGACTATTTGACACAGTGACATGATGGATACCCAGGATAGATAGCAAACCTGTGGAAGAGTAGTTTGCTAACAAGCCAAAAGTAGAAAGTCAAAGATACAGCACAAATATGATTCCCTAGCTATGTGGAGAATATGATGAGGAGCTCACTGTTATCTATGGGTTTCTATCTGTGTGCAGGCTGCCAACCTTTTAAAGATGGTCACAAACCACAATGTTCATTCACGTTATCAAATGACTATTTAATTTCCTCCTGCCTAAACTATCTCAAATGATCTGTTATGTTTCAATACTTATAAAATATATCATTATTTTTCCCCAAATGACCACATAAAGAGATTATATCTGATTACTTTTCAGGTTTGTAATGGTTTATCTATATGTTATGTTATTTGTAAGTATTATACATTTATTTAATATCTGTGCCCACTTGAACCTTAGTCTGAATTAAGATTGACAATAAACAATAGTGTACTGCTCTTCTACAAGATGAATTTTGGATTAATGATAAGCCTTACACCATCAGTGGGCAAAACAAATAGTTCATGAATACAAATTTCATGTTCACCATTATAAAATGAAGGGTAAAAAAGTGGTGGTTGGTGAGATGGCTCAGTAGATAATGAGCTTGCTTCACAAGCATGAGAATCAAAGATCAGAAACCCAATGCCAGTGTGGAGAGGCATGGAAACCTATCTGTGATTCCTGCATTTGGGAGGGAAAGACAGGGGATCCTTGGAGCAAGCTGGCTAGCTTGACTAGCCAAATCAGTAAACCTGAGTCCAAGTGAAAGACCCTGTGACTGTCAATAAGGGCAGATCAATCAAGGAGGACATGTAGTATCAGCATCTGCTTCCCTCCAAAAACATGCACATGCACACACACATACACACATGCTCAAACACATATAAGCATGCATGTCCACATGAATGCATACCACACACATGTATATTCAAATATGGTAAATCATCAGATGCATTTTTGTGTGGCTAAATGTCACAATGTCTTCAAAATGCTAACTTAACTTTCTGAAACATTCCCAGACCAGTATGGAAGCTGTGCAGACATTTAGCCAAATAGTTTTGGCATCACTCCCTAACACCTGCTTCTGCTATGGCTGACTAGATAAAAATAGAAAAATAAAAAAAAAATAATTCTATCTATGGAGGTTAGCCTTGACGTTTAACTTGTGACACTTAATTCCAGAGGATAGATGTTCCAATCTTAACCTGTCTCAGAAATCCAAAAGGTATTGTCAGGGAGGCCTAGTAAATGGTCACTTGCTATGAGAATTTCAAGACCTGAATTACTAAGACAACTGAAAGACACCAAACATTTAAACAACACAATAAGGAAATTTCAGTGGAGTTTTGTTGGGAGACAGATAATAAGGGAACCCATAATTCATAAGAGTAGGATTTTTTAGAGTCTTTAACATTTTTTTGTGTTTATTTTATTTATTTATTTGAGAGCAACGGACAGAAAGAGGCAGAGAGAGAGAGAGAAAGAGAGAGAGAGCGAGAGAGAGAGAGAGAGAGAGAGGGAGCGCCAGGGCCTCCAGCCACTGCAAATGAACTCCAAAGGTGTGTGCCCTCTTGTGCATCTGGCTAACGTGGGCCCTGGGGAACCGAGCCTCAACCTGGGGTTCTTAGGCTTCACAGGCAAGTGCTTAACCGCCAAGCCATCTCTCCAGCCTTGTTTTAGAGTCTTTGACTCCAAGAGACCCTACCTATAACCATGATAACACTGTTGAATTTTTGAAATAAAAATTTTCTTTCATGAAGAAATCAGAATCAGCTTTTGTTGCTCAAATCTGAAAAAATATCCTAATAATTTTAGCTATGTCTATCTAGAAATTTGTGGTATAAAGTGCATATCCTCAAATTATAATTTACATACATAACCAAAAAATATAGAAGGAATAATGTGTTTATATTAAGTTGAAAATTCATCACAAATTCAAAAAGTGATATTGGGACATTGGGGAAGAAAGAAATATGAGACGCTATTGACAGTCTAGTAAAATATAATAATCAGCAATCCATTTGTCACCATAAATTCATGACCATGCTATGTATATGCACAATCATGGAGAAACATGCCTTAAAAATTGCTATGATTGGAGAGGTGTAGAGGAATCTTAGCAGTTAAGGCATTTGCCTATAAAGCATAGCAACTTAGGTTCAGTTTCCCAGTTCCCAGGTAAGCCTGGTGCACATGATGGTGCATATGCCTGGAGTTCGTTTGCAGTCGCCAGAGGCCCTGGTGTGCCCATACTTTCTCTCTCTTTCTATCTCCCTGCTTACAAATAACTAAAGGAAATATTTTTACAAATTTAAAATTAAAAAATTGTTGTGATTTGAAAGTTATTGTTTTATGCAGCCCTCATGTAAACACTGAAGCCTAAATATAGCAATGACAGAGAGTAGGCCCTCATAAGAGAAGTTTAAGTCATGAGTGATTTGTCACAAGAATGGATTAAAGTCACGATAAGAGGGCATTTGGGAATAAAAGGAGGTGGTCCTGCCCTACAAAGGATGCAGCAGGCAAGCACCATCATAAAACCAGATCCTAAGCCTGTTGAGAGCCTGATCTTGAATTTCCATAACTATGGAAAATATATCTCCATTCTATATGTCACCCAGTCAGTATCTGATATTCTCTCACAGAAGTACAAAACAGACTAAGTTAAAAATATTAGCAGGAATGAGGATGGGCTAATTCCAGCCACACATTTTATTCATACTTGGAATGAGAAGACACATCCCTGAAGGTCATGCCCTGACAAAATGTGTGCACTGTAAATATCCAAAGTGCACAAATGATCAAGTAGCGAGAAACACCAAATCTGAATAAGAACTTAACTGGTGAAAAAAGAATTATATCAACACAATGGGGAAACTGGGCTCCAATTTAGGCATTTAAAATTAGTCTGTCTACTAAAATGAACCCAACATGGCTCAGGAAAATTTGCGGAAGAGGGAGCGTAAAGAATGTCAGAGCCGGGCTGGAGAGATGGCTTAGCGGTTAAGCGCTTGCCTGTGAAGCCTAAGGACCCCGGTTCGAGGCTCGGTTCCCCAGGTCCCACGTTAGCCAGATGCACAAGGGGGCGCACGCGTCTGGAGTTCGTTTGCAGAGGCTGGAAGCCCTGGCGCGCCCATTCTCTCTCTCTCCCTCTCTCTGTCCTTCTCTCTGTGTCTGTCGCTCTCAAATAAATAAATAAAAATTTAAAAAAAAAAAAAAAAAGAATGTCAGAGCCATACGTTGGGTCATGATACACAGAGACATTTCCTCCTACCCATAACTGATGGCTAATCACACAATGTATGACCCATATACCCCAACAACGAGGGTCCCTGTGAAGGGGAGAGGACAGGGAGGGGGTTAACAATGGTAGGGGTTAACAATGGTACCAACTTGACTGTATTCACTAAGTACAAAACTAATAAAAAATGTCTATTCTAGAGCAATTTTTGAAAGAATGGCTGCCTGGGAGTTAGTCTGTGACAGACAGACCAGATTTTACCCCAGAAATTATTGTAGTGATTTGCAGACATCTTCTTCTGTTAAGCATGCTCAGAGCTCTTACTGAACTCTTCACCGTTGCAGTAGTCAAAAATGAGTCACTTTATCCAACACTTGCCCAAGTGAAGGGTTCTTAGGAATATCCACTTAGAATGAGATGAGCACATTTCTGATAATCTACTTGTTTGTTTGAAAACACTCTGTTTGTTAATAGGCACCCTGGTCAGCACAATGGTTGCAACTGTTGTTACCTAGGATATTGTAGCGCACATTCCCCAGTGACTGTTTTCTCCAAGTTTATTCCTTTGTGTTTTTACTGATTCTATAACCTCCAAATCCATTCACTTCAAGCTTTCTTTCCTTTTAAAAGTAATGACAGGCAGTTGAATAAAATTACAAAAAAGAAGTGTCAAGATATTTTCATAAAACACTTTTGATAAGCATATATATTTCATGAACATAAATCTTTGAAAACTATGATAGATTTATAAACTTATAAAAAATCATGGTAGTTAATATCACTACCACAAGAAGGTATATTTGCTTTTATGATTTGATAATGAAGAATAAACTTCTCTGGAGTAAATAGCATTTGATAAGCTGCATGTGTAGCAATTTAAGAGTAAATTCTGGAAAACTGCAGAATTACCTCAGGGCAAAATATTAGATCAGTTTATGCAAAATGCACACCTGTAAGTCTATTAAAAAGCATTGTGAGGTACATAGTTTTGAAGCTGATACACTTTCCCCCCAAAAAAGGAATTATAATTTTAAAGGTGAAACTCATAGTTTGGAACCCCTAGCGGAGTTAGGAGTGAGTAATTTATATTCATCTAAGTTGGACGCCTGACTCTTGGCATGTTAAGTGCTACAATTATTAAGGCCAGACAAGTGCTTCATTTTCATTTTCTGGAGTGGTATTTTTATGGTTGAATATATCTGTGGATATTTCTGCATGATTGCTTACAATGGGTTTGCTCATTCCCCATTTAAACTTGCTAAAAGAAGTTAGCTTAATGCTTTGGTATATTGAAATTTATATTAATCCTGAAGGCTCATATTGAATATTGTGTTTGTTTTATTATTGCTTTATGCTTAGTGGACTATGGGGAGAAGGATCCAAGTCACACAAAACTCTATTTTGCATAATTAAATACATTTTCCATCATATCTTCAATATTATACTATAATTATATTTTTTGACTATACCAAAAGGTTTCTTCTGAGAAGAAATGTAGCATAATGAAGATATTTTGAAGAAAAGGGCATGCCTATAGATATATAGTAAAAGGCGGATTGATTCTGCTTTAGAAATTAAAACTCTGGGGGTCCTGGATTTTAGATTCTATCATTTCTTATTTGGAACTACTTATCTCTTTCATCAAACATGAAATCATACAGATGATTTACATAAAAGAAATATCATTAAAGCTAGCATTAATTTTTGTCTTACTTACTTACATATTCAAAACAATTCTTTCTTCTCACCAATGGAACTTCATTATCAAGATAGAAGGGGAAAGAATGATGCAGGGTCACCATGTTCCTTTGCATCTAGATCATTATTAGATTTTTAGATGAAAGACTAAGGGGGAGATCCAAGAACAAATATATCTTTACTTTTTCATTCATTCTTTCATTTAGTGACAGGTTATCATTATGTAGCTCATGGAGACCTTAAAATTATGATTTTTTTTTTTTCTGGCCAAGTCTCCTAACAAGCATCTGGAATTATCAGTGTATGTTACCATACCATACCTGGCTACATCTTTACTTTCTTTATATTTTTGGTTTTTTGAGTTAGGGTCTCACTCTAGCTCAGGATGACATGGAATTCCCTATGTAGTCTCAGGGGGGCCTTGAACTGAGAGCAGGCCTCCTACCTCTGCCTCCCCAGTGCTGAGACTAAAGGTGTGAACCACCATACCTGGCCCTTTATTTTTAACTTCACATACAGAGAACCAATAAACTTTTATTCATATGTCATGGCACAAACACCACTGTATTTTGTAAGCCCTTATTTAGGTTTGTTTTAAATGTTTTGTTCTGTTTTCCATATCTATTTCATGTTTCCAATTGCCCATAGGGAAAGATAAAAGAAGAAACAAACATTAATTTCCACAAACCTCTCACAATGCAGAATAGTGAAAAGGGGATATAAAGGAAGAATAATTTAGGAGAGAGAATCACCTGATTTACCAAATAGTGATTTAAGAAAAACAGCTGCATCATATCATTACTATTTAGTAACCATTATTTAAAACTTGTCTACCACATATAAATACTAAAATTTAAGCAAATTTCCATTGTTACCATGGATTTATCTTTCTTTTACTTTACACAAACATCCCTATAGAAATAACTTCAAATGCCCCTGCACCTAGTCACTTGTTCTAGGCTGTAGTTCAACCCTCTTAATCCAAAACACCTTATTCTTTCCACTTCTGTAACAGTGTCCTTTCCTGGGTCTTTGCTTCTGTCTTGGAAATGCACTTCTGCTATATTAGCCTTTGCCTATGAACCTCAAGCACTGGAGTTGGTCCTTCTTTATGAAAATATCTTCTGTTTGGCACTACTTTTTCTACTTTACTTCCATCACTTTTTCTCAGCTTAAAGACCTCCCCCTTAGCCGGTTATGGTGGTGGACACCTTTAATCCCAGCACTTGGGAGACAGAGGTAGGAGGATCGCCATGTGTTCAAGGCCACTCTGAGACTATATAGTGAATTCCAGGTAAGACTGGGCTAAAGTGAGAACCTACATAGAAAAAAAAAAAAAAAAAAAAACCTAAAAGACCTCCACCTTAAGCTGGAAAGATTGCTTAGTGGTTAAGGTGCTTGCCTGTGAAGACTAAGGACCCAAGTTCAAGTCCCCAATACCCACGTAAGCCTGATGCAAAAGGTGACACAAGCATCTGGAGTTCGTTTGTTAGAGGCCCTGGCATGCCCATTCACTCTCTTTATCTGCCTCTCTCTCTTTCAAATAAATTTTGAAAAAAAATTAAAAAATCTGTCTATTAAAAAATGCCCATCCTGTGAAGTGTTCACTTTCTTTGAACAGTCTTGTCGGTTAAGCCAATAGAGTGAAACTCCATATATTGGAAGGCTTATAAACAACTGAAATGTTTTTCACAGCTCTAGAAGCTGGGAAGTTCAGGATAAATGCCACTAGTAGCTTCAGTATTAGGAAAAAGACTATTTCCTGGCTCACTGTTTCTGTCAACTTACATTCTTACATAATGGAAGAGGGTAAAGATCTTTCCCTGGCCTTTTGAATAAAGACACTCTTCCTGTTCAGAAGACCTATCACCTTGTGATAGCCCATTTTCCTACCAACATCATCTTAGGGTTTTTGGCTTCATCAAATATGGACACAGGAATAGATCTGTAACCCAAGCCATTTCTCTAGATAGATAGATGATAGATAGATAGATAGATGATAGATAGATAGATAGATAGATAGATAGATAGATAGATAGATAGATAGATAGACAGACATACAGACATACAGATAGACAGATAGACAGAAAGTTAAAGGTCTCTAGTAATATCTAAGCCCTCTCTTGCTTCCAGGATATTTTTATTTTATTTTATTTTCTGTTTTATAAAAAGTTAACTTCTATATTCCTTTGTCTTTGTCCCCTTTTCCTTGAGGGCCTTTCTTAGTGGGATTTTTGGTATTTATGGTGGGGTCATGAAGGTCTCAGCCATTCTCTTTGGGAGTACTGTGCCCCAGGGTATTCTTACCCACTCTGTGGCTCTCATAATCTTTCAGCTTATTCTTCAACAATGTTTTCTATTAGCACTCTAATTTAATGTTGAGATCTCTGTGACTTCTGGTTTTCTGCTTTGATTATCCATTATGTCTGCCTCCTTAACCCTGGTGCTGGCTGTCAAACTAGCAGTGAGAGCAGTACTGTTCTTGCTATTCCTCTGCAGTGTCTCCTTAGTCCTGGCTGCTGTGGTAGAGTTGGTAAGTCTTGTAGTGAGCAGTAAGCTATCTTTTCTTGTTGTGTTGGTGGATCTTGGTTCCCCTAAGTATTTTCTGCAATCTGTAAAATAAAACAGATTCTCCAACCAAGAGAGGAGTGTAAGACCCCCAAAACGAGGACCCCACGCTCTGCCTGGATATGGCGACACCCCAAATCACTCATAAGAAGCGGTCTTGATGCAAACTGCAAGAGGATTTTATTCCAAGTGCGCTGGGGCCCACAGTCGTACACCGCACAGGGGTAGAGGACTGCAGAGCCCCAAATGCAGGAACGGGACAATTTTTATAGGGTTTCTAACAAAGCCTGTGCATTAGACCAATCATTTTTTTTTTTTTTAATATCAGGAGCCCGCGGGGTGCGAGCCAGTCAGTTTGTGCCACTCTATGGTTTCTAAGCCAATTAGTTTAATTTATTCAAGCCCCTCGTGGACCAATCATTCTCTTATGACCTTGGTGGTCAGCATTTGCGCAGGTCCTTGGGTGGGAGTAGCAGAGTGTGGTACCAGTCTCCTATGACATTGGAGGTCAGCATTTGCGCAGGTCCTTAGGTGGGGGTAGCAGAGTGTGGTATCAGCCTCCTATGACCTTGGTGGTCTGAGGCAGGCTGCTACAGCTTATGGTGCGAGCTACTAAGGCTTACAGTGTGGGCTATTAAGGCTTATGGTGCAGGCTATTTACAGAAACCAAATAAGTGGTTTACTCCATTACTCATTTCCCATCCTTGAGGGCTATCTCATGCCCTTTTAACCTAGTTTTATATTAGGAGCGGGCTCTGATATAATGAGAAGAGGGATTCTTTACTTGCTTCCAACAGAGAGTAAAGCCTGGAGTTTGAGGTATGCAGGGGCCCGCTTAAGCTCCCTTTGGAGCGTGATATATATTTCTGGGCTTCTGAATTCTTGGGCCTTTCAGGAGCAGCTTGGTTTAAAGCATAGTTATTTTAGGGACATTTTGGTGTGTATTGTCACTCTAGACACCAGTGAGGGCTTTTCTCTAGAGTCTCTGAGTTTCTGTCCAGGGGACACAGACTAAAATATTTTGCTTGTATATGTTTGGAAATGTCTGCCATCATTATAATTTTATTTTTGAAATTTATATATATATATTGCATTTTGATCACATGTATCCCGTATTACCCTCCGTTATCCCCCTCAGGCCCACTCTACTCTTTGTTCTCATCACTAAACAGGGGGCACACAGAATAGAATGACTCCTCCTCTTCCTTCCATCAGGGAGGAGAGCGGGCTTCTTTCAGGTTTCTTTGCTGTGCTTTTTAACATGAAATATTGTGGGTGATTTATTTATTTTTATTGTTTTATTTTATTTTTCAGGGATAGATATACTGTTTTAATAGAAGTACCATAGCTAAGCTTGAATCTTTTTGCATGTTGGACTTTAGTGCTGTAAGACTTCAGCTACTCTTGTTTACACATAGTTCTAATAAAAGTCACTTTTACCCAAAGGATTAAGGTGTTCATAAGCAGTATTATTAGAAGCAGTGGCAGATAGCAGCTGTGTGACCTTAAGCAAGTCTCTAAATCTTAATTATCTTATCTATCACATAGGTATAATATGTTTCAGTGATTATTCACTGAAAGGAGTTACTGCTCAATATCCTTCACTCAGACCTGGGGCATAGTATTTACTACAACATGTAGTAGCAATTTTCATCTTTAGCTTTGAGTTCAGATGTGCCACAGTTCTGCCACTTCCTATTTATTCAATATGGGAGTTTTTTTCAAGCATTAATTTGTTCATCTGTACAATGGAACTAATGTCATACTATATTCAGAAGATAACTCATTGTGATAGTATGTAAAACTGGAAACATGTACTCAAATATCTTAAAGCAGAAAAATTACATTTTATTACTGCTAGCAGTAAAAGTCATGTTTTAAAAAATATGGTTTTACTTCTCAAGTGTGAGGTTGTATGGAACTACTGTCCTTGCATATAGGTCAGAATAGTTCAAGGGGCTCTTTGTGAGGCAGAGAGGTGTCTATAATCACAGACAGACAGTACGCTTGAGGGAAATTTTTCAACTGAAGAATTTTTCTATAACTGACATTGAAAAGACTTGGCAAATGACTCCAGGTCAGTGAATTATTTGTTAAAACTCCTTCCTGGATTTCATTGCATTCAACTTATGGAAGGTATATATGACAAAGAGAAAAACAACAAGAAAAAAATAACATGAATAATTTAAAAATATTAGACCATAGAACAACTCTTTGAGCTTAACATTATTGGAAGGAACTATGAATATAAGCTTGACATCATAACTTCATAAAATTTTAAACTTTCACAAAAAAGGCATAGTCTCCTGTCTTCAACCATGCCCAGCAAAAGTAAAGAAACTGTAGTATACATGTAAACTATAAGAGATTACTAAGATTAGAAATCTTATTCTATTACCCTTACCAATAGGAAAAAGTGAGAAAAAAAGAAAGAAAAAGTGAAACATCCAAATAGAAAGTTTAGTAAAGGTTAAATTGAAATAATTCATTTCAACAATATTTAGTGAGACTATAGCATATGCTATACAGGGTCTTCAGATGTGAGAATTAATATGGCAATAAGTAAGACAGGGACACTGGCTCTCTTCAGGAAGCTTTTATAAAGCAAACAGGAGGCAAATGCATAGACAGTATGATTTCAGATGGTAAAGATCTAGAATGATGGGCTGGCTAAAGCTTTTTTTTTTTTTTCTTTTTTCTTTTTTTTTTTTTTTGAGGTAAGGTCTTACTCTAGTCCAGGCGGATCTGGAACTCACTATGTAGTCTCAGGGTAGTATTGAACTCACTGTGATCCTCCTACCTCTGCCTCCAAAGTGCTGGGATAAAAGGCCTGTGCCACCATGCCTGGTAGGCTAAAGCTATTTTGTAAATGGTGAGTACATAGAAAACTTTTCTGAGGGCAAAACAGTTGAAATGAACAAGTTAGGATAAGAAATTGAGGGGAATAGAGATGGATTAGCAGTTAAGGTACTTTACTGAAAAGCCTAAGGACCCAGGTTTGATTCTTCAGTATCCACATAAGCCAGATGCACAAGGTGGTGGATGCATCTGGAGGTTGTTTACAGTGACTAGTGGTCCTGGTATGCATAGCCCATTCTCTCTCTCTCTCTCTCTCTCTCTCTCTCTCTCTCTCTCAAATACATAAATAAAATGTTTTAACAAAAGAAAGTGAGCCTTCTACATTTTAGAGTCAAGGATATATTAAGATGGAAAAAATTAAATAGTATTCACAAGGTTCCTGAAAAGGAAACAAACTCATACAGGATAGCCAAAGTCCACATGACTGTATCAGAGAAATATGGGAATAATGGTGTGACAGGTCCAGGTCTTGTATGGTAGGAAGACAAATACAAATTTAAAATAATACAAAAAATAAAAACAGTTTTAAAATAATGCCATGTCACTTTACACATAATGGCCTACATGTTGATTTAAAACATAGTGAGAAACAACTGAGCTCTTGTTTCATAAGTGATTAATGATGATGCACATTGCTAGAGTTAGCATTGAGGAACTAATACCATCAGATTTCATTGTAGAATGAAAATAAATGCCAGCTTACTAGGAAGCAATGGAATAATTGTGGCTAAGAGCTTAATGCTTCCACTTTCTACTGGAATGTGCAAAAGAATCATTTTCTAATCCTAGCTTAATTTCTAATAAATCTTAATATTTATACTTTACTAGGTGATTTCAACTTTAGGATTTTTTTTTTCAAAATGTTTTATGTTATTTATTGAGAAGGGGAGAGAGAGGCATATAGAGAGAATAGGCACATTAGGTGCTCTATCCATTGCACACCAACTCCAGAAACATGTGCCACCTTGTGCATCTGGCTTACCTGGGGTTCGGAAGAATTGATTCTGGGTCCTTAGGCTTCACAGGCAAATGCCTTACACACTAAACCATCTCTCCAGCCCAACTTTAGGTATTTTGTTGTTGAAAAGTACATCCATATAAGTATTCATAACATAATCAAACTAATCCATCCATACTAAATTAAATGTATAATTATAGGATTATTGTGCTAGTATTATATGAAAATAATCTGAAACAATAGGAAAAAGATTTTATGATGAGACAAACTACCCAGGTTAATATATTGAGGAGCAAAAATTAATAAGTGACCTTATTCCAAAGCAAGGGGCACAAAGGACATGGAGCATTGTGGTGGAAACAATGACTGCAATGGGTAAAGAACTGCACTCTTCACTGTGGACCTGTGTTTTCTGATTTTTGACCAATGGCAGTATACAAATTTCATCATAAATGTTAAGAAATACAAATGTTAAGAAAGTTTGTTATAAAAAATACATTGCTTTTTAAAATAATGACCTGTAATGGTCTTTCTCTATGGTGATTTGTAAGGATAGTTCATTTTTCTAAGACAGAACTAAAGTAAAATGTAAATTTTCTTGCACATTGTTTGCAACACAGAAAATCATCATAGGATTATGAGACTTTACATTGAATAAGGACTGAATACCAAAGTTCCTTATTTTAGAAAACTTGGACTCAAGAAAGTCTTATGACCTGCCAAGAACCCAGCAATGACTTAATAGTGAAAAGTAGACTAAAATCCTTTATCTCTTACCTCTCAGCCCATTTTCCCATATTCCTGAGTACCTCCTCCAGATGTGAGATATTTTAGGAGAGGATCTAGATTAGATAAGAGGGAGAAATTTCTCACTCATGGGAAGAAATTTGCCTTCAGTGAAAGAGGAATGAGGAGGATAAGATGGTCATTGATTTGGCAATGTGACTATTAGATAGAACTAAAGACCATGAAGAAAAAATTCTTTGAGTATTGAACTATAGCAGATCAAAAGAGCAGCCTTTCAGACATTCACAAAAACAAGCTTGACCTGTGAATGTACATGCCAGAGAATTATCAGAAATTAGTTTTTTTTTTAATTTTTTTTTAATATTTTTAATATTTTTTTTTAATATTTGCATCAAGAAAACCAGAGAGGGACTGGAAAGATGAATAACTTATTAAAGCTCTTACATTAAAAGCTGGAGGTCATGAATTTAATCACCAGTAACAATGTAAAATACTAGGCATGATTACATGTCCAGTATTTGGATGTCTGAGACAGGCATATCCCCAGATCTCATTGGTCAGTTACATTAGTGTAATTGGTGAGCTCCAGGACAATGAGACACCTTATCTCAACAAGAAGTGGATAGTGTTGTACTTGAGTACTAGGGTAGTCTTTTGACCTTAATATACATAACATATAAGCATGAACAACACATACATGGGTACCTATGCACATATACATGCTGTTGTAGTCAGTTCCACATTGTTGGGATGAACATCAAAATGAGGCACAATTTTTAGGAGGAAGGGTTTCTTTCAAGATTACAGATCCAAGGGGAAGTTCCATCAACGGTGGAAGAATCTGGCTCCCATTCATCACTAAACAGCCAGCACAACAAGCAATCAAGCATGAACCTACAGCAGCAGGACCCCCAGAGATACCACTTCTCTGCATACCTTAGTCTGGAAGTTGGATCTATACCAAGTGAGAGACCCTCCTGTAAACAGGAGTCTGCCTGTTAGGAGCAGAAGCTGCAAACTCAATTTTAATAACACCTGAGTATAGGGGGCAAGGTATACATACATTTAAACTACTACACATACCAAAAGGAAAACAGAAATAGAAATACAAAAAGTTTCCTACAGCACAGATAGATGCTAGAGATGTTAAGTTAGAGAGAATGTATCTGTACACTGTGCTTCTCACTTGTCTGTTGTTTTGCATATGAAAAAATACTCATGCAACGCTGGAGACATGTCTTAGTGGTTAATGCATTTGTCTGCATAGCCAAAGTACCCAGGCTCGATTCTCTAGTACCCATGTAAACCAGATGCACAAGGTGGTGCATGCATCTTGAGTTCATTTGCAGTGGCTGGAGGCCCTGTTGCATACATCCTCTCCCTCTCCCTTTCTCTCTCTCTCTTTCTCTTTCTCTCTCTCTCTCTCTCTCACACACACACACACACACACACACATAATTAAAAATAAAAAAATATTTTAAAAATACTGCAGACTATGTTTTCATCTTAAAATTATCTACATTGATAGCTTACCATCCTTATTTCTGTAACAGACACAGATACTTTGCCCATACAATCACCAGGATGACAGTAAAATCCCTTCTATGATTGTAATGTAAGATTTGTAGAACGGCTCAGAAATTCCAGTTGTAGCACTAAATTCCAAACTAGATATAACAGTGGAAAATACTCGCAGAAACTGTTTTCTGAAATACAAATCCCAATGTTTTCATGTCTTTTCTTTGTGAAAATGAGCTCCAGCTTCTTTGGCAACAAGACTGAAGGTGATCTTATTAGAGGACAAATGTACAAGCCCTGAGAATGGCATTTAGAATGAGAAGATGCACAACAGGTATTTAAGGTTCTTTCCATATTTCTTATTTTTCAATGTGTTCACTGCCCCCATTTATCCTTTCCATTCTTTCCCAATATAATTTACAGACCTTGAGCTTACTTTATGACTTTTGATGTTCTTCCAGCACTGCTGAAGTCTTGCGGCCCTTATGATTTGTTTACCAGATCTGTAGAATAAAGATCTGCCATGGCCCTATGGTGAAAACAAAGCCCATTCAAGCATATGAACAGCAGAAATAGTCCAGGAAAACTGGGTTGGATTTCCACAGTCCCATCATGAAATCCTTTTATGATTTGCAGCTACTGTTATATGACAGAAGCATGAACATGTGTTTGGTGTGTGTGTGTGTGTGTGTGTGTGTGTGTATACTGTGATGGTTATTAAAGAAGGGGAAATCACTTCTGACAGATAGAATTACTGTGACAATGGAGTAATGAGCAGTGTAATGATGAGGTCTCCTGTACTGTTTGACTAAGTGTGCCTTGGAAACAGAAGCAAACCCACAGGAGGGCTTGCAAATTTCAATTTTTGATTTCTCCCCCACAGTGTATGCAAATGAAATGGAAAAATAAATGTTGTCAATTTGGGAATTCTAATATTTTTGGCAGAAAGGGAGATTAAGTTTGAAAGTAAAGCAAGTCAGTTCTCTATACCATTATAATCAATCCTGTTCTTCAATAAAACACCAATCATGAGTCTGGGAACCAGCAGGAGCTGGCCCTGTTACATATTCAAAGCCTGTAATCACACAATTACATGTAACTCTTGCTTCTAAACTTGAGAATATATATATTACCCTAAAACAAATGTATTAGTAATGTTTGAAGATTCGTCTGTTGGACTTTC
Source organism: Jaculus jaculus (assembly GCF_020740685.1). Taxonomy (NCBI): domain Eukaryota; kingdom Metazoa; phylum Chordata; class Mammalia; order Rodentia; family Dipodidae; genus Jaculus; species Jaculus jaculus. Next base: position 113,007,876 of record NC_059104.1, read on the forward strand.
AACATACAAATTCTGGATTCTGCCATTGAAAGTTATCTGATTTGGGAATCTGCATGTTGTGATGAAAATATTAAGTTATTATACTACTGATGACCTGTGCTAAGATAACCTGAGCAACCACTACCAGTTGCTATTTTTGTTTTCTGAGGAGGAAGCCATTCACTCCAACTTTCCTGCAAATAGTTTCCATTAAAATTTATATTTGCTTTAACTTTTTGAGAGATCTTATGTATCTCAGCTATTTCTTTTACCTGTTGCTATGCTTTTCTGTGCATGCATGTCCTGTGTGTTTGTGTGTGTTGACCAGTGATTGACATTGAGTGTCTTCCTCAACCCCTATCAACTTTATATTTTTGAGGCAAGGACTCTCACTGAACTTTGAGCTTACTGATTAGGCTAGACGAAACTGCCTAGCAGCCTAAGAGCTCCTCCTGTCTCTACTTCCCCCAAGTTTAGATTATGGGTATGCCACTCTTTTGTGGGCTAATTTTAGGTGGACGATAGGGAGACAAACACAGATCCTCATGTTTGTGTGGTGAACACCAACTTAGCTGTCTTTCCAGCCCTCACTTTTCTTATTCATGTAGTTTCTTATTGTGTAGCAATTTCTTCCAAATTGCAAGATTCCCTCATGGAGGGAAGAGAGAGACTCTGGAGACCCCAGAGATCAATAAGCCAGGGAGAGCTGAAATATAACAAGTCAAAAGACAACTCGCTAAGGTTATAGACAGGTTAAACTGTTGCTTGTGAAGAGGCTTTTCTACCAACTGAGCCACCTACAAATTATGCAGTGAGCTCCAGAGATTCTACTTCGGTGAATTGTCACCTGTGCTGGGCTTGGCTTTTCATTGATGCCACCGTCTTTGTATCATCCACTCTTCTGTAAGTAGCTCCTCACCAATACTCTACAAATAACCCCAATAAACTCATTGGTTCACCAAAGTTGAATTATCTGTTTAATTTTTTTTTATTTATTAATTTCAGAAAGAGGCAGACAGAGAACGATAGTGAGAGAAAATTGGCATGCATGGGCCTCCAGCAACTGAAAACGACCTCCAGACTCATGTTCCACATTGTAGATCTGGTTTACTTGAGTACTAGAGAAACGAACCTGGGTCTTTAGGCTTTCCAAGCAAGTGCCTTAAATGCTAAGCCTTATCTCCAGCCCCCAAATTGAATCTTCATGCAAGTGGGCTTTTGTCATCTGTGTCCTATCTGGGATGAATGGGTATGTGTGCATGTTGCCACAGGGAAAATATTTCATGCACTTTTTATATTGAAGCTTCTTCACTTGGCATCAAAAATACACAGTGGCCTGATTTCCTTTTCCCATTTCAAGGTACTCCTTCTTAGTTGCCTATATTCATTCATTTTTACTTTACCAGCCTCTCGATGTTCATACAAAGTCATAATCATTGGATGCAAGGCCCTCACTGTTCCCTATCACAAGTGAAGCTCTAAGTGATCAATTTATCTAATGGGCATATATCCAGCTGCACCTGTGACAATTTTATTCAGCTCTTTACTTAAACATCAGCTTCTTAAAAGAAAATTTTCTTAGCCAATATGACTAAAACCCCCATACTCCCATCCTTGGTCATATTTATTTTCAGTTCATAAACCTACTTACTCCCTGTTGCATTTTCTATCCTTGTCACTTATTCTATATATTCTAAGATGCTAGATATTGTATTATGTCAACTATGTCTGAATGTCTGTTTGTTCCATGTGTGCTTTGTTTATTGTCCTATCTCTCATAGTCAGGACAGTACCTGAGACATTGCAGATGTTCAATAAATACTGTAAATATGTAAATGCTTCATTCTTGAGACAATGCCATGTACTCAATTGATGGTTTATGCTTTCTTCAGTTCCCTCCTTCATGTTTTCTAATTTACTTTTCCCCAAAGGAATACTTAACAAATAGCTATAGATGACCAAATAATACGTTCCAACTTTTACTCTGATGTTATTTGGACTATGAACATCTTTGTCAATGAGAACAGAAGCTTTTACTTTTGTATCACCTCCTATGAAAGAAATGTTGATGTAATCAATCTCAAACTCGATGCCACTCTGACAGATTACAAACAATAAAGGCAGTCTTGAAGGAGTCACCTGAGATAACTTTTAGTCACCACTACAGGTCCTCCTGAGTTAGATCCTAATGCTGGACATTTTCCATACATCAGGCCCTGCCTACTCTCACTAGCACTATCTCACATGGATTTACATGAAATGGATCCATTTGATAAACTTTCCTAGATCTAAATTATAGTTCTCTTCCTCCCAAGATTTACATCATGTGTATCCACCTATGTTCTTTCATCTATCAGGACTATCCCAAAGCTCTTCTCTGTTTAAACTAATATTCAAGCTTTCATGATTGTGCGAAGAGTCTACTGACTTTTTGTATTATTTGATGTCAAAATGCCCCCCTCCATTTTTATTCTATTTGTCTCAGCATTTAAACAAACCTCAAATTCCAATTTTATTTTTAAAATGTAACCAATAACTAAGTGTTGGTAGTTAGAGCCAATATCGGCAGAGAAAAAAGAGAAAGTCATTATCTCAAAATGTAATTATTGCTCATTAGTCCAGCAAGATTATTTGCCCAGTAAAAAGCCACCAACATGTGTACCAAGCATTTCGCTATAAAATTCTGTTGGGTAGATGTCTCCATTAGACTAATATAATAAAGAAAATATTTTACAAGGGCACAGATATTAAAGTACACTGGCATTGTAATTTCTATTTTATCTTTGTCTCATTTTTAACCATAATGATTTAAGATAAGTTACCTTACATCAATGGCAAACATGGTAGAAAACATGAATCATCATAATTTTATGTTTTACAAATTAATCATATTATTCTTGCCTGGATGGCTGAGCTGAGACATTGCTTATGGAAAGACAGCAGCACGTTTGTAGAACAAAATTCTAATCCTCAATATTTTAATGTCCATGGTTCTCAGAATAAATGCAATTTTCCTAACATCATTCACCAACAAATCTAGAAAGGTTAGGTTACCCACTTTCTTAAGAGGCAGCTTGAGCTTCACAAGGTTCTCTGCATTTTTATTAGAAAAGGGAGTTGGGGAGAGACAAGATTTTGAAGGCACTTCTATTAATTCATTACCTTCCCTAGAGATGAAGATAGATTTTATAGTAATATTGCACCAAAGCATAACTTCTCTAATATATGGTAGGATTTTCATTTTTAATAACTTACTGTGAAAAGGAAAAAGGTTAAAGTTACTGATTTATAAAGGAAGAAATGCATAATAAATTTTAAAATAATACATACATTATTGAGGTAATAATTTTTCTACTATTGAATATGAAATATATTGAACTATCACACAACCAACAGTCAGTGATAAGGAAGAAAAAAATCATGAAAAAATTAGAAGCAACTTTGACCATTGAATGCCCCAAAAATCTCCTCACAGATTTGAGAAAAGAAATTCATGCATCATATTTTCAAACAAGAGTTTATTGTTTTCAATCACATATGAATTAACACACTGAAAGAATCAATTAGACTGAAAACACTTTAGGCAAAATGTCATCAATGTTTGCATCTTTGAGCTTCTTCAACATCTCAATGAACACTTGCTATAATCTGTTGAACACACGTCTATATGATAGAAAATAAATTATTTTAGTAAACAGTTATAAATTCCTTAAGATATTTGGTGTCAATGTGGTAGAATTCTAACATCCTTTAGAGAATTAATATAATTGCAAACAACTCTAACAATATCTTTAAGAATATCATTTTTGTATACTTGGCAAAGGAAGCAGGATGTCAAAATGATGCTGTATTATCAGTGAGAATCATCTAATTATTCAAAAAAAATCTACTAAATTTACTCATAGTTTTAAAAGCATATTTATGCATAAATAAAAGATAAATGCAAGCAATATACACTGTTCCTATAGGATGGATCTCTATTGTCCCCTATGGGTTCATGTATTGAAGGGTTGGCCCAGAGTGGTACTGTTGTGCTTATATGGAAATTAGTGGGAGATCTCTAGTGTATTGAAGGGTGTTGGTTTTCTGTTTCCCTATCTCTTATTTGCTCCCTTGTCACAAAGTGAGGGTGTTTTGCCCACCTTGTACTCTTGCCACTGGACTATAAGTAATGAATCCACCAAGTTACAGATTGGAACCTCTGAAACCATGAACTAAATCCAATATTTATTTAACCATCTCATGTACTTTGCTGAAGTGTTGGAATTCTGGCTAACACAATTGTCTGAAGTATGAATGAAATACCTTTTGACCTAGAATCCTTCACTCCTGAAACATTGTTTTAAGCTAACAAATCATTGAATTCTAACCATGGAGAATATTGACAATACAGCATTCACAGCAACCTACTAATGAAATTGAAGTTTCCTCCTTATGCACCAGCATTCATAACCTTAGACTTCCTTTATCTTGCCAGAAGTGCCAAGCCATATCAAAAAATCTATTACTGTTCTTAGACTAATAGCATTTGAGAAATGTAACCAATAAGATTTATCCTATTATAGAGATATTTAAAATAAGCAGTAAAATTGATGACTCATGATGTTCTATTTGGTAAATATAGTTGAATGTTTTATTATGATAAGAATTTTCATAAAGCAAAATTTATTTTCGCATGTGTCATGTGTTGTTCTATATTTGAGGGTTTTAGGTTTGTTTTTTTTCTTTAGCTCCCTTACCTTTGTCACAGTCTTTTAAAGTTTAGTTTAGTTTATGTTCTAATTCAAAGATGAGTTCAAGTAGGATTTATTTCTAGGTTAACATTTCTCAGATTAGTGTTTAATGCATTTGGGAAATGCCATGATAAATAAAGTTAGAGTTACTTATTAGACTCTCCTTAAAACATGTAACACATGGACTGGGGAGATGGCTCAGCACATAGAATGCTTGCCATCTTTGAGTCCCTAAGTTTAGATGCTCAAAAGCCACAGAAAACCAGACATTGTAATGACAGTCTCTGTAATCTCAATGAGAAGGAGAAATTTCTCCAAAACAGTTGAATAAGATAGCATGAAAAATGCACCAGTGAAAAAGAGACACTGCTTTAAACAAAGTGAAAGGTAAGGATTGACATTCAAGGTGGTCCTCTGAGCACATGCATGTTGTGGTATGTGTGTGCCCCCCTACAAAATATATGTAGATTGTATTTGACTCACAGCAGAATTTGCATAGCATTTCTGAAAATTATTTGATCACCAAAACTTTTAACACAGTATAAATTTATATTTTCAAGAACACCATATGGGAATAGACATTTAGTCTACTTCTTTGTTTTGTTTGTTTGTTTGTTTTGTTTTGTTTTATTTTATTTTATCTTGTAGCTTTCTGATACTCTATAAATTGCTGGAAGTCTTGGGTCGTAATGTTATTATTAAATAAGTAAATTCTCATATTGTTAAGTTTAAGGTAATAAAATCTGGTTTATGCATAATGTTATATGCATTCTATAATATATAGTGGCAACATATTGCTATCACATGTATTTGTTTGTACTCTTATCATGTGTAATCGGATATGGCCACTAGTCTTACAGTATAATGAAAGCACATGTAGGCCAAACATATGATTCGTGGGCAATAAAAACAAACAAAACAAAATAGCTATGATTAATGAGCAATAACAAACAGCCAATTTCTGCAGCTATTTTGACACCCACAGACGTCAATATCTGGCCAGACTTCTCAAGCACCTTACATGAAAAGCTTATCCTGAGTTGTGCTGAACTGTCCTTGTAATTGGTCAGGAGAAAAGGCACTCTCCAACATCAGATAGTCCAGTCAAATGAGGCTCTCTTCTACACAGATTCATGCACTAAAATTGTACCAAATATATTAACATTAGTATACCCATGCCTTTTCCATATCTTTTTTTAAAATTTGCCCTCAAATGAGTTTAACCACTTTCCAGTACTTGTTAAAATTAATGATGTATCAGAAAAACTATTACATCAACTTTTATATTAATTCTTTAAGGTAAAATATATGTTCAAAGATAACACTATTTAAGATGTTGGGCAGAACAACAAAAAAATTCCACAGATTTTTCAATTCTAGATTTTTAAAGATTTTTTTTGTGGTTTTTTGAGGTAGGGTTTCACTCTAGCTCAGGCTGACCTGGAATTCACTATGTAGTCTCTGGGTGTCCTCAAACTCATGGCAATCCTCCTACCTCTACCTCCCAAGTGCATTAAAGGTGTATACCACCACGCCCAGCTAAAGTATTTATTTATTCATTTTTTTTATGAGAGGTGGAGAAAAGGACATGCCAGGGCTTCCTGCCACTGCAATCAAACTGCATATACAATGCCACTTTATGCACCTGCTTTACATGTGGACTGGGGAATCAAACCCAGGCCATCAGGGTTTACAAAGCAAGTGGCTTTAATTGCCAAACCATCTCTCCAACCCCTAATCTAAATATTTGACCATTTTTGTATCTGTCTTAGGGCCAAGTAAGAAGGCTGTAAATCTTTGAGAGCATCAGACAACATTCTTAATTACTATAAGCCATTAGAAAATGATCTGAGATAGAACTTTGAATTTTAAAAGCCCTCAGTTATGCTATATATCATTATTTGATGGGATTGTCCTTAAAATGACAAGTAGATAATCTAAGGGAGATTTGATCATCGGATTACAAATCTTAGAATTGGATCCATGGCCTTTTACAATTTTCCCTCAAATAATTTCATCTTCTGAATTTGGTATTAACTCAGTTCCCATTCTGTTTCTAAGCTATTAAAAAACATGATCAAAATGCCTTCTATTTTATGGTACAACTCTACTGTTAAGCAGGTTAAGGGCAATTTTGTGTAAAGAGTGCTAGTTGGAAAATACCTCCTCCATTCATTAATTCTTCATATGCTATCAAAGATAAAGAGGTTGTTTTTCTACCCAATAATAAATCCTTGTATCTTCACACTTTATAATTACAATTATTTTAATGTCTACCAGCAAATATCTCCCTGACCATGAATCTCCCTCCACTGATCTTCACCTCAAGCTTTAACTTTGTAATTGTAAGATGCAATTCACATACAGATATTTAACCATTCTTATGGTTTCAACATTATGCATATTAGTTTCCCCATATTCTTCTTTCAAAATGTTATCCAGATAAATTTTGAAGGAAAGACATTTAAGAAGCCATATTTGAATAACATATATTTTTAACCTTCATCACCTTGAAATCACCTACTTCTTTTTTTGTAGTTCCCACATACTTTTGTTAACATATTTTAGTTGGTTTCTACTTTGCTCTTTTCACTTTTGAGATTATATCTTCCACTTTTGAGATTACATCTCATTGTTCTACCTGAAGTCAATAAGCTTGTTTATTTTTTTCAGACTTCCTAACATGTATAGAGTTTCTCTCCAGCCTAGTAAATGGTCAATAAAGAGTTTGCTCCAACCAGAGGTGGTTGTTGATAGCTTTGGGTCAGCCTACATTGAAATACAAAACACATAATCATGAGTCACATGATCTAACCTTTCAAAATAACACATTATATTATTCCAGAGTAATGTGAAAAATTCTTTAGGCAATTTGTGCTAATAGTGAAACAAGGTTATGTCAATGTGATGAGTTCATATTGTCTCTCCTTATTCAAAATAATCTTTCTTTTATTAAAGTATAGCATTATCAAATGAGGAGGGTTTTTTCAATCGTTATTTAGAAAAAAAATATTACCCACTCAATTGATAAAAGAATCAAATTTATGAATTAAGCCCAATATTTAATGATTAAATTTATGTCTACAACTTAACATATTAATTAACATATTAATTAATTTATTTTGTATTTTGGTACTTCTTAAATATTATACTAGTTAAAACTTGGATTTTGTAACAGAGGGCAAGGAAAAATAACCAAGATTTTAGAACATAAAATATGAATCTAATTTCAAAATTTCCTTGATAGAGGAGAATTCATATCAGTTGAGCTAAAACTCTATTTATAATTATCATTAATTTTAAATAATTGGAATTAATAAGTGTTAACTACCCACTGAAATGTTAAATATTGTCCTATGAAAGGATTCAATATAGCTATATGAAAGAGAATAAATTTGTAATCTAAATTCCAAGAGACATAAATATAGGAAAAGATTTTCTTATTGAATTTAAACCCCCCATCATGGAAAGGAATATTTAAAGACTTGAGTATCAATTGCTTGCTCAGAAAAAAAAAAAAAATGTCAAGGTAAGAAATAACTCAAAATTTGAAAGTAACTGGCTATATGCCAATCTTATAAAGTGCAGTGTTCTGAAGAAAACTGGCAGACATCCTGAATCAATTAAGGAAGAAATCCTGCATAATAGGCAAGTTATTTATCTTGGAAATCTTAAATTTAGTTAATGTAGCTTAAGGATGGGTAAATGGAAATGAAAAATGTGTAAGAATGCAATGAAAAAATAGATATTGAGATTTTTTATGTGATAAATTAATAACCTAATGACTCATTCTATTAAGCTGAGTCATAGTTCACTCAGTGCAATGAAGGACAGCCAGGGCTTGGCAACCTGCTGCTGACTGATGGATCTATAACTTAACAAAAGGTCATCACAACTACAACCAATCCAGCAGGATCAAATACAAAAATCACTGCTCAAAATATGTCAGTTTATGGATTGTTAACGTATGCTTGACATTTATGTGTGGTATTTTAGACATCTGTGGCTGTACGTATGTCTTATCTATCTTGACAGTGTAAGCCTCCATGTGTAGAATGAAGCATAGAATGAATGTGAAACACCAGGCTTTGCACTGCATCATGTGTCTTTTCCTCTTCGTGTCAAGACAGAGGTAGAAATAGGGCCGCACCTCAGTTTATCGAGCAGAAATTTTGCACTTATTCCTGATTCACTATCAGTTGTGCGTTTTTATGTGTATTTTTTTGTGTTGGGTTCTGTGTGTGTGTGTGTTTGTGTGTGTGTGTGTGTGTGTGCATAAAATGCCTCGTGTGATAGCACATGCCTGTTATTGTAGATGTATACAGGAGAAGCCCTAGAACATACTAGCACCTTTGTATAGTTGAATTGCTGAAGTCAAGGTTCAGTGAGATAACTTTATTCAAAAATTGAAGGTTGAGCTCCACCAGAAATTAATCCCTGACCTCCACAGGTATGTGCATATATGCACATGCAACCTCTCAACACACATGTATGCACACACATATTCATACACGTTACATGCATGTGCATAAAGGACAGAATTTTTAAAGTAAAAATAACTATTACATTACATGGAGAAAGGAATATTTCAACTCATATTTTAGTACACATTAGTTCTTGAAATTGTTTTTAAAGTTTTTAGAGAGCAAGGAAAGAGAGAGAGAGAGAGAGAGAGAATTGGTGTTCCAGGGCATTGAACTCCAGATGCTTGTGCCAACTATTGGGCATGTGAGACCTTGTGTTTCCCTCACCTTTGTGTGCCTGGCTTAAGTCGGATCTGGAGATTCAAACATGGGTCCTTATATTTCACAGGCAAGCAACTTAACCACTAAGCCATCTCTCCAGCCCAGTAACTGAAAATGTAATCTGTAAACTAGGTAGTTTTCCTATTACTGTGACAAAATACTCTGGGAAATGTAACTTAAAGAAGGAAGGATTTATTATTATTATTATTAGTTTACAGTTCTAGAGATGGTGAAGACATGATAGCAAGAATATGAAACTGCTTGTCACATTCAGTTTTTGGTCAGAAAACTGAAAATGCTGAAGGCCAAATGCTTATCTAGGTTTCTCCTTTTTCTTCAGTTTGAGACCCTAGGTGATAGGATGATGTAATAGGCAGGACTTCAATGCTGGGGCACATATCCAATCAAACACATTTTTATGGGATATATTTCAAGCTTAGAGAATCCAGGGGAAGTTCCATCAATGTCAGAAGAAACTGGTTGCCTTTCCAAGAAGAGAGAGAAACCACTATAAGCCAGAAAATACCAAAAAGCAGCAAGCATGAACCAGCAGCAAACAGGACCTCCTGAGGTCAAACCTCTCTACACATCTTTGGGCTAGACTTCAGATCCACCTCAAACATACCTTTGGGTTGGACCCCAGGATCCACCTCAATGACAAATCCTCCAGCCAGGGGCTGAAGACCCAAGTTACAAGCTTTAATAAAACACCCAAGTCTATGGCTGGGGGCATACATTCAAACTACTACAGATGGAGTATCCACATACAAAGTAGGTCTTCCCATCTCAGTTAACCTAATCTAAAATCTCTCTCAAAGACATACCCAGAGACATTTTTCCAAAGCGATTCTAGATTCAATCAGATTGACAATGGAGATCAACTGTCAAAGTCTATTTATTATAAATTGTTGAAAACTTTTAATTTTGCTTGTGGATAACCAATTTTTTAACAAAAATGATTTAAACCATATTTTAGTTTGATAAAATTATACATGTAATCACATGGAAACATTTACTTGTGAAGTCTTGATATTAGAAATAAAACAACATACTCAGAATTTGGAACGAAGTTTTGAAGGTGATTGAATATTGCTTCCAATTTTATAGAACAGGATGAAGTCCCATTGAAGATGCCCAGAAGTATTGTGAAGGAGTAGAAACCAGAATGTCATGTTACCTGAGATCTAGTGAGTAGAAGATGATAAACAGGGGATCATCAACTTTGAATGAATTAGTCATCATTAAATGACAACTATTGTTAAGAGAATGGTCTGCATGAGTTATAATTTAAAGATTGATAGAAGCAGATTTGGGAATGTTTTTAAAAGGCCAGTTTACATTTCATTTCTTCTCTAGTGGGGTTTTTATGATTGTTGGAAGAAGCCAAGAATATTTGAAATTGTAATGGAAAATGTTATTCTTGGGTCCTATTAATGCAAGAAAAAGATCTCATGATAAAATTAGTGTCACACCCTGCCTTGTCCTTTTATCAAATCTTACTACCAGAAAAATTTTGAGAGATGAACACCATTTTACAAGGACATATTAAAAGTTATTATTTCATTTATTTTCCTTAACAGTTACATGTGGCTTTAAGTTATATGAATATTGCTAGTCAGTGACTAACTATAGACTACTTGATTTAAATTTGTCTCAATAATAATGTCTATGCATCTGACTTCATTGGGTTGGCTGTTTTCTTCTAACTTACTGATGAGCATTTAATATGTAGTGGCTACTTCAGTATTTTGTTAAATTAGTTTGATGTACATATAAAAATGCAGTGAAAGAATCTTATCTTTTACTCTTGTGCCAGATCTTTCTGATTCTCAATAAACTTATTAAAATCTATTCTGTGTGCTCTAATACCTTTGTGGCTGTAATTAATCCATTTTGTAGAATTTAGTAATTAAATAATATTAAAAACAAGATTCAGAATAATAGGTTAGAGTAACTTGTTCTGCTTTCCTGCTTGATTGTTGCAGTTGGTTCTTTAGTGATGTTAAAGTGAAGGGCATGTTGATTATATGAGAAGACTTTTACTAGTCTCAGCTAGGTTAATTCATATCACCCATTCAAAATGATCTGGGAGTAAAGAGTATTAGTATCTTGGATAAAACAACTTTGAGCTTAATAATTTGTATAAGGAATTGAGACAAATAATTTTGGAATTTTGACATATATCCTAATAATATAAACCACTTGCACAATTTCTCATTTTCCCTATATCCTCAAGGTTGGACCTAAGTAGGAAACTTAATGAGCATTTCCAACCACTTTGTGAAAATAATGCGTGAGGGAGGGGGGATGGCTTAGTGGTTAAGGGGCTTGCCTAAGGACCTACATTCAATTCCCCATTACCCAAATAAGCCATATGCACAAGGTGGCTCATGTATCTGGAGTTCATTAGCAGTGGTTAGAGGTCCTAGTACACCCATTCTCTCCCTCGTTCTTCCTCTCTCTTATTCTTTCAAATGGATAAATAAATAAATAAATATTTCTAAAAGAAAGAAAATAGTGTATGATAATCAAATAAGCCCCTACTCCTATCCCATCCTTCATGGCCACTCCTTTCATATTAACACAGGTATATATTTACTTTTAATGATCATTCTGTTTTAATTATGTGGCAATTTCTGAAGAATTAAGAACTTTGTCTTTTTTGTTCACCATTGAATTCTCAAGATTTTTAAAGAATGGAAAAAATGTAAAAAAAAAAACCTACTACTTAATAAATACATGTTAAATGAATAAGTGATGAAATGCAAACCAGTATTCTATTCTTTCCCAGAATGCCTCTCTCAGAGGTTCATTTCGTTTTGAAACAAAATGAAGGTATTCTTTTTGAGGTAATTTCATGAATTTTTGATCATAAAGATACGTTTTTTATTTTGCTGCGTGGGCACCTAAAACAATATTCATGAAACAATATTAATGAACCCTAGTGATGAAATTCCTGAGCTACTGTAGCATTTATTCACTTAAAAATAATGCTACGGGGCTGGAGAGTTGGCTTAGCGGTTAAGCACTTGCCTGTGAAGCCTAAGGACCCCGGTTCGAGGCTCAGTTCCCCAGGTCCCACGTTAGCCAGATGCACAAGGGGGCGCACGCGTCTGGAGTTCGTTTGCAGAGGCTGGAAGCCCTGGCGCGCCCATTCTCTCTCTCCCTCTATCTGTCTTTCTCTCTGTGTCGCTCTCAAATAAATAAATAAATAAAAATTAAAAAAAAAATAATGCTACGACCCACAAACCTGCATCTTGCAAAATCCTGTTTTAGACCACGCTGTCAAATGAACTGAACCACAGTAAATTCTGAGTATGCTGGAGAACACTGTAGGGTCCTCAGTGTTGGGTGGTATAAGAATGTGGGAAGTCAATATTTTCCTGAACTGCCCTCCGCAGACACTTCTGATTTCCTAGGGACAGATCTCACTTGCTTCCCTACCAGTTTACAGAAGCTGCAAGGGAAGCTTTGGGAGATTCAGCTTCCAATGGCCTTTTGGAGCAGTGGATCCAGCTACAAGCAAGATACATATAATATGATTTCATCTAATTATCCCTCCGCCAGTTTCCAGCCTCTGAGAGAAGGGAGAATCCCAAGAGCCTGAAGTGCCTCCTCCTCCCTGTACCACCCCCGCCCCCGCTCCCCTCCTCCACTTCACCTCACACATTCTAGGCAAGCACACTACAACGGAGCTTCACTCCGAGCCTGGCCATCTTCTCTTCCTGACAGATTGAGAGGGTGACCGAGTACCATATTGTCACACAGCGTTTCCTTTCACCCCGCCTAACTGTACAGGCAGGAAGAGGCAAGGCATAGTAGAATTCTCTTATTTTTCATTTTTTATTGACAACTTCCATTAATAAAACCATTACCATAATCCTCTCCCACACCCTTCTTTCCCCCTCTCCCAAATCTCCCCATCCATTTAATCGCTTCTTCTTTCCAATTAGTCTCTCTTCTATTTTGATGTCATTATTTTCCCCCTCCTATTACAAAGGCCTTGCATCAGCAACTATGAGGTCATGAATATCAAGGACATTTTTTTGTTTTGCTTTGTTTTGTTTTTGTTACTGCTCAAATAGTGAAGTCTTGACTCAGTAGTCTGATTTTGGTTCTAGTACAATCCACATTCTCAACTCCAGCCTTCTCCCCCAATCTCACCATCACTAAGGTCAGAGTTGTAGCTTGTGGGTGGATGCACCAGTCACCTCTGGAGAAGAAGTGGGACCCTCTCTTCCCCCACTTCCTCCTGCGACCTTGTGCCCTGCTCCTTTTCTAGTCCAACAACTGGCATAAAACCCAGGGCCTCGGACACAGCCAGGTTCACCGTCAAACTGGGCATGCTCAGTGGCAGAGGGACTCTAGCCGGGCTGAGAGCGAGGGTGCTGGGATCCCAGCTGGGCAGCCGGCTGGGCCAGGACCGGCCAGACGCGGCGCCGCCCGTCCCCCGCAGCCTGTGCTGCAGCAGCCAGCCGCCGGAGGGGGCGAAGCCACGTCAACCTGTTGTTTGTCCCGTCCGCATTGATCCGCTCCGCGCCACAAGGAAGTGCGGCTCCCAGACGCGCTGGGAAAGTTCAGCATGCAGGAAGTTTAGCACCGCGGCCCGGGCCAGCGCAGCGCCTCGCGAGCGCAGGCGGGGAAGAGCGGGCGGCGGTCCACGGCCAGCGCCGCGGGGGGGATTCTTTTCTTGGAGCGACGCTGTCCCTGGGTGATTGATCCCAAATGCACCGGCTCGTCTTCGTCTACGTTATCTTGTGCGCAAACTTTTGCAGCTACCGGGACACTTCTGCAACTCCGCAGAGCGCATCCATCAAAGCTTTGCGCAACGCCAACCTCAGGCGAGATGGTGAGAGACTCATTTTGTGTTTTCAGTTGAAAAGATCCCATTTGTTGTCTGTGTTCTCCATCCTCCCCATCCCCTCTGTGTTTGAATCTTTCATATAAATTCCGGCACAATGCCTTGTTTCAGTAGGTGATCTCTCGCCTGTCTCCAGTGGTAAGATAACCCAGAATGGGTCTCCAGCGTGTGGGGCGCGTGTGCAGGAGGGTCAGGTGGCTCATCTCGCTGCGCCCCCAAAATGGCACGTTGCCTGTCCAGTAGCTTTTGAGTCAGAATACCTCATTCTGGACTTTGAGAAAGTTGCTGGCTGCGCCCCCCTTTGGTCAGGCTAACTCTTAACTTTTGGACGTGAACATAGCAAAGATAGGCATTTGCGTTAGGTAGAGGCGACCAGTGGCCTTCAGTGGGTGACTTATTTTTATTTATTTATTGTTGATGCGGAGAGAGGAGAAATGGTGTGTGTCAGTCCTGCAGCTGTTATGTGCAACGGAGAAAATTATATATATATATATATATATATATATATATATATATATATATATATATATATGGATGTATTTATATTGTTTTTAGTGGAAACAGGTGTTGCCCTTTATATCCCTTACTTGACTTTCCCATTGAAGTTCAGTGTGTCTCAGAAACTCCAGGGTCTATGAGATCAGTATCGTGGGGTTTCGTCTGCGTGGTGTTGGAACCTGGCTTCCCTTGCTAGTGTTCTTCCCCTAAAGGCCTTCCAACTCTTTTGCAAAGAACAAAGCTTCTTAAAGAGATGTCCTTAGCAAGGTACCAAGCACACACATTTGTTTGCCTTTACTGTGGAGGACAACTGGGTCACCGGGTCCCAGAAACACCCAATGGAGTGCATTTACTTTATGGGGGGAGGGGTCCATCAACATCTGAAGTTGATTTATTCTTCAATCGTCAACTTCAGCTGAAGATCACAGAATTTTGCAGCTGTTTCTATATATGTGAAAGGACCCACAAGGTTTTTTTTTTTTCTCTCGACATCAGTGTCATTCTCTTTTGCTTGCATAAAATACCACTACATCCCCCCTCCCCCCAAGGAAATTACCAAGCTATTCTTCATGGCTTCCTTCTTTAAGCTGGCAACATTTGACTGTCTTGGTAAATTCATAATTACCATCTTATTCTTTTATCAGTGCCTTTTTTGCTCTGTCCTTCGTTTAGACTACACTGGACTTTGACAGGAAAAATCTGATATGTTTTCTGATGACAAGCAGACTAGTTTGCAGTGTGTTCAAGTTATCTGAAGTGGTATGGTGTGTGGTTGAGGAATTCAGTCTCTGTCCCATATAACTGTTTTTAGGTCAACTATTGTATCAGTGCCATTTTTGGTAACTCCTCATATTAATAAAAAAAATTAATAAACTTTAAAGAAAATACCAAACTTTTATGATTGGCTTTACTATATAATATTTCCAGTAAGTACCTTTCTTCTCCACACCAATTTTTGGGCTTTGTTAATGTTGGTACTTTATTTACCCCCTTAACTGCAGAAAGTAAAATGTCACTTGTGGTTTGCATGACATCATAATAATTTATAATCCTTAGCTCTCAAGGATCAGTTACAAGTAGTCAAGGACAAAAAATGAAAAGCATGCAACCATTGCCCATAAACCTGAGATTCTGACAATAACCAGGTCATACACCTCGGAAAGTTATCTCCATTTTTTCTTTCTACTTTTTCTTTTTATCTTTTGGAATGGAGCACCTTCATTTTATTTTATTTTATTATTTTATTTTTTATTGTTGGGACTCTGTATAGCTGTCTAGACTGTATGAGGAATGTTTTATTACAGCTGTAGCAGTGATTGGATTTCTTCTCATATTTTAACAGAAACTGGCTTGCAGTCACCCCTATAGCACTACACATACATGCACTTTGATTACTTAAATTGTTCAATATTTTTATCCTCAGCATCAATCTTATCTGAGAAATAATATTGAGAAAGGAGAAAAACATACAAATAAAATCATTTTGTATAGAAAAATACCATTCCTAATGGGTTTTTAGTTTGAGACATTTTCAGATAAAAGCTCCCCCTTGCATTCTTAAAGAGTGCCAATCATGCTTTCAAGGGAGCAAGATTGAGTTGTAGGGCTTGAAAAAATAGTCAGTAGTACAGTGGTTTTTGTTTCTTCACAGGGCTAGCATCTAGAAACACACAGTTCAGCATGTGTACACTAAAATTTCATAGGGAAAAACTTTTTAAACAGCTCTTTAAAGGGCCATTGGTGATAACAGGGAAAAGCTGCTCTCAGGCAGGGCCATCAGATTTTGTTGAGAGCATGATGCCATGATATATCCTTCCCGTTCTTTTAGTATGCTGCCTTGTGTTGGGTTGAGAAGGGAACACCACATAGAGGCAGGTGTCTTGGAAAAATGGTGAGAGGTGGATGTTGGATTCTGCACAGCCTGATTCAAGGCCCTTTGAAAAGTTCTTTGAAAATGCTAATGGAAATAATTGAGCTGATGGGTGGAAGTAGAACTTGTTACATCAAAACATTGCTCCGATTTTCAACTTGCTTTACAAAATTTCCCAAATATCTCTTAGTAGGTCAAGGAGGGCAGTGATGAGGGGGACATGTTGATGAGAAACACAGAAAAAGTTTACAATCGTTAAGTGATGACCTTAGGTAAATTTGGTCCTCAGATTACAAGTAGTAGGAAGTCACAAAATAGTTATGAAAGCATTTTAGATAGGAATACCCTTTCCTTTTAGCCAAGGAACAGTGGGAGCTTCCCTCTAGAGTCATGACCTTCCAAGCTGCATGCTTGTGACTTGGTTGTCACTACCAAGTGTGAAATCGCTCCTACTGAGTGGGCCTCATGTCTAAGCAGAGAGCACTTGATTACCCCCACAGCCATATGCCATTATTGCACCATATGTACCCCTTGCCTGGCTGTTTGGTTTTATAGCTTTCAGGACACTGCTTCTTCGCACGGTTAGTAACCATTTTCCCCCGGCAGCTTGCATAGTACTTTTTTCAGAACTATGAGAGCTAGCCATTAGGAAGCAGGCTTACATCTCAGTTCCAGCATAATCTCTAGATGTTCTTCAATCTCAGTCTAATGTCTTCAGCAATAGAGTTTTAGCATTTAGATCTGGGGGGTAACCAATGCTTTGACAACAGCTTGTACAGTTTGGGGGGCCTCATGGCAGCTCACTGTAGAGGAATAACCTAGTTTTGGCACTGGGATTTTTCAGCAGAGCCTATGGGTCTAGGGTAAAGCTTTCTGTACCCCTACAGGGTGCTTCTGTCCAAACTATTCCCTACCCTTTGCTCATTAAGAGTTATGTCTTTTAATTAGATAATGAAGAAGAAGGTTTCTATGGTACTGATTTATGCCATCATTAGTTTTGTGTATCTGCCCCCTCTAAACCTCCCTTACTCCAGTGCACCCCAGAACCTTCCAAGCCGTATATTCTGTCCATACATTTGCTTGTCAGGTATTCTCTCCTCTCATTCCCTCTTTATAGACTTTATTCTAGGTTCTTGTCAATAATTCTGATGCTTACTGTAGCTCATAAATATATCTAACTATTCCATGTTAGGAACTATGGATCAGAGAAAACTTGTTTATCCTTCTGAGCAGTGTGATTTATTTTTTCAGGTCCACTTATTTTCCTGAAAATTTTATTACTCCAATTTTTCTTACTGCTGAGTGGAATTGCAATGTGTGTACATACAACATCTTCATTATCCATTCATCAGTTGATGGACATCTGGGCTGATTCCGTTTCCTACCTATTGTGAATAGAGCAATAACAAACATGGCTAAGCAATTATCTCTGTAGTAAAGAGTACAATATTTAGGGTTTATGTTCAGGAATGATATAGCTGAGTCAAATGGTAGATAGAATTTCATATATTTGAGGAACCTCTATATTAATTTTCATGGTGGCTGTACAAGTTTCTATTCCTACCTACAGCAGATAAGAGTTCCTCTTTCCCCACACCCTTTTGCTGGAATTTGTTGTTGGTTGATTTTTAATGATAGCCATTCTGACCTGAGTGAGAAAGAATTTTAAAATAGTTTTGATTTGCATTTCTGTGATAACCAAAGATGTTGAACATCTTTTCAGACATTTATGGGACATTTGTATCTCTTCCTTTGAAAACTCTCTGTTCACTTCCCTGCCCCACTTTTTGAGTAGGTTGATAGTTGTTTTAAATTGCTGAGTTTTCTTAGTTTTTTTTTCTTTTTTTGTATATTCTAGATATTAAACCTCTGTTACATGTCTAGCTAGCAAAGATTTTCCCCCATCCATTAGGTGGTGTATTGACTTTGTTGATTCAGAGTCCTCCCATCTACTTAATAACCAAAGGTGTCTCAATGGGAAAGGGTGGCTGAATCTGTTCTCTCTCTAGGAAGAAACAGGTTTCTGTTACTAAAGAAGATCAAATTACAATAATTTGATATATTTAATTGAATATTTTACTTTTTATATCATATGCATTATTGTTTTTACTCAAACTTACTTAATTTGGTCCCCATTCTTGCCTTTGGGAGGCAGTGATAATCCCAATTTAGCAATTTATGTATTTTTTTTTAATTTTCGTGTCTGAACAATTAATGCTTTTGTGATAATAAGGGGTCAAAAAAGGTGTTGCTCAGAGGGTGAATCAGAAAGTACAAGAGTAGTAATTAAATGATGCTATTGCTTATTTTAAAATCTAACTAGATGGAACATCCTGTCTAAGGGTTTAAGATTACAGATGCACTCTACAATTTCTTAACCTTTGTTGTTTTCTGAAAGCACAGGTGTTGCTGGCAAACAACAATGCTAGATTTAGTTCTATTTGGATAATATACCAGTAATTGAATTGTCTATTATATTAACATTAGCTAGTCAGAGGCCTGAAGTTTCTGTAATTGTTCTGCCTTGGATTTTAAAATAGCCAGGATTGAGTCTTAAATAATGTTACTTCCTATTGGCATTATTGGCAACAGCACATTGACCTCTGTGCAAGGACCAGAGATTAAGAGAGATGACAACAAAACAGAGGACAGTATAAACAGATCACCATTTAAGTATCTGAAAGCTAAGATCCAAATAAGTTTCTAAATCTTATGGTCTTTTGTATTCAGATTCTTCATTCAATCGTAAGAGTATCTGTTTGCGCATGCATGTGGTGTATGCTCATGTTTTTGTGTTTCTTTTTTTTAATTTTTTTTTTTGTGTTTACTTATTTGAGAGTGACAGAGAGAAAGAGAAAGAGGCAGATAGATAGAGAGAATGGGCACGCCAGGGCCTCCAGCCACTGCAAACCGAACTCCAGACACGTGTGCCCCCTTATGCATCTGGTTAACGTGGGTCCTGGAGAATCAAGCCTCGAACCTGGGTCCTCAGGCTTCACAGGCAAGTGCTTAACCGCTAAGCCATCTCTCCAGCCCTGTTTTCATGTGTTTGAATATAGGTGAGTATTGGCATTTGGGGACCAGAGGTTGACATCAGATGTCTTCCTCAATTGTTCACCAATTTATTTACTGGAGGCAAGGTCTATCACTTGAACCCCCAGCTCACACATTCAGATAGCCTAGCTAGCCAGAATGCCCTGGGGATCCCCAGTTTCTGCCACGGTGATGGATTATAAGTGGGCCATCATGTCCACCTGGCAATTACATGAGTGCCAGGGACCTAAACTCTGGTCCTCATGCTAGATGAGCAAGCACGGTATCCACTGAGCCATCTCCCAGTCCTCTCTAAGAATATTAAAGATTCAAAATCATGTAAGTATCATGAGTAGTACATAATTTAAATGCAATATGACTTTGACTTAATTATAAACATGGGTAAGAATATCTAATTAGCATTGTTTTAGAGGGGAAAATAACCAGGTATCTGGATGCAGTGCACTGGGAGATGCTATAAGATCAGTTGGGAGTTACAGTAGTGGCTATTGTGAAGTTACTGAATGGTAGTGACTTTTGTCTACAGGATTATCCCTGTCAGTGACTAAAAGTAAAGCCCATTGTTCTCGAACAATAAGGTGAAACAATGAGCAGTACTGGCAGAGTATCTGTTTTCTTCTGGCCAGCAAGGAGCCTCAGCTTGCTTTCAGCCAAGACTCTGAACATTTGTGGTCTCAGAGCCCTGTTACTGTCATTCTGAGAGGCTGGAAGGATGTAAGCATGTCTGTCTTTGTCGTGAAAGCTGTGTCATAATGCAAATCATCTTGCTCCTGAAATTTACCTTTGGATTTTCTTTATTCTAATGATGTAGTTGGTATAAAGAAACTTTTCTTTTTTTAGGTTTTATCGAGGTAGGGTTTCACTGTAGCCCAGGCTGACCTAGAATTCACTATGGAGTCTCAGGGTGGCCTCAAACTCACAGCAATCCTCCTACCTCTGCCTCCCGCACATTGGGAAAAGAGGCTTGCGCCACCACACCCGGCTTAGAAACATTTTATTAATATCAACACAAATCCTTCTTTTTAATTTCATTTTTACTTATTTATTTACTTATGTATTTGAGACACAAAGAAGGAGGTAGAGAGAGAGAGAAAGAGGCAGAGAGAGAGAAAGAGAGAGAGAGAGAGAGAGAGAGAGAGAGAGGGTGGGGGGAGAGAATGGTTATGTCAAGGCCTCCAGCCACTGCAAACTCCAGACACATGCACTACCTTGTGCCTCTGGCTTTCATGGGTTCTGAGGAATTGAACCTGGGTCCTTTGGCTTTACATGCAAGCACCTTAGCTGCTAAGCTATCTCTCTAGCCCCAAATCCTTCTTTTTATGAAAATAGGAAACACTTTTGAGTAAAATGTTGGTAACTCCTGGACACCTTATATTATTAAATATTCTCAGAAAGTTTTAGGATGAAAATGAATTAGTCTTTGTTGTTACCTGGCCATGTACTTGATCTCCACTATCTTCCAAAGATAAAATTACCACTGACTTCTGTGTTCTGAATTTTCTGAGCCATGTTGGAACTGTTAATTACATGATAATTATTTATTGCTTTCCTAATAATTTGCCATGCTTTGTGCTGAATGCTTAGCTGTCTAGCAGAATAAGAATGAGGCATATATGGTTCCTGCTATGTTGAAACCTACAGCCTAATAAACAATAGAGACAAAGTAGCCGTCAGTCCCAAATATTGTACATGACTTTCTAATGAATTCTGAATAGTGCCAAGTTTCCATACCTGCCCTAGAGGTCAGATCACAGGGATCAAGGCTGTTGAACACGTTTTGTGTTTCTTCAGGTTTCTGTCCCCTCGTAATAGAATAAACCCATGCATATCTGTGCTGCTCTTTCACAGGATATGTTTGAGTTCTTCGCATGACTTCACAAATGAACACATGGAAGGGGGAGGAAAAGGGGCCTTCACGGGGGAAGTGTGCTGAGGTATGGGACTTCACAAGGTTCTGATAGATTCAGAAAGGCTTTCTGGAGGAAGTAGCATGGAGTCTGAGGCATGAAAAATGATTAGGCTTGAGAAGTTGGGGTCAGTGAAGAAGGAGCCTGGACATGGAGATTCAGAGTGGAAAAGCTGTCCTTACCATGAATTGGAGCTCAGAATGCAGCTAAGCAAGTGTCTGTCCACTAGTGAAGAGGAGTCTTGGCTGTGACGCTGAAGGTGATTGGAACCCACTGAGGGATTTTATTGAGAGAGAGTCATGGTTGCTTTGTGCTGAAATACTGAGAATAAGTGTTTCTGGGGATTAAGTGGAATTGGTGCTGTGCTGGGGTTCAGACACCCTGAAGACTCACTGCCTGTGAAACAGATATAAAGGCTGACTTATTTCATTTTCTGTATAGTGGATAAAGGAGAGGTTTCAAGTTAAAAGTTACCAAACACTGCCTCCTAAACTCCCAAAAAGCCTTTGCCCAAAAATTCTTGCTGTCACTCAGCATGTACTAAGGTCTGAATAAGGGAATATAAACGGAAAACAAACTTAAGCATTTGAGACTTTAAGTTACTTCAAGTATCTGCATTTTAGAGTTAATACCATTTAAAATGGAACAGTTATTTACATAAACTTTTGTAGGAAGCAGCAAACAACAAGGGGATGATATATAATAAGAAACAGAATAACATCCAAGACAAATGGTATAACAAAAATGTTCTACTTCCCCATACAGTATTTCAAGACAAAATATAAGTCATAAATAAAGGAACAGGTCCATGAGTATACATAAAAAAGAATTATTTTCTTCTGAATATTTTTTTCTAAAACAAGAAAGAAACATGATTTGTTTCTTATAAACAGTGATGATGTGTATCATATCTTGTTTTCCTCTTCATCTTTATATGCTGATGTCTATATATTAGCTTCAATTCAGTGCTTTCTTATGATTTGTGGGGTGTGCCACTTATGTTTTTGGTATACTTAGGAGGTAGGAAGTATATGGAAATACCATACCACAGTCATATAACTCACTTTTCATCATGGGGATAGTCTTCTCAGCTTTTAGGTTCATTTTATTTTATTTTAATGTTTTATTTTATTAGAGTACTGTTTTGTAGAATGTGTGTATGAAGAATTTTACATGTAGCATTTTCATATGGAAGCAAGCCAAATGTGTTCTGAAACCATTTATATTACTACTTATTTTAAAGGTATTTATTTCATTATCTATTTGTTTTTCACTAATAATAGTTGTATATATTCATCATGTGCAAGTAACATATTTTAAAATGGGTGTTCTTTGTGAAATGGCTAAGTCAGCTCATTAGCACATGTATCATCTCATATTCTTTCTGGCAGAAGAATTAAAATTTACCCTCTTGGCAATATTCAATAGACTATGTAGTTGATAACAATGGCCACTAGGTTGTGAATATTAGGACACTTGATATTTAAAATTGCAAACTTCTTATGAGCACTGTGGACTGAAGGACCTGGATACGACTTGTGAGAAGGGCTTGACTATTCTTTATTGATTATGGACAAGTCTAATTCATTAATTTCATTGCAACACAATATACCACATAGTGACAGCCTGCTTTGACAAAAAGTAGTTGAAGAATTCTCAAATTTGGAAAAGGCAGCCAAACAAATCAATAACCAAGCAGCAGATTTACTTAAAAGCTAAAATCAGGGCCTCAGTGTGCATAAATTAGTTAAGGTTCCTGTAGTAGATATAAGAAGACTGTTTGCCTTTAATTTCCATGTGATTCCATTATACCTACTTAGGTCATTTCCATATACACACCAAAATAGTAGCAAGCTAACAGAGTACAGAAGAACACTGACTCCAGATCTTCACACCATCAGCTATGAACAGTAGCAACTAATTATTTTCCTGCCTTCTCTTTTATTTCCAGGACTTGAAAAACTTTCACGAGGCCTTAGTAATCATCTAACATAGGTTTCTTTTAGAATAATATAAAAATAGTTTCAACCTATCTCCATGTGTCCCTAGGAGATTACTCTATTTCAATGAATTTAATGTGTTGACCTTTAAAATGATGTCCTTGAGCTATAACAAAAATCCTCATTAAAGATTTCATAGTTGTACCAAGTGCATGAGCTGAAATCAGTACTAGATTAATAATATATGGAGTAAATCCAGAAAATTCACAATGTTGGCTATGAGAATCCATTGGCAAAAATTTATGTACTTTTAACTAATAGATTCAAACTTTTCAAGAGAGAGGTGAACAAGAATTTTCCTGGCATTCTTCATTAGTCTCCATCAGGGTCAGAATCCTTAAAAACCTCTGCAAAGCAAACAGCTACTAAACCTGCATATTTTATTTTTTAAACATTTTAATGACATTTTCCCACAATGTATATAAGGTCTTCATCATTTTTCCCTTCTAATACATTGTCCTGCTCCCTCTTTCCCACCCATTCCACTGAACCCCTTCACCTTTACAACTAGTCCCAAGATTGCACAGTTGTGTGCAGGTAATGATGGTGCCCGGTGAGCTCATGAACACAATTGCCATTTTATGCGCAGAAGACAACATTCCAAGTTTTCACTCCATACTCTGGCTATTAAATTCTTTCCAATTCCTCTTCTACAATGTTCTCTTAACCATAGGTGGGGGCCAAGAGACATACACATTTGTGCTAGGTACTCCACAATCACTTATGCTCATCACTCTGATGAGCATCTCCTCAGTACTCCCTGCCATCTGCAAAATGATGCTTCCTTGACTAAAAGTGAAAGCAGTACTCATCAATGGTCATAAGCATAAATATTTAGAGGACAGTTTAATGGGTTTGGCATACCTATTTAGCAAAATAAAGTGGTAGCCTATAACTAAAGTCTATAACCTTCCCAGCTACAGACTTTTGGCTAGGATTTCAGTGCTAGCTGTAAATTCTGTCTGATGGAGCAGGCTTTAGGTCCAATCAGAGAGCAGTTGGTTATTGGCATAAAAGTCATGCCACTATTGCACCAGTGAACACATCTTTCCTGGCTGATCAGACCTAAATATGTTAGTTGATTAATATGATAGGTCAGATACACATGTTGGCAGATTCTTTTGTAAAGGGCTACATGGTAAACATTTTAGATTTTTTGAGTGATATGTTTTAGCTATTCAGTTCTGCCATTATACCATAAAGCAGCCACAGAAATTGAATAGATACATGATTGTCAAGGACTTGAGAAATTTGTAAAACTTTAATAAAAGTGAGTAATCTTTTATTTTCAAAACTAGACTGCATGTTTGCAAGCCATTGTTTGTTGTTGGGTTAAAATCATGGGGTGATCCAGTCAAGAGGAAGGGATAAATGCAAAGTCTAATTCTAGTTAGAAAAAGAAAGCAGCTGCATAATTGCAGCATCAAGTAGGCTGGTTTAGTATCAGCTAAGCTGTGATTGATAGATAGCAGATGGATACATTGATAGATAGCATCTATCATTATCTCCAAATTGGTAGACTTGAAGAACTGTTTATGCTTTAGTGGATGGACAGCAACACCAGCACATTGCTAATCCTAGCTTTGCTATTTTGTAAGAAGAAGGAAGGTGGTGATATTGTTATAAGTCACACTTGGTGCTGGTCATTTATGACTGGGTATGGGTTTTTTTTTCCCTTGATTAACCTCCCTTTGGTAATTCCATTTTCTGATGATATTAGTCCATGACCTAAATCTTTAGGGTTCATTACTCTTCTGTTTTTAACTCTTTTTTCTTATTAGCTCTGTCTTCTCCTTCAACATAGATGTTTAAAAGCCTTCACTCTGTCCTACAGCATAGTTTCTTTTTACTTTATCTCCCTTCAACTACCCCAGTCACTCTACCCCTCTCCTTTGCTTTACCCGTTGTAATTCATAGTCAATATTATTGCCCCACTGAGACATTTAGGGTGAGGCACTAAGATTTGTAATCCTCTCTAACTGGACAGTGTCTTTTCTTCCCTCATATTCCCTCATTGCCTCTACTCTCCAAAATGACAGGTTTGAAATGGTAATAGAAGTAAAGCCAAAACTAACAGTACTCATTTTAGATTCATTGGAAGAGCAAGATAAAGAGGCTTTAAAATACATTTTATGTTTTATCTTTTCCTGTGACTGTGATGAATAGTGAAAGAAATGGTAAAGATTTTAGAGTGCTGCAGGGATTCTGTTAATATAAAAAGAAAGAACATCCAAAGATAAAAGTAATGTCACTTTAACATATCAAGTTTTACAACTGAAGCATTTTTTTGGATGAAACAATACTGTTTTAAAAATAGATGTTGGGCACACACACACACAGACTCTTTCATTCTCACATCTTTGGCTATGTCTACTATTTACACTCTAAATTCTGGAATGCTTTCTTCGGCTTTAACTTCAGTCCTTTCTTCTCATTTTTCTTACTAATCTTCCCTGTCGAACCTTACTTTTTTCAAGGTATTTATTTCTGTAATGTGCAAATGACCTGTCAGTTTGAATTTTATGCTTCTATCTCTTTACTGAGCCCTTGAATGTCTTTTTACTTCACTACCTGAGGTCTACAGTGAAATTATCTCACTGATATTAAAAAAATAAGACCTTGAAATCAGTAATACTACAAACTATTTAATTTTTTTCAATATTGGGTTATGTATCCAGTGGTGAGTGACTCAACAATAGTAATCCTATTCTTATTATAGCAGACACATCATAGTTTTTGAATGACTCATTCAGTAAATTAACTGCTCAGGCATTACATTTTAAATTAACAGAACAATTGCTGTACTCTACATTGCCTTTCCTGATTCTCAGCTTCCTGGTGCAGAATTATCTTCCCCTTTATTACTCCCCTTTTCTCTCAGGAAGCCTACAATTATATGTATCTGTTTACATAGCTAAACATACCAATGTGTTTGTGCTATCTGATTCAACAAAGGTACATAGCCCCCTTATCCAATTCATTGGCTGGCGCATAGGAAGTCCATGAAAATATTTCATAAATCAGAAAATCAGCTAGTCAGTGCTCTCTATTTTTGACAGATCTCATTTTTAGGTTGCAAAAAAGAGAGTCAAGCCAAGGCTGTGGGGTTTCTACCTCGATTATCTGGATGGTAGCTATGTCATTGACTAAAAAGACTGACTATAAAATCCAAAGTAGATAGCAGAAGGTTGTAGAAAGGAAATTCATCTTTGGTTATGGAATGAGATGATAGAGTATCTGGCTGGAAAAATATAGATACAGAAATGTTAGTGAGAATCATGTATGCACAAGAAATGCTTTCATCGTGAACATGAAACCAATTATGCATTTCAATGTTCCTTTTATTTTTTAAATTTATTTATTTGTAGACAGAGAGAAAAAGAGAGAGAGAGAGAGAGAGAGAGAAGGGGGGGGGGAAGACAGAGAGAATGGGTGTGTGAGAGCATCTAGCCACTGCAAATGAACTCCAGATCCATGTGCTATTAGGTGGGTACTAGGGCATTGAACACTGTTCTTCAGGCATTGTAAGAAAGCACCTGAACCACTAATCCACCTCTCCAGCCTTATGACCATGTTCTTAAAGCAAGTGGTAATCATAATATTGAGTGCATGATAATACTATTTCTTTTGTACTTTAGCATGCCAAGGAGTTTTCATATATATTATAAACAATGCTTGGAATGAAGAATTATTAACATGTTTTTAACATAACGCTTGCAGTTACATTGATACCCTAGGCATAAGCATGTCATTCTGGGTTAATTTCTAGTGAATGACCTGAAGTGTGTACCAATATCAGCTTTCTTAATAAAGCAAAATGAAAATATACTGCATATAACACCTTTTAGTATTATTTAAGAATTTAAGTACTTTTAATAAAATTTCTGTTATTTAATAAAAGGGTTCAAAGAGAGCTGAAGGGATGGATTAGCAGTGAAGGTATTTGTCTACAAAGCTAAAGGACCCAGGTTCCATTCCCCAGGACCCACGTTAGCCAGATGCACAAGGAGGCTCATGCTTGTCAAGAGTAACTGTGGCCTTATATTATGGATTCTTTAGTTTACTGCTTTTTACCAAACCATGCTTCAATAACATTAGCACAGCTTATCCTTCAGCATGTTTGTTGAGCCCTGAGTGCATGAACCATCCTGATGAGCTGCAGAATGGCAACAGTCAAACTTAAGCCAAAGGCTTTGATCAGTTAAAGTTTATGTTTTGGCCAAGGAGTGAAAAATATGCTTCTGAATAAATATAAGGGTATGGCCTTTTTGTGAATCTCAATTTCATGATTCTGTGTGATTTTTCAACTCTAACCATCCATCATCTATCCCAATACATGGTCCAGAGAAAGAAGGCTATATTCTTTGTGCTAATGTTGAACACCAACTTTGAAGATGAAAGGGATTTATCTCACTGTTATAGTATTATATTCATTAAATTTTAGCAGAAAAATAACTCTTAATTCAACTTTCATGAATAGATTCTTGATTTTCTCTTCTCTGTATTTAGTCTTAGGGCAAATATCCCTTAACTATGAAAACCAGGGATTGCTCTCACTTACATAGGATATGTGATGGTCAATATGACTGTTTGACCACTGGATGGCAGTAGACAAAGAGAGCTTCATACATCATACATTTTCTCCCCCCCTCTTGTTGGGAATGTAAACTAAGCTGAGGAACTCTTGTGTTTTCTAAGTACAGTTTTTAAAAAATGAAGAATAATTATGATCTTAGGAGATTGCCCAGTGGTTAAAGGTGATTGTTTTCAAAGCTTGCTGGCCAGGATTTGATTTCCCACATGTGCACTCTGTGGCACATGTGTCTAGTGTCTGGAGTTGGCCAAGAGGCCCTGGTGTGCAAAATAGTTCATTCTCTATCTCTCTCTTCCTCTCTCTCAAGTAAATAAAAAGAACTGGAATCTACCATTAATAAACAACTTTTAGTTGGCATAATATGTATAAATTTAAGGTAAAATTAAACATCATGAAACAGTTTAGGTAAGTATATTACAGTTTGAAGCCCACATTGTGGGTTCCTGTACCCTCCCGGACCAGAAAGCTCCTAGGCAAATGGGGTGGGTGAGTGCGCAAAAGTAAAAGACTTTGGGAGGAGGTTTGGTGAACAGCTCTCTCAGTTTATTGTCAGTGAAATGGGTTTATAAGCATATGAGGCTGCAGTGGAAGACCCTAAGGGGATTGGACATACCAAGTTCATTTCTGATGCCTAATTAGCATATGCAGAAATTCATTCTAGCCCATAGGCAATTGCTGGTGGGGTCAGGTGATCTAGGGTCTCAGGAAGATGGGCTGTATGAAGGCTGATAAGGAGTTTCCTAGGCAACTGGCCAAAGGTTACAGGGTTATGGGCAGAGCCTAAATTCAGATATGCTGGGCTTGGAGAGGGAGTGGTCTCCTGTAGCCTGGGGGTCCTTAACCATGCCTAGAAGCTCAGGTCCCTCTCCTGAAGGCTCCAGACTGTGCCTGGTAGTGCCTGACATAGCATGTATAAAGTTCATGCTAATCTAGTTTAGCAACATAGAGTAATTGAAAATACTTTATGAAACAATGCAGCTACTGATTGACAAATCTTTGGACATATGGCTAGCTAGTGGACGACCTCCCATGATTAGCCAGGTCCATGTATTTATTAAAAAATGAGTACTTTGAGGGAGAAAAGCAAAATTCTGCTATCAGAAACAAGGGATCATCCTCTCAGAGTGTTGCAGCTTCGGGTATCTAGTAGAAGCATGGGTAAAGGCAGTGTGGGAACATGAAGTTGAGCCTTGTCGCTCATGTTCAAGAAGCTCAATAGAAATCAGTGCTGAGTGAACAGCAGCCATGTAATTGCTTCACATAAAAATCTGTGTTCAGCTTTAATGCAGGTTTTAATGTGGTATATAAAACTAGCCATTTTCAGTAAATATTTCAGGGAAGATTGGAAAACCATGTATTGAGGTCTGTACCAAGTGGAATAATGACCCAAAATATCTTTGTGCCCTAATGGTGGACAACTGTTTAATGAAGCTCCATATGGTAGACTTCAGATATAATGCAGTCATATGCCAAGGAATGTTGGCAGCTACCAGGCGCTGGAGGGATAAGATACTGGCTTTTCTCTGGAGGCAATAAGGGAGCAAAACCCTGCCTATGGCTTAGTGTGGTTTCAGTAAGATCAGTGTGAGACTTTCTAGTCTTCATAACTATAAAAGAATGAATGTTTGTTGTATTAAGCCAGGAAGTTAGTGTCATTTGTTACAGCAGCCATGGGAAACTAACACAGCCTCTTTGGCATGAAAGATAATAGTTGAATATCCTACTTTGTTAAGTCAAGCTTCCCACAATTTACAAAATTTACAGGCCTTGTAAATCTGTATTTAGTATTTGATATTAAGTGTAATAGTGCTGATAGTTCTCTCTGTTGAAAATTTTTATAACACTCCTCACTTCTATCCTACCTGCTTATTAAACTTCTGAAAATTCTTTCTTACAATAACATTTTTTCTCTGATAAAAGTGGCAATGCTCATATTTTAGTATATTATGTTGATTCTTAGCAGTTTCTCTCTGCCCAGTGGATAATTTATTCATTGTTCCCTAAAGTTTGGTTGAGAGCCAACTATATGTTCCATATACATGTATTAGCGTCCAGATCCAAAATATTGCCTATTACCTATGATGTAGTAATTTATTAATCACGTGATAAAATATAATGATATCTCATTAGTACACTAAGAATGATGATGTAGCATGGAGTACATATGTCTGTCTATATATGTATGTATGTATGTATGTGTATGCATATATAGGCATATATATGTATATAGTTTGTATATAGAAAGAGATATACATGTAATTGAAAAGTTGACAGTATATATTAGACAGTGGGTAAGATAGATCTAGACTATTTATTTGCACATATTGTGATTATTGGGACAGGGATGAAACTCATTTGTTAGTGTGCTTGTCAAGCATGTGTGAAGGTCTGGTTCTTATTTAAGCACCACATAAAACAGCATAGTGAGATTTGACAGCAGGAGTGGAGACAAGAAGATCAAAAATTCACAGTCACCCTCAGCTACATAGTAAGTTCAAAGCCAATGTGCACTACATGAGACCTTATCTCAAAAAAATAAATAAATATTTTGGAATTGCATGACAGATGTGGCATATAGGTGGAAAGACTCATCGTGGTCATTTGGCTATCTTCTTGTCTGACTGATGTGTCTAGTCTCTGTTTTCTCTGTCATATGTAAAATAAAACAGATTCTATAACCAAGTGTGACAGCCATTTGGGTTAAAGGAGGTATGCAAAGTTGTTTAGGAGATATTTTGTGTGTGCCAGCCCACTCTTTCTTGACCATGGGATTCTGGCTTGATTTCTAGTATGAGGTATGAGTTCCCACCCACTGAGAGGGCCCCCTGTCCAATCAGAGAAGAGTTGATTACCTGTAGAGGCTACATGCCACTATTGCACAAGTGTGTATTTCTTCTCCTGCTGGTTGATTTTGTAGTCTGCTGGGTCCCCTGCTTATGCATGCTGTTGGTGACTATTGTACTCTGGTAACTCCATAGTGCTCTCCAGCACTATGAGGGCTAGTCAGGAGGGAGCTAGTCTCCCTTTTGGTTCCAGCATGATATGCCAATGTCCTATGACCATATCCTGTAACATCTTCAGCAACAGGGTCTTAATTTTTAGCTCTGGCAGGTAATCAAGTGTTTTGACAATGGCCTACATTGTTTTGGGGACCTCATAGGTCTCCCTGATCAACATCTCACTGTAGGGGGACAACCCAACTCTGGGTCTGGGATCTGTGGGCTAAAGTTCATAATTATAAGGTGATGCTTTTTCCACCTTCTGTTCAGACTGTTCCTCTTCCCCATTAATGGGTGGTCATATCTTGTAAAATGGTAGTCAGAATGAGGGTTTCCATGGATTTAATTCATAATGCTCTCTTAATTTTTGTGTAATTCCTTACCGTCCTCGCTGTTCCTCCAGTCCCCTTTCACCCATAATATTCAGTCTCTTCCCCAAACCATTGGGAAACCTCTCTTCTCTTTTCTCCCCAGTTTTTCTCTTTCCTGTTTTCATGCCAATACTCCTGGTGTGAACTACCATTTGTATTATCTCCACTTGATCCTGATTAGTAACTTCATATGAGACAGTACATGCTGCATTTAATGTTCTTTGTCTGCATCACCTCACTTAGAATGATTTTTTATCCAATTCCATCCATTTTCTTGTAAGATTAAGTATTTTGGTTTTCATTGCCATTGTGTGGAATCCCATTGTGTTATGTATCACATCATCATTATCCATTCATCAGTTGATGGGCATCTGATCTAATTCCAGTTCATATCCATGATTCTAGTTGGGCCTAGGTCTCTTGTCTGAAAGTGAGTATAGCTCTTGCCCTTCTGGGTCTTCATTTCATGAAATGAATTTTGGTTTGTCTGTATTTGTGTGTGTGTGTCCATGTGTGAGTGAATGTATCTGTGTTGGAGGGGTGCACAAGTGCCTCTTGCTTCTGCAAATGAACACCAGATGTGCATGCTACTTACTATATTTGGCTTATATGAGTGGCCTAGGAATAAACCCAGCTGGCAGACAATGCAAGCAAATAACTTTAAGTACTAAGACATCTACTTAGACCCTGAAATTAATTATAAAATATTTTATTTAACTTAATGTGTAGCCAAACATTATGAGACTCCACTAAATATTTTCTAAACTATTCAGATTTAGAATCCTTTGGACTGCACTAAGTCGTCAAAGTCTAGAATGAACTTATACTTTGAGTATGTCTGAGTTCAAACCATTCACATTTCAAATATTTAGGGCTCCATGAGGTTAGTCATTACTGATTTGGACAGCAAGGCTCTATGATATCTGGATAGTTAAATTAAATTAAATTAAACCACATGAATTAGCATTGGTAAGTTTTTAACATGAAAAGTAATATATACTAAACTTTATGTTTACCTTATTGTTGAAATGTAAGTCACTTTGTGGAGATTAATAATTCTGCATCGTGCAAATTCTATGTGTGTTATATTTTGCTTAATGTCAACATTGACATTTCTTGTTATTTTCATGTATGCTTTCTTATTTTGTATGTGTATATATGTATGCATATTATGTTTGTGTGTTCATGTGTGTAAATGTAAGTGTCCACATGCCATGGTACACATAGGGAAGTCAAAAGGCAATTTTGGATGTGGGTCCTCAATTTCTATTTTGTTTGAATGCAAGGTTTTTCTGGTTTGCAATGTTTGACAGGGTAGCTATCCCACAAAGTTGGAATTCTCTGGTCTCCTACTCCCTTTTGTAGGTATGCTGGGATTTCAGTTTACTTGGACTATATGTCTACCTTTACAAGACTCCTGGGGATCCAAACATGGGTTTTCAGGATTGTGCAAAAAGTACTTTACCCACTGAGCAATCTCCCCAGTCTTTAACTTTCATGTTAAAGAAAAATAACTTACAATTATCAAATACACTTATATTCAACCAGACTTGTCAGTGTTAACACCAGGTGCAACATTTCTGATGTATGAGATGTTTCTTTGCATCTAGTATTTGTCATTTTATTTCTTATCCATGAATGGGAAAAACTGTCTTTCACCAGGATGTAACTTAATTTGACTTAGAAAATGACAATATTTTCTTTCATCCTTGATTACCTTTAAAAGTTATTCTTGCTAGCTAATCAGTAAAAGATTTGTGAGAATCTTTTCAATCTATTTGGAAAATTTAACTTATTTGGCACTGATTTCTTGTCAAGTAGCCCATATCCCCTTGTATTTTGTGGCTTAGAACAATATTCATTTAGAGCATGCATTTTTTCCTCTGTCTTTCTTTTCTTTAGCTGACATACAGAGACTTAAGTATTTTTCATTCTTGCATTTTTCAAAAGCAGTTTGTTTTTATTGATTCTCATCCCCCAGTCTCCTCAGTCCTCTCTTCCACACATTTATCCTTTTCTTCCCCCAATATCCCCCTTCTGGTTATGTCACACATATCTACTTGCCTTCCCTCCATCTCCTCTTACTCATCTCTCTATCCTCCTCACACAGTTACCTTTCATCTTTGCAGAGTTCATCCACATTTGACTCCTCTTTTTACACACTTATAATTATCACTAGCTAGGATCTGTGTATCAGGGAGAACACGTGGATTTGGTATTTCTGAGCTCGGGATGCTTCACTTAGCTCTTTCCATACCTGCATTTTTTAATATTGCTGAATGGGATTGTGTTGTATATATGTATCATATATGCATTACCCATTCATCTCTTATGAACATCTAGGCTGATTCCAACTGTTTGATTTTGTAAGCAGATCAATGATAAATATGGATGTGGAAATACCTCATTGTAGAGTGTGAAGGTCAATTCCTTGGACTAGTATAGCTGGATTGTATGTGAGGTCTATTTCTAAATTTTTGATATGCTTCCATATTGGTTTCCATAATGCCCGTAGTAGTTTAACACTTATCCTCTAGCAATGAATAAGAGATCCTTATGCCTCACATCCTCACCAGTATTTGTTGTTGGGTTTTCTTTATCATAGGCATTCTGAAGGGGTTAAGGTGGTATTTCAGAGTAGTTTTAATTTATATTTCCCTGATGGCTAAGGATATCAAAAACATTTTTAAAATACTTACTGAATGCTGTGTTTCTTCTTTTGTGAACTGTGCATTTATTTCATTAGCCCATTTAGTGATTAGCAGATTTATTTACTTACTTATTTTGATATTTAATTTTGACAGTTCTCTGTAAATTCAGGTTGTTAATACCCTATCAAGTATTTTGGGGTGTGTCATGTGTGTGGAGGGGGCTGGTATATGTACTTTAGCACATGTACAGAGGCCAGAAGGGAAATGTTGGATGACTTTTCTCTTATTATTCCATTTGTTTCCTTGAGAAGAAATCTCTCACTGCTATTTTGTTGTTGTTGTGTTTTGTTTTGTTTTGGTTTTCAAGGTAGGGTCTCACTCTAGCCCTATCTGACCTGGGATTCACTACAGAGTCTCAGGTTGGCCTCAAACTCACCACAATCCTCCTATCTCTGCCTCCTGAGTGCCTTGGTTAAAGGTATGCGCCACCACGCCCGGACTGGATTCTCACTGCTACTTTTATTACAGTCAAACTGGCTGAGGGTTGGAGATCCCAGAGTTCTCTTGTCTTAGGTCCTCTTAACCACTCTTGTTTGAATAACTCTGAGACAATGAACCATTTTCTCAGACCCCAATTATGTCATTTTTAAAACAAAATGTGCCAGGCATGGTGTTGCATGCCTTTAATCCCAGCCCTGGGGAGGCAGAGGTAGGAGAATCTCCATGAGTTTACAGTCATCCTGAGACTCTATAGTGAATTACAACAGGTCAGCCTGAAGTAGAGTGAGACCCTACCTTGAAAAACAAGAGCAACAACAACAATAAAAAATATGTATATTATTTAAGAAGACAGGCATTTTAAAATTTCTGATTTTCCACTTACTGCATGGGTCAGAATTTAAGGATGATTATTAATTCAGAGTAATGTAAAAACATAAATCCTTTTGGATTTTGCTAAATATCACACATCTATCAAGCCTGTGGCTGAGTGTTTGTTAACATGTCTTTAATAGAGTTATAATTATTTACACCTAAAATGACTTTTACAATGTCTTGTTTTTCCTTAACATATTATCAGATCATCTAATTGGGTTATTTTCCCATGAGAGGTTCATAGACAATGATGCCCAGTGTAATTTGCATTGCTGTAAAATTTGTGTCTTCTATTTGCGGAGCACTCTGATGAAATCATCCACTTTGAAGCCATAACAAAATTTACCTCATTTTCAAAACAGTCAAAACAGCCATGTGTGATCTGAAAGCCTTATTTTATGCAAGAAACTCATTCAGGAACTCAGAGTCTCTTCAGCAACTCTATGTGTGTCAGGCCACAGCATGACTGGTGCTGCTGAAAACACTTTCATCAGAAGACACTTTTCATTTTCAACAGCAAAGTGATTTTGATCAGTTACTGTTATAGAAAGTCCTGGTACCTAGTGTTACCATTGTCACTTATGTCTACTTGAAATCATGCATTTGTTTATGTTCTGCCTTCCCCAAAGAATATAAGCTCTATAATGATAAAGACACTGTCTCTTGTTTCCTGACCCTTAGAGTAGTGTCTGGAGTAAAATAGGCACTAAATATTTGCTATTTTTGAATAAATATCAGCAGAGTGCAAACCAGATGAAGTTCAAACTCATAGCAAAATGGAGTAGAATGAGTAGCAATGTTTGTCTTTCTCTTTGTTGGACTGCATTAGGTCTGCCACCTGGTCTTCTAGCTTAGATATTCTGTCCTCTCCCTCATCCATCCTACTGGTGAGATTTTCTACAGAGTTTTTTATTTCATTAACTGTGTTCTTCATTGCTAGTAATTCTGACTGGTTTTTCTTTATTATTTCTATTTCCCTATTTATGTGTATTGCCTTCTTTATTTCATTAAATTGGTGTCCTGCCTCTTCTTTGATTCCTTTGATTTCCTCTTTGATTTCTTCTTTGATTGTTTTCATGTGTTCTTTGACCTCTTTGAACATATTTATAATTATTTTTTTGAACTCTTTCTCAGGCATTTCCTCTAACTCTTTCTCACTGGAGGACATTTCTGATGCATTAATACTTTTAGGTGGATTTATATCATCTTGCCTTTTAGTGTTTCTTGTGTTATAATGTATATATTTTTGCATCTTGGATTAAGTTAATGCTTGGATTTTCTAGCTAGCTGTGTATTCTTAGCTGTATCAATTGATTTGATGTAATATATTTTCAGGGTAGGACCTTAAGGTGTTAGGTGTGGCTCTTAAGACTCTCAGAGTGTCTACAAAGATGTTCTTAGGGGTTGAGTTTCCCTGCTGTAGGAGTATTCAAGCAGGCTGAGTGGAATAAAATACAGGTAGATTCTAAAATTTAACTAAACACTGTACACATTCAATCAAAAACAGCCCCGAGTATGTATGCAAGAGTAGTTATTATAATGACCAGATCCTCTATCAACAAAGAGGTTTAGATTTCTGGTCTGTTGAGGGATCCAAGTCAGCTTGTGACCAAGTGAAACCCTTCCCTGGTGCAATCCCAGTTACCTTGGGTGATTTTGGTCTCAGTCAAGTTGCTGCCTGGGTCGTTGGGCTGCTGTTCTGATTCCTGGAGCTGGGCACTTGCTTTTCCTATGGGGCAAACTGAGCCACTGCTGCTGCCTCTGCTGCTGCTGTAGCTGCCACTGCTGGAGCCACCACTGCTGCTGAAGCTGCTGCTGCTATGTCCACCACCGCTGCTTCCCCTGAAGCTGCTGCTGCCGAGTCTGCCGCTGCTGCCACTCCTGGGTCTGCTGCTGCTGGGGCCGCTGTTACTGGTGCTGGAGCCGCTGATGTTGCTGCCGAACTCTGCTCCTGCTTGGGTCCCGTTGTCAGCCCAAGTTGGCATGGCTGGGTCCCGGGCCGCTGCTCTGTTCGCTGGAGCTGGGCTCAGGCGGTGGGGGAGGGGAGGGAGCCGCGGCTGCTCTGGTTCTCTCACTGCTCCATGTGTTCTTCTACCTCGCGGTCTGCTCCTCGCTGCTCGCTGCCGCTCTCCCCTCACGTTTCCTGAGTTGCGGAGAGCGCAGTGTGAGGGGAAAATCCCGCACCTGGCTTTTCCTGTGGCTCAAGCCGAGTCTGTCGGCTTTCTGCTGCGCCGTGGCCGCGGCGGTTGGCCGAGCTGCTGGAGCCGCTTTTCCCACCTGTGCAGGCTCTGGATGCTCTGGAACTCTTCTACTTCCCTGCTGCCGCTTCAATTTCCTATACACCTCACTTTTTAGTAAAAGTGTGTATTTTGCTGAGTTTTTTTGGTCTTTTTCCCCCCTAGGCTGCTTTGGCGTGGTACCTATGCCGCCATCTTAACCGGAAGTTCATGAGTAGCAATGTTGTACTAACTTTGATGCTAGTAAACCTTAATAGACTTAATATCTGGGTCTCTACCTCCTTTGATTGGAGTTTAGAAGGCTCTGTTGCCTAATTTTATATTCATAACTTCTTGTACATTTTCCTACTGATGAGATCTATGTGAAGTAAATGTCAGGCTCCACAAAATCTAGATCATTTTATAGAACTAAAGTACCGCTGTTCTTGTTTGAGACTTTGTCTAAAGTAGTATGGAAACAAATTAAAGCATATTTTTTCAGGTGAATAACTGAATGGAGCTTTGGCTTTGTTTCTATTGCAAAGTGTCCTCAGTGACTTGTGGCCACAATGATTGGTTTTCTTCACTTGTGCACTTGTCTCTTCTCTCAAGAACTGATGTATTTGTTCCACTTTTGTCTTCAAGTTGCAGTTACATAATTTTATTAAATATCATGTGATACAACACTGTATGAAGGTAATGAAGAGTTTTGTGTCTATAAAAACTTCATTGAATGTTTTCTCTAAACTTTAATCACGAGTTGCTTACAAAAGGTTTTCTTTTTTTGTTTTGTTTTTCGAGGTAGGGTCTCACTATAGCCCCAGCTGACTTGGAATTCACTATGGAATCTCAGGGTGGCCTTGAACTCACAGTGATCTTCCTACCTCTGCCTCTCGAGTGCTGGGATTAAAGGCATGCGCCACCACGCCCAGCTACAAAAAGTTTTTAAGTTATTGTAGTAGTCTGTTTGGAGCACTATAAAATAATATTCCAAACTTAATGGCTTAAACAAGAATCATGTATTTCTTACAGTTCTAGAGGCCAGAAGTCAACAAATAAGGTGCAGTAAACCCTAGTTTTGGAGAGCTGCTATTTGCTATTCATGGCCAGCAGATAGTCACCTTCTTGCTATGATTTCACATGGCACTTGTAGAGCTAGGGGTTCTAGTATACCTTCTGTTTCACGGAGATACTTGCCCTATTGGATGACAGCCTTAACTTACATACTTAAGTTAATCGTAATTACCACTCCTGGGGTTCTAACCTCAAATGTGGCCACATTTAGGCTCGGGTAGACAACATGTGATTATGGGAGTATGTGGCATAGTCCATAACAGTTAGGTATAAGCAATCCTGACTACTATTCTGCAAAAAGAAACAAAGGACATCTCAAAAGACTGAAGAGTTTCATATAGACATTGCTTGGTAGGTATCCATGTTTTTCTGTTTTCAAGAGAGATGGGAATTTATGAGTGACTTGTGGATTTGGCTGATGCAAGAATGATTACAAAACATTTTATCTGTGCAAGACTTAATTGAAGAAAAGGCCTTTATACCCATCAAAATTCAGTTGCAGGAACACACATTTATAGGTTTTAAGCTGAAACAAAATGTAAAGCAAGGGTGCTGTTTTCCTGTGAACTGGATACCAGCACAAAGGGGAAGGAGATCAATGCAGAGAAAAATCAACTCCTACCAAATCAGAGAGCCAGAGCCTCAGAGGCCCCCAACACCTCAGCACTGAAGCAGACCAAAAATGAACCCAACATGGCTCAGGGAAATCTTGCGGAAGAGGGGGCAGAAAGAATGTCAGAGTTACATGTTGGGTCATTTTCAGAGACATTTATCATACTAATAACTGGGGGCTAACTCCACAATGCACGACCCATTTTCAATAACAAGGAGGGTCTAATGGGAGGGGGTAGATCACAGATGAGCCTAAATAATGGTACCAAACGGCCTGTATTTACTGAAAAGAAAACTAATAAATTCAATTAAAAAAAAATGTAAAGTTCCCCATTTCAACTGTATTTTAAATTAATCAATCCAGTATTGTTTCAATGGTGTTCAATAAAAGCATTTTATTATGTGCATGAAAAAAATAATGTGTTAAAGAGATTCATGTATCATGCTGTGTAGCATCCACTTTGTACCAGCTAAGGTTAATGAAATTCATTAACTTGAAAAGAACAGCTACCTGCTGAAAAACTTTATGTAATAATAATTAAGAGTAACCAGACCTCTCTCTGAAATCCTATCTCTACCCCTTGCTAGCAATGTGTTCCTGAGAAATTACTCAGCTCCTCTCAAGACTCAAAGATTAACGGATATCAAGAGCAAAACCCTTCTGCATCATGAATTAAACATGAAGATCAAGTAGTTACTGTATGCAAACCATTTAGAACGATGACGGGGAAGAAGAGAAAATGACATTTAATGAATGGTACATCAATAAGAAATCTGTGTAAAGCAAGCAGTATTTTCACATTTCTACATATTTTATAAAAATTTAAAAGGTAAAAGTTGTGGGTATGTATCTTAGTACAGCTACTATTAAAAGCTATGACAACCATGCATTCTTACAACTCACACTCAGTAAATTTCAGCACTGCCAGGCTAGTTAGAGATAGGCCAGGCCATCTCATTGCTTACAACTGATAAACTGTAGCATGGAGAGGTGCACTGACTTTCCTGCAGTTACATTGGCACTGACAGGATTTCAATACAAATTTCCTGGTTTTTCATCTGCTCCCTTTTATGGTAGCACACATATCTTCCATGTATTGTTGGGTTTAATAGTGGTAATTCTCAAGAACAGGGAGAAAAGTGAAGGTGAGTGAGTCATTCATCTGTCTCATTTTCCTCTAAACCTGAACTTAGTTTTGACTTTTACGTGGCAAATATAATGCCTATGATTTCTAGTATATTACATTAAAAGTGGCAGAAATCAAGAATTTGTAGTTTAGTTTTCCTTTATTCTTTCTTTTCTTATTTTTTATGATTGTTACCTCCTGCAACCCATTTGCTGGCATATTGTCAAACAAGTATAGGTCAAACACATTTTTAGTTTATTCAGAAGGGACTGAGTTTTTCAGCCATCTATTTATTTATTTAATTTTTTGAGAGCGAGAGAATTGGTGCTCAGAGCCTCTAGTCATTGCAGTCAAATCCCAGACTCTGTGCCATGTTTTGCACATGTGTGACTTTGCACACAATCATCACCTTGTGCATCTGGCATATGTGGGGTCTGGGGCTGGGTCCTTAGGCTTTGCAGACAAGTGCCTTAACTGCTAATCCATCTCTCCAGCCACATCTCTTCCTTATAAAACCATATAATCAGGCTGGGAGGTAGCTCTGAGTAAAAGTACTTACCATACAAGTGTGATATCCTGTGTTCAGACTCCCAGAACCTATGTAAAGCTAGGCATAAAAGCATACTTCTATAATGTCAGCAAACCAAGATAGATGAGAGGCAGAGACAGGAGTAGTCCCAGAAGGAATCAGGCCACATATCTTGGTGTACACTGTGGAAAATGAAACAAACCTAATAATAGTAATAATAATAATAATAATGAGATACTATCTCTAAAACGATAGAGGGTGGGTATGGTATTTGCAGTTGTCCTCCAACCACGAAATATTAAAAAGGAAATCTAAATATAGTTGAAAGCTGGACAACATTTCTTCCTCTCTTGCCACTCAAAGATTTAATGAATGTTTAAAAACAATACAAAATAGTATTAAGAAAATAGAAATTTAATCTGCTTTAAATAACTGGGTTGGAAAAATTTAAAAATAAATCTTATAATGGAACCGTGGGTGAGAAGTACATCCTCTCCTGATTCTTAAGCAGTGCTTTGAAACTGAATTGAATTCTATTTACTGAATACCTACCCTGTTCCATGCACTTCCCTTGAGTCAACTATGGTAGTAAACAATGTATGATTCTCTGCATGCCTGGTCTACAGATTTTGAAGGCCTGTAGATAGTCAAGTTCTGTGAGAAGAGATAAGGGATCCCTAAGGACAAGCTATCTCCAAATTAAGAGAAAGATAAATGGTTCTACAAGGGGCTGGAGTTGTTCTCATGCAAAGACTGGAATCTTTTTGGTATCAGCAGACATGAAATCCTGAAAAACAAGGATATTAAAAGGTCAAAATGACTGTTAGATTTCAGTTGCCAGTTTGATATGCAAGGGGATGTGTGCGAAATGTAGAACTGACCTCCAGAGAAGACTTAGCATTAGGTTGTCTACATCAATGGGTGAGGCTTCCAGAGAAAGAAAGAGAAGAAAAGAATGTCTTCAAAGTTAAAATCTTGAGGATTTTTTTAGGGCTTGGGTAAAAACAGATTGGAGGCCTGAAGAGATGATGCAGTGGATAAAATACAACTACATAAATGCTAGGCAGGCATAGCAGGCCACCAGCAAACTCAGTGTTTGGGAGGCAGAAACAGGGAATCCCTGGAACAACCTGGCTAAATAGACTATTATAATCATATTAACATGCTTTGAATTCATGTGAGAGACCCTGCCTCAGTAAATACAGTGGGGAGTGATCAAGGAAGATACCCATCATTAACCTCTGGCCTCCATATACACTGGCATACCTATACACAGGCACATCCATACAAATCCTCTCTCTCTCTCTCTCTCTCTCTCTCTCTCTCACACACACACACACACACACACACACACACACACACAGAGAGAGAGAGAGAGAGAGAGAGAGAGATCTACATTCCTTATTCCTATATTATTGAGTACTTTCTGACAAGATTATATGGCAAAAATATTGTTTGATTTATAGAATTTTTAATGCTCAAATGATTGAATCTGATCGCAGTCTCTTTGTATTGTTTCTGCCCAAGATATGTGATTCTCACTAAGACTCTTTCCATTTTGTGATAAAGTAATTTCCCCTAATTATGACCTTATTAAAGTAACATAGCTATATTTACTCTTTGTTTTATGGTAATGAATGATAAACAAAATGCTAAATGGCATTGCAATTTTATACTATATTTATTCTGATTTCAAATGATTTAATTTGCACAACAGCATGAGTAGTTGTCTACCCCAATATATTGTTTGGCTTTTTTTTTTTTTTGGTTCAAAGAAGTTTGTTAAGAAATGCCAAGAGCTGAAAGCTTTGTCGCTGTGCAGTATTTTCTAGGAAGACAGTTTCTTTATTAACCAAATGTGATAGTTTGAATGTATGTACCCCATAGACTCAGATATTTTATTAAAGTTTGTAACTTGGGTCTCCAGCCACATGACTAGAGGAGGTATCACTATGAGCAGATCCTGGGGTCTAGCCAAACCATATGTTTGGGGGTGACTCTGACTTATAGCCCAAAGGTATGCATAGAAGTTTGCCCTGCTCTGCAACATGGAGTGTTCTTGCTTGCTGCAGGTTTGTGCTTACTGCTTTTGGTTTTCACTGCTTGGTTAATTCTGCTTGAATGTATGGAAGCAGCTTTTTTCACCATTGATGGAACCTCCTCCTTGATTTGAAAGCCTGAAATAAATCCTTCTTCCCATTACATGTGTCTGGTTTGGGTGTTCTTCCCAGCATGAAGCTGTCTAAAACACCTAGAACCTGCTCAGCTGATTTCAGTAATGTCATTGTGAATGAAGTTTTTATTATTTCAGGTGAAAAAGCACCAGGTTATACTATATTGAGTTCAAACTTTCTACATGTGATTGGACTGTTATTCCAAGAGCTTTTGTGTAGTTCAGATCAGAGCTATCTAAACCTGTTGTTTTACCACTTATTAGGTAGGAATTTCTCCTAAGATGCCTTGCACTCACCCTCTTCCACTTATTATCTATTACTTACTATTACCTGTTACAACCTTATCTATTGGAGACTGAGTCCCACCTCTTTATGCTATCCTGTGAGGATGCTCTGAGGGAGTACGTGTAAGAAGTTACCTGTATTAGTCTTCATCACTAACTCATAATACTAACAGTATTATGTTGTAAATTAAAAAAAAAAGCATAATTCTTCAGTAACATAAGGGAAGAACCAAGTGGAAATATATGCACATAAACATTCACTGAAATCTTTAATCACCCTAATATATATATACACACACCACACACATACATGTATATTAGGGTGATGATATGCAAATGAATGTACAGTATGCTTAATGTTGAATGTAATCGTTGTTTAATTATTTTATTGCAAAGTGACAGTAGCAGGAGAGGCAGATGGAATAAAATGGTGCATCCCAAAGTTTATTGTGATCTTGGGAATCATCTAACAATCCATACTGCCTACCATGTGAGAAGGCCTGGGCCAGGTCTTAGAGTGCCTCTAATAAGCTTTCAGGAGAAGCCCATGTTTCTCCTCTCTAGACCTCTCTGTTAGTGGCAAAGTACTAAAGAGCTTGCTCTCCATTCTAGTATGTATAGTGGTAGAAGTAAAGGTGTGCTTTTATTTAACTCATTTGGAGAATCATCTTATAAATGGGAGAACAAAATTAATTGATTGAGAGTTTTCTGTTTAAATGAGCAATATAGTGAAATCTGTTGTAACTGCTTTGTAAATGTGGATGTCTATGATGTATTTTCTTAAAAGCTGATTGTTTAAAAGGGAAAAAGTTAAGATACAAAATAAAATCTTTCA
The DNA here is from genome assembly GCF_020740685.1 of Jaculus jaculus. Taxonomy (NCBI): domain Eukaryota; kingdom Metazoa; phylum Chordata; class Mammalia; order Rodentia; family Dipodidae; genus Jaculus; species Jaculus jaculus. The sequence continues at coordinate 113,051,862 of NC_059104.1, forward strand.
TGAGGTTTTTTCTATATTCAAGAAATATAGACAGTTTTTGCATTATGCAGCATTCTTCTTCTTTAACTCATAGAATTATTATATTAATGCTATAATAATTTGTTGCAGGAAATCTTTTCTGGGGAGAAGCTCACAAGCTCTTACTTTCCTAGGTAGGGCTTCCACAGCCAACTAAAGGCCAATTCCACCAAAGTTTATTATATCAAACTAATGAGTTCATTCATCTTTCTGACATCATGGAGACCCCAAAGCAGCTGTGTTGAAAAGTCTCATCCTAGCATGGATATCAACCTTCCCAGAGATGGACAGGTGGTATTACCCACCTTAATTTTCTACCATGCAGATACTTTGTCTCTCCCTGAGACCTCCTGCATCATTGTATGCCACTGGTACTGAGATCTCAACTGAGGGTGTAATGGCCTTTCTCTACTCCTGTCTTTCTGTGCAATAGTAGCATGTGTGGTCAATGCTACTTCTGATAAAGATGATAATAGCTGCATGTTTTGTGTATTTTCCTTTGAGAACCTTGTCTCACAACATAATTCCATGAGTATATTTTGTGAATTTATACCATTTTATCTTAATAATAAGCACACATTTTAATCACTGAGCCAGATTGCAGGGGCTCCATCATCAGCAAATATTGACTGAAGATGAGTAGAGATGGATTCTGCCTTCAGGAGTTTTTTCTGCTGAGAATGCCGGCTTCCATATACAACCAACAGGTAGCCCTGGTATTTCTCGGCAGAGGAGCAGCTGTGTTCTGCATGAGGATGGGCCTGGGGAGACATTAACTAGGCTTACATGATGATAGGGTCTGGGTGTAGCTAGTTCAACTGTAATGTCTATCTGCAGAGTAAAGAGGCTGAGAATTCAGTAGGTTCTCTCCATCTATGAAGATAGATGCTCTAGCAGTCTCATTGTAGTGCTGAAGGCCTTGAAATTTCCTAGAGATTCAGTGGTAGCCAGTCCATACTGGAAGCCAAGAGGAAAAGGCAGCCAAGCAACACCATTCTTCCCTTGAGCTCTGTATCTTGGCCAACAGTTGGAAGGTCCTGTCCAGGATGAGAATGGTTCATCCTCCTCAGTTAATCCATTTTGCAAATTCTCTTACAGACACAGCCAGAGGTATGCCTCTTAGTTGAGCCCAGATGTTGTCAAGTTGACAATCAAGATTAGCCATGATACTTTATTCTAGAAATGGCCTAAAAATTACCTATCTGTAGACACATTTGTGATTTCAGATTTTTGTAAGATATTTCAGTTCTCATTTTCCTTTGTTTCAGTCATCATCTACTATTTCTTTTTTAATGTTAAGTGTCATTTCTCCTACTAGAGTGTGCATTTAAGAGAAAGATAAGGACTGACTCTATCATGGACTGCTGTGTTCTCAGGTGAATGCCAGTACATTTCTTCCATTTAGAAAAGACTTCTACATTGGCCCAGTGTTTAAGGATCTTCTTTTGTGACTGAAGTTCTAAACAGTTGATAATTGTTAATACCCTTATGATTCCAATGCTGAATGTCAATATCCTGGCTGTGATATTGTGCTATGGTTTTGAAAGATGTTATCATTGGGGAAATATGAATAAAGGAATATAAAATCACTCTGAAACATTTCTTATAACCATTTAAAATCTATATCTTAAAATTAAACATCAAATTAAAAACTTGACAATCCTGTTAGTATTTTATGCAAACCATTTTTGGTGATGGGCCTAGTACTCAATAGTGCAAAGCTTGAGTTGTACTAGCCTAAAGGGACAATGAATATCAAAGAGGAATGCTTGGTTTTTGTCTGTGTTTAGTCACTGGTGAGATGTTTGACCTGTATCAAGTTGTCTAGTATGGTACTTAGAGTTTCCATAAGTAAAAGGAGACATTAAACTAATTCCATTCTCAAGTACCTTATAGTATTAAAATTCCATGATACTTGACTTGAAAGTGTGACTTTCAAATGTTTTAGGAAATTTGCTGAATGGTTCAAGTGGTTCTAAAGGTACAAAATCAGGCAAGGTGGAATGATTTACATTTTTTGTCTTCAATGAAACATAAACATGATGACAGATTGGAAATAGTGTAGTTGAAACACCCAGCAGAGGGAAGGTAGGTGGACATTTGTTTTCATATAATAACGCTTTTCATGTTGTTTCTATTGAGAAAAGGATATTATATTCAAGTTGAATCTTATTACTTCTACTGGTAAAGGGATATTTGTGAAAAATTACATTCAAGCTGAATCTCATTTTCACTCTACGATTTTATAATTTAGAAAATGTTTATTTATTCAAAATCATAGTACATATACGTATCATTTGAAGCTCAGACAATCTCCTAAAGTTTGTGATAATGAGCATCTAATCTCTTCATTGGCACAAGTTCCAACTCCCAGTGGACTGGGGCATTTTCTTTTAATTGACATTTGTTATGCTATTTTATTTTTCATCTGAGAGTGATCTTAGATTTGTCAAATTTAAACTTTACTATTATCTTTTTGAACTCAAAGATGATTATTTGTGGGTTTTATGAGGAAAGAAATGTAAACACACTCATTCAATTTGCCACACTTAACAAGACTTGATGATCTGATTTTAGAGATTTTTTCTTTCAGAATCTTTGTAGGATAGCAACTAGATCATGAAATTGTAACTATAGTCTTGGGTATATTGCCCATCTAATCTTCAAAGATTGAATCACAGACAACTCAGTATCTTTATTATGTTCAAGAGAGGCACATTGTGCCTGATGTCCTTGTACTCCAGAGTCCAGTGCTCAGCTTTGCCAAATTGTGTGAGTGTAGTGTGTGAATTAGGAATGTCCTTCTCCCCCATTCCATCCTACCTATCTGCCTATACACCCCTCCTCCTCATTTAAGACTCCAAATCTAGTGAGATTTTCTGTAAAAATCCTTCCCCGGGCTTACAGAGAGGTGATGGCTCTATTTCTGTAGTCACATGTCTCCTATTGCCTATTTTTATATTCTTATTAATTCTCCATCCTGTGTTTGACCTTTATCTCTTGAGCTCAGACCATTACACTGAAATCTCTGTAGACACCTTGTGACTCTCTTTAAGAACTTATAACTTATTGCATGTAGAACTAAGCCAATTCTAGCCTTTTCTAAAATAGATCCCCCAACATTCTGTCTTGGTGAATGCACATTTCTGTTAAATTCCCACTTTCCATTGTCCCATAAGATGGCACAGCCTATATACTGCAACAAACAGAGAAAAATTGATCATATTACCCATTGCCACTAAATTATGTTTTGAGTAAAGCCCAAGATCTAATGTTTTCAGATTCCTCAAGCTTCATCTGGTTCAGGCATTGGACAAATACACTGCCTGAGATTCCTTCCTAGAAAGCCATTTGAAACTTCTGGAAACTAGGAAGTTGTGGCTCGCCTCTGGAATTTCACATGTACTATACCTTTTTTTTTTTTTCTTTTCTAACTTCAGACCCATGTACCACCTTGTGCATCTGGCTTAAATGAGTCCTGGGAAAGCCAACCTGGGTCCTTATATTTTGCAGGCAAACATCTTAACCACTAAGCCATCTCTCCAGCCCTAGTGCACCTTTTTTAATTACCTTCTTCTCCCACCTCTCACACAAACATCCAGCATTCTCGATGCATTTATTCCTCACCACTCACTAATACATCCTGAAAGCCTTCCAGAAAGCTTTAAAACAGAGACTAGTGTCCCTGCATTGGCTCTCCCAGGGCTTTGGACTTACTTTCTCTATAACATTAACCACTATGTAATATATTAGCCATGTATAGGTTAGCCATTATTTATTTGCGGTCATTTTATGCCAGGTTATGTGTAGTTTTGTACATAATATGTCATCTAAATGAGGCCAGCAACTTAGTTATTATATAAAAGACATAGTTATGTTCAGTTTACCAGGTTTACATCTATGACTCTTTGCGAGAATGCAGTGGGTACCCCTGCCCCAGTCTGTCTGTCCTCCATACAGAAAACAAGGACAGACACTTGACTTAGGTTTTGCTAACCAAAGTTCCTCTAATAGAATACTTAAATTTGTTACCAGATTTGAAAAAAAGAAAAGAAAAAGAAAAAGAAAGAAAGAAATGAGACACACTTAATTTAACACTTTTTAAAGATGATGGTTCTGAATGCATTTTCTTCTAATGTGGTGAGTCATTCTTTGTTATAAACAAAAGGATAGTAAATGACAGAGATTGTCTGATCAGTGCAGTGTGGAGTTTGCATTAACTAGGGAATGTTTAGCAGCCTTCACACTGTGATTGTATGAAGGGTCAGCTACTGTGATTGGCTGGAAAATAGTTGTTTATCTATAAGAATACAACCAAAATTGGTTGGATTATTTTGTAATATCAAACTAGGTTATTATTTATACCCATAGAGGCCACTTTGAGGCAGCGCATAGTTAAAATGCAGTCTTATTTAGCACATTTATTCTGATGTAGTGGGCTCTAAGGAGACAGGAAATCAGTAAAGACTAAGCTGGGAGTGACACAGCTTTCCAGTTTGAGCACACAGAAGTAGAAGATAGAAAAGTAAAAGGACTGGAAGTCTTCTACTAGTGACACAAGGAATGATCAAGAGCAGACCTCTAAGTTTGAAGAGTGAGTTTTGACCTCCTCATGAGACCTGAGTGAACCAAATACTGCTTCAGAGTCCAGGGTGCATTTTTGTTTCTGTTCCATTTGCCTGAGCTAAATGAATAAGCACTACATCTTGAAACCGCATTGCACTTAATTAAGATACTGGTTTTAATGAAGCTCCAAACTATGGGCACTTGAACACATTAAGAAAGAGACATCGCAGCTTAGCTCATGGTCCCTAACACTATGGAGGTGATTGCAGCATGAGTGGATACAAGAGTGGTTAACACCGTCTGTCCAGTGGACTGGGTACTTTGAGATGTTCAAAGTCACAGTGCGACTCCTAGTGTTCCTGTGTTGTATGACTTGAACTCATCTGACTTTTTGGAGGAAGAGTATTCTATCTTTGAATTATGTTTTATTTTATTTTATTTTTTTCTAATTCAACACAGTCATTGAACACTATAATCAGGAAATCATAATTAGGATGAATGGGAAATAGTTAATTATAGATGCTTAGCATGTGGAGAAAGTAAAGCTGATTTTTACTGCATGTGATCCAGGTTGCAGCTATTGCATCTGTCTGAATGTTTTTATTCCTGTGGGGTTTTTGTGTGAAGCTCTTTAGCATATTAATATATACATATCCAAGTTTATAGCTACAAAAAGTAATGAAATCAGAGCTTTCATAAATATGTCATAACTACTTTCCTGTTTCCTGTTTCAGTAGTAACTTATAGGAATGATAAGTGCTATAGAAGTGCCTAAAGTTGTAGATTTCTTAGTAAACATATGTTATTCCGCAGGTGTCTGCTTTGACATACATCGGAATCATTGGTTAAGAGGTGGCTAGTAGGCATCTTCTCCATTTCCAGGTCATATTCCTGGCAAATATGGTAAATGGCATATCTATTTAAGGCAAACCTGGACGCAGAGCTCCACCACATAATGTCAGGTTAAAAGGCCTCAGTTTGTTGGTTGTGTTTCAAAATCCAGAGATAGAGTTGAACTCACCACATTTGGCTAGTACATCATATGAGTCTTACTGTCATCTCAAAAGACTCAGTAATTATTGTGGCTGTCTAACTCAAGGAGTGATAGTTTGTGAATGCACATTGTGAGACATACTATTAAGGCCCCAAGTGAGGATAGATTTGCAGAGAAAAATATTTGTTACAGATAAAATTATCACCACACTGAATATACCAGAGCACCTATCACTGACACTGGGTAATTCCTATTGAATACATATGTGTGGGCACTTTTGTTTTATGTTCTTAGCATAAAAGCTGTGAAAGAAATGAGAATTTTAAAATGTAGTTCACCAGTATGACTTTTAAAAAGAAGTCAAAAAGGAAGTTGACTACAACACTTCCCCCAGCTTTTAAAAACTGCAATGGCTTTAATAAGCTTGTGAAATGCTGCTAAAATCTCCTTGGTGAAATTATTCGTCATCCCTAGTTCATTATTCATGATTTCCAAAGGATCAGGAAGTTAATCCAAATGAGAAAATGGCATTGTCAGTTACTATTTCAGAAGGTGTTGGCAATCGTTCAATCTTCTTTTCATTCAATAAATACTTGAATCCTTACATAGCACAAGGTACTGGGCTGCATCCTTAATACACAATAATGGCTGAGTAAGACAGTCCATACTTCTGTAGAATTTACTTTCTATTGAAGTGGTATAGTGATTATGTTCTTTGTGTGGGGATAAAACACCCAACCAAAAGCAGCTTAGAGAAGGAAAGAACTTTGTTCAGGCTTGGAGTTTGAAGTGAAGCTTTATCTTGGTGGAGAAATCATAGCAACCAACTCACATAGCAGGAGCAGCAAGCAGAAGAGAGAGAGCAGTTTGAGTGAGCTAGCTCTGAGCCCATATATGACTGGCCATTTCAATCCCAGTGTCCACCCCCCAGTAACACACTTTATCCATCAAGGTTCCACCTCCTATGTAGAAAGCTTAATCACAAATACTTGAGGCTGGAGGACATTTTACATGCAAACTATCATAGGAGGGAAGGAAAGGACTCTAACAAGTTGCAATCATTGTCTCTAGAAGTTATAAAGAGAAGAATTATCATCTAACTTCCATGCAGAAAATGAAACGTGATGTTCTGTCAGTGGCTTGGGTGGCTATTAGGGGAATGTTACGCAGATGATAGAATATTATGCTCCCACAGTGACCTATGGAAGGAGACATGAATAACAATAAGGAAAATGCTTGGTGAAAAGCAGAAGGAACATGTCCAGACATGGCAAATACATGCACATACCCCAGCACAAGAGAGTAGATAGATGTTCAGCTGTGTGAAGCATGGTATGGTCCATTGAATCAGGTCCTGCTTTTTGCAACCTGTTGCTACCAGCTCATGCTCTGTAGTTTTTTTACAGTGTTGGTTGAGTTAAAAGTGTTTGAGATGAATAGATTAAGTTTAAATGATCTAGGTGGTTCTTTGACAGGTGTATGTTCCCCTAAGGTAGATATGGATTCAGAGTAGAAACAGAGAAGGCCTTAGAATAGGACAATTGGTATGAAAATGTAAAGACATTGGTGTGATACAACCATAAGCCAAGGGTCCTTGCAGCTAACAGAAGCTGGAGTGGCAAGTGGTATACACTTCCCTCATTGTTCTGGAGGAAGCGAGCCCTTCCAGTCCCTTGAACCAGGTGTCTGGTCTCCAAACAGGGGTAATGCAGTCCAGTTGTTTTAAGCCACACAGTTTGAAGTAACCTGCTGCAGCTGACTTAGGAAAATAGGCATGTGCAAGGAGGGTGGGGATTCTAGAGTAATAGTAGATAAACAGGTTGTTTAGGGTCTTATGAGCAGAACTGAATTTTATTCTTGATGAGTTAGAAGAAATTACACTGGAGAATTTTACACAAAGTAGTCTGAATCTTGGTTTTCTGGTAGGAAATGGATTGTGATGGAGAGGTGATATGAATAGGTTAAAAGTAGGTAAAAATAACCAGGAGTTATGGTGCATGCCTTTAATCCCAGCACTCAGGAGGCAGAGGTAGGAGGATTACCATGAGTCCAATCCTACCCTGAGACTACACAGTGAATTCCAGGTCACGCTAGGATAAAATGAGACCCTACCCTGACCACAAAAAAGTAGGGAAAAATAGTTAGGGGTCAGCTAAGTTAGTGCAAGAAAGAAATAATGTTGACTTGTCCCAGGACAGAGCAGTAGCGATGGAAGGCAGTAGATAAATTCAGATTACATTTATGAGGCAGAAACAACAAACTTGCGAATGAATTAGATTTGATACCTAAGGGTAGAGAGAACCTTCTTCATGCAAGTGTATGTCTTATGTTGAACGTAGTCTCTTCCCCATCCTTTTTCTAACTCTGTTGGCTTCCTTTCTTCCCCATGGTTAAATATAAAAATAAATATACACCTGCTTGAGTTCATCCTGTGAAAGGAAATAGAGCCTTACAAACTTCACTGGCTTGTTTAAACAAAGAAAGTAAACCATTGCAACTCCCAAAGTATATTTCTAAGATAATTTAGATAACTTCACTTCATCTAAACCTGGAAACAAACTAAACTATATAATTGAGGGTAAAGTAGTCTATACTTCTTCATGTATTTTAAGGAATGTATTACAAATATTCTGAAACATACCACTCTGCGCTTACTTTCTTTAAAAGGTTTAGTATGACTCTTCTTTTTGAGATTTTTAGAAACTCCACAGTCATTCATAACATTAAGGTGGTGCACTGAATATATTATAAAATAGAGAGGCTGGGGAAATGGTTCAGTGTGCAACTTATAACACAAGTGTGGCCACCTTAGTTTTGTTCCCCAAAACCAAATAAAGCTAGAGGCAGTAGCAAGCATATGTGAACCCAGCTTTTCTCTGGTGTAGATAGGAAAATTCTACTAGATTACAGGCCAGCTAGATCAGCATGCAGAGCAGGATAATGAGATAACATCCCTCAAAACAAGCTGGAAGTTGAGGACCAACCCCTGAGGTTGCCATCTGACTGCCACATGTACATCACAAAACATGTTTCCACACTCACAGACACAAACACAGAGACATGCCCATATACCAAGATAAATTTTTAAAAATTAGTATTACAAGATGCAATAAAATTCCATTTTCACATTCAGGATGGTGAGCATTATAGTAAAGTGACTGATTAAAATTATATTTACATGAATTTATGTATTTATCCCATGTTAGTCATATTTCACTAATAAAAGGGAAAAATGAAAGCTTATTTATTATTCAAGGAGTTTGTGCAAAACCTTCATCCATATTACTGAATGTTTACCACATAAGAAAATAATTGTATAAAACAACCAGGATTCAAATACAGAAAGCCAAAATAGCATTTAAACTTACTGAGAGTATGATAATTTTAGTAAGGAATGACAATACTTAAATATTATTTTAATACTGTAACAATGAATTGAAGCTACAATATTTATATGTTAAGAAGCATAATTCAGTCTTATTCAGTATTGTAAGCTGACCATTGTCCTATGAGCAATGCTTTATTAAATTAATTTTCATAACTATTTCTAGCTGGTAGAAGTGAAATTTGCCAATCCTGGGTTGAAACAATTAAGAGTTGATCTGCTTAATTCATACCTCTTTCTCCATTTCTGCAGACTTGGTCTTCCCAAAGGTAGAGTATAGGAAGGTTACCCAAACTTCATTAAATTGCACAACAGCAATAAACACTCTGAGCTAAGCCACTCCAATGCCAAGGTTATTTTGTTTTGAAGACAGTCTGTTTTATGATGACTAATATAGTCAACCACAATGTAGTTAGTGTTTGCTATATTCTCTCATTATCACAGAGAGGCTTGTTTAATATGAGGAAGGTATATTTCATTCTAAGAAGCAAGCTGATTATACTCTTCCAATGTCATGAATCATTAATCATTGGTTAGATAGGGATATAATAATATTCTCAATGATCACATAAGTATTTAGTATGAGTAAGCCAAATGAGCACCTGTGACAATGGCTCAGTGGATAATTCTGCATTCACAATATCAAAGAACAACAAGTTGAGCAAGATCTATTGAGAGGAATCTTGCCTCACAATGAGGTAGAAAGGTGAGATCTGATCACCACCCATGCGCCTTGCATACCCCTATCGCTTGCACATGATCATGCAGATACACACATACACACAAAAGAGTGGAAATGGGGATATAAAGAATATCTATACTAACTAGCTGAGTAATCTATTTCTCTTGTAGAGTGTTTGTAGATTATTGTACTTATGTTGGAACACAAGTTAATTAAAAAGTTAAAAGAAATATTAAACACTAAGAATAAACAGCAATGGAAACATAGTCCTTGAGTAAAGGGGCTTCCAGCAAAACTACAGGGAACCGAAAGTGAGGTAGGTGAGCAATAAGTAGCTATTACTGAACAGTAGTTATGTATAGTGCTAATGTCTCTGTTCAGGACTTAGATACTAGTGGCAACTAAAACATAATAGGGGGGGCTGGAGATATGGTTTAATGGTTAAGGCGTTTGCCTGTAGAGCCAAAGGATCCCAGTTCAATTCACCAGGACCCATGTAAGCCAGATGAACAAGGGTGTGCATGCATCTGGAGTTTTTTTGCAGTGGCTAGAGGCCCTGGCAGGCCCATTCTCTCTTTCTCTCTTTCTTTCTTTCTTATTCTTTTTTTTTTTTTTTGTTTGGTTTTTTGAGGTAGGGTCTCACTCTAGTCCAGGTGGACCTGGAATTCACTATGGAGTCTCAGGGTGGCCTTGAACTCACAATAATCCTCCTACCTCTGCCTCCTGAGTGCTGGGATTAAAGGCATATGCCACCATGCGTGGCTCTGTCTGTCTTTCTATGTCCAAAATAAATAAATATTTTTTTAAAAACATAATAAGCACTAAAATATATTTATTTATGAGATGAGATGGCCTTTCCTATACAGATGGTGCTTTGCTTTCCACAGTGATGTAAGAGGAAACATGGGCCAATAATTGTACAGCAAGTGGGTTTTTAGGTCTAGCAATTAAGCCTTGAATGTTCATTCCACCACTGAAGAGAGATACTGTCCAATCTCTGTAGACAAACACATTGCCACAGTGTTTCCTTTTCAATATCCTAGATGGAAATGAACTATTTTAAAATGGAATACTTTGCATTCTACCCTCAGATGGCATGACCTCCAGGATGAAATTTTCATTGGCAGAAGCCTGTAGAGTGATGAAAAAACTGACTGGCAAATGGTACCATGAAGGATCTTTGGACATATACATCAACAAACTTTTAAAAAAGTTTTTATAGTAATATCTAGAGTTCATTGTTACATATCAACACTGTGCTACTTGGGCACAAGTTTTTCAGGGAAACACTGATTTTAATTGATGTTTTATTAGGATTTTTATTTATATGGGAGCTACAGTTTTAACTGCCTGAATATAAAAGGGGAAGACAGAGAGCACTGAGAACAAAATGAGAGGTTTATTTAAAAGTGGAGTAATATGATTTTAATACTACTAGATTAAAAGGTGAGCATTTCACTTAATAATATCTGGATTCCTGATACTTTCCTGTCCTTTGATGTGCTACCATGTCAGCAACTATTTATGTCTTTATATTTTTTGAACATTTTGAGGGTAGCATGGCTTTTAATGAAGTTTATCTGGTACAAAAATCTAAAGATTTATCATGGTACCACGTGTCAATTTTATCTCACTCTGCCAGGCTTCTGAAAATGAGAATTTCAGCCTAGAGGTTGTCTCATCCAAGTGTAGAACACCAAGCATCCCAATTTTTATAATTCATTGCCATGTATGATATTTAAAAAAAAAAAAAAAACCACTAGGGCATTGTCTCTTTCTCAAGAGAGTCGATAACATTTCTCTTTGTTGATAGCTGCAAACCTTTGAGGTCCAGTAGCTAGACCAGGAAAGAAACCATTTGTTGAAAGTTGATAGATAAATTACATTTACAGTTGCCCTATCTTACTACATTCTGGTAGGTGAAACATCAGCTGTAAGGAAGAGCACATCTCAGTCATAGAATAAATATTTTTATTAAGTATTTTAGTTTTAGTTATTTATTTGAAAGGAAAAGAATGAATGAGCATGCCAGAGCCTCCAGCCACTGTAAATGAACTCCAAGTGCAGGCACCTCCTTGTGCATCTGTCTTATATGTGTCCTGGGGAATAAAACCTGGGTCCTTTGGCTTTCCAGAGAAGTTTTTTTTTAAATACTAAACCACCTCTCAATCCCTAGAACAGATATTTCATGCTATATGTTTATGATACATATAGACAATGGCCTAGCTGTCATAGATTTTTCTATTTTAATACTTGAGGAACAGTGGGCTAGATAATAAGTAAAAAATGACTCTAAGATGCTACTTATAATGAAAGATATCTTCTCCACCACTGGTCAGGCAATAGTATACATGTAGCTGTGATTTACAAAAAGTTTAACTAAAAGTTAATACTTAGGAAGAAAAGAAACAAAGCAGTGGGACCCATGTGTGATATTATTGAAGCTAGGATTCCCTTTTGAAAGAAAAGAATAACTGGCTACAACTTTGTATTTTACTGTAAAGCAGCAAACAGCATGATATTTATATTTTTATATTATACAAAGGGTATATAAATAGTAATAGTGTACAAATGATGTGTAATAGAAATGACTACAAGAGTCTGAAAAAACCCCTCTGATTAAGTATTCAAGAAAAATGCAAGATGGTAGGAAAACGTTGTATCATAATTTAAATAAGTGGGCAGCTTGACTAGGGTAACATAAAATAAGGGTATATTTCATAGTGAATAGGGTTTTTTTTTTAGAGCCAATGAAATATGTTTGCTAAGCCAACAAAGCAAAGCTTTGGAAGTGTAAGTAAAGAATAAAGCATGATGAGGAGTTTGAAATGGATGGAGATGGAAAGGAGTTTCTTTGTGCAGGTGCCCTTGGAGGAATGCTCTGCGGATGCTTAGGCCAAAGCTGTAATGAAAAACTGAGCATCCTCCACGGAGGATGCTCAAGAGGAAACAGGAAGATTAAAGGACCCAAGGGTGTAAAGTGGTACTGTTAAGCAAAGGGAAAGCTGATGTAAGGATATTTCATGATTTGTTTCAATAGCCAGCAACATAAACTTACATAAATCTGATACTGCCCTTCCCCTAGCTAAGATCACCTTGAAGACCATTTGGAGAACTTTGGGCTAATCTCATGCCTATTTCAAGACACTGTGTTCTCTGCGCCATGCATAGCACTGCTTTGGCGAGATTCTTTTATTTAGAACAGGACACTACCTAGAGATGTGAATAGCGGCACCTGTCTGTACAGTGGCCCTATTGTACCTTGATTCCTGTCTCACAAGATGCATCAGGTCACAAACATGGAATACATGAAAGATGCACATTTGAAATGAACTTGAAACATAGAGTCACTCTCCTTTTCATGTACTTCCATCCCCCATGAGTTTTTGCAGATGACAGCCTCTTGTGATGGGTCATGTTTTTAGCTTTCTCTCCTTCCTCTCATTCTCTAATGCTCTATTTTCTGTCCTAAAGACATGGCCCCTTCAAATCCTCTGGGTAGAGTGGCTGAATGATTTAGTTCTTCCTTTTATTATCTCTTTCAACTCCAGTTTTCATGTCATGCCTACCATCCCCAGGGTGCCATGACTTACGATGGGATTATGTTTCAGTAAATACATGGTAAACTGAAAATATCCTGAGTCAAAAATGCCTCTGAGGAGGTGGCCCATTGGATAAAGATCTTTCCATGAAAGTATGTGTACCTGAGTTTAGATCTCCATACCATAAGTTTCCATAATCACAGCACTCCTACTTCGAGAAAAGAAGGTCCAGACAAGAGAATCTCCTGGAAGGTCATGGGCCAGGTAGCCTTGTGAAGTCAGCCTTGAACAACAAGAGTCCCTGCCTTAAACAGGTAGAAGGTAAGAATCATCATCTTAAGTTCTCCTGTGACCTCTACACACACGTAATGGCATGTAAGCACCCACATTCACATGCCTGAATACACACACACACAAACACAATGTATTTACTATACCTCCCTAACTCACTCAGTAGTATAGCTTAACCTAACCTTTTTTTGAAAATGTTCATGGGCTGAAGAGATTGCTTAGTGGTTAAGGTATTTTCTGTGAAGTCTAAGGACCCAGCTTTGATTCCCCAGTACCTACATGAGCAAGATGCACAAGGTGGCACATATATGTGGAGTTTGCAATGGGTAAGGACCCTGATGCACTCATTGTCTTTCTCTCTCTATCTTGAACTTTCTCTCAAAATAAATAAATAAATAAATCTTTAAAAATGCTCATAACACTGACATCACCTACTAAAACTCATGTAACTGAAGTCCTTTTGTGGCTAAAGTATTATCCATCTCCTATAACTTATTAAGTATACCCACTATACATGCACCACTAGGTGTTTATTCGTCCGATCATGCTTTTGTCACTGCTGAAAACTAAGCTTGCTGCTGTTGCCACTGTCCAGCATCATAGAAGCCATTATGTGGCATACTCCCAGCATGAAAAAAAAAAAATCAGAATTTAAAATTTGGCCTTGTGAATGCTTACTGTTTTGCACCATCCTTAAAAAAAAAAAAATTCATTAGTCAAACCACCCTGTCAACTTATGCCCATATTTAATTTGAAGTTAAATTCTGCTTTAAAAAACTGTCCTCCTAACATGAAATGAGCAGTGCATTCATGACCTCACAGGGGTTGCCATCATCCCCACAAGACCTGCACAATATTGAACCCACCAGTTTCTTCATATAGAGCACCGAGGAATTAGATTTGGAAAGAGGAGGTGCTCAGTGAAATATGGGTGGGGAGGGGGGGGCAAAGGAGTGTAAAGTTGGGGAGGTGTCAAATTAAAGTATGTTCATGTATTAAAATTATCAATAGAAAATAAAACTAGAACCTAAGTGCCAACATTTTTTTTATAATTCTAAGTGTATACATTAATTGGATAGACTATGATGATTAGATACACATATATAACATGTACTGATTAATTCAAGGTACTTATGAGTTCCTTCTCCTTATGATATCTTTATTCCTAGAGCCTTTGAGCTCCTCTCTTCTACTTATCCATAAGCCATGATAGTACTTTATTGAAGATGGCAGCCAAGGCATTGGACTATGGAAGACAACAACTTATTCTTTCTCTATATATTTTGGTACTTCTTGTTCAACATCCCTTTATCTCTCCTACTCCTACTCTGCTCAGTCTCTTTCTAAACTTTAATCCTTTTGATTTTAAAATAATTTATTTACCCAGGTATGGTATTACAAGCCTTTAATCCAAGCACTTGAGAAGCCAAGATATGAGGATCACCATGAGTTAGAGGCCACACAGACACTACAGAGTGAATTCCAGGTCAGCCTATGCTAGAGTGAAACCCTACCTCAAAAATCCAAAAAGTATAACAATTCATTACTATTATCATTAACATGTAGAGTATTGAGCATCATTATGACATTTTAAAACACAATTTGTTTTAGTTAAGTCTCTATCCCCTCATCTGCCCATATCCCCTTGACCCACCTCGTGTCCTTTTATCCCTTTCTGTTCTAAATTCATGTCACATGTGTCCATCTGCTCTCACCCTACCCTTTGCTAGGCACCACTTGTTATTGCCTCTTTGTCACCTTTATAACTGTTCAGCATTACTCATACTTGCCTCAACTCATATAGAATATGAATACACACACTAGGATCTGCATATGAGAGAGAATGTGGTTTTGGGATCTCTGAATTTGAATCAACTCAATATAACTCTTTCCAGAGCCAATCATTTTCCTAAAATTATTTCATATACATATATCACAACTAAGACACATTTTCATTATCCTGGTGACAGGCATCTAGGCTTGTTATGCTTCCTGGATATTGTGAATACAGCAGAAATAAACATGAATGAGCAACTCAGTCTGAAGTAGGGTATGCTGTCCTTTGGACATATGCACAGGAATGGTATAGTGAATCATTTGAAAGTTCTTTTAAAAATCATAGAGCTAGAGAGATGGCTCAGGAGTTAATGTCACTTGTTTTCAAGGCCCCATGGCCCAGGTTTGATTACCAGTACCCACATAAACCTAGACTCACAAAGTAGGGCATGTGTATGGAGTTTGTTTGATGTGCAGGAGGCCTGATTCACCCAATTTTTCTCTCTCTTTGTATCTCTATCTCTCCCCTTGCAAATAATTAAAAATATTTTAAAAAATCACAATACTATGATGCATATTTTTGGAAACTGTCACATATGAGACAAAATAAGCAATACTTATCCCTCTTTTTCTCCCTATGTTACTGAACAGTCATATCTTCTAATTTCATCCATTATTGTGCTTTCAAGATTCCATTCTTCTTAATTGATTAATAACCCATTTCATTTATATTTGTTGCCAACTTTTAAAATGTTAATTTTGTATTATTGCTTCAAGGAGGCATATAATGTGGGTTTGCAATACTTCCTACAACCTTCATAGCCAGGATTTGTTCTTGTTTTTTCCTTTATCATTTTATTACAAGTAGAAAAGAAATAAAGGTGCTCCTGGAGATGTGGCTGAGAAGTCACATTTATTTTAAAATGTCCACTCATGATTCAAAATGATCACAGGTGGAAGTTTTACAGGTTGAAGGGGAAATTGGCAAGAAGGGCAGTAAAATCTTTGCCCTTCATAATGGGTAAGAGCTCCCTCTCATTAAACCACTGTTTGAGGTGCTTCTGGATGTGCCCCACAGTGCCACCTGGAAAGATTAATAAAAAATTGTAAAAAAGAGGAAAGAAAAATAAGCAAACAAAAAGATTATAGAAATGAATCACAGGCAGCATGCTTTAGTGTTCTTCCAGGTTCCTTGCACTTTTCTGTCTCTCACATTTTTATGTTATGTACAATTCTTGTTTATTACACAGTTTTTAAAGTACCATTGCAGAACATGTGCAATGTTTAGCCTGACACTTGTGCTCTCAGCATTAATTTGGAAACTTGGCTGAATGCTGAGATGTATGTAGTTGGCTTTTGTAGGTCATCATAAGATCAAGTTAATTTCTGAGAACAGCATCATAAGTAAGATTTACAAGTGGCAGCTCTAGCAGCTGCAGCAACAATACTAATCACAGCCATTCATTGAACATGTTTTTGTGCTGGATAATGCCAAGAACTTCACATGCATTATATGTGTAGATTATCACTTTCATCTTCAGAGTAAACCTGCCAGGTAGGTATATTTTCAACATTTTAATTGTCCACACATTGGCTTCTAGTGAAATAACTGTCCCAAATGAGAAGCTATAATAACTCCTGAAGTGGAATGTGTGTATCGTCCGTCTATCTATCTATCTATCTATCTATCTATCTATCTATCTATCTATCTATCAATCATCTATCTATCTATATATGTGTGTGTGTGTGTGTGTGTGTGTGTTCATGTGTGTGAGTAGGGACAAACCCACGCTACAGTGCACAAGTGGAGGTTGGAGAACAACTTCAGGTATGGTTCTTGGCTTTATACTTTATCTCAAGTAGGTCTCTTTCTCCTCTCTCTTCACTGATATATTCACCAGACAAGGTGGCCCACAGACTTACCATAGATGCACTAAGATTACAAATGCCTGTCACAACGTTGGCTTTTTTACATAGATTCATAGGATCTGAACTCAGGTGTATTCACATTTGCATGGAGAGCACTTTATTCACTGATTCATTTCCCAAGCCCAAAGGTAGATTTCATATCAAAATTTATTATATTTTAGTGCAAAGGTAGACTTCATCCCAAAATTTATTACTTTAAAACAAATTCTTGTGCCTCTTATCAATAAATATTGTTGATTATGTTGTTGAATGTAAATAGTTCTTATTTGTTCTTTATGGTATGCCTGCAATAGCAAGGAAAACTAGACATGTAATCCTGCATGAGCTGTTTATATTTGTGCCAGTTTTTGAGGTGCCCAAAGTTTCAAATGGGGTTATACTCATGCTGCAGAGGTGTTTTGAAGCATGCGACCTATTCCAGATGCTCTTGTGAGTATTGCCACTGGTTGATACTGGGTGTAAGCCAAGAAGTGACACATCTGCTATCTGGGTGCAAGTGTGGCTAGGTAATCATTTTAACTAATACCAGTCAGCATTTGTGTAAATTACCTTACTTCTGTGTCAGGACACTTCATATTCTTCTGTCCTTCTCAGGTAAGCCAGGGTAGATTTCATACTTACCAGATACAATGGACAGAAATGGAAGACTATGGAGGTGTGTTAATAACTTTCTCCCCACATTTGTGACAGGGGTGGAGAGGATCAAGATATTAAAGTTGTAGTAATGCAAATACCGATACAAAGAAGTAATAAGTAAGCACACATAAGTGCTTATAACTAGTTTGGAGAAATTCTGTGCTGACGTTGTCAGGATTTTCCTGATCCTATCCTTCATAGTTCTGGTAGATTTGTCATATTCTTCTTTCATTGATTGAGCTGTGGTTTCACCACACACAAACACATATATTATCTAAACTCAACTAAATCACTGCTTATGAGACCAACAAACAAAACTTTAGCTAGATTGCAAGTCTACTAGGACTGGAATACAATGTTAAAAGGTTACTGGTCTACTTTACATAGAGAGCTTAGAATTTCATAAGTGTGCCCCAACAAATGCTTGTTAGAACCAGATGATTGTAGTTCAGACATCCACACAACATAAATGTGAACCCCCCCCCCAAAAGTGAACCCAATGCTGGGAAGACAACTCACTAAGTGCTTGTTATGCTGCATAAGGACCTGAGTTCAATCCTTAGAACCTATGTTAAGAAGAAGAAGAAGAAGAAGGAGGAGGAGGAGGAGGGGGGGGGGAGGAGAAGGGGAAGGGGAAGGGGAAGGGGAAGGGGAAGGAGAAAGTGGAGCATGTTTGTGATCTCATTGTTGGAAAGGCAGTGTCAGAACTCTGTGGTGCAGAGGCCACCTGCCTGACCTGCTTCACAAGCTCTAGGTCAGTGAGAGACCCTATCTCAAAAATATACAAACATGGGCTGGAGAGATGGCTTAGCAGTTAAGCACTTGCCTTTGAAACCTGAGGACCCTGATTCAAGGCTTGATTTCCCAGGACCCACGTTAGGCAGATGCACAAGGGGGCATACCTGTCTGGAGTTTGTTTGCAGTAGCTGGAGGCCCTGGCATACCCATTCTCTCTTTCTCTATCTGTCTCTTTCTCTCTGTGTCTGTTGCTCTCAAATAAATAATAATAAACAAATTTTTTTTAAAAAATATGCAAACATCTGAGGAAATAACACTCATAATTGTCCTCTGGGTGAAGATACATATGCATACATTTATACACACACAGAGGCAGAGAGAGAGAGAGAAGGACAGAGAGATGAAAGAAAATTTTGTCCCTCTGTTCCACTTTTCTTTGTCCATGACAATAGTTACCCGACTGTGTGACACACTCAAATCATCTGGAAATGTTCAAAATACCTCTCAAATCCATATCACATCTGCACTAATTAAAGCAGAAGCTCTAAAGGTGGATTTAAGTGCCATGATTTCCAAAGATGCCCATGTAACTTCAATATGCAGCAAATGGTAGGATTCTCTTCTGAAGACAGTGAGCTGCACTGCCTGAGCAGTGAGTCCTACTCAGCTGTGTCTATGTTTATTACCCCACTTCAAGCCTACCAAGACATAAGTCTTGTTATTTCCTACCTTATACCCTCCCCTAGCCTTGACTCTTGTGAATGCTGATCTCACACCTTACCTCAGAAAAGAATGTTACTATTTCCCACATTTTACCCCACACAAGACATGACTGTCTTTACTTTCTACCTCACACCCTATGCCAAATGTGACTCTAGTTTTTCCCTACCTTACACTCTACATTTTAATATAATGATCTTTCTATTTATTTAATCTTATTGTTTACCAGTTGAAGATCCTCCTGGTGAAATGAAATAACAAAGACAGAGGTAGTATGGGGTTGGGGCTTAAGTCTCTGTTCTTAGTAGACCTTAAACACCTGAAGACTTGGTGTATGCCCTTCTATCCCAAAACGTCTGCAGAGCTGTTTAAATACTACTGTTCCAGCCTCAAGACTTCATGAGCAGTTGTGACAACTCACAATATGTGTTAATCCAGGCTCACTTTGGTTTGCAAATGACTTTTAAAAGTTTAAATAAGAGTGGTTCCACAGGTATTCCAATATTTTTTTTTCTTGCAGTATATGCTGCCATGTAATAAGGAAATGTAGACTCATAGCTGGTGTTTGTTCATAACATGTCTCTAGGTCTCTGTAAGATAATTGCACAAATTATTAGCAGGGACATATCAGTTTCATAACACCTGCTAGACAGACAAGAAAAAGAGAGAGAGGTGGGGGTAATATGAGCATGCTGGAGCCACTTACCACTTAAAATCAACTCCAGATAAATGAGATGTATCAGTCACTTTGTGCATCTGGCTTTACATGTTATGAGAATCATACCCAGACAAACAAACATCTCTCCATCCCTAACATTGTATTTTGATAAGACTACATACATAAGCCTCCTTTACTGGAGAATGGAAATTACAGCAAGATGTGGTAACTTGTAGCATTTTGAGGTAAAAGTCTGAAGATCAGGAGATCAATATGTGCCACACTTAGCAACTTTTGAGGCCAACCTGGGCTACATGAGACCCTGCCTAAAAAGAAAGGAAGGAAGGAAGAGAGAGGGGGAGGGAAAGAGAGAGAGAGAGAAAAAAAAAAAAAACAGAAAAGAAATTGTATCTTTGTATCTTGGTAAGTATTCAACAAAGGTGAGTTTTCTCCTAAAAAATGCCAGTTGGGGGCTGGGGAGATTGCTTAGTGGTTAAGGTGTTTGCCAGCAAAGGCAGAGTACCCAGGTTCAATTCCTCAGTATTCAAGTAAACCAAATGCACAAGGTGGCACAAGTGTCTTTAATTTGTTTGCAGTGGCTAAAGGCCTTTGAATGCCTATTCTTTCTCTCTCTTTATCTCTCTCTCTCTCTCTCTCAAATAAACAAAATATAAAATATTTTAAATGTCCACTGAAAACTACTACTTCTTTTTTTTTTTTTTTTAATTAAAGAGACTCAGTGAATACTATCTGCCTTTCTCATATGGGTTTGGAAAGCACTGATCACCAAGAAGAATGTGACAGATAATAAATAGTAGAATTCAGGTGAAGAATATCTTTCAGGGTGAGAAATCTTTCTTCTTACAAAATCCTAGTGTTAGGACTCAGTCCTCTTAGTCTGAAGGATACCTTCCCAGTGTCCTCTGTCATGCTAGTGACTTCTGGGTAAAGAGAAGTCTGAGTTTGTGTCTACTAACTACTGTCTGTTTGGGCTTCTCCCAAGGGGAAAAGCAGTGGAAAAATCAATGCATGCTTCGCTTTTCATTGCAGTCTATGTATACTGTTTAAATAAGATTCCTACACGGTGATGGGCAAACCACAGCATAAAAGAAATAACATGAACAATTAAATGCAAGTAAATCCAACAAGATTGTCCAGTTTCATAATGAATGTCTCTAATCAAAGCATAGAATAGACAATAGAATCAGAACCTCAAAATGAAGATATAAGCTATGCAACACTGCAAGCAGAACTTGTAGAAAATCAACAAAGTGCCAATAATTGTATGAATGCTGTCCTTGCTAGATTAGACCTAAAAGACAACAACCAGAAAGGGTTCCAAAGAGAGTTAAATGATCTGAAAGAGAGAGAAACAAAAAAAGAGGACCCCGATAACCAGCTGGCTAAGCTTAATGAAGACATAAAGAAATGCAAGGATGAATTCCAAGAATAACTAAGAAAAAGAGTTCAGTCCCTATACATTATCAGAATATATTTTGCTCAGAGTTTTGCATAGAGACATTTATGTTTACATGGGGAATATAATGAATAGTATTTATTGTTTAAGATATATAATTTTCCTTACAGTTGCCCCTTTTAAATTGCATGCAATTCTCATTCAATTGTGTGACTGGAATGATTTTAATAAAACCTATTGTTCCTGAAAGGTTAAATAAAAAGAAAATCAGAAAATCATGTGTAAAGGGAACTCAGCAGAGGGATGGAAACTACACATAAAAAGCAGTACAAAATACAAACCAAATTGAACAAGCCCAAAATTCTATAGAAACTCTCAAGAATAGTCAGCCATGTGGAGGATGGAAACTCAGAACTGGAAGACAAAGCAGAAGAAACAATTCGTGAGTACAAAATTTCAATAAATTCAAAACTTTTTTTTTGTGAACAGGACATTAAGGAACTGTGGGATACCCTTAAACATCCCAACATTCAGATCTTGGGGATACCAGAAGGGGAAGAAATTCAGACCAAATTATCAAAGAAAACTTTTCAACTCTCAAAAGAAAGTCCAAGAAAGTCAAGTTACCAAAAACTAACAGAACTCCAAATGGACTGGAACAAAGGAGAAATTCTCAAATACATGTTATCAGTAAGACTCTAAACATTGATACTAAAGAGCAACTAGGGAGAAACAACACAGTATATATAATGGTAACCGCATCAAAATTACTTCAGAATTTTCAGTGGAAACCCTAAAAGCCAGAAGGGCCTGGAATCAAACACTGCAAACTCTAAGAACCTATGGCTTCCAATCCAAACTACTCCACTCAGCAAAAGTATCCCTCATAATAGATGGTAAAAGAAAAACTTTCCATAATGAAGCTTAGCTTTACAACTATATGAACACAAGGCTAAACCTGCAGAGAGTACTTCAGGGAATCTCCACTCAGAAGAAGCAAATAAACAACCTCAAATGCCCACAAGAAGCAGATCACAATAACCAAACTCAGAAAAAGGAAAAAAAGTAGAAAATCCAAGAAAACAACAAACCACATAAACCAAAACAACATGACAGGGATTAAATAAAACCTCACAGTTATTACCCTAAATATTAATGGCCTTAATTCACCCATCAAGAAACAAAAGCTA
Source organism: Jaculus jaculus (assembly GCF_020740685.1). NCBI lineage: Eukaryota > Metazoa > Chordata > Mammalia > Rodentia > Dipodidae > Jaculus > Jaculus jaculus. Next base: position 113,074,404 of record NC_059104.1, read on the forward strand.
ACAGGGTGCATCAGAAAATTATACCCCTCAATTTGCTATCTTCAAGAAAACCCACCTCACCACTAAAGACAGACACCTCCTCATGGCAAAAGGTTGGGATATGATATTCCAAGCAAACAGAAATAAGAAACAGCAGGTATAGCTATATTAATATCAGTTTAAATAGACTTCAAATCAAAAGTAATCAAAAAAAGAAGGACACTTCTTACTTATCAAGGGAACAATCCAACAAGAGGATAACACAATCATCAATCTTGGTGCACCACAATTCACAAAACAAATCCTACTTTACAACCAAACAGAAATAACCACCAACAACGTAAGAGTTGGGGACTTCTTTCTTTCTCTGTGTGTGTGTGGGGGGGGGGGGGCTTTCTCTCTCTCTGTCTTTCTCTGTGTGTGTTACACAGGGTCTTGCACAAATTAGGTAAGAACATTTAGCTTCATCCCATCCAATGCCAACCTGATTACTTGTCTTTAGAAATGATTAAGAAGCAGTGAGATGCTGAGCTATGAGGCAATGGATCTCTGTCCAAATGGGTGTCCAAAAGAGTGGAGTTCTTCTCCATCCTTGTAACTCTGAGTCACATTGTGGTGCCTGCTGTAGGCTCTGTGAACTTTCAATTTCATTAGTCTCCTATGTATGATGTATACTAGGTGTAAACATCGGTAGTGCTCTTACTGTTGTTTACTTTGCTGAAATAAGCATGTTATGCTTAGATGTATAGCCGCAGCATGTTGTTGGTGGTGGTGGTATGAAAAACTTTATCCACTGTCCAACAAGATACTGCCTTGACATCCATTTGCTGACTATAGGCAATTTAGTACTTTCACTAATAAAATCAAAAAAAGATTTTGTGCTCTTTTAGAGACTCATTGGTAAACACACAGTCAAGTGAACATGTAATTTAGTTTCTAACAATATTCCTAATGGTGAGTCTCAAGAATCTGTAAGTAAGCAACTTTCAAGGAGCATCATGCGATTTCCCTTGGACCTAGGTTTGAATACATATAATTTGAAATAGCTGTTGTAGAATAAACATGTCCCCACCATTTTCCTCTAAGCAATTTGAAAGTCTGAAACAGAGATCACTCATAAGCACTTAGGGTAGAAATCCTCTTGGTATAACATAGTACAGAAATAAGAAATAGTGTACTGCATCTTGTTATGTGAGATTATATGTTAGGTGAGGCCCTTTTATTTGTTGTTTCTTTTGATCTAAAAGCAGAAACCTCTGATGTATATATTTAGGCTTATTATCATGAGAAGGATATGTGAATTTAGAGAGCCACAGTAGTTGTTCAAGGTCAAATAGCTAGGAAGCAGGAAATTTAGCCTCCAGGATAGTGCATGCTCACCCCACCCCCTTCAAGGCATGACATGAGACAGTTTTCTTTTTAAATATATATTTTATTTATTTATTTATTTATTTATTTGAGAAAGAGAGGGAGAGGGAGAGAGAGAGTTAGGATGGACATACCAGGGCCTCTAGTCACTGCAAATAAACTCCATTTCTTGTACCACTTTGTGCACCAGGCTTTATTGGGTATTGAATAATTGAAGCTGGGTCCTTGGGCTCTTTAGCAAGCACCTTAACTACTAAGGCTTTTCTCCAGCCCTTGCCTACTATTCTTGTTATTTTGTTTTTGAGACATGGTCTCACATTATAACCTAAACTGGTTTGAATCTTACTCTGTAGCCCAGAATAGCTTCAATTGTTAGCCGTTCTCCTGCTCAGCCTCCCAAGTGCTGGGTTTCAAGACAGTTTTGTGTTACTATGATTTGCTTTTAACCTATTATTTTCATGCCTCCTTTTCTCTCTCTTTGTTACTTACAGGAAGAAATTACAAAGGTTTAGCTATCCCTAAAGCTTAATTTAAGTGAGAAAGACCATCTCAAGGAGTCATACTCATGAGTAATAGGGGAGACTCCCAACATTTTCCTCGGGCTTCCATACACATGTACATAGAAAGTGCATCTCTGCATGTGTGCGCGCACACACACACACATACACACACACATGTACATACCATGCACCATATTACACACATATCTCATACCACATATGGTACACACACATATGAAAGTATAAATACAATGAAACAGGTCTAGGAAATTTATAAAAATGCTAAGAAAATGAATTTTTTGCTGTCTATTTAGAAATATCATAAAAGCAACCTTAGTGACTTTCCTGAACTCTTTAAATCTCTTAATGTAAATATCATAGTAATTTATGTGAACCTTGGGGAACCTTGGTGGCCTGTAGCTTTTCAAAACCACCTATTTTGCTGAGCCACTAGAATGTGTGTGGTTTGAGCTAGTTCTAATACTGAAAACAGTTTATTTATTTTAAAAATGAAATTTGTCTATCAAATTCACAATAGTATACACTATTACTAAGCATCTGAAATTTTTTCTAGCCACTTTGATAAAAATAAAAAAAGATTAATGACCTTACTTTGAGTTCATATAACCACACCTGATTTAGTTAATGCATTTGAAAGGTACATGCTCAGTACAGATGAGGACTTAGAGGATAACCGAGTCTTCTACTTATAGGAGTCTCTTCTGTGTTCACTCTAGCGCATGTCATTCAGGGCAGCCCTAGTCCTGTTTAGTAGCCAATTCAGTTGCCTCAGTAGAATGAAGGGTCTCTAGTGCCTTGCAGTGGAACCTACCTCTTGGAAATGACCACAAGTTGCTTTGACTTTTATTTCAACAGCTACATCTGCAAAATGAGTCTTTCCTTCCTCCTATTGGACAACACTTAAAATGCGTTGGTATTTATTCTGCTCTTTGCCCTTGATCCTTATTGTATCTGTGCTGGAGGAGACTGGCTCAGAGGTTCCATGCTGTCATGACTTGGGAGGGTGGGGAAGGAGGAAGGCAAGACTTCTTTGGCTTGAGCCTGCAAAATAAAATACCTGGGAAATTGCAGCATCTGGTGTTTGGCACAGCCTAGTCTCTCTCACAAGCACTGTGAACAGGAGAGGAAAAGGGCTTGTTAAATTTAAGGTCACATTTTTCCAGCATTCTGTTTAGACCCTCTTCTCACCCAGCACACTTTCTGTAGTGATGATCTTACAACTAATTTCCTGCAATTACCATCTATACATTATCGATTCCCTTCTCAGCCAGAGTTTAGATTCAATGGCTTACTGAACATCAGTCCTTTAACAGGTCACCAATATTATTGAATTTCACCAGGTTATATCAATTCAACATGACTAATTTTTTTTTCTAGCCAAATATACTTTTCTTTCTTTGACCCACAAACTAGTAAATAGTTCAAAAAGACTGGGACTTTTGGACCTTTGCCAGTTAGAAACATTTTTTTTTTTACTTTTCTCATTTGCCAGAACTAAACCCAGTCAGTGAATAGACTATATATGAATACAGAAAAAATGCAAAAAAAAAAAAAAAACATTACAAAAACACAAAATCCCTTGGGGAATGTAATTCAAAGAAATGTAAGTAGGTACTGTGTACCCAAAAGGGGCATCTGAAAAATCTTTTAAAGTCAGAATTAAAGTTGTAAGCTTTATTAGCAGTTTATTTATTTTTCTTTTGAATTCCTAAATTCAGAGTAAAGAGAAAAGAACTCTACCTTAAACATATTTAATTAGTTGTACTCATAGATTCAGGATAATATTGACTCAGTAGTTCACTGGTTGAAAAATTAATGGGCCACTTATTAATAATAGATTCTGATGCTCATTATTTACCATTCACTAGGTAACCATGAGTTAGTCTCCAAAGAATAATAAAGCAGTGATTTAAGACAATTAACTAGACATGTCAAAAATGTTTTTCTGTGAATAGTCTAGATCATGCCCCTGTTACCCTGTGTGGTTATCATATGTAGGGGAAAAAAAGAGGTAGAAAGAGAAACTTTCTCTTTTGTAAAATTCATCTACCAAGAAAATGACATTTTTGTTCAGAAGCAGCTTTCTTCACAGATCAGTCAAGCTACTGGCATTTTCCTAGCTTAAGTTTGTGTTTGGCTTTGATTTTTTAGAAATAAAAACATTATTTTCCTGGTAAGATATAATGTCTAGTAAATATTCACTACCATGGACGTTTCTGGGATAGGAGAGACCTTTATAAAAATAGGAAGAAATAATGAAACTCCCACACCTTTTAATTATTTATATTGTTTGGAGAAAATGAAGTTTAAATACATTTGTGTGTTGTGGTAACCCAGGATCCTGCACATACTTTCCATGACCCTACATGTCAAGGTTTGGACAAATAGTGAGTTTTCCTTCTTGTGTCAGGTAGCATTATAGTTTGTTTTTTTTTTTTCTCTTTCTCTCTCCTTCTCTTTCTCTTTCTTTCTCTCTCTAATTTTTCACCATCCTCTTAAACATACAGAACTATCAAGGTCAAAGCAATCTGTACTGTTGCAAATTTATTTTTCCTTTCAAAAAGGTTTTAATTGCATGAAGAACACATTTTTATGTATTACAAACATTTAACATAGAGTAAGAAAAACATTATAGGTTTTTCTCAGGTTTGCTTCTATGTTATCAAGCAGGTCATATTTTATGAGGATAAGTTTCTTCTACTATAAAATTAGGACAATGTTTATCCAAAGAAGATGTTTTGATGACTAAGTTACTATATGTGAAAAGTCTAGCTCAGTGCTTGCTACATAGTCAAATTAACTAAGGAGTTATTGAGTCTCACTTTGCTCATCTATAAAATAAGGTGAGTGTATCAATGCTACTCCACATATTGTGTGCGAACCAGTTTCAAAGGATGAATAAAGTTGCCCACTGTCAGTACAGAAATGAAGATCATGAGTGTAATAATTTTACATAATTTTACAGAATAATTTTTATGGCTGATGACTCTAATAAAAATGGAATTATATAAAAAAGGAGTTATATTCCCATCGGTTTTGCATTTTTAATTACTTTGTTCTGTGGTGATTAATTTTAACTCAGTTTATGGACTAAAGAAAATTTCAACAAAAGAATTACAATAAAATGCTATTCTATTACCTAGGGTTTTGAATAGTTGGAGTAGATGACCTCTGAGTTTTCTAGCTTTAATTCTTTGATTCTGGGTTAGCTATACACTTCTTCTTAAAGCACTTATTTTCAAGACATACTCATAAAAGACACAGATTTTTAAGTTAAAATTCCTTCTCTAAATTAAAATTCTGAATATGTACTGCTTAATATTTACTCACATTGTCACCTGGATTTAAAGGGATGTTGTAGATGCCTAAGGAAAACTATGTGTCTGCATTGTTGACAGTCAAATTAAACTTTCAATTTATTCCTTAATCTGTTTGGATTCATAAATCTGTTGCTGATGTAAAGCCATGGGAAACTACTGAATGATGGCAAAGCATGTTGTCACATTGTACCACTAGTCACCTCTGTTAGATTAAAAAGGGAATCACTAAGCCAGGCACGGTGGCACAGCACGCGGGGGAGGCAGAGGTAGGAGGATTGCTGTGAGGTCGAGGCCACCCTGAGACTACATAGAGAATTCCAGGTCAGCCTGGGCTAGAGTGAAACCCTACCTCCAAAACCAACAAAAGAAAAGGGGGGTGGGGAATTACTAGCTTCGCAAACATGACATTTCCTATAATTTAAATATTTCTGCCACTACAACCAAACTCTAGATGCATGAGCTACTTTGTGCATCTGGCTGTACGTGGATACTGATGAATCAAACTCAGGCTATTAAGCTTTGCAACCAAGCATTTTAACCTCTGAACAATCTCTCTAGATCCTTTGCAAATTAACTTTAAAGATCACTTCATTATCTTATTTTACTAAGCGTACTTGGCATTTCTTTCATTGAATGAATTAGTTAGGAGGTGTGATAAATATATTTGTATTTGTTATTTGATCAATTGATAGTTGCCATGCAAATAGAATTATTGTTTGGATAAGCAAACATGATTTTCATATGCTTATTTAAGACTAAAGCATAATTAGTATATATCCAACAAAATCCTTTACCTGAAGACCTGAGAGGTATATATGTGCATTTCCATAGAAAGTGAAGTTGGGGCTGGAGAGATGGCTTAGCGGTTAAGCGCTTGCCTGTGAAGCCTAAGGACCCTGGTTTGAGGCTCGGTTCCCCAGGTCCCATGTTAGCCAGATGCACAAGGGGGCGCACGTGTCTGGAGTTCGTTTGCAGAGGCTGGAAGCCCTGGCAAGCCCATTCTCTCTCTCTCTCCCTCTATCTGTCTTTCTCTCTGTGTCTGTCACTCTCAAATAAATAAATAAATAAAAATTTTAAAAAAAGAAAGTGAAGCTGGTTACAAGGTACATTTTATAGTATATTACAGTATATGCTTAAATTATAATTATGGTTCATTATTTAATTCCAACTAACTTGTGAATACTGCATTTCAATAACAATGAGTAGTTTACTAAACTATGAAGTGAGCACATACAAAAAATTTGCCTTTCTCATTCTTAGCACTTGTTCATTTTTCCCACCTTGAGTGGAGAACTGCATCAATCATCCAGAACCTGAACCTATGCTTTAAGCATTTGCAGAAAGATAACCAAAGACAGAGATGACACATGAAGGGATTGCTATATTACACATTTGCAGTACTATAGTCAGCTTCTATTTGCTGACAGAAAGCACCTGACCAAGAGCAGCTTGGGAAAAATGGTTTCTTTTGGCTTACAGACTTCATGGGAAGCTCCATGAGGACAGGAGAAAATGATAGCATGAGCAAAAGGTGGACATCACCTGTTGACCAATAGCAGATGGACAATAGCAGCAGGAAAGAGTGCCAAACAATGGCAAAGGAAAGCTAACTATAATACCCATAAGCCTATCTGCAATAATATGCTGCTTCCAGGAAACTCCAATTCCCAATTGCCACCAGTTGGGGACCTGGCATTTAGAACACATAAGTTTGTGGGGAACACCTGAATCAAACTATCCTATTCTGCCTTGGGCCTCCATAAACTGATAACCATCCATGATTTAAAATGCAATGCATTCATTCCAATTTTAAAAGTTCCATAGCTTTTGTCAATCTCAATGATGTTCAAACATTCCTATAGTCCAAGGTCTTTTAACTGAACCATAATACCAAACCAAAAAATAAAGAAGGAAAGCAAGAAAAAAAGAAAAGAAAGAAACCATAACAGCACAGAATAAATATTCACACTGCAAAAGATGGTTCTGGGCATAACAATGAAAAGTTGAAACAATATAAGATTTTTTTTAAAAAAGCAGGGCAAACATCAAATTCTGCATTTCCAAGTCTGATAACTAGAACCAGTGATGAGTCTTCAAGAGTGAAATTCTAACCAGTGACAAGTCTATGGTGTTCCAATTCTGCTCCTCCAGCTAGGCTACTCACTGTCCTGGAAAATTTCTCCCAGTCCCTCAAGCTCTCCTTGGCAGCCATCCCATAGTCCTGTCATCTTCACTGGGTCTCCACTGTATGGTTCATCTTCCTGGATCCCTTGGGCCTCCAAACAAGTAATCCAACAAGCCTGCTTCACATTGCCCATGGCTAGTTCCAAGAAACAAAACTACATTGCAAATTTAATGACCAGAATAGTCCAACAAGCTGTAGTAATAGCACTGCACCGCTTAGGCCAAAGTTTCAAATCTTTCCATGTTCCTCCCTCAAATCAGTTCCACTAAGGCTAAAAGCTACAGCACCAGGTTTCTAACACCAGTGACCCCACTTCTCAATACCAATTTTACTGTTGTGGTCAGCTTCTCATCACTTGTAGAAAGCACCTGACCAAAGATACTTATGGGAGGAGAGAGTTTATGTTGGTTTTTAGACTTGATGGGAAGAACCATGATGGCAAGGGGAAATGATGGCATGAGCAGAGGGTGGCATCATCTCTGGGATAATATCAGGTGGACAACAGCAGCGTGAGAATGTGCCAAACACTGGCAAGGGGAAGCTGGCTATAACACCCGTAAACTAAAACCCAACAATACACTGATTCCAATTCCCAAATTGTCACCAGCTGAGGACCTAGCATTTAGAACACATAACTTTATGGGGAACACTTGAATGAAGCCACCACATAGGAGATTATAGTTTCTCCAACACAGGAAACATAAGTATGGGAGAAAGGTAGGAAATAAACTTTGGATTTAATAGAACTTGTACTATCTGTTTACAGTCGCTGCTATGGTTATATTAATAAGCATCTAAAATTCTCCTGCTTTAATTAATGACCACTGTAGGAATACTTTATTTTTACTCCTGAAGAAACTTATAAACAGGAGTGATTTATTTCTTGAATTGAAAATGTTTACATAGAATAAAGGCAAATTTTTGTTAATGCACATAATGGTTGAAGAGAAAAAACTGGAATCTTCCAGCTAGTTGCTTCTAAAATGTTTTATCCTAAGGTTTGAATTATCTTTTACTATTCCTCAAATTCTCATCTGGAAAAGGGGACATATACAAATACAAAATAGTTAACCACATAGATAACACACTTCAAAGTTATGATAGAAGCTCTGTAACACCACCACAATGAATGACAGTGTAGTACATAAAAGACTTGGGTTAAAAACAGAATATGGAGACCCTGGTTAACAGCTAACCATGCCTATAGAAGCCACAACCCAGCTGCAACATGGTCTATACAATTTTGAGCCCTCTTGTAAGTCCCTTATCAGGCTGGCTTATAGCCCCAGAATTACTTGTAGTCTTCTCCTCAAGTTAAAACTAGGGATATCTTCTTTGGGCATCATTTATGAAAATGACATACATTTGGTGAATGAATGATTTTAAGGCCTTATTGACAACAAAGCCTTTGACATCAGCAATGACTATAAAGCTATTCCAGAGTTTTATTCATTCATTCATATTTTTTCAGCCTGGATATGTGTAAGGCATATTTGAAAATATACATATGTTACCCTTAATTAAATAAATAATTATTATAATAATGATAATATAAGGTGTAATGGAGCTTACCCATGGAATGCAGCTATACTTAGTATTGGCAATGAATTACTTCACAGGCACATATTATCTCCATTATGTAAGTGAAGAAGTCCCAAAAATTTAAGGACCTTGCCAAGAGTTACACAGCTACTAAGTTTAGTAGTTCCAGACTTTCTTACTCTTTTTGGGGTTTTTTGGTTTATAAGGATCTATGTAATGGATTACCACAAAATTAGCTACTAAAGGCAGCACTTCCTGTTGCCTCTCAGTTTCAGTGGTTCAAGAGTGCACTGATGCTTTTAACTGGTTCTTTGCTGAGATGAAGACAGAGGTGGCATCAGGTGCCACAATCTCATTTGAGGCTCAGATTCCTCTTCCAACCTCACCACTGATGGACTCCAAGTCTCTAGTTATGTTTTTCTCACTATGTGCATGCAATGTCTTCTAAGAAACAGCACCCAGTATTTTCTGAGAGACTAAATGTGTGCCATCTTTTGTGTCTTGGATGCCAATTTTAGCCTCTCACCCAGAATCTTTATAGGCATATGGTTCATATTAATATCAATTGTGCCTATTTTCAGAGCCATACAGAGGATTCTGTGGTCATTATTGGAAGTAACAAAGATGTAGAGCTAGTGACCCTCTTCCTAAGGGGAAGAAACAATAAGAACCATTTTTTACAAGTTTTGCTGTGCCTCTTAGTGAGGGCTCATATTTTTCAGAGCTAAAAAAAATTGTAAGCATGTGCTATTGGCTAGTGGGCTCATGAAGAACTTTGTAAAGAAATAGTGCCAAAATGCTGAAAACTGGAATTTCCTTCATGGAGACAAGATTTCATAGCTAGGGCACATTGTCCCAAGTTTTTACAACAGCATTCAGTGATTAAGTTTTTAACTTAGTGCAGGTCTATGCTTTGAACATATGTACAAGTTAAATTTCTTATAGTTTTGTCTAAAATAAGTCATGGTAAGCATCACACATTTTTAAAACAAATACTGTATCAAGAAGTCCTAATCATCAGACATATCATTTTATGTTCCTTTGTAGTCCTATCTCAAATTAAAATGTTTTGGTTTTCTAATTAATGATAATACTAACCACTCCTATATAACAAACTTAGATTACTTTTCCTTTAAAGTAATGTGAAATCTCATCAGCAAACCTCAAGAGTTTCCAGGAATTTTTTCACATAGTAACTTCTGAATCTCATCGATTTTTATTGACCATCCCTGTGCCATCTTGCTATAACATTTTGCCTACTGTCATTTTGTAAATTATGGGCTTGCACCACTAAATTTTGTGATATATTGCCTCTCTTCAGAGTACCGCTGACTTCATGTGGAGAAAAATGATGTGTAAAGCCGAATAAACAATAGGAAAGCATTTCCAACCAGGCAGTTTGAATGATTGGAGATACAAAGACTCCTCTCTCTCTCTCTATATATATATATATTTTTATTTTACAGGAATAATTTTCTGTGAGCTGGAGAGGAAAACTGGCCAAATACTTCCTTTTAATATATAAATATAATTTATTTTTATATTCTGCTACTTGCTTCTAACCTGATTCTTTTATCTAACAGAAATAGATTTTTCTACTAGCTCATGTAATTTAAGGAGACTATTTACTAATAAAACATGATGCTATGAGCAGTGGGTCAATAACGACTAAGGTTTATAGACATCATTTTAGCTCTTCTACCTCCTAGTTAATATATAAAGAAGAGAATAAAATTCAAATCTGAGACCTAGGTTCAAATGCCCCCCATATGGTAACTCTGGGCTCCCAGGCAACTTGCTATCTGGAATGTTAGCAAGTATATATATATATATATATAAATTAATGGAAATTCTTCAGTGCAAAAATTGACCTTTATGGGTTGGAATGATGGTTTAGAGGTTAAGGAGCTTGTCTGTGAACCCTAAGATCTCAGGTTTGATTTCCCAGGACCCATGCAAGTCAGATACACAAGGTACTGCATGCATCTTGAGTTTGCATGCACTGGCTGAAGGCCCTGGTATGCCCATTCTCTCTCTTTCTTTCTGCAATCAATCAATAAGTAAAAAGATCTTCTTCTGAAAAGTTCTCACAGATACATGTAAGTCTGCATAACTTATCAGCTTTTGGATAAGCTAACAGTTTTATAAAGTGTGGTTTCTGGTGATATATCTCAAATTTTCTATTCTATTTAGCCATGGAAAAATATGAAAAAAAATATATATGTTTGAAAGAAGGATTTAGCACCAAATGGATACTATAGTGATCGAGAGTGCCTATAGTAAAAAAAAGTAAAAGGGACTCAGATTATAGTTATAAAAATTTAAAAGGAAAAGGATAACAGGTTCTGTTACAATTATTCTGCAGTAATCCAAGCACTTCACATATATGGAGCCACTAAATCTCATAAGATAATTTTACAAGGTTTACACTGTCATTGCTACTTTACTCACAAGGAAATTAAGATACAGAAATGTTAAGAGCATGTTTTAGGTCATGAGGCCAAAATAGGATAATAGGAGCTTGCACCTTTGTAGTAGGACGCCAGACACGTTGCTTGGGATAAAAAAACCTACCTTCCGTTAAAAAAAAAAAAAAAAAAAAGCCATAATTTCTACTAGGCTGTTTCACATCTCTCTAAACAATAAATATTTTAGAGCCAATGAAAGCATACTCCTGCCCTCGCATCCATTTTTTAGTTGGTCATTCACATGATAACAATCTTAAATATCCTATAACTAGCTGTCCCCTTGGAGGACTCAACTTTATGCTTACTATGACTGGCTCCTGTTCCAGGTAATGCATCCATTGTCAGGCACATCTTTCCATGTTTGCCTGACTCTGCAGCACGTCTTCAATCTAATGTCCAGAAGGCTGAGGATTGCCAGTGACAGAAGTACACCACTTCTAAGGATTTCAGTAGAAGAAATGTTTAAGAAAAAAAAGAAATTAATTAACTCCCTTGAAGACTTCATCTCAAATGTTATGTGCACAGAGGATTCTGCATTTTAAAAAAGCATTTTTAAAAAGTCTGAGTATTCATTTTCTTTTTTTTTTTGTTTTGTTTCAATTTATGCTTTGAGGAACACTGATGATTAGGTGTAATGTTCAAAATGCTACAAGCATTTTGCAAAATAAAGCACTTTAGTTTTGGCTTGTTTGTTTTTTGTTTTTGTTTTGTGTTTTATTTTGTTTGAAACAGGGTTTCTTTTAGCTGAGACTTCTCTTTAACTCATAATCCTTCGGCACCAGTCTCCCAAGTATTGTGATTACAAGTGTGCACAACTATATCCAGATTTTCTTAAAAATGCATACATAAGCTTTTATAAAATATTGAAGAAACATCACATATCTACATTGCTCTCTACATCGATGTTAAATTATGTGTTAAAGTTAATTTTCAATAGCTTCATTTTTATACTATTTAATTAAATTTTTCAAAAGTATAAAATGGAGATCCTTAAGTAATTTTCAACTATGGGGAATAAAATATGTTTTATTGAATAAGTAATTTGCCTGTTTCAAAACTTTGCAATAGATGGCCATGCTATTTATCAGTTCCCACTTTTCTCTCATTAGAGGTCATGATGGGTATATCACAATTTTTGAAATGTGTATGTATGTACTTGAATAGTATGTGTACATGTATTTCGACACATATGTGCATATGTCTATGTATAGTGTGTGTGTGCACATGCATGTTAAGGCCAGAGGTTAACATCAGGTGTATTACTTATTTGCTTTTTAAAAATTATTTTTATGTTACAGAGTCTCTCACTGAACCTGAACTAAAACTTCACCCACTGAGACTACCCCTCCCCCCAGCCTATCAATATTTTTATTTATGAGTTCTAACTTTAGGGACCACATGGTTAATTTGTTTTAGCACTTTTTCTCATTGCAATATGTTGTTTTCTAATAAATCTTGAGGAGGGGAGTAGGTCAATGTTCATGTGATCTACCCCATAGTACCTATAACTTATAATGTTTGTTAAGATGATGTTTTAGAATTTTTCCAAGGCTGTGTATATCGAAGAGAAGGCAGGTCCTTCCTACCATGACTTTGCTGGGCTTTGATGTTGAAGTTTCTTTGGTGAATAGACATGCTACCTTCCAGTGCAACTGTGAGACTTGGGTTAAAAAAAACTCTCAGATAATTTTAACTATAACATTTTAGAATTTTCAGTGTTTTCCTGCTGGCCATTTTATAAAGTCAATAATTTATGCCATGAATTTTCCTTACTTTTTGGAAATAGGCATGTACAACATCCACCAGATTTTATAACTTGATGGCTTGCCTGTTGCTGTGTAACTTACCACATTTGTCTTCACATTTGTGGCTAGTGACCAAAACTAAGACAAATAGAAAGAAAACTATCTCTTCAATATGCATAATTTTCAACTTCTTAATTTGGCATAAATTATTTAACATTTATTAAAGTAGCTAAAGGTCCAGTTAAAGGAAAATGCCCCTATCACAGAGGTGGTATATTTTTATTCTTCCTTCTCTTTCATCTTTTCCGGAGGCCAAGATGCTTTGGCATCTCAGACAGCCTCAATCTTGGCAGAAGTAAAAAGTGAGCAGTAATTGCCTTTCCTAAGCCTTGCTTCCCCTTACAAAACAAATACACAGCCCAAAGCTTGTCAAATAATAGATAGTATAAAGTTACTTTTATATGTGTTGTAAATTGAGACAAAAAAGTGTGATTTGTAGAAGTAACCTGTTCTTGCATAGAAGTTGAGGTTGCATTTCAAGAATGACAGTGATTGTTTGTACACAGTACTATCTATAGGGATACTCTTTATACACAGTTTGTTTATGCACAGTACTATCTATAGCGATACTCTTTTATAATGAGTAAGAGTAATTTTTATACAGGAAAAGAATTTTTAGGTCTCTTGAAAAGGAAATTTTTCTTTTCAGATTTAAGGAACACCCTTATTACATGTCTGAAATTTGTTTTTGAATTTCAAAAGTCCCCATTGAGGGGCTGGAGAGATGGCTTAGCTGTTAAGCGCTTGCCTGTGAAGACTAAGGACCCCGGTTCGAGGCTCGGTTCCCCAGGTCTCACATTAGCCAGATGCACAAGGGGGCGCACGCATCTGGAGTTCGTTTGCAGAGGCTGGAAGCCCTGGCACGCCCATTCCCTCTCTCTCCCTCTACCTGTCTTTCTCTCTCTGTCTGTCACTCTCAAATTAAAAAAAAAAAAAAATATATATATATATATATATATATATATATATATATATATATATTTAAAAAAAAAAGTCCCCATTGAGGAACAGTTTTCCTCTAATGGAGATAGTACAGCTGTTTGTAGCAACAACTGGGAATTGGACAAGCCATGAATTCGAGTGAATTTTCCACCTGTGGATTCCTATCAGAGCTAAGAAAGGTTCAGGTTCAGAACATTCTGATTGTGCATTTTTGTACCTGTAAGTCTACATGCCTTCAATTTCAAAAAAAATGAGGATATGTAACAATGCCTTCGTCATAGAGGTGGTATATGGGTTCTTGGAAAAATCTACATGTAGCACATAGCACAAGTAACAAACACAATCATTTTTTATCATTGTAAATGACTTATGGCTCATGAAGTGTCTCTGTGATTTCAGGCTCTGGGAAACATTAATGATCTGGATGCTAACTATTTCCTGAACACCTTGCACTTGCAGTGAAGTGTTGTTTGAGAAGTTTATGTTCTTTCTTTAGCAATACAGATGAGAAGGTGTTATAAGACCTTGTCACAGATGCATTGTGAAGACACAAGAATGCAAACACACTATCTGGTTACTATGAAAGGACTCACAACTGACTTCTTCATCCTGAAAGTTTGGAAATCCCTGTGCATGTGTTAGGCATTTTCTGAAAGAACATAATGTAGGACTTGGTATAATGGCTGAACTATTGTGCTAATTTGCTAAAAATGTCTCAGTATAGCCAAGGTTGTGGTAAGGTGGGTAGCCTGGTGTACTGATGACTTGTTTGAACCACATGAGCTTATCATCTCAATGCTGCTTGGAGTCAACAATTCTGTTGACTATGTGGCTCTTGACAAGGTCTGAGACAAGCCTCTTGACCTCATTTACCCTGACTTTTAAGAGATGGCTTCCAATAGTCCTGTAAGTCCTTCCTGGTTGAAGGGATAAACTATTTATTATAAAAAGTAGTGTTGAGATAGGAGGAAATAAATTGTGACCTCACTTAAGTCAACTTGTGGTTACTCAAGTCCTGATCCTATGACTCATCTCATCTTAAAAAATCAGTCATCATCACTATTCCTCAGAACACTGGAGTGCTATATCCTTTGGAGCAAAATATTTAAACAAGAGAATAAAATTGTGTCATTGATATTTTCTCCTACATTTACATTCTATGCCAATGTCATTGTATATACATGTGCTTATCATAAATAATACCCTTTCAGGGGTTAGGGTGATGGCTTGACAAATAAAGTGCTTGGACCTGACTTTGATCACCAGAATCCATTTTCGTTTTTTAATGCCAGGTACAATGGCATGTGTACTTCTGATTTCAATGGTGGGAGGTAGACACAGGAGACTTCCTGGGGCTTGCTGACGTTCAATACAGCCTACTTAACTGTTCCAAGGCTGTTATTATCTCAGAGAATGTGGACAGTATATGAGAAATGACACCACAAGTTGTTCTCTGGTCTTTACAGGCATGTGCATACATGTGCATGCACATACACACACACACACAGAGAGAGAGAGAGAGATGCACATGTACTTTCCCACACATGTTCACTTGCATGCACATGGACAGATATGCACATGCACACATAGTAAGCATTCAGGAATGAGGCAAAATAATCAGCGACCCAGAAGCCATCTACAGAATAAGTACTTGCCATGAAGGCTGTCCATGAATGAGTACATGCTTGATAGTCATTTAGCAAGAAGCTCTATTACTGTCCTGTGAATCTCCTCTAACTCTAAGGTCAATGCCTTTTGTTTCATAGAGGAAGTGAGTTTGGGGATGACTGGTAATGGTGATTTATTCATTACTTCTTTTCATGTTCATCGTAGAATGAAACCAAGAATGAAGTAAATACACTTCCCACACCTTCTTATTTTTATTTTTGCATTTAACATGGCATTATTGTGCAAAAAATATATATTCTTTCTATTTGTTGATTATCAAGCATTCCTGGGGAGGCAGATACTGGGTATACCTCAAGGGCTCACTGGATGGCTAGTCTAGCCTAACCAGTGAGTTCCAGAATCTATAAAGGACCCTGTTTTAGGAGCAAGGCAGAGCATGATTAGCACCAACATTGCCTTTGGTTTGATACACACACACATATGTGCATATGACAATACACACACATACTTTAAAAGACAAATACGTGCAGTTGGCCTTTTAAGATTCAAATTATTATCTTTTCAAGGGAATACTGCAGAGACTTCACTAGCATAACAACAGGAGACTCAGAACTTAATATTTCTAAGGGCCTAAGGAGTCCTCTGGTAAGTATGCTTAGGCACATCTGCAGATTACATTAATTCTTTTAGGCCACTGGAGGAGTACTGAAGAGTTATGATTTATAAGTAGGAGCTGTGGAATAAACTGCTTTAGAACTAATAAAGCTAACTTACATATTTATCCTCTCATATATCAGTAGTACAGATTTCATTCCTGGTGTGAAGCGTGAAGAGATAAATATGACACTGGAGTGTGTGGGATGCATCCCTGTACAGATCAGAGCTTTGTGCTTAGCCTTTCCAAAATCTAGTAGCAATGAGAATTGCATGTGCAGGTATTCAGTGAAGAAATTATAGGTCTTTCTGTGTAGTGTGTTTTATAGGCCAATTCCTGAAGTTTTGGTGGGAGTATTTCATACATATCAAATACAGTTGAACTGCAAACCTTAAATCTGTCTCTCTTTTCCCTTCCATTTTCATTTTCCTTTTATTTTCTGTCTGTTTCATTCTTGTTGCCAATATACAGTCAGTGACTATGTGACAAGAAGCAGATTTTCTAAAGGTAATTTTAGGCATGAGTGGCAATTGTACTGTGGCTGAAAACAGGAGCTTTGTAAATGGCATTCCTAGCTCCTCCTATGCAGGGCCTAGGTAAGGACTAAGTGGGTTGCCCACTTCAGTGGGATGAATGGTTTTTCACATCAAAATATTTTTATTTATTAACTAACATTGAACAAAAATATCTAGCTCTTTCCATCATGGCAATTATATTTTAGTTGACTGATACTAAATAGAGAAGAATGAACAAATGAAAAAATAATGTGCTGGGATGAATGGACACTGAGGATTCTAACTGAGGCTAGGTAAGTGGTCAGAGAAGGCATATGGGAATGTAATATTTATTCTAGGAATATGGATGTTAAATAAAAGTGAATGAGGTTATGAGTGGAAAGTGGATAATTCCAAGAAGAGAAATCTAGAAGAAAAAAAATGATTGGGTAAAAGATACCGTAATCCATTTGAACAACCAGAAGGAGCCCCATTTGTTTTGTGTGATGCAAAGTTGGAGGAGAATTGACTACTTGGACTGACATCAGATTATGCAAAGGGATTTAGGTTTATGTAAAAATTTTAATTTTGTTCTAAACTCAGTAGGAAGCCATCACAAGGCTTTAAAAAAGAGAATGCCAAGACCTGATGTGTATTTAAGAATATCACTTAGCAGTGTGGCTGGGAAAGCACAATGTGTACAAATATTACATTTATTCACCTAAGATACATGCTGGGTTAATGGTTTTTCATTATGATTTGAAGAAGATTTGAAAAAGAAACAATACATATAATCAATCTGTATCTATGAATATTTGTAATTATATAGATATATAGCTATAGCTTTGAGTTATTGGACTTAACAAAGGACTAAAAGTTTTGATGAAATAATGTAAGGTCTCCAGAGTGAACCTAGATTTTAGCAACTTGGTAGATGACAATGAAATTTGTTGAAGAGGCAGAGAATTGTTAAAAAGACAGAGAAAAAAATTTATTTTTGACAAAAGAAGTTTGAGATGTGTTTTTGAAGAAGACCATTGGATATATGTTTTTGACACTATCATGTAAGCTTGATATTTTTTGTTTTATTTTAAATATTTTATTTATTTATTGGTGACAGAGAGAGACAGAAACAGAGAGAGAAAGAGGCACATAGAGAGAAGATATGCATGCCAGGGCCTCCAACCACTGCAAACAAAGTCCAGACACAATATGTCACTTTGTACATCTGGCATACATGAGTACTGGGGAATCGGATCTTGCTCATTAGGCTTCACATGTAAGCGCTTTAACCACTAAGCCATATTTCTAGCTCAGTGAACTTTAAGTTTTTGGTAGAGAAGTTACCTTGTAGGAATAAGAGTATCTTGGAAGACTATGAAGAAATAAAAGAAGAGGGGCTCAAAAATTATTCTTAAGCCGGGCGTGGTGGTGCACTCTTTTAATCCCAGCACTCAGGAGGCAGAAGTAGGAAGATCACCATGAGTTTGAGGTCACCCTGAGACTCCATAGTGAATGCCAGGTCAGCCTGGGCTAGAGTGAGACCCTATCTCGAAAAACAAACAAACAAACAAAAATTATTCTCAAAAAATCCAGTTTTATACTTGAGTTAAAGAAGGAAGATCCAAGTGATACTGCTAGAAGGGAGCAGGGGAGCTTAAGAGACACTGACAGGGCGAATAAGAGAGACGGTATCCAGCGAGAGGGCCAATGGCCATTCCTATGCTGATGAAAGGGCTGGTAGTTTAGGATTGAGAGCATATCCAATTAGGTTTAACAGTGTTTTAAAATACTACTAACTGATGGGGTGGTAGAGGCTGAATCAAGTCTAGACTGCAATGAAGAGTGAATGCCTGCATAAACGAATGTAGACAGTATGTGTAGATAATTCTTTTAAAAATTGCCCCCACACAAACAAATGGATTGAGAATAGGGGCAAAACTGGAGGATTTGTGAGATTAAGAGAAACTTTTCTTTTCTTTTTTTTTTTTTTTAAGATGGTAAATTCTACCCAGAGAAAGAAGATAACTTGAAAAGCAGGAACTTTGCAAAAGATATCATCTAGAAGCATGTGAGTCACTGGCCATGGGAAGGAGATGAGTGGAAACCAGTGATATTTTGTAATTTAGTGAGATAAATTGATGAAGTAGATGGAGCCTTTAGCTTCTATTTTTTATAGTGAAGAGTAACGTAAAGTCATTGACTTCAAGACAGGAAGTGAAGAAATTAGAGGACTGAAAAGATTTGGTGCAGGAAGGAACAAATTTACCAGGGAGATACCTTGGTAAGTGTGCCCTACTTTTTACAATTGTTCAACAGAACGTTGAAATATAAAACTAATCAAAGAAGAAAATTGAAAAGACTGAGATGAGAGAATAAGAATAGCAATTTTTCTGGTGTTCTCTACACTATTGGGGTATCCCCAGAGGACAACATCAACAAAAGCATTCAACTGGGAAACACCTAATGAGGGAATATATCCCTGTTTTCTCCACAAAGACTGAGAATGCTGTTGTTATGTGTCTGAGTGGATATTCATGCCAACTCCTCTAAGACTGACCTCTGTGCAATAATTCAAATCAAATCTCCCATCACTCATTCTCATTATATTTCCCAAAATTTTACAATAGTTTTTATTGTTTAAATTCAGGGTATCCAGAATTCCCAGCGAAGTCAAAGTATTTTAGAAAGGATACTGGCTAGTGAAGCTTGAAAACATTTGAATTCAACTAACTGAAAGGAAAATGAATGCCTGTCTCCAGGAGATAGGGGATCAGAGAGTAGAAAATTCACTCACTCACAAAGCATGTGGGAAAAGAGCCACAGCAACCTCCATCTATTTTATAATTTTGTAGTAGATTGAGTTTGCTTTTCTAAGCTATTGTTTAATGTCACAGGAAAATGTTAGACATGTTTTCAGCCCACCTGTGGAGAGACTCATTCTTTGTTTGGCTCAATCTCAAAAATATGAAAGAGTGAAAGAATAGGGCAGCATTTTAAAATCCAAGATTATTATGTTCTATTTTTTCATTTATTATATCATTTTACTTTTTGTATAAGTCTTCTCATTGAATTACATGTCAAAAAATCTAAATTTATACATTATATTTTTTACTTAAAAGGATTATTTTTCCCAGGTTATAATAATTAGTCATCTATGTGCTAAAGGAGCAGCACTATACCATGAACACCAGTTTCTAGCAACAAGACCAGAATTAGTACCATGATTTTTTGTTTGTTTGTTTATTTTTCTGGAGACATGTTTCACTATAAAAGCATGACTCAGAGCCCAGAAAGAAGACGTTATTGACATAGCACTTGTGATGAGGACCTGAGTTTGGACCCCTAGCATCCACATAAATTGCTGGGTATGATGTCATATGCCTGCAATCTAGAGGCATGCTGAATTAGCTAGCTTGTACAGGTAAATAGATAAGTTCAGACTTCAATAAGAGTCCTCAAAATATAAGGCAGGGACTGGAGAGATGGCTTAGAGGTTAGGGCATTTGCCTGCAAAGCCAAAGGATCCAGGTTTGATTCTCCAGGACCCGCATGAGCCAGATACACAAGGAAGCTCATGCATCTGGAATTTGTTTACAATGGCTTAAGGCCCTGGTGTGCCCATTCTCTCTCTCTCCCTCTTTCTCTGTATCAAATAAATAAAATATATATTTAAAAAAGTAAGCACAGGGGTTGTGGAAATGACTCAGTAGTTAAAGGCACTTGCTTGCAAAGCCTGGAAATCCAAGTTTGATTCCCCAATGACACATAAAATCTATGGTGAACTACTGCATTCATTCTTTCTCTATACTCCTTTCACAAACAAATAAGATGTATAGCAGTTGAAAAATATACCTGATGTTGACCTCTGGTCTCCACATACAATTAAATATGCCCATGCTTCTGAACATACATATGCCCAAATACAGAAAACATATGCAACCCATAAACACACACACAAAAATGTCCTTTGTAGAAATTTAATAGGCCAGCTACCCAATCTCTTTTGTGATGTTTATACCTTGGTCTTCAGAGTAGTAGGATATTTTGGAAGCAGAGAGAGCAGGGCTCTGAAGTCTTCTGTTAATAGTGCAAACTGAAACTTTTCTTTCCTCTTCCTTAAAATGAATATAATGCATAATCCCTTTTATAAAGTTGTTCTAAGGATTTAATGAATTAATAAGCCCCAAATCTTGAGCTATTACCTGGTAAAAAGTAGTCATAACACATCATCAATACATGAAGAAGCTATAGAACCAACATGGAAGGCATATGATGAGGTTTAAAGCAATGTCATTGCCCAGGTATCAGCTAACCAGTCTAGATTCTGGTGCTGAGGTGGCTAGCTCAGTCATGGCTTGCTTAATCTTTCAAACTCGAAGATGCAACTTTTCTCTAAACTTACTTTGCTTTTTAAAAATACATTTTATTTATTTAATAATTTGAGAGACACAACGAAAGGTGATGATAGAGAAAGATAATGGGTGCTCCAAAGCCTCTAACCACTGTAAACAAACTCCAGACACATGTGTCACCTTGTTCATCTGTCCTTACGTGAGTACTGGGAAATTGAACATGGGTCTTTTGGCTTTGTGGCAAGAGCCTTAACTGCTAAGCCATCTTTCCAGCCTTAAACTTTCATTTCTTCATCCTTAAGCAAACAAGAGAGCCTTACTTTAGAGGACTGGTGTTCAAGTTATATAGGTTTACATGTAGGAGATATACAGAAGGGCATTATGGATCATGTTTGATTATATTATCATATTAATTATATTAATGTGCTAACTTATTATATTACTAGGGCTATGTCAGCTCTCCTTTATTTCCAGCTCAGTTGGCCTGCATCCTGATAGATATGACTGTAATGGTTTCTGACAGCTTACTCAATCCTCATGGTCTATTGCACCCAGAAGTCCTTGAATATTAGAACATTTTTTCAGTGAAGGGTAGATTTTGAAAGAAGTCAAGTCCAAGATTATGATACCAATAGTCATTGTAGTTACTTATTGCATAAACAGTGAGGCTCTGTTCTAAGTATATAAAATCTAACTCAGGAAGTATACCTTCATTTGCTACTCATGGAAAGTCATAGTCAGGGAACCTTTCAGCAAGCTGTGAAAACTGATTCATTAAAGGCAGCTTGTCTGCCTTTCCCCTACAAGCACATAGTTTTGCTACACTGAATAAAATGTGAATCAATTGAGGAGTATGCAGACTAGAGACTGTTGGCTCGGTTAGTTACATTGGCTAAGGTATTTCTGTAACACTAACTTCTATGTATTTAATACAGAATTTAAAAGGGCAGAAGGAAAAAAAATGTTTTCTATCTCTTCATCAAATACAAATTATGGACCTATTTACTCCCATGTCATAAATAGAAAGTATTTAAACAGGGGTGTCTGCAATATTAAGCATTTCATTTGTATGAAAGAAAAATAAATGCTGTATATAATTTTAATTTTAACTATATTCAGCTGAAGAGCTGTTTCTAAAACTATTTCCACGCCGTGCTTATACACATATGTGCAGACATAGGCAGCAGGGCTGTCAAAGTCTGTAGTGTAATTTACAGTGCTTCCTTCTTTTTCACCTAAGGCATCAGCTGTATAGCTGTGTAAATTACACCCTTTCTGCTGGCTTAGCAGCCCTGGGGAATGCGTTAGGATTTCAGAGCAGGACCTGGTATTTTTCCTGAGGGATTTTGGAGAGACTAGTTGTAGGCCAAGTTCTACATCTGTTCCAGACCATAATATGAACTGTGTGGTGCACACAGGGACCACTGCAGCATCTGCTACTGGGATGCACCCAAGGGCTCAACGAGGCGCACATTCTAGAGGAACTGGAGGAGAACACCTGGTAGCTTCTGGGCTAGCATGAGATGTGAGATAAGAGAAAAAGACAGTCATCTATTCCATTTTATGTCTTTCTCCATGGTAGGCCCATATTCCATTAATTTTTTTTTCAGAACAATTGGGAATCTTTCTTTACTCAAAAAGTGGCTTTTCCCACTAGAAATGCCATGTTTTCCTATATCTTGCACTAAACAAGCACTTATAAATGTTGCAGCTTGCTTGGAAAGTTTTCACAGGTTTAAAAGCCATAAGCTCAAATGTTCAAAGTCAGTTTCTGTAAGATTCGTAACTTTTCCTGGTCCCATCTCTTAATACGGATTCAAGAATAGTATTTAAAGTACAGAAAGAGGAAATAACATAAAATCCCTACTTGTTTTCCATTGCTGTCTTCCAGGTTAGGCATGACATAGAAATCAACTTACCAAACTGTATTTTACTTTCAATCAATTAGAACATTAATAATTTTCATTGTTGAGCTGCATGAATTGGTGGCAGGAGTCAGTCATGTGTTGTGCTCTGTTTCTGTGGCAGGAATTGACAGATCTCTGGGAGGAAGCAGTGGACACATCCTGTCAAATATGTGTCATTAGTTTTCTTTACTATATTATTTCAAATGGGTAACTGATAGGTTGGGTTCAATTTGTTATGTCTAATTGGTTATTCTCCACAATGATCTGCCAGACTTTCATTAAAATAGACTTTTGATAAATTCCTTTCCAACAAGAAAGCTATGTTTTATTACTGAAAACACATACAATTGAAAGTATGCATTACCTTATGGGCCAGTCAGTCATAACTTAGTCTCTTTTTTTGCCTTGACCCATATCCCCATCTGTAATATGAAGGTGATAACTTCCCTGAGAACTGGACAAAAGTCAGCTGATGTAATTCTTGCAACAACCCTCATAGCACTAATTTCTAACATGTGAAGTTTTAAGTTATCTCTGTTATTATTTTACTCTTACAATTGAATTTTCATTTTGTATGGACTAGAAATCCTAACATCAATCTCATACTCAAAGGAATGATTTCCTGACTTTAGAAAACTTAGGACATAAACCATTACATGTTGCTTAACCCAAAGTTTGCCTGTCATGAAGCAATAGCATGCTAGGGGCACATACCCTGTGTTTCTCAGAGGGAGGAAGATATAGTCTACATTCTTGTTTTGCCTCATTGGCAAAGTTTCAAGTTTAGTTTAATTAATTCTCTAACTCCCATTGTGGCCCCATTACTTGTCTAACTTGTCTCTATATTTCAGGGATTTTTTATGTTGGAGGTAAATCATTTCAGAGGAGGCACTTAGGAAATAAGAATCTTAAATCTTCTTGTACAGTTGTATAGAAGATAAGAAAATAGTGATTACATATAAATCACTGGGCAAATGGTTTAACCGTGGGTTCTGTGTGGTTGTATGAGATGATGTAGGAATAGGTTTATTTTTTTACTTTTAAATTTTTTTGTCATTTTCATTTATTTATTTGAGAGCGACAGACAGAGAGAGAAATAGGCAGATAGAGAGAGAATGAGTGTGCCAGGGACTCCAGCCACTGCAAATGAACTCCAGATGTTTGCACCCACTTGTGCATCTGGCTAACATGGCTTCTGGGTAATTGAGCCTCGAACTGGGGTCCTTAGGCTTCACAGGCAAGTGCTTAACCGCTAAGCCATCTCTCCAGCCTTATGTTTTATTTTTTAAGAACATATAACAGATTTATCCAATTGATGAGGGAACAGAAAAACTGAAGAACCTACTTATAGTAGGGATGTTTGACTGCTACATTAGTGGAGTGATAACCACTGCATTGTAAACTAAAGTGAGTAATTCCACTTCTGTGTTTATAATTTATTCTCAAAGGGTTTAGACTTGAAATCTATTGGAAGAACATTACTTGGTATGCACAGGAAATGATTATGAATTGCTGGTTCTCAGACATTTCTCTTTACATCTGAGGCAAAGGATAGGCTTTAGCTTTCATTCAATTAAACAATATTGTTTACATAGCATCCTCCAAAGGAAAGGACCACAATAAGTAGTGAGTGTAAGCATAGTATTCCAAAAGTATGCTCACCTGATATTAATACCCTTTGGTCTGAACCCTGGCATCTTAAGACTATGCTTGTTTTAATCTAGTAAACCAACAATGTAGAAAAGTACCATTGTTAAATACTGGATTCCTACTTATAAAACCAGCTATAAGTATTTGGTGCTAAATTAATCTATGGCTTTAGACATATTGGGAAAGAAATACATATAGTTTCTTAAGTAATAGATGTCATTGATTATTATGTATGGCATTCATTTCACAGTACTTTTGGGGGGGGGAAGAAAAATCAAAACCTATTAACTACAAGCTTTTCACTTTGCCAAATTTGCCCTAAATTTTCCAATGAGTATAGTCTGGCTGCAAAATACATGAAGCATCCATTTCCTGCCTTTCCTTCATTCCCTACTTTAGCTTCCCTCAGTAACATATACAGACTACCTACCTGCCCTGTTACTTCTTTTTTTTTTTAAATTTTTTTTCTTGTTCATTTTTTATTTATTTATTTGAGAGCGACAGACATAGAGAGAAAGACAGATAGAGGGAGAGAGAGAGAGAATGGGCGTGCCAGGGCTTCCAGCCACTGCAAACGAACTCCAGACGCGTGCGCCCCCTTGTGCATCTGGCTAACGTGGGACCTGGGGAACCGAGCCTCGAACCGGGGTCCTTAGGCTTCACAGGCAAGCGCTTAACCGCTAAGCCATCTCTCCAGCCCTGCCCTGTTACTTCTTCACTGTCACCTCTCCAGTCCAAATGAAGGTTGATTCTCAGGAGAGTACCGGCAGCCTCCAGACCAGGCTTGTGCTTCTAGACCCCACACTCTCTGCTGTCCACTCTATCCTAGACATTCATTGTGCACAGGGAATCCAGAGGAGTCATCAAAAGTTATATCAAAAGGTATGAATCAGATCATGACAATGGCTTAAGACTTTACAGCTCCCCTTAAAAATCCCTCTTTTGGGGGCTAGAGAGATGGCTTGGTGGATTAAAGCTCTTGCTTGCAAAGCCTGAAAGCCCCGTATCAATTCCCCAGCACCCACATGCAGACAGATACAATAGTCCATGCATCCAGGGTTCATTGCAGTGACAAGAGGCCACAGAGCACCTATTCTCACACATACTCTTTCTCTCTTTTTCTCTCCTTAGAAATAAATAATAATAAATAATAAATAAAATATTTTAACCCCTACCTCTTTATTATCTAAGAACACAACTCTGATGTTCTCAGTGTCTCAGAAATTCCTAGGCATCCTTTCCAGCTTCACAGCATAATATACAAGCTCAAAATACCTTTCATCATAATAAAATATTTTCAAATTTTTCTCCCTCCTTTTCGTGAATGTTCAGGAGAGTTCCCCAGAGACCAAATGACATTTGATTTTCCAGCACATTAAATGCCTGAGCAGTTGTGAGCATCTTAGTGTCTTCCACTAAGCAATACACTAAATACATGCACAACCATGTTAAACAATGCCATTGTTTTGACTGAGTATAAAGGCAATATAGATGTCCTGTGGGTGAATAAGTAGAAACTGATGCCTCCATTTATGAAACACAACTCAGCAATTAAAAGGAATGGACTGATGACACATGCAGTAGCTTGGATGTTTCCCATAGGCATTATGATAACTAGAAAAAAACCCTACATTTATATAACCCTCTTAAAGTGTGAAAATTACAGAAAACATGTCAGTAGTAACCCGAAGCTATGGTTGGAGGAAAGGTCTAACTATCAAGCACTAACACAGGTAGTTTCCTTGTTATGATAGAGCAGTACTGTAATGCAGTTGACAGAATCTGTATATGTGAGATGGCTTTATAGATGTATGTAGCAAAAGAAGTACACAAAAGTGTACAAATTAGAAAGGTCTGAATCTGAGTTGATGCTATCCTAGCAATATTAGTACATTAGTTTTGGGGTGTGATGTGGCTATGTAAAATGGTGTAATTAAGTGGTGACTACACTATGTATATTATATAGCTACATATACAGTTATATAAGAATAAGTGATAAAAGGATCTGTTATGTAATTATGGTTATATAATGAAATTATTTACATATAAATTATATATTACACATATAATCAGATATGAATGTATAAATTCAAACTTAATCTTTGCTTATTTTTTAAAGAGTGTAAAAGGTCAAGAAAATAGAACATTTTAAAAACATTGACATGAAAAATTCTGGCACCTACCTGAACTTCAGCCCTCTTCTCTCACTTTGTTCCATTTTGACTTTCTTCTTTTTCCCTTGTGTTTCTCCAATGTAGTGATCCTATCAATCCTTTCATTTTCCTATTCTATATGTCTTCAACCTCTTCTGACTCTGGCTCTGAGCCATCATCTACTCTCAGTTTGTACAGCATTTCTGCAAAGTCTCTCTGACCATGTGCTACAAGGATCTCCTCATGCATGCTGGGTGTTTCCTTTGGTGTATGTGCACTCTGACACTTTGTCAGCTAGTTTTCTGGTTCTGTGTTGTGTCTAGAATGTGATCATGAGCTCCACATATGCAGATGTCTTTTCTATACACACATTGCTGCTCCCCAGGGTGTAATAGCACACTGGGAAAGCCACAAGAACGGAATATGATTGAATGAATAAATGAACTAATTCATGCACACCCTTCTTTAACTTTCCCACAGGTTTGGGATGTGACTTTTTTCTCAGTAACTCTATACATACGGGGCCCAATCATTTTGCAGTTACAAGGCTACACCCCGTACCTAGTGGGGTAGTGATCTTAGCCTCTTTGGACCCTTCAGAATGGGCAGTGCTATTTTATATTTTTCATTCATGAAAATTCAGATTTAGGTGTTCTCTGTTGTATTAGGAGACACTCACTCTATATATTCACTTTTATTTTTCTCCAAGAAAATGGAAAGATGTGTGTGAA
Organism: Jaculus jaculus; assembly: GCF_020740685.1. Lineage (NCBI taxonomy): Eukaryota > Metazoa > Chordata > Mammalia > Rodentia > Dipodidae > Jaculus > Jaculus jaculus. The sequence goes on from NC_059104.1 coordinate 113,102,108, forward strand.
TAGTTGTGTTCCAGAAAACATGAAACCTGGAAAACTTTAGTATCTTTTCCATGCTAGCAGTGTTTAATTGGAAGTGTGACAGTGCATTTTAAGATTTTTCTCTCTTGGAATTGTCAAGATACAATTTGGATCTGGATTTTCCTCTAAGGGTCCAGGTATTAAAGGCTTAGTCCACAGCTTGGCACTACTGGTAGGTAGTCAGGGATGGTTGAGGCACTTAGGCTATTGAAGCCTGTGCCCTTGAATGGGGACTAAGAGACACCTACCTTCCTATATCTCTCTTTGCATTCACCACTATGAATTGAGCGGCTTGCTCCGCAGTGTCCTTCCTGCCAAGCTGTACAGCTCTTCCTCAGACCACAAAACACTAGGGCCAACTGATTATGGAATGAAACTGCCAAAACTGAGAGCCAAATGAATGCTTTTTAATTTGATTATCTTAGATATTGTTACAGTTATGGAAAGCTGGCTAATACACATAATGAATGAACTAATTAAATCAATAATATACATGTTTTCAATGTTGGAAAAAGACCATATATTGTTTCATTTGTTGTTGTTTTGAAATCCTGGAAAATTGCCACTTTTTCTATGTAATTAGTAACTGAAAAACTTAAAGCTTTTATATTAGCAGGAAAACTGTTTTTTAAAACCAGCTGTAAAGCAACAGTAATCAGTGATAAGGAAAACCATAAATCTGGCCAGCTATGGAAGGTGTCACTTTTTAATATCTATTGGGCATATCACAGCACATTTTTGTAAACATATATTTTTTTCTTGTAGAAGCCAGATATTTTACTTTCTACTAAATTTTTTTTTCCCCACATATTATTTTAACTTTGTACTGCTTCGGACCACAGTATTATTTATCACCTCTTTTTTTATTCTCCTTCTCTCCTAAATTTAGTTAAAAAGTGACCAACATTCTAAGATATTTTAATATTTTATGCCATTTCTCTACTAAAAGTTTAATATATTTAAAAAATTTTTGTTAATAACTATATGAAACAAACATATAATAAAACCAATACATTATATGGATGATTTATAGCAACCTGAATTATATAGCACTATAACTGACAATGAGAAAACCCAAATGATTTTTATAGTAAACTTGACACTAAATAAAATGGTGACCCTAATGTAGCCTCAAATAGTATATTGCTTATGAGGCAATAAGAGGTTGTTTTTTAAAATACTACTGACCTGTGTTAATAGAAATAAGCCTCAACACTAAGCTTTTGTATCAATCTTTAAGATTGACAACCAATATTTCAAGCATGAAAATTTTGAATAAAGGTCAAATAGGCAAATAAAAAGAAAAGAAAAGAAAGCATATCAACTATATTTTATATGGTGAAAAGCAAAACAAACCTAGAAAATAATCTAGCATGGAACTTTCTTTCAGGCCAATATCAAAATGATTTTCAGAATGAGGGTCAGATATTTGAAAAAGATTTGATGAAACCGATGAATAAAGTTGAAACTCTTCTGTGTACAAGAGGGATAGCCACTCAGAATGATATCACCTTTATCTAATGACATTAGAACACAACAAGTTGAGACACTGAGTGTATCTAAAATATTTATGATATGTTGAAGTTAACAACTTAATGTACATATATATATTCTATATCTCTATAGCCAAGATTTATATTAGAGGTGCTTTTCTTATCTCTGTGACAAAGTACCTGAAGAAGTAAGTTATTGGAAGAATAGTCAATTTCGGTGGATGGTTTCAAGAGATTTCAGTCCATCATCACAGAGAAGGAATAGTGAAGGACTTTCATCCATGGGATCCTCACACTGTTCAACCAGGAAGCAGAGAAGCAGAGAACTCAGGCAGGAACAAAAGATGGATTAAAAAAAAAAAAAAAAAAAAAAAAAAGGAAAAGACCCATCTAGTGACTGATCTCTCCCAACAAGACCCCACCTCCAAAAAAAAAAAAAAAAGTGTTTATAAGTGTCTCACATGAACAGAGCATTCTAAACATGAGCTTTGAGGGGATATTTCAGTCTCTGTACATAACACATATGTTATACTTCATGTTATATGATTGATGAACAGCTAAGAAAAGTTTGATATCAATAGGCATAACTATAAAACTAGCACTTGGAAGCTAGCACAGTAGGACCCATTAGCGTAGTGAGACAATGGCTGGAGATTCAATGGGAAAACCTGTTCTCAAACAAAAACAATCAGCAACAACAAAAATACAAGCAAAACTGTGAGCTCAGTAAGTTGCTGAGTCCATTGAGTCCATTAACCTGTCTTACAAAAATTTACTGTTTTCAGTGGGATGGTTAGTAATATAAACATTTGATAAGATCAAGTGCTTTGAACGCTATCAGTTCAGACAAATTCTAACAAATTGCAAAATATATTTATAAATTATTTTGTGAGTGCTATGTTGAAGTAAAAGAAGAGAGTAAACAGTTCAAACTTAGATTTAAAATTGATTCTCTCTGAAACGAAAATAAAAGACCTATATAAATGGCTATTCTCATGTACTTGGTTTAATCTGCAGAATTTTAAATCTGAATATTCTTACCCAGAGCTGTGTGGTGGTTTGATTCAGGTGTCCCCCATAAACTTAGGTGTTCTGAATGCTAGCTCCCCAGCTGATGGATATTTGGGAATTAATGCCTCCTGAAGGGAGTTATTGTTGGGGGTGGGCTTATGGGCTTTATAGCCAGTTTCCCCATGCCAGTGTTTGGCACACCCTCCTGTTGCTGTGTTCCACCTTAAGTTGGCCAGGGGGTGATGTCCACCCTCTGTTCATGCCATCGTTTTCCCCTGCCATCGTGGAGCTTCCCCTCGAGCCTGTAAGCCAAATAAACCTCTTTTTCCCAGAAGCTGCTCTTGGTTGGGTGATTTCTACCAGCAATGCGAACCGGACTGCAACAAGCTGCATTTGGTAAATTGAACTGTTCTTTACTGTTTATATCAACATTATTACAATAAAAGTGAAATTTTATAGTTGGATGAAGAGAGTTAATCATAGGGTCTGTATATGCTTTTTAGTTCTTAGTTCATGTGGATTTGATGGAAATTAAGTTCCTTGGTGAAAAAAAATAACTTTTCATAACTTATTTTTCCAAGCTGTCCCATAAAACAAGTAATTTCACCTTTCACCATGAAGATTAACAATGAACTCTCTATCAACAGCAGTCTGAAAATATAACTATCTGCATATTGTTAGAATTATGTACAGGGCTTTTGGGGGGAATTGTCTTGGCATAGTGGCATAGTCCATAAATAAGGGAAAATAACTGTATTCTGAATCCACTCATATAGTATTTTTCTGCTGCACATAGCAAAATATCCTAAGAGTTACTGGATTAAGAAAATTGCAATCTCTTTAGCAATTACAAAGTCATTTTGAAAGTTCATGTCCACACACAACTTGAGCCAGAACACTTAAACAGCAGTATTCATAATTGTTAAACTTAGAAGCAGTAATTAATGAGTACTGGTGCATCCACACAATGCCAGTAACTGGTAATCAGTGATGTGACCTGTTGTTTCAAGAAAAGAATTGTAAATGTTTATTATTAAGTGAAAAATAGCCAATCTGAAAATGATATAAACTGTATCGTCCCAATTATCTGGCATCCTAGAAAAGGAAAAACTATGGGAACAGTAAAATTGTCTGTGGTTGATAGGCTTAGCAGGAGTGAAGGACAAATCAGAAGATAACAGAGATTTTTTAAAGGTTTATACAAATATGCCATTAGATATATGTCTAGACCATAAAACAGACATAATACTAATATGGACCCCTAATGCAACTACATGCTCTGCGGGCCTGCAGTGTGCCAACACAGGTTCATCAGCTGTAACAAAGGTACCTCCATGTTTGGGGATACTGTTAATGGGGGAGTTGCATAAATGAGGGAGTAGGAAATAAACCTGTGCACCCTCTATTAACTCTATTAACTTTTTCTTGACACTTGAAACTGCTCTAAAAATGAAGTCTCATTTTAAAAAAGCAAAAGAAGAAGAAACAGGTGTTAATTATTACAGGCTTTGTGGGTGAGGAATTTAGGATGGTTTATGTGGACAATTCAGACCATGGCTTCAGGCGTTACAGCTGTCATCAAGAGTTTCATTTGTCATCTGATTTGTCCAAGGATGAAGGATCTACCTCTATACTTCCTAGCCTATCTAGTTAGCAGGTTCATGCTGCCATGTGTGGACAACAGGCCTTGGGTTTTCCCCATGGGAATTCTACCAGGGATTTTAGGGGAATTCCCTTGGCATAAACAATAAATAATTGAAAAGTATATTGTTGTCTGTCTTCTAACACACAGATGGTTTCCCATCAGAATGAAATACACAGCAGGTTACTATGCTGATTGCAACAGTGTGTGGGAGGGGGAAGAGAATGAGAGAGCCAGAGAGAGAGAGATTGACATTCTCAGAAGTCATATAGAAAGTCTCTTCAGCTTCTCTGAGTCATGCCAGTCATCAGTGTGTGAGATCACCTGGTAAAAGCAGCAAGCAAGGATCATGATGAAGCATATTTTGAATTGCTATAATATCAAAAAGCATGATATGAAATATGAAACTAAGCTTATTTTGGTGGTTTGAGCTTGGAATGGCTCCCATAGTGCCATGTGTTTGTGATTAAGTCTCAGACTTAATCCCCAGCTGCCAGTGTTCTTTGCTAACTTTGTAGAACCTTTAGTAGGTGGAGCTTTGCTGGAGGAAGTGTGTCACTAGGAGTGAGGCTTTGGGAGTCACAGCCCATCTCAACTTGCCATACTGAGATTATTCTTGCTGTTTTCTTCCTACTGATAATTATAAGTGATGTCTGGCTGTCTGCACCAGCATGGTGAACTTTCCCAGGAAACTACTAGACTAAATAAATAAACGCTTTTATTTTCATAAGCGTTTCTGCTCAGGTGTTTTGTCCACAAAACTCTAAGAAATTTAGCCATTGCTATAATAAACTTATGTGGTTGGCAGAAGGGATGTGGAAGGATTTGGAACATTGGACTGGAGAACGTTTACATTGCTATAAACCAAGCGTAATAGGAATTCTGCTAAGAGTTTGAGAGGCCAAAATATACAAAGTATGAACTGTTGGAGGCTCAGCTTATGAAGTTTCAGTGAGGTCTGAAAGACTTTGTTGAGAACTGGACTAAAGGCAGTCCCTGTGTTGTTCTGGAAGAGAGGCTAGATGCAATCTATCTGTGTCTTGAAAACTGGAGTGAAAATAAATTTAGAAGTAATGAACTTTTTTTTTTTTTTTTTAGTGGAGAAAAGTACAGCTCAGAAGGATATGAATGAGGTAAAGTGTAGCACAGGAGGAAATGTTTCATTTCTCAGGCCCTCAAAGTGCAGCTTCTTACCTTTAATTGTTTAAGATGCTACCATAATTGAGGATGGGCTGGCTGCTCTACATTGGGAAAATTGGAGTGCTGAAGGAGTTTCCTGCTCCACAAGGTCAGTCTTAACTACCCCCTGAATAAACAAATAATGATGTTACCCACCTGGCGCTGGTATTGATGATATGACTATGCAGGACATAAAGGATCATGGAGTCTCGAAGAACCCATGAGACTGGGCATTGAGACAGATTCAATTCTCTATAAAGATGTCCTGTGAGGCTAGTACATGAAGATATGCAAATGAACCATGGATTGTGATGAAGATCCTATGATGATGGAGATGACAGGAATGTAGAATGACTACCAAGGAAAGCTGCTGGCTCAGGTTTTTTTTTTGTTTGTTTGTTTTTTTTTTTTTTTTTTTTTTTTTTTTTTTTTTTTGCCTAGGATTCAAGCATCACTGCTGGAGTGGCTGAGCTCCCCAAACCTTTTGGAGCGCAAATGACTTCATCACAGGACCATGGATCTATAGAACTTATATTTTCCCTGCTGGTTTCCAGCCTTGCTTTGGTCTAACATTTCCTTGCTATAGCCCCATTCCTCCTTTTTTGGAATGAAATGTTTTCTCTGTATCATTATGTATTGAGCATATATAATTTGTGTATTGATTTTATAGGGCCCATAGTTAAAGCACTATCAAAAATATAAGATGAGACTTTTGAAAAGGGTGGGAACTGGTAAAGACTATTAGGACTTTTGAAGCTGTACTAAATGCGTTTTGGATCATGAAATGGCCATAAGTCTATGGAGGTCAGGAGTGGAATGTGATGGTTCAATGCGAAATGGCTCCCATATCCTCACATCTTTGTGTTCAACCTTCATGCTTAGTTCTCAGCTGGTGGTGTTCATTGTTTGAGAAGATTATAGAGCCTTTAGGAGGTGAAGGGTTTTAGGAGGAGGTATGTCACTAGAGGTGGGTCTTGGAGCATTACAGTCCACACCTGCTTACTATACTGAGCTTGTTCTTGCTTCTTTCTTCATGCTGATAAGAAAGTATGATGGGGCTGGAGAGATTGCTTTGTGGCTAAGGAACTTGACTGTGAAGCCTAAGGACCCATATGTAATCTCTCTCCAGATTTCACATAAGCCAGACACACAAAGGTGAGGCAAGTGCAAGTTCACACATGCCCCGTAGATAGCACAAGCATATGACATTCAATTGTAGTGGCTTAGGCCCTAGCATGCCAATTCTATTCCCCTCTCTCTCTCTTCTGAAAAAAAAAAGGGGGGGATTTCCCTACCATGATGAAGCTTCCCCTCAAAACTGTATGTCTGAATGTGAACTTTATTTCTATATGCTGTTTCTGGTTTGATTTTTTACAATATTTATCTAAGATAGAGACAGAGAGAGAAAGAGACACAGAGAGAAAGAGAATGGGTGTTCCAGGATCTCTAGCCTGCAGCAAACAAACTCCAGACACATGTGCCCCTTGTGCATCTGGCTTATGTGAGTGGATGATGGAATATTGAACCTGACTTCTTAGGCTTCATAGGCAAGCTCCTTAATGGCTAAGTCATCTCTTCATCCCTCCTGGTTCAATATTTTGTACCTTTAAATAGAAAGTAACTGCCCAAATACAAAGCCAAGAAATGATCTGGATGCTGAAATTCAGTGCATGCCAATTCTCTTCAATTCAACCCAATGTCTATAGATTTTAAGTTTAGTGCAAGTATATTTTCCAAAATGATATTAAAATTCTCATTTGTTTTTGGAAGATGTTTTAATGCATCATTTTAGTAATAAGACATTATTGATGAAAATATTAAATTAACCTTTGAGAAAACATTAAAAAGAAATCAAATTTAACTCAAGCTGTGTAGGAAACCAGAAAAAAGTATCAGTATTTCTTTGGTGAACATTTATTTTCTTTCACTACTGACAGTTTTTATACATGTATGAAATGTATTTTAATCAAAATCCCCTGCTAGCACCTCTTCCCTTTCCCCTTCCCTGCCCACTGAAACCTTTGATTCCAACTAGTCTCTCTTCTGCTTTGAAGTTGTTTTTCTTATGTATTTTTGGTACCCATTGAGTTTAATTAGGGTCGCATTATGAACATGGACTAGGGTTATTTATCAGAGCATAGGCACCTTAACAGTGGTTACATCAGTGTAGCAAATGTCTCCTGCTACCCCAGGAAGCATTAATTGCCAATAACTCCTCAAAGAGAGATGGGGGCCTCATGCCCTCTTCATTATCCTTGATGGAATGGTATTGAAATTTAAGAACTATTTTCCTTTATAAAATTTGGCTACCTAGTTTGTTGATACCTTTGTCTTAAATATGTTCCTCATAAATTTTATTACTCATTTTTCTTTTACCCACCTGAAATGATTTTCATGTTCATAAGTCTAACAATTTCCATAGTTCAAAACCAAGATTCAATGCTTTGTTGTCCACAGATCCTTTTCATATGGCCTTAATAACTTAATCATACTAATTACTTTGTCCACCTTGCATGGTTTGTGGTTGTGGGATAAATATTGTTGATATGTTGTCACTAACCCATCAACCAACATCTTCACAGCATTTATTTTAATCTGTTTCTTTCTTGTCATTTATATTCTCACTGTTGTGATGTCGCTATCACCCATAACAAGCTCTGTGATGACTGGTTAAATGCATATGGAAGAATAAATCTATACTTAGTTATTTTCTTTAAACTTTTATTTATTTATTTATGTGAGAGCAACAGACACAGAGAGAAAGACAGATAAAGGGAGAGAGAGAGAATGGGCGTGCCAGGGCTTCCAGCCTCTGCAAACGAACTCCAGATGCGTGCATCCCCTTGTGCATCTGGCTAACGTGAGACCTGGGGAACCGAGCCTTGAACGGGGTCCTTAGGTTTCACAGGCAAGCACTTAACCACTAAGCCATCTCTCCAGCCCACTTAGTTATTTTCTTATCATGGTAACTTAGGATGTGAAAGGTCTGGTATTCATGTCCATATTTTTCAGGTTTTTTTTTAATGTTCTCTTTGAGGGAATGAACCACTTACACATTAAAAAGGTCAGCTCTGAAATTTGTCATTCATTGATCTGATTTAGACTATAATTGGTTTTAATACATTAAAGATTTGCTACTTTGGATCTTCAATCTCATATAATCCTTGGTTTTATTGCTTTTATTGACAGAAATATTAGTCATATTGTTGTACTTATTATGAAAAAATAATACCAGAAATTGTTCTTTCAGTTATTTCTAAGTTCTTTACTGCTTGCACCACCCATTTTGAAATTAAATTGAATCCTGCTCTGAAATATTATTGGTTTCCTAATTTAAAAACAAAGTGACATAAGAAAAGGTTATTCTTAACCTGCAAATAGTTGCATATGCCTTTAATCCCAGCACTTGGGAGGCAGAGGTAGGAGGATTGCCATGAGTTCAAGGCCACCCTGAGACTACATAGTGAATTCCAGATCAGCCTGAGCTAGAGTGAGACCCTACCTCAAAAACCCACACAAGCCACAACAGCAACAACAAAAAGGATATTCTTTGGAGTCCTTGATGCACCAAATACAATATATTTTTTTTAGTACTATGAAGGAAAAGGTAGTTGAATTCTGATACCCGAAGCTTGTTTTGAAGGGGCTTCATTCAAACTATCTTCTCTTCCTGATTTTCTTCCCTCTCTTTACCCTTTCTAATTTCCAAGTTTCCTTAATTCCTTTCTTCATTTTCTGGGATAGTTAAGAATCATTATTTTGGCATATCAGAAATTGCTTTAGTTTGGAAAGTCCACTATTTTATACTGGCAGGACTAGAAAAGACTCAACTCATATGGACAAAATCTGTGCCCATTTCTTCATGATATTCCTACCATCTAATTTAATGCCTGAGTAGTATGAATATTATTAAAATGCTTGTTCAATGAATGACTGAGTGGATGACTGCATGAGCAGGGTTATACATACTGACTGAATGATATATGTGGTTTGTAGTAATTGTAATTCTACCCTCTTGTCCACATCAAGTGATAGCAATTACTTAATCAATTATTTAAACCTGGCATCACATATTATTGGTGACTTGAATTTTGGGGCATAGGATATGCATTATGATATAAATATGATAGGATATGCATATGTTGTAACATTTATTCCCTTGTTGATATTTAACTACAGGGCTAAATTACCAAACAGGTAATGAATCACAGTCTTTAGAAATCTTACCTTGAGATCAGGACAGTGCTTGTGGTAGTTTGAATAGATGGCCCCCAATACATTCAGTGTTTATTAGTTTGTAGATTGCATCTGTAACCACCTTGCTGGAAACAATGTCACTGGGTGGATCTTAAGATGTCCTGGTGGGTTTGAGATTTAAATTTAAAGATATGCAAAGTGTGCCTAGCTGGAGTTCCTGAAGTGTGCTGTGCTGTGTGGCTTTTGGCTTTTTGGCCTGTGCTTCTCTTTCTGTTGTTGGTACTGTGAAAGCAGGCAGCTTCTTCTGCCATTATGGAACTTCCCCTGGATCTGAAAGCTTCAATAAATTCCTTTATCCATAACTGTGCCTGGTCTGGAAGTTCATCCCAATGAACCTAAAGCTTTCTGCTACAGTGTTGAAAATGATTCAGACATAAAATCCCCAGTTTTAATCTCTACAAAGGGCATCCTGTTGTAATCTTTTCAAATTACTTGGTCTCAGTAATGGTAGAATCAGTCATAAGACAAATAAAGACATCAGGTTTTGCAGCCACATATTAGCATAGCAATAATACTGTCGGCACTATTATTTTTAATTCAAAATTTGTATCATCTTCTGATCATGTTCAAAAGAAATAAATTTATAGTGGTTCATTGCTGTTGTCAAAAACGTGATTTTATAGTATTAAATGCCATTAAATCATGATTTAGACATCTTTATATATTTGCACTATGTAATTTCTAGGCGTAGTAATATGTAGGTATTTATACAAATATTAGTTTTCTACATAACAGGCTCCTTGTCACTACACATGTATTTATAAAAATAGAAGATTGGCAAAGGTAACCATGAGTAGGGAGTGTGTTCTATCCTGGAATTAGCATTTGTGATCAAGAAACTTGAGGCACTAGTAATGTGATAATTATTTAAACCATTTTTACAAAGAGAAGGGTGAGTTGGAGAAGAGGCTTACTTCAATTTCAAGTGTCTTCTAGAGTAAATATTATTACCTTCACTTTATGTTAAGGTGATTAAAATATCGTGGCAGGCTCCTTACATATTCTTGAGGAGCGGAGCAGGAATTATTAAACTACTACCTTTACTTTGGTTATCTGCTGAATAAGTTTCTTTCAGATTTTCTAATTTGTTCTTAGTATTGTCAGAATTGTGGTAAATTAAATTATACTATCTACTGAAGTGAAAACATAAATTTCACCAATTATTTTAAAGCCATATTCCAAAGTAAATTTAAGAAGCATCACAAAGAAAAATATATTCATTAACTTTCCAACTGTTAGGAAACTCTAACTACAAGTTAATCTATATAGCATTAAATCTGTGCTTGCAGATTTGTAAATATGGATAATTAGGTGTACACATGAAGCATGTAATGTGAGCATATAATACAACATGATAATCCTTTTACCTCATGATAAATAAATGCTTTATACACTGGGACTTATTACTTTAAAGGCTATGTTTTTGTGAAAACATTAACTTACTAAACTGAAATAATATTTCTATGGACTGCTTCCAAAGTCAAGTTAATTACATACTGACATTAGCACACAAGTATGTTGGGTGAGGTCTTATTGGACTTCCAGGCTAAGGACCTAAAGTGCATGAGATATGTAATGAATTACCCAGAAGAAAACAGCATAACAGGTGGATACTTTGAGGCAGGGCTGTAGCTCCAGGTTAAAGTGTATGCCTAGTGTGTGTGAGCTTCTGAGTGTCATCCCACACTAAAATAACAACAACAAGAAATTAATCTTACGAAATAGAGAATTATATTGTCAAAAGAGAGCACATGCTCACCAACATGTTTAGATCCTGTAGGCTGCATGACTGTGAAGAAGCAGAAAAACAAAGTACATGAGCATAGTGACAAACACTGGGATCAACTCTTTTTGATCTCGTGGCATTTCTTTCTGCACATGATTCAGATGAAGAACTATGATCCACATTGGTGTCCATGAGCCCACCAAACACAGCTTGAAGCATTGAAAAGCTACATACCTGTCTTCATGTCTGGCTCCCACACTGCAAACTTGGGGCTGTTATGAATCCTCTTGTCTTAATTTGTTCCTCTGAGGAAATGAGAAGTAAGACAATTTTGAAGTGATTGTGATGACAATAAAATATGTTTACATTTTAGAATACCTCTTTGGATATCTGTGTTTATAATGTAACCTTATTTTAATCCTCTACCTCTTATGCAGTACGGCCAAGTGTGGAAGAAGGGAAACCACCTGTTTGAGGAGGCAAATATGGATGAAACCCTCTGTCAGGGAGGAGTAGAAGAGGATCTAAATCAAAGGATGGGGAGAAAGTGATGAGGAAAGAGAGAACACAAGATAGAAGTAAGGAAGACTCAAGTTTGAAGGAGCTTATACTAAAAAAGTGAAAATCTGAGAACTGGGTAGTTAATGGCTATTTCCCTAGTGCATAATAACATTAGGATGCATAAAGTTTCTAGAGAAACTTTCTCCAATGTGTCTCAGAAGCACTAGAGTGGACCTAATAGAGGAGGAGGTCCGCTAAAGCTGCTGAGCCAGTGCAGCTGTTTATATGGTTATATGCGGTAAGCATCTGATGAAGTTCCTTTCCCCCATATGGTCCCTACATGGCCACCAACATGAGAGCAAGGAAATGTTTTATTGCCCAGCAGGCACTGAAAGTAAGGCTTTTGAGGGACAGTGGCAAGCCCTGAAGTTCAGTGTGATTGGTGCAGTCCCGTCAAAGGCTGCAGCGCACTACCAGCGTCACATTGCCTGTGGCCAGTACTCTAAGACAGGAAATGACAGGGGCACACATGCAGAGAGCACAGGACAGATGGACCTCACCCCAGCCCAACTCCCTGTCTCCCAAAGATCCCCCTTCACCTTGATGCCATTTTGGAGGATAGGGTAGAGTGTAAACAAATTGGTAGAGGGATTTAGTTTGGAATTGCATGAGGACTTATCTTTAATAGAACTATAACAAAGTTACATATGTGAAAATCACTTAAATACAATTAATTGGAAAGATATGTCCCACTGTTATCTCTTGGTATGATGATCATAAGGAAATGTAAATTAATTTCAGGGTAGTAAAGACACAGTGTTTTATATAATCATGCACATCGGTGGTATGGTTTTACTGATCCAGCCATTTTTTTCTGAATTTTTGCACTTCAATGTCTTACAGATGTGGCAAAAGTGTGACATTTACTATTAAGTCATTATCTCTCATTCTCCTACATGTCTCTAAATCTCATGTATCCTGATGTGCTCTTTTTAAGAGGCATTGATTGTGATCTTGTTCCCTAGCCAGCATTCTCCTCAGCATCTGTCTTCAGTCATTTACTCTGTACCCACAGCCAAAGTCTGGTTCTCTCCTCACCTCTGTGTCCAGACCTCTCCACATTATGAGTACTCTTCAGAGAGAAATATCACCTTCTCTTTTCCCATTCTGAGGAACTATTCTACTACAACTCTCTACCTTGAGAATAAAATCCAAATTACTTAAAGTGTAATAGCTTTACTTTGAGAACAAAGAGATTATCTGGATGTGAGCCAACTTGGGTTGATGTTTTCTCTTTTTGTTGGCGGGGGTGGGGGGGATAAGATCTCACTGTAGCCCAGGCTGACCTGGAATTTACTATGTAGTCTCAGGCTGGCATTGAACTCACAATGATCCTTCTACCTCAGCCACTGGACTGCTGGGATTAAAGGCATGCACCACCACATCCAGCTGGACTGATGTTTTGTATGCTCTACTTTAGATTCTAGTAAATCCAAAGTTAATAAAAAATTATTTCAAAATTCCAGAATAAGTTTATATTGATTTTTATATATAAAGCTAAAGCAAAAGTATAAAATTCAAAAATTCTCACATACAACTTGCAGGTCTTTGAGACATGCCTTGCAACAAACAGAAGAAACACCATTGTATCCCCTAGTGGAAATTATTTGAAAGTTTAAAAGCTGAAGTAATGTGGTCACATTAAATTTATTATTAAATATATTTAATGTCACATACATAGGACAAACAGCTTTTAGAAACAAACAATAAGTCCTATTTTCAGATGGGAAGTGAAATTGATTTTGATAGATAAGACATGGCCATTTCATCCTGGAGCTAGCTTAGAGGAGGAGAGAGAAAACTAAAGTATCTAACAACAAAATTATTTCAAGAAAGAAAAGCCAAAGGCTACTGGACAGGAGAACCCACACAAGATAGATACACAACAAATGTAATGGTGGTGCAGCAAAGAGGGATGGTAGACAACTCATCTAAGAGATAACTATCAAGTTTTGAAAATGTCAAGATGATTCTAAAATGTGAATGCTGAATCATACCAGCTAATAACTGAGAGGAAAAGGAAAAGGGAAATAAATGTCTAGGAATTAATATTTTCAAAATGCTTGGGTTCAAATGTAACTCAAACAGACTTTGTGCATTTTGCAAAAGTTTCTGCTTACATAGCCAAATATAGCTAATGGTTCTTAGTAGAGCAAGAGCTGCAAATGTGCCAATAACACACTTGACTTACATATTTGTACATAAGGAGGAAAACTAAGGCCCTTCCTATGATATGTGTTCATTGTTACCCCACTCATATTTACAAGTTGCATTTTCTTGTTCTCACTTAACAAAATGATCTCCCTGAGTCATTAAGACAGCTAGATAACAGCCAGGAGCAGCTGCATATCATCATGTGCTTTCTAGAATTTATAGAGTGGAACATTAGGTTTTAAAGCATGTATAAGAAAGAGTGAATTTACTTATTTCAGAATAGTTGATTTAAATTGTAAAGAATATAATAAAAATTCATGAAGCCACTTCACAAAATAAAAACTATTTTTTAATATCTACATTTCACTATATGATTTCCTCTTCTCCTTCTTACTGTGTCTCAAAATAATAACTTCCTGAATTTTTCCATTCATCATTCCTTTGCATTTCTTTTGTAAAACAATTTTATTGCATGTTTTATGTATAAAACAGCTATTACACTGTGTATCATCAATCTGAGCTTACCTTTTCACTTAGTATTTTCCTCATAAGGTTTATTTTTATTGTTTTATTGTTGCCTGTTGCTATAAGTTATTCATATTAACTGTTGTGAATACAGTGAGCTTTGTCATATCATTCAGCCATAACAGATTCTGTATTAGCCACTCAACCCCACTGTGCTTATCATGAGCCTTAGTATAGGCTTTTCTTTGCAGATATATATGTGTGTGTGTGTGTGTGTGTGTGTGTGTGTGTGTGTGTAAATGTTCTATATTCTAGAGATGTATAATACCAGGGTAGCATTAAGTGCCTAGCCATATAAATGCAGATAAGCTAATGTTGAGAATGATGTTTTGGTTCACACTAATAATTATCAGTTTGATTTTATCTAAAAGGATATGAACATCTATGTACCAACTCTCCCAGTGACTACCATGAAAGCATTCCTGTGCAACCCCCATTGGGAGGTTCCTTTTCTCATCCCAGGCACAATGATCCAGAGTCAGTAGACTCCATAATGAATGGCGTCAACATGAAAATGTATGAGAGTATTTATTTACATACTGAAAGCTGCCTTTCCAATATTACAGTGTTTTCTTTTTTCATAGAACAAAATGGAGAAATTAATTTAAAAGTGCTCATTTCTCTCTAGAGCTCCAACATATTTATGTTCAAAGTCTCTTTAAACAAAAAAAATTAAGTAATACTAAAATACCTTCTTTCTTTTTCTAAATATTTTATTTATATATTTATTTGAGAGAGGAAGAGGGATAGAGAATGGGCTCTCCAGGACCTCCAGCCACTGCAAATGATTCCAGATACATGCGCCCCCTTGTGCATCTCACTTATGTGGGTCCTGGAGAATCAAACAGGGGTCCTTAGACTTCACAGGAAAGCACCTTAACCACTAAGCCATCTCTCCAACTCTAATAGGCTTATATGATTTTTTTCTGATAGTCATCACTTTGATAATTTATGCAACACTTAACTAAAATCCCATTCACTTATGTTTATTTTACTTGTCATTAATTAAAATTTTAAAATCTACAATAATTATTAATTTTAATTATACAAGATCTTAGTAGCTCTAGAAAATTAGATTAGTGTCATGAACTATTTTCAGCTGTGATTTATATAGTAGAATCTTTTTATGCTAAATTTAAAGGATAGCACTAATCCTGGGTTATAGAATAATCACATTATGTCATCTAGCCATGTTACCTCAAACATAATTTCATATTTAGCATACACAAATATTTTTGAAGCAAATTGTATTTTTTCTATATATTCCTTGGTTTGAGATCAAAGTGGTAATAATTTTAAGGAAACACACACGTAATTAATTGTGTTTTTGTATTTTTCTGCATTATCAAATAGTGAAGAAAATATCAAGTATATTGCAAAGATGCTTCACTATTAGTTATTTGTATATATATCTCATCAAACATTTATTTTCAGTCTTTAGACAATCTTGAAGTAGATTTTGACAAAATTTAACATATGTCTCAGGAAAAACAACACCCAGCAGAACTTCTGTTGAATTCATATCCCAAGGACATAACTGAATTTCATCACAAAGAAATTTCAGACAAATTCATTCTGAGGGTTGCTGTATAATATAATGGATCTGTGCTCTCAAAGATGCCAATGTTATTAAACAAAAAATGTTGGAAAGTATATCAGATTAAGGAGACTTAGTTTACATGGCAAATGAATAAATGATTATGGGCTGTCATTAGTTCATAGGGTCATTGTTGGGACAATGAATAATATACATAAGGTTTGCACCATCTATAGATAAAGCCTTATATATTGTCAATTTTCTGATTTTAATGCTAGCTAAATATTATATTTCTTGCTTTTAGGAAATACATATTTCAATAACTATAAATGTATATTGAAATGCATACATATATGTATGTGCAAGAGATATAGGATGTACCATAGTTCATGAAAAAATATTCAAATATGTCAAAAAGAGAAAGGATAAAATATAATATATCAAGTATAAATTATTTTTAAAATTCACATAATTTTGAAATAATACATCAAGAAATGCCTAAATGTATATTTTCTATTGCTCATCAATGTCTTTAATTTATCAATAATGGTGAATTTCAACTCAAGCCTGTGTGAACTGAAGAAATGATGTGAATTGTTATAGTTGTTTTTCACTAGTTACCAGAAATATTAAACTAGGTACACACATTGAAACCTTGTACTTCCTGATCTCCTGTGTTGAAAGCAATTGCATGGAAAAGAATCTCAATATCCACATTTAAGTGCGTAATAATGTGCTATTCTCTTTCACTTAACTGACATTTTTGTAACTGCTTCACACATATAATCTTCTCTCTTCTCTGCATTCCTATTAACGTTTATTCCCATAAATCAACCCAAGAAATAAAGCACAAACATTTTAATTAATGTAAGTTTCATGCATTGTTCTTATGTGCCATGCTGGGGATGCCTGATTAGCATAACTACTCTGTTAGTAAAATCTTTCTGTTGATCAAAGAAAGGTTTCTGCAAGAAATTCAAGGCTAGAAATTTATTTTGTTCTAATTAAGACCATAGGCATGAGCAGAGGCAACTTATCCTTCAGAATATCTCCCTTGTTGGTGCTGTTATGCTAGTTGATGCTGATGTTCTTTAGAAATCATCCTGCTTGGTGAAGGAACAATGCTCCTGACTGAATGTTTTGTTTTCTTCCAGCCTGTAATCTTACTAATGGGTAATCAGCAGATTCCTGCGGTGCATTTGGTGATACTTTGAACAGAATTTCAATGTCTCTATGTACATTGGTTTAATTTTATTGAATTCTAATAGAAGTGCTACTACTTCTTAATATGTGTGAACTAAAAATTGCTCAGTATACCTTTCAAGTCACTGTTTAAAAATGTCAGGAAAATAATTCAATTCATTAATAAAAATTTAGCAGCTATTATTTGAAATGAAGGGAGTTTCACATTATAATTTTACAACATCCCAAGCCTTGTTTTAGTCTGTTCATTAAATTTATCATATGTCTACATATTCATGTTTTTTTTTCTAACCAAATGTTTAAAGGTTGGTACATGATCACAAGAGCTGACATGACATTAACATACACATTTTATTTTATTTACACTTATACAGTCAGCATATATACTATTTCCAATAGCAAGAGAATTAAAAAAATTCTTGTAGTCAAAGCCTTGAGATGAGATATAACATTTTTGTACTGTAATCACTTTCCCCAGACAAGTATCTTGCAAAATACTTGACCAATATTTGATCTCCAATAACTATGGGAAAATTGAAAGTCATGCCTGAGAATGGAAGAGCAGTTGAAGATATATAAAGAGGGTTATCCTAGAATTTAGTACTATATGCACTTTTGCTTGATGGAAATGGTATACTAATGTAAGTGAGATTTGAATGCATGGATGTATTGATCTATCTGGGATAAGCAAGGATGCGGACACCAGGATGATTTTGTATCACTGCCCTCTGAAATACACCCAGCTTTCCTGTATAAAATCTAGCTGTCATGGGTGTTCATTTATCCAAACACTCTCTTTACACTGTTCTCTCTCAGTGCCAATTATAAACCTACTGTATAAAAGGAAATTTCTCTTAGCTTGTTTCAACCTACCATGGTTCTGGTCACAGCATTGCACTGGACACTGGCTGCTTTCTCCCTCTTAATGTTTTTTCAGTAACAAGATCAGAGCAAGCCTAGATATATGGAGAATTTTCTCTGTCCACATATCCTTGTCCATTGAAATATCTGAGCCTTTCTAACATCTTGTCCAATGCAAGTTAACTGAGATTTTTTTAAAAATTTGTTATAGATATATAATTTGTTATATATAGATATTGAAGAGGAAGGATTTTTGTTAATCCTAACAAACTGACTATACTTCTGATCAGAGACTATAAAAATCACCAGACGAAAAGCAGGTCTTGCATTTCTGTATGTAAATTACTCCTCCTCCTCCAAGCAGCTGTGTTGCTGTAGATACATTTCAACAATAAACATCTTCATTTTTTTTTTGCTTTGTTTTGTTTTGTTTTGTTTTCTGAGGTAGGTTCTCTAGCCCATGCTGACCTAGAATTCACTATGTAGTCTCCTGACAGGTTAAAAAAAATCTGTTGCATATAACATCAGACTTTCCAAATAAATATAGAAATATTTTAGGTAAACAGTCACATTTTATTTATAATATTTGTAAAAATTCAGGTAAATACTATATTATCCCTTATTTACTGGCTATGGTATTTTATTCCACTCATTTCTTCAGTATATTTTGACTATATGCTAGAAATTCATTAGGACAAAACAAAAAGTCCATACATGTTAACAGGATTTTACCCTGCCAAATTTTTATCAGGCACAATATCTAGAATATTCATTACCCCATGTTTCCAAACAATATGAGGGTAGTCATGTAAAACCTTGATGCAGAAAGTAGAACAAGAAATTATGTAAACCCTAAAAATGTCTTAATTTGATTAAGTAATGAATTTCCATAAGGAATTTTCTGTCATTTTTAACTTTTAAATAAATTTTAACACCATTTTATTTTAATAATTAGTGTATTTTAATAATTTGTTCATAATACTTCGCAAATAACCCTTCTGCCTATTCTTTATAAGAAGCAAAGATTGGGGCTAGAGAGAGACCTGTAAGGTGTGTGCTTGCAAAGCCTGCCAGCCTCTGCTCAAGCCCCAGAACCCATTATAAAGCAGGATGTAAAATGACATATGCATTTTTGATCCCAATGAGCCTACAACAATGAAAAGCAGAGCCTAGAGAATTTGAAGCTCACAGGCTAGCTAGACTGAAGTTTGTTGACTGGAAGATTGTCCATAGTGGCAAAAGATCCTGTCTCAAAGATAGTGCACCAGACACCTCAAATTTGTCCTGTGACTTCCATAGGCTTGCTGTGGCACATATCAAAACACACACACACACATACAAAATTAGGCCTGGAGAGATTGCTTAGTGGTTAAGGACCATGCCTGTGAAGCCTAAGGACCCAGGTTCGACTTTCCAGAACCCACCTAAGCCAGATGCACATGGTGGTGCATGCATCTGGAGTTCTTTTGCATTGGCTAAAGGTCAGGCCATGTCCCTTCTCTCTCTCTTTCTGCTTCTTTCCCTATCAAATAAATAAATAAAATAAATCTTAAAAAATAAAGAAGTGAATGTTTATAGAAGGTTAAAATCCTATGTTTTAAAATAACTTTTTTTAATATCAAAAAGTTCCTAGGCTATCCAAACTTTTAGTCAGATATGATGTTAGGACAGTAATATATTAATGCTGAACAGGTCAAAGAAATATACCCTTGGATATAGCTTTAAGTAATTTCTGTATAGTTGTGAAAGAAAAAATTATAAAGACCACCATAAGCTAATAAATTGATTATGAGGAGACTCTTTTGGATACTAGAATTTCCATTTACTTGTACCACTGACTTTGTGTGGAAGATCAGGAAGTGTCTCTATGGAGTAGGTTCAGAAGGTTCAGAGTGAAGACCCTGAATCTCCTCTCTACCAATAATCATAATAACCTGAAAAAGATACTCACATGTTTGGAGCTTGCTTGTTTCTTGCTTGATCATCTATCTATCATGAGCCCTCCATCCTCCCCCTCTGTCATGTCAGTCATTATTAAATCTTTGATAGAGTGGAATTTAGTTATTTGGAAAATTAAAAAAAAAAAAAACTCATCCTAATTGTTAGAATAAGAGATTGTGACCCACTGATGTTCACAGTGTCATCACCTGACTGTTGTGTTACCCAGAGCCATTGTTCTACCTCCATACCACTCATATTCTCTCCATTTCTCCCACTCTTTCTCCTTTTGGAAATAAGGCAAAATAGCAACACAGAGGAAAAGACTCATTAAAGTACTCATAGGTTTCGTTTTTTGACTTCATGTTGGTATGAGTTGCCTGGGTATGTGTGCTTATAGAAAGGCTTAGAGAAAGAGAAATCTTTCACCTTGGATGCCTACTAGTCCTTCTCAAAGCTTGAAATAATTTCCTGAGTTTGTTGAATCTCAGGAGGATCGCCTAAAATTGTTTAGATAATCTCTGGACATGTATAGTCAAAACTAGAGAAAGTTTTAATGTTGATGTTCAGAGAAAGACATTCATTCACATGGTTTCATAAGAAGATGCAGGGGGTAAAGTTAATAGTGATAAAACACTATATTTGCATATCTAAATAATGCTACAGATCTGATCAGTAAGTTCATTAGCCTATTGTTATGATAACAGTGATTAATAAGAATTAATACTGTTTTTATAGTCAATGTGATGATTCCAGTGCCCCATCACCAAGAAGTAGCACTGAAAATACATTTTTCTGTTATTTCTTTTCTTGATACCCACATTTAGAGAATAGCTATAGCAACACAATGGTCCATTGTCTTTGTATATGAGTTCTCAGCTGACTAGTGCTGCAGTAGACTGAGGATGTGAATGGAGAAGCATATTTAACTAATATAAGTAATTCTTCCTTAGATTTTCTAGGGTAGTGAGCTGACATCTGGATATATTTTTTTCAGTCTAGCAAAATTAATCTAACCCCAAAATTAAATGTCCATTTGAAATTTCACCTGATTTATTTGTGTGCAGAAAAAAAAATTATTAGATGAAATCAAGAGGAAAGGGCATATAGAGCCAGGTCACAAAACATATCAGGAAAGAGCAGCAGAGGGAGATGCTTGTATCTTTTGTGACCTCAAATGCAGGGCTGAGAGATAAGGCAGGCAGCACTGGAGTGCTGATTGAATGGATTCAATTCAACTTGATAGAGGGAAACACCAGATATATTTGAGGAACTGTGAGCTGGGTGGTGTTCATTTAAAGAACATCTACATAGATTTTTTCTTATTCCAAGGCCCAAATTAAATGTCATGAAAAACCTCCCTCATGCTGATTTCAAAACACTGTGAGTGTGTTAACATAGCTTAGTTATGTGTCAAAATAGATAAAAGTTATGTGTTATATGCATTTTACCAAACTTTTAAATGTTAACATTGTAATATAAAAAATCTACTGAATTTTACATATTAAATGAGTGAAATGCATCATATATGAAAATCTCAATGAAACATTTTTTTTATATAAACTATGCACACAGAAGCAATATATGGAAAATGTAGTTCCTGGAACAAACTTAGCCTGTAGTAGATGTGTTCATTCATCTGTTAAATAGGTATTAGGCATTATTTGCCATGCTAATAAGCTCAACATATAAAACTGTGTATTTGATTTTTTTTTAACAAGCCAGTTGGAATTCCTCTTGGCTGCCACCATTTGTAGAAATTAAACAGGGGCTGTAGAGTTACGTCTAAATTAGTAATACAGAGGAACTCTTACAGCCACCCCCACCACATTGAAAGAAAAAGTGGGAACTTTTCCATATGCAACCCATCTGGGTACCCTGGTGTTATACTTAATTCCATATTTCTGGGATAAACAACCAATCAGACACAGTTTTATGAGAGAAACATGTTTATTTCAGGCCTACATGCCCAGGGGAAGTTCCACCAACAGTGGAAAAATCTGTCCCCCTTTTATAGATACACACAAATAGAAACCAAACAGCCAGCCTCACCATCAAACAGCAAGCATAAACAGCTAGAAGTGAAACTGCTCTGCTGTATGTTGTGCCAAAAATTTGATCCACCCCAATGACACCTCCTCCAGCAGGCTACCGTAGACTTAAGGAGGAAGCTTTATCTTAATACCAAGTATTTGAGGCCATGGGGGACAGACATTCACATTTAAACCAATGCATTGTGTCCCTGGCCCTCATAGACTCCGGACAATCTTACAATGCAAATTTCATTCAATCCAATTCCAAAGTTCCTTATAAATTTGACCAATTTAAGGTTTGTTTTAAGGTCCAAAGTCTTATCTAGATTCTCTAAACTGTGAGTCCCGTAAAATCAGAACAAGTAACACACTTCCCAACAGAGTAAACAGTTCCATTGCAATAAGTCATAAAAAGAAAGACTAGACCAATACAAATCAATAACTATCAGGTAAACATCAAACATCTGCAATTCATCTGGCATCTACAATCTGTGACAATAGTCTCTGGATTTTCAATTTCTGCTGAGTATCCAGGAAGAACTTTCATTCTGAGCCACCAATGCTCCATAGTATAATTTTCAAAGTCCTGGTATGTCAAATATATCATCAGGTCTCCACTGCAAACCACAGTCCATCTTTACAACTCTAAGAATGGCCATTTTGGTTTTAAATTAAAGGACACTGCCCTGCTTCACATGCCATCTGCACTTAATGACCCACTTCCATTCATTTTTCATGTTTTCAAATCCACTACTAGATATGCAATGACACAACCATTTTGTTAATCAAGGAAGGAAATAAATCTTGACCTTAAGTCTTCAGAATGTTCCCTTTCTGTAATCATCTTTCAAAATAATTTGCAAAAGCATTTCACCCATTCAGTCTTTATTGTGTGCATTTTACCTTCAGCATCTTTTCCATTGTTTCAGAGTACACCGTCAGCCTATCTTTAATGGTGTTAATCTCTTTATCAATGCAGCTTCAGCAACTGTTGCAGTCATGTTTACACTGCTAGTAGAAATCACCCAACCAAGAGCAACTTGTGGGGAAAAACAAGAGGTTTATTTTGGCTTACAGGTTCATGTAGTAAGCTATATGATGTCAGGGAAAACTATGGCATGAGCAGAGGTTGGACATCACCTTCTGGCCAACATCAGGTGGACAACAGCAACACTGGCAAGGGGACTCTGGCTATAATAACCAAAAGCTCATCCCCAATAATAATACTGCCTCCAGGAGGCATAAATTGTCAAATTTCTATCAGCTGGGAACCTATCATTTAGAACATCTAAGTTTATGGGCACATATGAATCAAACCACAGCAACCTAAAACCAGTTTCTGTGCCCATAACTTCAAACTAGATTATTTTTTCCAACTTTAAGTCATACATGTTTTAATTGGGTATCTTCTGGAAACAAACCAGTTCATTACTTTTACATTCAACATTGATCAAGCTCACAGAGTATGTGCAGTAAAATGCAGTCAGCTTTATTGCCAGTAGCCAGTTACAACTGAATTCTTTGCTGTCTTTCCTTCCCCTATGGAAGTTCATAAGCCAACAAAATTCACTCTGCAATTAGCATTTTTAAATTGTCACCAGAATAGCCCGTAAAATTTGGCTTACTGCATCGTGAGGCTTCTGCAGTACTAGGTATCAGGTTCATCTGATTTCCTCCAGCACATAAGTTCCAAAAGATCAAAATCCACATGGCCATATTCATCTCAGCAAGATCCCACTTCTCTGGTACCAAATTCTCTTATAGCCAGTTCCACATTGCTGGGACAAAAATTCAACCACACACAATTTATGGAAGGAATGGGTTTATTATAAAGTTTATAGATTCAGGGAAATGTTCATCAATGGTGGAAGAAAAACTGGCTCCTTTTCATCCAAGCAGGGAATAAAAAACAAACATCCAGAATCATCAGCAAGCAGCAAGCATGAACTGCTAGAACTCACACTGTTGTCTCCAAACCTTTGTGCTGGAATCAAATCCACCCAGTGACACCAGGCTTCTTGAGACTTAAGCAGGAAGCTTAGCCTTAGTACAAGCTATCTGAGGCTACTGGCGACATACATTCACATTCTGTGTTTCATGTAGACTGTGCTGTTCCAGGCATCTGGGCCAGCAGTTTGTACCCTAGTCTTATGCTGGTTAAAATGTGGTCCAGAAAGGAAGAAGCCATGGGGAACAAAAATTAACAAACAATGACTAAAAATATAAAGTAATGTAACATATATTACACTGTAAGAACATATATGTGAGTGTGTATTTGCTTAAAAGATTTCATTACACTGATCTCAGCACTCTTATGGAAATGACTCAATGCCTACATGATAAGATGTTGTGAGGTGAGGTGAGGTGAGGTGAGGTGAGGTGAGGTGAATTACATGGGCATTAATCATTTGTTTTGGGTGATTTGACCAAGAAGCCATGACCATGTCAAGTGTATAGCATATGTGGCATGGATATGATGGACAAAGAGATAATTCAGTTTTCAGTAATGATAAGGTAGGAGAGCATGAGGTATTATTATGCCTATTTAAAGTCTGGCTTCTTTATTGAGTTTTCCAGTAATATTTCTAGTCCATGGTTGGCACTGGGGAACTGAAAACAGGAAAAGTAGATCATTAGATCAAGTGCGATAGTAAAGCAAAGTCACTGCATTTTTTAAAAATAACAATGTCTCTCCAGTGGGGCTAACTCCACAATGCACGACCCATTTTCAATAATAAAGAGGGTCTAATGGGAGGGGGTAGATCACAGATGAGCCTAAATAATGGTACCAAACTGCCTGTATTTACTGAAAAGAAAACTAATAAATTAAATAAAAAAAAAAAGAGTCCGAGCTTAAGCCCGAAATAAAGCTCCTTGCCTTTGCATAAAAAAAAAAAAAAAAATAACAATGTCTCACTGCTAGAAATAAATAACACCTATTCATCATAGAAAATTCAAAACTTACAGACAAACATTTTTTATTTATTTTTCTTTCAGTTATTTGTTTATTTGGGAGGGAGAGAAAAAATCAGGCAGAGAGAGAGAGAGAGAGAGAGAGATTGAGAGAATGGACACACCAGGGCCTCTTGTGACTGCAAACAAACTCTAAATGTGTGTGCTACCTTGTGCACCTGCCTTAGGTCAGTCTTGGGGAATTGAAGCTGGATCCTTTGGATTTGTAGGCAAGTACCTTAACTACTAAGTCATTTCTTCAGCCCTGTCTATATATGCATTTATGGATGCATATAGTCAATATATGTATACATATTTAATAAGAACAGGTATATATATACATACCTGTGAGTATATATGTTTGTTTGGTATATATATGTGCATATGTTGTTTTATATTCCTTTTTTTTTAGAAAAGAACATCCAAATGAAGAAGACAAGGGCAAAATGCTATGTCTGTGGCAGCTGACAACAATTCCATCACATTAGTTCTATGGTAATGATTTCTGAGCCACTTTGGGTCACTGGAGTTGCCACCTACAAAGGAATCAAATTGGGAAAATACAATCATATCTATTTTGTCATTTTAGCACAAGTTCTAGAAATTTTTTTCCAAGTAAAAAGTTTTTAAACGGGTATATGAGATGTTTTGTACCAGATTGAAAGCATAAGAAGCTCATTTTTTATTTAACATTTCTATCAATTTTTAAAATAATAATATCTTCTGATTTTACCAGACAATGGTCTATAGACCTAACTGACATGAAACCAAGTCACAGGCACTTTGTTAATACTTTTGTATTTCTACCAAAACAGTTGATTTTGAATTATCATTTATCCCATAAGTGAATCAAAGCTCAGAAAGTTAAGGAAAATTTGCTCATTTTTTTTCATTCAGTAGTTATTTTGTCAGACCAGACAAAATTCTTTTTTTACAGCAATGCGTAAGTCTGATCTAGAAACATACACACATGGCCAGCACCCAAAAGTACCCTTGTGTCTCCACACTGAATGTTCTTTCCATCAAACACTGCTGCTGAATCTCACTCTGTTTGTCAGACTGTCAACTCCTTATAAATGAGTTCTTCAAAATGAGCTAGTATTTTGTGGCACACTGGAGCAGCAGGCCCTAGTCCCTGCCGGGGAGTTTGCTTTTGTTTTTGTTTATTGCTGTTCTGAGATTGAACTCAGGGACTCACTCATGCTGAGCATGGCACTCCGTCACTGTGCCACATTCTCCAACTCTGAGATTTCACTTTTCAATATCTATGACCTTGTGTTAAAGCCACCAGAATGATAGGTACATCTTGTATTAAAAAAAAATTAAAGTTTTATAAACCAGATGCTGTTTACAAGAAAAATTTAAATGATAGATATTGTTGTTCTTAGTTCAAAGGTAGGAAATTGAGTTTAGAAACATTAAGGTACCTGCTCAAGGCCTTAGGAACACTGGTCCTTGATGGAAGGCTGGTCTTGCTTGTTGCCTGAGATACTCGGATCTGCCTGTGCAATTTGACATCATCTCTCCTGTTTACAGCATTCTCACTCTGGCCTCATCCCTGTCTCCCTGACATTAGCCTGTATCCCTTTACCTAGAGGACTCCTTTACTCCTTCATTCCTTCCACTCTCCCACAGACTATCTGTATGTCTCTTCCTCTGGAAGAAAGTCATTTGAAAGCAATTGTCCTCTCCACTTGCTTGTATTCCTTTTTCCTCTCCCTTTTATTTATTTATTTTTCTTCCTACCCTAGTATATTTGCAAAAGTCTCAAGGTTAGACATGATGCTTCATTGCCCACATGCCATGGTGGGGAACATTTCTGAGACTCCATCTGTCTCTCCTATGTGTGTTTGTACTGTTTATTTTAGTATTTCCTGTCTATATGATCAGGCCTCCTGCTTCCTCTCTTTCAAATTGTCACATATTAGCCTGGAAAAACATAGATTATTTCTTTATTCTTTGACCAGCACTGTGTAGAATTATGAACTTATGGCATAATCACTGAAACAGGCTGACTGAGTATATGTAGCTGAGAACATTGAACTACCAAGCAACAAAGGACATTGTGTTCATATGCAGCTATCATTTTCCCCAAAGCTTTATTTCCAAACAAAATGAAGCTCACTTCCTTTGCAGAGATCACTTCCTAGTAGTCCAAATGCACTTATGAGCTGAACATGTGATGTGTTACCACCCAGTTTGCTGTGGCAGGACTTGATGTAGACCTCTCTGGAGAAGGGGCCTGCATGCATAACCGTGTTGTGTTAGAATGGTGCATGCTGCGGACTTTCAGCAAGTTTATCTTGTGAAAAATATCTTGCCCCACTTTTCCCATTCTTTAGATTTTTCTATAATTCATGCATCTCCTACCTTCATAAATGTTTCTGTTCCTTCATTTTGCTAGACTGTAGATCTCCTTTGTATTTGTTGTGTGGCAAAGTGGTATCATAACCAAGACTACCCTGAATATAGAATTGTCAGGAGATTAGGGCATTATTCCATCTAATTTAATAGATTGATCAAGTTTTACAGTAAACATGTGTTCTTTTGTGTCTACACATTATGTCTGATTTGATTTCTCTGGATTAGGCAAGTGTTTATAAATTTCTGCTCCATTGAATCTGTGTGGCTTTTGCTTTGAACCTTGCTTGACCTCCTTGCTGGTATAAGCATATCACATGATATGAGGTAGGGATCCACAGGAGGACACTGTCTCTTCTGGTCTCGCTCCTTCCATGAAAAAAAGACAAGGAATCAGTCATGGAAGCTTTATACTAATGAATTTATCACTGCATATTCACTTCCTACAAGCTCCACCTCTAAATTCCATAACTCAATTATGATTCCACACTTGATAGCTCAAAAGAGGGTTAAATTCCAACACATGTATCCTTGAGGAACATACTCATTGTATATTCAAAACATGACAGTCTTCTCAACTTAAGCTTCTAGTCTAAAATCATTATGGAAAATCATTAATCTCTTCATGAACATTCATTTACTTGAATTAAGTAATATGAGCACAGTTTTTCAAAATACACATTTATGAAAAGACAGGGAAAAGCTAGAAGTAAGTTTCAGTTATTTTTGCATAATGTTTTTTGCAAGCTATATAAATTACAAAAGGTCAAAATTACATGTCCTGAATAAAAAAATGTATATATTGTCTCAGCTTTTTAGTATCCTTGTTATTTTCACACACAGTATAAAAAGGACTGTTATATCCCCAGTCAGAGAAATTATTAGGAAATAATGTTAGATTATTTCCACATTATAATAGACTGGGACCCTTCAAAGGTGTTCACAATTCTGTGCTATATTTGAAAAAGTATTTGTTCAATTAAGCATATAAACCAAAATTTAGGAAAATGTATAGGTTACTTTTTTCTTAAATAATGGCTGGAGAGATGCCTTATTGTTTAAGGTGCTTGCCTGTGAAACCTAAGGACCCAAGTTTGATTTCCCAGTACCCACATAAGCCAGATGCACAGGGGCACAAATATCTGGAGTTCATTTGCACTGACAGGAGGATTATTGGCACAAGACCTGTAAGAGATTGAACCTGTCAACATCTTGTCCTGGCAGGAGAGGAGAAAGGCCCATTCTCTCTTTCTCTCTATTTGCCTTTCTCTCACTCTCTCTAATGAATACCTCTGCCGCCTGACTGCTGGGATTAAAGGCATGCACCACTATCTCTGGCTCTCTAAATAAATAGATAGATAGATAGATAGATAGATAGATAGATAGATAGATAGATAGATGGCATTTAAAAAAAATAAAAAGTCATAGTTCAGTCTAAGCTTTTATCTGATAAGTGACTTCACTATGCCTTGTACAGTAAATACAAACAAAAATTCTGGATTGCATGCTGCTCTTCTTTCCTTAAGAGGATCTATTTTGCTGGATTCCCATGGGTATTGCTTATTGTCATTAAGAAGCAGGTGTTGGTTCAAAACCACATTACTTCAGACATGAAAAAGAGTGGAGTAGGAATGCATTCCACAGCAGGGATGAGTCTCGAAAACATTATGCTAAGAAAAAGGGAAATACAAATGTCACAGGTGATGTGACTATGTGAAAGAATGCATGAATCCATGGAGAAAGGACATACTGTCAACAGGAGACACAAGAATATGGAGCAGTTGCTTAATGGGTACAGCGTTTCCTTTTGGCATGATGACATTTTCAGAGTCAGAGATAGTGGTTCAAAAATGTCAGGCCTAGGCTGAGCATGGTGGCGCACGCTTTTAATCCTAGCACTCGGGAGGCAGAGGTAGGAGGATTGCTGTGAGTTTGAGGCCATCCTGAGACTCCATAGTGAATTCCAGATCAGCCTGGGCTAGAGTGAGACCGTACCTCAAAAAACAGGCCTGGAGAGAAGGCTTACTGGTTAAGGTCTTTGCCTAAAAAAGCCAAAGGACCCAGGTTCAATTCCCCAGCACCCACATAAGTCAGATGCGCAAGGTAATGCATGTGTGGAGTTCATTTGCAGCAGCTGAAGGCCCTGGCACATCCATTCTGTCTCCCTTGCTCTCTTTCTCTCTCTGACTTTCTCCCTCCCTCCCTCCCTCTCTCTCTCTCTCTCTCTCTCTCTCTCTCTCTCTCTCTCTCTCTCTCTCCCTCTCTCTCTCTCAAATAAATACAATAAAGAGTTTTTAAAATTCTGTTCAAAAAATGTTGTCAATGTGTTGTTCATTTGATCACCTTTAAGCAGTTAGTTCTACGATATGTAAAGTTAACTTCCATTAAAAATAATGTTTCAGAACATTGAAAAAGAACCCAGAAAGAATGTAAGAGCAGAAGGAAGGAGTACAGTGAGATTAACTTTGTCTTTAGAGAAATATATCACTGTTACATTTATGATTTCACAGCAGTTAGGATTATTGGAATAAGACCTGTAAAAGATTGGGCCTAGGAACATTTCTCACGAGAGGAGAGGAGAAAGACCCATGAGACCCCATGTATCCCTGTCCACGATTAGATAGGCAGATCCTAGAGTATAGGACCTCATGATGCCCTGTCCCTAAGTCTATACAAGCAGTCAGTGGACAGTGAGTGTGTAAGAGAGAGGAGAGAAAGACAAAGAGAGAGAAAGAAAGACAGAGCGAGAGGATCTCACTAGTGTTCCTACTGGAAAGGAGCCCATGCTCCTGCAATGAATCCCTCACCCTGTATCCTGTGAGTAAATCTAATGAAAGTGATTGGGTCAGCAAAAATTAATTAATTAATAAGGACAGGATATGAAATTAGAAGGACTATTTGGAAGGAGAAAAGGGAGCAGCAGGAGTAGAAGAGGGGAGTAGGGAGTATGATCCAATGCATTATATACATGCATGAAATTGTCATACTGGAACCCATTATTATGTATGACTAATACATGCTAATGAAATGTATAATCTAGTGGCTCATGGTATACTAGATTATTAATTGCTAAAGCCATGATCCTTTTTATTAAAAAAAAAAAATTTCTGTTTTCTTTTTTGTTTATTTTGAGAAAAAGAGAGATAGAGAAAAAAAGACAGAGAGAGGGAGAGAGAAAGATTGGGCATACCAGGGCCTTCAGCTGCTAAAAATGAACTCTAGATGCATGCTGTCCTCTGTGCACATGTGTAACATTGTGTGCTTACATTGTTGTATGTCTGGTTAATGTGGGACCTGGGGATTCAAACACGAGTTCTTAGGATTCCCAGGCAAGTGCCTTAACAGCTAAACCATCTCTCCAGACCCATATCTGTTTTAACCATTAAAAAAAATTAGAAAGTTAAAAAACCAAGACTGTAAATATTTTTTTTTAATTTTTTATTTATTTATTTGAGAGCGACAGACACAGAGAGAAAGACAGATAGAGGGAGAGAGAGAGAATGGGCGCGCCAGGGCTTCCAGCCTCTGCAAACAAACTCCAGATGCGTGCGCCCCCTTGTGCATCTGGCTAACGTGGGACCTGGGGAACGGAGCCTCGAACCGGGGTCCTTAGGCTTCACAGGCAAGCGCTTAACCGCTAAGCCATCTCTCCAGCCCAAGTCATTTTTGTCTAGTAAAGTTCAATAATAATAATAGTAGTAGTAGTAGGGAGCTATCTAGTCATTGTTTTTCAATTC
This sequence comes from Jaculus jaculus, assembly GCF_020740685.1. Classification (NCBI taxonomy): domain Eukaryota; kingdom Metazoa; phylum Chordata; class Mammalia; order Rodentia; family Dipodidae; genus Jaculus; species Jaculus jaculus. The sequence goes on from NC_059104.1 coordinate 113,133,296, forward strand.
CAAGAATAATCATCCTACTGCTAAGTGTTTTCACCCAGATTTTGCCCATCTGTCTGTCATTTCACTATGCAATTGTCTGCCTAGAATTTTAACTCTTCTAAGGACCTCTGTATTAGTTTCTGCTTAAGTGATTACTGTGATGTTGGAAGCTTTCACTTGGAGCAACTCCCAGGGAAGAATCATCTTTGAAAATCCATTCACATGCTGATCATCCTCTTATGCATCATTAATGAACGTGTCAACTAAAAATGACACTGACAGCGATGTCCGCTGCACTCCACTGATCATCTGCAAAAGAACTTGATACATTGCCTTTAATAATTGCCCCATTCTTGTTAATTCACTTTCACTTCATGTTGGAGCCCTAATGGTCAATACAATTATAATTACTTTTTTCACATTTTATGGCCGTGAGATGTTTGCTAATGCCATATTGGCAACACCTTAGACACCAACTTTGTTACTATTGGGTGTGACTGCTGGCAGCACCTATGTGTAATTATTATGATTGCTAAGTGACAATGGTTTCCATAATAATTTATAACTGACTTCTCACTTCTGGGTCACCCCATGAGGGCTCTTCTTTTTCTTGGCATACTCTGTAGAGCATTTTACTGCTCATTAGTACCTCTAACACCTGAGGAAATAACAAGGACAAACAGCTTCTGTTCATTTTTTTTTCCTAACTAGCAACCACTTTCAGTCCAAAACATACTTTGGGAGCAATGAGTGAATATTGATAGTGGTGAACAATAATGAATGCAAGGTTCGCCCATCACTGTAGTTCAGTCTCCTCTGACATAGGTCACCATCAGAGTTTTAGACTTGTAAGTTGTCTGTGATGTCCCTCAGCCCCTGAATTTCTCATCATGGATGAGCACTGCTGGAGAATTAGCAGGAATATTCATTTGCCCAGCAAGATTATTCTGTACAGTAAAGGATACTGAGTATCTCTGAACCAGGAAAACCAAACACCAATAGCCACTGTGTCAGCCCAGACCTTCTTACCCATAGATACCTCAGTGTGGCTAGCTCATGATCTTGTCACTTTACTTGAGTAAAAAGGCACAGAGAGTCTTGCTGAATTGCCCATGGGTTTACATCCAATAAATATCAAAATTAACATTAGAACCATTGTAATTGACCTATCAGCATTGCTAGTTAACCTTAAATTGTTTAGGTTAAAACCACAAATAGACACCAGGATTTGTCTGAAATTCAATAACCTTTAACTAGCCTGTTTATTCTCTTATACTCCATGTAATTTATATATTCTCTTTTCTCCTAAGTTTTTCAGTTTTCCTTACCTTTCCTCACTCCTTGCTTCTTTTGTTAAAGAAGAATTATTACTATTCTGCCTTCACGCCAAAGTGCTCTGCCTCCTCTCCTCACATAGGCTGTGAGTTCTTCCTGCTTCTACTTGAGTCGTGGCTCCTCCCTTATGTGAAAGGACCAGACTTTCTCAGTCCTGCTTCTCTCTTCAATTCCTCCCTCCTACTGGATCAGTGTACTTCACTTGCAACCATACTGGACTACTGTCATAATAAAGGGGACATTCTCATGGGCCTTTCTTCTATTATGGTGTTTCTCTGCTTCCCTATAAGGACTCATTCTCCCACATCAGCAGTCTTTTTTGTGCTCACAAGATGCTTCACACATGGGTGTTCCTTCTCCACCATCACCATAATGGCATTCCTGTCAGATCAGGTGACCAGAAGTCTTCTCTTTCCATTAGTGCCCAGCCGCATCCTAATCTTCCAGCCATATTTGACATGGATTCACACAAAGTGGCTGTACCCTTCTTTGTGAAATAGACTTTTCATCTGACCTCTTGTCCCCTGGTACCTCATCAGTTCCTTGTTCTTTGGGTCCTTTTCAGTTCTTTCCTCTCCGCACAAACCATGCAAGCATACTTTGGCAAGGCCTAATCCTCCACCTTCCCATTTATTAAAATAATAATAATAATAAAAATAAATGAAATGCCTCTCTTGTTTTAGCATCACAGAATAAATGAGAACACTTGGGAGGAAACATAGACCCCTTCTTCTGACCTGTAAGCCTTTACCTAACCTCACCTCTTCCAGATTATCCCCCCACCCTGAGTGTTGGACCTATTGTTCGCCCATCATACACTTTGTTCAAACTTTAGGCTTATTGTCCCTTCTTCTTGAAATACACTTGGTATGATTTTCCCAACTTTCTCTCTGTCATCACCCATGTTTTCTTCAGGTATCTCCTCTTCAGGGGCTCCTTCCCTGGCTATTATCTAAGCTTCCATTATCCCTTGCCGATTGCCTTCTGTTTCATTGAAATTATTTTATTTGATAAACATAGCTTTATTATATATGCATATGTGTTTATATACTGTCATTGAGAAGAAAAATAATATAATGAATGAGAGAACTATGTATGGTTAGTCCTTAAACACAATACTGACCTTGAACATGTCATTTGGTGGCTCTATTGTTCAGTGCTATAATTTTTAAAATGAGGATATAGTTATATATAATTAAAATATGCACCATGTATAAATAAATTATTGAGCTAGTAGGTGCTATGTAAATGATAAACATTATTAAAAATATTCCTGTGGAAACAAGCTTCAGGAGAAAGTTTACTTTGTCATTCATGTACCCAACTATTTTGTAGCAAGCTTTGTATAACTCTCAATGTGTGACTCAGCCCTGAGTGGACTTATCTCAGAATACTCTCACTCAATGTATTTGTAGTCTAAAAACTAGGTAGCTTTGGCAATAGTAAAAGTTTGTCAGGAACAAGAACTGGCTTATGGTCTTGGCAGATGGCTTAACCATTAAAGAAGTGGCTTAGAATACTTGCAAAATAAAACATTCATATCTACTCTATCAGCTAGGTTTGGCAACATCCCAAATAGATATGGTTGTGTTTCAACCTTTCCACTCATGTGGCCATTATGAGAGAACAAGGAGGAAGAGGGTATCAGGGAGACCAGAGGGGCAATGCAGCAGTAAGTTCAAAGAATCAGCTCTGTTGTTGATGGAAGAAGGCAGCAGAAAGATGAATGAATGCCAGGTTTAGAATTGTGATTCCAGTGTTCATCTTCATCACTGACATGTTCTTAATACTTTATTTCAGGGTGACTTTTAATTTCTAGCTTCTTGATCAGGTCCATCAGGGTCACTGATTTCCTTCCATCTCAGAATCTGGTCTCCAGAGGAGAGAGGTTTCTTTCAATGTCTGTGTATTTCAGAGCATCAAGTGCTCTTAGTGAAACACAAGCAAATATCATTCAGAAAATGTCCCCAGAAAAGAAATACTCACAGGTGGTCAGTAATGAATGTGACACACTGAAACCAAAAATCCTCATGATCTGCTCAAAAATATGTTCTAATTTTTTTTTTTTTGCTTGTTTTGTATTTTGGCAGAATGAAACAACAAAAATGACTTGATCACTGTCAAAGTTATACGAGTTCTGTCTTAGCTATACACCAATCATTTGGCCAATCCTGACTGAGCAGAATGCATTCAGTGTACTAGTCACTTCTGCCCATTCTCCAAAGGCACAGAATTAGCAGCCTGGACTTAGAGCTCACCTTGGGATCAGTACATCCTTTTGTTGGCTGCCAAATTCTTCAGACCTTAACAAGATTATTGAATAGTGGAATGGGAATTTTAAACTTCTCCATGTGCCCTGATAATACTTCATAATACTTTACTCTAGCATGAAATATACTTGGAATGTTCTCAAAAGTAAAAAAGAAGGAGGAGGAGGAGGAAGAGGAGGAGGAGGGGGAGAAGAATTTAAAAGGATGTTATCAGTGATCTTACTTTGGATTTTTTAAAGTATTTTTTAAAATTTATTTATTTATTTATTCAAGAGATAGAGACAGACACAGAGGGGAGGGGTCTGAAGGGAGAAAATGGGCATGCCAGGGCCTCTAAGCATTTCACATGAACTCCAAACACAAGTGCCACCTGTGCATCTCGCTTTACATGGCTACTAGGGAATTGAACCTGGACCCTTTGGTTTTGTGAGCAACTGCCTTAACTGTTACACAATCTCTCTATTCCTGGAAATTTTTTTTTATTTGTTAAGAATAATTAACATATTCATAGAGATTAGTTAGGTAGCAGGGAAAGGATTTGTATTTGACATGGCATCTAGAGTTTCCTTTGTCACTGAATACTTACTAAGAAAGACAAGCTGCTTTTATTCCTTTTACTAATGAAGACATTTCACAGTAGCCACTTGGGAGCCATTATGTACTGAGACTTTGACAGGACACAGTTTGCCATATGGGGACATAAACTCCTTTTGCTATGGAATATCAATGAGATGGTTTTCTGTCAATTTCTGTGTTGGACCACCAATGATAGCAGTTGGCAGTATTTGAACAGAGAACCTCTTTGTTTCTGTTTTCCTCTAACTGTCCATCTGTTGCTTTAACTTTATGTGGTTATTTCTAATAGAAGCCCATAGTTCTGGCTCTAGCATATTTTATTTAAAAATACTAACACCATTTAACTGTAAATTCTTGATAAGTTTAACTAGAAATAAAGTTATGCAAACACTGAATTGTAAAATGGGCTCAACTGGTAACAAAATAGGTTTTGGGTATATTTCTGGTGTCACATTGTTGTACCATTTTTCTAACCTTGTTGCAGGTTGTACTGACCTTCCAGTGGTGAAGCCAAGATGTTCCTTTCCCAGTGTGCTTTGCATAACAACATTCACCACATTGGATACTTGAACTGATTTAGTATTTTATGGTACCATTGACGTTTGGGTTTTCCTTTACTCCCTTAGACTTCTACTTGTTTCCATGAAACTTAACAGCCTACTCACAACTTCTTACTTACCAGTCTCTGAACTCTCTCTTTCTTGGCCACAGAACCATGTACCTCCATCATTCTCACGGCCCTCCATCAGTAGTCAGGCAACTGTTCTCTTCTGTACATCATCAGCTAGCTATTCGTGACCATATATTTTCATTGAATGTCTGTTCATCTCTTTGCCCTCTGCTTTGTGCATTACTACCTGCTCCTTTCACCTCAACCCACTAAAGTTCCACAAATTACTATAAACATGAAGGTAACATCACTGCTTAGGCTACTTCAGAAATTTCTGAGGACTCACATGTGTGTGTGTGTGTGTGTGTGTGTGTGTGTGTGTTCAAATATACTCTTAAACAACAAACGGACTGGAGAGAGAGATGGCTCAGTGTTGGTAATGTTTGCCTGCAAAGCCTAAGGACTTGGGTTCTATTCCTCAAAACCCACAGAAATGCAGATACACAAAGTGGTGCTGGTGTCTGGAGTTTGTAGTGGCTAGAGGCCCTTTTGTTCCCATTTTCTCTACTTTCTATGACTCTCGCTCTCGTTCTCTCTCAAATGAATAAATTATAAAATTAAACATAGTATTCACATTGTGACAAATTTATTCTATCACTATTGGTGGAGGTGAAAAAATGATTTAACTTGATAAATGCTTTGTAGACTATACAAAGTTCATAAGTCATTGAAATATTGTAATTTTGGGTATCTTATGTCCATTTCTACACATTTAAGTTTATTTGCATATATCTATCCATTTTTCACGGGGATTTTAAGGTGCTGCAATACCACAAACTTTCTCTAAATAAGTAAGTACTTTTATTAAATTTTTTCATGTAATTTTAAAATTATTAGCCTTCCATACTAGAAATCAATTATCTTTAAGTCATTTCTTCTATACAAATGAGATGCTATACTTTCAACACTAGGATATATATGAGAGGGTGGATGACTGATCATTCAGGTTTATCAAAGTTACATCCTGTTACAAGATAGATGCACACTATGCCTATGTGCATAAAATTTAAAATCTGCTTCGAACACTACTTCCAACCATTCATATGGGGACATAAACTCCCATTGCTATGGAATATCAATGAGATGGTTTTCTGTCAATTTCTGTGTTGCACCACCAATGATAGCAGTTTGCAGTATTTGAACAGATGAAGGAGCTAGCCAAGATGTAGGAATATCTTTTAAACATATAACAGGTCAAGGAAAGCTGGATTAGTTGGCTACTATCAATGCTATAGATACTGTTACAGTCAGGTTCACATTGCTGGTAGAAATCACCCAACAAAGAGCAGCTTGTGGAAAAAAAGAGGTTTATTTTGGCTAACAGGCTTGAGGGGGATGCTCCATGATGGCAGGGGGAAACAATGACATGAGCAGAAGGTGGGCATCACCCCCTGGCCAACATAAGGTGGACAATAGCAACAGGAGGGTGTGCCAACCACTGGCATGGGGAAACTGGCTATAACACCCATAAGCCTGCCCCCAATACACCCCCTCCAGGAGGCTTTAATTTCCAAATGCCATCAGCTGGGGAACCTAACATCCAGAACACCTAAGTTTATGGGGCACACCTGAATCAAACCACCACAGATACTTTACATAAATAATAAATAAATGCCTTAGAAGAAATATTTGATTTTATTAGAGTAAAAGGACATTTTTTTTCTTTTTATTATGATTATTAACAACATACTTCCTATGGATACGTCTGTGTTAGTACCCTCTTTTCCCTCATCCCAGCCCCATTCCGTTGGGTATGCTTCTCAGTGGGGTTGCAGGTATTCCTTATGGGGTTGTGGGTTATGTGTTCTGGGAGCAGCAGTCAGTTATTTTTGCAGGGAGGGAATACCTAAGGACATGATGTCACATACCGTGGCTCTTAAAATATTTTTGTCCCATCTTCCACAAAATTCCCTGAGCTATGGTGGGTGCGTTTTAAGTCTATCTACTTCAGTGATGAGCTCTTAGGAGCCTCTGGATCTCTGCTTTTGTAAGTGTTGAGTATTTTTTTGTAGATCATTTACATATATGTTGTTTCAGTTGCTTTAGTCTAGAACACATTTATTGTAGTTTCAAGAATATAAATTTATCCATATGTGATTTACTTACATGTTTTTATATAAAACATAAGTTAAAGTTTAAGGAGGTGATAAGTCATCTAATACCCCTGATAGATTATGCTAATAGCACCACTCCACCTGAACACCAGTGGTCCTGCAGTGAGCAAAGCCTGTACATACAATTTTACCTGATTACTTCAGAGAGCCAAAAAGTCCTTCCATGCTGTGGTTGGTGCCTCCAATGGAAATCAGAAGACTGTTTGAATCAACTCCAAGTTCATAATTCAGCACTGAAGTATATGTATGTATGTGTGTGTGTGTGTGTGTGTGTGTGTGTGTGTATATATATATATGCATATATATGTAGATATGTATATATCTGATGAAGTAATTAAATATCTACTAATTTTATAAGTATGAGACTTAAATGTGAATCAAAAGATGTAAATTTATTCTCTTTATCTTAAGAGATTCTTATTATAAAACTCTGGTAAAATAGAATTTCAGAAGAGTGATTGAGGTTAAGATGAGATTTGGTGGATTTAGGTGGTTATTTTCCAGGAATATGCTTATGGTGCAGGATTTTGGGGTCCTGAGAGGGATTATGCAGCAGATCCAAGCCTGTGGACCCCATCTTTTGGGTCCTTTCCCAATTTAGCAAAGAACTGAAAAAAATAGACTCCAAGAGGGGTAAATTATGAATCATGAGGTTTATTGCAGGGGTAGTTAGCCTGAAGGGAAGTTTCCTCCTTGTCATACTGACAAAGAAAACTCCTTCACAAAGAAATCTCGTGGAAAGAAGCCTCAGTAAATGGTACATACCCACACAGAAAGCCAAACAAGAGAGCCCAGACCAAAGACTTCCAAGAAGCCCATGTACACATATGTGTACAGCAAAGCATGAGAGTGCAAGACCTTGTCCTTCACATAAGTGCCAAAGAAACCTAAGAGATTGGAAAGTAAAGGACTCAGAGCTTGAAGAGAAATAATACCTGTAACAAAATGATAAAGCATATAAAATCAAGATAAGAAATACCCAGACAGAAAGAAATTCCTCCCTCATTTCATCCATGCTGGAAAGTGCAGGGGAAGGGGGTGTTGCTTACCAAAGCAAGAACCAGGAGATCCAGGTACTCACAGCATGAAAAGAGATCAAAAGAGAGCTACATATATGACAGGCCTATTCATACATGTCAGATGTCCAGTTAGGATGAGTCTTGTCATTAGATTCAGCTGTGTAAGGGAAAGATCTGCTTGGTTCCCTGACTCAAGAGAGGTTGGCTCAGCACAGGCCAGCCCACCCAGGTGTTCTAAGCTGAAGAAGAAGCCGGAAGTTGCTGGCCAGAAGTGTTGCCTCCAACATTTTGGATGAAACAGGCTCAGACCATATCTACTCTAAGAATCAGTTAAAAACAGTGCAGATTTCTGGGTGTTTAATTGTTGTTTAGTTTGGCTTGGTTTTTGCTGTCTTCCAACTCTTCCCATCTCTAGCTTCAATTCTCTTTTTTGGTTATCCAGACACTTGGTAATCTTGAGTAATAACTATGAATATTAGCATAGATTAATACCTTCTGTTGTGCATCTCAGATCACTAGTCATTTTTTCACCAGTTTATGTACAGAATGTTGCATATCAGCAAGTGACTTGCAATTGAATTCTAAAATAAACGTAATGTTCTCTTAACTAAAAAGGCAACATTTAGTACCTGTGGTAAGGATGAATTCATACACACAAACATCCATTTATCTTTCATGCTTTGGGGTGTAGATTTCACTGTAGAAACCAGAGAGGTAAATGCTCTAGTTAATTAAAACAACACTGGCCTTCTAGTTTAACTGTAGGAAAATGCATAATTGTCACCTTAAAACACATGCATATTACAATAGTGATCTTAATTTAGGTAAAATGGGTATTTAATAGGGCATAAGATAAAAGCAATAATTTAATGGGATTTTCAGATAGTATGTTATTTTAAGAAGATTGGAACTGTTTTATCATGTATTCCATTTTATTGTGATTTCAAATAGGAAGAAAGAAAGGATGATCCTATATGAACTAGTAAATTCCCAGAAATAGATATTTGTAAGTTGTGTTTTAGCAACTTGAATTTTAGGATGTTTTTTTTAAAATCAGCACTAAGTATTTTAGTTATTGCAAGTATATTTGCTGGCTTACCTCTTGTTCAAAAAATAATCCCTGAATTAAAATTCATCCTGTTTTTTGCACAAGTATATTCATAACTTTGCATCTACCCTCTTAGTTCTTGGTTAGTTGAAAGTATACCTCCTCCTGCTACTAGACATTTAGCTTATAGAAGTCTTGACTTATACCTTATTCATTTCCATAATTATAGAATTATGGCTTAGTGCCTATTTATGAAAATTCAATAAACATATGTTGATTCTATTCTGATTAACTATAACTCTGTTATTGTTATTGTTGGTATTTTGGGAGTTCCTGTAAAATTTCACTGAAACTTTAAATCATTTGTTTCCAGGATTAAACTGTTTTCAAGTAAAAAAGTTACCTGTCAGGAAGAATTTGGGCATTTTAAAGAAAAGGCTTGAACCTATCAATTCAGTGATCAGTCAGTATTTTAATGTAATTTGGAATTCCAGAAATAATTCCTTGATTATGATGATTACATATGTGTGTGTGTATGTGTGTATACGACATATATTAAAAATTATAGGGAGCCAGGTGTGGTTGCACACGCCTTTAATCCAAGTACTCCAGAGCAGAAGTGAGAGGATTACTGTGAGTTTGAGGCCACACTAAGACTATATAGTGAGTTTCAGGTTAGCCTGAGTTAGAGTGAGATGCTATCTCAAAAAACAAAACAAAGCAAAAAGTTTAGGGGCTGGAGAAATTGTTTAGAGGGCAAGGCGCTTGGCTGTGAAGCCCAAGGACCCAGGTTCATTTCCCCAGTACCATATAAGCCAGATGCACATGGTGGCACATGAATCTGGAGTTCATTTTCAGTAGGCTAGTTGCCCTGGTATGCCCATCCTCCTCTCTTTCTTCTCTCTCTTTCTCTCTCTCTCATTCTGCCTCTCTCTCAAATAAATAAAAATAAGATATTAAAATGAGATATTTTTAGGAAAGGATAAAACATTTTACTTTATTTTTACAATATTTTGTTCTGATTCTTCACATGTAAATATGAGTCAAGATAAACACATATCTCCATGTCTGTGTCAATCTAAAATACAATAAAAACTTGAGGTTACTATGAAAGAAGAATACTTTTATAAATCTGAATGCATGTAAAAATTCTGAGCTTGAAATTCTTGACTCACAATATTGGGTAGATACTATTAGGTAGCTATTTTGACATTTTATTCTGAGAATAAATGATAATCACCTATGCAAAATGTGTCACATGGTGCCTGATTTATAGAAGATAAGCAAAAGATGTTGTCTTTTCCTTTACTGAAACATTTAAATTTTAACTGATTTCTACATTTGCATATGGACAAATGATTAGATCAAGATTTTAAATCCCTAAAATAATTTTTCAAATACTGATGTGAAAGAAAGTGTTAAAAAATCAATAAACGCATTATCTAATAAGTCTATATGGATTTTCTTTTAGGTCATTGTTTTTCAATTCATTATAAAATGTTTTTAATTAAACTGTCTGTTTACTCAAGTAATATATTTAGAAGTTGGAATATATACAAAGACACATGAGAGAATTATTAGAAGAGTCTAAACATGTTCAGTAACAAACAGGAATGGTTTAAAAAATCTGACTAAAGCCTGTAAATAATGTTATTTAGAGACTGGAGAAATGGCTTAGTAATTAAGGGACTTGTCTGCAAAGCCTAAGAACTCATGTTCAAATATTGAGGTCCCACAGAGACAGGTGCACAGTGACAAAAAGTGCATAATTTTGCACATGAAAACCAGGAGGCACACACATCTGGAGTTCATTCCTAGTGACTAAAGTCCCTGGTGCCCCCATTCTCTCTCTCTCCCTCTCTGACTCTTACTTTCCCCCCTCCCCCTCTATCTCTCTCTTTTTCTCTCTCAAAATAAATAAATAAATAAAACTTTAAAAAGAATGTTATTGGGGCTGGAGAGATGGCTTAGCGGTTAAGCGCTTGCCTGTGAAGCCTAAGGACCCCGGTTCGAGGCTCGGTTCCCCAGGTCCCACGTTAGCCAGATGCACAAGGGGGCGCACGCGTCTGGAGTTCGTTTGCAGAGGCTGGAAGCCCTGGCGCACCCATTCTCTCTCTCTCCCTCTATCTGTCTTTCTCTCTGTGTCTGTCGCTCTCAAATAAATAAAAATTTTAAAAAAAAAAAAGAATGTTATTTAGGATAACACTGATTTAATATGTGAAATGCTAGATAGATAAAAATGTATTCTTGGCAGAGAAAAGAATGAACACCAATTTATTGAAAGTTATGAGACAAAAGACTTCTGGAAATAATTCTGTTTGAGATCTGTCCCAGAACATTACAGCTACCTCAAAAAGATGTTTCTTTAAGAAGAGACTCTGGAGGCAGAGGTAGGAAGATCACTGTGAGCCCTAGGCCAGCCTAAGGCTACCTAGTGAATTAATCCTGAAGACTGTGCTAAGGATATTGCATATTTGATCTAAGTAAATCTACAAGGATTTTTAGTCAAATTTACATCCATTCATAGGTGTTTTGTTTATCCATAACTTCCTCTGGATGTTTTCCAGCTGTTTGTTAATAGCAAATTATAAAAAAGACATATTTTTCAAAAAATGATGTGTCTATTTAATCATTTTTGGTAATACTGACTGTAACTCAGTGTGAACATAGGTAAGATTAGAGGAAGGGAGCACAGGAACAAGTACAAGGAAGAAGAAAATTATGAAGTGATATGGTACTGTCTGGAGGGAAATGACTGCCTTAGAGAGATTATTGGTATCATGAAGAATCAACTCCCAAAATGTTTCAGTGATTATGTAGAATGATCTTTTTACCATATCCTTTAGGAATGCTTCTATTTTCTTTGGATACTGCTAAGAAAACAGAATGACTTACAGACTATCCTTCTGCCTAAAACAATTTATAGACAAGTATTCATGCTACAGTAGGTAATTTTCCTAAGCAGTAGAGAGCTATGATCACAAAAGATGCTTCCTGGTTTTGAATCTATGGTTGAGATATCAGTTTTGATAAATTATTGATCTGAAAGATTCTCTCCCACCCTCTGCATTTGGTGGTCTCTGACAGGTGAACCTTTTTGTTTCAGGTGGTTAAATTCATTGTTTGCTTTCTGACTGCATTTCCCTCAGGTGTAAAGAAAAGAAAATACTTTTTTTTTTAAATTTTTTTTTAATTTATTTATTTGAGAGCGACAGACACAGAGAGAAAGACAGATAGAGGGAGAGAGAGAGAATGGGCGCGCCAGGGCTTCCAGCCACTGCAAACGAACTCCAGACGCGTGCGCCCCCTTGTGCATCTGGCTAACGTGGGACCTGGGGAACCGAGCCTCGAACCGGGGTCCTTAGGCATCACAGGCAAGCGCTTAACCGCTAAGCCATCTCTCCAGCCCAAGAAAATACTTTCTAATGACGAAGCCTCTATTCTCAAACATGCCTTTGGAGACAGGTTGTATGAGCCTGATTCCAGGGAGGTCTAGGGGAAAAAGGAAGATGTAAAATTTTACACCACCCTTCATATTGCTCCAAAGTATTCAACTGAAAACATGCAATAGACCCATGATCCCCCATACCTTTCCAGAGAAAAGTGAAATATGTGGAAATATTCTTCTGGACATGAAAATAATTGCTAGTCCTGATAAGAAATTGTTTTATATAGATGCCTTATGAAATCTGCAGCAATGGATTTTTCTCCCTCAGGGAATTCTGCAAAACCAAAAATTGATTTGGTCTTTAACCTTAACAGAGAGATTACACATTTTTACTAGATTATCAAAAGAAAAGCTTGAAGCTCCAAAGCCTCTCTCATATGAAGTCCAGTGATCTCTGAGTAGAGGGAATGTTAAGGGGATGGTAAGGGAGCCCACACCAAGCAACTTCCCCATCTTAAAAGTCAGTCACAAGGCCAGAGTTAGTTGCAACTGATGTTTTTAATGATGACATCACCAGTGACCTCATGATTTGTAATCTCCTGGGACCTAAGGCTCACTCCCTGGAGGTGGTGTCACAGTATAGATTGCTTCAGCGCTTTTTCCGTCCCGAATCCTTGACTGAATATTTAATATTATTTGTTGCTTCTTTGTCTGAAGACTCGTCTTGCCCAATACCACTTACCAACCTAGCACACAAAGGTAGCTCTCCCTCAGGAAGGAAGGAAGTCTGTGTGCCAGTGGTACCAATCACCAGCACGTTCTTCTTCAAGTCGATGGAACACTGATGCCTCCTGAGCATGTCTAGTCCTAGAAGAATGTCCATGGGCTGCTCTTCCAGTATGGAGAAAGAGCACTGCAGGAAATCACCTTCAATTTGAATCTGAGCCAGGTGAATACGGCCCACGATCCTCTGCGTGCCTACCCCTTTAGCGACTCCAGCCCACCGCCTGTCCACCAGCCTCATGATGTTACATCTCTCAGCACAAGCTTGACTCAGGATGGTCATCTGTGCACCAGAGTCAACAAAAGCCTTCAAGGGATGTCCATTTACTTTGCAGTTAATATAGAGCATGGCCACTTGTCCAAAACTCTCAGGAGCCTCTTCCATCGCTATGTTCATGTTTTCTTCGATGTTCTGTTGTCGGATCTCTTCTTCTATTCTGGCCTGTGCTTCCTGATCAAATGGGTCAGCATTATAGAGACGCAACCTTTCTTGCTCTCTCAAGAACTGTTCGTTTTGCTGCTCCATCAGCACCTGAGAAAACGTCTCAAGGTTTCCACTGAGCAGGGCCTCCGCCAAAGAGGGATTGCGTTCCTTCAGTAGGGACAGATCGTGGGGGTTGGAAAGCAGCATGCTGCGAATTAAGGCAGGGTTATCCAGACTGTGAGGATGGGCCATTTTCTCTCCAGAGGCCAAGCCGTGGAACTGCTGAGCTGACGGTGGGCGCTGGTGCTGAGGCTGGTGCGGGTGCTGCGGACGAGAGCTTGACGTTCCAGGCACAGCAGAGGCAGTGAAATCCGTGCGAGGCTGGTTTGGAGTCGGTCCTGAAGACCAAGGACCCATATTATCTTTCTGAACTAACACTACGACGTCGCCGTCTTTGAGGCCATAGGCGCCCAGGGAGCAGTGCTCGTCTGTGAGAAGTTTTTCCATGTAGATGATCTGGATTTCTTCAGCAGGGACTCCGGATTCGAGTTCACAGAGGACTCGGAAGTTGCAGAGCTCAAAGTCAGGATTAACCTGGAGGGAGAAGGTTCCCTCAGACAGGTCCCTCCGTACACAGTACACAGTGATCAGCATGACGGGTGTCTAAGCGGGCCAGGCCAGCAGAGAGTGTTGGGGAGATCACCAGTCAATCGGCAATGCTTTCTGCTCATGGTCCCCCTGCTCCTCCTCCCGGAGTGCGTCTCTCAGTCACCTCTCAGACAGAAGTACAGCCACTGGCCAGAATGGAGACTGCCTTCTTTCCCCAGTGCCAGCCTCTGGTCCCATGGAGCCTTGAGACAACAAATTCATTTGTATATGCGCTGATTGGAACTTAGAATGCCTGTCGCCATAGGAACAGCTACTCAAAGACACTAGGTTCCAAGGACTGCCTGTAAAATCCTACCTCAAACAAGATGCAGATCATCTCAAGTCTTCCTAAACCTGTTAACATTCATTTTCTTTTAGTGTTACATGCTTTGTACTTTTTCTTCTTCCTGAAACAGAAAGTGTGGGTCTTGGATGGAAAGTGCTGTACTATGTGTTTGGTAGGTCAGATACGATATTTTCCTTTGAAGCTCTCACATCCTGCAGTGGAATAAATAGGTAGAAAGTTAAATCATGATTATGGAGGTAAGCTCTTGAAAAATGTCTTGGAATCAAGGGTTTAGCTCCAAGGAAGAAGCAAGCTTGATGGAAGCAGAAGCATTTTCTGGGTGAAAAGTCATTTCAGACAAAAAGGACTTTGCACTAACAAAAGTTAAATTTCCTGACAAGGCTTGTTACTTCTATAGAAAGGTGAGGTGTAAAATGCAATAAGAAAACATTTCTAGGTAAAACTGAAGAAAATTCTTGCAGCTATTCATAAGTCACCATACGTTAGGGGCCAAGGTGAGGGGGTAGGTCACGGATGAGCCTAATAATGGTACCAAATTGACTGTATGTGCTGAATACAAAACTAATAAATAATTTAAAAAAAAGAAAAGAAAAAAAAAGAACGTTAATCCAAAGAGTTTAGTAAACATTATCAATTAGAAAGCATTGACACAGAAGGGAGAAGCAATGGCAGATGAGAAGGAGGAATTTTGGAAAGAAAGGAAGGAAGGAAAGAGAAGTGGATTGAAACTGGACAGATTAATAATGTTTGTTTTGATTTTCTTAATTTATATTGCATATAGAAGAGGCTTTTTGCAGCATCTGAGGACAGAGTTGTCAGCCAGTCCAGAGGCTTTCTCACTTGCTCAAGTAGGGGTTTTTATAGAAGCTGAAGCTCTAGGAAGGAGTAAATAGTAGAGCAGAAGGTGTTTCTTGGTTGGAGTGGAAAAGATGTGGGCATGTTAAAAACAGTTAATGAAGTAAAAAGTCTCTAACCTGGGAGACTGGGTAGTAATAGCTCGGTACCTTGAGGATGAGGGAAATGAACCTTTGAGGTGACTAATTTAACATTGATTCTACAGTCCAAAACAGGCCAATGTGGATGTCAGACATGCCTCACTCTGGCTTTCAGTCATAGCTATCTCCACCACCCATACACATATGACCCATGCCAGGGTAGAGACTCTGAAGGTAAGGTAAGATCCTTGAGTACCAGTTATTTTTCTTTATATTTCACAGTGTTTACAAAATAAAAGCTCTCCTGAGAGTTGTGTCTATTTAGGAGCTGAAGGAAAATTACCATCTTATTCCTGCCTCTTCCATATTTAGAATTTTTCAGAATGTATTCAGCATGATATAAAGATACTGGACCAGCCCAAAGAAATTTTACCTTATGTTTCACCTGTGTTTGCTTCAAATAAAAACTGATATAATTTATTGCTCTAATTATCACAGTGTTGATATATATTTGTTTATGTAATAAATGCTGAATGAATGTTCAGTGTGTGTGAAACATTGGCTAGGTTCTGGTGCTACAGACATGAATAATGTTCAAAGCAGGCAGTGTTTGAAGGAGCTCACAGTCTAAAAGAAGACACATATAGGCACACAAACTTGTGAGCATAGTGGAAGTCAGAGCAGAGTTAGAGAGAAGTCAGTATTTAGGGGGAAAAACTGAGGAAGACAGGACTGCTGGGTAGGGAAGACTTTCTGAAAGAACTGGACTTAAAGGCATGTCAAGGACTTAGCCATGTGGAGGTGAGACAGTATAGAACAAAGGCTAAGGAGAATATGGCTTAATTTACAAGTGTTCACTGCAAAGCAACAGTTTTGTAATACGGAAGATTTTCTAAAAAAAAAAAAAAAAAAGGAGGGGATGAATCGACCATCAAATTTTCTCATAAAAATGATGAATTATTTAGTACTACTTTTACTACCTATCAAGATAATTGTAGACATTTATTCCAACAATCAAATCAATTTCTTCTGTGAGTCAGCATCCTGGTACATTTATCAGAGGGTTTTGTTTTGTGTTTATTTGTTTTGACATTTTCCTTTATTATTCATTCATTTATTTATTTATTTGGCAAAGAAAGAGGGAGGGAGGGAGAGAGAGAGATACAGAGAGAGGGAGAGAGAATGGGCATGCCAGGGCCTTCAGCCACTGCAAACCAACTCCAGATGTGTGTGCTCCCTTGTGCATCTGGCTATCGTGGGTCCTAGATAATCAAATCAGGGTCCTTTGGCTTTTCAGGCAGATGCCTTAACCACTAAGCCAAACTTCCAGCCTTACATTTTCCTTTTTTAAGGAAATATATATATACATACACACAAACACACACACACACACACACACAGAGAGAGAGAGAGAGAGAGAGAGAGAGAGAGAGAGAGAGAGAGAGAGAAGAAGTAAAAGAGAAAAGCTTCTAATCTAAGAAGCTAAGAAGGGTCCTGAATAGATATCCTTTATTGATATTTTCACACATACACATTGCATATGTATTTCATATCACTACACCTGCTCCCCCATCTAATTGTACTCCTTACCATCACCACTGGTTGTGCCACAGAAGAGCATGATTCACCCTCCCTGGAAACCTGTAACTGTCATTAGCTCATTAGTGAGGGGTGTGGCCTCCAAAGTCTCACCCCTGTCGGCAACAAAATGATGACTAACCCCATCACCGCAGGTCTTGTGCAGGTCACCACAGCTGCTGAGAGTTCATGAGGGCCAAGGCTCTAACTGTCCAGGTGACAGAGTACCACAGCACTCCTCCCATCTTCCAGCTTTTACATTTTTTCTCTCCCTCTTCTATGATGTTCCCTGAGCCCATGGAGGGGTAACATATATGTCTCACTTGGGGTCTAGTACTCATCAGTCACTTCTTTTCAGCATTTGATTAGTTGTGATTCCCTATTTTTTCTGCCTCCCACTGCTAAACACTTAGCAGAGATCATTAATCATCTGAGTTTGGTAATCAATGTGACATCAAACATCACGTGCAAGCTCCTCTGCTCAGAAGCAGATTGAGAAACTAATAAGGCTTGGATTCAGCACTCTTCATTTTATTTCTCCAAATAGCTTTGCACAGTTTGTTCTTAAAATTATATTGAATTAGAGAGATAATACTAGGGCTTTTGTTTTGTTTTTCAAGTAGCAAATTAAAACTTTGGAGGATTTTTTGAAGCAAAAATTGAGGGTTAACAGTAAAAGAAACTAATATGTTTTCCCCATGTTACCATTGCCTAGATACCAAACATAATTAAACTTTATGTCAGTCGTTTTATTATCTTGCTACAATTCTTGAGTTTTGTGGCATTCTGCATTTATGTGCATTTTACGACTTTACCTTTTACACACTGGAAAGCGAAAAGGATCAAGTTCCTCATCAACCCTAAATCACAGGATGTCAAGGCTAGCAGGAATCATCTGGTCTAGCCACCTACTCAGACCTTAAACCTCTGTTGCAAAAGCACTAGAATCTGTAAAGATAAACATAATCCCCAGAGCTGTTTGGCACTTCTGTGATGTTCCTTGTTTATTCCTTTATTTTACTCAGCAGTACTGGCTGAGTCAAATATTATATGTGTGATTCACTTAGCTCAAAATTTTAATTAAAAGCTTGTTTTATTATTTAATACATATGTAGATGATTGGGAGTGTACATAAACATTCTTAAACTTCAGATGTGTTGCACCATAAATCCCTAGAGCACAGGCAGCTGAACAATGGTGTTCTGAGGTATCCACATGTGTTCATATAAGTAACTGCAGCTTTACTCAAGGTTGTTCCCTTTCCTTGGCATAACACAATAGTTGTCTAGTGTGGTAGCAATGCCTTTAAATCCAGCACTTAGAAGGCAGGGATAGGAGGACTGCTATTAGCTCAAGGCCAGCCTGGGGTACGGAGTTAGTTCCAGATCAGGCTGGGTAGAGTGAGACCTGCTTCAAAACATAAAGAGAGAGAGAGAGAGAGAGAGAGAGAGAGAGAGAGAGAGATAATTGAATCTTTCTATCATAATGAGACTCCCAGATTGTCTCAGGGCTGCCATTCAGAAAATCAATCATTGTTTGGCCTAAATACCCAGAAAATAGAAAAGATGAAAGTGATTTCATACTGGGTAAATAAAAGCCTCAAAGTTATTTTTTGGAACAAACCCATGGTAATATCATTTATCATTTGTCTCTTAAAACAAAACAACTCAGTATAACAGAAAAACCCTCAGCTAGCTGCTGGTTCTACAGTTAGCTGATGTTGCAGGGACTACCAGTGAATTGAAGAAGCAAATGTCTGAATAAATAGTATTATGTAGATATATATTAACTAAGCCATGTTAGGAAAATATATGTACTTGTTTAATTTGGATATTTTTCCTTAATGTTTCCATGGGAATTGGGATGTAGCTCAGTAACAGAGCAGTTGCCTGGCATAGACAAGGCCCTAGCTTCAGCCCAAAGTACTACAAAAAGGTGAAGAGCATTACTTGCAAGGTGTGAACTAGTCTTAAGTCAGTGAAATCATCACTCAAGATTTACAATATGACAAAGGAATGATGTAGAATTGTTAAAGCTGAACCTTTAGTTTTAACAGCTAATTTGTCCACTGTTCCTTCAGTAATACACTAATTTATTGGAACAATTGTAAGTGGATGACATGTATGTAATAAAATCGTTAATAGACACATTTTTTACAAAAAGAAAATGCTTACTGTGGCTTGTCTTTGAAGGTTAAATAACAAAAGACAAGTAATTTAGGCATATAAACAGATATGTAATGCAATTGATTCATGACACCTGCGACTATAGTTTACATCAACCTTTTAGGAACTTGGCTGGGTCTTATCTCCTTTGTAAGGTGACAAACTTGGACATAATACTAATGCATTATGAGAAAATGGAAGCATAGAGGGGAGAGTGGAGGGAGGAAAGATAAAGCACAATGTATACACATGTGACAACACATTTTAAAATACTTTTCAAAAGTATAATTTAAAGATTTTGTCACTTTCTTGCAAGGAATATTTTCATAGTGTAACTTATTGCTGCATTTTATAAATTAGTTGTTTTAATGTTGTAGCATAAAAAAGATTCATTTTAAGTTATACATTGCATGTCGAGAAATTAAATAATAGAACCTCGTGATAATTTTTTTTTTTTTTTTTTTGGTTTTTCATGGTAGGGTCTCACTCTAGCCCAAGCTGACCTAGCTGGCATTCACTCTGTAGTCTCAGGCTGGCCTTGAACTCACGGTGTTCCTCCTACCTCTGCCTCCCGAGTGCTGGGATTAAAGGCGTGCACCACCATGCCCAGCTCATGTAACTTTTGGCATTTTCCACATATATGTTTTCCAAGTTTGAGGGTATAAAACTACTTGCTATAGACTTTTGTGTCCTGTGGCCCCTTCTAATGTCATAATTTTTCTGTAAAATTTTTATCTCTGGGGCTCATTCTTTGTTATCAGGACAAGATTATTATTTATAATTTATGAGATAAACATGTATACCTCACTAAACTTAATGTAAAAGTTTGAAAACAGGCTAGAAACAGACTCGTGGATCAGTGGATGGGCTTTACTGCCAGAGTGTTCCTATTCTTCTGTGGGAAACATCCAAGTAATGCAAATATAGTTGTACTAATAACATCTTAGGTTTTGAAATCACCTTGGAGTAAAACCACTGAAGCCACATCGGGTTTACTAGGTTCTGTGAACTCACACTCACCTCATTTAGAAATCTTTGTCAATGTCATTTAAGGATCCCAGTGAGGCCTATTCATAAGTCTAGATACATTGTGATAATTCTGTTTATCACACTATTAAGGCTAGTGTCTATGTGCATCCCCACTGCGTTTAAACAATTGTGTGTTGTCTTGAAAATGAGAAAAAATAACTAATTTTATCTCATGTGTCAATATGTCAGGTGAGAAAATATTACCTTCTGAGCACATTTCAGATGGCTTTCTCTTTGAATGTATATAATTTTTGGAAAGTTCTCTAATCTCTTGGAGTATCAATGTACATAAAGGAGAACACATCAGTAGAGGAAAAGGCCTGGGTATCTGTGAGTCAGAACCATTATTGAACTTTTACTTAAAAAAATTACCTTTTTTTTATTAAAACTATTTGTTTCTACCATTAGATTTTTTTTTTAAATCTCAAATACCCAGCCTCTCTCAACTAAGACTTTTACAGTGTTGGGACTATGAGGACAGAAGAATGACTAGGAATCATTTTCCTCCTTCAAGGAACAAGTTATCTCTCAGTGGAGATAAAAATTCATACAGCTTGAGTTATTTCATAGAATAGAAATAATGTCATGATAGATGTGTAAACAAAACGTGGCTGCTTAGAGGAATTAAAAGTTACTCTGTGGGTTGAGTGGGTGGAAGAAGTCAATTGAATTATCCAACATCCTCACTAGAGAAGCAGTCCCTGGGCTGAAAGAATGGTTCAGTCACAGCCTTGGGTAAATTAAGATCCAAGGATCCTTTGATGTATGGTACAAGTTGCTTGATCTTTAATTCCTTATATTTTTCAGCTCATGTTTTTCCTACTTGATTCTGTAACCATACGGATGCATAAAGATGGTGAGATTCATCAGGAAGATTAATAGTCTAGTGTTTTCAAAACTCATTCCATCCCACCCAACATTTTCCCACATACACCAACAGGAAAAATGCTTGTGTTTCTTTTTGGTCATGGAATACAAGCCTTACTTCATGAGGAAAATCCCTGAATTGCCATCTGAACAGGTCTATCTCTCAGTTCACCTGCATTTGCTTTTCTCTTACTGAAGATTCTTTCAGTCTTTGGCATTGTATTTCCCATCTGTTTTACCTTCTGGCATTCTCTAACCAGCAGGAATATTTTGTCAGAAAATAGCTACAAGCTTGATCAGGATTTCCAGAAATCTCTGTGGGTACTTTAAAAGTTGAATGCACATAATTATCACATTTTAATTTTTTTGTTTTGTTTTTCAAGATAAAATCTCTAGTCTAGGTTGACCTGGAATTCAGTATGTAATCTCAGGGTGGCCTTGCATTCATGATAATCCTCCTACCTCTGCCTCTTGAGTGCTGGGATTAAAGATGTACACCAGCACACCTAGCTTACATTTTAATTTTAAAGAAGGTTTTAAAGATATTTCACACTCATCAATGACATAATGCAAAACTGTCTTAAATTACCAGTGGCCACATTACCCATAGACCTTCACCTCTGAAACATGAAACTCCTAGCTTTAGGGTAGAGAGTTATAGAATGTGTCTACCCAAAAAAGCTACTTGACAGAACCTTGTAAAGGTAGTCTGTGACAGGTCAATTCATTGTGTATGTATGGAACAGGTATAGATTAATTTCTTAGCAGAGAAAAAGGTATATTCAAATATCTCAAATATTTTTTTAAAATATCTACAGTCACATAGCACCATTGCCATTTGGATATTTTATTAATTATATGCAAGAAAGATAATGTTTCTATAACTGTCTCATAAAGGACATTTCTAGAATATTATTTATGCAGTTTTCTCTATTCTAAACAGCATCTGAGTTAATTGATTGTTGTGGCAATTAACATGGCTAAAGCCCATCTGTCAACAGAATTTAATTGTATTCAAAACATGAAAACCAGAAAAAAAGCCAAATAAATGAAAGTTTCATTTTAATATAATAAATAAAAGATAATTCAACTCATTTTCTATCTCTTTCTCAGAAAAATTAAATTTAGCACCCTGTATAAGGAAATATTTTCAGACCTCAATGGCAACAGGTTCATCCATGGCATTTTCTTTTCTGTTATTAGAATGGTGTGAAGATATGAACATTTCAGTGGGCTATCTATTCTGAGAGATGTGGGACTCCCTTGCTCATCCTCTCTTCCATAATTATTTCTGTTCCACTTACGAATATTTTGTGTTTCTCAGCTACTGATGGAGCTTAGCTGCTGATATGTTTGTGTTTATCGGAGTTTGGGAAATATTTCAGTGCAGCTTATTTACCAAAGTGTCTTTGAAGGCCACTGAAGTCCAGCAAATAATGAGGGTAGCTGTGTCTCCTAGCTTTTAATGTCAGGGACCCAATTTCTAATGGTGAGGAGAAAGTAGGTAGCATTGTTTTTTTTTTTTTTTTTTTTTTTAATGTAGAAACTGTAAATGAAATGGAACAAAATGTCTCGGACAACCGTAACAAAACTGTTTGTAAATTTTATTTTTCTGCATTTCCTTTTTTAAAAGTTCTGTACAGTTAACTGTAAATGATGAATAGATCCCATTTCATGCTCTTAACTGCAGTGTTCTTCATCTAAAATACAGAGTTGTTATGGGTCCTTCATGCCTGTGGTTCAGAGACACTGGACCCAATGTTCTAAGGATAGCCACAAATTGCTACTTAAGCTATATGAAATATACTGGCATTACATTGACATCAAAAAGTGAAGTTTGGGGGTGGAGACATGGCACAGCAGTTAAGGCACTTACCTAAAAATCCTGTGGACGGGGTTTGGTTCCCCAGTGCCCATGTAAAGCCAAATGTATAAAGTGGTACATGAGTCTGGAGTTAGTTTACAGTGGCAGGAAGTCCTGGCACTCCCATCACCTCTCTCTCTCAATTTCTCTTTCCTTGTAAATAAATAATTTAAAATAAAATTAGGAAGTGAAGCTCTACTAAAGTTGAGATATCTGATAGAAAAATTGAATTCTGAGACCATTTCTATACTGAAAGCATAAAGTAAGCTTTGCATCAAGCCTGGCTAAAAATAAAGAAAGTGATAAAATCAAGAAGATGGTATCATTTAAGTTTGTAGAGATGGCCATATAACAAACTTATTTAGTGATATGCCTCAGGTCTCTACACTCTTTGTTAAAACCTTGGTAAGATCGTGCCTTTATGGAAGAGAATATTTCATCTAAAATACCTAGAAACTTCTGAGATGTAAACTAGCTCAACTTGAAAAATTTTCATGCTATGCATTTTTAATATAGCTGTAAGCTAATCATAGCTTCCCAAGAAATCCAAATATTGATGTGGCCTGTCATTTTGACTAAAAGTAGTCAACAAAATAAAGGAATTCTAAAAAAAATTACTCATTTCCAAGATGAAATGAAGATCAGTTTCTCAGTCTTATAAAATCATGGTATTCTGTAGGCAGAGTTTTGGACAAGTACTCCTCAATCTACCCACAGAACATACACTAGGCTTAGACAAGATACAGAGATCAGTGCCATAGAAAGTATGCCATGGATTCAAAGTCAGAAAAGTAATGTAAGTCCCCTTGATTTCCTAATCATCTGAATGTGGTTGGCCATAGAATTAATTTTTTCTGAGTCTCATTATTCTCTTTTGTAAAGTTGTAACGAAGTCAATCATCTCATTTCTAGAAGATGTCTGTGTAGAGTCAAAGAATAACTTGAATTAATCTTATTAATAGAAAGGCACTCTATCAAAGTAACATATTTTCCTTATAGAGTAAAACTAATAACCTGAAAATTAAGAGGAAATTTATATATTGTAAAGGAAATATGTAGATTAATTTCAACACTTGGTTTACTTTCAGTCACCACATTTTGCTCTGACAACTGTCACTCCACCCTTCAGATCTGATTTCCAAGATGCTGTATGGGTTACTAGCCATACTTGGTCATCATATCTGTTTCA
Organism: Jaculus jaculus; assembly: GCF_020740685.1. Lineage (NCBI taxonomy): Eukaryota > Metazoa > Chordata > Mammalia > Rodentia > Dipodidae > Jaculus > Jaculus jaculus. The sequence continues at coordinate 113,157,484 of NC_059104.1, forward strand.
AGCCCAAACTAGCATCAAGCACTGAATGAATAAATTAGGCCTGTGGTACATGCCAGAAATATAAGAGCTCTTCCCAAGGATATCTAGCACTCAGAAAAAAATCCTACAGGTAAGAATGTCATGAGTTTGAAGTCAGCCTATGCCATATAACTAGTACCAGGCCATCCAGGAGTACATATATTCAAGACCCCAAAAACTGAATAAATATTTTATTTTAATAAGATTAAAGATATACTTTGGAGGATAAAGAGAAAGTATGCAATGGTCTGTGTTCATAACGTGCTCACTGAAACTTTGAACAGACAGAAATGAAAATATACATTCCATTCACCACAAGTATGAAAAGTGCTGAATATTATGTCAGATATGTGCTGCTTATACACTGTAAACCAAACTCTTGAGGCTGAGTATTAATATGATCTTTCCGTTGAATGATGATTTGGAATCACTGCTGTAGCTGATAGTTTGTTAAATAGAATAAAGAGAAAGCCTCATTCCATAGTTTGTTTGTTTGTTTGTTTTATTTCCCTCAAAGGCTTTTTTTTTTATTTATTTAACAAACCATCAGCAAATCAGAGATGAGCAAATTCAACACTCAGACTAGATCCTAGAGTCCTTCAGACTGGACAGGGTAAACGTAGAACTCTGTCTTTCGAGCATGACAAAACTTTGCTGTCCTGAAATCACAGTGGTCATTTTTACCTGGGTGATATTGTGTAGGACTGAGCTTATTAAAATTCTGTAATGATCTGTGAACTGCTCATATATCAGAAGCACAAGACCTCTCCCGAGGATATTTGGCTTCTGGGATAGGAGGATCTTCTTTGGTGGTATATTCCCTAAGTTTGTCATGTACCTGTAAGTCACCCCTCATCCTAATTAGTTGGCCCCAATTAAATTCATTAGTTCATCAAGCTATTCTTGAATAGCGTCATTTATTTAGACTGTCAACAGTGCCCTTGCTGGGATGAGTAGATATTTGTTAATCTCCCCAAGAGAAGCATGTGCAATAGCCATGAGGCTATGAGCTTTGCAAAGATAGGTCAATCTCTAGGCAATTGATAACAGACACACCTAGACATTCCCTCAGGGAAATGGAATTTGAACAGAAGTCATTGGTCCTCTGACCCTAAAACAATGGATGAGTGCCTCAGAAGAGGAGCCTCAATCATTCTTAAAGATTCAGCTCACTGATTAAAAACGAAGTATCACACCAAATTTGTGCCTATAAACTACATGCATGGTTATATAACATAAAATAAAAAAATTGGAAAAATTGTAAATGGATCAATTCTATAGAAATATTCTAAACAGCATTTTCTTCCTGCTCTCACCAATGGGTTTGGAGGTATTTAGAGACTATCATAAGACAACTAATTCTAATACTCTTTGAAGGTGTGGCCAAGAAGCAGGCTTTCTATCATGATGACATTCGTTAGGAGCAAAGGAGGAGGGCTTTGCGGAGACCACCCTCTCCTGAGAGGAGATTCAGCAGGGTGTGGTCAGGAACATGTAACACAGCAACCACAGAGTTGGATGCAAATGGAACAGTGTTGAAAATGGGGGAAACACTACTCAGCCTGCCTCAACCTCCCCACCTGCTATTCTGCATGGGACAAAAGTACTTAGAGCATCTGAAAGCGTCTGCAGAGAGCTCATGTGGTACCCAACATGTCTGAGAAGAAAGAGGCCATGAAGAAAACAAGTGAGAGAAGACTACACCTCTGCTCCTCAGCAGCTGGATGTCAATCTGTCCTTTAGAACAACAGTACAAGTGAGTGAAATACAGTACAACATTGTGATGTTCATACTTTTAAAGCAGACACTGCTGCTGCCCCACTTCACCTGCTTGAACCCACACTCATATAGATTGCTATAACACTGGCATCTTCCCAACCCAACGCCCTTGTGTCTTGGTTTATTTCCTCTGTGGAGCTCCTCATGGGCAGCTCTTGAGTATTGTTCTTATCTCAGTCCCCCTCAAAAGACAATCAGCCACCACATCTTTGTCGCACTTCTCCCTACTTTATCCACTGCAATTTTCTTAAATCATTGCTTCTAAAACATCAAATATGTCATGTAGATTTTACTTAAAGAGAAAAATAATGATGTTGTACCTTATAGCATCTGGTTGAGATCCTAGTGCCAGGATCAGGGTTCCATGAGGGCATATGCCTGTGTAGCTTATACTGATTCTACCTATGCCATAACAATGCCCTCACCCATTGCTTAGAAATACATAGTTCAGATTCAAAAGTACCCTATCAGCATGTCTAAAAATGTTATATATTTACTCAGCAATTACCATTCCTAAAATTATCTGTGAATATGAAATGGCTTTAAGGGCAGGACTTTGTTTATACTTTCACTGTGTTAAAATTGTAATTCTGTGTATAAATTGTGTGTGTGTGTGTGTGTGTGTGTGTGTGTGTGTGTGTACATTTGTTTGTGTTTAGGCACTCACTTGCCACAGCACATATGTGGAGGACAGAGGACAACTTAATAATGCAGTCTACTTGTCTTAGGGTCTTTCTCTCTGCTATTTAAAGTATTAAGGGGCAGGAATGTAATTTCAAAGAATAAAGTTGGGCTCAAGAGGTGGCTTAATGGTTAAGGTGTTTGCCTACAAAACCTAAAGACCCATGTTTGATCTCTCTTGAGATACCGCATAAGCCAGACACCCAAAAGTGAGGCAAGCACAAGGTCACACATTCCCACTGTGCAGCACAACTGTCTGGAGTTCTATTGAAGTGGCTGAGAGTCTGGCACACCAAGTCTCTACATTTCCTCTCTCTCTCTCCCTCTCACTCTTTCCCTCTCTTAAAAATATTAATTAAAATAATAATAAAGTTTATTTCAGAGTAATAGGGAAAAATGAAGAAAGAAAGCAGACTCCAGTGTGAGGAGGGGGTGTCCAAAGCTTGGGGTGGGGGGTAAACACAGTGTCTATGGTAATTGAATTTTTTAAAATACGTTTTAAATTTTGCTTTATTTTTATTTATTTATTTGAAACTGACAGGCAGAGAGAGAAAGAAGCAGATATACATAGAGAGAGAATGGGAGCCCCAGGGCCTCCAGCTCCAGCAAACGAACTCCAGATGCATGCACCCTCTTGTGCATTTGGCTAACGTGGGTCCTGGGGAATCAAGCTTCTTAGGCTTCACAGGCAAGCGCTTAACCGCTAAGCCATCTCTCCAGCCCTGAATTTTTATTGAATAGGAAAGCCCATTTATTCCTAATCTATGACTGGTTGGTTTGTGTGAAAGTGAAAGAGCTGGTGGATTCTGCACAGGTCCCTAGAAGCTTGCCAAGTCAGCCAGCAGGCAGCAAATCAGCCCATGCCAGGCAGAAGCAGGAGGTGAAGTCACCACCCCCTCTGCCATCTACCTCCTTCTGCGTGGTAAAGAAAGCCCCTTCTGTGATGTGTCACTGGGGTAAATGCTTCATCTTCCACCTTGATTTAGGCACACTGTCTCCTCACTCACCACTGAGTTTGCAGGTTTGCTGGCTTGTGAGTTTCCAGGTGATTCTTTTGTCTTTGCCTCTCTTCTTGTCCTAGGTGTACAGGATTATGGATGTTAGCACTATGCTATCCAACTTTCCAGGAAATACTCATACTTGCACAGCCAGTACTTTATCCACTGAGACAACTCCCCAGGCTGTAAGTTTATATCTTGTTGGTGCTTGAGAAATGTCCCTATCAATGACTTAAAGTCTTATTTCATAGCATGAATCACTTATGTTGCTGAGTTAAATTGAGCAGTATAATTTGGTAAGGGCATGGTCCATATTCTACAGGCAGATTCCTGAGACCATTCTGGCAGTACAAACTGTAGATGTTTGACACTTACATGTGAAAGTAGGTAATTTGTATGCACAGTTTAAACAGAGGCCTAAGGGTCTACCTCATTGTTTTGACAATATTAACAAACATTACAGAAACACTAACTTCAATGCCAGTTATTTGTAAGCAATTCAAATGTCAACTTGCTAGGCTTCTTTGAAGAAGGTTCAAATCCTCTGACCATTTGTTTTACATATGCAGTATCTACAGAAAATGATAGCTAGTGGAAGAGTTTCAGGTTTCTATTGTATCTGTCTTTTTTTCTTTCTCTTTTTTTTGCATATTTGCATGTATTTATGTATGTATGTATATGTATACATGTTCACATGTGTGTAGGTGTATGTGTGTTCATGTGTATGTAGGTGCATGTGTGGGGGTGCAAATTATGTGTTACACATGTACATGTGTGTCAGATCTCATTGGAATGTATGCTTCAAGCATATACTTGAAGAAGTCCTGATTTGACTTATTTATTTGCCTCCATTGCTCAAGATGGAAACTTCCTTTTAACACTAAATGTTAAGTTGCTTATTTTATGAGGCTCACTGGGGTCACAGAAGAAGAAACCCTTTCAATCTGATGATTTTTCCCATGGAACATTAATTAATGTTATACACATGAGATACATATTTGAGTTTATAATAGCTTATAAAACGCAGAGCAAAAAAAAAAAAATAAGCAGAGCACAGAGAATTTTGGAAAAATTCTTGAGATCAATATTGCTTTTTGTGCCTCATATTTTTGCAAGTTATTTTTATATAGTTAAGCTATGGTTGTATTTTAAAATATGATAATATTAGAGGCATAAGTTGTGATAGGTTTTCTCTGAATTTTACTTTTATACATAACAGGGAACTAGCTCCTAAGACAATCTCAGCAGTGTATATAAGACGTAATAGGCTTTTTGCCAACCTGTGAAATTCCATTTGAGAGCTGGTAGATATAATAAGAACTCATTGTCAGAAAAAGAAATGCTGAGCTTTTGTATCTCCACAGTTCTCCACATCATGTTTACTTCAATTTTATGGGTACATAGTGTAGCTCATGAAAGGAATTGGCATTTCTTAACAATGGATTATCTTTATGTAATAGACTGGGTCGCTGGAAAAATTGTGTGATTTACTCAGAATGAATCAATGGTGTGCTTTTATATACTAAAGTGAGAACTATTGATATAAGAATAGTCAATGCCACCCCCCCCACACACACACCATAGTCTAAATCAACACTTCTTAAATGCTGCCTAGTAGGTGCATTTATATGATGATTATAGAAGCCTGTCTTTGGTAAATTGAGTGAACTAGAAGAAACCCCACCTTAATAGCAAGAAGAAAGTTGAAGCTTCTGAGATCAAAGGCTCTCTGAAAAGATGGGACAGCTGACATTCTGTGTGAAATGCACAGAGGCCCAGAAACTTGTACAGACATGCAAAGGAAACACTGCTAAGAAGGAATTTTTCTTGCTTATCTTACAGCTGGTATTTACTGGAGATTTGGGTTGTTTAATTATACCTTTTTCCAGGAGATATTCAAGGTCATAGTTGCAGCAGCATTTTAATTATATACAAAACTATAAAAAGCGGAGCATTTCACTCTGGGGAGCCCCATCCCCAAATGACTGTAACCATTTTATTAAGAGAGCTACCGCAGTGTTTAGCTCTGGTTATGAAATCATTGGTTGTGAGTATATGTTCTATTTCTCCAGGCAATTGATGTTACTTAGTTTTTATTTTTACTATCTAGAGGAATAAACCAAGAAACCTTTAAAAAAGCACCCAAATCTAGACATTTTTGTCTAGTCATTACCTACATAGTCTACAGTTTATAGTTTAAAAAGTATATTCCAAACACATTTAATATGTGTTTGCAAATATACCTAAATATGAATGTTTGCTTTTTGGCAAATTTTAAGATCATTTTTTTTCCTGTCTGATCATGTTATTGGGCCACTTATTATGGACTCTGGCATTACAAAACTATAGGGATAAAATCTGTTCCTGATGACTAGCACAAAAAGTATATGTTGTGGTAATTTGACAATTTTACAGTAATTATGAAAGCATTATTCTAGAAGCATTTCTTTTTGCCTAGCCTCCTCAAAGAGACTACATAAATTAATGTTCTTTTTGTCAAAGAATATTGAGTCCAACTACTAATCTTAAAGTATTAAGTTAGAACTTGACAGGAAAATACATTTTAAAAGTAGATGATGGGGTTGGATAGATAGCTTAGCAGTTAAGATGCTTGCCTGCAAAGCCTTAGGACCAAGATTTGATTTCCCAGTACCCATATAAACCAGATGCACAAGGTGGCACATGTGTCTGGAACTTATTTACAGAGGTTGGAGGCCCTGGCATGCCTGTTCTCTCTCTCTCTCTCTCTCTCTCTCTCTCTCTCTCTCTCTCTCTCTCTCTCTCTTTCTGTTACACACACACACACACACACACACACACACACACACACAAATTAAATAAATAAATAAAATATTTTTTAAAACTTAGATGATGAAGCAAATGCACACTGTGCACTACAAACTCTACTTTGCTTCCATATACCCTCTTAACTACACATATATTTGAATGTATTTCAGTTCAAATGGATTTATTATTAGCTTAATACCCTTACTCTTCAATCATTAGCCTTCACTTGCATGTCAGTTTGAGATAGTCTTCTTTCATTAAATATGAAACTTGGTATCCAGATATAAGCATTCCAGTCAGTGAAATCAGGTCCATGCAGGAAATCTCATGATACTAGGATGCATATATTTGGTGTTTTTATAAATGCATAAAAATGGAATATAAAATATAACCATTTCTTCACCCTAGTATTCTTAAGAATACAGACATTTTCCTAAATCTAAATAGAAAAGTACAATGCCTCCTTTCTCTTTGAGAAAAGGCATCAAAACAATCTGAGAAGGAGAGGCAGAGTTGGATATATTTAAAAGGTAAAGAACTGTGAGTCAGCATGGGATGTGAAAAGAACATGGGGTAACAGATGAAATGAGAGATCAAGAAAAAGACCACCTATGCAAGCACTAATGGTGGGAGCTCACCCTGAGGAAAGTAGCCACAGACCACCCCTAGCTTTTTAATCATGAGAAGGGGGATTCATGAGTTTAAGGAGACCTTTCAGGAGGCAAGTTATTTTATAGAAACTGCTAAGGAGGATCACATGTCATTAGCTTGCCTGCAGAGATTGTGAATACTAGCTTCAAAACAGCAAAGAAATCTACTTGGCTAAAAGCAGTACTGACTGTTTAACTTCTCCAGCGCTGTTTCATAATATGTATACATACTGAAGTGTCTATCTTGCCCACATGTTGAGCTTCAGTCATTTGCTCCACACGTTTTTTTTTTTTTAATTAACTAAAAACTGATTGATATATCATGTGTTGGTACCATCATTTCGCCCCCTCCATGTTTCCATTCCAGCAGTCATCATTGTATGAGTGGACAACGCTTCTGAATATTCCCTCCCACCATTTGGCTCTTACATTTTTTCCGCCCCCTTCTCCACAAAATTCCCTGAGCCTTGGTGGGTGTGCTTTCGTCTACTTAATGTTGGTCTCTAGCTGCTTCTAGATTTCTGCATTGGTGTGTTTTGAGTACCGTCAGTATCTGTCTCCTTCATTGTGGTCTTGCTCATCTCAAAAGTTCCTCTGTGCCTTCACCTGGGCCCCAGCTGCTGTGAGAGGTGCAGTTCATCTCCTGCCAAGGAGTTAGCTGTCCATTATTGTCTTGTTGATAGATTTTAGCTTTCCTAGGTTCTCACTGCTTTCTGAAAAAATAAAAACAGATTATCCAGGAGAGTGAGATCAGCATAGGATAAAGGGGATAATCACTGTTAATTTAGAAGGATTTTGTTGGATGCAACATCACTTTTGGCCAAAGACTAGTGGGAAGTCCTCACTGGAGTCCATAATCTTGGTCTCCATAGATTTATGACTTGGTTTCCAGTTACAGCTATGGGTTCCTTTCCACTGAGTAGATCTCATGGCCAAACAGAGAGACATTGGTTACCCACTGAGGCTGTTTGTCACTATTGCACAAGTATGTATATCTTGACAGGCTGGTTACTTTCATATTAGCAGGGTCTCCTGCTTCTTCACAATATCTCTGGCCATTTTACCCAGCAACTTATGTAGCACTTTTCAGCACTTTACAAGCTAAAACTCTGGAAACTGATTTCCATCCAGATTCAACAGGATCTGTCTATGTTCTGTGTCAACAGTATGTGGTATCTTCATCAATAGAGTCTTACCTTTTATCTTAGGTAGATAATCAATATTTTGAAAGAAGCCTGTCTTGTTTTGGGGCCCTAATAGGTCTCTCTTATCAACAGTTCAATGTGGGTTGCAACCAATTTCTAGTACTGCGAATTGCAAGCAAGAACCAAATGTTTTAGGGTTAGGCTTCATCCCACTCTCTCCAGGGCACTTCTTACCAGAAAATCTCTCCATGTTCCTATTGAGGGTTGTATCTTTAGTCCTCTATCCAGGAAGAAGTGTTCTATGACAAAAACTCATTTTGGATTTGGTTTTGTGTATCTCCCCCCCCACCATTGTTCCCTTCCCCTCAAACCCTTCCATCCTTCGATCTGTCCTCCAGTTGCTTATTAGGTATGCATGCAACTCACTCCTGTTGTCTCTCGTTATATCTTGGTAGAACACAGAATAAGAAATTGCATTTTATAGAAGCTTTCAGTCTGGGAAGTGGGGACTGGGCCTAGGAAAAGAATTAGTATTTCAAGAAGAATAAAGACATGGAACATGGGCTGGAGAGATGGCTCAGCAGTTAAGGCACTTGCCTCCAAAACCTAACTACCCTAGTTCAATTCCTCAGTACCATTTAAAGCCAGGAAAAAATGGCATATGATAAAGTTTCTGTCATATATTGCCTAAGAAGCATATTTATTCCTCTTTCCTTCTCTACTCACTATATTATAGAATGAAAGTTCTAAATTTTAAATCTACTAATCTCCCTGTAGATTAAAATGTAAAAAACAATTAAACCAAAATTCCTCTGTTTCATACCATTGAAAGTAGTAATAGTTACCACAATCATTTTTTCATCTCTCTAGACAGATAACTGACAATGATGCGCATTTATCAACAACCTCTTTTAACAACTACCCAAGGTCTTATCTAAAATACAAATAAACTGTAGGCATTTTATGCAAGTGTCTAATAGTTATACATATGTTTCAACTATTACAAAGATATTATGTGTATATACTAAGGTTTGCTTTGTTTGTAGAGCTAGGTACAGAATTTAGGGCATCCCATAGCTTGGCAAATGTTCTACCCCAGAGCTATGGTCTCAGCCCTTGTCATAAGAAAAACAAGGGCAATGTCCCCAGCAGCAGCCTGTGAAAGGGATGCCAGGCACCTAAAAAAAAGCCTCCCAGGTGGGAGAAAAGATAACACTGCCACAGTTTAATTCTTGTTTAATGAATATTGTCATGTTTACTCACTTGTCATTTATAAAGATTACTAATGGAAAGGACTCTTTTGTAATGGGTCATGTTGTAGGATTGGACCAGAGGGTGATAAGAGTATAATTAAATGGAAGACTACAGTATGATCAAATGGACTGAGACTCTCTTTACAACAACAGAGATTAAGTCTTCATATTTGATATCTGGTATTTGTATAAACTGAATGATAAAATAGACAAGAAAAAGATCCAAAGACTGTTGTCAGAGCTGATATAAATAGTGATCCTTAATCTGCTTGTGGTGCTTTAACAAATATCATAGACAGGATAACTCTGAAACAATAGAATCATTTGTTTCTCACAGTTATGGAAACCCAAAAGTTCCCAATAAGGCACGAGCAGATTTGATATGTGGTGAGAGTCCATTTCTTGGCTCAGCAGTACAGCTTCTATCTGTGTCCTAACAGTAGAAAAAGTGAGAGATGTTTTGGGTCTGGCACTTATTCTATTCATGAGGTTTCTGACTTTATGATCTAAGTACCTTCCCCCCAAAAGCTGTACTTCCGTAATGAAATCCCCTTAGGTTTATTATTTCAACATATAAATTTGTAAGGAAAAAAGGAATTGCACTATAATAGCAAGGGATGACTTCCATACAAAATTTAATTCAGTAAACTAACATTTCATTAATGGTGTTACATCCCAAACTCAAAGAGCTTTTCCTGCTAACAACCTTTATGCCCAGTAACTTGTAATCAAACACCCTTTTCTGAGTAAGAACACTACTGTCTTTTTTTGATCCAGTCTGAGAGTGAGTTTTGTACCCTGTATATGTTAAATTAGCATGGGCATGGAAAATGTCTTAACTATATATTTCCAATGTCTTTTAAAACTTGTATAAAACACAAATATACTCAGTAATTGTTCAGGCATTGCTTATGCCTATTGATTTTCTGCCTAGTGTTTCCTTTAGGGGTGAGCTGGAGGCATAGTCTCCCAGCCTAGGTATCCATGGTATGACTCTGAGAAAGTCTTGGTAACTCCATTTCTCTGGCTGGGACTCACAAAGTTCTTATCCTGCATGCAGGTCCTACCAAGCGTGACAGAGGGAAAGCCTGCTTGAAGGAAGAGACAGAAGATGTGAAAGGTTATGCTTCTTTAAAAAGAGATCCCTAGGGCTGGAGAGATGGCTTAGTGGTTAAGCGCTTGCCTGTGAAGCCTAAGGACCCTCAATTCCCCAGGACCCACAGTAGCCAGATGCACAAGGGGGCGCATGCATCTGGAGTTCGTTTGCAGTGGCTGGAAGCCCTGGCGCATCCATTCTCTTTCTCTCTGCCTGTTTCTCTCTCTGTCTGTTGCTCTCAAATAAATAAGAATAAACAAATTTTTTTTAATTAAAAAAAAATAAAAAGAGATCCCTATAGAGAAAAGTCTATTCATTGACATCAAAATCCCACCCTGTCACAGACTTTGAGAGAGTACCTAGAACACCCAGGAGGGCAGAACAGAAAGGTGATATCATCAGGTCCTACTCTAACCAAACCTGGTGGTGTCTATACTACCTTTCTGCATAGAGGACATATCATCCTTAATGTTTTATGCTACTTGCAGTTTGGTCGTAGATTATTTGGCAGCCAAAATTAGTCATCAAACTCTGTGGTTTGATTAATACATGAGGCTATCCAAATAAAGTGGAAGTCCATTTGTATGCACAGAAGGCTGTAGGATTCGTGCTGTAAATTCTAGAGAGTTTAGTTCCTTTTGTAGATTGATAAACCAAGTGATAGCATGTTTCTGTGGAGTCGTGAAATTGATACTGGAACCTGATGGCATTCAGTGCAGTGTTTCCATGTGAGCTTTTCATTTGCATAAGAGGACTGCAGGTAACTGTTTCTAAGCAAAAGCAAAATCAGAAATTTAATGTGTGTGTATTAGTCAGGGTTCTCCAGAGGAACAGAACTGCTAGAATGAATTATTTAAAATGGGATTTATTGGATAAGCTTACAGTAGTCCAATAGCAGTTGCAGGCCCAAGAATCACCGAACCTGGTAGCTTCTTAGTCCTCGTGTCCAGATGCCTCAGCAGTCCTGACCCAGCACTGCAGATGGGGCCAGAAAGCCTGGAGGCTTCCTGAGGAGCCACTTGGTTTTGATCCACTCGGGTCTTTAATTGATGCTGGTCTTCAGTCTGCACTGGTCTTCAATCCACACTGGAAGGTAGTGAACAGCTCTGGCAGCCATGTGGAAGGGAGAAAAGAAGGAAATGTTTTTACCCAGAGCTTCCTTATATCAAGTCCCCCCCTGAGCGGGGCGCCCACTCTGGGGGAAGGGAACTATCATTGTGTGGATGGCTAAATCGGACAACCATGCATAACTATTACAAGATTTTGTAATTTGGTGAACTATGCTGTTCTACACAAGTTCATATAAATTAGTGCCCTGTACCTTAATTTTTTCAGCTTTCACACTCATCAAAGCCCTGTTTTATTCAGAATATAGTTTTAACTCCAATATATAGACATATACTCATTAGAAAAGCATGTTTTGGGATGTTTTAGTTAAGGTATATATTAAATAGTTAATGTCATAGGAGCTTAGATGTTTCCAATTGCCTATCTATATTTTAATAGCTAAGAAATGTGTCTTCTTTTATCCTGTGAAATACCAAAAGAGATAGATGGCTTGTAGCTCTTTAATTCCAAAGTTTGTCTTTTCCTCAGATTGACTCCAACTATAACTGTATTCACACCTAGAAGCACTGCATTTCTTGTTTTTAATGCTTACCATTATTTTTATTATTATTAACAAGATGTCTTGTATGGATTTGTCATGTGTTGCTACTCTCTTTTCCTTCATCCCTGCTCCCATTCTGTTGGGGATGCTCCTCAGTAGGGTTGCATATATTGTCCATGGGGTTGTCGTATATGTGCTGTGGGAGCAGTAGTCAGTTATTTTGATGGGGAGGAATGCATCTGGGCATGATTCCTCAACCCGTGGACTTACAATATTTCTGCCCCTCTTCCTCAAAATTCCCTGAGCTGTGGTGGTGAGTTTAAAGTCTATTTCAGTGATGAGCTCTCAGGAACCTCTGAATCTCTACTTTGGTAGGTGTTGAGTATCCTCAGGGTCTGTCGGCTACGCCTTGGCACTGATTATCAGGAGCATAATGGAAACAGCACTCTTGCTTGTCTCTCCATTCCTCTGTGGATTCAGCTGTGGCATGGCTGAAGTGTGAGCAGTAGTTTATCTCCTCCAGTCTTACTACCTTCTGCAAATGGTGCAGAATGAAGTCAGTTTAGTTTAAATGGGATAAGCATTATTAATTTAGGGATAATTTGATGTATGTAACCCTTCTTTTAGCCAAAGACAAGTGAGAGCTTGACATTTGTAGCAGACAGCTTAAGGGTCACTGAGATAAACTTCCAGACCAGACACAGTTATGGAGGAAGGGATATTTATTGAACCCTACAGATCCAGGGGAAGTTCCATAAATGGCAGAAGAAGCTGGCCTGACTTCACAAGACCAAGCAGAGAGAGAGAAGCACAAGCCTAAAAGCCAAAAGCCACATAGCACACTTTAGGAACTCCAGATAGGCACACTTTGCATATCTTTAGATTGAAATCTGAAACCCACCACCACACCTTAATTTCCACCCAGTGACACTGCCTTCAGCCAGGTGGCAGCAGATGCAAACCACAAACAAATAAACAACTGTCTATAGTGGGGGCCATCTATTCAAACCACCACAACATTGGGGAGCATAATCTTTGTCTCCTTGGGATACTGATCTGGTTCCCAATTCCAGATATGGGCTCCTTTACACTGAGCAAATCTCTTAGACAATCAGAAAGCTATTGGTTACCCATTGAAGCTGTGTCCCACTATTGTACTGGCATGTACATTGTGTTAGGGTATTTGCTTCTGAGTAGCTTAGACCTCTGGTTGCTCAGACCATTGTTGTCCATTTTTCCCCAGTAGCTCATGTAGCACTTTCCAGCACTTGACAAACTAACTGTCTGGGGACTGGCTTTCTTCTGAATTCCAGACAGATCCCTCCATGCCCTGTTTCAGTAGTATTTGGTGTCTTCAGCAAGAGGGTCTTACCTTTTGCCTCAGGCAGGTAATCAAATGCTTTGGCAGAAACCTATCTTGATTTGGGGTCCTCTTGGGTCTTCTGATCCACAGCTCAATGTGGGTAACTACTAATCTCTGGTATGGGGAGTTATAGGGCAGAGACAGAAAAAAACAAATTACTTTTATGCTGAGGTTTCATTCCACCCTCAGCAGAGCCCTATTTTTCAGGTGCCCCCCCCCCAATCCTTTGAGAGCTACATCTTTTAGGCTATCTCCAAAGAGAAAGGTTTCTGTGGTATTTGCTCATTTTAGGTTTAATTTTGTGTTTGTTCTTCCCCTTCCCCAAACTCTTCCATCACTTTTGACTGGGCTTTGAGTTGCCTATCAGGTATGACAGCAAATCGAGCAGGTCCAGGTTAGGAACTACAGATAAGTGACACTATGTGGTGCTTGTCATTCTGTGATGGTGAGTTTCCCTAGTATGATCTGTTCCAACTCTGTCCATTTTTCTAGAAATTTCATTGTATCATTTTTTTCTTAATGCTGAGAATGTTGAGGGGAAAAAAAATCTTGCTTCAGTGTCTGGCTTTTGATAGCATGAAATTTGTGACAACTTTACAAATTTGAAACTTGAGATTTGATTTAGTGTGCTTAATATGTTTGTATTCTTATTTGACAATTGACACTATTAGGTGTATATATTTCAAACATCATATGATCCGATGATAGTTAAAACTATATTTGGGTTGGAGAGATATCTTAGAAGTTAAGGCATTTGCCTGTGAGGCCTTAGGACCCAGGTTCAATTCCCCAATACCTACATAAGCCAGATGTACATGGTAGTGCATGCATCTGCAGTTCATTTGCAGTGGCTAGAGGCCTGGTTTGCCCTTGCCTTCTCTTTCTCCCTCTCTCTTATACATATTTTTTTTTAATGAAAAAATTATATTTTCTGGGTGTGATGGCACATACCTGTAATCCTAGAATTTGGGAGACAGAGGAATGAGGATCAACATGAGTTTGAGGGACAATGAGACTACATAGAAAATACCAGATCAGCCTGTGCTAGAGCAAGACACTACTTCAAAAGCCAAAAACAAAAACTTATGTTCACAGAGATTAGTCAGGATCATCTTACATGAGATAGAAAACAATCTTCCCTTAAAAATCATCAGTTCATACAATTTCTTCCCTGATCTTTTTATTTATTGGATAACAATAAGCAGGCTTGCAGTTTGTATATGGGAACCGTGTCTAGTACTAGGACCACAGATAGCCTTGTTTCTGTGGGGTGTTCAGCACCAGCATAACTGGACCATGTAAAGAACTGAGAAAATGAGAAGAACTAAACTCAGGGAATATTAACCTCATGGTGCTGTAGATGCAATAGTAAATGCATTTACTTCAAAGCTTCCTGACCAAGGTACAATTGCCCAGCACACACTTCAAGCCAGGCACCAAGTCTGACATGTATCTGAAGGTTTCTTTGCAGCAAAAAGAGACCCTGGCATGTGCAACAAGAGACCCCCACCTCACACAAATAAATAAATGAATAAATGTTTTTAAAAATATATCTTTCCTCATGATCAGCCAAACTCACCAAGGTACTCTCATTGTTTTCTCTAAAGATTCCTGCATCTTTCTGAATAATTGGTAAACATGAAAACTAATACATTTGCTTTGTGTTGAGCTTTAAATGAACCAGTAATTATTATATGACCTAAGACAAATTTAAAAGTCGTCCATTTTGTAAAAGTTATTATTTTAATTTAGCACTTGCAAAGATTCTAAAGAATGTGTAAGGCTTGCTATATAAGTGTAATTTTCCTAAAAACTTGTTTACTGTTAGGTAAGGATAGTACCCATGTTTCCTAAGTTACTTCCAACAAGTACTCATTCAACAAGCAATCATCAGATACCTGCTATGACTAATATAGCTATCTGCAAATTTAAAAGGTCTCCAACTAGCAGTAGAAAAACAAAATCCTACAGCAACCAGGAAATCAAGAATATGAGTCAGTAGTAACATTAAGAGAATGACAAAACCATACTTCTATCTGTTTCTGAACCCATGCCAGAAAATAACAATCCATGAATCAGTGTTTTATTTTGCTTTGTTTTTTGTTTGTTTGTTTGTTTGTTTTTGGTTAATGTAGGCATAGGCTCAGAGTCCTTATGCCAGAAACTAGAGGAAGAAAGCTGTCACCATGCAGTTATTTGCATTCTCTAACAATTTACATTTTGAAGAAAATTCAAACCTATTACCCAAATGCATTTTCCTAGAAGCTCAGCGCCTCTGTTCTTTCTTGGCATTAACCAAGTTTTCACCTACATTTCTCTCCTGACCATCAATCCCAACACTATTGGTATGATTTATGGTAAAACCACATTGTGCTCTGTGACTCAGCATGTGGATAGATCATGCTCCCAAACAAAACAGTGAAGCCATCCTTACACCTCACCCTGTGGGAAGCAAACCACTGCAATAGTCACTCCACCAGATTTCCTTCTTGTTCTGTGGCAGGTTACTTCTTCCCCTGTGGTTAGGAAAGAGAAAGGGGAATAGTATTAAAAAAGGAATGGGCAGTACTGAGAATGAAGCTCAAAGGTCTAGCACTTGCCTACCATGCACAAGGCAATTATCTGGCTTTTCAACAAAAACAAATAAGCACTGAAAACAACCCAGCAAGGTAAATCTCCATCTCCTAATTTCTCCTGCTGTCCTGCTGAGCTTCTTATCATTATGATGATACTAAAAGAAACCGTCCAAAACTGTGTAGTAGAAATCACTAAGGTTTTTTTCTTTTTCTTTTTTTTAAATGATCTACCCTTTTGACTAACAGCACTCCATGAGTAGTTATAGTGCAAAGCAAAAGACCCTTGAGGCACCTCTCAAGACCAGGTAAAAAAATCTTTAAAGGAGCATGTGAGCTTGAGACTGAACAAGGAAACATAAAGGCTGCACCATTCTAATGCATTATCCATTGTATAACATATTGATTGAGAAATGGTTTGGGGGCAGAAAAAGGTTCTGCATTAAAAGCATAGAGATCTTGATAATAAAATGATCATTGTGCTCATTTCTAGGAAGATTGGTTTCTTGTTTCATTGTATCAATGAAAATCCAACTGCAAGCCTTTCTCACAATGAGTGTTAAAAATCTTCTAAAGTATCCCTGTCATTTTCGTCAGCTTTGATTTACATCTTCCAGGCAGTATAGCCTTTTTCATAAGCGATGTGTTATCTTAGTTCGCAGAGTAGAGCCTAAAATTATTTTAAGTCCCTAATAACTTTAAATATTACCAAGGAATACTGAAGAATTTGTATTTTCTGTTTAATGAGTTATATTATTCTTGACCTACTTCAAAGACCCATAGGTAGGTGTTTGATTCTGTTGAATGTCACAATCTTTTGACAAGTAGATATTTCCGGACCAGCATAATGTGTGAATAATTTATATTAATGTCTCACAGCTTTGGTAATATGATTTAATTTTATTATCTGAGGTGGACACTGGATTTATTTCCTAGAGAATCAACAATAGATCAAAATATAGTTACTCATGCATACCTTCCCAGCATTGGAATCATAAAATGCTTGACCATTTCCTAGTGAATATGAATTCTGTATTAAGTGTATTTATACTTTTGCTTAGATTTTTATATTCATGTGGTCAAAACTTATTTTTTAAATTTTTGTTCTACATCTTATCATATAGCAGTCTTTATAAAAGCATTACAAATGACAGTCAAATATCCACATATGCTGGAACACATCCATACATGGAACCACCAAGGAAAATGTCTAAAATAGAGAAATCAGATAACCAACTATCTCCTTAGCATGGCTAAATTTAAGCACCCCAAGTTTTACAACTATGTTCCAACACACTTTT
The DNA here is from genome assembly GCF_020740685.1 of Jaculus jaculus. Classification (NCBI taxonomy): domain Eukaryota; kingdom Metazoa; phylum Chordata; class Mammalia; order Rodentia; family Dipodidae; genus Jaculus; species Jaculus jaculus. The sequence goes on from NC_059104.1 coordinate 113,174,737, forward strand.
CTTCCTAATAGTTAATCAATTACATTTAAAAGTAATCATATTTTTACATTTTAAGATATTAAAATGTGATTTTTTAATTTTTGAATTCAAAATAATTGCATTAAAAGATTGAGTACAGCGCTGAAGAGATTGCTCAGCAATCAAAGGTGCTTTCTTGCTTGTTTGCAGTAGGGGTGGGTCCTTGGGCATACCTTGTTTGCCCCTTCCAATCCCCCTCTGCCATTATGTAAACAACTGTCCTCTGCCACTCACTCACAAAACCACAATGTTCGAACAGGAGATCATGAGCTGAAACCATGGGCCAAAAGGAATCACTTCTTCCTACAGCTCTTAGGTATTACTTCTTCCTTCAATTTATTCTGCAAAATGATTGGAGAGGGCCTGAAGAGAATTCACGGCACATAAGAGTGCCTGGTACACAAGAATGATGGTCTGAGAGTTCCTGAGTTCTATTACCTAACACCTAGATAAAAAGCTGGGCATGGTCTTGTGTATCTGTAACCCCAGTCCCGTGGGGAATGCTGGAGAATTGCTGAGGCTCACCCAAATGGTAGCTCCAGGCTCTGAAAAATCACAGTCTTGAGAAAATAGCAGATGATTTATTGGTTGAGGCAACCAACATTCTCTGGGCTCCACACCTCCTCACAAAGGATGCATGCATTTGGATATATACCACATATACTACAAATACACACACACACTCACACATAGTTTTTTTTTTTTTTTAATTATTTATTTATTTATTTGAGAGCGACAGACACAGAGAGAAAGACAGGTAGAGGGAGAGAGAGAGAATGGGCGCGCCAGGGCTTCCAGCCTCTGCAAACGAACTCCAGACGCGTGCGCCCCTTTGTGCATCTGGCTAACGTGGGACCTGGGGAACCGAGCCTCGAACCAGGGTCCTTAGGCTTCACAGGCAAGCGCTTAACTGCTAAGCCGTCTCTCCAGCCCTCACACATAGTTTTACAAACATCCTTCCTCTATACAGACACTTAAATTTCACATATGAAATACATATTATCCTGGAAAATATTTATGAGAATGTTGCTGCCATGATTTGAATGTTTTGTCCCCACTGAAATTTGAAGAATGGTTGCTGCTGTGATACTGTTGCAAGTCAGGTCTGTAAGAGGTTATGAGGCCATGAAGCAGGAGTGATGTCTTTCTTACCGGAACGTGTTCAAAACTAGATTATTAGTTGTGCAAGTGGGTTGCTTGAAGTATGGGCTGCTTATTGATTTTCCTTTCCTAGGCTCCCATAGTCCTCTTGAACTGAAGAAGCTAGATCCCAAGCAGAAGACAAGTGTTTAGAATTCCTAGCCTCCTAAGCTACGATGCAAAATAAACGTCTGTTCTTTATAACTCTCCTAGTATCAGATATACTGTAATGGCAATAGAAAATAAACTGACAGAATTTATTTCCTTCAATATTTTCTATAGGAAATGCTAGAACTAGTTGCTTTTGAGAATGAATTATCATTGTCATACTATATTTCCATATTTCTGAGCTATATTGGCAATGGTTTTCTAAAAATAAATACCACTAAAAGGATCTTTCCATTCAATCTATGTTATGCCATTCAACATCTGCTACAGTTCTGAATGTCATTTTGTATTTTCACATATTTTTATGTAAACAGTATTGCAACATAAAAACACTATAATGGAAGAAAAGAAGATTGTTACTGCACTGATTAGTATGAATTCATATAACATGATTAAAATTTGGGCTGGATATTTCATTAGATCAGTCTTTGTCTAGATTCTCCTTTAAAAAATATAAAGTAAAATTACTTCAGAAAGTTAAATGTTTCTACTACTATATAATTATAAATCATTTTGTAAAAGCCCATAAACTATGAGAAGTTTTGAGGGAAATCCTATGATTGCCACTAATGTGCACATGACAATGCTTTGATATGAAAGTCCTCACTGAAGTGAAGAAGGGTAATTGCCAGCACAATACTTCAGGCAGTGCTGCACTCCCGGGAACTGTTTTTGGCAAATGTTCAAGTGGATTTCATGTGTTGTCTCTGTTTTTGTTTTTCATGTAAATGGATGCTTATGTGGCATATGGAGAGGAACATGGGTTCCTTTGGCTTCAAAGGCAAGTGCCTTAACACTAAGACATCTCTCCAGCCCTTAAAGAAGAATTTTGACCTTAGGGAATAATCAAATGATTACTATCCAAAAGCTCTTTCTCCAAATTGCTACTATGAGCAATGTTTTTTAGAAAATATTAACACAGGAGTTCATGTCACAGCGATCTATAACTACTAAAGAAAGAAAAACATGCAATATATACAGAAAAAGTGTTTGTGTACATGTGCACCTTTGTGTGTATTTGTCAAAGAGAGAGAGAGAAAGTGAAAATAGGGAGAACAAACAAATTATCAACCCCCTCATTTCTAAATCATCATGAATGGAAAGGTTTTATATTTCAATATATTATTGGAAACGTTTTTGATGGAGAATTCTAACAAATACCTGATGTTTTTATCACTTTTGCTCTAGAATTACTTAGTAGGCTAAAGATTGAGCACAGAGGATATTGATTTTAGGAAGCTGATGTGAACTATGGGAAGGCTGTTCCTTCTTGGAACAAGTGTGAGGTGCTAACCAAAAAATTCCTTAATGATGATTGCCCCATTAATAGCTGCAACAGGAATTTATTTCATTGACTGTAGGCTTCGGTGCCTAAGCTAACCCTGGTGGGGAAAATGTTGAGTAAGATTTCCTGTTGATTTTAAACTAACATTGTTAAAGTTTAATTTTCACCTTCATCAGTTTACATGGTGAGACTCCAAACCTGTAGTTTTTAAGTTAGGAGATAATTTATGAGAAATTATCTAATTAAGCCCAATTTCATCTCAACTGTCTATTTTAGGTACTGTTATACAAACTGACCTAGTCATTTTAAAATTAGGGACTTTTTGCCTCACTTTCTTTTATTGTCACCAATTATTATATCTTCTCTGATTGTGAGACTTTAACAACACAATGCACTTGTGAAGTGACTTTTTTTTTTTTTAACAAGACTTTTATACTATGTTTTCAGTTGTTCAGCTTGTATATAGAAATCATTTCAAGGGATTGGGTAATAATTGTTTTAAAAAGTGATCCTTTTGCAAGGCACAGAGCAATCACCTCACTGAGCTAACTATTCTGAATTAGATGTTTTTATAAGATGAGAATCAGTGGGGAGCCAATCATCTTATTTCATTTATCCATTATTTTTTAACATAGGAAATAAATGAGAGAGCATCTTAAGAACTGACTTGGAATACACCACAGTCTCCTTCTTTTAGTATATGCCTGGTCATCTTTTCTTCTGGGGAACCACTTTCTAAAAGTGGTAGGGTTTGACTATGGCATACTATTTCATAAATGACTTGACGGAAATAGTCTACAATAGGAAGTAGCCATTTCAAAATTAATAGCTAAAAGCTATTTTAGTGGAAGTCTCTTAGAATTAATCCATTAATGGTCATAGAAAATATATTCCCACAAATATCAAACCTACTGGCAACACTGGAATTGAATATCTTAGAAATAAAATATTTGGTGCATTTTACTACCTTATTGTTTTATTAATTTGTCTTGTATTTTTTGTTTAATTTTCTGTTACCTGCCTTGAATTATCTGCAGTAACCATCCTTCCATGTAATATTTAACAGATTGACTCTGAGTATCTCCATATGCTCACATTGGTAGACATGGATTTACATTGACTAGTAAGATGTAAGCTTTTCCCTTAGGAGTTTTATATTCTTCAATATGTTTTCTTTTTCTTTCTTGTTAAACTCTCATAGAAATTATAAAGTGACTTGTAGTATTTTACATTTTTTTTTAATTTTTATTAACATTTTCCATGATTATAAAATATATCCCATGGTAATTCCCTCCCTCCCCACCTCCACACTTTCCCATTTGAAATTCCATTCTCCATCATATTACCTCCCCATTACAATCATTGTAAGTACATATATACAATATCAACCTATTAAGTATCCTCCCCTCTTCCTTTCTCTACCCTTTATGTCTCCTTTTTAACTTACTGGCCTCTGCTACTAAGTATTTTCATTCTCACGCAGAAGCCCAGTCATCTGTAGCTAGGATCCACATATGAGAGAGAACATGTGGTGCTTGGCTTTCTTGGCCTGGGTTACCTCACTTAGTATAATACTTTCCAGGTCCATCCATTTTTCTGCAAATTTCATAACTTCATTTTTCTTTACCGCTGAGTAGAACTCCATTGTATAAATGTGCCACATCTTCATTGTCCACTCATCTGTTGAGGGACATCTAGGCTGGTCTCTAATACCTAGTCAGCCCTTTTGAAAGGTATTAGTTTTAAAACAAGCAAGATATAACACGTTGTTTGCAAATTATAAGATCCATCTTAAGTCCTGCATGATACATTCAGCACAAATTAATATGATAAGTGAATAATTATGTGCCAGGAATGCTTTTCTTAATTGGTGAGACATAAAATATCCCTGCGTGGTCAAGTTGTTAAAAGCGTCCATTCATACTTACAGTGTAGGAACATTCAACTATAAATATATTTTTTAGGGGGAACAAGTATCTTTCTACTAATCTCATTTTTGATTTGTCTCCATTGTTCCTCTGTTGCTTCATTTAGCCTGTCAAAGTATTTATACACATATATATACTTACATACACACACACCAGGATCAAACCCCTGATTTATTTATAATCCTTTGGAGAAAACTGCTACATCATCTTATATTTGAAGGAAAATCCTAAATGTCATATAATCTACCCATAAGCACACTATGGCTTATGTGGCTAGTAGTGCTGCCCAGTGCTGACAAATTAGCAGGATAGGAACATGGAAGGCCTATTTTCCAATTTCAGGTTTTTTTTTTTTTTTTTTTTTTTTAAGATTTTAATTTTATCCATTTAAGACAAAGAGAGGGAGAGAGATAGAGGGCAAAAGTGAGAATGGGTATGTCATGGTCTCTAGCCACTGCAAATGAATTCCAGACACATGTGCCACCAAGGGCATCTGGCTAATGCAGGACCTGGAGAATAGAACCTGGGTCCTTAGACTTTGCAGGCATGTGCCTTAACCACTAAGCCATCCCTCCAATCCCTCAAATCTCAGTTTTTATATGCACTGTTTCAGTCTTTTATTCTTTTCACTTAAAGAAAACCATTTTAACTTTCCTGTGCTGGTTTTGTTACCTGCTAAAGTACACTAACAACTTGCCCATCTTCTGATTAATAAACCCCACTTGCTTATGCAAGCAACACTAAGTAAACTCAGTAGTCAACAACAACAAAATCAAAGTAGAATGGAAATTGGTTGTGAAGAAAAATGGATTTGAGCAGAAGTGGGAAGGAGCAAGACAAGATAGTGAGGGAGGGGATGTGATCAAAATACAAGTTACGTCGTTTAACATCTGCTACAGTTCTAAATGTCATCATGTATTTTTTCACATATTGTATGTAAATAGTATCACAACATAAAAACACTTTAATTGAGAAAAGAAAATAGCCAGTGGATTGATTAGTTGTACTCATATAATAATGTGAAAATTTGGCTGGACATTTCATTAGTCTATGACTTGATTTTCATCTTCAGGTAAAAGAGACTAAAATTACTTCAGAAAGGTAAATGTTAAAACCTATGAATTATGAGAAGTTTTGAGGGAAATCCTACGATTGCTACTAATATGCACAAGGCAAAACTTCTTTATAAAAATCTCCAGTGAAGTGAAAGATGGTAATTATCAATACAACATTCCAGGTAGTGCTGTACTCCTAGGGACTATTTTTGGAAAATGCTCAAGTGGATTTTATAGCTTGTCTCTGTTTTTGTTTTTTGTTTTTGATGTACATGAATAATTAAAGAAGAATTTTGATTTTAGAGAATACGTAAATGATTACTCTCCAAAAGCAATGTCTCCCAATTATTACTATGAGCAATGTTTTTTGAAAACCTTAACACAGAGGTGGGATACTACATAGCAAATTCCAGGTCAGCATGGGCTACAGTAAAATCCTACTTCAAAAAAATAAATAAATAAAAGAAGAGAAAAGAAAACATTAATACAGTGATCCATGCCAAAGAGATAATTAACTACAAAAGAGAAAAAGACATGCAATATATACAGATAACATATTTGTACTTGGGTGTTTTGTTTTTTGTTTTTTTTTTTTTTTGTGTGTGTGTGTGTGAGTGTTTGTGTGTGTGTGGAAAATGAAGGAAGATAAGGAGTTCAACTTTATCCTCAGCTACATAAAGATTTCAAGCCAATTCTTGAGATTCTCTAAATATACAAAAAAGCAACAGTATATGATTCTCATTTTTGTGAAAATATTTTTATTACAAAATTTTACCATGGATATTTATAAATTATATTTCAACCCATCCAAATTGCTGTTATCTCTTACTTGGTTTATACCTGAGGCAAGACTTCATGCCTTACACATCATTCAGCTATGTTCGTGGCAATGATGCCATGATGTACGGATGGATCATAAAACAGCCGTTTTACAAATTAACTTTGATAATAATCCCTTTGCAGGGCAGTACTTTCCTGAGTACTACATGGTGATGCTTTGTTTTGGGCTTGCAGCTGAAGAGCATAGGGTCCGTGAATGTATGAGCTTGCTCCTAGTTTATGGAGACACTGGTGCAATTAATTATGTGGTCATTTGTACTGACTGTGTGAGGGGGGCAGAGTTGCAAGTTATGTCTTTGGTGGTTCCTGTGGATTTGTTGATCAATTATTTAATAATTACTTCAACATCTCTGTATTTGCTCTTTGCATCTAATGTTGTCACAGGCATTATGTTCTAGCAGAACAAATGAAGTATTACCATTATTCATACTTTCGTTAAGTATTAACAAATGTCATCATGGCTTAAATAATAGGTCTGTTGGGACTAATAGTGACATTTTTCATGATCAAGAAAAGCTATCGTAAGTGTGGAGATCCAGTTGCCTAGTGTCAACAACAAAGATAGCTTCTTATCATAGGTCACTGCCAGACCAAAAACAATGACCTGAAGAGATTCCAGGGTTAAAGACAGGAACGGAAATCTAAGCCAGGTCACCATGCAAGGAGGTGAGATGAAAAACCAGATGTGACACACAGTCCAAACAAGGAGCTTGAGGAACAGAGAAGATGAGAAGGAACAAGACAGTGGAAAGTCTAGTGGTCAGTGCTTCTAAACCTCAGGCTGAGTTAGCATTGCCTTGATGGCTTTTTAATGCACTTAGCACTGGACTCATCATCAGTATGTCTGTCTTCATAGGTCAGTATGGGGCTGCAGATTAGCTGACCATTTGGTCTTGAACTCCCAAGATAAATGACAGTACTTGCAACTTTTCATAGGCTTTTAGGGTATTTGATGAGATGAACTGAGCTTTTTACACATAAGAGGAAACATGACATTTGAGGGGTTTTTTTTATTAATGGGAATATTTTAATGTCAAATGGACTATTCAGAATTTATGAAAATATGAACCTCTGTCTATATTAACATGCAAAACAAGATTTTATATTCTTGCTTTAAGATCATAGAAGTTATTCTTTCAATGAAAGCCGATCTTTCCAGCTTCTGTAGTTTAAGAGTTAGTGCTATGCTCTGGTTAAGTATGAATGCTCTGAAAGTACACTGCCAGGGTCAGACCTGTCTTCCACAGTGGCTTTGTACCTTGGGACCACAGATTTATTAATCAGAATTTCCTTTATGAAATAAGGATATTTGCACAGGGTTACTGTGAACATTAATCGGACTAATGGATTTCAACCATTTATCAGAGTGCCTGGTACTTAATGCTTGTTCTATAAATGTTATCTATTATTGGAACACCAAAGAAAATGCTTTCATTCAGGAATGTGACTTTGTATATGATACTTTGGTGGTTATCTCAGGTTTAACCTGGCAGGTTGTCCTCTGTATCTATAATTCATTGTAACTTTCAAGCTAAGAATAACTCTGAGTTGGCATGAGATTATCAATAATATGTAACAATGTGATTCTGAAGTTAAAGTGTATTACAATTAAGTAAGAATTTTAAATTGCCTCCAGCAAATATCAGACTAAAAAGGAAGATCACTTTCTATATCAGTTAAGATCATCAAGGGTACGACCTGAATTTGTGTTCTGACTATGCCCTTAACCACTTCTGTGACCTTGAACAAGATACTTGACCTACTTGCTCCCCGTGATCTTCATTTGCTGAATGATGGTAACGGTAATAATATTTCTCTCAGCAAGTTGTTTCAATAATAGATAGATGATAGAGGTGCCTTAAAATTCTAAGTAATAACTATATATTTATAGCTACATGTTTATAGCATTGTAATTTACAACTTACAATATGAATATAAATATATTGATATGATTCACTAGTTTATATTGTAAGCATGTTACACACACACACACACACACACACACATATATATATATATATATATATATATATATATATATATATATATATATATACATACAGAGAGAGAGACATACAGACAGAAGAGAGAGACAGAAGTCATATATATTTAAAGTGATTAGTTCCTGCACATAAATGAGCAGACTGTTTAGAACAATGTCAGTCACAGAATAAACACTTCTATAATTTTCTGTTACTCATATTGAGTTTATGTATATGTAGGTTTTGGCAGAATTTTGCTTTTAAGGAAAACAAATTTAAAAATTATTATTTTCCTTCTCTCATCCAATAAAATTAGGACTGTGATAAATTCACAAGGTTTCTCTCTCTACCTCCTGCATGGCCTTCTTACAAATAAGACTGGCATTTCATTTATAACCAGAGATAGTATCACTAAGACACTCTAGTATTTAATAATATAAAAACCAGAAGATCCCCTTGTGTACTTGTATAATTTCTCACTGTGTACTTTCAAGGGATATATCAGATTCCCCATTGCTAAATTATTCAGTCTTTTCTCAGTCTCCAGCCTTGTTTTTACCATTGATATTATTGACCAGCCTGTTTCTGCTCTGGGTAACCTAGTTTAGACATGGGTTCTCTGCTAGTCACAAGTCAACCCACACCCTTCATCACGTGACACCAAGAGGCAGAATCATCAGCAACTAAACTGTTCTCCCACCTCAGAACGTCAGGTTGATCAGTTGATCATCTCTGCGCCCCAGGGAGCTCAGTGAGCCTCACACTGCTTGTTCCTTCTCTTGGCCTTAAGCTTCCTATCTGTTCTGATCATTAAGATTAAGCCCAGCTCCATGTCTCAAAGCCTGGTAACATTTCCACTTGAATTCCTCAGCATCACATCAAAGCTAACCTTGTACTTCTTTTTTTTTTTTTAAGTATTGTATTTACTTCTTTGTAAGCAGAGGGAAACAGAAGGTACAGAGAGAGAGAGAGAGAGAGAGAGAGAGAGAGAGAGGGAGATTGTGTGTACCATAGCCTCCAACCAACATAAAAAAAAATGCAGATACATATGCAACTCTGTGTATTCTGGCTTTATGAATCAAACCCAGGTTGTTAAACTTTTCAGGTAAGCAGCTTAACCACTGAACAATCTCTCTAGCCCCTAAACTTGTATTTCTTGCCCACTCCCAACACAGCTTCCTCTTGCAGCATCCCTGTGTGTCAAAATGCCCCTTTTGGCTCAGTCCCTGGCTTTAACATGTTTCCACAACCTCAGACCCATCCTTCCATATGCCTTGCTTAACTACATGTCCCTGATGTGGCCTCACTATAATCACCCCTTCAGAATCAAAGCCTCCTACTCCAGGAGCTTCTTTCCCAGAGATGGTTCCTAGGGAAGCAGTCTCCCTGCCACTCAGCTTAGCACCACCAAAAAGGTGCTTTTCCTCTCAATATGTTGCCCACCCATGCCAGAGCTTTCCTGTTTCCACTCACAAGTGCAGATACTTGTCTGTGACTTCCAGATGTTTCTATAGCTTTCCTTTAAGCCATGCAGCCCAGAGTCTAGATTGACTCTCCTATAGACAGATATCTGCCCATCATCTCATAAACATGCATTGTATTCAGCACCCTGTTGTCCTCCTTGCTTCTGTCCCAAGGTACTTCGCCCTGGCACTTAGTATCATTTGAGCCTTGCTGACACTTGTGTGACATGTCTCTGCTTTGTTTTGCATATACGAAGATAGCCATTCTTTAAATATCTTCCATTTAAAACTTAGCAAAGCATCTAGAACAGAAAACACCATCCACCATGGAGCCACTAAATAGTACTCTGGAAAGAAACCCCATAGAAATTGTACTTATGATATATTTATCCTATGAATGAAGAATCTCAGCACCTATTATGAGCACTGTAAATTTTAATGACTACATATTTATACTTGTATGTCCTTCTCTCCATGGCAAATGACATGTGGTTGTCATTATCTATACTGATACAAAGTTTTATTTCTGAATGAGTTTGCTTTGATTAAACATATAAATTTAATTTGAGATGTTAAGTCATCAGTAATACTAAAACTAAGAAAATAAAGCCAAACCTGAGAACATAATTCTCAAGTGATAAAAGCCTTGAAAACATGGCAGTACATGATGGTTGGTCTGTACTTCATAATGAGTATTGGTTGCCTGAGAGGGCACATCGGTCAACCTAGAGCACAGCTTTGGCCCCTTTCCTAAGACTTCCTGATAACAAAATGGTTTTCTATGCAAAATCAAGGAAGGAGAAGAGTGAAAAGTCAACTGGCAATAAAACCCCTCAGCTCCTATGAGATTGTCTGGATGCAGAACCAAATGCTGTCCCAAAGCCAGGGAGTGGGAACCTCAGCTCCCTCTCTATGGCTCCCCATATCCTTCAGCAAACCGCAGCATGATCAGCACTGAACTAGTTCTAGATGAAGTTTGACCTTTCATTTGCAAAAAAAAACATGGAAGATGAGTGCTTTGTATTTCACCACCAGTTGACAGTGCCCTCCCGCTCTTATTTGACAAAGGCTCACAGCGCCTCTCAGCTGTTCTACCTTCCAGAGCTTCCACCAGACGTTGTAACCTCACTGAAGAGGCTTGCTGAATTACAGGTCTCAAAGTAAATACACGGTGGGAGAACACAAATAGACACTGGTTGGTGGTCTGTTTATGGTGGGACCCAAAATCCCAAATATGCAAAGAATTCAGAATATTGAAACAGAAGAAAAAAAAAAAATCTCCTGAGCACCGCAATCCTACTTGAACTCCCCAGAGTTAGGTCAGGTTTTCATAGGTTGAGCACACAGGCCCCATGAGACTGTCTAGCCAGCTGCAAGTTTCAGGGACTCCAGACACCCACATTTCTGACTAACAGGCTATAAATTCAAGGGCCCTTACATAGCACCATAAGCTAATTTGCTGTAGAAACTGAGAACTCAGGAATGCATGATGCTTAAAATTAAAGATTGATTAGAAAGGACATAAGTTAGAAATCATGAAATAATGAGGCCCACAGTGTGAGGTCTGTGTAGGTTTCATGTATAAAGCTCTTTCATGTCCTTGGGGATACATCATTCTCCTAGCATAGCAATGTGTGTCTCAAACTAGGAAAACTGTCTATCCCTGAGAGTCCAGTTGTTTTTTAGGGGGATGTGGGGAGGGGCTCTCTTTAATGCAGACATGATTGACTGAATCCATGGCAATATGATTTGAGCCAAGTATTCAAACCCCTCCTCTCCTTAGAGTTTTTACTTCAGTCTGGTTTTACATGCTTAAAAGCCATAACTTTAAAAAAAATTTTTTTGTTAATTTTTATTTATTTATTTGAGAGTGACAGAGAGAGAAAGAGGCAGATAGAGAGAGAGAGAGAAGAGTGAGAATGGGCGCGCCAGGGCTTCCAGCCACTTCAAATGAACTCCAGACACATGTGCCCCCTTGTGCATCTGGCTAACTAACGTGGGTCCTGGAGAATCGAGCCTTGAACCGGGGTCCTTAGGCTTCACAGGCAAGCGCTTAACTGCTAAGCCATCTCTCCAGCCCAAAAGCCATAACTTTTAAACCACAGGGTATTCTGTCATGATCAGTCCAAGTCCTGAAAATGTTTAAGGACTCTCAATAATTTGCATCATTAGCGTAAAGTGAGGTGTGTGCCGAGAGGACCCACCATGAAAAAAAAGATATCCTTACTTTTTGGAAAATTCCAAGGGTTTCAGTGCTCTTCCTGGAAACCAAGACAAAGTGTATTTTTTCAAGATAATACAACACTCATATAACCAATATGTACTGGACGTATTTAAGTCACTGAAAGCCAAAAGAGAAATGTACTTTTTATAGTTAAGAAACTTCCTTTAAAAAATACCACCACCACATTCCCCAACAAGAAGGTTCCCTGAAGAGGGGGAGGGCAGGGAGGAAGCTAACGATGGTAGCAACATGACTGTATATGCTGTGTAGGTAACTAATTAAAAAAAAATTGAATATATTTTAAATTACCAATGAACAGAGTTCAGTGTTTTCATTTATTTTGCACTTATTCATTCATTCATTCAACAATATTTATTGAGGTCTTCTTATTCTGGTCACTAGAAATACACCATCACATACTCATCATTTTAAATTTATTTGTATTATACAGAAAAGAGGAAAGCTGAACTACTTTAAGTTATTTCCTGATTTTGATTCTAATCAAAATGACCCTGAGGATACATTGTTAATTTTTTTTTTTATCAAGAATAATGTAGATGAGTCCCCTATGTATATAAAGAATTAGACACCAAAAGTTGTAAAGTTTTGGAGGAAGCAAGAATAGCAAAAATACAGGTTGTTGAATCAAAGGGCTACTTCCTGGTTTTATGTTTATAAACCAAATCAAGATGTGCTTTAAAATGTGATGTGTTATAAATTATGTTTTTGCTTTCTTGTAATTGGAACAACATACTAATTTCTACAAGTTGTGACTACTAACAGACAGCAATCACCTCACAGACTTGTACCGAAGAGATGAGACCATCCAGGTGACAGGCAGCGGCTATGTGCAGAGTCCTCGCTTCCCAAGCAGCTACCCCAGGAACCTGCTCCTGACGTGGCGGCTCCGCTCCCAGGAGAAAACACGGATACAGCTTGCGTTTGACCATCAGTTTGGATTAGAAGAAGCAGAAAATGATATCTGTAGGTAAGAGAGAGAAAAATTATTTTTTACTATGTTACCAAGCATGAAACTAAATTTAAAACATCACATCAAATATTACTTCTGAACTCTTTAGAACTACTTAAAACACAGCTCTTCTTATTTAAAAAGCCCATTAACTGTACAGAAGTCTTGATAACCTGGCATGACCCACAGCAACATAGGTTGACAATTGCCATGGCCACAAACCATTACAGAAACTGTAGAGCCTGGAGGTTCTGTGACTTTTCCAACCCATGGAACAGCCTTTTGTGCGTAGTTCACTTGGAACTGTGTCCTCTGGCCAAAACGGGCCATAGGATTAGGTGACTATAAACCCCTGCTTGCTCAAGGGATTGACCATGACAACTTTGACCATAACAACTTCACCAGCTCAAGGAGAACTGAATGGTGGCTAAAAATCTGATTATAGTTTTAGTTTAGCTCACAGCTTTAGGCCTCCAATATGTGTAGGAATTCCAGAAGCAGAGGTAAGCCCAGAGTCCGTGTTCTGTTCAGATGTGTGTTTTCTGTAGTTTCTGGGTCTGTGTAGAATATGAAAGAAATGTCTAATAATCCTTTCCTTTCTTAACATATTTATCAGAGAAAGCTCAGGCTGTTGTTCTATGACTTGTCTGCTCCCAGCATCTTACTGGCTTAATTATCATGTGTAAGACTTGGGGAGGATTTCTTTCTTTGTACTTTACTCAATGCACTTGTTCTGCATTGCCAATGAACTACTGAACTGCTAAATCCTTTCAGCAGGTTTATTTTCCTCTGAATAATAGAAAGAGGTGCCTTGAATTCATTGTCCTTTGTTGCATGTTTATTATGCTGACAGCTTTTATTATGCTGCTATTTTTCCTGAGAATAACATCAGTGACATTACTTTCTAGGACCATAGAGGGTAATGTATGCCAGAAAGCAGAGACAAGCACATGAACCAGAGAACCAGTTAATATTTACAGAGAGAATAAATGAAAGCTGATGTGGTGTCTTTTCAACCTTGAAAGGGATAGCTAATTTCCTGTACTGACAAAAATGAAAGAAAATAAAAATGGAGAAAAATAATTAAACACTGTTAAAAATTGTTAACAGTAATTACAGGGAAGGTACTATGTGTAAGGTTCAGGAGTGACCAAGACCATAAAGACCACTCTGAGGCAAAGATGGAAGCTTTTATTCAGGAAAATAAGAGTTGCCAGGACTCTCAGGAGCGGAGCAGTCAATTGGGGGTTACAGATAGTGGGCTTTATAGAGCTTTTCAGCTGGGGGAAGGTGAGGAAGGGGGAAGTAAAAGAAAGGTTTCTTTAGGGAAGATCTAAGATAGCCAGGGTGTGACACCAGCACAGTAACCAGGTGTCCATAGAGATAAGAGGGCAGGAAACATAGACCTGGGGTATTGTTAGGCAAGGAGGGGATAATGGCTGGGTGGTTCCTTGAGGAATGTGGATGACTCACTCCCTGGAATCTATCACCCCCCTGCTGTCCTCAGTGACTCCATTTATCCTGATCTAACACTATGGTTGGTTTGTACCCAGCATGTGTGATATCAAATATGTGTTGTTGTTGTTTCTTTTATTTTCCTCCATACCAGTAAATTCTCATACAACTGCTGGGTGTTCTAAAATTCAGTTCAATTATGAGGATCTACTTGTAGTTAGCATCCAACCCTCCAATCTAAGCTCAATCTGAAAGTCTCCATGCTCCCACACTTCTGACCAACCAACTGTAAACCAGGAGGTGCCACAGCCTCCTGGCTTTCTCACTGGTTTCCATGTCCTTCTACCATAGTTCACAAAAATCATCACTTACTGTTACCAGTTTAAAGTAGAAAACACAACTAAAGAGTTAATAAGTGCAAGCCATGAAGAAAACAAAGTCTGTGGAGGGGCCCTTCTCCAAGCAAATACCTTGAAAGCACCATGATGTCCACCAACACAGAAGTCCCTTAACTCCAGGGTGAAGGTGGATGTACAGGGTTTACTATGTGCCTATTAGTCATGGTTGATTAATTTGTTAACTTTGGGGCTTCTCTAGGAGGAGCTAAGCTTTCCAAATGTCTTATTGTGGTCTTTCTAGTAATTGACCACTAATCCTGAAGCTACCTAGGAGTCATTAACATGAATTCAGGTATATTTTAAAGTGGCTTAAGAAGTCTAATAAAAATTGCTCCTCTCATGACATCTCTTAGAAACAACAAAAGGTTTTAGGGTAAAACAAAGGACAAAGAGCAAATGAATGTTTTCTTATCATCATATCACAGAAGGGAAGCCACTAATGAGCTGGGATTTTTAGTTCTTGGGGTTTTAGCCTTGACAATATCAGAGTATTAGAGTGGTATGTTTTCTGGATTTGATGAAATCTAGTTTCCTCTCCAACTTTTTAAGATTAGGTAAAGGAGTAAAAGGATGAAGGACAAAACATAAAGGCTTGTCTCAGAATCCTCCTATAACAGGCAGTTTCAGGTTTGCTGAGATGAACTCCAGATCAGGCACAGTTATGGAGGAAGGGATACTGATTGAAGCTTACCAATCCAGGGGAAGTTCCATAATGGCAGAAGAAGCAGGCCTGATTTCACAGGTCCAAGCATAGAGAGAGAAGCCATAAGCCAAAAGCCACACAGCATACTTCAGGAACCCCAGGAGGAACTAGGCACTTTGCATATCTTTAGATTGCAATCTTAAATCCACCACCACACTTTAGGATCCTAAAATGTACCTTTTCCAACCAGTTGGCTGCAGTTCTAAATTACAAACTGTAATAACACACTGACTATATTGGAGGCCATCTATTTAACTTACCATACCACCTTAGGAAAAAATTAACACATACTTAATTTGAACTCAGAGTTAAAATCATACTGATGTGCTTTGTAAAATAAAAGTGACCTATTGTGATATTAACAAAGTCTCAAAATATATTGATGCTTTGTGCAGTAAATATGATTTACACATATTATATATGAAATGAAATACAATTGATTTGCTACCATCTGTTTCAAAGCCTTCTTGATGTTTACATTGTAATATTTTATTGCTTGAAAAATGATTTTGCTAGTGATTTTCACCTCCCAAGCACCACAGAAATGTTAAGTAATTAATTTATACAGCACCCAAGAGATATCAAGCTGCTAACTTTATATTAGCCTTCTTTTTTTCTATAAGGAAACTGAGGCAAAGTACACAAGGGCCTCACAAATCACTGTCAAGGAAATTTATTCACCATGTCTTTATTTTTCACATTACCCTTCTCAATGCAGTCATGGCTCACAGTGTTTAGGTGCACCCAGTAAATCTTTATTGGTTTTCTTGCATATTCAGACCTGATGTTTCTTATGCTGATGCCTTCTAATAGTCATGAAAGATGAAGATGAAACTTCTACTCTTTGCTGCCAAGAATGTCCATCATTATCTTGTGACCTCAGCATATGAAATCATTTTGGGAAACACTGAGATAAGGAGTGAGACTTCCAGCAATTTTCAGGAAAGAGAGTTCAGTGAATCATGTAGAATGTCCCAAGACTTCAGAGGTCTGAGAATAGAATAAATGATCCATAGGACATGAAATCTCCCTCTCACTGAGGAAATCCTACTCTCGTAACAGGATGACATGGAGAAAGTGCAGTAATCAAAGGGCCACACCAAGTATCTAAATGACCTTTGCTGTGCTTCTCAATCCTAGGATTCTATTTCTCTGGCCAGTACTGAGCCTGTGGTCTTGAGCCTATTTATTCTCTGTTGTAACCCACCCAGACGTTTCCACTACTAGTGAGCACACATATCTTCTAAAGGCTATGTGTCCTTCTTTCTGGATTATTTCTTATTTTATTATGTGTTACTGCTGAAAGACAGTTTCCAAAAAGAGAGTAAAATATGGGCTGGAGAGATTTCTTAGTGGTTAAGGCTGTGCAAAGCCTAAGGACTCAGGTTAGATTCCTCAGTACCCACATAAGTCAGATGCACAAAGTGGTTCATGCTTCTGGAGTACATTTGCAGTGGCCAGAGATCCAGGATCGCCCATTCTCTGTTTCTCTTCTTTGTATATCTCTCTCTCTGCTTACAAATAAGTAGTATTTTTTTAAAAACAATAGTGGGGCAAATCATGTCCATATGCACACATTTTCTGCAGAGAACACTGAGCCTTTGGATGCTACTTATATTCATGTCAAGGGAAAAAATAGTTCACAAGGAGAATTTGTTACAAATACTATAAAGTAAGTAGTTACATAATTCAACTTACATTTAATGTATGCCAAGGAATCACAATTATTTGTTGTTCCCAGAAATCTTTATAACCTATGTTATCTTCAAGTAACCCACTTTAATTACTCAGAAGCTGGGAACCATCATAATTGAGTACATATAAGAATTCTTTCAGGTTAGGTTGTTGAATTTGATATTTGGAAAGCAATTCCAAAAGCTGCTTTTATTTTTATATTCTTAGTAGGTAAAATTTTCAGTTCATTTTGGAGGTTATATGAAATCATGTTTATTGATCTTAATTTCTCAACAAATTTATGAATTTCAAAATCTACTGCTAAAACATATTAATTTATATCTTAATAATTCTAGGTATGATTTTGTGGAAGTTGAAGATATATCTGAAACTAGTACTGTGATTAGAGGTCGATGGTGTGGTCACAAGGAAGTTCCTCCAAGGATAACATCCAGAACAAACCAAATCAAAATAACATTCAAGTCCGATGACTACTTTGTGGCAAGACCTGGATTCAAGATTTATTATTCATTTGTGGTAAGTAGCTAAACCAGCCTCTGACAAAAAATAGACACTAGCTTCTTAAAGCATAAACATAATTTTTGTGATTAAAAACAATGGTGTGAGAAATAATTAACTATCGATTCCGTATGGCCTGTTTTGTACCAACCATACACCAAAATGTGAAACCCTTCATTTGTAAGAAATGCTATTTTGAATCTATTAAGTTAGTCTCTGGGACATTCATTTTTAATAGAGGAAATATAAAATAGGAAATAGTGTATAGTAGAGTACAGTAGATTCAACTTTAACAAGATAAATATGGGGCCAATGGGAGGTATAAGTGTGATAAGCGGGTTTTAAAAATTAAAGCTTTGAGGCTGGAGATATGGCTTAGTGGTTAAGGCACATGCCTGTGAAGCCTAAGGACCCCAGTTCGATTCTCCAGGTCCCACGTAAGCCAGATGCGTATGGTGGCACATGTGTCTGGAGTTCGTTTGCAGTGGCTAGAGGTCCTGGCATGCCCATTCTTACTCTCTGTCTCTCTCTCTACTTTTCTCTGTCTCTAATAAATAAAATAAAAATATTTTAAAAAATTAACGCTTAAAAACTGTCTTCCTTTGGTTTGAAAAGTTGTCAATACAATTTGTCACAGGAAACGTCCTGATGGTTGTAGGCAAAATAATGGCCTATATTTGAAGAGTTTGTTAGAATCAGAGCCTCAGGGTTGCATACATCTCCAAGATCATAAGGTTCTACTCTGAATCCAAGAGTATGAATCCTTTTTGCTACACTCATGCTTCTAATCTTTCTCACTTCTACTTAAGACTCAGCAGCCATTTAAACTTTAAATGTCTCTGAGTGTTAGAAAATGTTAGCCTTTTAGTGATGAAAATCTCTAGTATAGTTTGTTCTAGTTGTTGGGTCACATAGGAGCCTATGTCCTCTTGACAAATTCATTCACTTTGCATCAGATGTAGTTGTCAAAATAGAGCATACTACTTTAAATGGCATTGATTTTGGGGGGAATGTATTCATCTGAAGAAAGAAATTTAGAAGAGGAAAACCTTGCTTGTTTTATAATCTAATGTCATTTTTCATCATGGTGAGTTGTTATACACTAAATGAATTCTACATCAGAACATTGTCAATGAAAAAGTAGCACGTGCTGACTCTAGTTCTAGTTTTAATTTGGGAATAATCCATCAAACCTGATTTACATTATTAAAATACATGAAGGGCTGCCCAGCATTGAAATTGAAGTGTGAGTGTTTGATTTCTATATTTCATTCCCTCTTAATGGATTCAATGATGCCTCTGTTCTCATTTGGTCATGGGCAAAGCTGACTTGGCATGTTAGAGGGGCATGGTATAGAGGCATCTTTTTCTCATAAAATATCAAGCCCTCTTTTTACAAACACATGTGCTTCCTTTGATGTTTTGATTATAAATAAGTTAAATAGTCCAAGTGTCACTGGACAAAATTCTTATTCTAACATATTGTCTTTAAGACAAAATAACTTAACAGTGTAAATACAAGTTTGAGAAGAATGAGTGCTTTCTTGTGAGGTCGCAGCACTTATCATGCATGCTTACTGCTCCTTCCTAAGCCAGTGTTAAGCAGAATATTTGACAGTCTCTGTGGTCAGAGTGTAAACTGTTTAATGACAGCTCCCCTCTCCACTAGTGCATTTAACTTGTTTAAAAAAAAAAAATGGAGATATGCATCATAGCCTTGTGTGCTTTCCTTCTGGCTTGGGGCTACTCCACTGAGGCGCCCACACCATTCTTCCTAATAGGCTTCAGGCACTAAACATAGTCAGCAAGGGGCAAAGAGCTCTGGCTTCTGATTTCTAAGAGATAAAATGATTTTAATAGTCTAGTATGTAAAGACTCTGTATAGATGTCACTTCAATAAAATTCTTGTGTTTGGTTCTTACTAGTATAGAAGATAACATATGTTTGCCACAGTATTTGGAAAATCATTTTATTTGTATTTATATTTTGTTCTTGGTTTTGTACTCAATGAATACAGTCAAGATGGTACCATTGTTAGCCTCTTCCCTGCCCTCTGCCCTCCACAGGGATCCTGCTTGTTGGGCTATATGGGTCGTACATTGTGGGATTAGCTATCACTTATGGGTAGGAGAAATGTCTCTGCATATCATGACCCAATGTGTGGCTCTGACATTCTTTCTGCCCCTTCTACTGCAAATTTCCCTGAGCCATAAGTTCACTTTAGGCCTGCTTCACTGATGAGCCTCTTTGTCTGTGGATATCTGGGAAACAAGTTAGAACCATATTAAAAAATGAGTCAGTACTTATATTTTACATGGAGAGAATTTAAAGCCTGGTTTGTAAGATCAGTAGTCTAAGCTTGAAACTGAAAGTGGGGCAGTTGTAAAGTAATGTGCAAACAACTGGATTAAAACTGACAAGCGGCCTTCAAGTGCATCTAAATAGTGATTATGAGAATGCTGAACCTCTCTAGAGGCTGGATGCAGCTGTTTTGCAACCTCTTACATAAGGAATGGTCAGCACTCTGGAAATTTGAGCCTTAAAGGTAGTTTCCTGGGAGCTGGGGCCATTGCTCAGTGACTAAGAGTACTTGCTGTGCCTGGGAACTGGATTCCTCCAGGACCCACCTAAAACACTGGGTAGAGGGTGGCACTGATTCCCTTGGTACCTTGGCATTCCAGTGCTGGAAGGAAATGAGCATCAGAGGAGGGAGACAGCAATGGGAGAGTGAGGCAGGATTTCTATGAATTCAAGGATAGCTTTTGGGCTATGTTGCAAGACCCTGTTCAAAAACAAACAAGTAAATAGGAGGCTGGGGAGAGAGTTCAGTGGCTAAAGTGCTTGCCAGGCAAGTGGGAAAGGTGAGTTTGGATTCCCAGTATTCACATAATTAATTTCCTGGTAGGTATGTAAATGCACATGTAATCTTAACTCTAGAGGTAGAGCTGGGATCAATGAGGCAAGCTTGCTCACTCGACTGGCAGAATTAGTAAGCTCTGAGTTCAAGTAGGAGACCCTGACTCAGTAAATAAGTGAAGATCAAGAGGCAACCACCTTGTGCACACACACACAGACATATATGTGCACCTGCACACATGTGCATCACATAGGAAAATACACATATGCACATATATGCATGCAAACTACACACAAAAATAAATAGAATAAAATAAAAGTGAAATGAACCTCAGCAAAAAACAACCCCACCAAACATTATAAAAGAGTATTTCCATGTAGTATGCTATGTGTGATATGGTTTCTGTGTGGTATATGCATGTGTATATGCAGATGAATTTGCCTATGCATATATGGAGACCAGTGGTCAACATTGATATCCTTTTACTATCATTTATCCACACAGATCCTTGAGACAGGATATATTAGTTAAGGTTCTCTAGAGGAACAAAACCAATAGAATGAATTGTATTAAACGGGAACTCAGAGCTGGAGAAATGGCTTAGTGGTTAAGGTATTTACCTGCAAAGCAAAGGATCTTGGTTTGATTCTCCAGGACCCACGTAAGCCAGATGCACATGCATCAGGAATTCGTTTGCAGTGGCTAGAAGCCCTGGTGCACCCATTCTTTCTCTCTCTCTCTTTCTGTCTTTCTCTCTCATAAATAATTAATTATATAAAATATATTAAAAGGGAATTTATTGGATTATCTTACAGCAATCCAATAGCACTTTGCAGGCTCGATAATCAAAGAACCTGGTAGGTGCTCAGTCAATGAGGCTGGATGCCTCAGCAGTCCCAATCTGGAGCAGAAGGCCCGAAGGCATCTTGAAGAGCCTGTAGGTTTCAGTCCACACTGGAAAGCAACAAGCATCACCCTGAGATCTCAAGAACATGTTTAGGCTTTAGAGATACCCCAAGGCCATTAATTTGATTTTTATGATTATTTTTGTATGTGTTTATATGTATGTGGGTGGTACGTATACACATGTGTGCATGTGTGTATAGAAGCTACAAGTCAATGTTTGGTGTCTTCCTTAGTCACTCTCCATCTTATGATTTGAAATGGTCTCTTGCTGAACCTAACACTCCTCGAATCAACTAAACTAGCCAGAAAGGCCTAGAAATTCCATTTTCACTCCCACAGCATTGGGATTACATGTGCATGCCACCACACTTAACATATTTATGTGACTGCTGGGGATCCAAATTTAGATCCATATGCTTACACAACAAGCACTTTTCCAAGACACCATTTTGTGAATTTTAGTATAGTAGAGAGCAAATTAACCATGATGCCTGGTGCATGTCATTTCAGAGGACCAAACTGCTGTTTCTTCATTTATAAACTGGAAAGGACCCACCTGGATCACAGACCTTGAGGTTTTCTGCACAGCTTCTATATAGCGGATATACACAGTTTATATGCCAGGGTTATTGTCACTGCTGCCTTTCTCTGCTTTTGAGTACGTAGAGTTTGGTTGGCTCAGAGGCTACTCTAGCAAATTACCCTAGGCTCAGTAGGTTATAGACAACAGAAATATATTTCTCACAACACTGGAGTCTGGGAATTTGAAATCTGTCTGATTGTGAATATTTTTCTGTAAAGGAGCCTCTTCTAGGTTGTAAACTGAAGATTTCTTAAATCTTCACCTAAGGGAAATAGTGTGAGAGATATCTTTTGGTATGTCATTAATAAGAACACTAATATGATTAGTGAGAGCTCCACCCTTAATATTTAACTACCCAACACTCCAGCTTCTAACACAATCACACCGAAAGTCCCCAGCACTTACTACACCATGTCCTTTAAGAGGGCTTGTAATCACGAAAACACTGAAGGGACCCTTTGAGTAAGGTTGTGCCGTCCAGCAGTTTATGCAGTGTGAATCCAGTAACCATCTAGGAGGATACAGCCCTGTGACAGTGATGGAAAGACCAGAAGAAGCCCAAAAGTATTCAACCATACTGAAGTTACCATTCTTCCATGAGTCAGTTTTGAATTGTTAATGAAAAAAAGCTTGAAACATGCCGTTAATATCTCAATGCTAATATTAATGTTTGCCTTCATAGTTGCTTCATGCCACAGTCACAGAAGAGCAATCATACCTTATATAACTGTATAAAGCACTGTGCAAATAACCACTAGTGCATTCCTTTGGCTCAAAGGTAAGCCAGGTTTCTAACATCAGGAACTATTCATGGAACAGTGCTCTATGTGATCTTCTGGTTATTCTTTTTTTTTTTTTTTTTTTCTTGAAATGCTAAAGTTGGAGATTTTTGCCTAAAAATAAAGGGCACTTAAAACTTGTAGTATTTTAAACTTTGAGTAAATAGCTCCATAACAGGTTTAAAAATATGAATAATTAATATATAAATGTTCTTTTTAGCCATGGAGCTAACCTAGTTAGGGAAATGGATTTTTAATTGTTAAAAATTAAAACTATAAATACAAGGTCCTCACCAAGAAATCATTGCTGAGGGAATATCATAATTAATTATAAAAGCTCTGGTATGTCTTTAATAAGAACACTAAAGCTCTTATTAACTATAAGAGCTCTAAGATAAAGTTTCAAGTGAGTACCTAGTTTTGATTTAATGTTACAATTAGAATAAACAAGATCCAATTTTCTTCTGAGCTTTTTGTAAGAGTTTCCCTTTTAAGCCAAGTGTGTTGGGACATACCTGTGTAAACCTAACACTTGGGTGGACAAGAAGATAGGAATTCAAGGTCAGCCTTGGCTTCATAGCAATTTTGAAGCCAGCTTTAGCTAGATGAGACCATGACTAAAAGAAAAACAGATTTTCTTTTGTACAGAAATATACATAGATATGCATATATGTATTAGTTATCAATAGGAAATAATGCAGTGATTTCCCAAGCTGCCTCTTTAGGTACAGGCAGAATGGCATGGCACGTTCTTATTTTTTCAATATTTATTTTATTTTTATTTATTGAGTTGAGAGAGAGGCAGATAGAGATAGAAAGACAGAATGGGTGTGCTAGGGCCTCCAGCTGCTGCAAACAAACTCCAGATACATGTGCCACCTTGTGCATCTGGCTTACATGAGTCCTTGGGGATGAACTTGGGTCCTTTGGCTTTGCAGGCAAGTGCCTTAACCACTAACCCATCTCTCCAGCCCACAAAGTTCTCATTTTTGTTGACCACTTGTCCTCTTGCAACTATCTACAGACCTGGTCATACCATCGCTACACCTCATCCTCACTACACTCTTTTTTTTCTCACAAATCTAAAATGACTAGCTGATCTTGCATGCAGATTTGTCTGTAAAGTATTTTTCTAATTCATTAACCTACTCCATAAGGATTTTTTTTGCAGAATGTCAGTCCCTAATGCCAGGTCCCAACACAGGTTCGTGATACAGTTAAGATCTAGGCCCTGCCCTCCAACCACAGGAAGTGAAACTGGTGGGTGATAAGCTAATTATAGCTGAATTGCAACCTGAGGGTTTGAGAAAAGGGAGAAGGAGAGTGTAACTGTGTCCAGGATAAAGAAGCTGGCCAGGGAAGGATGAACAGGGAAGCAGTAACAATGGTCAGTCAGTCAGAGCAGAGGGAAGGAGACAAGTCTCTGTCTGCTAACAGTTTAAAGCCTTACCTACTCTAAGTGATTTACATCTAAAAGCAATAAAGCCTAGAGCTGAAGGGGATCACGTGACCAAAAGCTGGTCAGAATCTGTTGAGTGTCACTGAGAGAAAGGAAGTATCACAATGCCAGGAACCTAGTATTTCTAGGAAAATCATCTGAGAATGTGTTGCTGTTGTTTACACTGCAGATGCCCAGAGCATACTCTCCCGCAGTAGTGAGAGTCTGTCTACAAAATGAGGTGGAGAGTGATTTAGGAAGACAAATGATAGCACCTACAAAACTATTTTAAAAAAAAATTCAGCTGATTCTCAAGAGTGGCACCTGCCTCTGGCTTGCACATCTGTGTGCACACCCATAAGCACACATGCACCACACGCAAACACAAAGCAAGTCAGGGACTTGAAGTGGCATGGTAGGAGGGGAATCAGGAACCCAGCCCAGCTTTGGAAGCAGAGTTAAGGCACTGGTTGACAGAACTTTTATGTGGGATGGGATACAGGATGTAACTGAGGTGTAGAGGAAGATTTCATGGTTACTAGGTTTGGACGGAGTTGACTTTCCTAGAGGAACCACAGGGGAATGGAGCGCTGCTTCATAGGCTAAGGTCTCACCATAACTATGTCCCCTATCATCTGGTGTGGTCTGGGCATGGAAAAAAAAAAACAAAACTGGTAAATGAGTGTATGGATATTATCTTTCTCTTCCCATTTGTAAAAGTGCTGAGATTTTTTTTTTCATTAATGAACAACTCATATTTTGCCTGCCTACTTCCTTATTATCTTTCTAATGAGTTAATTTTCTCTCTCTGCCTCTACTGGCCTGGATATAATCACCATAATCTTTTCTCGGGGCAGTAATCAAGCTTCTTACCTCCCTTATACCCTGCCTCCAGGACTTCCACTCTAACCCTCTCCCCACAGCAGCCTTAGAGACCTTTCTGGGGCTGAAACTAGACAACTGCCTTTCCTCTCCTCACAACCACTCACTAGTTACACCCTCTGTGACGATGTCAAAGCACTAACAGGGGAGCAGAACACTTGGGGCTTCCCCACATCTGAACCTTAGCTCTACCTTTTGCCTTTAGCCCAACTTTTGTCCTGGCTGTAGCTACCCAGCACCTCACAGACTGCCAGGTGTCAGTGTGACACATTCATAGGCATCCAGAGTTTTGTTATTTCCTTTGCCTAAAAGAAAATCCATCAACAAAGACTTTAAGTCATCCAAGCTCCAAGGCTGAGTTTTACCACAGCAAAACTGCAAAGGAAAAAGGCTTGCACTATAAGGTCCACTGGACCACATGTATGGACAGTGTACACTGCTTCACTTAGACATGTAGCATCATTACCTGCTTCAGACCTTTCAGAACTCACGAAGACTGGTAAAATGGCTCAGTGGTTAAAGTGCTTGGCAGGTAAAATGCTTGCCATGCAAACATGAGGATCTGAGTTCAAATACTAACACACACATAAAAATACCGTGCATGGTGTACCTGCAATCCTAGTACAGGGGCATGAAAATCTCTGGGGCTTGCTAATCAGGTATTCTAGCTGAATCAGTGACTCCTTGGGTTGAGTGAGAGACAGATGCTCTCTTACAGAAATAAGGTGGTGAGAGAGGAAGATACCTGGCATTTACCTCTGGCTTTTACATGCATAGCTGTGCATTGCATAGGAACATGCATACACACACAGGCATGACATGCATACGAATGCAAAAACAATTAAAACCCTATCTAAGCCTCTTCTCTTAAAGTAAGGCCTCTTTTAACTTCCCAGATGGACATGATACATCCTTCTCTCTATACTGTCCACACATTCTTCTACCACATGTCCATAAACATCTATACATAGAAATTTGTCTTGATATTGATATTTCATTGAATCTAGACAAGTAAAACCAGGGAAGAATCTTTAGAACTCCCAAGACAAAAATCCACACATTGCAGCTTCATCAAATGAAAGTGTTGTTCTCACATTGATTGTAGATAGGTAGTGACTTCTGGGTAACATTTTTTTTCTCAATGTTGTTAACATTGACAATTTCACCACATCAGTCCACCTCCCATCATCATTCATAATAGAATTATGTAGAGACCTGCCTTTAGCACATTCTGAGTAAGAGGGAACACAGTTCCTCATCTTAGAGAAGCAGTGCTTAATCTATACCTCTTGTGATTTTACAGAATTGAAATTTAAAATCTTATTGCCTAATGCCATGTGGCCAGAATGCTAACTGGTACTGTTTTGAGCAAGCAACCACAATCTGTCCATCTTGCAAGTGCCTCTCTCATAGACCTCTGAAGCAGTAAAAGAGAAAGAGGAAAGCAGGAAGTGGAACAGTGGCTCCTCCTGTGCTATAATCTATCTCCTGCTAAGGGTCTAAGGCATGGTGATGCTGTGCAGCCCCACTCAGATACTGGACAATGTCTGAAAATTCTCTTTTGGTTGTTGTAACTGGGGAGAGGGGTCTTACTGGCATCTACTGGATAGAGGATAAGAATGCTAGTCAATATGCTCCAATGTTCAGGACTTCTACTCTTAACAAAGAATTGACCAATTCTAAGTGTCAACAGTGTTGAGTTTGAGGAATCCTGCTCCAATCTATTATGTTTACTTTATTGTCCAAAGTTATCCTCTGATTTTCTGGAGGGTTGTGGAGTCAGAAACTTAAGTATAAATAGATGCCACTAAGGACCAACAGGAACCTAAGCAAGAAAGGAACAAGATTATGTATTATAAGAGAAGTTCTAAATAAATCTAAGGAAAACAAGTACTTCCACCATTCTCCTATGAACCTCATTTTGTAAACATGTTCTATGCTTATTACCTTGCTGTTAATATTCACAAAGTGGACAAGGTAAAATAGATATAATGAATAAAGTCCCTGAGGTATGGCCTTTATAACACCTAAAATACAGTTATGTTAAAGTAAGAAATAGTTTTACCATAGAAAGCACCTTATAAGATTTAAATTAGTCTTGCACATGCATTAAAATAGTAGCACTTAAACAAAAATCATGTAGTAGGTTTTGCATTTTGGAAATTTGTTGAAATTTACAATACATCCTCACCTAGCTAAGCATTTTACTTTATGAAATGTATTTTGTATATTTGTCAGTTCCAAGAGGAGTATAAGTAATAAGTAACTATTTTCAATGTAGGGCCTCAAATATTTCTTTTTGTTAGAATCATTGCTTTAATCCATTTCTCATAAGTTGTCATAAGAGAGAACGTTATCATTAATAAATGCCCATAAGCAAAATAATTGTTTTCAATAAAATGCACAGAAATTACATATTAATGAATAGTTATGATTGCTAATAATGTCATTCATAGCAATAAATAAAATATGAAAATTTTTGTTGCTCTCCCATAAGTATTCTCAACTAGTTTAAGACTGAATGTGTATACATGTCAAGACACAATATAGATTAAATATTAAGTACCTTAATTGCCTTTTCCTAAAAGCAGTTGCCTTAAAAGAGCTCAGGATACTAATAAGAAGTGTGATTTTTTTTTTTATATTTTAGGCAAATCAAAAATTACAAAAAGATAAAAGAAAAGAAAGGTTTAAGTAATAAACATAAGGTCCAAGGTATGGCATGACTATATTCACAATAGAAGCAGATGCTTGGTTAGAGCACATAAGGCTCCTCAAAGCAGAAATGGAAAGCTCTGGTGAGTCACTCATTACTCTCTCCATCACTGCAGCTGGGTAGATTTCTTTGCACAGGTATATCTTTGAACACTTTGTCCACTCTTGTGTGAAATGATTTGCAGGATGGCTTTTCCATGACTTTCATTGTGAGGCCATTCCACAATTTAATGGATACCACTATTGGGAAAACTTTGTAGACATAGAGTCTACATTTTCTCGCATCCAATTTCATGCCCTGACTTCTTGCCATGTCCCTAGGGAGCATTATAAACAATTTTTTTTTCTCTTCATGGTGATGCACTTTGAAATTTTGGGAATTTGTATCATATCCCCTAAGTCCCTTTCTGAAAAATAAATGTTACATATACATATTTGTACATCAAGGACTTAATTCTTTATAGTCAATGAACAGTATATTTTGGTTTTGTACTCTTGTCTCCTAAGTCATTATCTCAGCCTGCTAATCAATTGGCTCTTCTCCAAGTTCTCTCAAGCTTGTCAGCATCTTACATTAAAGTGCTTACAAAATGACTTACTGGCCTCATTCATCTCATCAATTCACTGCCCTGATCAGCAGTTCATTCCTAGTTTTGGATTACTTACTCTCCCTCATTTTTTTTATTATTATTATTTTTTTTTGTTTAAGTTTGTGTGGCTGTTTCCTTTTAACTTTACCTCACTTGTTATATTTCTAAAGATAACATTCTCTTGGAATTTCTGGCAATGTGCAGCTCTTGACTGAGTGATAACCACGTCAAAACAAATTTGTATAAAATCACATTTATTCCTTACTACAGCTTATCTGGTGTACTGACTTAGCCACTTTACATCTATTATTGATAGAGAAGCTGTTTTACTAATTTCTGTGTTGTTCCAGCTCTCAGATGGTCTATAACCCCTGTAATATCCAAATTTCTTTATAAAAGATGTCTAAAACAACTTACAAAATCTACCCCACAAGTATATGCAAGTTGAAATTAGTGAAAAACTTCTGCCAGGCAAGTATTTTACCCCTTCTGATATGTATAGCATACACCTAAAACAGACATATTTTCTGTGTCTTTCAAGCTAATAAAACACAATCTTAAATGTCAGGGAAACTACTTTCTTTCACATTCCTGCTATTTGTAAATATAAATGTTTTCTGTCTTCTAAGATGAACTGTCACTTTCACAACATTTAAGTTCTCTGTTTTCAGAGGTAGCACTATTGTCAACATCTCTTACTTTGAGCATTTCTACTCGAATTTGTGTTTTTTTTAATCTTCAACCAAATGTGATTTATGAATGGTTAAGTATGTTGACCCTGATCCTGTGTTGTGCCTACAAGAATTACTGCAGGACCTACACTTTCAATGCTAAAAGGGCCTGAAGGAGTAGCTCTGACATATCAAAAAAAGATTGTGTAGGAAAACATTATTTTCACACAGACTTAAAATAATTGAATTAGTCACTTGCTACATGACCTTCGTAGCATTCAGTCAGTGTGATAACAGTTTATCAAGAAGAAAAACAACTTTTGAGATAAAACTAAAAGGTAACAAGGGTGCTGCTACCAAGAATCTAGTTTTATAGAACCTTTAGTTGTTTAACCTTTACAAATGCTTAACAATGAAAATAATATTGACCCTTTAATTTCAAGCCACTGATATAAGTTGATTTAACCACTTGAACATATGATCTTTAAATTTGCTATTTAATATCCAGTTGATTAATAGTGGCTCTTTACTAGGAATTGAAGAACAACAATATTATCTTATGCCCTTGGATCCTACTCATTCTCCATGTCTTTATTGAGAACTAATCTTATCCCAGGCACCATACTCATTGCTATAGAAGCCTTAAGTTAATGAAAATCACAGAGATGGGAGCATCTTCCTCCTGTTGACACTCCTAAAAGGAATTGATTTTGTGTGTACCCTAAGCAGTGAGGTGAAGTTAGCTGAGTGGAAGAAAGTTAGAACTTCTCCAGCAAAAGCATTAGCTTATGTATATATAAGGGCTGATGGAGCATGAAGTGGTTCTGAAAGGCTGGGTATATGTGACTGCCTGGAATGATATTTGAGTAGAAGACAGTCTAGGTCATGAAGGTCTTCAGAACCTGTCAGGGTTTGGGGCTCTGGAAGGTATATGGATATCATATTGCTTTCTGGGTTTGTGTGTTTGTTTATTGTATCCCAGGCCACTTTATTTAAAAACAAAGTAATTAGTGACTTGGGGATTGAAAATTCAAAAGCACCCATAAACTCCATCTTCCCTCTAACCACCTCCTCTAAATCATATCCCCACCCTTCCACTCCCTTTAAAAGCCTAGGTTGGCTCCTCCTCCCACCTCCCAGCTCTGCTCCCACCTGTGGGCCAGGTAGGAACCTATGTTTGAATGCATGGAAGAACAGGAGAATCCAGAGCAGTAACAGGAACAGAGGGGAAGCCTTCACCATATGAGAATGGATTGGAGGATAGAGTGTGGGGTACACATAGCCAGGAGTACCAAAATGGGGCTCTGTAGCCAGAGGGAAGGCTACAGGCCTCCCTGGAAAAGGAGAACCTGCGGCCTCTAACTCTTCTCGCTGGGCATAGTCACTGCTTGATCGCTTGTCCTTCTGGTGCAGGTTGAAGAACCACACTCAGACCACATCCTTCTCCAGCCCCAGCTTCTCAGGGATGAGGCTGATCTGCTGCAGGGTGGGCTTAGGACCCTGTGGGAGCATGCTCTCTAGGGAAGGAGCTAGAGAAAGATGAAGAGTGGAAAAGCAGAAGAAGACAAGAGGGGAGAGAAGGGAAAGGAGGTTTATGCAGGTCAGAAGCCATGACAAATATCAATGAGACTTTTCATCAGATTGGGGAAAAAAGAACCATGATACTATGAGAGAAAGAGCAAAAACAATGGCTTATGTATAAAGGGACACCAATATAAGCAAATACTGCCCAGAACAAAGAATAAAATCAAAGAAATATGTTTCAAGATGCTAGAGAAAAAGAAAATAAAAAGCTTCCTATAAATTGCAATGGATGAACAAAAGGCTGAAGATTCAGGAGAAAAAAGGGCACAATGGTCTGCCGGGCTTTTAGTGTGTCTGCAGCAGAAATCCAGATGGAAGAGTGCAGATGCAGTTGATGAGGTGCTCCAGGACTTCTTCAGGGTGACTATCACAGCTCAGCTAAGTGTCAAGAGGGTATTGATAAGAGAGAGCTTAAGGTAATGGGTTGTGAGAGCTCTAGGATCAGCAGAAAGCTGATAATGTGAATTTAGAGGAATTTAGGATCTGAAAGGCTCAGTGATGTTGAAAAGGAACGGTGAGTCAAGGAGCATGCAAGGACACAAAGGGTTTAGTCACAGAGGACACTGTGACTTGAGATCCCAGGCAAAGAGGGAGCTGCTGTGATGGGATACAGTTGGAGGACCCAGAGGCTTGCAAAGCAAATGAATTCTCTGTGCTTCTCGTATGTAGATGGTGACGTTGTCCAGAATTAGGGTAACAACAAGAATAGAATCCCAGAGACCATGGTCCTTAGTGAATCAGGGCTTAGTCAAGGGGACTTCAGTAGATGGGGCAGCATAAAGTTTGAACACCCACCTAACAGGACAAGTTGCCTGAGTATCAGAGAAAAGGTATATAATGAATTTACCTTTGAACCCTGAAAGACCCATTAAAAAAAGGTAATATTGAGTCTCTGTGTAGCATTTGCTTCCTAATCTTTACATTTGGGACCATGTGACCATGACAGTCTCAAAGGTTTCAAAGTAGCAGAATTCAGATGGAAATTGTATTTTCTGTTACCATGGGGGCAGGGGTGGGGATTGGCTACTGAAGCTATAAGGTTGTTGTGTTACGTCTTCAGTGATTTCAGGGTCTACAAGGTATCACAAAACATAACTACACCTTTTGAGAAATAATACCAAGCTAGCAGTGTCCCATTTTAGCATTAATCTACTTAATAGATTTTAGACTGGAAATACTCAAGCTCTGTCAGAAATCCAATTTAAAGTTTCCTGTTTATTTTTGAAGAGAATATGGAGTTCAGGATAAAACAGCTCCCAGAAGCAATATTCCTGACCACTTAAAATAAATCACTGCTTCTGATTCTATCGGTAAACTAAGAGGAAGGAAGGAATACGATAGTACAGTTCCCTTGAGAGCAGAGATTCGTGGCACCTTACATTCTTATCTTCTATCAAAGTTTATGGTGTTTTGTTGGTGGTGCTCCTAAAAAAAAAAAAAAAAAAATACTATCTTCCACTCTCCACACAGGATTATTGAAGCTATTTTTTTCTTTTATTTATCCTGATAAAATCTAATATATTCATTGAGTGAATAAAACTGTAGCAGTAGAGAAGAGCCATTTGAGAGAAAAAATAAGTAGAAATGAATGGAGCTACAAAAAGAATAGCAAATCGCTAGCTTCCCTAACCCATCCTCATTTTAAACAATGATTAAATGCAATACTGTTTGTCTTTGAGCTGCCTTGTTTCTCTCCTCTCCCACTCTGTCCCTCATTCTCTCATGTATTACTCAGCAGGAAGCATCCCAAATAGACTTGAGGATAAAGTGCTTCTAATTAGATAGGTTTTACCTGAACTAAATAGGTTTTGTCTTTTCTATCTGAATTTTTATTGCACAGTGTTCTCCATACCTCAGAAGGAGATATGGAAAAGACCATCTTCCTTGCCTGTTTGCTCTGGAAATTGGAAAGTGCTGAAGGCAAGAGCACTCAGCCCTGCCAGCTGAAGGAAGGCCTAGCACAGGGAAGCTGAGAGAGACCATCCATCAGAGCCCGAGCCGCTTCACTTCCTCTGAGTCTGCTGAGTGCAGAGAGGAGCTTTGCTTCCCCTGGCCTGGGTATCAAGAAGCTGGTGATGTGTCAGGGTTTTCTGTTTTGCACAGTGCAGACATTCCTGTTATGGAGGAGTCTTCCTCCAGACCTGTCAGTCACACTGACAGGAGTTCAACAAAGCACTCTCAAGGGCAATGAAATTCACAGTAAGGCCAAGAGTACACAATATCAGTGTGTGCTGGACTGTGAACTCCATCTCACCCTCCAGCCCCCACTGGTCCCAGATTTTTTGCTGCATGTATATCTACAATCCATATAATAGCGTGCAAAGCTTGGTATCCACTTCAAATAAAATCAAGGAAAAGTGTTATAGCCTTTGAAAATAAAGCTTCCAGAGCATGAAATAAAGCTGCAGGACCTCTCTGACCACTTCTGATGACAATGTACATCAAAGCATTTTGTAGGGCAA
Organism: Jaculus jaculus; assembly: GCF_020740685.1. NCBI lineage: Eukaryota > Metazoa > Chordata > Mammalia > Rodentia > Dipodidae > Jaculus > Jaculus jaculus. The sequence goes on from NC_059104.1 coordinate 113,208,026, forward strand.
TGAATAAGATGACTTGCTATGTATAAGGAAAGACAATATGTTGCTGTGTTTTGTATGTGTTAGCTTCCAAATGTGACTTGAAGACGGATGTTTCATCTGGGTATGAAGATCCTACTGGCTACTATTATGTCAGGTCAGAGAGAGCATGGTGAATGTAGCTCAGTATCAGTGGGTCTAGGCCTATGTTACTATTTCATATGAAACAAAAATTCCTCTTGCAGAGGATTTACTTTAAATAGCAATGTCGTTTTCTTGGGGGCAAGTATATGCACATTGTTGATCTTATGTTGGAAAAAGAAAGAATAGAGGTAAAAATATAAATATGAAATATAACCTAAGACAATATTTTCTGAAATACTTTGAGAACTTTGTGTTGCAGGGTAACTATTAGACCACAATACTTAGGGTGAAATTTTAGGCAGCCCTTGAAATCAAAGTGAATATCACTGCATAGCATGGCTCTGCTATCTTCCACATGGACCTCACCTGCTCCCTGAGTGTGCCTTAGATGACAGCCCCTCCTAAATGACCAGTTGTCTGTAGGAACCAACATGACTGTCCTTTCTTCAACATTCATAGGTTATAGGCAGGTTGGGTAACTACCAAGATGATAACACAGGGTAGGACAGAGTTTGTCATCTACCAATAGTGGCTTTGAGAAAGAAGAAACTATGTGGCTAAATGAAGGGCTCTGTTCTCATGAAACATGTGCTAGAGAGGAAAAAGAATCTGAACTAAAACAGAAAATGTGGGTTCACATGGTGAATCTTACATGTGTTTGATACCTCCTCAGTGGAAAGCCTTGGCTGTTTCCTGAAACACTTAGGATTAGTTAAATTATGCTGCCTTGAACGAATAACCCAATAAAGTCTGTGGTTTGTGAAACAAAGTTTTCTTCTCACTGTTGCTATAGATCAGCTACTCATCAATCACAGCTCCACCCCAGGTGTCTTCTTCATGTGGAAATCCAGCCTGATGTGGGAAAAGCCATTTTTGCATCAGAGGGAAAGGAATAATGCTAAAACCATATTATGTACTTGACAGTGTCTGCCAGTGATAAGGACCACTTGTTCTTACATTGCAGTGGTCAAAGCCAGTGTTCATAGAGGCTGAAGAACACACGTCTCACAGGGAGGGCACCAGAGGGAAGCCCAGGGAGACTGAAGCAGCACTAGCTTATATAGTGAAATCCCTGCACATCATTTGTGAAGCTTCTTTGTACTACAAATTTATTCATAAGTTAGAAATAGCTATCATTGGTTTGGGTACTGAAATATTTTACTAAGAGATGGGGTCAAAAATAGACTGAACCATTGTATGAACCCGTAGTTTGCATATGCACTGGTGACTTTTATCTTTACATTCCAACAGCAATGTGTAAAGTGATTTATTTTTAATCATCCATTAATCATTAATGTTTTGAAACCTGCAGAAAATAAACATTTATTTCATATTTGTTGTTACTGATGTGAAAATGTTTTGATGTCTTTGAGATTGATAGAGACTCTCAGCTCTTGGTTACGATATTAGCCCAGGAGTTAAGATGTGAGACACTCATGATCACACAAAACTTCACGTTCTTGTGGGTATGAAATCTGTAGATCACACAGGGTTTGATTAAGAAGGATTTTGTTATAGGGCTTAAGAGAAGGAAAGAAGGTAGAGAGAGCTTCTGTATAGCCAGAGGGGTCCCTGTAAATGGGAAACACCTCCTATTGACTCCAGTTGGAGCCTTTTATGGGAATTTGGTGTCTTGTGGGGTCTGAGCTAGTCAATACAGTTCCCATGCCAGGTGGTTAGGCACTTTGTAGGCTAATTCACCTTGTCATATGTGGTTTCTAGGGTCTAGAGAAGGGCAACTCCTTTAAGGAAGAAGAGACATGGAAAAACTAGATGGCATAGCATGTGTCAGGTATCCCTTAATCTTACTCAATCTTTCTGTCAGGTTTCTAGAGACAGAACTTTTTTTTTAGGGAAAATGAAAGAAAAAACTTAGATTCTCCTATACAGGCTCAAGGACATTTCCTGCTTTGAGGAAAAAAAAAATCCTTCATTTTACCTTCAATTCCCTAGTAAATTTCTACCTTATTCCTTCTCTTTGACGAGGTGACCCTACCTGCCTCATTACCATACATTTTTATATACAACACACACACACACACACACACACACACACACACACACACACACACATTTACCAAGTTGCCTCACTTTCTAGAACATTGCCTAGCAAAGAGTAGGGACTCCATAGTTTGCTGGACAGTGGTAAGCCACTGCTCATGTAAGGACATAGAAGATAATATGAGACTAGGGGAATATTTGCTCTTTCCTTTTTCCTAGGAATAAATTTCAAGAAAGATCATTCTTCCTTTTGTTTAGCAATGGCAGAAATGTCCAGTCAGAAAGAGGCCCAACTATTGCTTTACTAATGTATATGTATTCACCTCATATGGTGATGGGTAGAATGAGACATGATGAGAGATGTTGACAACTCTCATAAGTAAAAAAATTTCAATGTGTCAGGATTGAGGTTCACAAAAGAGGACTAAGACTGGTGGTTTCTTGAGCCAAGGTAGTTTCCACTGCTAGAGATAGTACCAGGATCTGAAGCAAAGGGAAGGAAGCCTTGCAACCCTGAGCAAAGGGAGGAGGAAGATTTTAAGAGCTTTCAGGAAGGGGACAACTTCACTGCATGGGAAGGGGGTTGAGCACCTGTGACTCAAAGTGACACAAGCCTGTGCGTATCTGTGTAATTTCTTCCTGGGTTCCAGTTTTAGGGTTGTCTGGAATGCCTGTGGAGAGTCCTTCAGGGAAATGAGATTTAGAGTGCCACATCTCCAGAAGGTCTCATTCCTCACCTGAGCCCTGCGGCAGTGACACTTAGTTATTTTAACAATAGGTAGGGATGTTTTCGTCCTGAGTATGCCTTTCTGGAGAGAGTGAACAGGAGAAACAGCATTCTTGAAAGCTAACAATGTACACAATTTACATAGTAATATATTAGGGCATTGTAGGCTGGATTCCTAGCTCAGATTTTTTCTAAGAAAATAATTGGAGCAGACTGACAAGTGGTCATATTGGTATTTGAATCCAGAGACTTTGACTCCAGAATTCCCATCAGGTGAACCCCATCTTTGAGAACGTGTTAATGTAGTCATCTTTCAAAGAAATGGAAACCATTTAGAACCACTGTACTAGTTTTGAAAAGAATGCAATGTCCACTTGAGTGAGTTAGTTTAGCAAGAGTTAGTTCATTGATTCCTCAAATTAATCTGGAAGGAAGGAAAAATGTATTTTTCCCATTTAAATTCTGAAATCTCAGACATTGCGTTTATATTTTCTAAGGTCACACCATCTATGTTCCGGGTGGAATTTGATTTGGAAACTTCTGTTTCCAGTGTCAGTTTGCAGCTGCTCTAACACACTGATTATCAGATCACATCTAACAACAGAATCCTCTGCAGTCCTCATTCCTCAGGGTGAATAACGGGGTTCTTGGACTCTGCTCTTCATTTAAAGGCATGGGGTTTGCTTTTATTTTGCTGGTATTTAATGATCCTCTGATGAAAACTATCCAGGACCATTTGTATTCTAGCATGTTTATGATCCCTGCTGGGCTGAGAGATAGCTTAGAGTAATCCCACCAAATCAATTCCTGCTGACTGACCTCAGGAGTCATCATAAGGTACTTAAAGATACTCTCATCTCTTGCATCCTCTGATCAGGCAAACATTTTAACTCTTCTTTGAAGGAAAATGGTAATTTTGGATCCTGCTGAGGGATAAGATAGGACTAAATTGTATTTGAATGGAAAATGCTATTATTGTTTTAAGGGTTTGATTACTAAAATAAAGAATGACTTCTATGTCTAAGATTGCCTGAGAAGGTCATGGACATGTCAAGATGGTGTTTTTTGTTTGTTTGTTTATTTTCTAAACCAACAGCACTGATTTGTCTTGACTTTTTTTTTCTTTCTAGGATCATCTCTCACTTGTCTTGACATTTTTCTTTCTAGGTTTATCTCTCAAAGTAATTATCTGTGGTTTTCTGTGTGTTTCCTAGGAAATACATTTACTTAAGTTCACTGAATTCTGAATGGTGAAATGTTTTTATTTTTCTTTCCTTTTTCCTTCCTTCCTTCCTTCTGTTCATCCCTTTTCTCTTCCCTTCCTTATGTTCTTTTATTTTTTCACATACTGAAATGGAGGTGTGTGAGCAAGGCAGTGCAAGATATGCCCGTCTTAAAACCCAGCTTCCTTCATATTAGTACAATGCAGTCAGAGTACATCAAGTGACCTAAATGACAAATGACTTAGACTCTAGGCCCCACAGCAACTAGAATGCTGATGTTTAACCCTTTAGGTGTTTAATTTCTCATATGTAGAAAAAGGATGATTAAGAGGAAAGTCCTCTAAAGAAGTGACTTTGACATTCATTTCTTTTTTTTCTTTCAATAACTGTGAACCACCTATAAATACTAGTTGAATGAATAATTTAATGTCAAATCCATCCCCCACCCCCAAAGAAAACAGTAAATCAAGCATAGTCTTCAAGATCTTTTCAGGTCTGGAGAGATGGCTCAGTCAGTGAAGTATTTGCTGTATAAACATGACAGCCTAAGTTCAGATCCCCAGCACACATAAACGGCAGGCATGGTGGTAGGTACCTATAATCCCAGCAATGTGGTATACAAATACAAAGACTAGAGGGGGCTGGAGAGATGGCTTAACAATTAAGAAACTTGCCTGCGAAGCCTAAGGACCCAGGCTTGATTCTCCAGGTCCCATGTAAGCCAGATGCACAAGGAGGCACAATGCATCTGGAGTTCATTTGCAATGGCTAGAGGCCCTTCTGTGTCTATTCTCATTCTCTCTCTCTCTCTCTCTCTCTCTCTCTCTCTCTCTCGCTCAATCTCTCTCTCATAAGTAAATAAAAAATAAATAAATCAGAAGAGTCCACATAAAAATGCTGAAAGTGTAATTCATATTATAATCCCAGCACTAGGTAGGCAGAGACAGTGCTAGGTCACTCACTAGTAGGTAGTCCACTCAAACCAATGAGCTCTAGGCTCAGTGGGAGACGTTTTCTCAAAGAATAAGATGGAGAGTAATAAAGCAGCATCAATTTCTGGCCTCCAAACACATGCACACAAATGCACACATGGCCTTACACACATATGTGCATATCACACACATGCAAAAAGCACATACTTTGATCATTTAAAATTCTTAGACAAATAATGGATACAACTTTGAACTTATATAAGCTATCATATCCCTTTTAGCATCTAGACTATGTTTCCAAATATAAAGAAATGGGTCAAAGCTTTTGCTGTGAAATACGATGCCTGCAACAATAGCAGAGACCATATCCAAGAAGTGTTTAAACTAAGGTATAGGCCTAGTGGCAAAGTAACAGGCTCCAATTTTTCCTGATCCATTAAAGAAGAAGCAATAGTTTCCCCAGTCTCTAGAAGATTTTTTTTTTCTCATTCACTTTGAAATTCATTATAATTTTTGGCAGCAAAAATTACCTTTGCCTTTGTAATATTAGGCTCAGATGAACACAATAATGATGTGCTTTCTCTATGTTCACAGCATGGGATGGTACAAAAATATAACAAAAAGCAAAAAGCCAAGAATTTTCACTCCCCCATTCTTGTGGAATAATATTGCTGAGGTCATGACAGGCCAAAGTAAAGGAAGCAACTTTTTACTGAGTGTAACCAAAAGTAAAAGGAATTTTTAAGTCCTTGAAATTTGTCAGCCCACTCATTTGACCATCGTTTATCCTACTCAGCCAGAAGAAGTCAGAATTGTTTACTTAGGAGTGATGAAGCTTTCTTCCCAGAAAGTCTCACTGGCTGTAGCCACTGAGTTTGGAACAATATTGAGTTTTTTCTCTGCGCAAAGATTTAGCAGCTCTTAACAGAATGAAAGGTATGACCTATGTGCTTGGCACTTGTCTCCAGTAAGCTTGCAAAAGGGCCTAGACAACAAGCCTGCTTAGAAGTTGCAAAACTTTCCAAGTGCTTTGATTAGTTGTGAGCTGAGTGACAAGTGGGAAGAGGAATTAGGAAATGGAGAATGGACTGGTCTCACCCTCGTGATAGTGGGTGGGCAAGTTCTGGAGAATAAATTGCCACTTCAAGCTTTATGAAGCAGCCTGTAGTTTAACCAGATGAGTCTGAAAAACCCAGAACATAGGCACAAGGATAAAAGAAATCTTTGAATTAACTGTTCCTTCATTACATAGTTCTATGATATTATGATATTAACATGGCAGTTGAATATTTTATATTCTGTGTAGCCCATAATGGCTAATGCCAATTATGATGGGTGGTTGCTCTGATGAATGCATACTGATCAAATATAAGGATAAGGATTAATGTATAAAAGGAAAATGTTCTCAGACAATTTCAAGTCACTCTTTAAACATATGTGTGTTGTTTAAAGGTAATGGACAGTTTCTTGATGCATTGTGGCTAACTCCCTCCTGATCCTCTTACAAGGCTCCCCCTTTACTTCAGAAGCACAACACTTGCTGGATCACATGCAATGAGGGTCTGTCTTCCTGGGCTGAGCATGCAAGCTGTGTTTAATATGGCTTTTTCATTTGGTCTTCAAATGGCATTTTCTCTCTAAAGTCAGAACTTGCACGTTTTAAATAGCAATGGAATGATTTGAGTTTGGGGAGATAATGATTTTAGCAAAGAGATTTTGATGACATGACCTTGATCTTCACACTGTTTGCAATCGCCATCTCATCTAATATTAGCTTTAGAAATGTCGCTAGCTTTGGGCCATGACAAAGATAATCTATTTATATGATGCCAGTTAAGTACAAAGAAATTTGGCAGTACTTGAGAGTTCGGATTCCATCAGAGGCATGAAGTGGTTCATTGAATTTTGAGCACAAAACAAGGTTTTCTGAGTATTAGGAAGATATTCCAGGAGAACTTTTGCTTGGCATATAAAGGGCCCTAGGATTGGTCCTTAACACTGCACTTTTCCTCCCCACAGAAAGGATTTCCTGTTTCATACACAACACCAAAACTAAGACAAGCAATAAAAATAGTGCTAACTATGCATTCAGCATTACTACATACAAGAAAATCAAGACAGGAATGGTTCAGGCCTGTATTTCTTCTTTTTGTTTTAAACTTACAATTTTCCTAAGGTAACAGAAGAATTTCCTCAGCCATCTACTTTAGCTTGATTGATTAAACAGACATTAAAATAGCTTCATATCAATAGTACAGTCTTTAATAATTTTCAGGCTCCTGGTAAACTGAACTATATGTTCTCTTTGAAAGTCACTTAAGGAATTTGTTGAAGACCCATACTTAGCACAAATCAAGAGAGTTCCCTTGAAAATGAAAAGGGAGCTAGTTCAGCAAAGATGAAATAAGCCAGAGTCAGCCTCAGGTTCAGATATTGAGGAGCCTCTTAATGAGCTGCGTTCCTCAAACTATGAAAGCACCCTATGTGCCCGCTTCCTTGTTTCTTAAAGCTACTGGAGGAAGATGAATGAGACCTTGGACAGGATTACATAAAGTACCCCCTAAAATAGATGCAACAGAAATATCAGCTACAATTGCAAAATCATTAAAAAGCCCCCTTAATGGTAAATAATGATTCTCAAGATGTTAATCAACATCTAGCTTCTTATTAACATATTGATGAGGGCCTCTGATAATACATCCTTAATATCACTTAAATGTTCACTTATTGTCTGCAAAAGGTACCAGAATTGATATAAAAAATTATATTTTGAAATTACCAGTTTTCTGTACAGCCCCTTGTAAGACATCAATATATGGGAAATCTAGGCTTTAATCAACTTTCTCAACTAATTATTTCCCTTATTTATTTCTTCTTAAGCAGTAATTTCATATTGTCCATGTTTAATTATATAGATAGATATTCCACTTCATGTCTGTAACCACACCTTGATCTTCTATAGCTCTCTAGTGCTATTCCCAAGGCTCTCACCAAACTAATGGCCTCTTCTTGGTTCGATGGAGGAACTTCTCCTTGTTTCCACACTGGACTAGGGTTTGCTGTAATCTTTACTTGTATTGAGAATCCCATACTAAGTTTAGTGTATGATGAGAAGGCAAAGAATTCACTGAAGGAATAATGTTGACCACATATTTGTGAATTATTGTCTTATGAATCCTTGATAAATTCTTCTGTGTGTACCTCAAATTTCTAGAGAAAAACTTCTTAATATTGGTGCAATCAGCAACTGCCGAGTTTTGACACCATGCACTTGGAAACCCATTGTTGGGAAGGTGGAAATAGGTGGATTTCTGAGGCTCCCTGTCCAGTTAGTCTAGACTATTTGACAAACTTCAGGCCCATAAGAGATCCTATATCCAAACAGGTGGATGGTGAGGATGAGGAAATGCCTTTGTGGGTTAAGATTGCTTCTTGTCCAAATTTGAGGGTCTGAGATGGCCTGAGACTGCCTGAATTTGATTGCTCAGCATTCACATAAACATCTGGCAATGGTCATATACATCTGTAATCCCAGTACTACAGGGGATGGAGACCAAGAGAATCACTGGAGCTTGCTGATGGGGTTAAGTTGGGGAAGGGGGAGCAGAAAAAATAGAAACTCTGGTTTGAGTGAGAAACTTCAGGGATACAAATGAGCAGAATGTAATATATATGGAAATATATTCATGCCAAGTGTGTGTGTGTATATATATTCATAATATATAGATGTCATGAAAGTAGATATTTGACTATGAGAGATGAGGAAGAAGTCTGAAGGGGAGAACAATGAAAGTTGATTTACTATATATGTCATGAAAGCAGAAGAGTGAACTATTTGGGGTAGAAAAATGACTAACGAGGAGAGGGAAGATGACTAATAATAAATTATGATTTTATGGACTGTACAGTTGTACACATATATAAAAATGTCACAAGGAAACTGATTTCTTTACATACTAACCAAAATATTAAAAAGTATAAAGTACCAATAATAGAAAAAAAGATTATCAAAATACTAGATGTTTTGTAAAAATTCTAGATTGGGCTGGAGAGAAGGCTTAGTGGCTAAGGCACTTGCCTGTGAAGCCTAAGGACCTAGGTTCAATTTCCCCAGTATTCACATAAAGGCATATACACAAGGTGGCACAAGTATCTAGAGTTTGTTTAGAGTGGCTAGAGGTCCTGACACCACACCCCCATATCTCTCTTTCTCTCATACACACACACATACACACACACACACACACACACACACATATGTCTCAAGTAAATGAATAAATACATAAATAAAATATTTTTAAGCCAGGCGTGGTGGCACATGCCTTTAATCCCAGCACTCAGGAGGCAGAGGTAGGAAGATCGCTGAGAGTTCAAGGCCACCCTGAGACTACATAGTGAATTCCAGGTCAGCCTAAGCCAGAGTGAGACCCTACCCTGAAAAACCAAAAAAAAAAAAAAATTAAATTCCAGATTAAAGCAAGCATATTATTGTCCGCAATATTGCAGGAAAAGTTGTTACACTGCCGGGCATGGTGGCACACACCTTTAATCCCCACACTCGGGAGGCAGAGGTAGGAGGATCGCCGTGAGTTCGAGGCCACTCTGAGACTCCATAGTGAATTCCAGGTCAGCCTGGGTTAGAGTGAGAACCTACCTTGAAAAAAAAAAAAAAAGTTGTTACACTAACTCCTAAGTCAGTACTGTGCAGGTATGTCTTAGCACTGAGAGATACTTGCTATTGAAAGTACATTTACTTAATTAATGGCATTTTCCTTATAAAAGAAGACTTGGGTAAAGGTATCTTCTAATTTGGAGAATCATGCTTTATTAAATTCCACAGGCAGATCCTCTAACTTTGAAAGATGCTCTTTGATTCTTGTTAATTATTGATTCTTGGGCTCTTGGTATCTTTGTGTTATACGATCTTGCAGTAACATCTGTCCTCCAGCCAAGCTCTTTTCCCTATCATTTTTAGCAGAGCTGGCTTGATGATGAGTATATAACTACAGATACTTGTAAGGGTTTGGTTAGATCACAGCATTTGACTGATACTGCCTGAGTTTAACATTTGCTTTATTCCTCCCTGAAGACATTAGGATATTGGGGAATTATTGTTTCTACAAATATTATTTGGAATCCATGCAAAAACTCAGGTACTGATAAATCAAATGCCTTTGTTCTAAACTCATGGATGCTCTCCATGGAAAGATCCCAGCATACAGGCTCCCAGGACTGGTACTATCTGAGTCCTCAGTGAGTCATGAGTGGGCAAAGAATTCATTCAAATTTAAGGAACAATGTTCATTGTGTATTAATTATTGTGTTTTAAAACCCAGAAAATCCTTCTATGAATATTTCAAATCACAAAAGGTTCACCTTTAAGTATTAGGTCAATAAAGAAGCAAAAATACAATTCTCAGAAAGATTTTTTTGTTTTCTTCCTATGAGGATTGAACACACAAAAAAAAAAAATAACAGAAAGAAGAATTTTTTTTTCTTTTAAAAACAATACAAAAACATATTTAGAGGCTTTATCCTTAGTGAGTTAGAATGCTTGGGTTGCCAGCTTTGTGAGATGAATCAGGTGGTATCACCGATCACCCCAAGTTTTGGGGGTATTGGCCTGGCAACAGATGTCTCAAAAAACTAAAGAGCTCAGCCTTGCTATCAAAGTGTGGAAGAGGAATTCTTCTGGACATCCGTAGTAGGCATTCAGTGATTGGATGTGTATAGGCTTCCTCTGCAGAAGCAATGTGTGGATTATGAGTCTGTGAGCTTGTGCTGTGCCACCTGCTCTACCTGGGATGGCCCCACAAAGCTAATGCAAGGAAGAATTACCTAGGGATAGCCCATTTCTTTCTTAAAAATGAAGATTCCTCCTTGTACCTAAGTCTTTCATAGCAAATATATTTTTATATTTATATATAATATATGTTTATAAATAACTATTTATAAATATATGTATATATTTATACAGACAGAGAGAGAAAGAGGCAGATATATATAGAGAGAGGATGGGCATGCCAGGGACCCCAGTCACTGCAAATGAACTCCAGATGCATGAGTCCCCTTGTGCAACTGGCTAACGTGGGTCCTGGGGAATCAAGCCTCAAACCAGGGTCCTTAGACTTCACAGGCAAGCACTTAAACACTAAGCCATCTCTCCAGTCTCTCCAGCCAGCAAAGGTATCTTTGAAAATATGTATTACATAAACTATATTTTATCTCCAGCTACATTTGCTTTATCTGATTGTAAATTGCTTTCTGACAGAGTCTAAGAAATAAATAACTGTCTAAGGTAATGGCTAAGTTAACAGATAATTGCATGTTTTCATGGATGTTTTGAAATTTTTATTTCTTTTTTTATTTTTATTAGCATATAAAAAATTAGGTTTCATTATGGTATTTTCAAACAATTTTTTGTTTCTCTTTCCCCCATTGTCTCCCATCTCTTCCCCTCCTTGTGGCTCAACTCTCACAAATAAAACCTCCTTTCCAATTTTACTATGTGTTTCCTTTTGTCCACTCTCACATCTCATCACCTCTTGTTGAAGACATGGAATGCTTTCTTAGATTAGATAAAGCTCAGTGCAATCATTCCAGAACCCCTTATTTTAGGTCTTTTGATAATACTTCCTTTGTAATTGGTAAATTGTGTGTATATATATTTATATATCTTTATTTATTTGAGAGTGAGGGACAGAGAAGGAAATAGGCAGAGAGAGGGAGAGAGAATGGGCACACAGGAACTTCAGCCGCTGCAAATGAACTCCAGACCCATGAGCCCCCTTGTGCATCTGGCTTACTTGGGTCCTGGAGAGTCAAACTGGGATCCTTTGGCCTTGCAGGCAAACATCTTAACTGATAAGCCATCTCTCCTGTGTGGTGAATAATATTTTTGTTAGAAGGCTTTTATGAGTGACACAATTCAGGACATAATTTAATAAAAGATTGGGCCTTAGGGGTAAATGATCAAGCATACTGTAGCCTATTTCTTTCTGTTTATTGCTATGCTAAAAATTGAACAATTTGTAGTTAAAACTAGATGTTTATTATCACAACCTTACAGTATACAAACAACCAAAGAGAAGAAAATAAAAATCACTGACAGGGCTATGTAATATCACTATTTTTTTTATTAGTTTTCTATTGTGCAAGTACAGGCAGTTTGGTACCATTATTAGGCTCATCCATGACTTACCCCTCCCCATTGGCCCCTCCTTGTTGAGGTATATGGGTCGTACATTGTGGGGTTAGCCCACAGTTATTGGTATGATAAATGTCTCTGTATATCATGACCCAACATGTGGCTCTGACATTCTTTTCGCCCCCTCTTCTGCAAATTTTCCCTGAGTTATGTTGGGTTCATTTTTGGTCTGCTTCAGTAATGAGGTGTTGGGGGCCTCTGGGGCTCAGAATTTTAGACTGTTTCAATCAGATACTTGTATGTTTTCCTAGAAAATCTATATGGTATAGAATATACTCTTCTGTTTTATTTTATCTATTTATTTATTAGAGAGAGAGAATGGGTGTGCCAGAGCCAATAGCCATTGCAAACAAACTCCATGTGCATGTGTCACCATGTGTATCTGTCTTATGTGGGTTCTGGAGAATCAAACCTGAGTGCTTAGGCTTTGTAAGCAAATGCCTTCAGTGCTAAGACATCTCTCTAGCCCTTCTTTTTCTTTTTGTTCATTTTATTTTGAAGGTATTCATTTTGCTTTGAAGGTACTAATATCAGTTACATATGTGTTTGTTAGCTGTTATACTTTTGGTTTTATTTTGGCATACTGTAACAATATTTGTGTATTCTGAGTTTAACATTCATGCTTAAAATATATTTTCATCAGTAACACTTGTATAAGTATTTATCAGTATTTTCATGCAGTACTTCAAGACTTCATTTTTACATGCCTCACTATGTTTTATTCAATATCACATTTCTTATATAAGCCAAACTGTGCACACTAAACTACTTAAATCTAGATATATAAAAATCATACCTATGCTTTTTAAAAAAATGCTCAAAATAGGGATGGAGAGATGGTTCAGCAGAGAAAACACTTGCCTGCAAAGCTTAAGGACACAGGTTTGATTCCTGAGCACACATGTAAAGTCAGATGCACAAGGTGGCACATGTATTTGGAGCTCATTGGAAGTGGCTGGAGGCCTTGAAGTGCCCATTCTCTCCCTCTCTCTCTCTCTCTCTCTCTCTCTCTCTCTCTCTCTCTCTCTCTCACACACACACACACACACACACACGTGCACTTACACATACAAACACACACTTGAAAAAAGAAAAAGATTCCCTACACAGACTAATGGAAAAAAGAAACTCAATTAACTTGTATTTTGGAATGGATACAGAAGATCCAAGCCAGAAGTAAGGAAACTAAGAAGTAAGGGATCTAAATGTGTCCCACCTTCTTAGAGATAGCAAACAGTTATCTCTCCCCAGAAGAATGGGAACATGTCTTTTAAAGTACTTACATGAGTGTGTTTTAACAAAGAACAGCAATGTCCTCTTTATACACTGGAATGTTTTGACGCATTTTAAATGATTACTCAGTATGTTCTATTTTAGCATTGCTTCAAGTGATGGTAAAGCCACTTGTCTACTTAAGAGTTCTCAGGAAAAAAGGATTGTATCTCTCATTATCTTACAGCAGGGTGATAATTAAATTATAAAATACAGTATTATACAGGTACCAACCAATCCAAATACTCCTAAGAAATTGGAGCCAATATCAAAAACTCAGCCAGGACCATGAAGCAGAGTAGAAAACCAAGAAACAAAGCCTTCACCATTCTGGTTAGTGAAAGGAACAGCTCATGAATAAACAGGAAATCATCACAGATATCCATAAGTATTTCTATTAAACTAAGCAGGTGAAGAAGATAGGCCAAGAGTCACCAAAGGTGGAGAGATTAAAAAAAAAAAATGTTCACAGATGTTCTGTTAAGATTTGACACTTAAGCAGGCAGCTGAATGGTGAGGAGGCCCCTCCCTGGGCCACACTAAACCTAAGAGGAGAAACTTGTGACTTATTTGAGATACTCTAAAAAGACCACTGGGAACATAGTGGAATCAGTAGGAAATGTGGGTCATCAAATCAAGTAAGGACAGGAGATGAGAGCCTACATACAGACAGTGATAAAAATCTTATGAGGACAGATACCAAGTGCAATGAGAGCTATTGAATGGACTTAAGCAGAAGACAGAAATAGTATGATTTAACATTTAGAAAGATAATTCTGGATCCCACAAGGAATATGTATATTCAAGGAAAATGAACAGATAGGAAAGAGACATGCTGATACTCTGGACCTAGGTGGTTTTAGTGGGGAAAATGAGAGTGAAAGCATTGAGGATTCATTTAGAATAAAAATCATTTATGTTCTTCTCCTTGCCAAGATCTTTCTTTCCTTGCTAAAACCTTAGAGGTTCAGTATCTTATTTTCACAAGGGATATCATTCCTATAATATGCTCATTTCAAATATATAATTTACAAATGATGGCAAACTTCTGAAGTGATATAAAAGAAAGAAAGCTGGATTCTTTTAAATGTCTAATATTCATGTTACTAAGAGAAAATCAAGTTTCCTTTTATGTGGATTTAATGAAATACTTCATCATTTGTTCCTATTAAAGTTCTCACTGGAATCCTGTTACCTAGACAGTGAAGAAGTAAACAATTCATTGTGTAACATTTGTCTAGGTACTTATACATGAAAGGCCTTTGGTACCTAGAAAAAAATCAAAAATATCTTTGCTGTGAGTCTGTGCAAGAAAATAACTGAAAGTTAGTGACTATATTAAGCAGTACTATCAAATCTAAATCACTGAAATCATTGTTTGAAGGGTATCCTCATAGTCTATACTTCTCAAGACTATACTTCTTTTTCTGTGGTTGTGTTATCTCTTACTCTGGACATGGTTTATTCTTCTCCAGAAAATACTCTCTAAACTAGCTGTAATTTTAGATTGCCATGGTCCTAGTTTCACATAAATATGAAATAGGTAGTGATGTGCTAGATTTCCAGTGGTACTGTTTCAACCTATGATGGCTGCATAATAGAGTATACCAGATATCTCTCTAAAGATCGGTTTTCTTATTGCTAAAAATGGGATAGGAGCTGGGCATAGTGGCACACACCTTTAATAACAGCACTCTGCAGGCAGAGGTAGGAGGATCACGGTGAGTTCAAGTATAGTGTGGGGTTACATACTGCATTGCATGTTAGCCTGTGCTAGAGAGAGACCCTATCAAAAAATAAATAATAAATAATTAAATAATTAAAAGAGATTGGGCTAGATAATCCTAAACCCATTTCTAGATCCAAGACTTTTAAATGGCCTTCTGATTTTCATTTATGGTCTATATAGACTATTATTTGCTTTGATTGAATTTTTTTTGATAATTCCCAAAAGATTATGTTAAATCCAAGTCTCTCCCATGAGGTCCTTTATCATAAAGAATTTCCTCCTGTCTATCTTTAGCTATATATTATATGGGTACCTTAAGCATATAATGCTCTACACAACTCATTAACTTTCCCTGGGAAACATTGATCTATTTAACTTTGCATGATTTCAATCATATGCCTTCTTTTTCAGATGAAAAATTTCCCAGTCTGCTTTCTCCCCAAGTACAGTTGTCTACCAGTTTCCTTGTTTCAGGACTGGACTCGTATCAAAGCCTTGAATCTATTTTTGTTATTTGTTTAGACTTTGAGGGAAGAGTTAATTTCTTATTTTCTTGTGATTCAATCTCAGCTTAGAAAGCATATTCTAGCATATTAGGTAGAAGAGGTAATTAATAAATCTTATAAGAACAAGTAAATATGAAAACTGT
This sequence comes from Jaculus jaculus, assembly GCF_020740685.1. NCBI lineage: Eukaryota > Metazoa > Chordata > Mammalia > Rodentia > Dipodidae > Jaculus > Jaculus jaculus. Next base: position 113,223,886 of record NC_059104.1, read on the forward strand.
ATGCTCTATGAATTGCCTGTGTTGAATTAGCTAGTGCTATGGTTTACATGTGATTTAAGTTTGACCCACAAGGTCTTGTGTATTGAGAGCTTGATCTCTTGGACAGCAATGTTGAAAGGTAATAGGACTTAAAATATTGGACCTAGCCTTAGAGTAGGATATTGAGAAATCGATGTAGTTCTCCTAGGATCTATGCTCTTAGCTTCCTGTCCTGTGATGTGGTCTCTCCCACACATGTGCTTCCCCTGTGATGTTAGCTATCATTAAACCTCCAACCCATTCCATTAGTAAAGACTCAGTTTCAGGTACCTGGTTATAGTAATAGAAAAAAAAAAAAAAAAACTAACAATGTCCCATATGTATACTACCACTAATAATCTGTCAAAACAAACAAACAAACAAACAAACAAACAAACAAAAAAACACTGGCTCCCTTGTCTCTTTTGTGGAGTTACAGTTATTTTCTCATTGACAAAACATTCAGCCCAAAGCATCTTTTGGAAGGAAAGGCACCCATTTCAGTCATAAGGTTTTGAGGGGAAGTTTCATCATGGCAAGGAAAAGTGTGGCAGAACAGGAAGTGGTCACATATCTGGGAAGAAGTAGTCTCAGTACTGGGCTTGGAGTTTGGCTAAAATCCTCAAACTCCTCCCATCCATCTCACAAATTTCCACAAGCTGGATATCAAATAGAAGACTTAATCACGAGTACATGAGTCTATGGGGAACACATTTTATTCAAAGTACCACACCCAGTATCACCAAATGTTCACCTACTTCCAAATATACATATAACATCAAGGAGGATGGCTTAAAGATTAAATATACATATAAGAGCTGGGGAAATGGTCTAGAGGCTAAAGGTGCTTACATGAAAAGTTGGGTTCAACTCCCCAGTACTTATGTCAAGCCAGATACACAAAGTGGTGTATATGTCTGGAGTTGGTTTGAAGCAGCAAGAGGCCCTGCTGTGCCCATAGTCAATCATTCTGTCTGTCTCTCTCTATCTCTATCTTTGTTCCCTCTCTCTCTCTCTCTCTCTCTCTCTCTCTCTCTCAAATAACTAAATAAAAATAAGTATAAAACCAGCATTCATTGGCTTGCATGTACCTTTCTGTTATGGGAACTTTGAGTCCTTTTCTTGTATAGCCTATTGTATCAAATGCAAAAAAAAAAAAAAATTCTATTTCTTTCCTATCTCTTCTGAGGTTGAGATTAGCATTTGATGAATAGTCCATATCCCCCTTCTAAACAACATTTGACTCAGTTCTTTCATGTTAAATAGCTGAAATCTTCCTTAACACTGACATTTATATATAAACTAATCTTATCATGAGCAATTAACAAATGTACTTTCAACTCTTCAAAATGTTGATTAAATTTAGAGCACATGCTTAGTTCTCATTCAGTAAGTATACTTAGGCAAATAGGCTTCCAGTCTTGAGTCAGTAAATAGTCTCAACATCATCTCTAAATGCCTCCAACTTACTGGCCAGGACAAGGTGACTTATTTTAGCAGTCATGTAATTGTGACATGTCAGAATTGGTGGGATTGGACTGGAGAGATGTTGTAACAGTTAAATTACTTACCTGTGAAAACTGTGGACCCATGTTTGACTCTCCAGGTCCCAAGTAAGCACAAGATGATGCAAGCACACAAGGTTGCACATGTGCCCAAGGTGGCACACATACCTGGAATTCAATTATAGTGACTCACCAATTCCCTCTCTCTCTCTCTCTCTGTCTCTCTGTCTCTCTCTCCCTCTCTTGCTCTTGCTCTCACTCTTGCTCCCTTTCATAAGAATAAACGGCAGTCTGTTTAGGCTTGCCTCAAATAAATAAATAAATAAATAAAGGTAGCATATCTCTCATTTTCATCATGTTTACTTTTCATTACTGGTGCTGAAGTAATTAATATGAAAATCAAATGCAAATTGGAGATCAGTTGCCTTTGGAGAGAAGTTTCTTTCTGTGAGGACCACTGCTATCACAAATCCTTTTAAGGCTTGTCTGAGATAACTCTCTCAGGGCTAATCTGTATGATCTTCCCTGTGTCACTCCCATACTCATTTCCTTCCCCATGCCATTCTTGCTGACATTTATTAATATAGTCAGGAACAGCCCTTAGAAGTCACTTTATTTCTGAAAATGTCACTGGTATGGAGAACTTGCTCAGTAGGCAGGAATGAATCTGAGTCAGAAACTACCTTAAACTGTGTGCACAACCATAATGTTAATAACATTCATTGAATTAAGCATGTCATTAACTGACAGTTATAATTACATAATTAACACACTCCATTCTTGAAATGGCCCTGCAGTTTAAACATACCAACCTATTACAGAAGAAGGGAAAGATTAGTGGGTTAAGAGATCACCTGGAGTCACCCTAGTAGATGGTCAAGTTAAAATTTGAACTTCTGTCTACACATTTTCTAATTGTCCAGGACTTTTGAGAGAATGTTTGTGCAGTTGACCATGTCTGAAATTAGAAGGGTTCTTGTGGGGAGGTTGCTTTGGACAAACAGTGACCTGTTCAGTAAGAATGCAGCCCTATTTCTATTGACAAGAAAATTCAGATGTTTCAACCATGCATATAGTGAATGAAATGAGGATTGATTGACTGACTCATGTGGATTTTTCTCTGCCTTCTAGGAAGATTTCCAACCCATGGCAGCCTCTGAGACCAACTGGGAATCAGTCACAAGCTCTATCTTTGTGAGTAATTTAGTATTCTGTTGCCAATAAGCAAAACTGATGAAATAGCTAAGGTCATGCTCAGAAGGTCTTCAAATGCATTAAAGACCTGTGGCTTGACCTGAAGTCAGATCCTAGGCAGGGTGCATCCCTCAATTTCCATCAGGATAGAGTAGATAATTCCACATAACCTCTTTGGCCACTCTTAGGAGAGTTTTCAGGAATTACCAGCATGCCATTGGGATAGACAATGACTTAATGCCAATTTCAAGCAGAGCATTCCAATTAAAAGCACTATCCAGACACATCTAGATGATCCATGGCCCCAGTTCAAGTGGGCACTTTTGAAATAGCTTTCTGGATATTTCAAGGGAAGCTGCTAACTTTTGCATTTCCAAGGGTTTTTGTAGATTTGAAAAATCCCAGTTTTAGTTGTAAGATAACTTGAGTGTAGATCAGACATTTACAATATTCTATTTGACTGGGATATACAACAATATTCACCCTAAAGCTGTAAAATACTTTGTATCCCATTTTCCCCTACAAATTGAGTCAATTTTCAGTATCTTGTCTCCGTATCTAGTTTGCCTAGAAAGAACAAATCTTGGGCTGGAGAGATGGCTTAGCGGTTAAGCACTTGCCTGTGAAGCTTAAGGACCCCAGTCTGAAGTTCAATTCTCCAGGACCCACATTAGCCAGATGTACAAGGGGGCACGTGTGTCTGGAGATTTTTGCAGTGGCTGGAGGCCCTGGTGTGCCCATTTTCTCTCTCTCTCTCTCTGCCTTTCTCTCTATGTCTATTGCTCTCAATTAAATAAATAAAATATGAACTTATTTTTTGAAAAAAGAAAGAACAAACATTATTTCTACCAGTCCTGCATGTACCACTTATGTAATAATTAAATGCAAGATAACAAATGCACTTGTTAATAAATAGGTCAGGATAATAGAAAAATATGTCTGTGGTTCTAATGTTGGTCCATTTTTCTGAGTTAGTTTGATTTCTTATGTGATTCTATCTTTTTTTTCTCTGAAGGAATTATTTTAATTCACTCATACAGCAGGGTCTAGTGTTGGTTCTATTACTGTTTAGTTCACCTAGTGTGGCTGCTGAGAGCATCAACTGGCCGAGAGATTAGTGAAGTCTCTGGCGATGAAGGAATATTTTGAGCATTTACTTGCTTTTGGCATTCTGCAATGCATGCTCCAGAACCTAGCCTAGGGTAGGTGAACATCATCAGGGTTTAAAAATCAGAAGGAAATGGGTAACACTGAGAACCACCTTAGACTAAGTAGTTAAGTTGTACTGTTACCAATCTAGCAGCCTCAGACTGATAACACAGGGCAGAAAATGTCTGTATTGCCCACACATTTTTCTGGCAGCAATTTATAGACTTTTTTTATAAGTAATCATCATTTTAAGATAATTCAGTTAATATTATAATTGATTTTAAAAATGTGTAACAAAGTTTGGTAAGAATGCACAGGGCAACCAAAGGACACTCTGAAGTGGCTCTTTTCTTTTCACTGAAATATTTGTTACAGAAACTCGGGGCTTATCAGCTCACCTAATCACTCATGAGTATTCTCTTAACTCTCATCCTGATGTCTTTCAACTGCTCTGAAGATCAGTGGTGCAGATGCATGAGGATGAGCTTAAACTTTGCCCATGCTTTGGGTTTACGCTTCAGTTCAATGTTACAGGAGATTAGATTTCCCCACTCCCACCAGAGACTCAGAGTCCCTTAAGAGATTATTCTTGGAGACTTGTCTGGTACACAACTACACTTTGGGCACTGTTTGGAGCCATCCCAGAAAACTTCCCGCAGCCACTTTCCTCAGAGCTATTATAAGAAACATTCACTTGTATGAGTATAGCTTGATTGATGTTCTTGCTTTTATTTCAAAAAGAAGGAAATATTTTTCATTCCAAAGCTTTCATAAGTTGCCATGATCCTAACTGTGGTCAACTTCTTTTGATGCTGTTGCATATTAGACCTACATGGTAATAATACAAGGCCGGTTGTAAATCATCTGGTAACTATGAGACAGGTTGACTATAAATTATCCAAACAAGTCAAATCAGGATTTGGAATTACACTATCAAGAGAAGAAGGAAAGTCAGAATAATGTGACTCCTTCAGAATTCAGCTCATTCCAAACACACTCTTTCTCTCTTTATCTATCTATCTCTGGATTAAAGGGCTGTTCTACAATGAACAGAAGAAGTAGATATGGCTGCACCTAGCTGAGAGCCATGTCATTATCTACTGTCATAGATGACAGTAGAGGATGCCTTTATCATGGCTCAAACTATTAACAAATCCCTAGCCTCTTCAGTAACACATGACGAAAACTGTGTAACCAAGCAAATGGTAAACTGGATACACCTCTACAGGAAATGGTGTACATTCATATGCAGCTGATGAAGTTAGCCTGGCAGGGAAAGTTGAGCGTTGAGCCCAGGATAAGTAAATCAATTTGTTTTGATGGGCTGGCTGAAAATGGTCATATGCTGCCACCTATCCATCTCATACCCACCACCATAATCCCCAAATTCCCCTACTTCTCCTACAGAACATAATGGGAAACTGCTCCTAAATTACAAAATAGATTGTTGCATTAGGCCTGTTATCTTCACTAACTAGAAGCCTTTCTTCTGAGAGTTAGTGAACATGGATTCATTCACAGACCTTTGGACTTGAGAGTATCAGTTGTGAGCTTTAAAATTGTAGACACTATAGTGCATATCATTTCTTGATAGGATCCTGCAGTTAAATTTTAAGAAAGCAAGATTCCAATAATTTCCACTCCCCCAGTGATAAGAGATGTTTGCCCTTGGGGAGAGTTTATTTGTTTGCCAGTTTCTTTAAAGATATTTGAAATCATTTGGGCTGTGTGCTCTCTGTTTCCCTGCTAATGGATCATGAATTTTTACAGAGATGTATGAATCATGGCTCATTTACCTCTAGATTATACAAGGGTTAGTGAAGTAAATGCTTAGAAAACTTATGTGGAGATGTTTTGTTTTCATGGCAAAAATACAAATTTTTTTTCCAGCTTTTCATGATACTGTGTCCTTTATTTAACAACATTCTCAGACTGTTTTAATGGCAACTGCCTCCTCTGTGAACCTTGCACTCTTAAGTTAAAAGAGCCACTTTCATGCCTAATTATCCTTGGTGACAGTAAATAAGTTGGCCAAAGCACCTAATTTTCTAAAAATGTCTCCAGAGTGGAGTCAAACTCTGCTCACATAACCTCTGCCTTGCTAGGTGACCTGTGAAGGGGTGGCATGAAGGCTAAATATGGGAGAATGATATCATCTAAACCTTCTTGGAAGGAGTTCAGAATTTTCTCATCACTTTCAGTTAATAGATGAATGATTTGAGACTTTGAACCAAGAAATTAGATGAGCCTGTATCTTTGAATATCATTATAGTTAAAATGACTGGAAATGTTATGACTTACTTAGTTTGATTTCCCAAAAAAGTACATTATATGTTATTGTACCAATCAGCTGCTCTAATTATTTAAGAATATTCAAGGCAGTGCCACATTGCTTTGAGTTGGTATTAGATAGTTGATACATTGAGATCAGAAGCTGTTACTTGCTCCTTACATATAGTTGTATTATTCTTGTGCTTTGCAACAATGAACTCTTTCTAAGTACACTGAGCTGCATGTCACTCTTAGGGGGTGTCCTATCACTCTCCATCAGTAACGGACCCCACTTTCACTGCGGATGCTCTGGACAAAACAATTGCACAATTTGATACGGTAGAAGATCTGCTCAAGCACTTCAACCCAGAGTCATGGCAAGAAGACCTTGAGAACTTGTATCTTGATACCCCTCATCACAGAGGCAGATCATATCATGACCGGAAGTCCAAAGGTAAGAAACGGAAGATTTGAGGTTCGCCATAAGTAGACAGGAGTGTTCATAGTGACAACTAGAATTGCTAATGGAAAGTGTTTAATTAATTCAAATCAGATGAGCACTGCCAGCCCATATGTTTCACAACTCAAATAAACTTGTATTGTTTTCATCCAAGTATTGTTGTTTATAAATGACTAAGAAATATTTGCCACAGTTTGGAGACCATATAAAGATATCTGGATCAGCTTCTTGTTTCTTGGCATGTCAAGCAATTAGTCATCATTGTACAATGGAGGCAGCCAAAGCCAAAGGTATAGATCACATGCCAGAGGCTACATAGCTAGTTGACCTTAGAAGAAATGAGCATCCCGACCTCTAGTCTGTAACATTGTGTTTGAATGCTTGACCAATAGGCCTCTCTGAGAGGCCCATACAATACAACATACAACCAATACAACATGAAGTTTTTATTTGGGTTCTGGGAATCCGAACTCAGGTTCTGTGCTTGCATAGAAAGTGCTTTCCCAACTGAGCCATCTCTGCAGCCCAAATAATCACACTCATGAAAAAAAAAGATTTTTTTTTAATTTTTATTAACATTTTCCATGATTATAAAATATATCCCATGGTAATTCCCTCCCTCCCCACCCCCACACTTTCCCATTTGAAATTCCATTCTCCATCATATTACCTCCCCATTACAATCATTGTAATTACATATATACAATATCAACCTATTAAGTATCCTCCTCCCTTCCTTTCTCCACCCTTTATGTCTCCTTTTCAACTTACTGGCCTCTGCTACTAAGTATTTTCATTCTCACGCAGAAGCCCAGTCATCTGTAGCTAGGATCCACATATGAGAGAGAACATGTGGCGCTTGGCTTTCTGGGCCTGGGTTACCTCACTTAGTATAATACTTTCCAGGTCCATCCATTTTTCTGCAAATTTCATAACTTCAAAAAATAAAGATTTTAATCATAAATCTAAGTGATATAAACTTGGGATGAGAATGTTTAAGTGACTCTGATTAATAGAGAAATTACATAATCACCTCTAATTTGAAAGAGAATAAATTGTTAACTGCTAGACTCTTGCTTTATTTGATAAGATTTCTTGTTAAATTTTTTACTCACAAATCTTCTAAGGCTTGTATCACATAGACATGAGGGTACTGAGCTAAAATAGGGCATGTTTCTCACACTTTAAAATAGTGAGGATGCTCTTTGCATTAAACCAGGACTGCTACAGCACAACCCATGAGAGTGTTGGGCCCAAGTGACTAATTACTAAACTTCTGCTGGGGCTTTCTGCTTATGGCTTAGGCCATAAATCTTACATGCTTAGCATGCACAGCTGAGAAAGGACAAAAGAGTCACAGGGGGTTCTGGAGATATGCATATGGAGATGTGCAGATTAGTGAAACTCTCACAGTGAACCTCCTTGGGGCTCAAATTGGATTCATTTCCAAGAAGAAATTGGCATTGGTGTTTGGGTATATACTAGGTTAAACTGAAGGGAAGTAAAATAGTCACAAATTTTGAAAACTTAAAAAAGTATTAAAATGACTTAGGGGGCCATAAGAATGGATCTGTAGGTAGAGACGCAAACATGAGGATGCCAGTTCTGACCCCAGCAACTATATAAAAGCCAAGAGCAGAGGAGCATGCCTATAATCCCATTACTGGGGTAGCACAGATCAGCAGATCCCTGGGGCTGAATCAGTAAACTCTGGCTAGCTAGGAATGCTATCTTAATAATTAAGGTGGAAGGGCTAGAGAGATGACTCAGTGGTTACATGGGCTTCCTGCATAAGCATAAAGGCTGGAGGAGGTTTGGCACTGCCTGAGTTCAAATCTCCACATTGCTGTCCAGCAGGCAGGTGTGGCCATGTGTGTCTGTAAGACCAGTTCTGCAGTGGAGCACCCTCAAGAGTCTGTGGACCTCTGCAAGCTCCAAAATCAGTAAAAAGGAGAATTTAGCTCAAAAACAAGACTAGGCAGAACTGCAATGGAACATGATACTTGATGTTCCACTCTGTCCAGAAAGTCAAGCAACTCTACTGCAGGTGATCATGTGGGGTGTCACAAGAGCACACACACACACACACACACAGTATTACATACATGCATACATGCATAAGCATAAAATAGTAATAATAAAATATAAGGTGAAGAATGCCATTCAACATCAACCTCTGGCCACCACATGCACACACATGCACACCACATATATTTCAACAAACAAAACAAATGGCATTAGACAAACAAGCAATAAAAACTGACTGTCTTCAAACATCTTGTCCACTACAGTTATCCGAATGATAGCCCTTCTTGGCACTTCATTTCTGTTCATATTGTTTCAAAAGTCAGTAAAATCCACTTTTTTCTTGAAAAACACTAGGTTGCAGTAAAGGCAAGTGGTCTAGATGCAAGTCCTAACCCTAATAAGATTTGTGATTTTTGCAGTGAGTCATTGATTTTACTTATGCCTTAGTTTCCTCATTTGCAATATATTTGCAGTGCGTGCTCCTAGGAACTGGTCATAGAGCCATTGCTAGGTGGCACTCATTCAAGAATATTTAGTTAGCTACACCTATGTCTCGTTCTTACACATGTTTCCTCATCCCTTGTCCTGTGCCTGATTTTCCACACTACAGGTGAAGTTGGGAATATCAGAGGCACCACAATGCAGTGTGTCCTACTACGGCAATGTGACACAATCTGTCATCCTGCAGGGAAAAGCAAGTCCAGGACCTTCTGTGTGTCTTAATTGTAGTTAAATATCTAATCACTTAAGAAGCATTAAAACATTGCAGATAGCTGGTCAGTCCTCAGACACAATGACTCAGAATCTTTGGAGGCTGCTGTGGGATACTGATGTTATTTATGGATCCAGGGTCAAGAGCCTCTTTAGAGGAGGTTTGTCCTGTATCACTAGCATGTGGCACTGTTTCAGACAGTTTGGATGTTCATTTAATTTTCTTTGTAGTTCTTGGGATTGAACCCAGGCCTTGCACATGCCAAACAAATGTTCTTCTCCCTCCCCAAGGCCTAGAATATTTCTGAAGTGTACAGAAACCTGCCCCATAGACAGAGCAGTGATTTGCTTTATTAAGAATTCTTTTGGTCACTGAAGTAACCTTGCAAGAGCATTCAGGGCAACATTTTACTTGATGTTTGTGACAACATAAACAACATTTCTCTCCCTTGTTGGTCTAGGTTCCATTTCTTAGACCCTTGTTTCAAATGGCCAGGAGGAAGATTTGTACCTTTTCATTTAACCCTGCCAAGTCACCACTGTCTTGGCACTGCACAAATGTGCTGATCTAATTGTTTGTCATCCCAGTGAATCTGAGCACCTGCATCACAAAAGAAAGGGAAGTCAGTTTAGATATTTCAGCTAGCATTTTCTACTGTTAGAACTTCAAACACAAACTGAAGGCTGGTATTGTGATGTTCAGGGAAAGGAACAGCAAAAAAAAAAAAAAAAAAAAAAAAAAAACCAAAAGAAACATGAACACAGAAAAACAGATACTGATGGAGGCAACCTTTCATGTCAGATAAAACCTGAACATTATTGAGTCTTCAAACATGTTTCTTATTACCCTATTATTATCATAATTATATGTTGATGACATTGTAGGGGACAACTATCCTCTTGGGCTATTAGGGATGGTATCCAGGGCTTCATGAATGATAGGCAAGCCCTCTTTCACTAAGTTATACCACCAACCCTTCTTTTTACTTCTTATTTTGAGACAGGGTCTATCTACATTTCCCAATCTAACCTTAAACACACTCTATAGAAAATCAGGTTTTGAAAGTGCATTATTCCTCCCTTAACTTCCATAATAGCTGAAAATCCAGTCTTCAATTAGTCTCAACACTGTTACTTTATTAATCTATTGATCATTCTTTCTTCTGATTTGTACATGCAGATTAAAGTGACTTTTTTGTTTTTTAGGTTTTTTGTTTTTTAGTTTTTTAGTGGTTTTTTTTTTTTATGGTAAAATCGTACTATGCAGTCTCAGGGTTGCCTGAAACTCAATACAATCCTCCCACCTCTGCCTCCCAAGTGTTTGGAGTAAAGATGTGCAATACCACACCCCACTTAAAAGTGACACTTTTTATGGTTCTAAGTAAGATTCTAAGACACTTTCATGTGCACAGACTAAGCCCCAGAACCCTAACCTGAAACAGAACACGAGCACCTCAGTCCTGAGGCAAAGAACACAGTGAGTTAAAACCTCGTGTGTGTGCGTGTGTGTGTGTGTGTGTGTGTGTGTGTGACACGTGCCTGCTTTGAGACATGCTACAGGCTGAACAGGAACTCACAACACTTCTCCTGCCTCAGTTCTTCAAGTGTGAGCCATCCTGCCCAAGACCGAACCAATCAATATTTTGAAACTAAATGCTATGCTCTGCTTCTATTTTTTTTTTTTTAATGCAAAGGAAAGTGTGTGAAATTGGGCTTTTCTTGTCAAGAAGAGTTAACAAGAAGCTAGTGGGCAGTTAAAGTTTGGGAGAAGAGAGAAAAAAAAAACAGATAATAGCACTCAAGCTACAAGTTTGAGGCAGGTCTACTTTCTTAAGTTCTAAAGTAACAGATATGCTCAAACTTGTCTGTAAAGGCTTAAGGATTGGAGATAATATAACAAGTTAATAGACCAAGCTTTCAGTTTCCTGAGGGGGGTCAGTAAATGGAGAAAAGGGTAGCATGTCTAATTTAAATCTTTAGATAGCTGCAGTTCCAAAATCCAATTTTTGCCAGCAATTTCAACCTCATGTTTTTAACATGAAAGATGCCCAAAAGTTAAAAAAAAAAAAATCTTTGAGCTCAATTTTTCATTTACTTCTCCTAATGGGTATGCTAATGAATATAGTAAATTTGCAAAAAGTTGAGTAAAATTGTGTGGATATCCTTACTGGAAGCTGCATAATTACTACCTAATTCATTGCATGGCCACTGCACTTTAACTGAAACTAAATTATAATTCATTTGAATGTTATCCCTGTGAACTTGGGGATAACATGTATTTCCTTTGGTTCATAGCATAAAGCTCAACATGTCTAAATTAAGAAATAACCAGCACTGGGCTATACTAGAGTGAACTTCACCAAGAGGTGATTGATTTATGAAGATTAATATTATAAGTGAGCCTTATTAGTTTAGTTATTCCAGGAGGACTTGGAATTTCAAAATTGCAATGTGTTTGCCATAGAAAAGTGCAACACACAGCAAAGGGGGAAGGTTTTTTTAATAGTATAAGTGCCGTCAATAAAATACATATAAGGGTTAGGAATAGAGCTCCATGGTAGAGTGCTTGCTTAACATGTGCAAGGCAGGCCCTGTGTTCAATCCATAGCAGAGAGAGAGAGAGAGACAGAGACAGAGAGAAAGAATATAAACAAAATTGTTTAACTATTCCATGCTAATAAAAATAGAGTTGAGAATGTGGCTCTGTGGTAAAGTGCTTGCCTATTATGTGCAAGGCCATGGGTTTGATTCCTAGCATTGAAAAATAAAAAATAACGTATTAAAATATTCTTCCTAAAATAACTGATCATCCTTAGACACACATGCTAATATTGACATGCACTTCATAAGAATTGGCATTTTAACTGAGTATAACAACTATCTGGACATTAAATTTATTGTTAATAGTTTAGAAATATACGACTTTTACAGACTCTAAATGTTTAGATGTTCTAACTCTAAAATGGTTCCCAATGTATTTCTGAGAATTGAGTACCAACTCTGTTCTATGGTGTTTTGTCTTAAGATTTCAAACACTTTAGTCTAATTTGCAAATGACTTAAAGTAAATTATTTGCATAAGAACCTGAGGAATGCATAAATTGCTCCATACAAGGAAGTCTCAGTTGTGTGTGGACTCTCTTGGGTCACTACACCTTGAAGAAAATTATAGGCTGTGTTTTTCACTGCACCAGGAGGAGACAAGTTTTGTTTTTCAAAGTAATTAGAATGTAGGAAATAATTTCCAAATGTGTTATAGCATAAACACGTTTTAAATATTTATGTGTTTATTTTCAAGCAGAGAGGGGGCCAACAAGGCAAATGAACTCCAGATGCATGCACCACTCTGTGCATCTGGCTTTATGTGGGTACTGGGGAATGAACCCAGACCTATATCCTTTGCAAGAAAGTGCCTAAACTGGTGAGCAATCTCTCCAGCTTATTCTAAAACAAAAATATTTTAGAAGGCAAGCACTTATAGCTTCTTTGACTTGGCCACTTGATTAATATACAGTGAGAATTTAATAAGGCCCTTGATTGAATGCAATGGCAGATTATGGAAGTATTGAGATATTAGTCTCAGTAGCTACCTTTGTGAATTAAAGAGTGGGTGCTGGAGATATCAAATCACAATGGGATTATTTTTCTAGTTTCTATTAATGAAACAGATTTCCCTGAGCCTTGTGGGAATCACCAAATAAAAGTTTTCACATTATTAAAATCATTTAACATAATTTGATGGAAATAGAACAAAAGACAGAAAAAGGCTGTGGAAGGAAAACCATACACCTTGGATTTGTGAACTTGTCATAGAATTCTAACTCAAATCCTAAAACAGGATCTGTAAGGAATTCACAAACTCTAATTCTCTGTTTTTCTACATTTTATGAAATGGCCATAATCATATCCACGTGGCAAAGCTATGTTAGGATGAGATGGCAACAGAATATTGAACACCTCAACAAACAGTACTCCATGTTGTTACTTGAATTACTTTCAAAGCCCTGTGCAGAACTGAAATACTTCTCTGAATTCTGTTCCCTTCCCTGTATCGCTCTGAGATAATCACCGGTAATCTGGAGAAGTTCACACATAGAATTCAAGTCACGTCACATCTTAGTATCTGCATATTCAATGCACTCATTTAAAACTTTACCGAAGAACTACTGAGTACTAAACTCTACAAGAATACTATCTTCCCATACATTTTATGGAATATTGTACACAGTGGATGTTTCCTCTACTAAGTTTTTTTTTTTCTTAAGATTTCACCCATATGACTTATAGGCTTTTAGATTCCCCACTAACTAATTTGTCAGCCAACATAAATGAATACACAATCTCAGCAAAGGCACAAGGACCCTCCCTCTAAAATTGCTTTTCCTGAAAGTCTCAGTGCTATCTTTTCTCCTATATAAAGCTGTGGCTTTGCTGAGCCCACTCTCACAATCAAAGTTACTCCTTCTTGGAGTATTATTCAAGTGCAAATCGACAGAAAAATTTCCTTTGGCAGGGGCAAGCTGCAAGCCACTTGTAGGATCTACTACGTGCGCAAATATGCACTTTCTATAGCTTTTACTATTGTGATAGATAAGCCTTTGTTTTGCATTCTATACCTTTTTTTTTTTTTTTCTTTCTTTGAAGCACGGGGAAAACAGAGCAACATCCCTGTGCTCTGTGAGACCCTGAGGTTACAGAGTCATGGCCTCTCCTCGAGCATACATTTTGCAGAAACTGCTGGAACTGCGAGATCTGGCCTATTAAGTATCTTTACTTGCAAAGGACAGTATTAAATCCCACGAAATAGAGCTGAATACACACTTATCATTGCCTTATTGCCTTTTGGATGGTTAGATCAAGGTGGCCATGACCTTCCTTTCCTTAGTGATCATAGGTGGAGAATCTAAGCTACTTCTCCTTATAGGTAATTCTGCTCTCTGCCTGACCTAATTTGTCAGCAACAATAATGTGGGGCACACCTATGGAGACTTGGAATTTGGTCTTGTTTTTCAAACACTCTAAATTTTTCGAGCTTATAAAAGGCATGGGCAGGAGAGGACCATTATTTCCATTTTCACACAGAAAAAGAAACAAATCAGTCAACTTCAATGTCAAGGGCCATGTCATGAACCTGTCTTTGCTGGCTGCAAATCCTGTGCTGTGTGGAACACAGTACTGTTGAAAGCTCAGACACTTACCTTTAAAAGTAAAAAAGAGGGACATTTAAAGACCTGCAACTACCAATTTCCTAGAACTTACTTACTGAATGTTGACTTATGTCTAGTGACATTAGACTAGTTACCTTACTCCTGTGTCTCCGTCTCCACATCTGTAAGATGAGAGCTGTTGTTGTCTAGATGGAAGTTGGTTTTGACCCAGAAATTTGTAAATTTCTGAAAGTATCTTCCACAGTGCCAGGCATAGTAGTAATTTGGGAATTCCTATTCCCACATTGCTTCACAATGTTTTTAATCCTTGAAAAGTTAGCAACTTTGGATCACATTTTACCATAATTTAATTTAAATTTTATAAGTACAAGTAGAAGATGTTTCATTTTTTTAAAATATTAAACCCACTAATGGAATTAGGAAGCTTAGTATATTTCATGATTTTAAATTTAAAATATGCTAGTAGCCGGTTTTAAAAATTATGATAAAACGGAAGTTTATTTTACAGATTTATTTGCACTTCCAAATATGAGATTGAGCTGTTAAAAGGGTTTTTGCCAGTATGCCATGATTTATACAAGAAGGAGTCTGATAATCACAATGAGATTGTAAAGCCCATAAAGATGAACAGACGACTCTTGGGGAATTTATGAACCTTGGAAAAAAACCTGAGAGCCCCAGGTTGCTTGTTATAAATATACAATTATTCATTTAGTCTTCTACCCCCCACTTGCCCCAAGTGCCATAAACTTTGTGTTGCAAAATTAAAGTGAAGTGTTTAGCAATTTCATAACAGGTTGTGGTGTTAGATCTTATTTGGCCAGGGACCTATTTTTCAACACCTTGAAATATGCATGTGACAGGCGGCCTTCTTGAAGCAATATTATAGATGCCACGGGTCTTAGTGCCAGTCATCTGGCATCATAGTTCTGCAAGGGAGAACAGGATCCAGAGCCCTTGTTTCTCAACACCAACTTAACACCATTGCTCTACACCTCATGCTAGGTGAGGATAAAGAGCTACTCAGCATATGACTGGGTAATCTGCATGTTCTTCCAATTATGACTAGAATTATTACTCACCCTATGATTTAAAACTTAAATTTGAAACGAAACCAGTAGTTTCTCTGTTCATCCAGGTAGTAGCTACTGAATACCAATTCCATGCAAATAAACATGGCAAAAGATGATGTTGTGTTTTCTTTGGCTCTGCCCTACCTCTAACTTTTGACATCAAGTACCTTTAGAAGAAGTTACCTTACATGAGTGTTTCTGCCCCTTCCACAAAGAACTATCTACTAGGAGAGAGGAAATAAAAGATGATTGATTTGTATCTAAGAACTTATAGCAGGTGAAAAGAAGATAGTGGCAGTTGTTTTTCTTAACTTTTCGAAGGTTAATTTATTCAACTGTAAAAAGTTAGGATCACTCCTCCAGGTAGTTCATAGCAATTATGAGTGCTTCATGTATGAGAACTTTCTATAGTCCCTGGTGCTAACAATCTAATAGATCTAATGGACACTGTCAAAAGATCAGACTGAGTCTTTATCCTACTCCTAGTCTCATCTATTAGAAACTGAATGAAGGTATATTTTCATATCCATATGCCGGTCCCAGAACCTGTAACTGGGCTGCACTTTGAGGCTGGGGATACAGAAAGAAGCACTCTTCCCCATGCATGATGCAGCATTCTACCCTGAACAGATGTGCCCAGTCAAGCAAAGCCTTGGAAAGTGGAGCCTTGTGGCAAAGGTCTAGAACCTTAACTGATGTCAAAGAGCTATGGAAACATCAAGACTCAAATTTAAAAGGACAGCAATAGTGGTACTTTAATACCATTTACACTTAGGGAATTAGATAAAATTAATGAGCTTTTGAATTAAACTTGAAACATCCTTGCTGCTCTGTAATGTTCAGCCATGAAGAGTGAAGCAGAAGTGGAAAGGGCAGCCTTTCTCCCTGGGGTCGCACCACGCAGCCTTCCTTGCCCCTGCAAGTCTCACATAGAGTCTTCCTGACCAGAGCATGGAAGTCTTAATCACTGCTCAGCTGCTGTCTGACTTCCCACTGCGCTGCGCTGCCAGGTCAGTGTTCCTGGCTGGAAACTCAGTGTCACCTGCAATCATTTTTTGAAGTTATTTGTATCCACTCAGAAGAACCTTTTTGTTCTAGTTCTAAATTGAGTCTTCAGTGGATTTGGCCTTCTGGTAAGGAAAGCATCTAGGTGCTACAGTAGTCACACTAGGCCACAGTCCTGGTCACATCAAGGAAATGATGCATAAAACTGACAGAATTGCAAATCTCGTCTTTACAAAAAGCATAAGTAACCACTGCTAGTTAGTGAAACAGTTTTACCTGTGAGGAGGTTGTATCAAGGAGAATGACACACTTGTGCTTTGACTACTTTATTTTGTTTGTTTTGTGGGTGGTATTCATGGATGCGTGTATGTGTGCACAGGTGCGTGTGGAAGCTGGAGGACAACCGTGGGTATGAGCCTCAGGGACACTGTCCACTTCTTTTTTGAGACAGGGTTTCTCATTGGCCTAGAGCCCACCAATTAGGTTAGGCTGGCTAATCAGCAAGCTCTGTGATCCTGTTTTCTCCACCTTCCCAGTACTGGGATTAGAGGCATTCCCTGTCACACGCAGCATTCCATGAGTATTGAGGAGCATACATTAGCCCTTTGCTTGCAAACCAAACACTTTGCCCACAGAGTTATCTCTTCAGCTTTTGTCTAGTTTAATGAAAGTATTGTGGAGTTTAGCCAAAATTCCACAAGTATGGTATGCTGTCAATTAGCTTGGATATCTCCTGCATCTAAAAATGTAACCATTTACTATTTCAACTTCAGTTCCACATCCTATTACAGAGCCTGATATGGTCCTAGTGATGTTGGTATTTTACTTTAGCCAGTGGGTTACATAGCACACTATTATGCTTGATGTGGAAGAGGTCATGGAGTATAAAACACAAAGGGGTTAATTCCATTTATTGTTCTCTTTGGTTATTTTTTCAAATGATGGGGGAATAAGTAAATATATCCACATATGTAAGGGCTGATCTAAAGTAGAAGCCCAGAACTGGTACTTTCCATCCTTCTCTGCCTCGGCATGCATCTTGGTCCCTCCCTGCTAATTGCACCATTTTACTCCTCCGTGTTAGACAAATGCATTGTCATTATCACAGGCAGCAGATTTGGCCCTCTCCATCAGCTGATCCACACGCCCAGTAATGCACATGCAAGCATCAGTATTTATCTCAAGGTGACACTTGTAATGGATGGCTGCTGCACTTCTTAATCCATTTATGTAATACTTCCTGCTTTGCTTGCAGTTATTTTCACAGCTTTAGCAGCAATAAAATGGTCCCTTTCCCAAGACAGAGTTCATTCAATTTAAATCCGGATTGATTATAGTTAAACTTATGACATGTCTTTACAAAGGAAGAAAAAAACAGCAATAAATTATGCATAGTGATTATTTAGCATTTACTGAATCTCCACAGTATCCTGGGCTCTGCACACCACATTTGTAGATAAATCCCTGCCCTTGAGAATCAAAGTACAGCTTCCCATTTGAAGAGGCATTCTCATCACAGCATCAATCCAGTGTCATTTAACCCCCTGTTCAAGGGTCACCTGGCCATGTGACTGGTCTCCATCTAACTGAAGGTGAAATTTTCTGACTATTTGGGGTTAAATTACTCTTTGCCCACACATGTGCCTTCTTTTCCTTTGGATTTCTTCACAGGCATTTTACTTATATCATCCTTGGCTTGTGACCTCTGTCCAAGAGACAACTCCTATTGCTCCTCAAACAGTTTTGGTTTAAGGCACTTACAAAGATTAGAGTTCAGGTAAGAGTGCTTGGTGACTCCTGCTTAGCATCTGTGACACTCCTCCTGGGTGGCTTGGTTGGAGCATCAGGAAGGGGACAGGCAAACATCTGTGAAACCTGAGCAAGCAAAAACTTTCTTCAAACCATACTCTCACACAAGAGATACTGGGCTGTACACCAGTGAGAAGACATGAGTACTACTAAATGGGAGGATGTTTGGTTGGATTTTTAGAAATTTATCTGAACTGTTAATACATGGGCTAGCATCATAACTCACTCAATAAAGGGCTTGTCTTGCAAGCATGAGGACCTGAATTCAGTTCCCCAGTACCTACATAAAAATGCCCTATATGGTGGTATGCTCCTGCAATCCCAGCACTAAGAAGGTGGGGACAGGAGGATCCCTGGGACTTGCTCCCCAACCAGTTTAGCTGAATTGGTGAACTTCTAGTCAATGAAATCTTATCCCCCCAAAAGAAAAGTGGACATTGTTCCTGAACATGACATCCAAGGCTGTCCCTTCATCTTCTCCATTCTCTCTCTCTCTCTCTCTCATGTACACACTCCCATGAATAATAAAATAAAATGTAATTTTTGCAATAGCAGTCCAAGTAAATATTTAAGACATCATTTTATTTCAAATTCATAATTGTCCTCAGTTGGAATACAACTGGATAATTATTTATGTAGTGTAATAGCCAAAAGACAGAAACAGATAAGACTATTTTCTTATTTTAACAATTAACATTAAGAGGAAAGTGATGAGAGTAAACAGAATCAAACAAATCAAGACAGATGATAGGAAGCAGCAGTCATTGAGTAATGAACATGTTCTATTCAACCCTTCAGATATTTCCATGTGATAGAAGGAAGGCAGATGTTCAGAGCTGTTGGATAACTTTACAAGAAGGCAGAGCTGGGATGATAAAGCCACAACATCTCTGCAGAGCCATGATTTAACCACTACGCTATACTGCCACCTAGGACCTGAAGCGGAAATATATACTCTGCTCACAGGACCATAGTGCCATTTCCTTTGAAAGTTTGGTTGACTATTGAGTTAAAATGAAAACTAAACCTTTTTTTTTCTTTTGCAGACATTTCATTGCCAGATGTATGCATTAGAGCAGTTGTCTGACCGTTTCTCCAACATAATTCAAATTATATTTAAGTAATGGCTCAGACACTGAATTTTCTTAGAATCAAGGATCAATTTGTGTTGGTTGGTTGGTTGTTTAACATATATAATATTGTGTCAAACTGCCAAATGTTTCATTTTCTTGCCTCAAAAATAATTTAAAATATTTCATGAAAAAGAAGGTGCAAGACACTGTGACACGCGCCCATGATTCTAGCACTGGGGAAATGGAGGCAACAGAAGCAGTTCAAAGTCATCCTCAGTTACAAAGCAATTCTGAGGCCAGCCATGAAACTGCTTCAAAACATTGTTCCAGGAAATGTGAGCACAGCTACAAATTCCAGCCAAGGGGTTTTTCTTTGTTAAGTTGTTGTTATTATATTTGAAGGGCAGGCGAGATTAAATCAGATATTAGATTTTTCACCTTAGGTGCCTCCATTGTAAGAGCCCAAAGATAGATTTAATCCCTGCATCCATTCAGAATCCTATACTTACAGTTGTGGTATGCTCATACCGTGTGTGTGTGTGTGTCTGTGTGTGTCTGTGTCCTCCCACAGTGGACCTGGACAGGCTCAATGATGACGTCAAGCGTTACAGCTGCACGCCCAGGAATTACTCGGTCAACCTGAGAGAGGAGCTGAAGCTGACCAACGTGGTCTTCTTCCCACGCTGCCTCCTTGTGCAACGCTGTGGAGGAAACTGTGGCTGTGGAACTGCCAGCTGGAAGTCGTGCACGTGCAATTCAGGAAAAACCGTGAAAAAGTATCATGAGGTATGTGATCCTTACCTTCCATCTTCCAGCACTGCCTTTTGGTCCCTTATGAGGGCATCAGTTCTGCAGGTCATGTGGCACTTGCAGACAGTGCCATTTAATTTGATGTTCGAGCTGGTAATTACAAGAGGGGTACAGCTGCAGGATGGTTAGGAGGCAAAATCTACCTAACTAAAGCTTTCAGACCTTCCTTGTCCTCCTTGGAGAAAACTGCTATTCGTTTACAGAATATAACTGAAAAAAATCTACAAGATTGTAAGAAAATGCTACGGGCCAACTTTAATCCAATAAAATCGTTTTATTTAAATAAGCTAGGCTGAATGGATGGCTCAGCAGCTAAAGGCACTTGCTTGCAATACCTGATGGCCTGGGTTAGATTCCACAGTATCCACGTAAATCCAGATGCACAAAGTAGCACATGAATCTGGAGTACATTTGCAGTGGCAAGTGGCCCAATATCACCCACTTTTTCTGTCAAAAAATACATAAAAATTATTTTCAAAATAAAACTGAGCATACTAAAGGGCAAATTATAAATTGTTGGAGACCTTGGACTCTAATTGCTAAAATCATTTTTTTTCCTCAAAAACACTTACTTTTACTAAATAGTATTTATTACTGCCTGGAAATTTAGCTACCAGATTTTGAGAAAATGGAAAAAAAAGTGAAGGTAAAGAATAAAATCAAAACTTGAAGGAGATCAATGATCTTTAATAGTAGTAACAGTGAAGCTGCTTGGTTATGTGCTAGATGAGAAAATTTATCTTAAGTACTCAGTTGCTCAATTAGGAGGGTATGAGCAATGCTGTCAGAGTACTTTTTTGTTCTGTTTATAAATATGTAAATCATGTTCTAAAAGGATCAGCCAGTTTGCTGACAGTAATCAGAGAGATAGTACCCAAATTCCCATCATTCATTTCCATAGTCCTTATTCTTATGTCTTGGAATGCTGTGTTCTCTGTTTAAATATATTGTACACTGCTGACTATAGAGGAATGGAATTAAGAGGAGCTACAGCTGTTCTGGCATTGATAGTAAATTCTAATTAGTGGTGGGAGCATTTGCCAATCACAAGCTTTAGAAAATTCATTTTGTGGATACCTGGAATAGGGCTGAGAAATGCAATAACCTCTCCCAGAGTTACTGTGAGAATCCACTATAACCATGCCTATGAAATTAATTTTATAATGTATGAAACTTCATATGGAAATATGCTTGCAAATAGATCCATTAGGATATGAAGCAATGGTATTATTAGGAACGATTGCTTGAGTTGCTTTCTATCAATATCCAACAAAATAAATTAGTAGATGCATAGTTCTAAGTAAGATCTTCGGCTTTGTAAAACTGACTTTGGAAGCTAAGCATTCTGGCTCAAGTATGAAACATCAGCATTTGGAAAGCTGAGACCAGAGAATGATTACCATCAATCAGAAGCTAAAGTGTGCTACATAGTGAGTTCAAGGCTAATGTAAGCTACCAGATGACACTCTATCTTAAAATAAAAAGAAACACAAAACAGCAAAAATAAAAGTAAAATAAATAAAACCAGCTTTTTTGGAGGCCTTTTTATTTTGTCCCTTTGTATCTTGCAATACAATGCAATATTCCTAAATTACAGGTAACTTCTGGGCTAAAGGAAAACAAGTAACTCAACACTGATGCTTACAACCAGGAAACGTAGAAGTTGTTAGAATAGTAGTCATGCTCAATGGGGAAAGTTGAACATATTATTTTAGACCCACATGAAACATATTTTCTTAGTCAAAAGAATTGCTTACTCCACCCACTGCTTTGAAAGGAAAAATAATAAGCTGTTCTCATATCTAGAGAATGCTATTGTCTGTGTTCATTGTGTTTTATTTTGGTATGAACTGATGAACTCTAGACTGGATGTTAGC
Organism: Jaculus jaculus; assembly: GCF_020740685.1. Lineage (NCBI taxonomy): Eukaryota > Metazoa > Chordata > Mammalia > Rodentia > Dipodidae > Jaculus > Jaculus jaculus. The sequence continues at coordinate 113,246,036 of NC_059104.1, forward strand.
CTTCAGTCTAAGAATGTGAATTTTGTAATGTTTAGTCGTACCCTGAGGATAAATGCAAAAGGCAATAATCAGGTTAGAGTTAAAATAATTCAGGAAGAGACAAGATCTCCCCTGCAATGACTGAGGAACAACAGGCAAATTTATTCCTTTGATGCATTTATGGAGTGCTTTCTTTTTATCTTGACTCTCAGCTCCGACAGACATTTCAGCTTTTTTTTAAAATTCCTTATTCTGGAAACACCCATAAGGACTGTTGTCTCCCAACAGTCACCTCTGAAGTCATCCAAGGGACCCAGCTACCATTCTTTTTCTGGTTTCCTTCTTATCTCTGTACACAGTAACAGTTACTTTTAAGTTTCTGTTCACAATTAATATCTAGCAGGGAAAACCCTTGATCTCTTTGTTGGCTGTGAGAAGGTCTAAGATGTTGGCATCCTTCTAACAGTGCACCCGGCAGTGTCTCTCTCCAAAATATGTTATAATATATAATTTTTTTGAACTTTTCTAAGGCTCTTCAGAGCCCTGTACGAAAATCATCCTGCCAAGTGCTGGACAAAAGGATGAAGCAGCATCAATCATATCGTCACTAACCGCATGCCTGGAACAAACACTCCTGTTATATTTCCCCTCAGCTACCAAAATACCCTGAAATGTGTCATAATAATCATGGCTGAGGGCTCTGTGGGGAAAAGAAGGCTTCTTCCATTTTCAGAAATAGGGGCTGTTTGAGCCTGGACTCATTAGGAAAAAATTCAGGCCCTTTATTCTATCCATTCTGTTTCTGTACCCTTACCTCTGCAAGATGAAAAAGCAGTTTCCCCAGCTCCCACTTGCAACTGATGAGATGTGAAATGAGTTTCTATGAGAGATGACACCCTTAAGGGAATAACAAGAGCTTGTCACATACAAGCCTGCATGTTTCACCACAAATATTTCAATGCTCAACAGTAAGGGATTAAAATCTGCAAAAAGAGAGAATGGGTCATGAAGCTGACACCATTTCGCCCTCTGTTCACAGGTCATGCTATTTCTTAGTCTCCAGTGAATTATAATATTATTCATTATTTTCTGCTCTCAAAAATGCATAGGTTTCCTGTTAGGCATTTGCTCTCTTTCCTAATATCCCTTCTGTGTCTCTTGGAATTTGCTGGTGTCAGCTTAGAGTAATATTGTCCTCTACTCATTCTGGGCTCATGACTGAGGCCAACATAATAAAAGGATAATAAGAGAAATACATACAAATTTAGATAATTTTTATGACACACATACTTCCATAAGGAAATAAAAACCCCAACAAAAATACTGGCCTAAGTGGTTTGTGTAGAGTAGGTTTGATTAAGGGCCAATAGTCATGGAAAATATGATAGAGGGAGTGTGATTGATCAGATGGTGACCCCGGGACACCTCAAGCCTGTTAACTCATTCCGCTCTGCAGTCCCTTTGTCCTTAATAATAACAATGTTCCCTGTGTGTGTTGGACGTGATGTACATGAACATGAGTCTTTTGCCTGATTCAGAGAAAAGTCAGAAAATATATACCAGGTTTTATGACCCACTTCATAGAAGAAAGGTGAGAAGAAACTACGGGTGACCTGAAAAGTGACTTACATCATTTTTGAAAGATATTTGGGTGGTGACTCTTTATAAAGGAGAGCTTCAGAAAACATATTACATATACAATTACATGGCATTATTATCTCAGTTCTCTTCTTTCCTCAAGAATACACAGTGACTGAGAACATGAAATTCTTTTGTAAAAATGGTGACCTTTTCCAATAATACCTACTGTGCTTCGACATTTAGTCCCCAGGCTGTGTCTGTTAAATCAACAACCAAAAGTTTGGGAAGCAGCAGACAAAGATCGCCATTTCTTTCCCTGTCCTTCCTCTAGTGATACTGTCAGGATGCTGACTTTAACCACCCATGCTGTGGAGTGAGTCTTTCTGCAGTGATGGAATGCATGATCCCTATCTGCACTGTGCAGGTGATGCTAGAAGCCTGACACTGCTAAGCACGTGAAATTCACACAAGGCAGAGAGACTAAGACTTGTTGCTGCATCTGTGCATGTTTGTGGATTGCGCAGTGCAGGTGGGTGGGGCAGAGGATAACCTCAGGTGTCATTCCTCCAGGCACCATGTACTATTTAATTTATTTATTTACTTTGGAGACAGGAAGGCTCATTGGCCTAGATGTTGCCAACTAGGCTATGTGGGCTGGCTGGTGAGCCGGAGATGATAAATGATCACTATGTCCAACTTTCTTATCCAGGTTCTGGGTATTGAACTCAAGTCCTCATGTTTGTAAGGCAAGCATTTTGCTGACTAAGCCAATTACTCACTCCAGAATCTGAAATTTAAATTGAATTTAATCTTAATTAATTGAAGTATAAATTGCTTCATGTGACCAATATCTACTGTACTGAATAGATCCCAGCCCATCTTTGTTCCATGCATATTTACAGTATTAGAATCATTTAAGTCTCTGTGAAACAATGGAAAATGATTATAGAGAATTCTTTGCATTTTATTATAGAATTTTATATTAAAACTTGGCATCCTATTACAGTTTGAGAGCTAAGAGTTATAAGTGGGCATTTATGCATGAAATATAAGATACATTAGAGTAATGTAATGTTACTCATAAATTCTAGAAGGATGAATATCAAGTCATAAGACATAATACTCAACAAGAAAGGCACAAATGGCAATGATTCTTCAGTGTGATGTTGAGAATTTAAGTCTAGGTTGCACACTTGAAATAAAAAAGGAATACTTACACCTCTTACAGGTTTAAGACATCTGTTATTGAAACAATTACCTAACACTGCAAAGTGAAAGCAAAGGGAAAAATGAAATTTTGTTCAAGGACTTTCTACTCTCTGGCAAAAAAAGCAGTGAGGTTTTGGGTCAAGGGTATAAGTAGCCATAGGAGAAATCAGGAAAATACTTAATATTATTTTTCTGGAAAAAGCATTACTAGAGATACTCAAGAAACTCTTGCTTCATTCCCTTAATTCCCACTGTGGAGTATGACCCCAAGTTAGGCCTGTTCTGAATTCTTTTTATAAAGTAAGTATTCTTATTTATTCATTTATTTATTTATTTATTTATTTAATACAGACACAGAGAGAGAGAGGGAGGAAAGGAGGGAGAGAGAGAGGGATAGAGAGAGAGAGAGAGAGAATGGGTGCACCATGGCCTCTAGCCACTGCAAACAAACTCCAGATCCTGTGCTTTCTTGTGCATCTGGCTTGCATGGGACCTGGAGAGTGGAAACTGGATCCTTAGCCTTCCCAGGCAAGTGCTTTAACCGCTGTGCCATATCTCCAGCACCTTTTCTGAATTCTTAATAGGAGAGTACCAGCAAAGTGGCAGGACAAGAAAAGAGAAGACATGGGAAGACAGCTGAAGACCAGACACTGAAAGCTCCCAGGGCCTCAGTTTCTCTCAGTAACCTGCAACTCTGTGTTTCCAGAATGACTTGAAATTGAATAACACAGTACACTAACAGTTCCACATTGACCTCCCCTTAAAATCCTATCTTGCTGAAATTGTGTTAGGATGTAAACTAAATTGGTAGCTGAAGTCCTAAGTGAATACAAAGAATAGAGACATGAGCTACAACAATGGAAGGAGGGCCTGGGAGACTGCTTGGGGGATGAAACTCTTCCAGATAAGTAAGAGTATTTGAGGTCAGATCCCCAGAATCCCAGAACCTGCACAGAGCTGGAGGCTATAGAGCAAGCATCTGTAATCCCAGCGTGCCTACTGCAAGAAGAAGAGAGACAGAGACAGGAGAATATCCCCATAAGTTCACAGGCTAGCTAGCCTGGCAAAATCAGAAATGAAAAAGAGATCCTTCTTAAAACACAGGGGATGGTGAGGACTGACATTCAAAGTTGTCCTCAGACCTTCACATGTGCACTGTAGCACACATACTTCACTCACATATGTCAACATGTACCCACACACAAGCCAAAAACAAAGAAAAAGTAATGCTCATGTCCTTATAATGTTGCTAATAACTGAGGCCTTTCTGTTGGTGGTAGGGGGGGATTCTGGGTAAATGGGTAAATGACAGCACCAGGAATGCAATTTTGTGAGCAGTCTGGCTTCCTTGATTATGAGTACTTTTCAGCCCAATGACTCACTTGCCCAGTGAAAGGGTACCTGGTTTGAGGACTCTAATACCATGTGCACACCCTTTTCCGTCTCTTCCTAGTTTCACCACAGGCTTTCTTGCTGAAACTTAGAAAACAGGCAGCATGCTAGGCCCACATGTGTAAACAAAGACACGTGAATCTAATTTCAAGCTCTGGAACTCCACTGCAAGCCAATCTCACATTTAGTTGGTCCTCTTCTCCCACTCTGTTTGGGACAGGGTCGTTCTTGTTGTTTTGTCACTGGGAAGGTCAGACTAGCTGTCTCACTGGCTTCAGGATTCTCCTGCCTCTGCCTCCCATTGCCACAGGTACACTGGGTAGATGCACATCAGTGTCTCTTGCTTTACATGACCGCTGGGGATACAAAGCATTTTCCAAACCCTCACTGTAGCCCAGACTTTTGTCTTCTTCATACTTCTCTATATAACATTGCTGAACTGTCCAACATTTCTGTCTGTCATTTATTAATATTGTGTCTTATGATTTGGTATCAGTTCTTCCCAAACAATTCTCAGCTTCTGCTATGAGTAGTTACCCACGGGGGAGAAAATGTTTTTTCTTCTCTTTTTTCCTCATAGTCATTTACATTTCAGAATAATTCACTATCATATCTTAAAAATTTGGCTGTATATTTTTACAATCTTTATATGTGAAAGAAGTGAAAACAGAAACAAAAAATGATTATTTTTTTCTTAAGAAACTGTGTGCAGGCTGGAAAGATGGCTCAGCATTTATGTGTATTTCCAATTCAAGCATGAGGGCCTATGAGGTACTGAGACCTGTACCAGAGTTTGAATCTCCAGCTCCCACATAAACAAGTGTGTCTGTCCACAGTCCCCTGTAACATTAGTCCCACAGAGAAATAGTTTGAGAATTGTCAAAGCCCTGCAAAGTCCTGAATCAACAGATTCCAGCTCAAAACAAGAACAGCAATGGAGCAGGATTCCCAGCATTCTACTCAGACCACCTTAGACTCATGCCCCCAACACCCATGCTATAGGAAAGTGTATACGGTGCCACACCACACCACATACACACACCATATTACATATTGTATACACACAGGCAAAAAAGAGGAAGAAACGTGTGTGTGTGTGTGTGTGTAGAATACACCTCCGTTTAGAAGCTTGGAAAAATCTTAAATAAACTCATAATTACCCAGGTTTGTACAATGCATTTGTCTGAAATATGTACTTACATTCCTATGTTAGCCATTAATTTGAGAACTATTATAAGCTCTTAACAATCATTTTTTATATCCCCAATAAACAAGAACCCAACTCAGCAGATAGCTTTCCTGTTGGGTATTGTTTATTAGTGTGATAACATTATGGCAATGATTCATTCGGGAGTTTATTGACAACAAGGCAAGTAACTGTAGTTAAATTTCTTTGTGACTATGATGTGGTAATTTACAGAAATGAGCATCTCTGATTTTATATGGTGGTATGAAAGACTCCAACTTGCTCAGTCACTTTCGGTTTAGTAGATGTCAACTTTCCTGGCTGCATGTGATTTTCCACAGGGTGGAAAGGAGTCAAGATTTCCATTTTCACCCATAGGTGCTAAGAAATGGCTGGCTACACCTCAGTGAATTTTTATTTCCCTGTGTACGCTCACAGCTGTGAGTCATAGCTTGGAAAATAGAAAAGCTGTTTGTGATGGTTCCTATTAGCAAGTTCCTTCAGTTGCTGTAATTAATTTACCGGTTCCTTTCCTTTCAAGGTGGCCAGATAACCCAGAACCCAGTTTGCACTCTCTAATAAAAGCTTTTCATTTTTCTTTTAACTTTCCATGCTCCCTCAAGTCAGCCTTGTTGTTGTCCTCCTTTCAATGAGGTGTACCTGAACCTAAAACTATTACATGGTCTGAAAGCTTTGAACATCAGCACTGTGATCAGCCAGTAAAGCAGTCCAATTTCACTTTGTTCAAACAGTGCTTTGCTGTCTTGGCTGAGGAAAGTGTCTGCCAACTCATTTTTTTTCTTCTTATCAGCAAAACACATATATACTGTGCTCTTGTTACTTAATATAACAGAGAAAAATCCTTGAACAATCAATAGACTGGTTAGGAAAGCTGCCCATGTTTTTTCTCATCCCAAACATTCACATTTGTTTGCCATCAAATGAGAAAGAAAATCAAAAGAGCACTGATTTTACATATGTCAATCATGGAAAATTATTAGACCTTAGAGAAGTTCTTCTTTAAACAAAGACTATTATCATGCTCACTTGCAAATCATATCATACCCCTACATGCCCCAAATCTGGTTTACATGCAGTGAGTCTGGGACAAAACTAAGGAAATGGAGACATTATTTGCAAAACTACAGGAGTCCAACCCTTATCCTTTCCAATATGGTAGAGCATCCACCCCTGTTATGGGAAAGGACAGTTGATACCTCAAGTGCAATGAATTGTGGACCCATCACTTTGATTACTTAGTTCTCCACTGAAGAGTGTATCTTTCTTTTTTTTTTAATTTTTTTTTTAAATTTGAGAGCGACAGACACAGAGAGAAAGACAGATAGAGGGAGAGAGAGAGAGAATGGGTGTGCCAGGGCTTCCAGCCTCTGCAAATGAACTCCAGACGCATGCGCCCCCTTGTGCATCTGGCTAACGTGGGACCTGGGGAACCGAGCCTCGAACCGGGGTCCTTAGGCTTCACAGGAATGCGCTTAACCACTAAGCCATCTCTCCATCCCAAGAGTGTATCTGTCATCTTGTATAGAATTACAGCAGGAGCAAATACTGGGGCCAAAGTCACAGGCATTATAACTCTTCTCTTTGGACTTGACATTTATCTCAAAACTGTAAATAAATTAAAACTTACCCAAAACATAGGCCTCTATGTTTTGGCCTTGGCCCTATTTTCTTACATATTTTGTTTTGCCTCCTGTGTTTATTGGGGGGTGGGACACAGGGAAGAATCAAAAAGGAGAGTAGATGGAGCTTTCTGTATACTTCTTCACAGATACAATCACCTATCATGTTCTCCAGAATGTGTTTCTTTAGCAGCTGCTTTCTTCCCAACACATGACTTAGATAAACAGTCTTGCATGTCTGAGGGCGTGACTCAGGCCACTTGTAGTCAAATTCCAGTTCTTCACTTGCTAGCCCCATGATCTTAGGCAAGTAACTTAAGCTTTACCTTTATTAGAATAAATTAAATTAGAAAAATGCCTAGCTCCCACAAAGAAGTCCAAATAATTTAATATTTACAAAACCATTTATAACAGTGTCGAGGAAACACTGTGCTGATAGGAATTTTTATTATTCTTATACTACAAGCTCTTATAATCCAATTAATATAGATAATACATAGCAAGCCATATGAAATTGGTTGATTCATAAAGTGCAGTAGAATTGTAGGAGAAGTGATGATATAATTAGCTATGGAAACTCATTTGGGCTGGCTGTACCAATAACAAATACTTTTGAGATTTTTGTGCCTTGCTCATAAACTCAATTAGTGTCTTCCTTCTTGCTCCTGATTTTGGAATCACTATTCTTGTGAGTCAGACTCCAGATTCCTAGCTGCAATGAACACAAAAATGATGCAGTACTTTGTTGTCTGCCTCCCTGGGGCCCATGGTTAAAGCAGCATGGTTAAAGGTTATGTGAAAGCAGAGCACAGAGGGGCTACGTGAGTGCTGAGGACTCTAGTCATGGTTTGCTTTTCCCAGTAGATATTTTTGGGTTGGTTAAAACTGTCTTTATTTAATACTAGCCTGAGGAAATGGCTGAGAATAATAGTGAAGAATTGGGGTAATACCAGGGAAAGATATTCATGCATTAAAATAAGATTTTTCTACATCTGACCATCATCTAAGACCAAAAAGCACACTAAGCAAAGCATAACAGGTTCCGACTGTACTTCACTGTCAGGACCACACTCACTTTTATAGAACATAAGAAAATGGACCACACATTAGAAAAGCGTTGGGTAAACATGCTACATGCCGGAAGTCCCAGGTCCAAGTCCTCAGAAGGCCCTAGACAAGGGACTTCTGCTTATAACCCAACCAGTAAAATATGCACAATGATACCTCTCCATTACATGGCAAACATTGACTGATGGTGGAAAATGGCATTGGGGAAAATCCCTTGGAACTTGAAAGATGCTGCACAAGGGTTTGGCAGGGCCATTAGTGGAAGCCTCCTTCTAGGTTAAGGAATCTGTGATTTGAAAAAAAAAAAAATGTTTACATGCATGCATTCTCACAGAAGGTATATAGCTTTCATCAGATTTCTCAGGTGGTTAAGAGCCAGTTATCAGAAGGGGAATGAGTGAGTGATATCTAATTGAAGTGATTCCCAAGGGCTTTCTAACCAGCAGCATGATTCTCATCTTAGGTACTGAAGTTTGGGCCTGGTCATTTCAAGAAAAGAGGCAGAGCTAAGAGCATGGCTCTCGTTGACATCCAGCTGGATCATCATGAACGATGTGATTGTATCTGCAGCTCAAGACCACCTCGATAAAAGACTATGCACGTACTTACATTAATCATGGGAGAACTTTAGTTAAGGAGGATGTGGTAAGGGACCCTTTGCCCATGGCAGCCAAACTTCCAGCTTGCAATGCAATGAATACAAGTGGTTGCTGAGGCAACCTGGCTTTGTTAACACTATGGCAAATAAAAAAGTGTATCATCAACTTCTATAGCCAAAGATATAGGATTACATTTAATAATAGTATTATAGTATTTGAAGAATATATATATATATATATATATATATATATATATATATATATATATATATATATATAATATGCACACAGGTGCATCCATTTCTCCATTTCTCTATGTAAATAGATTAGATGGTTTACTCAGTATGATTAACCAGGTGCACAAGGGCTTATCAGTGATTACATTATTCAGATGCTTGATATTTGTCAAAATAATGAGTATTAAATGTATGGAAACTCTTTAAGAAATCCAGAAGATAAATTTTTTTTTAAATTTTATGTCACAAAATATTTTGAATTTTGTGTTAAGAAAAACCTTTTGTTTATTAAAAGCAAAAGATGGGGTTTTCTTATGTTTAAGAAGAAAAATACAGTTTCTGGGGAAAAATGAAAAATTTAAATGTTTTTCTCATGAGATTCATTGCATTTACCAATGTAGACCAAAACTTCCTGTCTGCAAAAGGGATAGAAAATCAATTATTAAATTCTATATTTGTAAAAATTGCAGAGACAACTTAATTCATTTACCACCCATCACAGTAAACTGCACAGAGGGCTTACTATCACGATTTTTCAAGAGGCAATGTATAAGGTGTAGCTGAATTTTGGATTCATTTTCTAAACATCTTCAGAGATGCGAATATTCTCAAGAATTTCGTGGGAATTACTTCTATGTCTTTCCAAGTGGTATTCATTGGGTTATTTGGACAAGAGAAAATTAAAATATTGACATAACTGGAAATTAGATGGACTATTTTATAGGATACACATTTAATTATAGGTTCAAATTCTTAATACTATGCCAATAATTTTATGTGTTTCACTTTTGTGTTCCTGTTTTCTCAATATATACACATGGAATTATAATGTCATATTGTACGTAGGAAGCCAACATGGAATATTTATAAGTATAAGCTTTTATGTGTTAATAAAACAACCATATTGTATCAATGTCTTCCTTAATCATGTGTTCAAGATTATACATTCCTGTTTTTGAACAAGGTAGAATCAAATCTGGAGTCCTGTGTTCTTCCAAGTGTGGAAGCTAATTCCATAGAACAAACTGTAAATTGTGGCAGCCCAAGTTCATTCCTTCTTTCCTGCTATGAAAGTTTTTTGCATCAGTTATTGGTATTTTGAGTAAATTTCCATTTGTGGCTCCTTCCTGTCTATTTTAAAGAGATTGACTCCAGAAGTAGGAAGCCATTCATCATTCTCCAAACAAAGACACTTAAGTGGGAACACTGAAATCAAGATAGCTTAGGGGCAGCTCATGGAGAACTACATTTTTCTTCCTGCCTTGAGAGTAAAAAGGACAGCTCATTTCTTCTGGGAGTCCAGGGCCCAACTGACCATAGCCCATATGGGTTCAGGTTCAGTGCCCAGGCTAGTTAAGTCCTCACGTGAGATTATTGGCTGAGATCTATTTGGATTGCTAAGTATGGTGCTCCCAGATCCACATTCTTAATTACACCTAAGTATCTGCTCTTCAGCTCTTTAAGGAGAAAGACCTTTGTTCTTGAGTATACCTCCCTGCAAGTGCCTGGTGGTGTAATTCAGGGTGTGAGTGGTGCAATTAAATACCACATGTTCTACTTGCCAAGAATCCCAGAAAATAGTCAGAAATAGTCCAGGCTGGGGTTATAGTTCAGTCTGTAAAGAGCTTTCTGTACAAGAATGAGGACCAGAGTTTGGATTCCCCAACACCACAAAAATGCAAGTGGGTATGACAGCCACATGTTACCTCAGCACTGACTAGGTGAAAATGGAATGGAGAGACCCTGGGGTATGCTGACTAGCTACATAAGTTAAATATGAGAGTACTGGGCTCAAGTGAGATACCTCAAACTCAAGAAAATAAGTCAGAAAGCAATCAAGGAAGAGACCGGACACCAACTTCTGGCCTCCATATGCGCACTCATGTGCACACAAACCCACACATATGTGTGTCCACATACATACATATGTAGACACAAACACACCACACACACACCAAAAAAGATAAACATCCTATACAGCCATCCATAATCAGAAACTACTCTCCCTCTCTATGACAACCTGCAAGTTTTCTGTGAAACATCATCAGCTTCCTGGATCAAAAGTGGACGGTGTGTTACATCACTCACTTTGTTTAGCTGGTACAGCTCACATGGTAGCTGTAAATATGAAACATTAGAGTGTTGTACTATATTTTCAATAAACTTCCAGATGCAATAACCAGGATGGCTTCAGTTCAACCCTATCTATACTTTTTATTTATTAGCTGAAATGTAAGCAAACATATTAATTCACTTTTCCTTTTCTTTCCTGTGTTTTATTAAACTTGTCCCCTGGTTATCTGTTATTTACCTCACTTCCAACATGTTGCCAATTAATCTGCATCATTGTCATCAAAGGAATAAAAAAATGAAAACAACAACACTGTAAAAATTACATTTTAAAGCAAACCCTAATAAATCCACATTTCTATCTCACTCACCTAGAATAATGCCTCTCATTCAATATATTCTTATAGGGCAGAACACTTCCATAAAACGAGTGTTTTATGAGGGCTTTTTTTGTCATATTGGTAACAGACAGCTTTTTCTTTTCATAGCATTTTCTACAGCAAATGTAATATGCCTTCTTATCTTCATGAAAAATAAATATTGCTTTTGAACAAAACTACTCCATTATTTAGTACTCAACTGCAAATTTACAAGGTATACAGTATTACAAAAGTACTTCCATGAATGTATCTAACTGTTTGAAGTGAAAGAATTGTGTGACATCTGAAAGCATCGTTTTAGGATGGCTGAAAGAAGGAACCCTTGCTCCCAGTGCACACAGGTCTGCACCATCCAGGCTTCTGGCCATTCATTTAGATGAGACTTGTGTTCCGTCAGTCATCTCCATGCTGCTATTCTTGCTTCTACATTTGACTTTTCCCCAGAGGCCTTTTGAACAATTTTCCTTGGACACTGGCTACGTAAGAGAGTTTCTATCCTATTTCTTCTTTGGGGTCTGGAATAAATAGCAACACAGCCCTGTTGGCCTTTTGTCCACCCTCTAGCTGGGCTTCCCTCTACCTGGATACACCAGCTTATAGGTCATGATGCCACTTCAGGTAAAAGTTAGAATGTACCCTCCTACAGCAATTGACTGATGAGTTGTGACAGAGCACAGGTCATGAAGAGATGTCTCCTAGCAACAAGAGTTTTGCCTTCAGTTCGGGTTTGTTGCCCTCCTACTAGAGACAGGATACCAGTTGCATGGTGGAGCACTGCTGCCTCAGCAGAGCGGCTAAAGACTGTTTGTGGATGAGAAGTACATGGTTCTTTAACAAGAATCAAGTTTACCACCAGAAATCCAATTAATGTGAGAGTCAAAGGTGGGGGTGAGAATGAGGAAATAATCCTATGTATAACAGTTAATTCACACAACTTGAGATTTTATGTAAAACACCATGCTAACTATATACAAAATCATTTCAATACAAATGTGTTAAAGGTATATTTCACATGATAAAATGCCCATGTGTCCAGTTTTACTCTAATAATAACTCAATGAATGTCAAAATGTCTCATATTGTCCTAGGGTCTCTGTTAAAACATTAAATTGAAATTCATAGATTAGTATCCATGCCTGAAATTCTAACAAATACACTTTAGTTTATTGACAACCATGATCACATGTGCTAGAATACAGAGTATTTATAATTCATTGATCTTCTTGATAGTCACTAAAATTCTGTTGCTTTTAAAGATCAGGTTGAAGATAATACTGAACTTTGAAATGAACAAAGCCCCCTGAGAAAGGACAAATAACGTTCTTAGCTATAGTTGAATAAGCTGCTAACTGATTATTTAACAATATTTTTTGCTGTTCAAGTTATATCTTGAAATCTTGCCGATTAATCTTTATCTGCTCGTATCTATAGAAATGTCTAAAACCTTTCCAGCACATCAGAATGGAGGAGAGCAAAGACTTTCATAATGATTTTAATGTACTCAACACACTAAATTATGGACTAAGAAATCTTTATTTGTTACAATGTCACCTGACTTTCTCATTATTTTAAACACTTGGGTACTAGCTGCTGGGTTTAGTGGGCAGAAATCAAATGTTGAAATCATTCTTAAATTCAATTTGCATTTAAGTAATGCCTACAGAACAAAATGTCATTTAAGAACTACACTGGAGCTTGTGTTTCCTGTCCTGTGTCACTGGTTGAGGCCATATTACAATAACATGCTCCTTCCTTTTATGCTTTCTGTATGAGTGGCTGTCACATTTCCCTTTCTCACCAGCATCTACCAGCCAATCTTCAAGTGAGAGAAGATCAGAATGTTTGTGTTGTGGAGGTGTAGGAGGTGAGAATCACCAGAGGAAATTAAATGCAGTGAGCAGGCAACAGGGTGAGGTTGCTAACTCTTTGTAGGAAGTCAGTGCTTCTTTTTTTTTTTTTTTTTTTTTTTTTGGTTTTTCAAGGTAGGGTCTCACTCTAGCCCAGGCTGACCTGGAATTTACTATGGAGTCTCAGGGTGGCCTCGAACTCATGGCAATCCTCCTACCTCTGCCTCCCGAGTGAAGTCTGGCAGCTTTGTGGGACAGTTACTATCAGGCAATCATGTGTGAGAATCCTTCGCTTGATTTGGACAGCTTTCACAGAATTATTCTCATAATAGAAAGTCATTGTTCTCTGAAAAATCTTTGAGATTTTTTTTTTTTTTTTTTTTTTTGAGAGCGACAGACAGAGAGAGAAAGACAGATAGAGGGGGAGAGAGAGAATGGGCGCGCCAGGGCTTCCAGCCTCTGCAAACGAACTCCAGATGCGTGCGCCCCCTTGTGCATCTGGCTAACATGGGACCTGGGGAACCAAGCCTCGAACCAGGGTCCTTAGGCTTCACAGGCAAGCACTTAACCGCTAAGCCATCTCTCCAGCCCAATCTTTGAGATTTTTAAAGCTGAGAGAGAGATTAGGGGATATTTGGGTTTCTGAAGGATCAATCATAATTACTCAAATTTTTATTGAGTAGAAGTAATGTTTATCTCAAAAACTTGAGAAGATTAAAATAAAATATTTCAACCTCAAACTCAAAAAAAAAAGCATGTGCCACCACGCCTGGCTTGGAAGTCACTACTTCTTAAGAGTTGGACACATAAATGTTATCCAGTATTGTCCACTTTGATATATGTTTCACACTGTAGTAGTAGATATTTATTGATGTTATCAAAGTAAATTTAGCTATGATCAATTTGAAAACTAACTAGATGTTGCATTTATTCATTGATTCATTTAACAACAAATGTGTTGAAGAGTAATGTGTATCCAGCATGCTTTGGAGTTCAAACCCAAGTCAGATCCAAAACAAAGAATAACACTGGAGAAAAATACTCTAGGTGGAAGAAGTAGAAAGATCAAAGATTTCCCCCAGCACAAGTGCATAATGTGAGCACAATGAATACAGATGAATCTTCAAAGAGTACTGAAAAGAAATTCAAAGACCTTCCTTTCAAAGACTACAAAGTGGCAGAAAGGAAAGGAATGGAATACATAGTGAAATAATTGGTAGAAACTTAGAAAGAATGATAAATGCTGGATTATGTATATTTTGTGTGCATGGATAGAAAAGGAATTTGGTCTTTTATAGTTAAGAGAGAAAGTCCTGGGACTGGTGAATACAGTAGGAGCAGGAAGGTTCAACAAAGGCAGTGAGAATGTTAGAAGACATGCTACGTTCAGGGCCCGTGTTCTCGTTTACAAAACTGTGTGTGTAAGATGTCCTTTCCATCCCAGCAGAACAACTCTATGACTCCATTTTGTGGAAAACAGCAGTCTACGGGAAGAACCAGGGTAGGGATGGAAGGTTGAAACTTTTTTCTTGAGGAGACTCAAACACATTTCTAGTCACCCCAGAAACTGCACAGAAAATAGACCAAAATACAATTGCACCAAAACTAATTTTTAGTGAACCCATGAGTTTATTGGTGTTGTTCACATAACAGGGTGAAGGGTTGCTTACAGAAGCATAAACAACTCAAGGGCAGATGCATGGCTAAAAAGCCTGCCCCAGCACAGTCGTGATGACTCATGGAAGCTACATCTCTCTCTAACACTCTGCAGGGCATGCTGACAGCTGAGCTGATGAGAGTATCCCTCCAAGCAGTTATTTTCCTTTTATAAACGCTTAGGGAGGCATTTTGCAACCTCGGTTTAGAAAATTGCTACACAACACTGGTCAGAGTCTGCCCCTGAACAGTTATTTGCCACTCTTTGGAGTGCGGTCTTGTGACCTTTTAAGTTTCAGTCTTCCCAAACTGGTTGACTTCCTGACTCCTTTCTTCTTGGAGGGAATATTTCAACTTAGAAGTATTTGTTATTCAACATTCTTCCCCTTCTTTTGGCTCTTACATTCTTTCTGACTCCTCTTCTATGATGTTCCCTGAGTATTGGAGGGGATTAGTTGGGTGTCCATCAATGGCTAAGCTCTGGGCCATCGTGTCACAGCAAAAGTCTCAGGAGCTTGACCATTTGAATGTCTGTAGTATACCTCCCATTGGAAAAAGTCCTTCACACCAAGACAGACACCAGCAGTAATAGCAGTACCTTATGAGCACAAACACGTATGCTTAGAAGGCAATCTGACAGGGCACATTACATTTAGTTATTTACTTTTATTTAACAAAACAATAGCAGTTGATTTCCCACTGGAGACTGACATTTCACCAGGTTTACAGTATCAGACATGAACTCTTCCCTGTGGATCAAACCCTGAATATAATCTGAAAACATTTGGCTCTACTCACAACAGTTGTGCCATAATCACACCAGCAGTGACTTCTTGAGTGGCATGTAGATAATATACCATGCAGGACCCACAGCTTAGCAGGAGTGTTGGTAACAATTCTCCTCCAGCAGCACGCAGGCAGACACTATGAATGGTAGATTTTGAGGAGGGGGGAGGGAAGCTTTTACCTCAGTTCTAACATGTTTTCTATGTCTTGCAGCCAAAGTATGTGGTGTCTTCAGCATCAAAATCTTACCATCTGGTTCTGGAATGCAACCAACAGCAATGATAATAGATTTTTATCATTTGGAGGATTTAAGAGGCCTCTCTGGCCAACAACCTTTTGGCTTTTTGAAACGCCCGTTTCCATCCATGCAAGATGCCTCTTTAAACTGTTTAACTGCAGTCTTCATTGTCTTCCAAAACACTTAAAATACCCATAATTTGACACTGTAACTTGTATGTTCTGAAGCCTCTTTTACAGTAGCTAGGCAGGATCTCTGAAGGCCTTCCACCATCCATTCCAAGTAGGTGTCAGTTAGTCTCAGGCATCACCAGCTAAGGGGATAATAACATCAGCAAGGTCCAATACAGAATGAAATGACTCCATCATTTGTATTAACTAGAAATGGCCTGGATATGCATGACCGCACAGTGCCTGACACTACCTACACAAGACCATCATAATAGGAGGAAAAGATAATGACATCAAAATGAAAGACTGATTGAGAGGGGGAGGGGATATGTTGGAGAATGCAGTTTCAATGGGGAACGTGGGGAGAGGGAGGGCATTACCATGGGGTATTATTTTATATTCATGGAAGTTGTTAATAAAAAAAAAAAATTGAAGAACAAAAAGATCTGTTGGGAACAGCAGTATGAATGGAGGCACAACTCATGTGGTCTTCCATAATCTACAGACATTTCCCATGGGCCATCCAACTTCCTTACCCTGTGGTACTTCTATGGGGCTGCCTTGTGTCTCCCCAACCCCAAGGGGCTAAGTGTGCCCACCCAGGGATAAGAGGAAGCAAGGCTATGCTCCAGCCTGCTGCTGTGTCTGCCCATCAGTCTGGCTCTGAGTGTTCATCACTGAGGCTGAAACTTTGGCCATTGTCTAACCCACATACCTAGCTACTGGGATAGCTTCAGGTTAGGTGAGTAATTTCCATTCCCAACATACCTTGTAGCAGGAAAGAAATGCACATGGCCTGCTCTGGGCACATAATTGCCATGCTTGGGACAAGCTTAGTCTTCTTCATTATGCCTTCTGAGAACTGTTTGTCGGGCTTTAAAGCCTTAGAGAATATCATTAGCATTGCATTTGCCTTTTTGTCATTTTTATCCTTAGGAGCTCTCTAGCCTGGCACAAATCTTGTCACATTGGCCTTTGTGTGCCTGGAATAGACCCTTCTTTTTCTACTGTGTTTTTCTCTCATTTCCTCCAGACTGCTTCACCACTGTACAGACCTGAGTTACATGTCTCAGTACATCACCTAGATCTCTCAACGCCTCTTCTACCATGTAGAGATCATGTCCTTCTAGGGGCCTCAGAAAAGCAATTAAAGCCCCATATAAGTCCTGAGGTACCTTTTGGATTAACTTTTTTGTTTATTTTTTTTTAACTTTCTTGCAAATACAGCCCTACTGAGCTCAGTAAACAGCACCAAACACCACTTATCTTATATTTGGCTCTCTTAATAAAGCCTATATTTCATTGATGGTCTTCTATTCCCTGATATTTATAGGACCCTTAGTAAGATAATCAAGTGTTCTTCATGGCTAGTATGAGCCAGTTTATCAGGGACTGATTTCCCTTCTATAACTTCACACTTTGCAGCCTTGGTCTCAAGGAAGGATGAGTAGTCACATTACTCAGTTTTTAGCCTCTATGGCACTCTAATCTTATCTGTGCCCATATCCCACAGCCTCGTAAGCTAGGCTGTGACAGTTTCTTTCTCATCTTGATTAAAAGTCTTTTCCAACTCAAGTAGCTCAGAGTCAGAGCACTCTCTGTCATGGTCTCCTGAACCATAGCATCATTAATTCCTCCATCTGCATACTGAGTCATGAAGTTTCCCTCCCCTCAATTACAGGTCTATATGAAGGACATCGTCTATCAACTTTACCTCATTCTGACACTCTGACTCTTTCCTTGGTTTCCAAGTGTTTGAATCCCAAGAAATTTTTAGATCCCTGATTTAATTTGTGTTTTGTTTCTCTTTCAGCCTGTTACTTCTATGAGATGGTAAGATAGCTCCTCTATTTCTTCTTTTACTTAATTTACCTGTCAATTCAGAGGAAAGCAGAGGATACTAGCCATATGCCTTTTTCTAGTTGTAATGATTTTTACACAAACAGCAACCACGTTAGCCTCGAGGCATATTTTGTTAGCTATAACAATTGACCACCTCTATCACAGTTTTCCACCACTCTCACTCCTTAAGTGCCACACTCAATATGCTTTAGACCTTGAGCTATGTTTAGGATGTTTTCATTCTGTCATATTGGACCCTACTAGTCAAACAGGCATTCTACCCCAATCCACTTAGAGGAAAATGGCCACCCTAGGATAGTCCCACAAAAACATTCTATGTACTCATGGATCAGACTCCTATACATGTCTTACTACCCATAGCATGACCCATGCAACCTCCACAAGAAGACACACCACCACATGAGCCGGGGTGGGCATGCTGGGATTTCCTTTGGTGATACTCTATCCTCAACCTCAGTTGCATGTCTTGCTACCCAAAACCAGGACCATGCAGTTGTTCCTCCCAAACTCATCTTTGGTTTTGCCATGCTCCACATTGGATTCCATGTATTGCATGAAATTTGGTTTTCTTGTAGAGATACAAACACGCCTCTATTCTCACTGATATAGCAGAGAAGACAGACCAAAACATGACTGCACCAAAACAAATTTGTGCAAACCAATGAGTTTATTAAGGTTATTTACATAGCATTGTGAGGGGTTCTTACAGAGAATGGATGACTCAAGTGCAGCTACATCACCAAAAAGTTATTCATAAAAAGTTTTTTAATAATTATTAATAGGAGAATCTTAAGGTCTCAGTGACAGGGTGGGAAGGGCAGTATAGGCATGGGTTATTCCAGATGAAGATCTGAATTAGAATGTAACAGAATGCACCTGGGAAAAATAAAGCAGTGAGGGGAAGCCAATTTTGAGAGCATATCTCTCAGAAAAGGAACCAAGTGGTTAGTGGAGTTATCCTTTGAAGTGGCAACAGGAGACAATCAGGGAGAGTACAACCAGAGACCTCATGAAGCTCATAGAATTGCGCTCCAAAACTACAGTAAGTACTCACAAAGGACAATTAAATACCCAGACCTATGTTAGGCACAACAAACTCACAAAATAACAAAACAAGCATTTTACTTCACCTCTCAATCCAGGGCAGGGACAGTAAATATTAAACATTACATAAAGTGGCTCATTGCATATGTTATAATTAAAATGTAGTGTGAAGTTACATTAAAAAGTAATCAATCTGTATAAGGAGAGGTTCTTTGAAAGGGTGATATTGGAGCAGGGACAGAAAGTTGAATCAGTATTAACAGAAACAGGAAAGACATGATAGAGAGGAGAAAAAGTGGCTAAAGAAATGTTTTGTATGTTTAATTAAGAAGAGTTGATGATAAATTGGAATAAGGCCAAGGCATATGTTGAGAGTTTTCTCAAGTTTTCTGACTAACTGAACAGATAGATGACCCATGTATTAAAATGGGATTAGGAAGAGAGGAGCAGATGTGGTAGATTAGGAATTCAGTGTGAGACATTAATGACACATCTTCTTCAAATGGCAAGATGGAGCTATCCAGTAGCCAGTTAGGTTCATGGATCTCAAAGTCAGAAGAAGGAATCAGATTTAAGTTTGGGGATCATCAACACATAGCTATTAAAAGCCATAAGAGTGGTCTCTGAAGCACCCAAGGGTGATGTTTGAGGGGGAAAGGATAACACAGCAATTGCAATATGCAAAGATCCTGAGTGCCAGAGAGGAAATCATCTCAAGAGGACAGGGTCAATTTTATCAATGTTTATGGAGATGATTTTAGAAATAGCTACTGTTCTATTGCCCCAAAATACTCCTCCAACACCTCTATCACTATTTTACTGGGAAACACCTCTTCCTCTATAGCAATATTAAACAATAGAATTATCAGTGATGGCAAAAATATACCTGTGCTGCCCAAGGCCATAGCCATTTATAGCTATTAAGCTCTTGAAATGTGACTATGATGGGTGGATGATAAGATATTTTTAATTTATTTTTATTAATTTACATTTAAATCAAATAGCTACATGGTGCCAATGGCAACTATGTCAGCCAATACAACTTTAGACTCTAACTATAGCCCACAGAGTGATAACTAGAGGCAATGCCTCTGTAGTCCAATTATTTTTTCTAAAATATTTTATTTATTATTTATTTGAAAGAGAGAGAAGAAGCCAAAGTGAGAGGAGGAGCATACAGAGAGTGTGAGTATGGTCATACCGGGCCTTCTACCACTGCAAATGATCTCCAGACACATGTGTCATATAGTGCATCTGGCTTTGCATGGGTATTGGAAAATCAAACCCAGGCTATCAAGGTTTTGTGAGCAAGCACCTTTAACTGCTGAGCAATCTCTTCAGTCCCAAATTCTTAATCATAATGTAACAACACTATCTGTCTAAGTCATCATACAGCAGGAAGAACTGAAGAATTTCTTTGAAAAGACTTCTCAGTAGAGTGCTGAGCCTGAGATCAGCACTGAAGATTCTAGTCAAACTTTACTCATTTAACTGATCATCTATTACATGGTGAAAATGGTTCTAGGCATGAGAAAACATGCATATGATAACATAGCCTAGGTAGGTAATCAATGGCTCTCTGAATGGCTAACAGATTCATTCAGTGGAAAAGAGCCCTTAGCTGGAACTGGGAACCAAATCATAATCCTATGGAGACCAAAATCATGGACTCCAACAAAAAGCTCCCACTAGTCTTTAGCCAAAAGTGAGGCTACACCCATCAAAATCTCTCTTAATTAATAATACTTATCCCAATGAACCTATGCTGTCTTAATTCTCTGGTAGATAATCTGTTGTTCTTTTTCAGAAGGCAGCTAGAACCATTAAACACCCCTCTCAAAGCATTCAGGGCCCAGGTGACACCACACAGGAATTGACAAGATGAGCAAGCATGTCACTTCAATAGTGAGCCTGTCAACCAGTGCTAGGGTCATGAAGACGGACATTGAGGATACTCAAAAATGCACCAAAGCAAAAATCCAGAACTTTTTGAGAGCACAATATTAAAGTAGAATTAAAACTAACCCACCACAGTTCAGGGAATTTTGCAGAAGAGGGGAAGAAAGATTGTAAGAGCCATAGAGGCAGTGACCCCACCACATAAAATGACAGCGGGATGCTCTCACATCTCATAACTGGCAACCCCAGGGGAAATACCAGCAATCACACTGAAGAAGGCCCTCAGACAAATGGGGCAGGGAGGAGGGAAGAGATGGTACAAACATATGATATGTCCATACAAGTTTCTACTTAATAAAATAATATATTGAACCACATCACGGTCTTCTGTCAACAAATTTTCATTAAGAGAGAAATAGAAAATTAATACATATTACACAAAATGATTAGAATGGATGAGAAAGTCAAAGGAAGTCCTTGATTAGGAGGCAATATTATTTTGTCAATATTGCAGACATTCATTGTAGATACAGGGAATAAAAAGTACAAAGGTCTCGAAGTAGAAACAAGTTAGGGACATTGTGAGGAACAGTAAGAGGGCCAGGATAGAATGGACAGGAGCCCCATGGTAAGAAAAATGCATAAGAAGATAGGACCAATCATGTGAAATCTTAAAGTCATGAGAAGGAGTTGGGATGTCTTGTGGTAGTATTGAGTAGGGGACAGAAGCAGTATGACATGCTGGTTCAAGGAATCATAACCTACCATAAGAAAGCAAGCAAAGAAGACCATTTATAGGGTCAGCAGTAAGAGGTGATTTCATCTGGATAGGCCACAAAGAAGCAAGTGAGATGTAGGCAATTTCCAGATGCACTTGCAAACCAACCTTTAAATGCAGATCGTTCAGGCAAAATAGATCAAGAACATTTTCAAGAATTCAGCTCTTGACTCTTGGGAGGATACTCAAATAACAAAGTAGTGACAGGTGGGACCAGGAAGAAAAGAATCCAGGGATGTCTTCAGATTTTCCTTATTTTAGTGCCAGAAAATATGTTTTCATCTGATTTCTAGGTCTGCTGGAAAATTTGTCCCCAATACATAAAGAAAAATACCTTGGTTCTTGGCTGAAATGATCATTTTTGGAGATGAAAAATGAGAAGAAAGATAGGGAGAAGAGGAGAGGAAGAAAATAAAAAAGAACAGAAAAGGGTTGGAGAGATGGCTTAGTTGTTAAGCGCTTGCCTATGTAAGCCTAAGGACACCAGTTCTAGGCTCGATTCCCCATGACCTACTTTAGCCAGATGCACAAGGGGGCACATATGTCTGGAGTTCATTTGCAGTGGCTGGAAGCCCTGGTGTGCCTATTCTCTCTCTCACTCTCTCTGTCTCTCTCTTCCCCCCCCCTTCTCTGTCACTCTCAAATAAATAACAATGAACAACTTATTTTTAAAATAATTAAAAATAAAGAAAAACAGAAAGAACAGAAATATATGATGGTTTTCTCCATTTAAACCTTATCTGAACAGTAACTACAGTTCAGGTTATCACATAAATAAATGCTGATGGTTTATATGATAATTTGCTTTTACCCATATATACACATGGCTAAATGAAGATGCTGAGTGTAACATAAAGCTCTGATAAGAAAGGGTAAACAAATTAGCTTTGAAGAGACACACAACTTGAAGGCTCTGAAGCTCAGACCAAATCATTAGTGCATATAGTGACTGGGGGGAGGGAGGAAGCATTTTTGCCAACTATTTACCCAAAAATATAGTTAAAAACAAACTAAAAATAATTTGCTGAATCCCAAAACCTCAACCTCACCACATTTGGCCTACAAGAACTAAAGTGATCTCCTGTTTAATCCATACGAGGAAACATTTCTCTAGCAGACATTTTAATCAATGGTAGGGCATCTATACAGGACTAGGAGTCATATCTTTTCTCATAGGAATTGAAAACTGAATAAAAGCCATAACATTGTGAATAATATAGACCTGATTGTGTCTTAAAATAGAAAAGGCTGAATGGAAATAATGCTTAATCTTAAGCACATTTACTGTGTCCAGAATATATTTATTATCTAAATATGGCATGTTTTCAATAATGCATTCAACATGTATTGTGGAGAACCTAGTGTGTTGCATACCCTGTATTAGGTGCTCAAAATGCACCAGTGAATATCATTTAGGCAGGTAGTCAAATATCAGGCATCTGACTTTAACTTAAGAAACACTGAGACCCTGGTCTCTGCCCACCCCTTAGAACACAGTTCTTCTTAGAACACAGTACTTCAATGCCAAACATGGTGACATTTGGGGCTGTTGAGTCCTTTGTGGAGGTGGTTGCTCAGCAGCACTCTCTCCTCCATTGGTAACAATCTAGGTGTCTGTTAGCAGATAAACAGAGAAAGCAATTATGGCTTTTATACACAATGGAGTTTTACTCAGCCATAAAGAATAAAATTATGTCATTTTCAGGAAATGGAAACAACTAAAAAACATAATAGTGAGCAAAAATAAGGCAGATTCAGAGAGGTAAATATCACATTTTCCTCTCAGATTTAGACCCTACATTGCATACAGAGGGGAGGGGTGTGTAAACTTGTAATGAATGATGAAAGTAGAAACATGGAAAAAGGAAGGGGACTAGCAGAGGGGATGGAGTAGATAGGACTGGTAGTATGAAGGTGAATATGATCAAAATCAGTATCTATTTCCATGAAAACATGTGCATGAAACACATTACTATGTACAAAACAAGAGATGTCCGCAGATGTTAATAATGTACATAGGGCTCACTTCAGCAGTATATGTACTAAAATTGGAATGATACAGAGAAGATTAGCATGGCCCACCCCTGTGCAAGGATGACATGCAAATTCTTAAAGTGTTCCATAGTTGGGGGGACAGGAGGGATTGCTTAGTGGTTAAGGAGCTAGCGTCAAAGCCAAATGACCCAGGTTCGATTCCCCAGGACCCACACACACAAAGTGATGCATGCTTTTGGAGTTCATTTGAAGTGGCTGAATGCCTTAGCATATACCCATTGTCTCTCTCTCTCTTTCTCTCTCAATATCTCTCTCTCACTTTCTTCCTCTTTCATAAATAAATAAATAAATAAATAATGCATCATAGAAAAAAGTAGTTTTGAATGCTTTAATTGCATATGCATGATAAATACCTGAAGAGATACATATGTCAACTTGGCTGATACATTACATAATGGATAATGTATTAAAATGTCCCATAGTAGCCCATAAATATGTATGTTATATGTGTGTGTTTTGCTTAGATTTAATTTCAAAATAAAGTAAATAAATATTGGATATATAATGTTGAGTACATAACCACTTAAAAATACCTCAGGACTGGGGACAGGCTTCAGCTAGTAAAGTACTTACAAGAAAGCATGTGGACCTCAATTTGGTACCCCACTACCCACACAAAATTCATGCAATATGCACCTGTAATTACAGGAGGATCCCGGGGCTTGGTGTACATCTTGTCTGGTAAGCTCTTTGTTCAGTGAGAGACACTGTCTCAAAACGTAAGGTGGAAAATGATTGAGGAAGATACCTAACATCAATTTCTGGTGTCTATACACACATTTTCACACATGGTTAGACACCTGCACATACAAGTGTATGCACATGGGCATATACACATGCATCCCATACACAGATGCATGCAGAATGTGCATAAATCCTCCATTTACAAACAAGGGGTGCTAGAGAGATGGTTCAGTTGGTAAGACCCTGTGCCAATGTGAAGACCTGAGGTCACATCTCTAGCACCCACATAGAATTCTAAGTGAATTGCATGCATTGAAGAGGTGGGGACAGCATGATCCCTGAGACTGGCTGGTTTGTTATTCCAGCAGAGCAATCCATGAGTTCAGTGAGAGATCCTGTCTCCCAAACTAATGTGTAGAATGACTGATGAAAACACCCAACATTGACCTCTAGCCTCTACATACACATGTATACAAGCAAGCTCATACACACAAAAACACATGTGCCCACACAGTGTACACACACACACACACACACACACACACACACACACACACACAAATTCACTGCACATTGTCATCATTTTGTGAAGACCATGGACTTAAATAATGATATTAGAAATACTGTCATATATTTCTCTGAGTCTCCCTGTTTGTTTCTTTGCCCAATGATGTTGTCTAGTGAGGAATTTAAGTTTAATGTAGAGGCACCAGCCAGCAAATTGATGGAATTAGACTCAGAAGTCACAAGAATCCCTTAAATTTCACCAGGCAATGTAATAACTATTTCTGGTGACAAAAATATTAATTTCTAGGACATGTACTTACTCAACAATAAAAAATTATTAAATTCATACTTCTCTATGTACCAGGCCAAAAGATGGCAAAAATTGTGAATAAATTCCCAATACTTCTATATTACTTCCTTTCTCATTGCTGAGAACAAATATCTGATAAGAAGCAAGTTAAGGAAGGAATGGCTTATTTTAGGTTACAGTTCAAGGGGATGTAGTCCACCATAGTGGGGAAGGCATGGTGGGAAGAGAATAGGCTGGTATGAAGCCAAGACTGGATAGAAAGTGGGGCTGGGCTGACAAAATTCAGGGCCCACCCCTAGCAAGCTTCCTTCTCCAGCCATACCACACCTCATGTTGCATGCCAAGCTAGGGAGCCAAATTCAAACACATGAACCTATGGGAGACTTTTAATATTCAATCACAGCACATTCTGTAGCTTATACATGATGCATATACACTATATACATATGCATGTAATGTGTCAGAAGGAAACATACAACTGGCTATATAAAAAGTCAGGGACAGGGATTCAGTGCTTGAGGAAGTCTTATTCTAATTTAGATGGTTGTCTGAAGTAAAAGTTTAAAAGACATAAATGAGGAAGTCATGTGCAGATCTAATAAGAACATTCCAGGCAGAAGAAACATATACAAGTCTCTGAAGTAGGAAGATAATGAAAGTAGGCAGTGAATAGGGACTAGATTTCACTTAATCTTTTAGGCAATTTTAAGGAATTTGACAAATAACCATCTTTCTTTAGTGATAGTCAACAGACAATTCCCATTTTCCATCAAGTTACAAAGAAGGGTTATATTTCCCTGGTTCCTAGAAGGTAGGTATGTCCATGCATGGTCCCTGAATTACTTGTCCCACTTCTTCATCCTTCCTTTTCACCCATGCACATGTCCTGGATTCAGTTCAGATAGACACTTGCTTATCCCCTGGCTATCAATTTAACCAAGTGAATTGCTGTAGAAAACAGGCCATTAGTGGAGATGATGCAAGCAAGGGCTTGAAAGGTACTTGCACAGTGTAGCTTTTGTCTTGAAACTCTGACATCTTTATGGCAACACATGGTCTGCTATCCCACTGACTTGAGGAAGAGGAGGAGGAGAACCACCACATTAGAGCTGCCCCAGATAACATGCAGCTCAAAGCAGACTCCTCAGCCTAGCCCAGCCAAGATCAGCTGAATTCCAGTAACCTGCAGATATCAACAAGTAGTTACTTATTGCCTTTTGCCCCTGAGATTTTGTGGTTGGTTGTTACAAAGCAAGAAACCTGGCCCTAGTCCATAAAATGAGAGAGGGAGTATGATGCACCAATTCCTTGTTTACATCTTTAAAATCCTAAGGTGACTTCATCACCTGAAAACTAAGAGGATCCAAATTCAGAGAGCTTGTGAAATGTCTTGTGCCAGGAACGCCCTCCATCCCTCCCTCCCTCTGTCCCTCCCTTGACTGACCCTCACTTAATCACTCCCTCCTTCATTCCTTCACTCATTCCCTCTCTCATTCACTTCCCCCTCACATTCTCACCCCCTCTCTCCTTCACTCACTCCCTCACTTCATCATTTAGTCCTCTACTCCCTCACCCCCTCTCCCTCACTCCTTTATTCTCTTTCCCTTCTTCACTCCCTCCCTCATTCTCTCCCTCCTCCCCTCCCTCCCTCATTTATTCAAATAAGTGGTAGGTCTGAAGACCAAGAAAGGTCAGGACATGAGGTTCTCCAGGCATAAGTAGGAAATAAATAAGAAAAGTCAAGCCTTGGAATTTCGTGGTTTATGTGCTAGTCTTCTTATATGTTGTGTGTGTGCATGTATGTGTTTGTGTGGGACAGAGATAGAGAGACCAATGTCATTCTGTGACTTCATAGTCCTAGAAAGTTTCAGCATATGTTATTTGGAAAGCCTGTTAAGGTATGGGTTAAAACGTCATCTTTAGAAAATGGATGGGTAATACTGAATGCTTACATTGTTTATTGTTTTCAAAAAATACGGATTTAAACCTCTCTTGAGTACTATTACATTTAAGAAGTTTTTTAAAAGTATTTTGAGCCCTTTAATCACTTTTTCTACCTGATATGTGATTCATTGCTGTTTCATTACCCTAGTCAAAACTTGTCTTGTACACCACAATTGCAATTCTCTGTAAGATAGTGCTCACTATCTTAAGGAAAATAAAATACCCAGGTTTCAGTAAAGCACAAAGCAAGGTTATCTCCCTTCATAGAATATGTTGCTCGGAACATCATGTCTCTGTGTTGCTGATGAAATGTAACTGTATTAAACTGTCAGTATTTTATTTTTTAATAAAATATTAATGTATTTACTTGAGAAAGAGATAGAAGGGAGGAGGATGGACAGATATTGGGAGTTCCAGTCCCTTCTACTGCTGAGAACAAAATCTAGATGCATGTGCTACTTTGGTATCTGGCTTTATGTTGGCACTAGTGAATCAAACCCAGGCCTTCAGGCTGTGCAACCAAGAACCTTTAACCACTGATTAATCTCCCCAGCCCCAAATTGTCAGTATTTTCTGAGTCAATCAATCTTTTTTTTTACATATATATATATATATATATATATATATATATATATATATATATACTCATAAGGAGATTAAATGAATACTCCTTTGAACATTAGAGGACAAAATGATACTTATTTCAACCATGAAAACACATTTGTGCTAGATTATTTTTTAATTTTTTGTTAGCATATAAAGAAATGGGTTTCAGTGTGATATTTGAAACATATGTTTTATACTTTGTTCTTATTCATTCCATGATTGATTTCATTTACTTACAACAGTTTATATTTCCAATTAGAGTGTAACCTACATAAAGGCAAAACTCCCATTTGTCTCTGTCTTGGTTGGGGCAGTGGTGGGCATGTGGTAGCTACCCATAGCCATTGTCTGTAGAACACAGGTGAATATGATAGCTACCCATAGCCACTGCCACTGTGTAGAGCACAGTTGAATGTGGGAGCTTCACATGGCCACTATCTATGGAATACAGGTGAATACTGAGCCAAGAGTAAAGCCTGAGTGTATGTCCTGATTTTGCTACCAACTTTCCATGAATCCGTGAAGAATTATTTCCCACTCTGGCTGCAGATAATCTCCCTTTACAATACCAATCAATATCAGGGACTGAAAGGACAGTACCCCACCCCGTGGCTCTTACATTCTTCTTGCCCTGTCTTCCCTAGTGTTCCCATAGCCTTGCAGGCTGTATTAGAAATCTTTAGTATTAAACTCTTGATAGCTTCTTATTTTCTGCTTTGATAAGTTTTGAGTCTCCTCAGTGTCTACCACCATCTACATATATAAGGCCAACAATGAGACAATCACTCATTACTAAACCAATATAAAAATATTTAACTTTTATCAGCAATGTAGACATTCCACATTCTTATAACCAAATACTCATGAGGCCGGTAATGGTGGTAGAATTGTCAGGCTTCTCCCATTGGCTATGTCCTCAACTTCAGTGCTCTTTGGAACCAATGTCAACCATGCCCTTCATGGAGGGCAGAGCTGGTAGCTGCAATAGGGTGAGTAACTACACAGATGATGGTGACCAATTCACTGGGGACACCTTAGATTAGACCTGCAAAGTGTAGTCTAACACAAGCAAATAAAATGAGGCAGAAAAACTGATTGGAGGGAGCTGGAATCCAGCATTTGGGACTGCCTTTGGAGGGAGTGAGTGAATAGACTACCATCACCACTTCTGCCAGACTCTTCTATTCACATTCGAAGTCACACTGCACTTGGGGCAAAAAGAAATATTCCTATTTCTCTTGTTTGCACATCATAGAGATACAATTTATACAAAACTGGAAGAGCTTTTGGCTTCCTCAGCTTTTTCGTTATTCCACCTAAAATTGCAAGTTTAGAAGAGCTGAGGTTGGCAATGCCTTGTGGGACTGATATGCAAATGAGAATGCCAGGCTTCTTCTCACTTGGAAGACTCATATCCCTGTGAAGTGGATTTTTTTTTTTTTTTCCTTTGGAAGCAGTGTTAAAAGATTGCTGGAGATATAAATGTGATGTCAACAGCAATCCACTTATGTTTTATCGAAAAATGGGGACTTAAAGCAAGTCAACTCACTACAATCAAAATTTCAAGCTTTTTTTTTTCCCCCAGCTGCTCAGCACTGAAGCTGATAGGCAACCTGTAAGGATGGCGACAGCCATTGAGGTACTTCTGCAGAGCACTGCAGATATCACAGTCGTAATCCTCTCCTGCCTCCTGTGCTCTCAGGAGGGCAGAGAGCCACAGAAAAGTGACATGCAGAGCAAGCTCTAGAACACTAACAACACGCAGCTTGCACTTTCTGCAGCCTGTGCAGCAGCTGACACCATCCTTCGGGAGAATATTGTTCTCCTAGTATGAACATGATTCTCTAGGCATGGCTGACAGAAATTTAGGGAGTACATTTTATTTAAGATATATTTCATTAAATTTCCCATTCTTTGTAAATATGGCACAAAGCTTAAAACACACAACTGCCTTGCAAGAAAGAGGCAAGCTTGTTAATAGAGAAATACAACTTTAACCTGGGGCACGATTGAAATTTAATTTGCCTCTTTACTGTGGTGAAGCTTGGGAAGCCTCCTGGTATTCTAGGCACCACATGTTCATGCTTCATGCCACCTACAGGGAGTAGATGGACAGGAATGGCAATCATGACTGTATTTAAGTGCAAGAGCTGCAGGAGTGAACTTGCTGAAATCTCATTAAGGCAAAGGGCCCAGTGCAAACTGAGAGTGCATAGCATTGACAAATCATAGTAGCATAGGGCAATTTCATTATCTTAAAATTGTGTGGCACTGCAGTACTCCTAGAAAACACATTAGAAATATGCTCTTGTGAGAATAAGATTGCCAGCTGATGACAGGTCAGTCTAGTAGCTAAGACAAGACTTTCCAGGAACAGATGGTAAAAATACAAATATTAAAAAAAAAAATTGGAACTGTGTGCTGAGGGTGTTTGTTCAGGGGTCTAAATGAGGATGAGAGACCCACTCTGAATATGGTTGGCAGCATTCCATGGGCTGGAGGAGTGCTAGAATAAACAAAAAGGAAAAGAAGGAACAAGAAAGACGAGCACCAACATTCATTTCTGTTTCCTGACTTTAACGCAGTGTGACCAGCTGCCTCAAACTCCACCACCTTGCCCTCCTCACCATGATGGACCATACCCTCAAACTAAGCAAAAGAAATCCTTCCTACTTTAAGTTGCTCATGACAGGTATTCTGGCACTTCAGCTAGAAAATTAGCTAATGAAGGATATTGTGGAGAGCCAAAACAAAAACCCCAAAATACTACATAATTGGACAAGGTCACCATATTAGGGGATGTTCAAGAGAAACACACACTTCAGGAACATCCAGACCCCACCTGCTTACAGAATTTCCAGAGAGGTCCCCAGGCTTAGCAGATCCTAGAATTAATAGGAAGTACATTTCAGCTCTTGACTGTAAACACATTGGTAAAGGGACGAATTGTACTCTCAGGAAAAGAAAAATGGCAATGAGGGTTAGAACTACAAGAGCACGGGGAAGGGGTGATGTGAATCCTAACTCTCCCTTGGCGTTCCAGAAGCATAGGGTGTGAAGCAGACCAAGAGTCATAACACTGAGGGGGCTGATGAGCCTTTTTACTGTGTCACTGAGAAATAATTCAAAGCAGCTGAAACATTGGAAAGTATTGGAATATTGTATATCAATCCTTTACTTAGCAACATCTTTTTAAAGCACATTCAAAGAACATTTGAGAATGACGTCTATAGTAGGGAAAAATGCTTGGACCATTTGTCTCGGTATGTTACTTGTGTCCATAACCCTGTGTAATTTGCTGCCCAGAGAAATTTCTTCCTGTCAACAGAGCCCCAATCAAGATTTCACACTAGTCTGTACTAGACAATAACCAACTTGTGACTAGGAGTATGAAACATCTAAACAAGTAAACTGCTGTGAGTTATTCCTTGCCAAATTCAGAATTTGAAATGGCTATTTAATAGGATGGTTCTGGAAGCATACACTTATAAGTTTACTGATATAAATCAGTGACTCTCAGCAGAATCGCAATATGAAAACCCTGTTTTGAAAAGTACAGTGTTTGCTCCCAAAATTTTAATTGAATTAGTCTGGTAAAGGGCCTATACCTTTGTATTTCTAAAGCTCCTCAGGAAGTTCAAGCATGCTGTTGTTTGGAACCCATTAGCATAGCTCATTTCTTAACTAGTGTCTCAGTCTGCAGTTTCCTTTGTATCATGCCACCAGATGATTTTCTTTTCAAATCATGTCAAAGCATTTCATTAAAAATACTTAATAGCTTCCCATGGCATGATAAAGTGAATTTTAATTCTAATAACATGGAAAGACCTTCCAACTCTACCTCAATTTATTTTTCCAGTTTTGTATTTTAACACATCCCACGAAAATATGGAATTCAAGTTAGTAAGTCAGCTATTCTTCCCCAAAGTATACCTCAACAATTGTTCCCACACTGTTATGCTGTTGAAACTGATTTTCCTCTCTTTGTCATCTTCTGGGGTGCCAACTTATTATCAATTTACTGACACATTCTTCAGGCTTAAATTAATGCTCTTTTGTGCTCAAATAGTGCCATGCACATGCTGTCGTCAATACATATCAGTAAAGCATCATACAGCAGAGACAACACTGGATGGTCAGCCCATTGCCTCATTTTCTTCTAGACTCACAGGAAGAGAATACTTTCTATGTTTATTGGTTGCTTTTGGGTGGTTGTGGCTGATGACATACTAGTCAATAGAGTACAAACACACATGATGGAAGTTATTCCCAGATGTTGCTCCTGAAAATATTCATTGGCAATCTTCTTTTATTTCTTGTCATGGCAGCCTGAGATCAATTGTAAATTCTTTAAGTTTAGGCATTAGACTTCAGTAGTCATCTTTCATTCACCAGAACAAGTAATATATATATATATATATATATATATATATATATATATATATATATATATGTGGCAGGTACTTCTTGAATAGTTATTCATCAGTGACAATATATAGTCAATAAAGAAGTATGATGTGGAGGTTATGGACAACTGTTAAAGCCAATTACTACTGAGAATGCAGAGCACAGACGAGTGAGTTCAATAGACCTAAAAATATAAGAAACTGTAGCCAAAAGGTCAGTGTATCCTTTGAGAAAGTAGTTGACATGCTGTGGAGGTTCACATGACATTTGTCCATAACAATCTCAAGGCTTCAGCATTGTTTTGTAATGACAGGGTTGATAGACATCAGAATTCCGTGTTTGCTTATGCTTGCTACTTGAACTTGAACCAGGAGATCAAATAGCTATAGGTGGAGAATTATGGTGTCCAGCAAGACAATGAAATGGAAGCCCAGTGAGACTAAGTACTTGCTTCAGGCCATACCTTAAGTAGGAGTAGAATCAAATGAGGAACCCAGGGCCCTTTCCCTCAGGACTTGGATCCATCACCTCAATCATTTGAGTGCTGCATGGGTTTCACAACATCAAGAATAAAAGCTTAGGGGCTAGAGAGATGACTTAGTGATTAAGACACTTGTCTGAAAATTCTAAATACCTGGGTTTGATTTTGATTATCCAGTACCCATGTAAGCCAAATATACCAGGTAGCGCCTCTGGAGTTGGTTTGTAGTGGCTGGAAGCCCTGGTGCACAGATTCTCTCTCTATCTTTCTTTCTTTCTTTCTTCCTCTCACCCCTCTCCCCCTCTGCTTTCTCAAATAACTAACTAAATAAAATATTTTTAAAGAGATTAAAAGCTGGGTGGAGAGATTATCTAATGGTTAAGGCACTTGTCTGTGAAACCTAAGAACTCACATTCAAATCTCCAGATCCCACATAAGCCAGATGCACAGTGACACAAGAGTGCCATGTTGCGCATGCACACGAGGAAGCACACATATCTGGAGTTTGTTTGCAATGGCTGAGGGTCCTGGCATGCTTGCTCGCTCTCTCTCTGTCTCTCTCTCTGTCTGTCTCTTTCTGTGTCTCTCAAATAAATAAATGAATAAAAAGAGTAAAATCACATAAAAAGGCTATCTTGTCAACACCAACTCCAGTTGTACTCCAGTAACTTCTAAGGTTCTTACTGTTCTTGCAATGGCCCATGTCTGAAGTCAGTATAAATGACCAACTGTATAGAGCTAAGGAATCCTCACTTCATAAAAACCTTGAGCATCAGGCATAGTGCAAGACAGGAAATAGTGTGCTTTCCAGAACTTCAAGGTATAGAACAATCAGAAAGAGGGTAAGCCTGACAAAGAGGACAAGATGAAAATCTCATGATGCTAGACTTATTCTGTCCAAAACAGGCCTAGAAAGCATTCCTGAAAGGTGGAAGGTAGAGGTGACATCACGTGAAAAATGAATGAAACAAGAGTATAGGTTCAGTACCTTCACCTCATAGATAACCTTAGTGATGTCACTTTGGGAGGCCAAAGCCCTCTGACCAAACCACACCCTTAATGGGCCTAAGTGCTAACCACACAGCTTTTCACTGGAAGAGCATATTTATCTTATCTGTAAGCAAGAGCTCAGTCACCTTCAATACAGTCTACCCTAACTCTGATGGCTAAAGCCTTGAGCTTAGAATATAAGAACTGAAGGAAATCTCCTCTTCCTGACATAGCGGGCTCCCAGTTTTCTGGCTGGTACTGTAAGTGGAACTCAGGAGTTTTCATTTGAACTTATGCCCTGCTCTTCACTGCCATGCACCCATGCTCTTGCCCTTTTTTCAACTCTTCACTCCTGCCATGAGGCATCTGACTGGAGGACAGCCTGCTCAGGATCTATAAGTAAACATCTTTATATGTGCTTCTTGATTGGTGGTGTACTGAATTCTGCTCTTCTGGCTGAAGGATCAGGAGCTGCATGAGTACACCATGTTTTTCTCAGAGTGCAGGTGAAAACACAAACTTGGGGTTTAAAGCATTGCCAAGGCAGCACACACTGAACTTGGGTCAGACAAGGGCCTCAGGGACACCTGCCGGTATAAACTAGTTTTCTACGTGATGGACCCCTTGGTCACAGGCAGATACCTAGTCACCAAGCCACCTGCCAGGTAAAAGAAGTAGTCCTGTCAGACACTCTGTAAAACCCCAGGTTCCCTTCATTTCCTAGTTAGGCAATATTACTAGGCTCTCTGATGCTAAAACCCCAATATACCTGAGAATTAGCAGAGCCCAAGGCCAGCAGAACTGTCTTCCCCAGGAGTGGTACAGCATTTCACATGCCAAATGTTTTGTTCTCTTCTTTCCACTTCCCCTTCTGGGCTACCTGCATTTTGGATTAGTATCTAATGCATTGAACTTAATAAACACTATAATAGTGAAGCTGCCTGCTATAAAATCAGCCCGCATCTGCAATTCTTACACAAGGTAGTATGTTAAATAGAATTGTAATAATAACATTAGTTACTAAGTATTAAAATATTACTGTGCTAAATAAGTTACATTTATTTCTCTTTGCAAGTTAGGTATTACACAGCAAACAAAAGAATACAAATACCAAAGGGGTGGGCAGATGGAAAGATTTTAAAGCCCTGTTTCTTTTTCAGGAAGGGATTGAAACATGAAAATGTAAGAATAGAAGATTAGAAGATCCATTTCAATGTCCAGTTTTAAGCACGTGAGACTTCTCTTACATCTCCCCAGATGTGCCCCAAGTGCTTTCTGCACCCCCTGCTGCCTTTTGAACTTTTTGTCATGTTACCTTCATATTTGAGAACTTCTATCCAGCCTCAGTTTCTTCATGACTCACGATCCAATAAAAGGGGTTTGGGACAAGGGTATGTTAAGTCTCTGTCCTAAAGGGAGGCTAGATTTAGCTCTGCTCAAGGCTTAGCATTTTTGTCTGCCTAATTCACCCATATTGAAGATTCTAAAGGTCACCACAGACTACTGTGAGACTTGAACTACTGTGGTTACATTGTCTTTATGGGAAAATATTACCAAGTTTCAAAACTAAAGTGAGTGAGTCTATGGATCTTGTCCACTTATAAATTTGAGGAAACCTCTACAGGTAAGATATATATGCATTTATATTCATCCTAATGAAAATTTAAGGGGAGATCACCACGTAAATATTGTTCAGAGTTGGGAAATTAAGAGTTCTATGGATTTTTATCATTCACGTGAGGACAGTATGCTTTCTGAAAGCCTAAAAGACAGTGACATTGTTAGAGAGCTTCACCACTGGCTGTGTGTATTCTCATGAGCTGCTCTCTGAATTCCTTTCCCTGGTCTTGAGTGAAGAAAAGGAGTGTAAGTATCCCCCTCACCCTAGACTTCACCAGAAACACTACTGCCTGGCTTAGCCACAGTGCTCTCTCATGCTGTGCTCACACTGGCTGGGAGGTCTTCGCTGTGCTCAGGTGATGCTGCAAAGATGGGGAAAGAGACAGAGAGGCTACAGCGGTCTCTGCTTTCTCAAGTGCAAGACTAAAACACCTGCATATAATCACAAGTACTGCTGAGTACCTGCAATATGATTTCCACTGTGCACTGGAAAAGGTAACAGCCACAATTCTATCAGTGCACACTGGAAACAAGTTTTCCATTGCGAGCCATGAACAAGCATTCCAAAATGAATGTAAGTCTGCTCTCAAGGTCAATATCCTTTCTCATGTGACTTTTATAGGGGAAGCACCCTTTTATGCTAGTGATTTAAAGTTCTTTTTTGTATGACATATATCCTAAAATAAGCCAACTATTTCATCTGGTTTTCAATTAAAATAACACAAAACCAGAGATTTGATGAGTGATTTTATGTATCAGTCCAACAATTTCTAAGGAATGTTCTGCATAGTTTCCATCTTACACAGTGTCCTCAAAACTGGACTCCTGTGTAAAATATGTCTGTTTTGGCTGTTTTAAAAATAGACTTGTGAGCCAAGTCTCCATTTGAACATTTGATAATTGACTTGTCAGTAAATGTACACAGTACATTCTGCCTTTTTTTTTCTTTAGGTACTTATGGTGCACTGTCATGCTTCACTAGAGTTAGTAATCATTTTTGTCTCTGCATTGTGCATCTATACACAGCTGCTGTCAACCATTCTGCTGGAAACATTACAGTCAAATATGCAGTTAGAAGGCAGTTCAGATCCCAGTGTGGATACAGGATAAATCAAGTGAGAGCACACAAATTCAGTTATTTGGAGCAGTCATGCTATGATGGAAAAAATTATTGAAGGAGTTTAGTAAAGCATGACTGAGATATAAAATTTGAGAATTGATTTTAGATTTTAGCAATGAGCTTGAGCAAGTGGAAATGTGACTCAAAAAATGGACAAATGTGTGCATTATAGGACTTTGAGGTGAGGAGTATAGTGATGAGAATGAAATTCAACCAAAAAACAAGTTTCTATGAAGCATGAACCATGTGATAACAAAAACACAAAAGGTCAGATGGAATTTATAATGTTGAAGGAAGAAATGAGGATTCTGCATCAGTTCATCTGGAAGAAAGAGTTAACTCATGCACTAAAGACTGTAATAGAATATTGTGTCATGAAGGGAGACTCATCTGACTGGTATATCTGCAGTAAATTAGAGTTCAGATACTGGAATCTATGTCTAGATGAGGTTAAAAAAAGACATGAATTAAGAGGTTTGGAACAGTACAAGAAAAAGTAGGTGAATTGGGCATGCCATAAAGAGAAGGCCAAGAGACCATAGATATGAACAAGCTCTATGAAATTCACTGGCATATATATATATATGTATATATATATGGATATGAACAGGAAAAAACTTCAACGTATAACAAGTATGGTTTATGAAATCCCTAGTCCACATTATCCCTAACCCTCAAGAAGCATTAAACTGTCTGGAGAGAGGCCTTGTGGACAGTGAGACTTTGTTGGCAAGAGGAACCTTGTCTGGGACTTCCTGTAATCTGTACCCAGCCATCTGTACAGATAGACTTTCCACAGTTGAGTAAAGTCACCAATGACCAGAAAGGACACAAAACCATCCTAGGAGAATGTGGGATTATGCTTGGCTTCCATGGTGACTAAAATTTGATTAGGAAGCAGTTAGAGAAACAGTTTCAAATTGTGGAAAGAGTTACAAGGACAATGCTCAAGAAGTGGCAAATTGCATGAGCTATTCAAGGGCTCGCAAGTCTGCCAATAAATTTTTCATGAAAAACACCTAGTAAGAGTGAGGGAAATATAGGGCTAGGGAAATGACTCAGTGACTAAAGGACTTTCCACACGAGCATAAGGATATGAGTTTGGATTCCCAGTACATATCTAAAATTCTATACATGTGTATACATGCCTGTAATCACAGTGCTTGGGAGTCAGTGACAGAGATTCCCTGTAGCTTACTGCCTACCTGGTCTGGCTAGTCTCAAAAAATAAGGTAGAGAAGAATTGAAAAGACACTCAGTGTAGACCTCTGGCCTCCACACAAAGATGTACACATATACACGTGCACCTGCACACTTATGTGACCACACACATGGACATGCACATGTACCATACAGATGCACAAATACAAAACTGTTAAACATTTATAAAACAGAAAACAACTTGTAGGCTACTTCATGATATAGTTGGAACGTCTCTGTTTCTTAGCAATCCTATGTTGATTTCCAAATCTCTAGTGTGGGTATATATGTACAGATGGAATCTCTAATGCATGAATTAAGTAAAATGAGTTCATAAGTGTAGAAATGTGGTCTGATATTTTAATGTCTTTATAAGAGAAATCCAAAGGATCTCTCTCACTGCACCTAGGCATTGAAGACAAACTATGTGAACGCACACTTGCAAAGCAGTTGTCTGCAACCAAAAGGATGTGCTCAGACCATACCATCCTGCTGGCCTCTTGACCTGCAACTTTTCAGTCTTCACAACAGTGAGAAAAAAATAATTTATGTTGTTTAAGAAACCTAATATGTTTTGACAGGAGTCAAATCAGATTTAATATAGACTTAGCAGCAGTTCATATTAATGGTGAGGAATTTTAGACATAGGTGGGCTAGTGAGGATCATTGAGAGGGATACAAAACAATAAATGCTTTATTAAATAAAATCAATAGAGAAGCCTGTCAGAATGGGTGTTGTTGTAGATGAGTAAGAAATAGAAAACAATCCACATGTACAGACCCCAGTTCAAATTCTAATCAGAATGAGGTGTGTAACTTTGGATGTGCCAAGTCATTGACTTTGAAGGACCTTGATGACTTTCTCAGGTAACTACAGTGAAAACTGCCTGCCACAAAAGCAGAGCTGAAATGTTGAGCTTTAACTATGTGCTATAGAGGGAGAGCCCTGAAGTGGAGGTTTTAAGCAAGGCATTTAACTAAACTAGATGTAATTCTGGATTGCTATTTTATCATGAAGAAAGGAAAAATGGGGATAAATGGGAGGTGTATACTGAAGGTGAAAATGACAGAAATTGACAGCTGATTGGTACTCATAAAGGAAATATAAGGATGGAGAACAGTTGATTATAAGTACTATGGTGGAATGCTATGGTCGATTGTCAGAAATCAGCATGTGCAACAGAGTGAAAATGTGTTGAATTTAGCTTTAGGATGAATCCATGACAGATATGAAAGAAACTTGAAATAGCATCATTTTCCATATTTTTAAGTTCAGTTTAATCTCTATAGAATTTTTGGAAAATAATATCACTTTTTTTTTTGTCTTTCCTTTTCCCACCAGCAGTAATTTGGACTCCATTATTCTTTCTCCTAAATTTTCCAGGAGAAGAAATGAAGGCAGACTCCAGAGATAAATTTATCCAAGGCTGGTAGATGCCTTTGCACTGTTGAAAAAAAGCACCCGTGATTGTTTTATGTGACCTCTGGTAGCAGTTGCTCTGCCTTCTGGGAATTAAGATTGATTCTGCACATCAGCATAGGTGGAAGCAAATTGCCCAAGAGCTGAGATTGATGGTCCATCAAAATACAACAGCTTTTCTGTAGAGAAAGTCAGCAGCTGAACATCACAGGTACTGATAAAGTGGTCACTTATTCCCTGCGCCTAAGGTGACAGTACAGATTCATTCCCTTTGTGCACATTGTAAGGTGATAATAGAACTGTGTTGGTACGATCTTCCTGCCAGTGTTTGTAGCATTTCTTAACAATATCCCCTTGCTCTGTAATTTTGCTCTGTATGTGACCATGTATCCTCTCTCAGTCTCTACAGAAAGTAAAATCATATCTCTTTCTCTCTCCCCTTCCCTATGCCCCAAGAGTTGAAGTAAGTACAAAATTGAAAAGTCTTGCAGAAAAACAATGACTAGGTTGTATTATCAAGGACAAACTGGCCATTCTTGAGCCATTCATACAGGGTATTAAATGATTGATAGCATTGCTGAGGAGTGCTCAAAAGTCACAAATTACATTCATTCCACAGAGTTCAGAGGGTTCTAATACCCAAAACTTTCTACCAACTCTTCCTGAGGTCCCAATCCAAAGAGCTAGGCATATAATAAATAATCTCCAAGTGGAAAACAAAACATTATTTTACTAACAATAATAAAAATCTATATATGATCTACATGAGGAAGCTTGAGTGAAGTCTGCTCCTGCCTCCCATGAATTGAAGATGGCTGAACTTTCAGAACAGGTATTTTCTTTGAGTGCATTCCCAGTCTCAGAGGAAGATGGAAGAATGGAGAAAGCTCTGGTTTTATTTCACCAGAAGATAATATGCATGTTAAGATTCTCTTTAAGGAGCCTCCTGAAATGTTGTTGCATTTTCATGTTGAATCTACTTAAAATATAAGCTTAACTTTGATTCTTTTCAAGTTATCATTGCATTTTTGATTATTCAAACCATGTCACTTTCTCGTTGGACTTGGAAAAAGAATCTGCTAACTTCTTCTCCACAACCTTATAAGGGATGGAGCTGAGGAACCACAAACTTTGGGCCAGGGACTAATTACTTAAAGATGGAGATATGAAATGAAAAGTATAATATCTTAAAAAAAGAGATTATATGGCTAACTGATGCCAATATTGCCATTCAATAGCTCTAATATGATGAAGCTCTAAGCAGCTCACTGTACTTCAGGAGGCAGATTATAGCATGGAGAACCAAATGCTACCCTTGGCTTGGAGCAGAATCTAGCCTATCAAAGATGGAGGTGGAGAAACCCTTGGGAATACAAGTAACTGGATGCACCTCAGGTGAGAAGTACTATGTCAGAAGAAGGGCTGGAGTGCCAACACAAAACCAAAGACCAAGCACAGTGTTTTCAGCAACTATAGTGGGGATGAGAGGAACTCCAAGTCATGATCAGAAAACCTGTACTGAGGGCCTACCCTGTACACACTAGCAACAAGAGAAATTCTGGAGATTCATCTCTGTGCTTAGAGCAGCCTAGCTCTAGAAACTGTGCAGACAGCAGCAGGGCAGAAGGAGCCTTCACACAGTGTGCAGGATGACCAATAGTTACATGGGTGGTGACTCTGAGAGGTTAGCCATATTCCCCAGTGAGAGTCAGAAAGACTTGGTGATTTCACATGAAATGGCAGAAAATCACCATGAAAAAGTACTTGTGGCACTCACCTGTAAGCCCAGTACTTAGGAGGTCAAGGCAGGAACAGCAGAATTTTAAGGTCATTATGAGCTACATAATGAGTTAGAAGCCAACTTGAGATACATGAGACTTAGAAAGAAAGAAAGAAAGAAAGAAAGAAAGAAAGAAAGAAAGAAAGAAAGAAAGAAAGAAAGAAAGAAAGAAAGAAAGGAGGGAGGGAGGGAGGGAGGGAGGGAGGGAGGGAGGGAGGGAGGGAGGGAGGGAGGGAGGGAGGAAGGAAGGAAGGAAGGAAGGGGCTGAAGAGTGGTTAATGCACTTACCTTCAAAGCCAGACAACCCAGATTCAATTCCCCAAGACCCATGTAAGCCAGATGCACTGGGTGGAACACGCATTTCAAGTTCATCTGCAGTGGTTTAGGTCCTGGCAGCCGTAGTCTCTCTATCTGCCTCTCTCTGTCTTTCTCTTTCTCTACTAAGTAAATAAATAAAAAATAATAAATATTTTAAAGGAGAACACCAGACAAAGAGAGAGAGAGAGAGAGAAGGTATTCAACTTTACGGTCACTCAGACTTCCCTCCTGCTCTTGTCATTCTGAAGGCTTGTGTTTGAAGGGAAAGGTTCTGAGTTTAAAAGATTCAAATAAAGTCTTATTGTAAAATCTTGAAGCAAATGAAATGGTTCTCTGGATTGTCATAACTAAGTAACTTCCAAGTCAGAGGAAAATGATAGTGCCCCTGTCCTGCTTTCTTTATCTGGATAATACTGCTACTCTTTGCACTGGGAGGACTAAGGCCTGGGTAGTCAGGCTCATGGATGAAGCCTAGTCACATGGGTGAGAGCCTAGCTTGTCTTCCCACTCCCCTCAATTCACTTCACATTCTTTGAATCATCTTTCTAGAGCAGTTCTTCTCTAAGTATCATCTCCAAAATGCCTACATGAGGATCTTCAAGCACTTGTAAAATCTGTTCAAAATTAAACCCCCACTAGCACCTGCCATAGGCTGGAAAGATCCAGGTGAACATCTAGGAATGGACATTTATGAATCCAGTGATTCCTGAGCATGCTCAAGGATGAGAGCTACTATTCTAGAACTTCCATCCAAACATTTAAATGGGTTTCAGGTTATTCATTGGTGAAGGTTACCTTCTAGGTAGCACATGGGTACCTTT
Source organism: Jaculus jaculus (assembly GCF_020740685.1). Lineage (NCBI taxonomy): Eukaryota > Metazoa > Chordata > Mammalia > Rodentia > Dipodidae > Jaculus > Jaculus jaculus. The sequence goes on from NC_059104.1 coordinate 113,287,920, forward strand.
CTAGTGACCATTTCCCTGATTTAATGGAGCTAAGAAATTACCACTTTCCTGTTTCACAAGTCTTGGTGGGCTTGTGGCTCCTGGTGGGATTTTATTTTCTTTCTTTGTTTCACTATAAAAAGAAACTTCCACTTTCTACCTCTTCTTAAAGGCTAATGTCACATAGTTTACTCAAGTCTCATAACAACGCAAGCCTAGGTGGGCACTCAGCTGCCCTGCTGCAGTGGTCAATACCATGTGGTTTGGGCTAAGCTGTAGCATCAGAGGTTGCCGGCACCTAGTTGTGGTGAAGGTGTCTGTGGTTGAGACTGACACTTCAAATAAGCTCACTTTAAATAACTTGGGCTCCCCTCCACAGTAAGACTTGGACTCATTCACTATCTGTAAGACTTTGAGAGCAAAAACCAAGGTTTCAGGTTTCCTAAAGAAAACATTCTGCCCCAAGATAGTGACATACCAATCCTGTCTGAATTTTCAGCCTGCTGCTGTGCCCTTCAAATTTGAGATATTCCAGACACCACAAGCATTGATCTCAGTTGTTCAGTCACTTGCTGTCACTCTGTGTGTGAATATGGATGTACACACATCAAATTTGGGTCTTTGTCCTCTCACACCCAGAGGGAGAGTCCAACTAGGCCACGTGATACAGAGTGTTGGTTTTCAATGTTCTGTAGAGAAGTGTCTCTTGAGCAAGGTGAAGTTCATTTCCGAGTACTGCTGTGGCCCCTCTTCTCCTCATAAATACCAGCTGACAGGGAGAACTTACCTTTGATTGTGAATTCAGAGTGGCGACTTGCTATTTAACCTTTTGCTTGGATGTGGATCATTTCAGCATGAAAGGTCTGCACTTCCCACATGGCATTTTAATCAGAGACTGTTGTGGAATGAATGTGAAGCTCACCCTTTTGAGAATTCTCTAACCAGCTGCTGTGCACTGTGACATCTTCATATTTGGTGAGCTTTTTTCTTCATTTCTTTCCTTTTTTTTTTTTTTTTTAACAACCTTACTGTGCAGACCAAGCTAGTCTGAAATTCTCCATGCATCTCATCCCAGCCTCAAACTAGAGAACTTCTCAAGTAAGTACATGACAGGTGTGTGCTAGCATAACCAGCTGCACATTTTTTCATATCAGGTAGTACTTTATATTGCATGAAGGCTTTTCATGGACAGAAGTAAGGACTCAGTAAATACTAGCTACTCCTTTTTCTTTAATCATACAAACAAGACTCGGCAGTAGTTATTACAGGCAACCCAAAGAGGTCAAGGGGGATGTTTGTTGTCACAAAGCTAATATTTCAAGACATAGGAATATGTCTACATAGCTACAATTATTATCAGGGGCTTATTCTATGGCAACTACTTACCAAGAACTTTGCATGCATGAATTTAATTCTTGTAGCAAGTTAACTAAGCACTGAAATTATTCCCATTTTGCAGGCATAGAAATTGTTGCTCAAAGAAGGCTTGTAACTTCCCAAAGATGTAAGTAAGTAATGGTAAATAAGTGATGGGATGGTGGTCAGATTTTAATCCTAGCTCCACATGTCTCCAGAGTCTGCAGGCTTAACTGCTATCCTCTGCTGCTTCTGCACATATGAAATTGTCCACATACATGTGAGTGCTTGTATGTTTATATTATGTGTTCCCATGTTTGAGAGAGCAACAAAACTGATAGTATTCCTAGGAAGAGGCAGAGCCAGTAGCCCAATTCTGGCCCTGTCCTCGCTGTTATCCCATGGCTGCTTTCCCAAGTGCCTGTAGCTGTCACTTTGCATCAACAGCAGTTTTATGAAGGCTACACAGATTGGCACCAGAGACAACATAGGTCACTGGAACCCAAAAAGAATCCATAAAACATATTATATACAACATCCCTGTTAACAATCTCCTGCCAGTGCTATCAACATGATCTTGGAGATACGTCAAAGGGCCTTTATTTTCCTTCCCTATTGCTCTGCCTGAACAGCATGAAAATCAACTTGCAAGTGATAAAGTCTGGACCACAAGAGGGAAAGCTGAGAAGACAGTGCTGGGAGTATGGGGGATACTGATTATATCCACAAGAAAATAAATAAATATATAAATATTTAGGGCTTTGGATGCAGTTCAGTGGTAGAAAGATTGCCTAGCATTTGTGAGACCACAAAGTGTAAGGATTGATTAGTTCTATCATATACATTTAAAAATAGCATTTAAAAGTAGAGTATAACCTAATGAGAATATGGACAGCATCTGATAGGGTCATATATGATCAATTTAAAAATAGTAAAAGGACTTGTTGAAGGGAAATAGGGGGAAGAGAAAGGAGTAGGGGAGGTAGGGGAAAGACAGAGAAAGGCAAGGCAATTATGATGTAAATACATTTCGTACATACAGAAAACATTGTCAAAAAGTAGAGGAGGGACTAGCTAGAAATAAGACACTCAGCAGAAAAGGCATATGGGAGGGGAAGAGGGGAGGCTGGTGGGAGGGGGGATTATGATCATGGTATATTGTATATATGTATGGATGTTTTCAAGCAAAACAGGAATGAGATGGATGTGGCATGTTTAGTGTGGGATTGGACTTATTTGAAACAGGATTTTGCACTTTATACATGGTAGATGTAGTTATTTTGAACAGATTAACTGATTAGAATTTGTTTTAGGATACCCAGATTTTTGTACATATACAATGCCTTGATTTAATTAAGAAATTCCTGGGACCTCTACTTACCAGTTACCCAAAAGGGGATGTAAGGAATAAGAATTGTGCAGAGGAACTTCGGCATTTTTGGACAATCAATATCTACCTAAACCTTCCTTCATATTAGAATCTGGAATTTCTTCATGATCTTACCTTAAGTATGGACTTGGAATGCACAAGAAACCTTTTTTGCCAGATGAAGTTGCCTGAAGCTCAGTCATACTCTCCTGGAACTGGGAATAACACAAGGTTACTGCATAGTCATCTGTGCCTTGGAAGGAGATCATCTTGTGCTTGCTGCAATCTTTTTGGAAATATTTCCCTGACAACTTTCAGAGAATTTCTGGTACTACCCTTTTTCTCACTGCATGCTTTCAGAAACTTCTCACTCCTGGGAATCCTGGGTACCTTCCAATACATTCTCTCCTCTCTCTCTCTCTCTCTCTCTCTCTCTCTCTCTCTCTCTCTCTCTCTCTCTCTGGTTTAAGATCATCAGATATTTCCTATAGATTGCAATCTAGAACCTTGACTGATCCAGTGTGAGACATCTGGAAAAGATGACAAATGGGGTGAAAAGACTGTATTTAACTCTTGCTGGTATCAAAGCAAGGAAACTTAAAATCCAGTATGTTTTGTTTCACCCATTGAAACAGCTCTGCCAGACCCCACCTACTGATTAAACAACTCTGAAATCACCATGCAATTCACTCCCATAGATATGGCAGGGATTCAGTTTGTGAGTCCAAAAGCATGATTTCCATTGCTTAGAAAATTATATTGCTTATTGACTCTGAAATTGGAAAATGTTTATTTGTAATTGAAATTACAACAAAATTTAATAGACTTACCAGCCTCCATGATGACCTCTCACAAATAATTCCTTTAAGGCTTAATGAGTGACTTGAGTCAGGGTAAGCTGAAGTACAGATTGTGTGTGAGCAAACACTCCCATCAGTCTTCTGGGACCTACAGAAACAGGCAGACAGTATTAAGAGAATCCCTCTTGTTAAATTGATAACACTTCCCCAGGCCACCAGAGAGCCAGGTAATTGCAACAATATTTCTGGGCTAAATTCCAATCATTGAAGCTGCAAATCAGAAGCAAGGGGAAAGATGACTTCAGGTTTTTTTTTTCTATTTTTTTTAAAGAATTGTATTATCTGCCCTAAAGAATAGGAGCAGGAAAAAGAGAGAATTAAGATCATAATCAAATTGCTAATACCAGATTTATTCTCAATATCACCTGATGAAAATACATATATTTTAAAGGCTTATATTTTTCCATCCAGTTCTTCACTAACTTCCACTTCCAGATGTTTATAGTCTCATGCTCAGAAATCTATACCAGTCATTGTGCATAGTATGTGTCTGGACTAAGGTCACACTAGACGAAGTTTGAAGGAGGGATGAAGAGAAGAAATTGTTGTATGAAGGGTTAACTGCAATGTAGAAATTAAAGGAGAAATCTGTGCAATTTATCTATTACTTACCCTTCCATTTCAAATCCATCATCATTCCCAGATTCTGAGGTAATGGTAACTGAATTCTTGAGTAAATTAAATCTTTAGTAAGAATCTTTTTTTTATATAAAGCAATAACTGAACACTGCTGGTGGTACAAACTGGTGGTAGAGGATATACCAGAGGAAGAGCTGCTTTAAATGGTCTAAAGTGTGGCTGTTTGGTTTCTTTGTTCTTCCTACCACATAGCTGTGGATAATACAGATAAAGAAATACCAGAAATGGTCCTCTGCTATTTACCTAGAGTGCTTAGTTTCTTGGCCAATTTGCAGCCCTAATTCTGACCCTAGCCACCTTTCCATGGCCTTCTGAAAATGACAATATGCATCTCCAGTCTCATTTCTCTAATCATTTGCCCTAGCCATGCACATTCTAGAGGCTGAAACATGCTTGAGTTTTTTAGGTAAAGATCAAAAAAATCTCACTTAAGGCCTGGAGAGATGGCTTAGCAGTTAAGGCACATGCCTGCAAAGCCTAAGCAGCCAGGTTCATTCTCCAGGTCCCATGTAAGCCAGATGAACATGGTGGTACATGCATCTGGAATTCATTTGCAGTGGCTAGAGGCCCTGGTGTGTCCATTCTCTCTCTCTCTCTCTCTCTCTCTCTCTCTCTCTCTCTCTCTCTCTCTGTCTCTCTCTCTTTCTCCCCCCCTCTCCCTGTCTCTAATAAATTAATAAATAAACCTCACTTGATTCACCACAGAGATGCGACTCCCTGTGTCCAGATTTTAGTCCATTCAGTAGCCCAAGCCTCTTGATTGAAATAAAGGCCAAAACCGGGTGTGGTGGTGCACGCCTTTAATCCCAGAACTTGGGAGGCAGATGTAGGAGGATCGCCGAGAGTTTGAGGCCACCCTGAGACTATATAGTTAATTCCAGGTCAACCTGGACCAGAGTGAGACCCTACCTCGAAAAACAAAAAACAAAACAAAACAGAAATAAAGACCAAGTCATTCTGAGAAAGCACCGTATGTCAATGTTACAAGGACTTAAGATAAATCCAATCTCATGATCATTTGTCACAATGCTCTGGAACAAAGAAAATGCTCAGACCTATGGAGAATAACTAGAAAATGGTTCTGAACTGATATTTGTTCTTGGGGACCTATGATGCCAGTGTTGGTGGGCAATGAAATCTTGGTTTTCTGTTCTTTGCTTGCTTGTTTGTTTTTGTCTTGTTTTGTTCTTCAAGATAGGGTTTCACTCTAGTCCAGGCTGACCTGGAATTCACTCTATACTCTCAGGGTGGACTCAAACTCATGGCAATCCTCATACCTCTGCCTCCCCAGTGCTGGGATTAAAGGCGTGTGCCACCACACCCGGCTGAAAGGTTGGTTTTATCATGATCAAATGAGTCTTGAGCTGGAGAGATGGTTCAGTAGTCTAATACTTTTCCTGTACAAGTATGCAGACCTGAAGAGGCCTATAACCACCAGAGTTCAAATCTCCAAATCCCATATTGGGAGTAGACATACACCCTCGTTTCACAGGGAGGCAAAGACCTAAGAAGTTACATACACTTACGAGCTCCACAATCAATAAAGAGAGTCTGACTCAAAACAAGACATGATGGAAGACAAATGGAGTGAGATACCTGATGCTCTGTTCCACCCACTATAGGAAAGGGCTCCTTGTTGCAGGCAAGTATATAGAATGACACACACACACACTTAAAAAATGAAAGGACTGGGCTGGAGAGATGGCTTAGTGGTTAAGTGTTTGCCTGTGAAGCCTAAGGACCACAGTTCGAGGCTTGATTCCCTAGTAGCCACATAAGCCAGATGCACAAGGTGGCATAAGCATCTGGAGTTCATTTGCAGTGGCTATAGGCCCTGACACACCATTCTTTCTCTCTCTCTCTCTCTCTCTCTCTCTCTCTCTCTCTCTCTCTCTCTATCTCTATCTCTCTCTCTATCTCTCTCTCCCTCCCTCTTTGTCTTTCTGTCTGTTGCTCTAAAATAAATTTAAAAAATGATAGGACTATGAAAATGACTCAGCAGAGCAGTTAAAGATAGTTGCTTGCAAAGACTGCTGGTCCAGTTTCAACTCTGCAGTACAGAATGGTGCATGTGTCAGGAGTTCATTTGCAATGGCAAGACCCCTAGCATGCCTATTCTCCCCCGCTTTCTTTCATAAATACACAAATAAAATAACTTGCTTGAAAGATGACTCACATGGTCCCAGTAGTTTGTTTCTAAGTTGGACCTATGATAGAGTATGAGGGTCTAGTAAGAGCCCTGGAATATTCCTTCATTAGCAAGATAGTGAACTAAAAGAAATACCTTATTCTAAGTAAAATGTAGGTAAATGCTACTATTAAAGGTTCAAAAGCATTAGCGGTGGTGATATCTATCCCATTCCTATTTAACTTGCCAAATATATCTTGGAAAATGACCAGAGACTACTGTAACTTGACAGATGAGGACTCTGAACACTGCTGCTACTGCATGGGTATTATCTTCATGGGGACAAGTCAACGTGAACTCTGGAACGTGGTGTGCAGCTATTGAGCTAGCAGATGCACATCTCTCCAATATCTTTTTGTAACTTTTTAATATTTTATTTATTTATTTGTTAACAGAGAGAGATAGAAGAGAGACAGAGAGAATGGCATACCAGGGCCTCTAGTCACTGCAAATGAAGTCCAGATATATGTACCTGTTTGTGCATCTAGCTTTACATGGGTACTGGGGAAGTTAACTCAGGTCCTTAGGGTTTGTAAGCAAGCACCTTAACTGCTGACCCATTTATCCAACCACTTTTCTCCAAGTTCTAAGGAACAGAATATATACTTTTTGCTCATAAGGATAAGCATTATATGCTTACAATTCTACATAAAAGATATTTTTTCTTCTTCCATAAAACTTCACAATGTACCCCAGTATCAATCACATGTTTATTAGATCTGATGATCAGGAATTCTTTATTTCTCTATTTGCTTTGGTACAACATGTGCAAAGCAGATGATACCGACAAAACCACAGAACTTTGAATCTCAGTGGAGTCTGTAGTGGTTCACTCATGCAGCATGTCATGATAGCTCTTCCAAGATGAAAGAAGAGGCATTCATTTCCTATCATCTACCAGGGAAAAAATAGGGCCCTTGTTTGGTAAGCACCATGGGATGTGGAAGGCAGCTTATAACATACTGAGAGTGTGGTCTCCATCCATCGCTAGTCACTTGTAAAGCTCACAGCTTCAAGTGGGTACTGAAACAAAAGAAGACTTAGAGAAAATTTAATTGCAGCATAAGCCAAGTTATTGGTGGAACATTATGAACTAACATATCCAATGACATTCAAAGTGCCAAAAGCAATTAGAAATACTATATGCAAGTGCTTATAAACACCAATAGTAGAATAACAACAGACATTTTGATGGTATGGACACAAACCAGTCTATCTTCCACAGATAACATCTTTTAATTTTAAAATATAGGTCTTGATTTGCTGTATGTAGAAACTGAATGCCTAAATAGAGAATATTAGGTGCCTGTGGGACCTAAACACATCCTCATAAATGGACTATTGTCTGACCTAGTTATTTGCAAGGTATAATGACTATAGCAACAAGCTATTATTAAATAAAAATGACATACAAAGACAGATAATGCAGATCTTGAAAGCAGAAGTAAGAAAGTAGCTCAGCCTGCTGCAACACTAATTCTTTTTTGTTGTTGTTGTTTTGTTTTTAATTTAATTTATTAGTTTTCTTTTCAGCAAATGCAGGCAGTTTGGTACCATTGTTTAGGCTCATCCATGATCTACCCCCTCCCAATGGACCCTCCTAGTTGATGAAAATGGGTCGTGCATTGTGGAGTTAGCCCACAGTTATTGGTACGATAAATGTCTCTGCAAATCATGACCCAGCATGTGACTCTGACATTCTTTCCGCCCCCTCTTCCGCAAAATTTCCCTGAGCCATGTTAGGTTCATTTTTGGTCTGCTTCAGTGCTGAGGTGTTGGGGGCCTCTGAGGCTCTGGCTCTCTGATTTGGTAGGAGTTGATTTTTCTCTGTGTTGGTCTCCTTCCCCTTTGTGCTGGTATCCAGTTCATCAGGAAAACAGCTTTAGTTTTCATAGGGCCCCTTTTGAGGTATGTTGGGCAGCTCTCTCCTTAGGATTTGCATCTATCTGAAAAAGAGAAGCAGATTCTCCAACAGAGAGTAAGTTAGCACCCAGAAAATTGAGATAACACTTACTTTTTTTTGATAGAGAGTTTAATAGGTGTAGGCCCTCTTGTACTCCATGATTGATGGTAGCTTGATGTTGGAGAGTGGACTTATGTTTGGATATGGTTCAGACTTGTTTCCCAGCTCCAGCTATGGGTCTCATACCGCTGAGCAGATCAGTTAGCTAAATCAAGAGCAGTTGGTTCCCCACCATGGCTGTGTGCCCCTGTTGCACTGGTGTGGGCATCACACCAGGTTATTTGGTGCTAATTAGGTTAGACCATGAGTTGCTTGGACAGATATTGGTCATTTCCCCCAGTCACCATGTAGCACCTTCTGGCACTAGACACGCTGACTGTCTGGGGACTGACTCTCTCCTGGCTTCCAGCCATGCCGTTCCATTTTACGTGTCAGTGGCATTTGGAGTCTTCAGCAATAGGGTCTTACCACTGAAATTTGGTGGGTTATCAAGTACTCTGACAGAAGTCTGTCATTGCAACACTAATTCTTATTCCAATGCCTTCTCTACTTAGTCTATGCTTGTGGCCTTTGGGGATGGTGCCTTGTATTCGAATGAATGAGGAAGAAGTATATCCAGCCAGATGGATCTATATAATGTGATGCCACCAACAAAATGAGCACAGCTGTGCCTCACCATGTGTAGAACTTTAGTAATGCATTTTGTTGACTACTATGCTTGGGCAGTTGGCAAGTTGGGCTATGCTAGAAAGTTGCTGATGTCTTTGGAAGACCTTCCATAATGCACCAACCAGAATGACACACATTGGGAAGATATTTATGTCTCATGTGAATCTACTGAAGAACAGACTCTTTGAAACAATGCGAATATAAAGCACTATGCTATAATACCATGGTAGTCATTCATTTCCCAGCCAATCTAACTTAATTTGTGAGTTCCAAGTCAATGCAAAATCCATCTCACAAGAAAGATGGACAGAACAGCCATTAAAGTTATTCTCAAGCCTTGGTATATACACATGCATCTGCCCACAAATGAACACATACATACACCCTAAGGACCCAGGTTCAATTCTCCAGTACCCACATAATCCAGATTCACAAGGTGGTGCATGAATCTGGAATTAGTTTGCAGAGGATTAAGACTCTAGTCTACCCATTATCCCCCCCCCACTCAAATAAATATATAAAATAAAAATTACAAAGATAATGCCAAATTGAGCACCACTAATTCCCTGTGGGTGACCAGCCAGCTATCTGGTAGCAAGTTGATTACATTTTTTAAAATTATTTATTTATTTAAGAGCAACAGACAGAGAGAGAAAGAGGCAGAGAGAGAGAGAGAGAGAGAGAATGGGCATGCCAGGGCCTCCAGCCACTACAAACGAACTCCAGACAAATGTGCTCCCTTGTGCATCTGGCTAATGTGGGTCCTGGGGAGACGAGCCTCGAACCGGGGTCCTTAGGCTTCACAGGCAAGTGTTTAACCACTAAGCCATCTCTCCAGCCCTCAAGTTGATTACATTTGAGTTCATATATCTCAGATAAAGGCTACGTCTTCACTGGAAGAGACATATTCTGGAACCTCTTGCTCTACTTGCCATGATTCTTTCAGAATCATCCCCCCAAAACTCAGTGAATTCTTTAACCAGCTTACATGGAATTCTGCACAGCACTGCATTTGATGAATGAGTCATTTCACAGCAAAGGAAGTGTATCACTGAATTCATGTCCATGTCCCTGGGTCGTCAAATAATTTCCAGGTGATACATTTGGTAAAGCAAGTAGATTCACTGAAATGTGGAATTGTTTGTAGACATTTCAATTATTGCTCACACTCCAAACAATACCCTAAAATGTTGGTATTTTGCTTATAGGATAAACTATGTGCTTCAAATCACATACCAGTCTATAATATTGGTAATATCTCCTTCATAGCTAGAATTTATGGTCCCAAAAACTTGATGAAAGGATGCCTCTTTTCAACATTATTCTTAATACCTTCCTCAGTGGAGTCCATTCCCTATGAGTTTACTTTAGTCTTAGTGCCTAGAGACAGAATGTTTCCATAAGGGACACAATAGCAGTTCCATTGAATTGGAAGATGAGACTTTTATAGCTGGCAATTTTGCCACTCATATGTAACAAATAAGCAAAATGAGGAGTCACTGTAATTGTTGGTGTTATTTATTCTGAATATAAAATGGAATTACTGCTATACAAAAAAGTCAAGCAGAATTTTGTTCAGAATTGGGAAGACTCTAGATTACCTCTTAATATTTCTATATCCAATATTAAAAGTTAATGAAAACTACAGTAACAAAAAGGCAGGTTATTGATAACTTAGACCTGTGGAGATTAACTTTTGGGTCACCCTATAAAGTAAATAATTCCAGATAAGCCAAAATTGTGACTTTAAATGAAGTAAGGAAAACAGAATTTGTAGTGAAAGAAGGAGTAATTAAGCATTAACTGGGGCCTTTGAAACAGTGACAGGAATAAGAAACTATAATGGTAGTTTTGCATTTTTCTCTTATCTTGTTACAAGCATTTATTTGTATGCCATCTGGTTTCTTCTTATCCTATTTAAAATTTTATATATAAGCTATTTTATATATAAGCTACCTTTGAAATTTGCTCTCCAGGTAACAGTAGAACTGTGATGGAATTTATGAGTCATTACTATAGCCAGTGATGGCTACAGTGACTATGGGAATTATGCATCCTATATCTAGTGAGGGATATTAGCTCATTTATAAGAAGAACTGTATTTCATTGGAATATAAACACAGAGTTAATTGTATGGAAGTACAAATGTATGTAGAAAGGCATCTGAGTAGTCAAAGAGTGGACTGTGATATAATCAACTTTTTCTTCTCATTTTCAATTATATTCTATGTTATTTGCTCTGTATCAATGGAGATGATCCTTAAGTATTTATCCTATACAGTGAGTGTGATATTAAACCTTAGCAGTGTAAGATGCTAGATTCTGCCAGACAAAGCAGCTTGTTCTCTTGGTTCTGAGGTATTAATGCATTTTATGTTCTCTTGTTCTATCATATGAATTCCAGACATTCAAGTCATGTGGAAATAGAATGTTGCAATCCGGTTTGCATTGCTGGTAGAAATCACCCAACCAAGAGCAGCTTCTGGAAAAAAGAGATTTATTTTGGCTTACAGGCTCGAGGGGAAGCTCCACGATGGCAAGGGAAAACGATGGCATGAGCAGAAGGTGGACATCACCCCCTGGCCAACATAAAATGGACCACAGTAACAGGAGGGTGTGCCAAACACTGGCATGGGGAAACTGGCTATAAAGCCCATAAGCCTGCCCCCAACAATAAACCCCCTCCAGGAGGCATTAATTCCCAAATATCCATCAGCTGGGGAGCTAGCATTCAGAACACCTAAGTTTATGGGGGACACCTGAATCAAACCGCCACATAGAAGAATGTCCAGGGTGTTCCACCCAAGCTGCTTGTCCAGTGGGTCAATTTCCTTTCAAAACCACATTTCCTTTCCTAGCCCATTCATCACCTCACAGTGGCTCTGTCCACAGATAACATTCACCACAGGACTCACCTGACACTGCCGGAATGTAGATCTTCAATATCTTAATATAATAAATTGTATATTCTTGCATACACTCTGGGCATCCCAAAGGATGTATCTGGCCATTGAATTTTCATAGTACATATCTTTTACATATTATAGTTGCTCTATAATCTTTTGTTCACTTATTATAGTCGTATCAATTCTGTCATTTCTAATTAGTGTCTGTCACAATGTTTTCTCAGCTTTCATGAGCTGTTTAAGTAGCATGTTAAAACTATTTCCCAAGGACATTGGAAGGGTGTTAATCTGGTTTAAACTCTACTCTTTCAAAATTATCTTCTATCCCCCTTATCCTAGAGCCTTCAATATATATCTGTGTACAATTTTTCCACTCCCTCCAGAAGATATTTGCCAAATTCCATAGCCCTTTCAGTGTATTTACTTCCTTAGCAAGCCCAAAACATACCAACTGAGGCTATGTCGAGATTTGACCATTTAGCAGTCTGGTTCTGGTAAGTCTTAAGTGAAGCTTTTCCAGTAGGAATCTGCCTCATGCAAGGCTTCTGCATTATCTGCAGGCAAAGAAGGGACACCTGTCTTGTTACAAGCAGGAGTGGGTTGCATCTCAATATCCAGCATACTCAGGGAAACCTGGAAATTAACAAGAATCTTGAATGCTTCTGCCCAGCTATCTCTATCCTGACTCTTAGCATCTTAATATTTCTCACAACTCCTGGGAATTTTTGGCCAGTGTAGTGGTTTGAATATGAATGTATGTGCCCCATAACATGAGGTATTTTTGGTTAAGATTAAGCTCCCTACTTAAGTCCAGTAGCCTACTATGGGAGGCATGTCAGTGGGAGCAGATCTTTTAGTCCAGCCCTACTGAAGGTGGAGACGGCCAGGGTGGAGTTCTGGATATTGATTCTTGCTGGTATTGGCTTCTCTCAGTCTCTCCCTGTTGTGATTGTTGAAGTGACCCAGCTTCTTCCATGATAGAGGCTTCCCTGGGATCTGCAAGCCAGAAATAAATATCCTTTCCTCTCATAAACTGCTTCTGACCAGATGTTTGTCCCAGCTATAAAAGGTAAGTGCAACAGCCAGGAAACTGACTATTCCAGTGAATTCAGTCTTCCTGTAACTTCTTTGACTAAGTAGGACTCTAGCCTGACCCTCAAGCCACAGGAAATGAACACTGGTCAGGAGACTTCTGCTTTTCATTGTGTATATGTACATCTGCTTTACCCATTCATCAGTTGATGGGCATCTGGGCTGATTCCAGTAACTAGCTATTATGAATAGAGCAGCAATAAACATGGCTGAGCAAGTATCCCCATAATAAAGAATAGAGTCTTTAGGGTATATAACCAGGACTGGCATAGCTGGATCAGATGATAGGTCTATTTTTAGTTTTTATAGGAGTATTCATACTGATTTCCACACTGGTTGTCCCAGTTTGCACTCCGCCAGTAGTGTGTAAAGCTTCCTTTCCCACACAGCCTCACCAGCATCTGTTGTTATTCAATCAATGTTGAATGCTATCCTCACTGGAGTGAGAAGAAATCTGAATTGATCTTATTTTCTAAGAAGTACTATTTCCTGATACTCTTTGGTTTCCTTCAGCCATTGAGTTGTTCATGTTGGCTATCTTCCACTTCCTTCTATCCTTTCAAGTTCTTTTTGTTGCCTTTCTTCCAATTCATTGAGCCAAACTTTGATTTGCAATTTCAGTTCTTTTTGCCAATTTTCTTCCATTTCATTCAGCTATTCTTGGCATTCCTGTTTGATTACTCTTTATCCAGTTTCTTCCCATTCAATGAGCTCTTTATTCATGGTTTCATTACATCTGTTGAAAATTCTTGTTAAGATTTCATTTTGGACTTCTATGTCTGAGGTTTCCTCTATGCTTTCCACTGTGGATCTCAGTAATCTTGGTGGGCATCCCTTTGCTGGATGCCATGTGTTATTTGTTTTATGGTGAGGTCTGCCCAACTCAAGATATGTTGTCTCCCTGGGGATGCAGCAATACTATCTCTTGAATAGCCTCTTTAGGATGACTTGTTCTGAATTGATCAAGGTGAGTGTAGGATTAAAGATCATGCACTGGGTTGGGGGGGGGTGGCGGTGCATGTGAGCCTCAGCAGGATCTACTTTGTGTGGGCTACCTCCCCTGAAATCTGGGAAATACCTTGGCAGTTCTTGATTTACTGGTGTCCAGTTCCTGTGTTGTTCTTGCAGTATTATTCACGGGCTTTTTGGAATGAGATCAGTTCCTAGCTTCTCCTGAGGATTAGAGCTAGTTCATGCCCTCTTCTTTAGCCCTTCTTCAGATAACATTTTGGGGAGGGTGCTTACAAGGTGTGTGTGAGTAGTAGAATCCAAGTTGATCAGCTGATTGCTGCTGACCTTATCTTCATGTGTCCCCTCCCAGGCAGCTGCCTTGGAATGGTGTCTAGCCCTGCTACATAGCTACCCCACTCAACCTTGTCTCACAATGACACATGGCCCTACTCGTAGCTGGCCTTCTGGTGGTTTCTTCCCTCCCATGCACTTAGAGTGGCGTTTAGCTCTGGAACCCTGTTGTTCTTTTATAGACTTACTTTGTGTAGTCAAAGTCAACTTTAAACTTGCTATGCAACCAAGTCTGACCTTAAACTCATGATATTTCTGCTTCAGCAACCTCAGTAAGGGGATTGAGATTTGTGCCACCACAACCTATTATTTGGTAGTTTTTATGGCTACCATTTATGTATGCCTCATCGATGGTTTACCATCTTACCCTATGTCCTATTTATGTTGGACTTTGGAGTTAAGGAAGGAATTAAACTCTATAGACATTCAGGAATTCCCAGCCCTGTGGGCAAAAAGTTTAAGTTTTATCTGATTAAGCAAAGAATTTTTTTAAAAAAACCTACTCCAAAAAGGGTACATTATGAATTGTTAGGTTTATTTCAGAGGGAATTTTGAGCTAGAGGAAGCCTAACTAAAAGATTCAACCCAGAAGGGGAATTCTTCTCCTTTCCAGGCTGGAAAGAGATAAGGGAGAATGGATGGAACCACCTTCACATACAGAAATCTCCGGGGAGGAAGCCTCTGGAGAAGGCACATGCACATGGAAGAAAAACATGAAAGTTCAGGCTAAGGGCTTGGAGCTTAAAGAGAGGTCACACATGTAACAAAATAAAAAAGCAGAGGTCAGTAAGTTAAAAAGGAGGTATAAAGGGAAGAGAAAGGAAGGGAGGAGGGTACTTAATAGGTTGGTATTGTATATATGTAAGTAGAATGATTGAGATGGGGAGGGGATAGATGGAGAATGGAATTTCAAAGGGGAAAGTGGGGGGGGGGGGAGGAGGGTGTTACCATGGGATATTTTTTATAATCATGGAAAATGTTAATAAAAATTGAGAAAAAAATAAAATAAATAAATAAATTTTTAAAAGTACCCCAAAACAAGGGAGGGAAGTGCCTTGACAAGAGGAAATCCCTTCCCCACAAGCCAGGCTAGGAAAGGGGAAAGCTTACTGAAGCAAGGACCAGCAGAGTCAGGCACCAGAAGAATGAATGGCCAAGAGAGAGATTACATACTTGTCAGACCCATTTACATAGGTCAGGCAATCCATTAGGATAAGTCTTGCCAGCAGATTCAACTCAAGAGCCTGACTTTGGAAAGCTGCAGCCCATCCAGGTGTGCTCATCAGAAGAAGCAAGGGGTTGCTGCCACGGAGTGTTACTTGCAGCAATCTTGGAATAGACTGGATCAGACATGGGCTTTACTCTTGCCAAGACAGACAACGTGGCATTCATGTTCTCCTTGGGCTTTGTCCTGCTGACTGCCTATAAAAACTCTTTCTCTTATTTCTCTTTCATTATCATTGTTCAACAATGACAGTTGTAGCAACCAACCATTTGCCATATAGGGACATGTTATTTACTTTCTATATCCATGTATATCTTCCATGATTCTTAATGATTCGCAGTTTAATTCAGCCATGGTCTAAAAGGATACAGAAGACTTGATTTATGTCCTAGCATAGACTCTAGCCTGGACTGTTTTCTATTCTCTTATAATAATAAGACTTATATTGCTATTGTATGAGATGGTCCACAAGTTAGAGCCATTCATATACTTCATAGAATAGATCAAAGTGGTTATTTTTTTCCAGGTGGGGTATGATTTTTATGTCTGGATAATGTGTCTTTTGACAAAAGTTGTATAGAATAATCTTGTTGAGTTGATCCTTCTATTAGCATATAAGTTTTTATCTCTTTTTAATATTTATAATTTAAAATTTGCTTTATTTGATATAAGTAAGGCCATCATTGCTAATTTTTGTTTGCATGTGTGTGATATTACTTTTCCTTGTGTACTTAACTTATAGTCTATGTGTATCTTCAGCAGTGAAGTTTCTTGTAAGTAACAGATAATTGGCCATTGCTTTTAAATCCCTTTCCCCACTTTATATCTTTTGAGTATTTAATTAACCTATATACATTCAAGGTTATTGCAGATGAATATGAAGTTTCTTCCGACGTTTTTAAATTTTGCATTACCCTTGTTTTGTATACTTCTTGTTTTTTTCCATTTTTTAAATTTTCTATTTTACTTCGTGGGGTTTTTCATTTTTTTCTTTTTTTACCTTGTTTTTTTTTTCTTTTTTCTTTTGCCATGATTCAGTCCTTTAATTTGGTAAAGGTGTAGCTGAAGGCCAAGTGCCTCCTATTGAGGTGGGTGGTGGAGACCCCTGCCAACAGTAGCAGCCTTCCATGCCTGTGGTTCTAAGGCTTAGCTACTTCCGACAAAGATACACTTTCAACCTCCAAACATATCCAGATCCTCACGGCCAGCTGCCCATCCTCCTAGAACCCAGGGCGCCCATGGCCCCACGTGGGCTTCTTGGTCCCGGAGGGAGGACGGATGGGAAGGAGGGCAGTGCTTGAGGGTGGAGGTGGTGACGGTGGTGGCAGGAGTGGAGGTAGAGGTGGCTCCATGGGCTCTGCTGGGCCAGGGCTAGGCCGGAACTCCTCAAAGGGGGAGAACTTGAGAGGGCTGATGGGAGTGCCGGGGCTGCTGTTGAGGTGCCAGGAGGAGCACAGTTTAGGCTGGAAGGAGAAGCCCTCCTTAATGCTGTCCAGGACAGAGGGTGCCACATATGTGAAGCCCAAGAAGGCCTGGTTTGCACTCTCACTAAGAGCCGAAAAGGAGATGCCCTCCCTAATGCTGTCCAGGACAGAGGGTGCCACGTGTGTGAAGCCCAGGAAGGCCTGGCTTGCACTCTCACTAAGATCCGTGTCATCTGGACTGTCCACTGGTGTCTGCCGTGTGAAGTGGGTGTCCAGCTGGCTCACATCCTCTTCTGATTGCAGGCTCGATCTGAAGAGAGGGTCCACATGGCGGGCCAGAAGGTCATCCCAGTTGATGTGCTGGAAGAAGGGGTGCCTCTGCACCTCAGCGGCATTCTCTGGGCCACCCCCAATTCGTTGCATGGGATTTCTCTTCAGAAACTTTTTGGCAAGGTCCGGTGCATCTGGCGTGAGGTAGGGGGGTGGCACAAGCTTCCCCTTGACGATCTTATCCATGGTTTTCTTCCGGTTCTCTGCAGGGAAGGGGGGCGATCCAGTGAGCATGTCGTACTTCAGGACCCCAGGCTCCACCAGTCTGCTGCTCGGTTGTGGCCACTGCGCATCAGAATTTCAGGGGCCCTGTACTCAATGGTGCCGCAGAAGGTATGAATAAAAGTGCCCTCATGAATGGACTCTCTACACAGTCCAAAGTCTGTCAGTTTGATGTGGCCCTGATTGTTAAGCATGATGTTCTCAGGCTTGAGGTCCCGGTAGATGATGCCTTGGGAGTGGAGATGACCCAGGGCCAGTGTGATTTCAGCCAGGTAGAAACAAGCGGTGTCTTCCAGGAAGATGCCCTCTCGCTCCAGATGCATGAAGAGCTGACCACCACTGAGGCACTCCAGGATGAGGTAGAGTTTGCCGCCTGTCAGAAAAGCGTAGGCTAGTTCCACAATGAAGGGATGCTTCACAGATTCTAGAATATTCCGCTCAGCCCAAGTGTGTGCTGTGTCCTTGCCATTGCACACGATCTTGACCTTCCTCAGGACTTTCATAGCATTGATTTTGCCCAAGTTGGTGCCTTGCATCTTTCGCACCTGGAACACCTTGCCATAGCCCCCTTTGCACAGCCCACTCAGTAGCTCAAAGCAGTGGGGCCCAATGCGCTCAGGGCCCAGGTTCACGTTGCTCTCCGTCAGCTCCACCTCCTCGTAGCGTCCCACCAGCTCCGGTCCAGCAGCCCTCAACTCGGCAAGGGGGGACAAAACTCCGACTCACCCCCACCCTTCGTTGCCTTCCTCGGTCTCCGAATCTTGATCGAATACGGCTGCTGTGGCCCCACCGGCCCAACGGACCACGTGGCCAGCAGCTGGCCTTGCTCTGACTCGGTTTTTTTTTGTTTTTTTTTTTTTTTGTTTTGTTTTGTTTTCATTATAAAGGTTATTTTTCTTTTTTCTCCTTAATCTGTTATTTCAGTAAGTTTAGCATATTCATGGGTTTTCATAACAATAATTATTCCCTTGTTCCTGGCGTAGGATTTGTTTGCCTATTTCTAGTAGGATGTATCTGATGGTAATGAGTTCCGTCAGTTTCTGCTTATCTTGGAAATATTGCTTGACCTTCATTTATAAAGCATATTTATAGAGCTTCTAGGTTGATAGAGTTTTTTCAGGACTTTGAATAGATAACGATTATTTTTTGGTCCTCAGATAGCTAAAATCCATTCACCTTTGTGTGACTTGATAGTTTTCCCTTGCTAATTTTGTAATTATTTGTTTGACTTTCATTTTTCTTGCCATTTTGACTTTAATATACCACTGTCTAAAGTAATTTGGCCCATACTACTTGGGAATATTTGAGTTTCTCAAATCTCATGTCCAAATCTCTTTGAAGAATTTGGGCAACGTCCAGCTTTAATTTCATGAAAAGGATATCTAATGTTTTTCCCTGTTTCTTCTCCTTCTGCAAATATTTACGCACTGAATATTCTAATATGTTTCATTAAAAAGTTTATTAATTCTCTTTTCTTATTTTCTCTTCCTCCTCCTCCTCCTCTGTCTGCTATGGTCATTTCCGTCCTATCTTTTCTTTTCATTTTTTTGTTGCCTAAGTGTGTTTATTCAAAACACATATTCTCAGGCTGGAGAGGTGGCTTAGCAGTTCAGACACATGCCTGCGAAACCGAAGGACCCGGGTTTGAGTCGCCAGGTCCCACATAAGCCAGATACACATGGTGGTGCATGCATCTGGAGTTCCTTTGCAATAGAGACCCTGGTGTGCCCATTCTCACTGTCTCTCCCTCTCTCTAGTAAGTAAATTAATAAAAATAAAATCTTTCTTTTCAAAAAAACACTTGTTCTCAATCTCAGAAATTACTTTTTTTTTTTTTTACTTATCTTAATCTATCGTGGAAGTTCTTAATTATGTTTTTAATTTCATTGTTTAAAAATTTTACTTCCAAGTTTTTGTTGTTGTTGTTTTACAAGGTAGGTCCTTGCTCTAGCCCAGGCTGACCTGGAATTAGTTTTAGGCTGGCCTCAAGCTCACAGTGAAACTCCTATCTCAGCCTCTAGAGTGCTAGGATTAAAGTGTGCTCCACCATGCATGGCTTAGTTCCAAGATTTTTTTTTCTTTTTGTTTTTTTGAGGTAGGGTCTCACTCTAGCCCAGGCGGACCTGGAATTCACTATGGAGCCTCAGGATGTCCTTGAACTCGCAGTGATCCTCCTACCTCTACCTCCCTGTGCTGGGATTAAAGGTGTGCACCACCACGCCTGGCTAAGAATTTTAATTAGTTATTTTATTGGTAAATTTATTATTACTAATAATTATATACTAATTTTATTTAATTATATACTATTTTAAGTGTATACTAACTTTATTTATTATGGACTATTATAATTATATACTAATTTTATTTAGTTACATACTATTATAAATATCTGTTAATCATATAGTATCTTAAGTACATATTAATTTATTTAATTATATACTATTTTCATATATATAACATATATAATAATTTTACGTGTGCTATTTTGTAGTAATTTTAATTACATACTAATCTGAATTAGTATATAATTTTTAAATTATTTATATTTTTTCTCATATTTTTGTGTTATCATTGCTTGTATTTCCTCGAGTTTCCATAGGATTACTATTTTGAATGTCTTTTTAAGCATGTCAGTTTTGATTCAATGAGGGATCTATTTCTAGATGTCTGGTTTGTTCGGAGGTGTCACATTCCCTATCATATAATTTGTGTCTCTAAACTGACGAGTATATATCTGACACAATAGCCATCCTTGCCAACATTGTGGAATAGCTTTGTAGTAAAATATTATTATATTAAATGGAAGGTAGGTTGCTGTTACACAGACTTTTTTTCTTGGTTACAATTATTGCTGAGTTAAAAGATATAACTGCATAACTGCTTTTTGATTTATTTGGTTTAGTGGGTCTCAATAACATGTAGTGTCAGCACTACACTTCCAAAATTCTGGTAAGGTATCATTCCAACCAATTGAAATATTGTTCTTAAGACTTTATTGATAGCCATTTCCAAATTGTACTAAGAAGGAGACTCTAGAAAGGGTCATTTACAATGGTGTATTTATTCTTTTTTGTTGTTGTGTTTTCCTTTTTTTTTTTAGGTTTTCCAAGTTAGGGTCTTACTCTAGTTCAGGCTGACCTGGAATTAACTCTGTATTCTCAGGGTAGCCTCGAACTCACGGCAATCCTCTTACCTCTGCCTCCCAAGTCCTGGGATTAAAGGTGTGCGCCACCATGCCAGGCAAATGGTGTACTCTTTATGCTTACATATTCCTTCTGATTTTGCCTGACAGCCCATAATATGATTTGACACAACCTGAAAACTTAAGAAATGATGTTATTAAGTAGAAAAACAAAACACAATCCTGGAAACCAAAAGAAAATTCTAGTTTCCGTTATAATAAAGTTTTCATTCTTTCTGTGTATATGGATACATGAAAATCAGTTAGGCTATGACCTTATGTAGTTGTCTTTTTGTTTATGTTACTACAAGGTGTAGGCATAATTCTTTCATAGTCTACAAGAAATGAATTTAATAAAAGCTAGTAATAGTATAGAAAAATACTATCACTTCCTTATCTCTTCTTCCATATATCCTAGTTAGAGAAATGAAATATTTAAAACAGAGTCTGAAGTCTTACTTTGGATCTAGGGATACTAAGAAAGAAAAAAAAAAGCATAAAGAGAGTAAGAATAATTCTGAACTCTTTATTACTACACTTGCCCCAGAATAGGCTGGAAGTGTTACTAAAGATGATAATTTGACTCAAAATGCCTGGGTTCAGACAGGGACTAGAACTAGTCATGGAAGGTGGCTGGAAATACAAGGATTATTATGTTCTTCATCTCGCACATCTGTTCCTTCTTGTCTATGTGCTTCCTATTTCCTTATCTGGTGATTAGCTCACACACAAATAGACTTAACACCTATTCCAGGGTTCTCCAGTAAATTCACCAATATTCCAGATGAATAATCTAGTTGTTCCCTTCTAGTTACTCCTTGGTTACTCTGATGGGCCCAGCTTGCTTAAGTATTTAATCAAGAGCAGCTATGTAGGGATTTGTTTTGTCTACATTACACTGCTTTGATTCTGATTGGGTTCAATAACAGTTTCCAGACACATGAGACAAAATCTTAGCCCTTGGGGTAGAAAGACACCTTAAAAATCATTCCTTATACTAGATAAACACTTGCCAAGAATGTGTATGAGATTCAGCTCAGTAACCTGCCAGGTCTCCTCTAATGTCAACATTCTAAGAACATGACTGACAAGGAAAAATGAGAAGAAAGCAAGAGGAGTGACAGCACTGGGATTTTGGCCACCTTAGTGACATTTTGAAGATTAGTTAAATGTTTCAGTAAGAACTTTGAACATGAAATGGCCCAGGAATAGCATTAAGTCTTTACTACCAAGTCCTAGGAAAGTAGTTTGGCAGATAAATTAGAGTCAGATAAATTACAGTGTCATAATGATATTCACTGAGAAATTGCCTAGATTGTGTTTTACAGGATGTCTTTCACCTCAGGGAAAACTTAAATGGGACTCAACAAACATGGAGTTGTAAAGAAAAAGACAACTTGGATTTGGAGTTTACCATATCCATAAAGTCTATTTGTTATAAGCATTCAACAGAGTCATCATTACAAAAAAGGGAGGTGAGAATGAATAAGCCCAGAGGATTATCATGCCTCCTTTCTCATTTTATAGGTGAGAAACTCAAAGCCTAGACCAGGTACTAGCAAAACTGCTACTGCTATTTCAGAACCCCTGCTTCCTAATTCAGTCACAGAAAGGACAGATTATTTCTCTGCAGGATATTATTCTGGCTCAGGAGATTCTAGGAAGCCATTTCTCAGGGACATCAAACATTCTCTACACCATCCACTTGTTCATGCTAGGAAACACTGATTTTTATTCTGTAAAAAACCTGCTCTGTAGCACTGCTTTTTCTGCTCTTCGTCTTTTGAAATAAATGTATGGTGACAAAAGATGATACAATAATTTATCACTCCAATATTCTGTTTATTGGAATAACAAAAAAAACCCAAACTTGGTAGTTCAATGAATTGACTGAATTTCAGCACTATATTAGTTCTACATTGTTGTACTGGAATATATAAGGTCATTTGCATACTAGTATATAATGCATTTTTTCATATTCCCAGCTAATTACCCTTCCTTTCTTGACCCTCCATCATCCCATTTAGCCCTTTCTTTCACCAGATGTGAAACTTTTTAAAGGTTATTCCAAATAAGAAGTGCTGACTTTATCATCCATAGACTAGGAAATAGCAATAACAATTCAAAAGATTACTAGGAATAGTGTGAAAACCTGGCCTGGCCTTCAAAAAACACAAATTAAATAAGTAAACAGTGGTCACTGAATAAACCATAAATACCACCACCATCATCACCACCATTATCACATCTGTGTGTGCATCAAGGGTTGTTTTACATGGGCATGCGTGTGTGTGTTTCCTATGTAAGTGTGTATACAAAGCCATATATGTATAAGCACACATGTATTTGCAGGTGTATATGGAGAAGAGAGGTTTATGTTGATTATTTTCCTCAATTACTGTCTACTAATTGTGTGTGTGTGTGTGTGTGTACAGTACGTGTGTTGTTATGTGTGTTGTATACAAAAGTGTGCAGATACGTGTACATATGGTAGGAAAAGGAGAACTACAGGTGTCCTTCTCTATCACTCAACCATGTATTTCCTTAAGATAAGTTTCTCCCTCAACCTGGTTCTGCTGTTTTCAGGTAGTAATCTACAGTGATTCTCATGTCCTTTCTTCATGTACCGGTGTTACAAACATGTGTGACAACACCCATCTTGGTCATGTGTTCTTGTATACTATTGTATACAAATTGTATCTGACCCTCCCCAGGCACTTAATGGTAAATGCTCTTAACTGCTGAGCCATATCCTATCCCCCCTCACTTAATTTTTTAAGATAGAGTTTGTCACTGAACCCAGAGTTTAGTCATTCAGCTGGGCTGGCTATCCAGCAAATACCAGGAATCCTCCTGTCTTCATACCCTCAGCACTGATATTATAATATATTATAGGATTATAGGCACATACCTCCATAACCTGTTTTGATTTGAGTGTCGGGGATAGGATATGAAGTCAGGCTCTCATGCTTGCATGGCAAACACTTTACTGTCTGTTCCATCTCCCCAACCCTGTCTATCAGTGTTATTGGAATATTTTCTTCTCAATGGAAGGATGAACCTGAAGTAACAGGTGAAAGAAAGTGCATGCAGAAAAGGAGACTTAGGGAGGGAGGAGATGGCTAGGTGGTTAGAAGCTTAAGCATGAGGGCCTTTCAGGCCAGAGACCACCAAGTTTGACTCTAGAGAACTCATGACTTAAAAAAAAAAAAAAAAAAAAAAAAAAAAGCTGGTGTCTATAACTCCAGTATGTGGAAGTTAAGGGGAGAAAAAGAGAGTGGAGAATCAGTCGGGCTCAATGATGGCAGTTGTGGTTTGAGGGAGAGGGACCCCATCTCATGGAAGTACACAGATGAACAATAAGAGTGACTGGAATGCCTGACCTTCTCTTCTGTCCATCACATACACATGCATGTAGCATACACATCTGCACACACATGTGAATATACCACACATAACACATACACACTACTATATACATGCTCTACACATATATGTAAAGAAAGAAAGAAAGAAAGGGAGACTTGGATTTGGTATCCCAAAAGAAAAATTTTCAGATATTCTAGGTGATAGGCATATGTTAAAATTTTATGGATATCCATAAATTGATATAAACAAGCACAATCTTACTTGCACTAATGACACCTTTAATGCTAGTTTTCTATATCAAAGTTACCACCCATCACATAATTTTAAGAATTTTTTCAAAGGCAAAACCATGCATGAGCTCTAATATTACACTGAATATTGTACTGCCTATACAAATGAAACTGGTCATAAATTATTCCATGCATTTTCTAAGCAGGTTGTGTTTTCAGAGGCTTTTTCTAATAAGAAATACACACAGGAAACATACACATCTTCATCTGCATATCACTAACAAAGTATTTTCACATGATTATCTTATGTTATCCTCTAAGTCAAAGACAGCTAAGTACTATAGGGCAAGCTTGATCTTCATTTTGTAGATTAGAAATCTGTGAGAAAGTTTAAGTGACTTCATCCTACTCACATAGGCAACAAATTCTAAGGTGAAGATTTAAGGTGAGGACTCAGAAAGTTATGCCAACCTCTAGATTTGAATTTTAACCAAGGACCCAAGAATCTCCTGTGCCACCTTGAGACAACCATACCTAACCTCCAGAGCTACAGTTAACTTTTAAAGTCAGCCCACGGTGAGGCCTCAATTTACTGTGCAACATAATTGACCAAATCTGGTACTCCTGAGAATGAGGCAAATATCTTGCATTTGGTGATTCATATATTTGAACACTTGTGAGCCACACAACTAAACATGATTTCAATAAAATGTGCAAAGCACTCAGGACTCTCTGCTGAAGTCTTGGGTGTCTATTCATAAATGCTTCATAGATCAAAAATGTTGCATCTCTCCTTGCTTTATTCTTCTGCTCTAAATCCATTTGCTTCCAGTTTCAGAAGCAACTGCAAATTGGACATTCAAAAGTAAAATGACTTGTTTTATTTCTAGCTATTTGTTGGCCCATAAAGCATAAAAATCTGGTAAGATCAACTCACAAAATGTCTACAGGATTGTTACCCCCACACACTTGCACATAGCTTAGGAATGCATGATTCTAACCAGAGTCTCTCCATCAGACTTCTCTCTCATCTTGAACCTTGACTTTACCATTTTTGAATAACAAAAAGGAAAGATAGAAAGCCAGGCAGCCTTCCTTTCTCTCCTCCTTTCTCGCCTTTCCTCTTCTGTGAGATATAAAAGAAGCTGGCCTCCACACACTTGTCATCCCTTTGTCTGTGTTCTGTCTCATCATTAGTTAGGCTTCCATTTCAGACAGAAGACACCCAGCACACAATTTATCATTTTGGTTAAATGAAAGAAAAAAAAAAAAAAAAACAGATGATAAGGTAAGGTAAGCCACAGACAGGCAAGAAAGCACAGAAGTTAGCTATAAACATTAATTTCTTGCCTTCCATTCTGGACCCACACAGAGGCTTTTTAATGGGCAGGAGAGCTAGAAGATAGGCAGGCCATGCAAAGAAGCCCCTGAGGTTCTTCTGAAAGTTTATATTAGGTGGATGTCTCCTTCAAGAGATCCCATAAGGATAAGAGCACAAACTTACCAATTGGTATAAAGCCTTTGTGAACCTTGCTAAGTAGATGAGAACCTGTTGTGTGTGAGATGGGAAGACATGCAATATCTATGGGAGATGATGTTACATTTAGTAAGGGTCATTTGGGCAAGAGAAATCTACTTTTATAAACTTCATCCACAATCTGTAAGATGTGATTTAACCAATAGAAACCAAAATATGACATGTTCAGTGAAGGAGACCTTTGTATCCATGAAGCCATCAAACTGACTAAAAGTTTATATCAAGAGCACCTGCAATGTCATAGAAAGTATACTGGACTGGGAGGGAAGTCTGAGTCCTCACCTTAAATCTTCACCTTAGCATTTGTTGCCTATGTGACTAGGATGAAGTCACTTAAACTTTTTCACAGATTTCTAATCTGCAAAATGAAGATCAAGCTTGCCCTATAGTACTTAGCTGTCTCTGTCACAGAGGATAACATAAGATAGTCATGTGAAAATACTTTATTAGTGATATGCAGATGAAGATGTGTATGTTTCATGTGTGTGTGTGTGTGTGTGTGTGCACTGATTTCTGTTCTCTTACTCCCAGCTAAATAAAGTAGCCCTTCATTTTCCTGTGCATTTGGTTAACAGCACAGGCTTTCTGGGAGGAAAAACTGATTTCTTCCAGAAATTTCACAAAATATTAAGGAAAAAAATGTTCAGGCAAAGAGTTCTTAGGTCAAGCTTGACTATAAATTCTCATTATTCCACATACTGTGCATATTTCACTCTTTCCTTCCTATTCCTTTTGCATCTCAATCTTCCAGTACAGATTGTTGTACCCACATATTTCAAACTGCCCCCTTCATATTGGTTTTGTATATATGACAAAAATGGGAAGGTAAAATAAGTCTTTGCAATATATCAAACTGGAACCAAGGAGTGGGAGTGTTATATTTTGTGTAGTTGGGCTGAAAGTGGAAGTATTGTGAATGGAATGTTCTTCACCAGATGCAAAGCAGCCATCCTGTGAGAAGAATCAGATGCACAGTGGTTTAAAGAAAAGCCCCTGCTGTGAGACCTGGTGACACTCTTAACTAAGATTCATCTTGCCTCTTTTACAATGCACCCACAAATGTAGGTGCTTTTATTAATGGTCTTATTGGCACTAAGCTTCATCATATTCAAGTAAAACACATCCATCAAAACACACTCTGAGTTCTTACTAAAACTTTTGCTATTAACTATAAACTTTCATGGGACTTTTTGTTTTGTTCTGAGCAAGTTAGACAGGATACTCAAATATTTTGACATCTTACCATTCCTGGTAAAATGTTAGTCTGAATTCAAACATTGTCTCTAAGTGTGGAGGAAGGAAGCTTTGGAGACTCAAGATATCAAGTCTGGGAAAAGGTTGCAAGACACTCTCTAAGGTTATATAAAAACCAACTGCTTGGGAAGTGACTCTCTTGATTGCCAAGCTGCCTGCAATTTGTGCAGTATGCTCCAGATATGCAACTTCCATGAGTCACCCTTCTACTGGAATGAGATTTTCTGTGATATAGCTGCCTTTGAGTCATCCTCAGTCCTATAAGCAACCCCTAACCCTTCTCTGTAAGTAATATCAATGAACTCGTTGGTTCACCAAAACTGGTTTTGGTATAAGCATGCTTTGGTCTGTTGTCTGAGCCCTAGCTAGGATGAACAGTGATGTCTTCATGTCTTCCGAAAGGACAGTTTCACACAGATGTCCATCTCTTCAACCCTTATAGTATGGCAAAAGTGAAGCTAATATGCTTCCAAACTCATCTGAGGAACATGTAATTTTTACCTGGCCCTATGCAACATTCACTCTGGGAGGAACTGGTCATCACATGAGAAGACTATCTATCCCGAGGCCACCATAGGCAATTGTTCTTGCTGAAAATTCCTTGATCACACCCAGTAGGCAACCTGCATCATCTGCTAGTAATGTGAGTGAGCTGTCTAGGAAGTCCAGCCCTATGCATCCCTCAATGGATGGAAAACCTATTGACATTGGCCACTATTAGCAAAAAAGTCTCCAATTAAGAATCATCTAGCCACACTCTTGCCAAATTTCAGACCAAAGTATCTGATGAAGCAGAAAAGGCCATTTGAAATTCTTAGAGAAAATGTCATATGGAATTCTTAAATTTGAGGAAAATTTCTTATACCAAGTAGCAAGGCACTTAACGACTTTTTGAGGCGCCTAAAGATTATCCATAAAACTTAGATACATTATCCCATTATAGAACTGATGTGCAAAGATTGAGGATATAATTCAATGGTAGATCACTTGCCTAACAAGTGTGAGGTCATAGGTTCATTCCTTAATTTCACAGATGAGAAACAAACAAAAAAGTATGATTAAGAAATTAATGAATTATGGCCTCACAATGTGCTTGATACCATCAACTATCAAATACTTTTCACCTTTCTCCCTTATGTGAGATCTAATAAGAAATGTTATAGACTCAAATAAATGCTATTAACATGTATTATATTCTTCTTGGGCACTCTGTCACAAAATATATTCTCAGAATATCTAGCCATTATTATCGGGTACTCTTGACCCCTCTTGCGATGTTGGATTACTTAATCAGAACCTTGATTTTTGTGTCACATTTTAGTGAGTCTCATGTTTTTAACATTTCTGTATTTTCTTTACCTGTTAAGAGGTTACTTAAAGGAAAATATATTTTCTAGGATAACTTTTTAGCTCCCTAAGTAGGTCAATAAGTTAGAAATTATTCTTGAAGTTCAATCCCAGATCTTGAATTTTTAATGGTGAGATATAACCATGTACTTCACTAGAACCAAGAACATAGCTGTTTTGTTCCTTCTGCTACATGTATTCTTTTTCTAATTAATGGCAGCTGTTTGGCTGGGTTTTATCTGAAGTGTTAAGAAAAGCTATAACAATATAACTTGGCCATTAAGTTAAAATGACATACATTAAAAGCTTTTGAAGAGAAAAACATATCAGCCAGAGAAACTGACAATAATAAGAACAACTTCTGTTTCAAATCAAAACTCCCAGATACAAAAGGAAATGAGGAAAGAAGTATGCATAAATAGTCTACAGCGGTGATAACACTGCTCAGGCTCTTGAACACATCAAGAAATTAGAGATATTTTGTAATAAGCAAGGGAATTAAGATTCTATTGCTAAATTCATGTCTCACAGTTCAGTGAGGAAAACAGCAATGAATGCAACAAATAGATTTCAAGTTGGTTAAGCATTTTGGCTTTAGACCCTTAATCTCCTGAGCAGAGAGCTTTGTGCATGATTGGGAAGGTTCAGTGCAATAATGACAAGAAAGCAAAACATCCAAGGTGCAAGCAATCCACGTCCTCACATCACCAAATGGGACTCCGTGGGTGGAGGCAGAGGAGAGGAGCAGAAGTCATTTTATTGTTATCCTATTACAACCCTTTCTTCTTTCTGTTGTTCTTGCCAGAAGCAATGCTGGCAGCACACAGGCTCCAGTGTTTATATTAACTGGACTTAGTCAGTCACAGATCCTGATGTGACCGTATTCTTTCTCATAGCCGCAGCTCAGTGTTGTGGATCCTGTGGTAAGCACTGATTTACATAGGCAGGTTACCTCCCTAGGCACAGAATCCCAGGGCAGGGAAGGATGAATTCAGCACTTCTCACCCTCTTGGCTTCAGTTACCACTGAAGCATCACAAGTAAAGGGAATTCATCCTAGTTGAGACAAATGGCCAACAGAGAGACCAGATAACTCCCTGACAATTTTAGTTTTAACTATTTTGTTTTAACACCTGGCTTCATCCTCCCTTACAGTTAGTCCTATAACTATCTTTTCTGATTTAAATGTTTTCTCAATTTTCTGCCAAACAAAATGATACTACATATATGATTGCTGGGTCACCATAAAGTCTCCATTCATGTCTCTTCCTGCTACTGACTCCTAATCCTCCTACCTTTCCCAGGTGTCCAGACTGCACAAGAGCCTGTTAAGTACATGGTTGATATCTATAGAAAGCTACACCATATTACTTGAAATTCCTTTTGTCTAGAAGTACTACACCAGGAGATCTACTTTATGCTCCATTTCCAACAAAAACAGAAATCATTTCACTGAAACTGCTGCAGGCATAATCTAAGATGGCTGCTGAGATTCCTGCCACAGTATACTTCCGCTGGGATCTCCCTCGCCTGCCAGTGGAGGCAGGCCTGTGAAGAAGATGCTATGCCAGTTCAGTGGTAAGTTTCTAGGCAGTTGACTTTGTACCTGGGAGACTCTGGAAGGCTTGGCCAAGTCAGGTGTTCCTTTTCTCATGTCACAAAAATGAAACTGAAAAGGATATTACATGAGAGGACTTCATGCTTGGTTTTGAACATAAAAGGAACCAAATTAAGGACTTGAAGAGTGGCCTCTAGTTGCTGAGAGATGAATTTGCCATCTTTAATAGTCTCATCTCTACAGGAGAATTTAGTTAGATGACACCTTGTCTTCAACTTTAAAAGGCCCTGAGCAGAAAGAGAGAAATCAGCCACTTGGTATCTCAGCAAAAGTGTAAGATAACAAATACCTGATTTTTAAAAACCTATAGATTTATTAATTAGAAACTGTTGTTTGGACAAATTATGAGTCCTCTTTGCCGCCATCCCACTAAGGGCCCTCTTCAGTGGGGTTACTAGCATTCACTTTGGGTTAAGCCTTTCCATAAAGTTTCCAATCACATTTCTCATTGTCAGAAGAGAAACCACATGTTTGACTCAGTGATTTGAACCAAAGCAGCAAGAACATAGTCCTTAATCTCAAGGAAAACATCAAATGCAGATTTTAGCATTACAATTATTCAACTTAAATTGTTTCACAAATTGGAAGAAAAAGCAAATGCAGATTTGAGCATCACAATTATTCTACTTAAGTTCTTTCACAGATCAAAGTGGAATAAATTAGCTGTCCCCTTCCTATTTAAAAGTATAGGCTCAGTGTTCGCAGACTGTATGAGCTAGCACAACATTGGTTATACTGCAGAACCCACTCTTGGGGATACTTAACACCACATCCTGGCTGAGCGCCTACTTCCTAGACTGAGAAACTGCAAGACTTCTAGGTTGGAGTTCCTAGTGAAAGACATCCTTGTGGCTAAATTCACTCAGATTCAGTGCCCTTAACCAGGTGAGTTTTTGTTTCCTTTGTGACTACATCACTGCCGTAAGCCAAAGCGCCTATAGGATCCCTTTCAACCCTGTTGTGCATTCTTTCAGGGAATTACTCTAGTTTTAATATTGCCAGAAACCCAATTTTCCAATATCAAGACACAGGATTTACAGTACATATAAATAAATATGCCCTTACTCCCACAAGAGAAAGCAAAGAAGAAATTATGAATAGCTGTAAAAAGAATTAAAGACAGAGATTAGAGGGTAGGGTACCAAACATGGGAGCAGGGATTAGATTATGAACAAGAAGGAAAAATAGAAAATCATATTAAACTGAAATGAAGATAAAAAACTACAAGAGATAATGGAAAAAGAAAACAATGTTCTCCAAAGAAAGGATAAGGGAAGATGAATTCAGAGGAAACTGAAATGCTCAAGAAATAGCAGCAAGGACCAGGAAAATTCTATGGTATTGGAATTCCTGAGTTCTGTTTCTTTGAGCTGGAGTCTTAAGAATGTCACATAGGAATAAAAGAAAAAGTAGTATCCTTTCTGATATTATCATCAGTTCAGAAGCAAATCAGATGCTCTGGAAAAGACCACATGAGAATAATAAAAAATGGTTGTGATATAATAACAATTCAACACTGTAATTGGTATTCTATTTAGAATGGTATACTATTCTTCCAATATTCTAAATTTTAATCCTCACATAATTCAGTAAAGGTGTTACTATCATTTTGCCCACCATATGAGTAAACTGAGGAAGTTAAT
Source organism: Jaculus jaculus (assembly GCF_020740685.1). NCBI lineage: Eukaryota > Metazoa > Chordata > Mammalia > Rodentia > Dipodidae > Jaculus > Jaculus jaculus. The sequence goes on from NC_059104.1 coordinate 113,319,622, forward strand.
TAATCCTAAAGCAATAAAGAGGCAGAGAATAGTAAAGGGGCCAGCATGGTGACAGAAATATAAGAAATAAGTGGAAGATGATGGAAAATGAATATGGAGAAATAATACAGGTACGGTCTAGAAGCTGGCTGAGCCCATTGTAAGAGACTTGGTTGTTATACTGTGAGGGCAAACCACTGGCAGGTTTTTGAGCAAAAGAGTGATTTATATTTAAAAGTAACTTTTTTGGCTTTTAAGTTGAGAAATACATAAGATGCAATGAGGACTGGGAGCATGTGGATAGAGTAGAGACAAATGAATCAGGGAGGAGGGAATGGCATAATACAAGCAACAGAAGGGGAGGCGTGGTCACCATACTAATGCCATGTACGGATGGACAGGACTTGATTGGGCCCATCTGTATATGAACATAGGTAGCGAGGGATGGAACATATAGCCTTATATACTTAATGCAAAATAATGCATTCCTTAAGTTCAATTTACTACCTATGGTGATGTCTAGATGAGTGTTCTGCGTACACCTTGGTAAATTCATGGCCAACTCATTTAATGAAGGTGGTCTTGCATGTTTTATAAAGCAATTTCCTGTGGGCTGGGGAGGTGGAAGCAGTTAAATGTGTTTGCTTATAAAGCCTACTGGCATGGCTTTTACTCCTTGGTATACATGCGGTGCATGCATTTGGAGTTTGTTTGTAGTGTCAAGAGGCCCTGGCTTACCAATATTCTCTCTAAGAAAAATAAATAAATAAATAAATAAGTAAATAAATAAATAAATATATAAACTTCCTGTGCATCAGTTTGGAAAATGACTACAGTAAGTTTTATGTGGCAGATCACTCTTGTGCCAGTTAATGTAAGAGAAAGCTGGCATTCTGAAATTAATGATGAACCTGTCGAGGGTCACATGAGCTATGTGTCAAAAGTCTGTTTTCCCCTCGAAATCTGGCTTCCTAACTAAGCTTGTGCCAAGAGATCTCAGGATGAAAGTGAAAGACAAAGGAGACTGCAGCTTCTAGAACAAACTCATTGTTTGAAAGTTCAGCAGAAAACCATCCACAGCTTGGCATTTGAGAGAAGGCCTTTCACTTTTAACTACCGTATTTGGTTCTCAACAGTTATAACATATGCAAAAAATGTTCAACTTTGGTAAGGTTTAAATTGCCATACAGAATAACTCTGAGGGTTCTAATAACCCATGAATTTCCTTTTCAAAGATGATCTAGATAAAAACACTGATGAGCCCTGACATAGCAGCCCAAACATATTTTCTTTGTTCATTGCAGCTGTAAGCCCCAGCACAAACATCTGCATTCTGTTAGCTTTCATTTCCAATTCATGAAAAAATGACAGTTCTCATTTTTACTCTTTTGTCACAATATGTAGTGACATTAACTCAGCTTTTTCTTTATAAGTTTTCTTCTTAAATAAAAAAAAAACACAATGTTTTATTTATTTATTTGAGAGAGGGAAAGAGAAAATGGGCATGTCAGGGTTTCTAGCCACTAAAACAAACTCCAAATGCTTGTGCCACCTTGTGCATCTGGCTTATGGGTACTGGAAAATTGAACCTGGCTCCTTTGGCTTTGCAGGGAAGTGTCTTAACCAATAAACCATCTCTCCAACCTAAGTGTACTTTTTTTCTGAGCTACTACATAATCTGTCTCCACTCTAATGAGATGAATGAAACTATGATGAAACTTTTACTTGAACACAAAATTTATGCAGGCATTTAAGAAAACCTCAGTGGTTAAGATAAGTATTTTACTGTGATTACTAAAAATTAAAATTAATATCAAGGAAATTATTTGTGAACAAAATATGCCATTTTAAATAAAGATGAGATCAGAATGACTGATTTTTGCTTCAGGTTCCAATATGACTTAACACATCACTGGAAAATTGGTATTGCCTTCTGACATTTTATGTCTCAATATTCTTTCTGCATATAGTATTCAGTACAATTTGGAAGTTGGAGGGTTTTCTTTGGTGAGGCTGGGAGATAGGAAGAATAACAATAGAGGCAGAATATATTGAATATGCCATGATTTTCCTTGATTTGTTACAATTCTCCAAAGCCTGACAAAATGTAACCCCTATCATACAGTGGTGTGGATTAGTATGGCACCCAGCTTCCTGGCACTGGACTGATGCTACAGTGTGGCTCATGAGGCAGAATTGTCTGCCCTATGACCCACGTGTACTCTGAGTACTGCCTCTCCTCAGAAGCCAAGGCTGATCATGTGGAGATGACAAGTACATGACTTTTGAATAAGCAAAGCACATGCAGCAATCAGTTAACACACAGATAAGATAGTCAGACCATTGTTATACACAGCACCATCACTCAAACCATTAATTAGAGGATAACATTTTCTCTAGAGATAATGCTGATTAAAATGTATAAACACTCTCCTGCAAGATAACATTAGGATTGATGATAAAACAGCAGAGAAAGTTCACATAAATATCTGTGGAAGAAAGGACATTTTTTTGTACAGAGAAGAATGAATGCTTGTCGGCCCACCCTGCTGAGAACAGAACATCCCAGAGCCATTTTGTGGTTAGCAGGGCAAGTATTTCAGAAAAATTAAAAAAATAAAAAGACAAGGAAAGAAGAAATGAGTCAGCTAAATTCTAAGTAGCTAAGAAACACATTTTCCTTTGGAGTTCACATTCTTCTCAATCTTTTGTAATCACAGATATATAATTCAATAATATGTTATGCTTTCAGAAAATAATGCAGGTCATTTTTTTGGTAAGCAGGTATAACAGCAGGCCTCACCCATTAACAAAGTTCTTGTAGTCTCTGGATTAACTGAACCAGTGTATATCTAGAAATCCTGCACTGTGAGCCAGCTGAGCCTTTTGGTCTTTAAACATAACAGTAGATTTGACTCTCAAGGGACCAAATGAAGGAGAGGTGATGAGGTGCTCACTGATGACACAAAATGAAACAAGTATGAGCAGTTTGTGTGTCTGATACTTCGCTAGCCCTGCCTTCTAATAGTTTCAGGTTCTATCAAAGTGCTGTCTAAGAACCAGCAGTATCAGTGTGTTACCAGTTTTCAGGATGGAGTTCTTTGTCTCTGCTTTGACAAATAAAGAGAGAATGAGGACAGTTGGAGGGCAAGTAAAGTTTCATTGACAGTGAAAGGAAAGGAAAGCTCTCCATAATGGAGAGGGATCCTGGAAAATTGAGTGGCTACCAAGCTCTCTGTATTGGGATGTTTATGTACTGAAGGCAAGCCTGTCTTGGCATCAAGTTTGGATGAGAGTTGTTGGTTAAGCTTAGATGTGCGTAGGGGACTTTGATTGGTTGGTTGGTTCAGAGAGAAGAACCTGCTGGTAGGAGAAAGGGCCACCAAAATTTCCCTAGAAGAAGGAAAAACCAGGCAGTAAAGAGAAGAGGTCTGCCTCTGTCGGACTGCTGCATGAGTCAGGTTTCAGTTGCCTTCTGTCTAGCCAGGGCAGGCTAATGTTGATGTTCTTTGGGGCCTATGTCCCTAACTAACTACCTACAAAGACAGTCCCCTTGGTTTTGATCTCTTATCTGCATTACCTGAGAACATGTTAGAAATGTACTCTCTCAAGTCTCTGCCTAGACCTGCTGTGTTGTCATCTGCATTTCACTCAGATCCACAGAATTCTGTGTCTGACGTGTATATGTGTGTTCATGTATACATGTGTGCATATGTATGTAGAGGTCAAAGGTCAATAGCACGTGTCTTCCTCAGTTGCCCCCCACCTTATTGAGGCAGGGTCTCTCACCAAACCCAGAGCTCATGCATTAGTCTTGAAAAGTTAGGAATCAAGCCTTAGAGGTCCCCTGACTCTGCCCGTCCAGCTCTGGGATTATAGGTGCGTATAACTATACATGGGTGCTACAGATCCAAATTCAAGTCCTCGTGTTTACATGGAAAGCACTTTACTCACTGAGCCATCTTCCCAGCCTCTGGTTTCTAATAATCTGTATACACATTGAAGTTTGGGAAGCAATGGCCTAAGGACATTTTGCCCACAAACCTGGGCTATGGAAACCATCCTTGTAAGTGGGAAGATGTGGCACAGAGACCTAAAACTGGAATCACAGCAGGTTTTAAAAGTGAGTCACCCCTCTGCTCAACAGGAAGGATTTTAGAAGCACTCTTGTAGTTGATGGGTAGGTATCATTAAGGAATTTGTTGTGGATAAAACCACTGCTAAGCTTGTGAAAATTTTAAGAAAGAATGTATACTCTACTAAGATTTTACTGGATGCTTTTTGAGAAATGAACTAGAAGAATGGAGAAAATATTTTAGTTTATTTGTGGCTGCAGAATGGACCATGGAAGGCTATAAATTAGCCCTGATTGTGGATTTTATACTTAACCTGTTGCCCTAAACTGTGTTATTTATCTTATGTCATTTGATTATACTGCTCCACATTCTCATTGCTGTTCCTTTAGCAATATAAGCCAGTGCTCTTCCTTTGCTCTATAATTGACCTGAGCTCACATTTGTCACCTATTTTCCGACTTCAACCAATGCCTGGCCAAATCTTCCCTCCACCACTGCTGGTAGTCATTGTTTCTCCCAAAACTCTTTTCTCCTCCACTCTGCAGAGGCTGATAACACCTCTCTCCACATGTTTCATGAATTGCTATAATTGTCTTGACATCAGATCCCACTTGCTAAGAAGAGCTGTAATGTCATGATGCCAATTAATGAAAACTGCTTTGATTTCTTTCATGACCGCTAAAAATACCCCCTCCCATCTCTCCTCCTAATTACTCATCAGTTAGTGTGCACAGTATTTTGGAAGTGAAATCATTCCTGATCATATTAAAGAACTGTTTGAGAGCAGCTAGTCCATCCCTAATAACACCAGCCCTCTTGAGCACCCTGGCCTGGCCTTTTAACATTCCAATGCACATTCATCCATGGGAGGATGGATAGTTGAAAACAATCTCAAACATTTTCTATCAGACCAGAGAAGTTCTTAAAGGGATATTTTTTCTGACTTAAAATTAAGCTTTTAAAGTACAAGCTTACCTGAAAGCATTGTCACAATATTAGAAAACAGAACAAAGAAAAATAACCCAAGAATCTTCTCCAGTTCCCAAGATTTTGGAACAGTTTCATTGTTCTTTTTTTTTTCTTCTTCTTCAACTCCTGTTACCCTGGGGGTCCTTCTCAGTGAAACTATGGTATCACTGAAGAGTCATGTAGACCTCAGTCAGTCCCTCTGGCATAGCCAAGAGCCATGCCTCAAGGTATTCCTATCCAATCTGTGGCTCTTACAATCTTTCATCTCCCTGTTCTGCAAAGCTCCCTGAGCCATGGAAGTCTTATTGGCAACATGATTTAGAGTGGAGTTCTTTATAGCCTCTGGATTTCTGATTCAAAGGTTTTGATTATTCTTAGTGTCTGTCAATCACCCTGGGCCTGGATGTCAGGGTAGCAGTAAGAGGCAAATTCATGACAATTCTGCAAATTCTTCTGGGCTGTGGTAGATGTGGGAGAGGTGGAAAGACTTATGGTGGGCAGTTGGCTATCTTCATGTCTTATAGATGGATCTAGTGTCTCCTCTGTTTTCTCTACCATCCGTAGAATAAAACAGATTCTCCAACCAAGCAAAAGAGCAATTTGGGTTAAAAGGGATATGCAAAGTTGTTTAGATTTTTTTTTAATTTTTATTAACATTTTTCATGATTATAAAATATATCCCATGGTAATTCCCTCCCTCCCCACCCCACACTTTCCCGTTTGAAATTCCATTCTCCATCATATTACCTCCCCATTACAATCATTGTAATTACATATATACAATATCAACCTATTAAGTATCCTCCTCCCTTCCTTTCTCCACCCTTTATGTCTCCTTTTCAACTTACTGGCCTCTGCTACTAAGTATTTTCATTCTCACTCAGAAGCCCAGTCATCTGTAGCTAGGACCCACATATGAGAGAGAACATGTGGCGCATGGCTTTCTGGGCCTGGGTTACCTGACTTAGTATAATACTTTCCAGGTCCATCCATTTTTCTGCAAATTTCATAACTTCATTTTTCTTTACCGCTGAGTAGAACTCCATTGTATAAATGTACCACATCTTCATTATCCACTCATCTGTTGAGGGACATCTAGGCTGGTTCCATTTCCCAGCTATTATAAATTGAGCAGCAATAAACATGGTTGAGCATGTACTTCTAAGGAAATGAGATGAGTCCTTTGGATATATGCCTAGGAGTGCTATAGCTGGGTCATATGTTAGATCAATCTTTAGGTGTTTTAGGAACCTCCACACTGTTTTCCACAATGGCTGGACCAGATTGCATTCCCACCAGCAGTGTAGAAGGGTTCCTCTTTTTCCACATCCCCGCCAACATTTATGATCATTTGTTTTCATGATGGTGGCCAATCTGACAGGAGTGAGATGGAATCTCAATGTAGTTTTAATCTGCATTTCCCTGATGACTAGTGACGTAGAACATTTTTTTAGATGCTTATATGCCATTCGTATTTCTTCCTTTGAGAACTCTCTATTTAGCTCCATAGCCCATTTTTTGATTGGCTTGTTTGATTCCTTATTATTTAACTTTTTGAGTTCTTTGTAGATCCTAGATATTAATCCTCTATCAGATATATAGCTGGCGAAGATTTTTTCCCATTCTGTAGGTTGCCTCTTTGCTTTTTTCACTGTGTCCTTTGCGGTGCAAAATCTTTGTAATTTCATTAGGTCCCAGTGGTTAATCTGTGGTTTTATTGCCTGAGCAATTGGGGTTGTATTCAGAAAGTCTTTGCCAAGACCAATATGTTGAAGGGTTTCCCCTACTTTTTCCTCTAGCAGTTTCAAAGTTTCCGGTCTGATGTTAAGGTCTTTAATCCATTTGGACTTAATTCTTGTGCATGGCGAGAGAGAAGAATCTATTTTCATCCTTCTGCAGATATATATCCAGTTTTCCCAACACCATTTGCTGAAGAGGCTGTCTCTTCTCCAATGAGTATTTTTGGCATTTTTATCGAATATCAGGTGGCTATTGCTACTTGGGCTTACATCTGGGTCCTCTATTCTGTTCCACTGATCTACATGTCTGTTTTTGTGCCAGTACCATGCTGTTTTTGTTACTATGGCTCTGTAGTATAGGTTAAAATCAGGTATGGTGATACCACCAGCCTCTTTTTTGTTGCTCAGTATTATTTTAGATATTCGAGGTTTTTTGTGATTCCAAATGAATTTTTGGATTGTTTTTTCTATTTCCATGAAGAAAGCCTTTGGAATTTTGATAGGGATTGCATTAAATGTGTAGATTGCTTTAGGTAAGATTGCCATTTTCACAATATTGATTCTTCCAATCCAGGAACAAGGGATGTTTCTCCACTTTCTAGTGTCTTCTGCAATTTCTCGCTTGAGTGTTTTAAAGTTCTCATTGTATAGATTCTTTACTTCCTTGGTTAGGTTTATTCCAAGGTATTTTATTTTTTTTTTGATGCAATTTTGAATGGGAGTGATTCTCTGATTTCATCCTCTGTGTGTTTGTTGTTAGCATATATGAAGGCTACTGATTTCTGTGTATTTATTTTGTATCCTGCTACATTGCTGTAGGTTTTGATCAGCTCTAACAGCTTGCTAGTAGAGTCTCTAGGGTCCTTTATGTATAGAATCATGTCATCTGCAAATAATGATAACTTGATTTCTTCCTTTCCAATTTGTATCCCTTTTATGTGTGTCTCTTGCCTTATTGCTATGGCTAAGACTTCCAAAACTATATTAAATAAAAGTGGGAACAGTGGACACCCTTGTCTTGTTCCTGATTTTAGTGGAAAAGCTTCCAGTTTTTCCCCATTTAGTAATATGTTGGCTGTAGGCTTGTCATAAATAGCCTTTATTATATTGAGATATGTTCCTTCTATTCCCAGTCTCTGTAGGACTTTTATCATGAAGGGATGTTGGATTTTGTCAAATGCTTTCTCTGCATCTAATGAGATGATCATGTGATTTTTGTCCTTCAACCCATTTATGTAATGTATTACATTTATAGATTTGCGTATGTTGAACCATCCCTGCATCTCTGGGATAAAGCCTACTTGGTCAGGGTGAATGATCTTTTTGATATACTCTTGTATTCTGTTTGCCAATATTTTGTTGAGAATTTTTGCATCTATGTTCATGAGGGAGATTGGTCTGTAATTTTCTTTTTTTGTTCTATCTTTGCCTGGTTTTGGTATCAGGGTGATGCTGGCCTCATAGAAGGAGTTTGGTAGAATTCCTTCTTTTTCTATTTCCTGGAAAAGCTTAAGAAGCAATGGTGTTAGGTCTTCCTTAAAAGTCTGGTAAAATTCAGCAGTGAATCCATCTGGGCCTGGGCTTTTTTTAGTTGGGAGATTATTGATAACTGTTCGGATCTCCATGTTTGTTATAGGTCCATTTAAGTGATTAATCTCATTTTGATTTAATTTAGGTAGGTCATGTAGATCAAGGAAATCATCCATTTCTTTCAGATTTTCATACTTTGTGGAGTATATGCTTTTGTAGTATGTCCCTATGATTTTTTGAATTTCTCTGGAATCTGTTGTGATGTTGCCTTGTTCATCTCTGATTTTATTAATTTGTGTCTCTTCTCTCTTTCTTTTGGTCAGATTTGCTAAGGGTTTATCAATCTTGTTTATCCTTTCAAAGAACCAACTCTTTGTTTCATTAATTCTTTGGATTGTTCTTTTTGTTTCTATTTCATTAATTTCTGCCCTAATCTTTATTATTTCTTCCCGTCTACTAATTTTTGGTTTGCCTTGTTCTTCTTTTTCCAAGGCTTTAAGGCGAAGCATTAGGTCGTTTACTTGCGACCTTTCTAATTTCTTAATATAGGCACTTAAGGCTATAAATTTACCTCTTAGAACTGCCTTCATTGTGTCCCAGAGATTTTGGTATGTTGTGTTCTCATTATCATTTGACTCTATAAATTTTTTGATTTCCTTTTTGATTTCTTCATTGACCCACTCATCATTTAGTAGTGTATTGTTTAGTTTCCATGATTTTGTGTATGCTCTATAGCCTTTCTTGCTACTGATTTGTAGTTTAATTCCATTGTGGTCAGATAGAATGCAAGGAATTATTTCAATTTTCCTGAATTTGTTAAGATTTGCTTTATGTCCTAATATATGGTCTATTTTAGAGAATGTTCCATGTGCTGCTGAAAAGAATGTATATTCTGCAGCCTTTGGATGAAATGTCCTGTATATATCTGTTAAGTCCATTCCTTCTATGACCTCATTTAGTCCAGATGCCTCTCTGTTTATTCTTTCCCTGGATGACCTGTCAATTGATGAGAGTGGGGTGTTAAAGTCACCCACCACCACTGTGTTTGGTGTTATCTGTGACCTTAGTTCTAATAGTGTTTGTTTGACAAATTTGGTAGCCCCCATGTTAGGTGCATATATGTTTAGGATTGTAATGTCCTCCTGTTGGAGTGTGCCCTTAATCAATATAAAGTGACCTTCCTTATCTTTCTTGACTAACGTCGGACTAAAGTCTACCCTGTCTGATATTAGGAAAGCAACCCCTGCTTGTTTTCTAGGCCCATTTGCTTGAAACACCATCTTCCAACCTTTCACCCTAAGATAGTGTCTATCCTTTGTAGAAAGGTGAGTTTCTTGGAGACAACAAATTGTAGGATCCTGCTTTTTAACCCAGTCTGCAAATCTATGTCTTTTCGTTGGGGCATTGAGACCATTGATATTAAGAGATATTATTGAAAGGTGTGTATTTATGTTTGCCATTTTTGTGTGTGTGTGTGTGTGTTACTGGTTCTACCTGTGCTCTCTTCTGTTAACTGGTATTTGAGTATAGCTTGTTTTTTCTAGGTTCCTTATATGTGTGCTTTTCCTTTTGTTCAGCATGGAGGATTCTATCAAGTATTTTCTGTAGAGCTGGTTTTGTCTTCAAATACTCCTTTAACCTGCTTTTGTCATGGAATGTCTTTATTTCTCCATCTATTTGAATGGATAACTTTGCAGGATAAAGTAACCTTGGTTGACAGTTGTTATCTTTCAGACTTGGAATATATCACTCCAAGCCCTTCTGGCTTTAAAAGTTTGTGTTGAATAATCTGCTGTAATCCTGATGGGCTTGCTTTTGTAGGTAACTTGATTTTTCTCTCTAACTCCTTTCAGTAATTTTTCTTTGGTTTGTGTGTTTGGAAGTTTGATTATAATATGGCGAGGGGAGGTTCTTTCTGGGTTTTGTCTGGCTGGGGTTCTAAAGGCTTCCTGTATCTGTATTGGCACCTCTTTCCCAATTTGGGGGAAATTTTCCTCTATGATTTTGTTGAAGATGCCTACTATGCCTCTGGAGTGGAGTTCTTCTCCTTCTACTATGCCCTGAATTCTTATATTGGATCTTTTCATAGTGTCCCGAATATCTTGAAATTCCCACTCATACTTTTCTATAAGTTTGTCTTTCTCTTTGTTGGACTGCATTAGGTCTGCCACCTGGTCTTCTAGCTTAGATATTCTGTCCTCTCCCTCATCCATCCTACTGGTGAGATTTTCTACAGAGTTTTTTATTTCATTAACTGTGTTCTTCATTGCTAGTAATTCTGACTGGTTTTTCTTTATTATTTCTATTTCCCTATTTATGTCTTGTATTGCCTTCTTTATTTCATTAAATTGGTGTCCTGCCTCTTCTTTGATTCCTTTGATTTCCTCTTTGATTTCCTCTTTGATTTCTTCCTTGATTGTTTTCATGTGTTCTTTGACCTCTTTGAACATGTTTATAATTATTCTTTTGAACTCTTTCTCAGGCATTTCCTCTAACTCTTTCTCTCTGGAGGACATTTCTGATGCATTAATACTTTTAGGTGGATTTATATCATCTTGCTTTTTAGTGTTTCTTGTGTTATAATGTATATATTTTTGCATCTTAGATTAAGTTTATGCTTGAATTTTCTAGCTAGCTGTGTATTCTTAGCTGTATCAATTGATTTGATGTAATATATTTTCAGGGTAGGACCTTAAGGTATTAGGTGTGGCTCTTAAGACTCTCAGAGTATCTACAAAGATGTTCTTAGGGGTTGAGATTCCCTGCTATAGGAGTATTCAAGCAGGCTGAGTGGAATAAAATACAGGTAGATTCTAAAATTTAACTAAACTCTGTACACATTCAATCAAAAACAGCCCCGAGTATGTATGCAAGAGTAGTTATTATAATGACCAGATCTTCTATCAACAAAGAGGTTTAGATTTATGGTCTGTTGAGGGATCCAAGTCAGCTTGTGACCAAGTGAGACCCTTCCCTGGTGCAATCCCAGTTACCTTGGGTGATTTTGGTCTCATTCAAGTTGCTGCCTGGGTCATCGGGCTGCTGTTCTGATTTCTGGAGCTGGGCACTTGCTTTTCCTACGGGGCAAACCGAGCCGCTGCTGCTGCCTCTGCTGCTCCTATAGCTGCCACCACCAGAGCCACCACCGCTGCTGAAGCTGCCGCTGTCGTGACCACCGCCGCTGCTCCCCCCGAAGCCGCTGCTGCGGGATCTGCCGCCGCTGCCGCTCCTGGGTCCGCTGCTGCTGGGGCCGCTGGTACCGGTGCTGGAGCCGCTGAAGTTGCTGCCGAACTCTGCTCCTGCTTGGGTCCCGGGCCGCTGCTGTGTTCGCTGGAGCTGGGCTCAGGCGGTGGGGGAGGGGAGGGAGCCGCGGCTGCTCTGGTTGTCTCGCTGCTCCACGTGTTCTAACTCGCGGTCTTCTCCTCCCCTGCTCGCTGCCGATCTCCCCTCACGTTTCCCGAGTTGCGGAGAGCGCGGTGTGAGGGGAAAATCCCGCACCTGGCTTTTCCTGCGGCTCGAGCTGGTCTAGCGGTTTTCTGCTGCGCCGCGGCTGCGGCGTTTGGCCGAGCTGCCTGAGCCGCTGGAGCCGCTTTTCCCACCTGTGCGGGCTCTGGATGTTCTATAACTCTTCTACTTCTCCGCTGCCGCCTCAATTTCCTATACACCTCACTTTTTAGTAAAAACGTGTATTTTGCTGAGTTTTTTTGGTCTTTTTCCCCCCTAGGCTGCTTTGGCGTGGTACCTACGCCACCATCTTAACCGGAAGTCTAGATTTTTTTTTGTACCAGCCACCTCAGAATCCTGACTATGAGATTCTGATGTGGTTTCTAGTACCAGATATGAGCTCCTTCCCACTGAGCAGGCCCCATGTCGAATCAGAGAACACGTCATTGTAGAGGCTGCATGTCACTATTGCACAAGTGTGTACATGTTGCCTGGCTGGGGGGATTTCGTAGTCCAAGGTTTCATGATGTTATTGGTGACTATCGTCCTCCTTGAACCTCCAATAGGGTTCTCCAGCACTATGAAGTCTAGCCAAGAGGGATGTAGTTTCTCTTTCAGTACCAGCATGGTAATCTAATGTCCTGTGACCATAGCCTGTGGTGTCTTCACCAATAGGTTCTTACCTTTTAGCTCTGGTAGATAATCAAGTGTTTTGACAATGGCCTATGTTATCTTGGGGTATCCATGGGTCTTCCTAGCCTACAGTTCTCTGTGGGGTTAACCCAATTCTGTGCCTTGGAGTTACAAGCTAAAGTCTGGGGTTTTAAAATTAAGCTTTTTCCACCTTTTATCCAGACTGTCTAACCTCCCACTTGTGGTTATATTTAAAGGAATCTTTTATTTCTTTAATATCTTGTTTTTATTTATTTTCAGGGAAGGAGAGAGAAAGAGAAAGACAGAGAGAGAGGAGAAAGAGGCAGATAGAGAGAAAATGGACACACTGGGGACTCTAGCCCCTGGAAACAAACTCCAGACGCATGCACCACCAAGTTTATCTGGCTTACATGGATTCTGGGAAGTTGAATCTGGGACCTTTGGATTCATAGGCAAGCTCCTTAACCACTAATCCATCTCTCCAGCCCTAATGGGATCTTTTAAAGGCATTGGGAAAACAGTCTTTGAAAGGTGGGTAAAAATTTCAAGTTTATCTGAACATGGAAATTTTTGTTTTAAAAAATGTGCAAATTTTGTCTACCCCTTCACAATGGCTTTATTTCTTCTGTTGCAAGTATAATTTTAATTTATACCAGGTTAAATGACTAAGATTTTTATGTCTAATTTTTTTTATTTTGTTGGTTTTTGTTTTTTTGTTTTTTTGTTTTTTGGTTTTTTTGGTAGTTTATTTGGTTTTTCAAGGTAGGTTCTTACTCTAGCCCAGGCTGACTTGGAATTCACTAGGTAATCTCAGGGTGGACTCAAACTCATGGAAGTCCTCCTACCTCTGCCTCCTGAGTGCTGGAATTAAAGGTGTGCCCCACCATGCCTGGCACACAATTTTGATTTTTTAAAAGCTAAAGTTTTAGGAATAATGTGCCATGTATATTCTGTGGCTTTTAGTATACCTTGTATGCTGACATGTATCTTTAGCAGAGCTGAGAACTAGGAAATCGCAGTGCCCTGATGGTTTTGATGAATAATTGGTATGGAGATTGGGTAATAGGAAATGACTATGTCTGCTATTTAGGTCCTGAAATCTCACCTCAGTTTCCAGCCAAAACCAGACCCCATTGAACCTGTCACCAGAGCAGGTGCTCTTGGGGAACTACAAAACCTTCCAGTGACCAATCTTCAGAAAGAAACCTCTTTTATTAGTTTCCAATCCAAGATCCATTGAGAAGCCCTAGAATGAAATTGCCATGTAAATATCACTTTAATGCTTTTGTCTTCTTGTAGGCAGCAATGAGGAGAGCCACTGAATCAGTTACTGTGTGTGTTCTCTTCAAGAATCTTAAATTCATCCATGTGACTCCAATATTCCAGAACATTTCTTGACAAAGGTCAGCTTTGGAGATAGTGCTCAGGGTTACCCGCTCTGTCACATGTGGAGTGCACTGTCACTGGAAGGCCTAGCAAACCCAGCATAGTTACTTAGTCACAGCTCTGAGCTCCTTGACACTGTCATGTTTGTTCTTGTTGATGAAGCTATCTTTGGTTGCAAAAGACTTTACCAAATAAATTCCTTTGGCTGAAGGAACTTACATAATTCTAGCTTCAAAATTAACAAATCAATTATGGAAAATATCTGGTCAGTAATCTGGAGGGTAATTTGCTTGCATATTTCTATGTAGAATAATTTGAAAACTAAATAACCCTTATGCCATAATTATATGTGCCAGCACATGAAAGAATGAGTGAATTAAGAAAAATATTAAAAACAAGCCTTAAAACGTAAGTCAAGCTATCTTTAAGGTTAAAAAAAAATGAGACTGTAGAGATTTCGATATTTCCCTAATACATAACATACTTTGTTTTGAGGGTTTGTTCATTATTGTGAAAATTAGCTACATTTAATCTTTATAACTGTTCTTATGAGAATATTTTCTTTATTTAGTTTGAAATATATCAAACTAAAAAAATCATGTATATATCATATATATATATGTATAATCATATATATGTATATATTTACAATTTAGAAAATGACATTAAAATAATTTTCTACTCCCCAAGCAGCACACTGCTGTCAGTTACCTTGATGTTTCTGTGTGTCCATGTGTTCTGCTCTCTGCCCTAGGGCACACTCTCCCTGTGTTTCATGAATGCCCAGTCCCTTACTTTAAAATACTGCTAGCTTTGTGTTATGGTCTGAGTATGAAGTATCTCCCACAGGCTCTTGTATCAAAAGAGTGCCTTCAACTGGTGGTGCTGTTTAGGGTAGTGGTGGAAACTTAAGGAGAGGAGACCTAATTGGAACAGATGGATCACTAGAGGTGTGCTATTGAAGGGTAGCTTGTCCCTGGCTCCTTCATGTCTCTCTCCATTTCCTGTTGTCCATGAGGTGAACTGCTTTGCTCCTTCCATTATTCTCATTATTTTTGTTGTTTGTAATATTACTTTGTAGTTCTCATAGACTTGTGAACATCACCAATTCTAACCTGTCAACACCAGCTTCCTGTGTCCCTTCTTCCTTTTCCAGAGACAAAACCATCTCTTATAAAAGGCTCATCAGTTCTACCTACTTTTTTTCTAATTTTCTTTGCCTACATGGCTTACTGATGGATAAAGCCAAAGCATGATTCTATAATATTCAATAAGTATTTATTATATGAATAAATAAACATGGTAAAGTAATGGATAAAGAAGCGTTTCTAATTGCTGACAATGATGAGTTCTAATATCCATTCCATCTTCATTCTGCTGTGTCTTCCTAAAATAAATGTATCTAGAAAGTTAAAAGCTCCAAATACCAGATTTTGTTGTTGTTGTTGTTGTTGCTGGAGTTTTAGATGAAATTTAGTTTCCACAATACAATCACATGAGCTTTGAATTTGAAGCTGAATTTAATGGAAGAGAGTCTAGGCATAAAGTGCTGATTTTGTTGGTAGAGACTGTGAGAGGTAATGCAATGATACGACACTGTGGTCCTTGGATTCCCAGTTTCATGGCTCACAGAAAATTCAGGTTGAGATTTCATATATCTTGTAGAAATTCTTTGAAGCCCAAGCCAGAAAGTATTTTTCCAAGTTAGCTGAGCTGTGTACAGGCTGCTACAGCTGTGGTAGAAGTAGGCCTGTGGGACATTGAATCATGTATCCCCCATTAATTCATGTGCTCTGAATTCTTGAACCACAGATGATGGCAATTTGGGAGGTAGAGCCTTGCTGGAGGAGCTGTGTTGCTTGGTAATGGACATTGATGGTTTATTATTTGTAGCTTGCCAGTGTGTTAGTTCAGCTTACTTTCTCATGCTATTTCCACCTGTAGTGGCAAAGGTGATGCCCAGCCTCTGTTCATGCCATCCTTTCCCCTGCCATCATTTCATGACACTTTATATTAAAATTTCATATTGACATATCATATTAAACTATGAGCTATAACAAATCCTCTCCTCCCATAAATTGCTTTTGTTCAGGTGATTTGTGCCAGCAACAAGATGGTAACTACAACAGGGTCATACTACATGTCAAGCTGATGGCAGAATCTGGCAGCATCACCCACATGGTGCTGGTTTGGCGCGTATGCAGAATAGAAGAGCTACAGGCTTACGCCAAGGCTCTGGAAAACAGCTGAAGCCAGGCAATGCACAACAAAGCCAGACACCTGCAAATAAGGAGGCCTAACAGGTCACTGTATGAAGATGAAGCCTAAGGTACAACAAGAACCCCCAGGTTGTTGGAGATGCCAGGACCCTGGGTGTCTGTATGGAAGATGCAGGCACTGATTGAAGCTGGCCCACGAGAAAGGCAAAATGTGCTGTAAGCAGCAAAGCTGGATAAGCAGGACTTCCCAAGCCCACTGGAGCCCAAATAGTGCTCCCATAAACCATAAGATGGCAGACCTGGAGCTGCATGGTTTTGTGGTTGCTTTGTTGAGTTTGGATCTTGCTTCGATCTAGTCTTTGTTTCTATTCCTTCTTTTTTGAATTAGAATGTTTACTATGTGCTATTGTCTATTTGAACTTTGTAGTTTTTTTTATTATTATTATTTCATAGGGTTAAATTTAAAAGCCTTGAGCCTCAGAAGAGGCTTTGGACTTTGGGCTTTGAACATGTTAACATTGTTAATATTTGAAGGAGACTTGTAGATGATAACTTTATGTATTTTACATTATGAGGTGGCCAAGAGTTTATGCATATCAGTAGTGGAGTTTGAAAGAAATGTGTTTAGATGTCAGTTTCCAAAAGGTGAACTTTGCATGGTTAACCTTCCTTCTCAAGTTGGCTGGATTTGAGACAGGTTTGCTGATAGAGCTAGAGTTGTAGGAAAGCTGTGAAGAACATCACCTTTGGGACTTCCAGAACAAAATTCTCACTGAGCTCCATTCCATGATATGAATAAAAAAGAAACAAGGAAAAAGTGATCTAAGCAACAACATTCCATTCTCTTTGTTTCCTGACTCTGGCCACAGTGTGCCCAGCTACCCCATACTCCTGACATTACAGTAAGGCTACTCTTACAGCCTGACTTTCCCAGCATCATGACCTGTATCCTACTGATATGAGCTAAGATAAACAGCAACATAAAAGGTAAATAATACAAACATATAACCTAAAAAATAATTTTGAAATGACCGAGAGTCATAAAATGAGGGGCTAGATTATTTGAGGTAATCCAGAAGATTGGATGTGCTTTTGTAATTCTCATGAATCAGAGATATTCTTCACATTCAAGCCATGCAGATAGTTCAAGGAAACAATCACAAGGCAGGAGCAAAGTAGAGAGAGTTCAGAACCATCAGTGAAGTTTCCCAGTGTCCGTTTTGCATAAAAATGCACTTTGACCCACAATGCCTTACTTATAATGTAATGGATGGTTTCAGTGATGAAACATCAGCATTGCTACTTTGCATTCAAATCATTATTCATCTTAATGACATTGTTCAAAGAACTATGACAGATAAATGTATGAATTTCAGGTTTGTTATCCACAAGTAATCCTAGAAAGCTTAGATATAGCTTACTAAAAGCATATTTAATAATGACTCTCTTATAAGTAAATCAGTTTATAAACTGGGTAACCCTTCTCTCTCTCTAAGTAACTTCCCCAATCTCTTTCAAATCCTTAAACTCTTTTACCTCTAAGCCCAGTCCATTACCATCTCCAAGAAAAAGAACACAAAGATGGGTGCTTTTTGTGCTGTTGTAGAAAATTGGCAAGGATTACTCTCTTAGAGGGGAGAGTGCTACTGAATGAGTTGCTGCAGTATTGTCACATGCCCTTCTTCAGAAAGAAACATGCTTCTCTTTCTCACAAGACAAAAGGGTTGGACTTCAAGAAATTATTTAAAGCTTGTATGCATTCTCTGGAGCTGACATGGAGACAGGAAGAAGGTATGAGGGGAAGAAGGAAGAAAAAGGGAAGAAAGTAGAACTGGAGTGGGCTTGCCCCAAAAGAAATATCACCCAAGCAGCATTGGATGATGCTAGCAGTGGGGTTCTCAGTGGGACAGATTTTCTGATAAAGCTAGAGTTGTGGCAAAGCTGTGAAGAGCATAACCTTTGGGAACTTTCAGAACAAAATCTTCAATGTCTATGTTTCTATCATTTATCAAAAAAATCTGAGAGAATGATTCATCATTTGGAACTCTGCTGATACAAAGGGTTCCCAGTCAGATACCCAGAGGGAAGATAGGATCTCTGCCTTTTGCCTTCCTTTTGCAGCATAGAGGAGTTAAAGGCAGCTCATGAGTGGACAGTAGTGGAAGATGAATTCTGAGACAAATTACCCATGTTTCTCGATTGTCAAGTGACAATAGGGGAGACAAGTGGTTCAAATCAGTAAGGCCTTTTGTGTTTATTCAAGAAGCATAATTTTGTTATAAAACAATTTATAAGGTAAATTTAACACTTGAGTCATTGGGTAAAAGATTATTGTGTACTTTGAATTAAGGCAACTCAGTATCCATAAAGAAAATGAAATTCAGGGCTAGAGAATGGCTTAGCAGTTAAGTGCTTGCCTATGAAGCCTGAGGACCCTGGTTCAAGTCTCGATTTCCCAGGACCCACATTAGCCAAATGCAAAAGAGGGAACACACATCTGGAGTTCAAGTGCAATCAACTGGAGGCCCTGGTGTGCCCATTCTCTTTTTCTATCTCCCTCTTTCTCTCTCTGTCGCTGTCAAATAAATAAATAAATAAAAATTTATTTAAAAAAAAGAAAATAAACTTCAGTATCTATTATAAAATATAAAACACAAACACAAAATTTAGTTGTCAAACTAACAGGTGATTTTTAAAAAATATTTTATTTTTGTTTATTTATTTGAGGCAGGGAGAGGAAGAGAATGGGTATGCCAAGGCCTCTAGCCACTGCAAATAAACTCCAGATGCACGCAACAACTTGTGCTTACATGGTCCTGGGCAGTCAAGCCTGAGGCCTTTGGCT
The DNA here is from genome assembly GCF_020740685.1 of Jaculus jaculus. Taxonomy (NCBI): domain Eukaryota; kingdom Metazoa; phylum Chordata; class Mammalia; order Rodentia; family Dipodidae; genus Jaculus; species Jaculus jaculus. Next base: position 113,338,463 of record NC_059104.1, read on the forward strand.
TTCCAGACAAGAGCCTTAATCAATAAGCCATCTCTATAGTCCCACAGTTTATTTTTCTAATCAAATAGAGAATGTCTTTTTTTCTATTAAAATTTTATTGTAATTTTCTAGTACCGGACTATGGCTTTTAGTGCTATGGAACTGTCCAACATTCAATCCAGAAATACGTATGGAAAAGTGTATATACTAGCTTACATCAACAACCCCTAAGAGCTCATCACTAAAGTAGGCTTAAAAGTCACTCACCACAGCTCAGGGAATTTTGCAGAAGATGGGGTAGAAAGATTGTAAGAGCCACAAGTTGAGACAATCTGCCCAGAGGGATTCCCTCCACCCCAAAATAACTGACAGCTGATCCCACAACACATAAACCACAAACCCATAAGGAATACGTGCAACCCCACTGAGGAGGGTCCCCAGTGGAATGGGGGCAGGGACAAGGTAAAAGAGGGGAACAACACATGATGTATCTATACAAAATATGTTGCTAATATTGATAATAAAAGATTTTTACAAACTGGGAAAAAAATAATAATAAATGGCTCTCTGCTTGCATCTACACAAGGCTTACCATTCATTAAATGAGTTATATATGCACATAAATATACCTTTGTGTATGTATATGCATAAATTTATTTTTTTCTCCTTGATGTTAGAATTAATCAATACTTCAAATTATGCTTGAGAAATTATACAGTTCCTTAGGCAAGAAAGACCTAGGGAAAAGTGCACTATTTATTAATGTTTCATGCAATTTCTTTCCCACGTATGAGAAAATGATTCCTTAAATGAGAAAATAAAGGGAGTCTTGATTAAAAGTAAATGCTGAATAATTTGAGCTTTAATTGAGGAAATCTTCCAAAGCTCAATAAACATTGGGATCCTAGGGAAGAAAAGAAAGTATTCAGAAAGGATTGGCTCCAAATTCCCAGTCATTTCTAATAGAAATAAAGTTCAGACTAGTATATTATTACCTCACAATCATGAGTTCTACACCCAGAATTCAAGTAAAAATGCTGGGTATGGTAGCATGTTCTTGTAATCCAGTGCTAGGGAGGTAGAAATAGGAGGAGACCTGGGGCTCACTGGCCAGCCAGTCTAGACTGTTTGGTGAACCCCAGATGAATACGAGATCCTGTCTCAAAAATAAAAGGCAATTGGAATCAGGTGTGGTGGTCCATGCCTTTAATCTCAGTACTTGTAAGACAGAGGTAGAAGAATGGCTGTGAGGTTGAGGCCATTCTGTGACTACATGGTGAATTCCAGGTCAGCCTGGCCTAGAGTGAAAAACTTCCTCAACAAAACAAAAGCAACAAAGGTAGTTGGGACTAAGGAGTTATCTCTGTGAGTAAGAGTGTTTGGTACAGAGGCCTAAGGACGTAAAGCCTGAGACCATCTGAACTGATTTCTCAGCACCTATGTAGCAGCTGTGTGTAGCTACACATGCCTGTAATGTTAGTTCTGTGGGGAGCAGAGACTAGAAAAGTGTGAGGTCACAAAAACTATAGCTCCAGCTTAAGAGTGTGATGCCATTTCAAAACAAATGCACAGATAATAAATAGAGAAAGATGCCAGCAAGCTCCTCTTCTGGCAAGCATGGTGTGTGCTCATTTACACACACACACACACAAACACTATACATGTAAAAAAGAGATGGAAATTTCCTGACAGGAATTGTCTACTCACTACACACTCCCTAACATGTAACAAATATATATTCAGAAACACATGCATTAAAAAGTCAAATCCTGGGCTGGAAAAATGGCTTAGTGGTTAAGGCACTTGCCTACAAAGCCTAACAGCGATGGTTTAATTACCCAGTCCACACATAAAACCAGATGTGCAAAATGTCACATGCATCTGGAGCTTGTTTATTTGGCAGAAGGCCCTAGCATGCCCATTCTCTCTCTCCTTTCCCCCTCCCTCCCGATCTGTCTCCACAGATCTAACCAAAAATAAAACAGTCACTGAAGATCCTACAAGGGCAAATAATTACTTCCTCCTTAGTAAAATAAGACTTTTTTATCCTGAGATGGGGAGCCTCCCCACCCAACCCACCCACACATGAAAAACAAACTGAAAGACCTCCAGCAAGTTCACCTAGTCACACAATGGAAGCCTCCAGTGAAAACATAGAGAAGACAACTTAAATCCCAAAATGAATAGTAAGGTCATTCCATAAACTCAAGACCCCGACCAAGAGAATGGTAGAACTAGAAGTAAAATCCAACTACTACATAAATGAAATGCATACAGTGTTTGTCACTAGGCTTAACTTAATGGAGAAATCCAGAAAGACCCAAAAAGAGGGATAAAAATTGAAGGCGAGTCAACAAATAGAGGATCTCAACAACTAGCTGATCAAGCTCAATGAATACATAATCACATGCAAGAATGAATTCTAGAAAGCATCAAGAAACTCAAACATCAACCTGAAATTGAACCTCAAAAAAGAGATGGACAAAATGCCGAAAAGATGACAGATAACAAAAATCAAATAGAGCTTTGAACAGCCTCTCTAAAAGCACTCAGTAGCAAAGTCAATCATGTGAAGGACAAGACATCTGATCTCGAAGACAAGACAGAAGAAATTGACCAAGAATCTAAAAACTTTCATAAGTTCAAAAATTGTGTGAACAGAATATGAAGGAATTTCAGGATACCATAAAATGACCAAGTACCTGGATCATGGGTATACCAGAAGGGGAAGAAATCCAGACCAAAGAAATAGAGAGCATATTCAACAAAATTACTCAAGAAAAATTTCCCAATCTCAGAAAAGAGAGGCCCATCCAAATACAAGAAACTCGAAGAACACTAAACAGAGTACCAAAGAAAAAAGAACTCTCCAGCAAGGCACAACATACTAAGATGTCTAAACAATGAAAACAAAGAGAGAATGGAGTACTTCAAAGCCTAAAAAAACCTACAATTTCCAAGTCAAACTACTGTGCATAACAAAAGTATCCCTCATAATAAATGGAGAAAGGAAAACTTCCCATGACCAAAGTAAGCTCCATGATTATATGAACATAAAACTAAACCTATAGAGAATACCTCAGGAAATATTCCACAAAGAAGACCCCAAGGGCCTAAAAGTGGGCAAACATGATAACCAAAACGGGAACAGGCATGAAAACATACAAAGCACAGTTATAACTTTAAATCTTAATTAATTATTAATTCACCCATAAAGACACAAATCAACAGGGTGGATCAGAAAAATGTAGCCTTTCATCTGCTGCACCATTAAAGATAGACACCTCCTCAGGGAGAAACGATAGAAAATGATTTTTCAAGCAAATAGAAGAAACAAGTAGATGTGGCTATATTAATAGCTGTCAAAATATACTTCAAACAAAAAGTAAGTAAAATGCACAAACAAGGCCATGTTTTACTCATGAAGGGAGAGATCCAACAACAGGACATCACAATCATAAATCTATATGCACAAAACGCAGGTGCACCACATTTTATAAAGCAAAACCTACTTGGCAACAAATCAGAAATAAATCCCAATACCATAAAAATATGATAAATACATGCCCCACTAGCATCATTAGACAGATTATTCAAGCAGAAAATAGATAGGGAAATATATTAAGACATAAAGCATGCCTCCGGTAAGTTTAGAAAAATTGATATAACTTCCTGCACCTCATCAGACCACAATATTTTAAAGCTAAACTTTTACAAGAGAAACAACAGAAATTGCACCAGCTCCTAGAGACTGAGAAACACAATATTAAACAATGAATGGGTCATGGAAGAAATCAAGAAGAAAATTGTAAAATTTCTTGAACTGGATGATAATGAAAATACAACATAGCAAAACATCAGAAACAATTAAGGCAGTCCTAAGGGGAACTTTTATAGCATTAAATGTCTTCATAAGAAAGACAGAGAGATTGCAAATTAATAACCTAGCCATCCACGTAAAGGGATTGCAAAAAAAAAAAAAAAAGAACAATCTAACTTTAAGAGTTTCAAATGGAAAGAAATAATTAAGATCGAAGCAGAAATTAATGAAATGGAAACTAAGAACATGATTAAGAAAGTGACAAAACCAAAGCTGGTTCTTTAAAAAATATATACAAGATTAATAAACTCATGGCCAATTTGATCAAGAGTAAAAAGAGAAGTCTCAAATTAACAAAATTAGAAATAAAAATGGAGAGGTCACAACAGACCTCAATGAAATTGGACAAATCATCTGGACATATTTTCAAAACCTGTGCTCCACAAAATTGGATAACCTATAGGAAGTGGATATATTCCTAGACACATAACTCCTACCAAAACTAAGCCCAAGACAGGTAAATCTCTTAAACAAACCTATTACATCCATTGAGACTGAAATACAAATTTTAAAAACTTCCTGAAAAGGAAAAGTACAGCTTCTTATAGATTTTTAGCTGAATTCTACCAATCCTTCATTGAAGAACTGAAACCACTTCTTCTCAAGCTTTATCACATAATCAGAGAACAGGGAATGATCCCCAACTATGAAGCCAGCACCCCCTGGATCACAAAACCAGACAGAGATGCAACATAAAAGAACTATAGACCTATATCCCTGATGAACTTAGATGCAAAATTCTGAAAAAAAAAAAATCTTAACAAATTCAATCCAGCAATACATCAAAGGCAATATCTACCTCAATGAAGCAGGCTTCATTCTAGAAATGCAGGGATGTTTTAACATGTAGAAATCAAGTAGCAATATAACCACAAGGTCATTTCAATAGATGCAGAGGCCTTTGTCAAAACATATTGTCACTTCATGACCAAAACACTGGAGAAACTAGGTATTTAGGGTTTATACCTCAACATAATAAACATAATCAACATAATAAATAATACAAAGCACCTAAAGTCAAATCATATTTAATAGTGAAAAACTCTGAGTCCCCATTAATATCAGAAATATGGCAGGGGTACCCACTCTCACCACTGCTCTTCCACATGGTACAAGAAATCCTACCCCAAGCAATAAGACAGGAAAATGAAATAACAGTGATAAAATTTCAAAGGAAAATGTCAAAGCAGCCCTATTTGCAGATGACACAATCTATATATAAGTTACCCAAGAGACTTTCCCATAAAACTTCTAAAAGTGATCAATTCCTTCAGCAAACTGGCAGAATACAAAATAAACACACAAAATCAGTAGCCTTCCTAAACAGAAAACATAAGCATACAGAGAAAGAAATCAGTGAGGCTGTCCTATTTTCAATCACCACCCCCCCCAAAAAAAAAAAAAACCTTGGAATAACACAAATTAAGGATGTGAAAGACCTATATACTAAAAACATAAAAACAGCCAAGAGAGAGAACATGATAATATGGAAAGACCTTCCATGTACCTAGGTAGGTAGAATATTGTGTAAATGGCAATACTGTCAAAAACAATATACAGATTCAATGCAATGCCAGTAAAAATCTTGGCATCATTCCTCACAGCAATAGTAAAAATAATCTCCAACTTTATATGAAATGGCAGAAGTCCTTGGATATCCAAAAATTTCCTCACCAAAAGAAACGCCTCTCATGGTATCACTATACCCAACCTAAAGCTGTACTACAAAACCACAGTAACAAAAACAGCATGGTACCGGCATTAAAACAGAATATAACACGTAAAATGGAATGGCATGGCTGGAAGCCAGGAGAGAGTCAGTCCCCAGACAGTCAGAGCATCTAGAGCCAGAAGGTGCTACATGGGTGACCAGGAGAAAATGACCAATATCTGTCCAAGCAACTCATGGTCTAACCTACTTAGCAGCAAATAACCTGTTGTAATGCTCACACAAGTGCAATAGTGGCACACAGCCATGGTGGGGAACCAACTGTTCTTGATTTGGCTAACTGATCCCCTCAGTGGTAAGGTACCCATAGCTGGATCTGGGAAACATGTCAGAAACATATCCAAACATAAGCCTACTCTCCATTAACAAGCTACCACAAATCGTGGCCTACAAGAAGGCCTACACTTATTAAATTCGCTATAAAAATGTCAGGGTTATCTCATTTGTCTGATGCTAACTTACTCTCTCTTGGAGAATTGGCTTCAAATTTTCAGATAGATGTAGATCCTAAGGAGAGAGCCACCCCATCATACTTCAAAAAGACCCTGGCTAAAACTAAAAAAATTTGGCAAAACAAGCAAGGGTGCTGTTTTCTTGGTGAACTGGGTACCAGCACAAGGGTGAAGGAGATCAACACAGAGAAAAATCAACTCCTACCAAATCAGAGATCCAGAGACCCAGAGGCCCCCAACACCTCATCACTGAAGCAGACCAAAAATGAACCCAACATGGCTCAGGGAAATTTTATGGAAGAGGGGGCAGAAAGAATGTCAGAGCCACATGTTGAGTCATGATATGCAGAGACATTTTTCCCACCCATAACCTTGGGCTAACTCCAGAATGCATGACCCATATACCTCAAAGAGGAAGGAGCTAGGGGCAGGGGTAGGACATGGATGAGCCTAACAATGGTACCAAACTGACTATATTCACTGAGTACAAAACTAATTAATAATAAAAAAAAACCCAGACATATAGACCAATGGAACAGAATTGAAAACCCAGCCCTAAGTTCAAGCAACTACAGCTACTTGATCTTTAACAAAGAAACCAACAATATGCACTGGAGAAAAGACAGCATCTTCAACAAATGGTGCTGGTCAAGCTGGATAACCACATGTAGAAAAAGAACCTACACACACTCCTCTTACCATACACAAAACTCAACACCAAATGGATTAAAGACCTCAACATAAGACCTGAACTAAAAATAGGGGGAACTATGCACAATATAGAAGTGGGGAAAGACTTCTTGAACAATACTCCAGTCGCCAAGGATATAAAACAAATACTTAACCTGTGGAATCTTATGAAACTAAAAAGCTATTGTACAGACAAACATACCATAAACAGAGCAAATAGACTACCCACAGAATAGGAAAAAATCTTCACCAGCTGTACCACTGACAGTTGCCTAATAAGTACAATTCTCAAATAACTCAAAAACCCAAGCAATAAAAAAAAAAAAAAAAAATCAAACAATCCACTCAAAAAATGGGGCAGAGAACTGAATAAAGAATTCTCAAGGGCTGGAGAGATGGCTTAGTGGTTAAGTGCTTGCCTGTGAAGCCTAAGGACCCCAGTTCGAGGCTCAATTCCCAAGGACTCACGTTAGCCAGATGCACAAGTGGGCGCAAGCATCTGGAGTTCATTTGCAGTGGCTGGAAGCCCTGGAACACCCATTCTCTCTCTCTCTCTCTCTCTCTCTCTCTCTCTCTCTCTCTCTCTCTCTCTGTCTCTTTCTCTGTATGCTGCCCTCAAATAAATAAATAAAAAGAATTCTCAATAGAAGAGACACAAATAGCTAATACATAAGAAAGTGTTCAACATCCTTAACCATCAGGGAAATGCAAATTAAAACAGCTATGAGATGCCACCTTAACTCTAGTCAGGATGACAATCATTAAAATATCAAATGACAATAAGTGTCAGTGTTGAATAATAAGCTGGGGCAATAAGCCTTATAGGTTAAGATTCCACTGACTTTCTTCATATAACACAGAATGGAAACAACAATTTAAGCAAGAGAGCCTGGGAGCAGGGCTGTGCTGCAAACTTTTAATCTGCTTTAATTCCCAGATGGCAGAGTAAATGGCAAGTCAAGATCTATTGCCTACCGCAAAACATGGTATCTCTTCCACATCTGCCAGAGCCCAGGAGAACTTGCAGTGGAAGTGGTGGCACTGTGAACACTGCTCATACTGATAACCGGCTCACTAGCTCCAGGGTGATGGTGACAGACATGGTGATCAAGTATAACCTATTAAAACAGAAATCCAGATGCTACAAAGAACTCAACCCTAACTCAGACTGCCAACAGGCTGCCATGGCACAGGGATCATTGTGGACAGGGTGCAGAAAGATTGTAAGAACCACAGAGTGGGTGGGAATACCCAGAGGCAAGATCTTCCTAATTATCTCCCTACTATCAGATAGTAGAACTGAGTGAGGACTCAGTCTGAATCCTGACTGACTGACGCCTTCATGACACCACAGTAAATCCCATAACCTAACAGAGTAGAATCCCAGGGAAATGGGAACAGAGGAGAGGGAATTAAAGGGTACAATCTGTTGAACTTTTTTTTAAGTTGTAGAGGGACTGTTAGGGGGAAGAAATAATTCACTGGTAGGAGTATGAGGAAGGGGCACCAAAGAGAGTGAGGGGATTATGATTTCAATATAGTATGTACATGTGTAAAAAAATGAATTTAGAAGAAATATTTAAAAATTGAGATTTAAAGAAGAGGGCTGGAAAGATGACTAAGTGGTTAAAGGTGCTTGCTCACAAAAGTCTTACATCCTATATTCAATGTCCCAGAATCCACATGAAGCCGAATGTACAAAGTGGTACATGCATCTGGAGGTTGTTTTTTGTTTTGTTTTGTTTTGTTTTGTTTTTTTCCTGTTGCAGGAGACCCAGGCATGCCCATACTCACTATTCTAGTGTCTGCCTCTTTCTCTCTGTCTCTATCTCTCTTAAACAAATAAATATTTTAAAAAACATAAAGAAAACATCTTGCAATCCAATGTAAAGAAAATCAGAAAGAAACACCAGGAAGGACCACATGTGTTCGATTTATCTAGTTGTCCTCATAGCATTTGCCTTTATTTTAACCATATTGACTAACAGAGGAAGCATGACTGTTGAGTTGATCGCCACACTTTCCAGCTTCCCTAGGTTTTTCCGATAAATCTCACAGTGATTAATACCCTAAAATCATGAAAATTCATAAGTAGACATTTTATAGCCAAAATTATCAAAAGCATTTATGCTTTCTTAGTATATTTAGTAATGGCAACAACTCTGACAAGCTATTGTGTAAGGTAGAATTCTGAGTTCTGATTAATAGTAAACTAAATGTGGTTGAAGTAGAGTATAATGTGTGATCACATACTGGCTGAACATATCCTTAGATATGAGCAGCATCTGAAGTCCCTGCTCATCATTCACAGCCATCTCCAGAGAAGAAGAACTTGTCCTCATGTTATAATCTCTGTGTTGTAGCTATCTTCACCTTGCTGGAACCAAAAACAGAAGCTGGGAGGAAAGGATTTATTTTGGCTTACAGTCTTGAGGAGAACTTTCAGTATGGCAGGTAATAGATGGCAGAACATAGGCTGGGCAACAGCTATGGCACAACAGCTGGCAGAAAGAAAGTGTGAGCTGTGCTCTGGCAAGTGGGACCTCACTATAAGACCCATAAGCTTTTCCCTAGAACATACCCCTTCTAGCAAGGCTCCACCTCCCAAATTGCCACCAGCTGGGAACTAAGCACTCAAAACACATGGGTCTCTGGGGGACATCTGACTCAAACCACTAAATTCTAGTAATCATAAGCATGGAGTTTTATGATGTGTTCAAGAAGGGACATTTTAATGAGGTAGGGTACTGGCTAGATTGAGACTGTACCTCAAATCTAGGTAAAAAAGCTCTTCAGAGCTTCTATGTAGGTGTACTGCTTTCACTAGAGCCCGCCGTACCCCCAAATTACATCATACCCATTAAAGTCATTTACTCCAATGTGGAAGTATTCTAGATGTTTTTTTAATATTCACATATGCTTTAATCTGTCAAATTTGTTCTTTTACACAAAGAACTGTTTGCACAGATATTGTATGCTTGAGCATAGAGTTGTAGGTTTGTAAATATGCAGTAAGATGTAATAACAAAAATCAAGCTTAATGATGTGTATAGGTTGGGTATAGATTGGGCTATAATTAATAATTCTTTGCAATGTGGAAAAGAGGATATAGCAAAAGGAATAAACATCATTAAGCTCTCTCCCTCCATTCTTGACATGTAGTGCACATTATACATGCATGCATCCATGTATTTATGAAATAACCACACTTACATGCCCCTTCATGAGAGCATTTACCTTAGATGCACATGTGTCCATAGCTACCTCAGAGAATTATTAAACTCATGCTTTAGTTAGTTGTTACTAAGGATTTTCTTATCAAAGGTCATTCCTACTACTGAAGCAAGACCTTGTACATTCCACAGTAATCCAAGAACTAGGTAAGGGCTATGATCATGGAAGTCCTCAGCATGACTACTATAGGATTTTCACTCTCAAGAAAAGAGCCTTCACCTCCCTTTCCATGTTTATTTATTGAGTGCTCACTGTGACAGACATTGATGGAAGTCCTAAATAAGCCCAGAGTGAGGAAGGAGACATACAAATCTTCAAAGAAGACAGAAGAAACATTGACCAACACTGAGTCACCACAGTGAGTCAGCACTCCTGACAAACAAAGAAAAATATTAAAACTAAGTTTATAGAAGATCAAAATAGCAGGACTGAAATGCTTTCCTAACCAACCTTGATTAAGGAATGTGAATCCATCAGAGCACAAGGATGGATTAGTGGTCAAATCTAAATTTGTTCTTGCATATTCATAATTAATTATAATCTTATCTAACTGCTTAGTAAATTCAGTTTATATGATAATATGATGAAGTTATTCCCAAAACACTGCTTCCCCACTCCATAAGCCTCAAGGAAAGAATATCAAGAAAGTTTTGGTTTTAACCTATAGACCTTCATCCACCTAAATTTCTAATAAGCCTTGTCTGGAATATAGTATGTGGACTGAGACAAACCACTTCTCAGTGGGCCTAGGTTTTATCTAGACCCTTGGTAGAGAGGAAAGAGCAGGTTCCCCCATTGGCTTTCTATAAAAGGATAGTCATAAACTGAATCAATGCCTAATAGACAGGATCAATGAAGAGCCAGTGTGGATAGTGATAATAACAGTTTACAAATGCTCCGCAGCCCACGAGTCATCATCATTAATTTAGCTCCACATGTGCGTAGGCAGAATAATAGGATTGAGACAGGCCTCTGAGGGAAAGATCTATCATATTGATCGAGAGCAGCAGGCAGAAAGATGGGCTTTCAGGTCTCCTGTGTGACAGTATTATGATGCAGTGAAAGGCGATCAATAGCGAGCTCTCAGCCGGCTGGACTGCTCTCTGCCTAGGGTATAGACTCACATCATACCCCTCTCCACTCCACTTGAGTCTGGCACAGCCTCCAGTCACCTGTATGCTGTCTAACCCCTGGACTTGGTTTCCTTTTGACACTTGAAGCCACATCTTGATTGGATACCTTATGCTAATATGTGAAACCTTGTTTTGTTCTTTTAACCTGACTATCACAAACTTGTATGTAACCCTAATATTCAGAAATGAGACTCTGCCCTTGAGCTAGCCAACCTTATCCCTTTCCTTAGCTGTGAGAACTGGTCTCTGGTGGTGAGACTCCTGCTCAAACACTGTATCCTTGCATGCACTTCCCAATGCCACCTGGTGTCAATTCTTCACCACTAAGTTTCTGTTACTGGTTTGGAGGTTATCACTTCTTGAAGCTGAAATCCAAAGGATGGTGATAATGATTTACAAATGTTCTTTGCAAAGTAAAATCCATTCATTTATCTAGGGTCCCATGTCTCTTACAGCTGCTCTGATTAGATGCTGAATTCTGTGTAGTGGACCAGCTGGCTACTCAGCCTGTGCAAACAGGGGCCTTTCCTTTGTGCCTTCCTTAGTGAACTGGGAAGCCAGTTTGTATAGAAAGCCTTGTATTGGTGGCATTTAATTTAAAGCTAACATAACACAGCTAGCCATTAGTGATCAGAGAGAAGACATTTGTACAAGAGAAAAGTTGGATAAAGTTCCAAAAACAAAAATGAGCCTGAAATTCTAAGACCCAAGCTAATGTTCAGGTGGATAAAAAGATTGTGTATATGGCAAATGGTTGTAATGAAGTTAGCAACAATGGCAGCAGTCAGATTTTGTGTAGTTTTCTAAGCCATAGTAAAACATTTGAGTCTAACTTAAATACAGTGAGAAGATCCTTGAGGTTTTTAGAGGACTAATGTTACCTGAATTATATTCTAAAACTAGCACACAGCTTCTGGGCAGAGAGTGGATTTATGTGGAAGGGTTAAGGAAACTTGATATCATTAAAAAGGGACTGTGAGGATGGAGAGATAGATCATCAATTAAGGTGTTTTTCTGTAAAGCCTAAAATCTCAAGTTGATTCCCCAGTACCTACATAAACCCAGATTCACAGTAGTGCATGCCTCTGGAGTTCATTTGCCACAGCTGGAGGCCCATTCTCCCTCCCTCCCTCTCTCTTTCTCTCCTCCTCTCCCTCTCTCTCTCTCTCCTTGCAAATAAATAAATAAGAGTATTTTTTTAAGGACTTTAGTTTGAATTAGGCAAATGGCAAATGGGAAAAGCAGAATCTCCTTATGATTTGCATGTGAAGTATCTTTCCCAGCCTCATATTTTGAAGGCTTGGTCTCCAATTAGTGTCACTATTGAGAGGTGATTAGATCTAAGGGTGTTAACTAAATCAATCTGTTATTCCATGTATGTTCAGCTTTAAGAATGCTAACTAAATCTTTGAGGTAATCCACTGATGATGGGTTCTAAGGGTGATAACTAAATCAATCAGTTACTAAATTGATGAGTTTATACTGAATGGGCTGTTATATTAGAGGGAGCACATCACCAGAAGTGTGCCTGTGAAAGATGCATCTTGTCCCTGGACTCTTGTTATTCCAAGTCTCTGCTTGCTGGATACCATGAGGTTAGCACACCCTTCCTTCATGATGTTCTGCCTCACCACAGACAAGAACAATGGAGCCAACTGACCATAGACTGTACCCTTTGGGATCTAAAATAAATCTTTCCTCCTTTAAGAGTTTTTGTCAGACATTTTGTCATAGTTTTGCAAAACTAATTAATAAAGGTCACAAGGCCATGCATGGTGCCACATATGTACAATCTCAACCTCAGTTGGCAGAGACAAATGCCTAAATGCTCAACCAACATAAACTAATTAGACAAGTTCCAGGTCAGTGAGAGACATGTTTCAAAGTAAAAAGGTAGACAGCCCCTGAAGAATGACACCTGAGGTTGTCCTCTGGCCTTTACACATACATGTGTACATATGTGCACCTTACACACACACGCACACACACAAGAAATGTGGGAGCTAGAGAGATGGCTCAGCAACCAAGGTGCTTGCCTACAATGCCTAATGACCTTGGTTCAATTCCCCAGTACCAAGGTAAAGCCAGGTGCACAAAATGGCATATATGACTAGAGTTTGTTTGCAGTGCCTAAAGCCCCTAGCATGCCCATTCTCCCTCCACCTACCATTTGCCAGTCTCTCTCCCTCTCTCTCTCTAATAATTAAATAAAATATTTGTTAATAAAAGAAATGATTGGCCTGGTGTTGTCCAGTACTTGGGAGGAAGAAGTAGGAGGATCTCTATGAGTTCCAAGTCACCCTGAGATTACACAGTGAGTTCCAAGTAAGCCTGGGCTGGGCTACAGTGAAACCCTACCACAAAAAAGAAGGAAGGAAGGAAGGAAGGAAGGAAGGAAGGAAGGAAGGAAGGAAGGAAGGAAGGAAGGAAGGAAGGAAGGAAGGAAAGAAGGAAGGAAGGAAAGAAGGAAAGAAGGAAAGAAGGAAAGAAGGAAAGAAAGAAGGAGCCAGAAAGATGGAGGGAGAGAGGGAAGGAGAAGGGGAAAGAGAAGGGAAGGGGAGAACAGAAAGGAAGGAAGGAAATCTGTACAGTGTCTTTACCCTGTGTTGGTCTTTTGTGTAGTTTAACCACTTTATTCTTCTCTTCAATATTCAGAGCTAGTTGAGATGCAAAGTCTGACATTGTTCTGTCAGTGTCTTGATACAAGCCTCACCACTCACTAGCATGTGTCCTTGCCAAGTCAACCCCCTTCTCTGTGATTCAGATCTTTCACTTTTAAAGTGTAATTAAATTATAAAAGTAGGGGTAGAGAGATGGCTTAGCTATTGAGGAGCTTCCCTGCAAAGCCAAAAGGACCCAAGTTTGATTCCCTATGACCCACGTAAGCCAGATGCACATGGGGACACATGCGTCTGGAGTTTGTTAGCAGCAGCATAAGGCACTGGCACACCCATTCTCTCTCTCTCTCTCTCTCAAAGAAATAAAAATAAAAAAGTATCTGCTTCATAGGAAGTAGTTTAGCTAAATGAAATAATTGATACAAAGTTAGTATCTGACATATATTATTTTCACAATATAACTAACTAGTACTAAATAGCTATAATTATTCTGATTTTTTCATAAAATGTTGCTTGCAGTAGTTTATATACTTGATGGTTACATTAAGCCAGGGTTAAAACCTCCATATTTGATTCCAGAGGTTGCAATATTTCTAGTTTGTTATGAAATGATAATAAACTGATATAACCAAGCCGTCATGTCTATCAGTCATATTGAGCTTCATTGTATAAAAAACAAATACTTAATTTCAAATATTAAAGCTTCAAAATTCCTTCTCTCTCAGTAAATCTTTTTATAATAAATGCTCATTGTTGGCCAAAACTCACTTTGTTTACCTTCTGTCTTGTCTATGGAGTGCCTAAAGATGGTTTGACATGCCAAAAAAGGCAATTACAATGAGGCAAAAATGCCCATGTGACTAACAAACTAATCAGTCCTCGTGTAAAAGCATAATGTTCTTATTATAAGTGTCAAATAAAAATTAGCAGATTTTATAAATTGTCACTATATTTATAACAAACAGGAGTAAATTTTAACATATTAATTTTTAAAGAAATGCAATCAATTAATTTCAATTAGGCAAGGCAATTCAAGTTAGGCTAATTAGGTATTGTCAAGTAAAGTAGCTAAGAAGCTTCTTCTTCAGCAAATAGAGAAGAATGACTTGTGTTTAACATATTGGTTGTTTTACATAAATTGGTGTTTTTAATTGTTTGAAAGCAATTTATTCTCCTCATCAAATTAAATGTTCCTCTATACAAGTGCTAGACTACTTTATTGGCAACATTTTTATGAAACAAAGTTAGATTCAGCTAAATATCTATCCAAATTAATGAATGATTCTTTCATTTATGAGACCCTAAATCTTTTCTACTTGTGGTAAAATTAGGCTCTATTACTAAATCTGGGGAAAGAGAAAATTTCCTTGTCCATAATTCTAAAATCCAATTACAATAAATTATGTGAAAAGACTATTGTCCATGTGGAGGAAACTGTGAGGAACATCTGCCACTTTAAGCAACACTAAATGTGACAATCAGATAGCATCATAAGGTTCAAATCTACTTGGAAAGCTTCGCTCTGAGTATATGGCATAGCATTGCACATTACAGACATTCTATTAAATGTTGGAAAGAAGCACTACACAGCAGGAAGAGAAGGAGGCAAAGAGATGAAAGAGGACAGAGTCTGATTTATGAGAAGTGAGTTTCTTAATCAGCTCACGCAACAGGAACCAGCTCAACCTGCAAAGTTTCCAAAGTTAAGCTGATGTGTTCTATTGAAATTCACCCCAAAATTGCACACCTTTTTGCCAAGGAGTCACATCAGATGTCCTGTCCAAGGACTAATAATATTTATTCCTGTAGGCTATATCCATATGTGAAGAAGCAGAAGAGAGCATTTTAGAACTGGTTAGTCAACTCTATGTTATGTTCAATGCACTGTATCGGGAATACAAAAGTATTTTCCAGATGGCATCATAAAGTCAGTTCGTTTTTGCAAAGCACCATCTCATTTTTGAAAAATGGCCCCTTGTTCTCCATTCCCCTTGGTTGCTTTGGAATTGCTTTTCCTTGCCATCAGTGGAACAC
Organism: Jaculus jaculus; assembly: GCF_020740685.1. Classification (NCBI taxonomy): domain Eukaryota; kingdom Metazoa; phylum Chordata; class Mammalia; order Rodentia; family Dipodidae; genus Jaculus; species Jaculus jaculus. The sequence goes on from NC_059104.1 coordinate 113,354,212, forward strand.
TTGTATGAGAGGGCCGAGTAGGATATCTGCTATATATTATGAAAAATGTCTAACAGGCTGTGAGTATTTAGATATGAACTGACAAGGAGGATGATAAGATGTTGTCTTAACCACTGGCCAGGCCATCAAGGAGACAGAGTGCCAGATGGATGTCGGGATTCTACTTTCGCTGTTAATGAGATAACCTTGGGTAATTCATCTAATTATGTTTTGTTCCAATGTCTGCATATGCTTAAGAGCTATTCTGACTTTCAGAAATTGCTCTGTGACTCATCAAAGGACCGCCTATCATTTAAGTTGCTTCTCTACTTGATTATCTGTATGAACTACTGCTATAGCCAAATTGTCCAACTTATTTTTCTCCAAAATTTCCTGTGCTTTTCCAAGTTCACATTTTTTCATCAAGGTCTCTCCTTGGCCTAGAATTCACTTTATATACTATGTCTGGTTGAAATTTACTAACTTTCCATTGAGGTACTGGTCCTCCTCTGTTAAAGATCTTTGTAATCATGTCACTGTGTTAAGAGACTTACATATATGTTCTCATTTAGCATCAGAAACATAAATAAATATTTGTTATTATGGCATTATAAGACTGTCCTTTCATAAAACTATTTACATGAAATCTTTTTAAATTAAAAAAATATATAATAATTATGCTATTTCAAATTATACTCCATATTCTGATATTTACCTGGAATACCCAACACTGACTATTCTCAAATCATTCATTAACTATTCACCCTACTCTTGCTTTCTCATGCAGACATCAAGACCTGCCATAACTGTTTCTAGATGATGCAGAAAGAAAGACACATTCTGAGGACTGACCATAAATGAAAATTGTTTACTAGATATTATTTATTAAGCATTAATTATCCCCACACTATGCCCATGTAGTAGTCAGGAAAAGAGGCCTCAAAAAAAGTGTGCTTAGGGCTAGAGAGATGGCGTAGCGGTTAAGCGCTTGCCTGTGAAGCCTAAGGACCCCGGTTCGAGGCTCGATTTCCCCAGGACCCATGTTAGCCAGATGCACAAGGGGGCGCACACGTCTGGAGTTCGTTTGCAATGGCTGGAAGCCCTGGCGCGCCCATTCTCTCTCTGTCTCCTCTCTCTCTCTGTGCCTCTTTCTCTCTCTGTCTGCCACTCTCAAATAAATAAATAAAAATAAACCAAAAATTAAAAAAAAAAGTGTGCTTAATTGTTGAGCATCGAGAGCTAATAAAATGATGAGCTGGGAGTAAACTCAGGCTCCAAACCACTGAACTCTACCACAACTGTGGAGCTTGTGATGTTCTACATCACAAGAACCTACATATCTTTGGAAGCTGAAGTGGCCAAACTGCACTAGAACTAATGGTGAAGTCAGATATGGTGAGTAATGGAACTGAATGTTTTCTGAGGCTTAACTATTGGGAAAACTTCACAGTCGTTGATAGCACCACAAATATCAATTTTTTCTGTTTGTTTTCTTGACATAATTTTGAAATCATTAAACAGGCAATTACAGTTGCAATTCAGTAATGCTATGGAATCTGTGAGAACTAGTGAAAGAATATAATTAATGTGTAAAATTATTACTCATAGTAAAGACTGGGCGTTTGATTACATGGATTTCATCCTGCTACATTTATTTAACAATTTTTCATCAGCTGATGAAGGCATTTTTAGTTATGATTGAGTCACAGCTCTTTGTTATTTCAGGGAGTGAAAAGTGAATTAGTAATCATTAATGAATTGTTAAATGTGAAAATACAAACAGTCAGAAACAGGACCTCCAAGTACTTATGATAACTCACAGAAGTTACATTGCTAATGAGTTGATCTGTCTTCTGAAAAAAAAAATGTTCTTTGAACCTAGGCTTAAGCCCTCTTTTAATTCATTCTATTAGGTACTGACATGAACTTGATCCTCAGCAAAAATACCTTTCAACATACAATATAATCTCTCATAAAAAGAATGTTTCAGGTCACAAATATATATTTTTTGTTGCTACCTACTATATATAGTAGGGGATGAATTCCTTGTAAAACAAGCTTTGATTATTCAACCCTAAGTGATGTTTACTAGATAATCCAAAGAATTTGAAAGAGATCTATAAATTCACAAAATGTTTGAAATTCCTTCAAATCACAATGCAAATACTGGATGGAGAACTAAGGTACTGTGACATGCAATTGCTCTTCCATCTTAAATTCTGTGCTCTATAGTAGTAGATAGTACAGTAGTAGAGCAAGCAATGGGTTCAACACAGTACTGTAGTGATTCTGTTGTGATATTAATCAGTAACTTTTGACAAATTTAGGCTAATAATTTCAGGAAGCTAGATTTGATTGTAGGTATTAAAGGTCTATTAGCCTGTGTAACTTTGAATCGTTGTGTGGAAGAAGGTTAAAGCACATTGCCAGCAAGTCAGTAATCAATTGTACATTGCTTAGATGACTACAGATTGCCTTTGTCTTTTATTTTAAGTCTCTGAACTATAAGTAAGTAAGAACTGCCAAATTTTGTCTGAATTCTTCTTTTTCAGAAAGGATGCATTCATTATGTACTCACTGAACAGACATTGGGCTCTTCTTTGTGTTAAGGCTCTGTGTAGAGTATAGAGATGAGTCACATATTGTTCTTACTTATATAGAACTCACCATCTCATGGAAGAGAAAGATGTAGCAACATCTAATTGTCATAGACTATTATTCTCTCTAAAGGAGTCATAATCAGAAGGCATAATGTGGGCAACATATGCAGAATTCAAATGAGATGAGAAGGTTCTAGAATTTAAGTCTATTATGGAACAACATTTAGAAAATACAGAATTTATATACAGAAATCTTAATGCAGAGGAGGTCAAACAAATAGCTAGGGTTTTAAGTAAAGAGAGAACAGGGAGGAGTGGAATGAATGCTCACATAGGGAGGTTTGTAGAGGAAAAGTCCAGAAAACTTTTTTCTGCTCTGGCAGTTGAAGCAGGCTTCAGCTCTGTTGTAGTCAGGTTCACTTTGCTGGTAGAAATCACACAACTACGAGCAGATTGTGGGGTAAACAGAGGTTTATTTTGGCTTACACACTCCAGGGGAAGCTCCATGATGGCAGGGAAAACAATAGCATGAGCAGAGGGTGGACATCACCCCCTGGCCAACATAAGGTAGACTATAGCAAAAGAAGTGTGTGCCAAACACTGGCTTAGGGAAACTAGCTATAAAACCTATAAGCCTGCCCCAAATAATACACTCCCTCAAGGAGGTGTTATTCTCAAATCTCTTGGAATCAGCTTGGAACCTAACATACAGAACACCTAAGTTTATGGGGAACACCTGAATCAAACCACCACAAGCTCCTAGAAGTTAGCACACATCTTTATAAGTCTCTGGGAAAGCCAGTCAGAACCTTGGTCTCTTCCTCAAGTTATCAGAGCATGAGGGCATCTGAGGCAAGTGGTGAACAAGGTCATGGCCACTTCTGTAGCCTTACTCATCTTTGAGTTACCGTCCTAAGCCTTGATAAGGCAGCTTACATGACTAAAATAGCACACACACATACACACACACACACACACACACACACACACACACACACACGCTTCAATCCTAACTAGTCCCTGCAGTTAGTCAGGAAATGTGTAATTGACTTTGACTTTGGGTTAGAGGGGAAACTAAATCCTAAAATATATCAGTCCTGATTTGAAGATAAAAGATTTGTTCTAAAAGAGAGGTACAAAGTAAAATAAGTAAAATATTTGAGACCCTGGTTATTTGCTCTTTTCACTGACACTGTGATGTTTAGATCTGCTGAGGGCAAAAGGGAAATCTGTTGAATAGGGCTGAGCTGATATTTTAAATGACAGAGAAATCACTGATCTGTCTTAAGTGACTCTAGACAAGCAGACAAAAATAGGGCCCAAGGCAGAAATTAAGTCTAATTTTAGGAAACCACAGAAATCACCAGTTCTGAACACCAGAATTTATGACTTGAAATAGTTGTACCATCTAAGCTTGCTCTTTAAAGGTCAATCATAAGATTTCATGAGTATCCATAAACAAATGTTTTCTCTATTTTTTCTAATGCTTACATTAAAATAAATTTGGGATATATTACAATCAAGTTTTAAGTTAATTAGACAACAAGTATTTCAGCCAAAATTGTTCATGAAGGACACTGATAATCAGAGCCTCTCTCCTATGAATTTGTAAAAGGGCATGTGGGTATCAGGACTTGAAGATATAAGTCCAAATGTAATAAGGAAACATCATCCCAAGGGCAATTGTTCCCTGGGGTTGAATTAGTACAATAAGTTCTTTCTCCCATGATTTATATAAACGTTTCTTTACATTTCTGAGATCTGTATGAAAAAGCAATGCCAATTTTGACATGGGTATTTAAAAGTACATTAGGAACCTTGAGTAATTTGATATTTATTTTTGAATGTTGTTATTTGTAAAAGTTTTAAGGATCTCTCTGGGAATTATTTTCTTTGGCTTTCTAATAATTTTTATCTGAAATCCTGATTTTTTTTCAAAAAAAAGATTGTGAATAATTTATAATGTGTTTACTAGTATGTCTAGAATACTCAGGTAGCTTGAAGCAGGAATCCCACCATGACAGTAATACTGAAATCCCTTGGGGAGGCAACCAGGCTCAGAGACCGCTTAAGACAAACTGATCCAATTACTTAAACAAGGAATTATCTTCTCTGCAGATCCTTATATACATTCACATGGTTGTCTTACAGACCCATGAAGGTTAGGGGCTACAATAAAATAGGAATAAAATCTCCCAATCAACTCACTCAGTGGATAGAGCTCCTGATGCACAAATGCGAGGACCCAAGTTTGGGTCTTCAGAAGACATGTGAAGCTGGATGCAGTAGCATATGTCTGTAATACTAGCATGCCTACAGCAAGATGAGAGGTGAAACTGAAGAGAATCCCTGGAAGCACATGAGCCAGCTACCCTGGCATATGCAGCAGCATAATACAAAAGACCCTACCTTAAGGTGGAAGATGAGGAGTGACACCCAAAGGTGTCCTCTGACCTCCACACGTGTGACATTGCATGTGTGTGTCTACACTTGCTCTCTTACACACACAGAGACACACACACACACACACATCATCATCATCATCATTATCATCATCATAGATATGCACATACAAAAGTTCTTTTATCTACTTCTATTAGTTTTGTACTCAGTGAATACAGCCAAGTTGGTACTGTTGTTAGCCTCCTCCATCTTCCCCTCTCCACAGGGACCCTCCTTGTTGGAGTATATGGGTCATGCATTGTGGGGTTAGCCTTTAGTTTGGGGTAGGAGGAAATGTCTCTGTGTGTCATGACCCAACATGTGGCTCTGACATTCTTTCCAACCCCTCTTCCACAAATTTCCCTGAGCCATGTTGGGTTCATTTTAGGTCTGGTTCGGTGATGAGGTCTTGAGAGCCTCTGTGTCTCTGGATATCTGGTTTGGTAGGAGTTGATTGTTCTCTGTGTCTATCTCCTTCACCCTTGGGATGGTACCAGGTTCACCAAGAAAATAGCACTCTTGTGCTGGAAAGATGGCTTAGCGGTTAAGCGCTTGCCTGTGAAGCCTAAGGACCCCGGTTCGAGGCTTGGTTCCCCAGGTCCCACGTTAGCCAGATGCACAAGGGGGCGCACGCATCTGGAGTTCATTTGCAGAGGCTGGAAGCCCTGGCATGCCCATTCTCTCTCTCCCTCTATCTGTCTTTCTCTCTGTGTCTGTCACTCTCAAATAAATAAATAAATAAAATTAAAAAGAAAATAGCACTCTTGCTTGTTTCCCCATTTATTCTTAGTTTCAGCTGGGGCCCTTTTGAGGTATGATGGAGTGGTTCTCTCCTTAAGATCTGCATGTATCTGAGAAAGAGAATCTTGTGCTACCATACAAAGATTTTTAAGGCAACTTTGAAAATACATGCAATTTCAGAGAATTAAATTTAACAGATTGGTACTTGTGGGAAGCAGGAACTGAATGTGGATATTAAACAGAAGGCAGATTTGGGGTCATCACCATACTTCTCTTAATCCTCATGGTATGCACACAGGAGAATAAATTGAACCCTTGAAATGCATATAATTTTTTATATATTTATTTTATAATATAGAGAGTATACTTCGATTACAAATATACTGTTCCAACAGCATAAGAAGATACTTACAATTTTACTGTTAAGACAGGTAAGGTACTAAAACAAAAGTAAATGAAATTTATTCCTTTTCTTTTTAAATTTTACCAAATATATGTGCCTATGTCTTTTAAAAAGTCAGTAACATGGACTACAGAAATGGCTCAGCAGTTAAGGTGCTTGTCTGCAAAGCCTACTGGTCTGGGCTGGATTCCTCAGAACCCACATAAAGCCAGAAGCACAAAGTGGCACATGCTTCTGGAGTTTGTTTGCAGCAGCTAGTGGATGCCCTGGCACTCACTTGTTTGCTTGTACGCTCTCTCCCTCCTTGTAAGTGAAAAAATAAGTAAAAATATTGTTTAAAAGTTAGTAACAGGGCTGGAGAGATAGCTTAGCAGTTAAGGTGCTTGCCTGAGAAGCCTAAGGACCCAAGTTCAATTCTCCAGTAGCCACATATGCTAGATGTACAAGGTTGCCATGCCTCTGGAGTTTTTTTGCAGTGGCAAAAGGTCCCAATGCACCCATTCTCTGTCTCCACTCTCCCTCTCTGCCTCTTTCTCTCTTACTCTAATAAATAAAGTAATTAACTTTAAAAAGTAACATATGATATAGATAGTGGCTAAGGTTCAATGTAAGATTAGTGGTGATTTTTTTCCTTTATACTTTTGTTTCCTAACCTTTCCAAGGTGAACATGCTATAATTAGTATAGAGACAATAATTCTCTTAAAGTTTATACTTAAGAAATATTAAACAACATATGACTGTATTGGATAAATAGTTGGGCCAGTGAATTCAATAACTTCAAGTTATTCTTGGCTTGATAAAAATGTGACCTTTATTAAAAGGAAAACACATTCATGTACACACGACAGCAGGAGAAACAAAAGTGTTGGTGACAAATGACCTGGAGGGAATGAGCACTGTGTTAGTGCACAAAGCCTTAGGGTGTGGAGGAAAATCTGCTTCCTTTTACTGGATGGGCAGAACCTAGGCCAGTTGTATCAGAAACTCAGGTCTGTGTGTGTTGAAGATCTGAGCCTAGTCCACTTTTGTGAGCTAGCAACAGGGTCTCTGATCACACATTTGTATATCACAACCTGCTGGTGCCCTGGGCCATGAAAAACAAAAATAGAATTTTAAAACAAAACCAAAGGACATGCCAGAGGTAAAGGAAATGACATAGGCAGCTGGTCTGTAATAAATAAGCGGACAGGAGAAATACTACTGGGAACCTAAACAAGAATGCAGAAGAGGAAGTAAACAACAAACAGAGCTCAAGGCTGAGGGCTCCTAGAACAAAAGCCCAGCACCACAATCATTTCTAGAGAGGATATAAAAGCTTCTAACTAAGACCAGAAGAAACAGAGATCTTCCTCAGTAGCAGACTTGACAAATACCCTATGGACCAATGACGGTGATGTCTCATTTAGGTCTCTGCTCTGTTAGCTCATGAGAAATGAAGAGACTGAAAAATACTTGATAGTCTTTAGCTAGATAAGTGTAGTCAGACCCAGATTCCAAATTGTGATCTAGGTAGCACTGTTCTCACAGAGTACAAAGGGAAGTTCTCACTCCATACGTGCAGTAGCACAAAGCACTACACAGCCCTTACCAAGCGCCAATCATAAAGGTAAATCAGCAAAATCTACCTTACATGTTGTGGTATAATTATGCATTTTTCTGTTTCTCCGGGGTTCACTAACTTGCAGTCCAAATGACATTATAATAATGGTTTCCTTGTACTTTTTTCCTTTGCATTATTCTTTATTAGGAGATGCCTCAAGGCTGCTAGCCCTGAAGTTCTTGTGAAATATCCTACTGATTTAATTCATGAGAGTTTTATTGATTATTCTTCACTCCAGGTTTGGCTCCATCAGATAAATCTAAAATTGAATATGACCCTGTGCTTTAATTACAACTTTCCTTTATTTCTGGTATGACTGGGCTACCCGCTCAAGACTCTGGTGTCTGACTCCATCTTCCTTTAGAATGAATTCTTCACATGGCAACTCTCGATCCCTCATGCAAATGGTCTTCCAATGGACTTTAACCTTCTTCTATAGATGAAAAGACACAGTGTCTGCCTACTTCACAGTAGGCTCTCAGGGATCTGTGGATCTCCTTGTCCACATGAAAATGGTGATCATGGGAATGAAACACCAGGAAAAATGCTACATTACAGCAGACCAGTACAATGGCGTCTCAAGCATCCACACCTATAAGAATCCTGAGAGCCTAAGGATTGGTGATATAAAATAAATGAATATGGCATTTTTTAGTGTGTGTTGTGGGGTGTGTGTTTGTATACATATGCGTGTGGACACACATGCATGTTCAGGTGTGTGTGTGGGGGGTTATAGTCCAGAGATGAAGGATCCTATCAGATATCTTTTAAAGTTGTTTGTCACCTTATCTTTGAAACAGGGTCCCTCACTGAACCTGGAGCTCATTGATTCAACTACATATGTTGGCCAGAAAGCACCAGATGTCCTCCTATCTCCACCTCTCTGGCACTGGGATTACAGGCATATGCTGCCACACCTGGCTCACATGTGATGGGAATCTAAACTCACTTTCTCATGCTTGAGAAACAGCACTTTACCCACTGAGCCATTTCCCCAGGTTCAAGGGATTTTTGTGTTTGTTTGTTCCTGACATTTGGTTAACAGTCAAGAAAGAATTCTAGGATTTATTCATATCATATTTTAATTTTTAGTTAAAATTGGTTATTAAACACTAAGTTTTCAGGGAGAGAACACCTTTAAAATTTACCTTACACTGACTCAGCAAGAAGGCATTCATTTAAACTTGTAAGAATATAGGGCAGATAAAAATCTCATCACTACTCCCCAGTAACTTTGACAATAGTATTGTATCCTAGATAATGATTAAGTTTCCTATTACCATTGTAAACTGCTGTGCCCAGCCCCTATGAGCTATAGGCCCTGAGTTCCCAGGAAAGGGGAATTAAATCATCTGGTTTTATAATTATTCTTTGCCCACTACAGTGCTTGACCCAAAGTAAATGCTCAATAAATGCCATCACTTGAATTCCTATTGTCTGTTTCAGGAAGCTTGGAAGGAAAGCAAGGGTTCACCCCTCACCAGACACCTCAGTCCACTCTGGAGAAGTTTAACTCAAAGGGAAATCTTTGATCATTTATTTCTACAAGATAGGAATTGCAAAGTGTTTACATGTACAGAGAACGAAATGTGACAATTTCTGACTGCAACTTCAAGTAAAATAATTACTAAACAAAGCCAAGGAAAGAGAATATAGCTAGAAATAAACATAATAAAGTTTAATGGTTAGGGGCAGAGAAGTTTAAAGAAGTAAAGAAAAACATTCCAATCTGCAAAGATAAAAGGAAGAAAGAAAATGAAACAGATTAGTGTTGACAAACATAAAGTGGGAATTGGATCCACACAAATTCTAGAAAAGCCTATAGACATTTTATTGGTCTCAAGCAGTGGTCGCATTACAAAGTAATGAAGCCTGACATTCAACCATACAATTTCAGTGATCCCCAAAATTGCAAAGTATTTGGAAAGAAGCATGTGTTTGCTAAAGGCTCTCCTCTGACCTGCTTGTGGGTGAACATCTAAGCAATGTGCAAGAGAGCTGGCTACTCAATAGAACAAAGAGAGGAATTTTAAAAGAGCAGATCCAAGAATAGAACAGATACCAAGTTTCTATTGTTCATCCCAGGAAAGTAATGGCTGAGAAATGACTTAATATATGTCCCCAGTCAATAAAGGGTCATTATCTAGTGGTTTATGACCATCTGTTTTTTACCTTTACAATGAATGGAAAAGAGGAAGTGAGCTTAAACTATAGCAAAATACATTTTGGTTAGACCAAAGAGACTTCCAGAACAAGGTCTGTGAAAAGTTACAAACCCCGGGTGGTTGGGGCGCTTTCCCCAACAGTAGCCGGACAGGATGACATCTGCACACTCCAGCTGTGATAAGTCTCTCAATCCTCTCAGACATTAAAATGCTGTCCCTCCTATACCTCAAGAAGAGAACTATCTTTGGTGCTTCCTATCTGCCATTTATTGGAAGTACTTTGTCTTGTAGGTGCTGTTGGTCTGTCTTTGCTGTGGACACATGAAGAAGCAAGCCAGCTTCCTCTGCCACGAGAAATTTACCCTCAAAACTGGCAGGTGTTTTGTCTCCGCAGGAAGAAGGTAACTACCACATAGGCCCATTATTCACACGCTTTTGCTCTTCCAAATAAATATTAGTGTTACTTATACAATTAAATGAGAAACAACCCCTAGCTTGGAATCTCCTCACACCTTCAATCCCAGAGACAATTCAATTCAATTCAAAGAAAGAAGCTATTTCAGACAGCCCGCTGACACTCATCTCCTGTTATGCTTCCTTGTTTGTGTCCCAGGTAAATAGAGCCACATTTCCAAGTATTATACAATACCTCACTACCCTGTCTTTTTATACCCCTTCTGTCTCTCAAGAATGTTGTTACCTCACTTGTCTGTGAGATAGACTAGAAATTCTTCAATTCTCTACTCAAATGTTTCATCATTTGTTTAAAGTTTCTGACTTTCCTAAGGAAATCTGTGTTCCCAATTCCTCATAAGCCATATTTCCTGTAGTATCACTTCACCCATAAAGAATTGAGCATGAATTATGGTAAGCTGCAAGACCATCTTGCTACCAATCTCTAGTAGACTTGGAGCAAAAGTAGAGAAAAATTTCCAACCCTATGTGCAATTATCCACCAAATACTTATTAGGCAAATGGAAGAATAAAAAAAATGACTGATATGCAAGAATGGTAAAAGTGTTCTTGAGAAGTAAGGGAACTAAATTATTGCCATAGATAAAAATTAAACTACTGGGCTGGAGGTTCTGTGATGCCCACACAAATACAATAGTGGCACACAGAGATGGTGGGGAACCAACTGCACTTGATTTGGCTACTTGATCCCCTCAGTGGTATGAGAACTATAGCTGGAGCTGGGAAACAAGTAAGAACCATATCCAAACATAAGCCCACTCTCTATTATCAAGCAACCATCAATCCTGGGTTACAAGAGGGCCTACACTTATTAAATTCTCTGTAAAAAAAGTAAGGGTTATCTCCTTTGTCCTGGTTCTAACTTACTTTCTGTTGAAGAATCTGCTTCTCTTTTTCAGATAGATGTATATCCTAAGGAGAGAGCCACCCCATCATACCTCAAAAGGGCCCCAGCTGAAACTAAGAAAAATTGGTGAAATTAGCAAGGGTACTGTTTTCCCGATGAACCAGATACCAGCACAAGGGAGAAGGAGACCAACACAGAGAAAAATCAACTTCTACCAAATCAGAGAGCCAGAGCCTCAGAGGCCCCCAACACCTCATCACTGAAGCAGACCAAAAATGAACCCAACATGGCTCAGGGAAATTTTGTGGAAGAGGAGGGGAAAAGAATGTCAGAGCCACATGTTGGGTCATGATATGCAGAGACATTTATCTTACCCATAACTGTGGACTCACTCCACAATGCATGACCCATATACCTCAACAAGGAGGGGCCAATGGGGAGGAGGTGGGTCATGGATGAGCCTAATCATAGTCCCAAACTGGCTATATTTGCTGAATACAAAACTAACTAATAAAAAATTAACCAATTTAAAAAATACTGGGATAGAGGGATGACTTAGCAGTTAGCAGTTAAGGCATTTGCCTGCAAAGCCAAAGTACCCAGATTTGATTCCCCAGGACGCATATTAGCCAGATGATCCTGGAGGTGCATGCATCTGGAGTTCATTTGCAGTGGCTGGAGGCCCTGGCATACCCATTTTCTCACTCTCTATCTCCCTCTTTCACTGTCTAATAAATAAATAAATTAAAATATTAAAATATTAGGGGATGGAGACACGTATTAGCAGTTAAGGTTCTTGCCTGCAAAGCCAAGGGACCCAGGTTCAATTTCTCAGGACCCACGTAAGCCAGCTCCACAAGGTGACACATGCATCTGCAGTTAATTTGCAATGGCTGGAGGCCCTGGTGTGCCTATTTTCTCTCTCTTTTTCTCTCTCTGCCTCTTTCTCTCCCTCTATCTTTTTCAAATAATAAGTAACTTAAAATCTAAATCATTAAAATAGTACAAGTATTACTTAACTTTTTGCTATTAAAACAAATATCTAAGACAAAGCAATTTAAAAAGAAGAAATGGGGCTGGAGTGAAGACGTAGTGGTTAAGGCACTTGCTGACAGAGCCAAAGGATCCAGGTTCAATTACCCAGTACCCACATAAGCCAGATGCAGCTGGTGGTGCAAGCTTCTGGAGTTCATTTGCAATGGCTAGAAGGTTTGACATGCCCCATTCTCTCTCTCACTCTCTCCCTGTTTTTCTTTCTCTCAAATAAATAATTTAAAACTAAAAATAAAAAAGGAAGAAAGACTACTTTTAGCTCACAGTTCCAATTGAATTCTTCTGTTGCTTTGGGGTCTGTGGCAAAACAGCATGCCACAATGGGGACCATATGACTTGGAAGCAAAGAGGAGCATCATGGGATATTGTAGAAACTTTCAGTTTAGCCAGAAAAGAGGCAATTGTAAAGTTTCAACCAAACTGGTGTGGCTGTGGTTGGTTCTTGTAATGGGAGAAGATTAATGATGTGTCAAGGACCACTCAGGAAGTAGTAAGACTTCACCTGTACTAGTTTAATGATGTAGAAATGCCATGTGTTTCACACGAGTCTTTTGAGAACAGAGCTCAGAGGTGCCTTGTCTGCCCAGTATGAGCTGGAAAGTCATTTTTCTTTTCATCCAGTGAGACACTCGGAGGCTTCTGTAACTCCAGTTCACACTGGCAGCACACATTGGCATCATGCAGGTCATGCTGGTTTTGTAGACTTGCAGAATGCAAGAGTTAGGAGTAAAGGAGGTTTCCACCAACATTTTCAAGGAAAGACTGGGAGGCCAGGCAGTGTGTGGTAGGATTATAGTTCCTGTAGATAGCCCCTATCTGGGTGATATAGATAGCTATGAAAGAGACCCCAAGAAGCTAGAGATGCCAGAAATATGGAATATCTATCAAAAAAAAAAAGAAAAAAAAGAAAAGCTGCAGATAGCATAAAAAAACAGGTTCAAGAGGGAGGCCAGTGGAGCTGCAGGTGGGAAATGGGAGAAAAAACTGCTCCAGCCCTTGGGAGCTCACACTACACCTCAGTATGCCCAGTATGTCTGTCATGGAGATGAGCATCAGTGCTTGCTCTGCTGGGTTCTGCTCTTGCTTTGGTTCCAACTCTCCCTTTTGGTATTTTTCTTGCCATTGTATTAAGGAAAGATATGATTTCTTTTAAATTTTATATAGTTTTGTACCTGAATTTGCTTTAAGCCTCAGAGGAGAGTTTGAATTTGGACTTTTGAACAAAGTTGCAACAGTTAAGACTTTGGGGACTCTTGAAAAGGAACTGGATGCATTTTGCATTATGAAATGGATATGAGCTCTTGGGGCCAGGAGCTGAATACTATAGTTTGGGATTATGGATGTAGATCTAGGGTAGAGTGCTTGCCTATTATGGGTTGAGCCCTGCTTTTGATCCCACCACTGAAAGGAAAGAAAAGAAAAGATATCATGGTTTGAATACTTGTCTTCCAAAGGCTAGCTTGTTAAGAATTTGATTTCCAGCCCATAGAAATGTTGGGGGCACAAGTTTAAGAGTTACAACTTAGTAGAAGGGACTCCAGTGTTGGACATAGCATTCCAGTGGGCAGAGGTGTGCCGTTCTTTCTCTCGCCTCCTAGCACGCACTCCAACCTTGATGTGCTCTCTAGTGTAGGCTCAGAAGCAATGAATCCAGCCAACCGTGGACTAAAACCATCAACATGGTGAGCCAGAGAGTCCTTTTCTTTTTATAAGTTATATATTCACTATAGTACCAAATCTGACTAATAGCACAGTAGTGGAAAAAGAACATCATGATAACAGTAATTTTATTTCTATTTATAGTTTATTTTCAAATCACTTATTAATTTATGGAAGATCAAGTACTTGAGTTAATGCTAACAAATAATGAAGACTTGTTGATGTGTTCTGCCCTTTGTTACCATCTATATCCCAACATACCCACGGTATACACACAACACACACCACTAAGCATTATGAACATCTTTGGAAAGCAAATGATCTAATTTTTGTACTAATTAAGCAACAATTTTTCTTTTCTTTCCTTTTTTGGGGAATGCTAGGGATTAAATCCAGAGCCTTGCTCATGATAAGGAAATGCTCTTCCTTTGAGCCTTATTACAGCTTTTATTTCTTTGAGACTGTAGTGTAGGCTGGCCTGGAGCCCCCCCCCCCCCCTTGCTTTCCCTTCTGATTCTTGGATTTGTAGGAATGCACCACTATGCCTAGCTAAGCAGCACTTTTGGAAGCATTATTGGAAGCCGGCTAAATGAAAGGCAATTCTGGTAAACCAAAAATAGAAACTTTCAATTTTATGTGTACTTTCCTTCATGTTATTTAAATGAATATGCATACTATTTTATTGAGCTCTCAATCTTGGATATTTGAGAAAATGCAAGGGTAAATTCAGGCTTCTGCTCTGAAAAATGCTTTCAGACTGCAAGGAAGGGAAACCACCCACACACGTGACTATAATGTAAGGGAAACTGTGGTTCGAGGAGAGCTGACCAAGCATGGCAGGGGTCCAAACAAAGGAAGAATGAGGCTCCTTGTGGGCCTGGCATCTAAATCTGCTCTTTGTGGTGGGATGGGCTTTAGTAGGAGGAAGGGTGCAATGTGGTTTGGCAGGTAAATTCAGAGTGGAGGGAGGCAATTATAAAGAACAACACTTTGGTTTTAGAAAAGCCAAAATTTCTCTCTGTCAAAAGACTGGGAAGTGAGTGATTTGTTCTGGAGGGAAGAAAAGCTATGTGTTGGCCAAGAGAATGAGGGTTTGTGCTTCACTCAGTAGTGATAGGGAGATGCTAAAGTCAGTAGTTAGCAGAGTGACCAAAAGCATGCAGGTGCTCCTCTGAAACAGGAGGAAAGATGAAGACTGAGTACAGAAGTTTGTGTGAGAGGAGACAGAGGCCAATGGCAGGAGGGAGCCAGAGCCATGGGGGTGAAAATAAGGAAAACATGTTAAGATGTGCTGTGGAGAAAGAATATAATTGGCAGGACTGTATAACTGACTGGGTCAAAGATGGCACAGAGCAGAAGGTGAGAGGACAAGAAGGGTGTAGGCAGAGAGCTGTTTCAAATTAGCATAATAAAAACCAGAAAGGTGCTGTATGGCTCATCAGTTAAAGGTGTGTGCTTACAAACCCTGGCAATCTGAGCTCAGTTCCTCAGAACCCACATAAAGTTAGACCCACAAAGTGGCACAGGAGTCTAGAGTTCATTTGCAATGGCAGGATGTCCTGGTGTGCCATCCATATTCTCTCTGTGTCTCTCTGTCTATGTTTTTCTCTCAAATAAGATAAATTTATATTTAAAAAACAAAACTAAAAGAAAGGTATAATAATGGCTTTGTAAATATGTGAGTCAAATGCAAATAATATACATTGATGGAGCCACCTGGTACACATTTCTAAAGACAGGCCCTCCTACTTTCAGAGGGAGGTTTAGGATGTGTATGCATTAAGGCTTGAAAGAATGCTCACTCAAGTTTATCCCCAGGGCCAACATAAATGGCTGGTGTGGCCACACACATCTCTAACCCCAGTTCTATAAGGAAATAGAGACAGTAAGATTGCCAGATCTTAAGAAAACCTGCTAAGCTCCAAGATTAGTAAGAGATGTCAACTCAAATAAGAAAGGGCAGAAGAATAATGGAGCAGACTCCAGATGATCTGTTCCAGTCACCACAGTGAGTATGCTCCACAGCAGAACTGTGGAACTGCATGGTAACACATCCCTACACACACACAGACACACACATACATGCATGCACACATGCACATATACACACAAACCACATTAAGCATACAAAAGCAAAATAAATAAGTTAAGGGAGAAAGTCTACTTTTTGCTAGATGCTGGAAAGCCTGATCTGGAAGCATAGACAAGAGACTCTTCCGGTAGTCTTTACGCTTGGTAGGACAGTTACTTGACTGTAGCACAGAAGGGCTAGAGTAAAAGCAATTCCTCTTCCACTCCAGACCTACTGTGGGACCAAAGCCTGAATCTCAGTTCCCAAATAGTCTTTTGTCCATGGACGGGTACAGACTTCTTGTCTCTGCCAGGGAATATGACTGGATAACCACCTATTCTGCAACCTTGCTGATGCTTCTTTTGTGATGTGAGGGTTTATATTATATTGTGACCTTTTCTATTTTCATATTCATCAGTCTTTAAGTATGTCACAGAAGTTATAACACCACGTATTTTCATGTTCAGTTCCTTATTTTTTAAAATATTTTATTTCTTTATTTATTTGAGAGAGAGAGAGAGAGAGAGAGAGAGGGAGAGAGAGAGGGAGGGAGGGAGGGAGGGAGGGAGAGGCGGAGAGAAAGACAGAATAAGCTGCTAGGGCATACAGCCACTGAAAACGAACTCCAGACATACGTGTCCCCTGTGCATCTGGCTTATGTGGGACCTGGGGAATTGAATCCTGGTCCTTAGGCTTCACAGCCAAATGCCTTAACTGCTAAACCATTTCCCCAGCCCTCAGTTCCCTATTTTTAAAAAGTTTCCCTTGAGATATCCTATAATCCCTAGGCTATTAAACTATATGTTCTTTAGTTCCCAAATATTTAAAGATTTTGCTGTCATATTTTATATAATTACTTATAGTTTAATTCCAATGTGATCAGAGAATGGTTATTATAATATTAGCTTTTAAGTATGTTGAGTTTGCCCTATTCTATCTGAGCATTTTTCTCCAGATAGAGCGTGCTCCAGCAGTCCTGATTGTCCAGTGAGACATGTTTCAGACGGGTTGGCATGCTTCATGGCCTTGACTGTCTGGAGTCTTTTCCTCCTTTCATACACACTTTGCTACCCAGATAACCATATTAAGCCAGTAGCCAGTACTAGCTCAGAGGATTGTTTTCACCCAGGGAACTAGGTCAAATTCAATGAGTAGCTTATTTATGATGGTTACTTGATGTTTCTCCTCTACTGAAAATCAAGATCAATTATACAGGCATATGTCTGCTCAGCTTAATAATCCTAGTACTGATACATTGTAGAGAATAAATATTTTCCAAGTAAATTTACTATATCAAGTGAATGAGTATGTGAATTTTGATATTTTAGTTTCTAGGGATGATAGGGGAATTAAGAAGAAATGTGTGTGTGTGTGATGACTATTCACAGAGGACTCACTTATCCCATTGGTGAAGAAGTGTGCATGTGTGTATGAAGCTGGTGGGGCAATGAGATCTGTTTATTTTGTGAAGTTCAAGGGTGATCATCTTTTAAGAGGTGGAGGCAGCCTTGATGTGAAGAGAACAGAATGTCTCAACCTTCACAGTAATGAAATTTGAGCTGGATAATTCCTGATTGTGTATGTGTGGAGGGGCTCTTCTATGCACAGTGTTATGTTAACAATTTTCCTGGGGCCTCTACTCACCATCCTCCCCTAGCCTAGGTGTGACATTTTTTTTTTCCCCTCATATATTACCAAATGTCCTTAGGAATAAAATTGCTCTAGTTTGAGCACAACTGAGATGGATTTTAAGATGTTAAAAGAACTTGAAAGTAATATTATGATAAATGAAGGAGTAAGGAAAAGAATCCATATGTGTGAAGGAGAAAATGAATGTGACAACAACTGAACAGAATCAAGTCTTATATATAATGACAATTAAAAATATTTCAGGGCCCATCTGACATCAAAGACAGCTAATTTGTAATGCACCATGCATAGGTAGATGTGATTATATTATGCTCTCCAGCAATGCACAGATACATAAATGAAGAAGGGGAAAGTGTAGGAACTGGACTGATCCAAGCTTGATATGCTTCCCAAATACATGATACCAGAGGGTAAGGGTTTTTTGATCAATGGTTTATGTTAGAGGAAAGACAGAGAGATGGAACCTAATATTGTAGTTGGTAAACTTTGCTGCACATTAGAACCATATAGGACAATTTACAAAATCTTACTCTGAGGTCATCACCTTTTACAATGAAATTGATATTTTTATTGGGATTGTACCAGACACTAGCAGTTTGATAGATCTCCAGGTGATTCCAAAGTGTATAAACAATGGGATATCCCTGAGTTCCACACCAGAGTTTCTCATGACCAGCAGCATCAGCAGCACCAGAGCCCACCCAGAACCACTGTATCAGGAACTCTAAGGATGAGAGTACAAGTGGAATGCATGTTCACAGAATTTTGAGAATACCTTCTCTGAAAGGGGAGGTTTGGGGCAATATCTTAAGTAAACTGCTTAATAATGCTCTGCTCTCTTTCATGCCCTCATTCCACATGAAATGTGGAAGAGTAATGCTGCAGAGCTCTGAGGATGGCACACTTCATGACATGAGACAACAGAGGTGTCGGCTTTTACCTCTTGGATGCCACATGCACCCACTTTAAGACATTCTTCACATCAGACACCTGTATGATTTCCATTCCTATGCTGAAGGTGAGTGTATTGTCCTTCAATGTGAAAGGAAATGTAAGTGGGAAATGTTTAGCATTTTCTTTGTTTCACCTCACAGAATTCCCACTTACTGTTCTGGTCCCATGAACAGATCCCATAGGACATTCTCAGTTTGCCAAGAGAAGCTGATATAAAATGTTGTCTCAGTTCTTAGGCTTTGGGATACCAATGCAGACTTGTTTTTCCTTTCTGTTCCAAATTTACATTAGAAGAGTAATGATTTTCTTAGAAAACCCTAGGATCCCTTTTAATTTGCATAAAATGTGACATAGCCAAGTGGTCTTTCCTACCCATGATTATTTCTTCATTGGCTTAGGATACAATCCTTCTACTCACCCATATTCTTCCTCAAGTTGCTGTAGGGGGAGAATTACTCTGAACACCTTTTCATATGCAATTATGCCAGGTTGCCAAGAAATGACTTCTAGAACACTGCAGTGGGAACTTGGAATACAAATCAATAAAGGGACTTATCAAAAAAACAATCAGAGCACAGATGAGTGTTCATCTGAGAAGAAAGAAATTAAAGTAGAATTGGAACTTCAAAATTCACTTGATAAGAGAATTAGTTATTTGCATGTATGAACAAGGGAGAAGTACATTGTATAAACTAGATTAATGAAACAAAAAAAAAAAACAAAATAATCTGTGAATGGACCAAACTGACGCCATGACAGGCTTCATTAAGGTGCCACCCTAACTAGGCCTAAATTCCAATTTCCCAGAGAGGTAGACAAGACTTCTGAGAGAGGGTGGGCTGTTAATCAACAGTGATCCTGACACGTGGCAAGAAAAGATAACCAGGGGCTGAATCAGTTCCTGGAGACATGCCCCCTTTGCGCCTTCTGCCACCCTTCTGCCCCAACTAATCAGAGATGCACATCTGTAATTGCTGCTTGCCTAGCCAATCATTTTAAAATTTAGCTAAACTGCCTGAAATTCTCCTAGACGTAGCCCACCAAAACCTTAAGACCAATCAAAAGAGTGCAAGTACAGCTACTGTTCAAATTAGCCAATCATGTTAGAAAAGGACTAAGTCCGCCAAAATTCCTCTAGCTGTGCTTAAAAGGAGCTTACGAGCTCCTCTCAGGGTCACCATTTTGCATGAATGGTAGACCCCTGAATACTGGCTGGTTCTGCAGAATAAACACTCTTTGCTCTCATATGCTATTTGAGTCTGGGGTCTTTCTTCAGCGATGCTCAGACCCTTACAGTCTACTCAAAATACAATAATACAAAAATAAAAATGGTAGAATATTTTATTTGTTCATTATATTTTAAGCTATGTATATTACATTGCCTTTACATTCTTTCCATCTACAGCAAGTTCTAACGACTTTGATGACCCCAGAGGAGAAGAGAAGCAGAGTATCTCAGTGATTAAATCTTTGGATTATGAATTGCAAATATTTTGGTTCAAACCTTGGCACTGCCACTTTCTTCCTGGGTTACCACTGAGCTATATCCCCAGCTTGATAAGGATTTCTTAATGTCACTGGATGTGGTGGATTACACTGTAGTCTCAGCACTTGAAAGGCAGTGGCAGAAGGATTGCTGCAAGACTGAGGACAGCTTCGGAACCACAGTGAGTTCCAGGCCAGCCTAGGCTACAGAATGAGAGCCCATTTCAAAACATAATTTTTAATGGCACCACTTTACAAACTGATAAACAGGGTCTTCTGAAAGGTTTTTGGATCATATTTTGACAAATGGTATAGCAAACAGAAGAGGAATTTCTGTCATTGCTATCAAATACAAAAGAGAAGCATATTTTTCTCTCATACCATGATTTTCAGGCTGATGGCTGAATCCACTGTCTTGACCTTCTCCACATGACACTCTCAGGTGGTATGTCACACAATTTTTTCTGGAGTCTTCCCAGGTGAGCTTGGAGAATGCCAATCCGGGCCACATATAAAAGACACAGTGTCATATCAGATGAGTGTGTAAGCTGAAAACTCAGTAAATGCTATCATTTATTACCAATGAAAACTATGTTTTCTTGGAAGACAAACTAACAGGAACTATTCAAACATAATATCTCAGTTCCGAAGAACCATTGCTGAGCAGCCGCATCAGTCTCTATTTCAATGTTAAAGCTCCTTTAAAAATCCCCTCACCTTCATGATTATGGAAAAGTTGCACTTCTGAGTAAGCATCTTTATCAATGAGCCATAAACACAGTCTCCTCAGTGCATTTAGCAATACAGACTAGTGAAGAAAGATTCAAATGTGTTTGAATAGACTCTTTAAAGCCCTCCTTGTAGAAGCTGTGTGATTAAAACCTGATTACTCCTCCATGCATGAAGGCTGTACCAGCACACCTTTAGCTATCCTGTGCCCTACTTCCTTTCACACACTGACATGACCCTACAAAGGAAAGCTGTAGAACTGAGATGAACATGGAGAGTCAATCAATCCCAACTTTTAGTATAATGTGATTTTATTTTCAACAATGTTTAATGAGAGGGCAAAGGACAAAATTCCGCAGCTAAAGACTAGTGCTTATCAAAAAGAAAAAGATTGATTTCTAAAAAGGGAATGACTTAGTTTGGGTTTCATAATTTTACTGCTGGTGAGGAAATGATAAACTCTTTTCAGGGCAAGTAGGGAAAGATATTTCTCAGAAATCTCAAGAAGAAAAATTCCTTTCCTCTTATACTTTTTCTATACCATTGAAGACATAAAATGCAATTCTTGTGAACAGGCTGAAGGCTTCCTTTCTTCTCATTCCTCACTATTCAGTCTTGCCTTGAACTACATGTCAGATCCAACTTCCTGTAAAGACAGGTGATTGCTCCCGCATATGTTAATTATGAAGATGATCACAGAACCAGTAGTTTTCTATTGAAAATACTACAACACAAAGTTAAATGCTTTGGGTTCTAGCCATAGCTACTGTTAATTAGGATTGAAAATAGAGAGTCCCAAAAAAACTGTTTAAATAGAATGAGCACAATAGTGGTACAAAATGTGATATGGACAAAAATATGACGGAGCTGGAAGGCTACAGAGGTGACATGAAGTAAAGGGAATTTGAGCTGAATCATAGCAATGTGCAACTTGAAGTCACAATTGTGGCAACATAGTCAATGAAAATATTTTGAAATTAAGGGTCAGTGATAATGGAAAAAATTTTCGAGACCACCATAATTTTCAAACTAACTTAAACAGTCTATTCTCTGTTATATTTCCCTGTATATATTAGCTACTAAGACAAATAAACTCTTCAAAGCTATTAAAAGCCATCCCAAACAAAATTAATACAAGTTTTGTACCTTCACACTGCAGCTCCTAAACTCAGCCTATTGAAGGTTTATAAGAAACATTCTTGGGGATGGGGAGATGGCTCAGCAAGTCACAGTGCTTAATGCACAAAGATTAGCACTGGAGTTTGATCCCTAGCACTCTCATAATATGCCAAGCATTGCTTCTCATGCCAGAAATCCCAGTGCAGAGGAAGGTAGAGATAGGAGGATCCCTGGAATTCCTTGGTCATCCAGTGAAACTGAAAAAGGAAGAGTTCCAGGTTCAATGGGAGATTCTGTCTCAGGGAAATGAGGCAAAAGAGTAATACAGGAGGACAGCAACCCAACACCTTCCTCTGGCTCCTCAAACATGTTCATGGGACACACATACACACCACAAGCAATGTAAAAAGAAGCCTTTTAGGTAACTTTTCTTAATGGTATAAAGTAAGGGCTAAATACCAATTTCGTACATGAATATACTGTTACCTTTACCATACTCACCTTATCTGTTAATTTTGTGTATCATTTCTCCCTTTTCCATTCTATATCCTTAGTGATCCCTCCCTTGAATTTCTTGCATTTCTTTTTCTGTATCTTATACAAGTGAAGAAGTGTGATACTTATCTTTAGGAGACTAGCTTATTTCACTTAGCAAGCTGCTCTCCAATTCCATCCATTTTTCTGAACAGAATATAATTTTATTCTTCTTTGAAGCAGAAGAAATTATAAATATGTATATATGTCACATGTTCTCTATCAGTTCTTCCATTAATGGGGATTAGGCTGATTCCATAATTAAACTGTTGTGAATTATGCTATGATAAAGATGGGCAGGCAAGAATGCCTTTATTAAAGTGACTATAATTCTTTTGGGTACACACCAAGAATTTCGATTTTTATTTTTTTAAGTTTCCATAATTATTTTCTTTGCAGCTGTGTCAATTTAAATCCCCCCCAGCAGTTTATAAGGGTGACTTTTCTGCATTTTTGCCAGCAGAATTTTTTTTTAATATTTTAAAATTTTATTTATTTATTTATTTGAGAGCGACAGACACAGAGAGAAAGACAGATACAGAGCGAGAGAGAGAATGGGCGCACCAGGGCTTCCAGCCTCTGCAAACGAACTCCAGACGCGTACGCCCCCTTGTGCATCTGGCTAACGTGGGACCTGGGGAACCGAGCCTCGAACCGGGGTCCTTGTGCTTCACAGGCAAGTGTTTAACCACTAAGCCATCTCTCCAGCCCGCCAGCAGAATTTTTGTTCCTTGTTTCCTGAATGATAGCCATTCTGACTGGGGTGAGATAGAGTCTCTATATGGTTCTGATTTGCATTTATATCATAGCTAGGGATGTTAAACATTTCACATGTATTTGTTGGACATTTGTTCTTCATTTGAAAAGTGTCTTTCATTCCTTTGCCATGTGTTTATTGGGTTATTTGTTCTTTTGTTATGTAACATTTTTAGTATTTTTTTATAGTCTAACTATTGTTCCTCTGTCTGATGAATATTTCATAAGAATTGAGCTAAAAAGACTCCTGTGGAGAGATCAGGAGTTATTCAAATTTGTTTCTATTCTCTCAGGCAAAAAAAGTGAAGAATTACTAGAAAACCCCATTCACAACAGTTGGAATCATATACACACATACACCTCACACTGTGATGTCTTTGCAGGTTTGTAAGTTTGAGAACAGGTTGGCATATTCTATCAAGTAGGGTAAAATAGATGATTTAGAATTCGAACTATAGATGGTAAGAGTTTTTTGAAGGATTAATATTTTATAGCACATGTGTGAGGAAACTTTGAAAAAGGAACTAGAAAAGGATAGCTACCAGGAAAGTGGCATATCTATGTATGTGTACACTCACATATGGATTTATTTGTTCTTGAATGCCCTGAATACTATCTAGTTAACTGTTGTAATTGTCACTTGTTCTTTCACTTTATTTTCTACTGCTTCATATGTTTTCATCATTATGTAAGCCCTGAAATCACTTTAAATTAGATATTTTGTATGAAAAAACATGAGAAAGAAAAAAATATATTCTAAACTCATCCCTGAATATAAATTTAAAATACTAGCAAAGTGAGCCCAGAAGTATGTATAATGAATATAAGATCATAGTATAGTTTGATTACTGGCTTTATTCTAGAAAGGTAAAGTTGATTAAATGTTTTGTTTTACATTTGTCCATGTCATTTTCTATCCAATAAAATAAGGAAAATATTTACTGATCTCAATGGATTAGAAAAAAAATCACTTGAGGGGCTGGAGAGATGGCTTAACAATTATGGGTATTTGCCTGCAAAGCAAAACGATCCCAGTTCAATTCTCCAGGACCCATGTAAGCCATATGCACAAGTGGACACATGCATCTGGAGTTCATTTGCAGTGGCTGGAGGCCCTGGTGCACTCATTCCCTCCCTCTGTCTCTCTCTGTCTCTCTCTCTCCCTCTTTCTTTATATAAAATAAATGATTTTTAAATCAATTGATAAAACCCAGCATGATTCATTTAAAAATTCTTCACCAATAAGGAGTAGAAAATAACTTATTTTTTTATTTTTTTTATTTTTATTTTTTTCTCAATTTTTGTAGAATATAGGCTTTTAAAATATGTCATGATGATTCTCCAAATTTCATTACTATCTGTTGTAATACCCCCTTTACATCTCTAATAATTTTTTATTTTATTTTTATTTTTTCTCAATTTTTATTAACATTCTATGATTATAAAAAACTATCTCATGGTAATACCCTCCCTCCCCCAAGTTTCCCCTTTGAAACTCTATTCTCCATCATATCCCCTCCCCATCTCAGTCTCTCTTTTATTTTGATGTCATCATCTTTTCCACATCTTATGATGGTCTTGTGTAGGTAGTGTCAGACATTATGAGATCATGGATATCCAGGCCATTTTATGTCTGGAGGGAGCATGTTGTAAAGAGCCCCACCCTTCCTTTGGCTCCTATATTCTTTCTGCCACCTCTTCCGCATTAGACCCTGAGCCTTGGAAGGGAAGATAACTTCTTTAATGAGACAAATGTTATCTACAAAGGCCTCCAGAAAACATCACAATGGTGAAATATTTGAGGATGCTTCCTTTCCATCAAGAAGTAAGCAAGGTGCCCTGAATCACAACTTCTATTCAATATTTCACTGGAGGCTCCTGCAGCCAAATAATAAAACCAAATTTAAAGAGCAATAACTTAAGAAGTCTCTTATTTCAGAAAATTATATTACAAGCAGGAAAAATTTCTACATAATCCACAGAGAATTGATAAGTGAATTTTCAGGATTACTAAGAAAAAAGTCAGTGTAAAACTAAATTATATACCTACAATCCAGCAACAAACTATTAGAAATTTTATTTAGTAGAACTATATAATTTAAACTAGCTATAAATAGGGGCTAGGAGATGGCTCAGTGGTTAAAGGCATTTGCTTCAAAAGACTGCTGGCAAGGATTTTATTCCCTATGCCACTCATGTAAAGCTGGACAGGCATTCATTTGCAGCAGCAAGAGAACCTGGTGCCTGAATGGATTTACACATTCACACACATGCAAGTAAATAAATTAAGAGTAATAAATAATACTATTCAAATTATTGGAAGTATTTCTAATAAAAGATATGAGACCTAGGAAGAAAATAGTAATAACAGATTTATAGAAAATTCTTCCTCTTTTCCAAAATGTCCATAAAAAAGTGGCTGTGATGAATTTTCTTCAGAGTATGCTGGTGGTCTCATATTTTAGTAAACCTGTTATGATGTTTAATTGTAGAACTTAGATGGGAGTCATTTCATAATAAAATGCTTATAGCATGTTTTACCTAATTAAACCTGGAAGGTGGGATGTTTATGGAATAATCTCCTGAATTTCATATGCTCTCTAATGAAAATGGCGACTGCTTTTAAAGAATATCACACAATCATTGGTTAACATTTAATGTTAGTTCCTTTTGTTTGTGTGTGTGCATAAATGTGCATGCATATGCATGTGGAGGCCAAGAAACCACCATGAAATCATTCCTGTGGAACACTGTCCACTTTTTTTTCTATTAAGTAGAAAGTTGTATGGATACATCATATGTTAGTACTATCATTTCCCTCCTCCTTGCCCACATTCCACTGGAGAACCTCCTCAGTGTGATTGCTTGCATTCCCTCTTGGTTTGCAGTTTATGAGATGCAAGGGGTGGGGGAAATACATACAAGACTAAAGCCAAAATGAATTTGTTCCATAAAAACTTTTCTCCTGGATAGTAGACTAAATGATACAACCCTCAACAAATGTGTGTAGGCATTGTCAGGCAAGAAGGGCCCTGGAGAGAGTGGGATGATGTCTAACCCTAAAATATTTGACTCTGGCTTGAAACTCCCAGTACCAGAAATAAGTTATAATACACACTGAGCTATTGATCTGAGAGACTTATGAGGTCCCCAAAATAAGACAGGCTTCTTTCAAAGCACTTGATTAGCCTCCTGAGGTAAAAGATAAGACCCTATTGTTGAAGATACCACATGCTGCCAACATAGAACATTGAGAGATCCAGATGGAATCTGGAAGGAAGTCAGCTCCCAAATGGTCTGTCCCTGTGTGCTGGAAAATACTACCTAAGCTAACTGGGGGAAAATTTCTAACAATCTTGTGCAAAAGCATCCAGCCTAACAAGTTGGACATGCCTGTGCAAAAGTGGCACCCAGCCTAGGGGGTAACCAGTGGCTCTCTAATTGGCTAAGAGGTCTTCTCAATGTAAAGGAACCCTTAGTTGGATCACGGAATCTAGTCAGAATGCTATGGAGACTAAAATCATGGACTCCAAAAAGAAGTTCCCACTAGTTTTCAGCCACAAGAGAGGCTACACCTATTTATTTTGTTTTTTGAGACAGGGTCTCTCACTAGCCTGAAGCTCACCAATTAAGCTAGACTGGCTGGCCAGTGCACCTCAGGGATCCACCTGTCTCTACCTTCCCAGAGCTGGTATTACAAATATTACAAATGTACACCATCACATCTAGGTTATTAAAAAAAAAAAAGAGGTTCTAGTGATGATGGAATGCAGGTCCTCAGACATTAATAAGAGAGCTCTCTCTCTCGCAAGTCCTTAATGTTAAATATTAACCAGAAAAAAGAAAAATTCTGAAACACAATATGTCTTAACACAAAGAAGCAAGAAAGTGTGGGCTGCTGTCTCATGTGTTTAGATTTCTGCAAAAGAAGAATATTTTCCATGAATCTTGAATTCACTATCCTATACCATTTGAGCTCTTTTAAATGTTTGTAGCTGAGTGAAATCAGTGGTTCACATACATCTGAATTGACTGGTCTATGCTCTATGTTATGTCAGTTCTCTATACACAAAACTATAAAATATTAATGGGACAAATTTATGAAAGCCTTCCTAAATGAGAATATATAGCATATTATGCATTACAAGGTGTCACATGTGTCAGGAGTTCGTTTGCATTGGTTGGATGCCCTGATGTGCCCATTCTCTCTCTCTGTCTCTTTATCTCTCTCTGAAATAAATAAATGAAAATAAAAATATTTTTTTAAAAAACTTGTATTGGGGGAAAGAAAGAGAAATATTTTCAGTTATATTTCTATTAAATATCAATGACAAATACCAACAACTGTGAAGATAAAATTGAGTATACTACTAACTGCAAAATGGGATGATGTCACATTAATCATTTTGGGATTATCTCATGGGGGAAGGGACAAAATTAGATTTTATTTAGATTCTGAAATTTTGTTTAAAAGACCAATGACGTGTGACCAGAAAAGTTATCAGCAGGCAAGATTACAGGTGGGAAACCATTATAGTAATTTAGCATTAGCGTAGACAGCAATTCTGAGATTTGTAGATAAGGGGTTCAAAAATTTATGAATTTTATTTAAAAATTTGTAAGTCTTTTAGAAGTTTCTGTAATAAGCAATGAAGATAATTCATGTCATGCAGCAACACATTTTAAAATCCATCTAAATAATATAACTTTAAAAATATATCTATGGATTAAAACCACATTTCCTCATTCCTCCAAAAAAAAAGGAAAGAAAACTCAATACTGAAAAGCTAGGGAGATGAAATGCAATGGGATCAATATTTTAAAAATATTCATTTGTGGTTTTTTAAAATTAAAGATTTTTTTTAATCCATGGAAAATATGAAGGTCAGAAAGAACTAACATAGCCTTGAAGTTGTTAAGATTTGTTTTGGGGATGTTAAGATTGCTATGAAGACACAGACTTCCAGACAAAGTTTTGGCTCAGAAACTGACACCACACTGAAACCAAATTGAATGACAGGGTTTACAGTAACAATGTCATTGCAGAGCAGTGGGGAAAGAACAATTATTTCAGTGAATTTGGCTGAGATTGTGCAAAGATAGATATGTACTTTATATCATACAACAAATCAACTCATCTTATCTGACATATAAAAACATATATGCATGTAATTGACCACATTATAAGATATAATTTATACTCATTAAAGACAAAATTATTGGGAGGCAGAGGTAGGAAGATCACCATGAGTTTGAAGCCATCCTGGGACTGCAGAGTGAGTTCCAGTTCAGCTTGAGCTAGAGTGAGACCCTACCTCAAAAAAAAAACTAAAACAAAAAAAAATTGTAAGTGTATAAAAGGCAAGGGCATAAAAAGTGAAGCTTGTAAGAAACATGGCACTCATATTAACAAAGCATAATAAGCTACAAATCATGAAGCCAAAAAAAACCTTAGGTAAAATTGGGTAAACAACCTGAAGAGTCACTGCACTAAAACAGATTTATAACTCACTAATAGACAAGTGAAAATGTATTCAATTCTCTTAACTAAAGAAATTCAAGTTCAAGCTATAATGTACTACATACCATTAGAACGACTTGGAAAGAAAAGACTGATAATACCAGCCAGGAGTTGGAAAAAAAATTGGAGTCAATTGCTACTCTTACATACTGTGTGTGAAAAAATAAGTTTTTATAACCACATTTGAAAATAATTTTACACAATATCCTTACATCAAAGATCTTATAGCCTATAACCCAGAAGTTTTGCCCCTAATATAAACCTAATAAATAGTTGTATGTAGTAATCAGAACATATGTATTCTGATATATGATATATATTTTATAACAACACTAACTGAAATACTCTAGAGACCATCAATAATGAAACAGACAGAATGTTATATAAAAACAAATGACACACAACACAAAGTGAATAAATGACTGCTATATTCATGAATGGAACTCAGTAAGACTATGAATAAAGAAAGATACAGAATAAATTCCTTGTGACTTCCTATCTATAAAGTGGTAACAGGGTAAAAATTTGTGTAGGTTAACACACTAACTTCATCCTCTTTCCTGTTTTTCATTTTCTTCCTTCCTTCCTTCCTTCCTTCCTTCCTTCCTTCCTTCCTTCCTTTTATTCCTCCAATGTAATATCATTATGTAGCACAGGCTGGCTTCAAATTTATAAAACTCTGCCTCAGCATCCCTAAATTTGGGATTATAGGCATGAAGCAACCCTCCCTCATAAATATCTAGAATGTTTTGTTCTATTATATAATTGTCCACTAAATAATTTCATACTCCATACATTCATGATTAATACAATTTGTACATAATATTCTGTCACCCAATAGTGCTTAAAGGAGGAGGGGAATTTTTATAAAGATGTTAGATAACATAGTAGCCATCATTTTATCCAGCTGGAAGAGCATGCCTAATATAAAGCAAAAACTTTTAACTTTGGCATGTTGCCATGTTGTGCTGGATAATTCCTTGTTGTGGAAGACTGTCCTATGCTTTTAAAGATGTTTAACAACATTCCTGGCCTCTACCCACAAGATGCCAGTAACACCCTGTCTCTGGACTGTAACAGCCAGTTAAGAACTACTGGCCTATATGAGTTAGCTCTTAGGGACATTGTGTTTGTGCTTTGGTTACATGATTTTTATAGCAGTGTTCTTGAAGTATCATTTTTATGACTTTTTCTATTGCCTTACTTTCAACATCCTGTTTCAATTTCTGGTGATTTACTTTAAAACCTCTGGGATAAAATTCTCTTTAATTTGTTCTCTAGATATGTAGACCCATGTGGAGATAGAATAACAGTCAATTTTTTCTAAAAATTATTATAAATTTTATGTTACAAGGTTTGATAACATTACTCAAGTGTAGATACTTTAAAATGAAATGCAATTACACTATGAGCTAGCTGATACTATAGAGATTCTTATCTGAGTCTTTATTAAGTAGACAGATTGTGAAGAAACCTCAGGGACTTACCAGCTACTGATTATGATGAGTCCAAAACCAAGCAACTCATCTCCTCATCCATAGCAGCCTATCCACTCTCCCTGCCCTGGCACCCTTCCTTCACCAGTCCCCACCTTCATACCTTGTCCTTTCTTCCTTGTTAGCAAAGACAGGTTTTGACAGTCATAATTTAACCCCATCATTTCAATTATCGTTTCCAGTGAGCCACATCAAGAACTAAAAGAGAAAGAGTCAAAACCACACTCTGCTCTGACATTTCTATTGCTTAATTTTAAGTTATTCCCAGTAACTGGAATCTGTCTACTTCATTGAGATTTCTAAGGCAAGCTCACTTCCAGGACATTCAGTGTACATTTTTGAGGAAATGAGTAACCAATTGGCTAGCGTCATGTATTTTAATTGTTTGACAATCACCAAACACATCTGTGGAATAAACAATGACAAGCAATTCCCTACCAACAAAAGGTACAAATAGAACTTCAATTTAATTGCACATATTTCTCAGCTTTTAAGATCATATGAAGACACTTGCTCTACTCTAAAAGAACTGGTCTTTCTTTGGAAAATCTCCTTTTTCTTCTGCATTTCTCCTCAGTCTCTCCTTGTACAGGTTCAGTTAGATAGGATCAATACAAAGTCATTGGATTGACAAATCTTCAATATCTTGAGCTAGTGGAGGCTGTTTCTTGATGGCCATTTAACTTCTAAGTCAGCCTGTTCAGAGCTCTGACAAAGTCCTTGAGGTACTTGGCCACAGTGGTTACCTTCTGTGTGCTGCTGTATCCCAGTTCTAGAAGGAACCACCGATTCCTGCATACGTCCCAAACCAGAGGCAACTTTGTTGGCCAGTCTTGACCTGGAACCATAAGAAGGGAAAACTGAAACAGATTTTATTTACTTAGATGTGATTGAATATGTTCATGAATATTTAAGACCTTGAAAGAAATAGCTTTTATTGCACCTAAAGAGGGTAGAGATGGCTTATTGGCATGTTTGCAGCCACAGAAGCTCACAAGAGTTTAATTTGTAGTTTTATCATTTCCACTTCACAAATTTGTTTTCCATTCATTTGTTAACTGGTCTCTGTACCTTAGCACTTCAGACTCACAAAGTTCTTTGAACATTTTGCATTGTAAAATACCAGTAAAAAAGGAGGGTAGAAACAATAAATCATTTTTTTTTCTCGTGGTCGGACTAAAGCTGGGACTGTGTGATGACAGAATTTTCAATAAGTCTCTGCATGAGCCATTGTTTCAGTCAGCTCCACATGGCGGGAACAAACATACAGCCAGACACAGCTTATGGGGGGAAAGGGCTTTATTTCAGACTTACAGAGTCCAAGGAAACACCATCAATGATGGAGGAGTTTGGTCCCTTTTCATAGATACAAGCAGAAAGACATCTTTAAACAACCAGCACCACAAAACAGCAAGCACAAAACATCAGAGCTCAAACTTTTCTGAACATACCTGCTAGGGATGGACTCAGATTTGTCCCCAAATATACCTTAGGGCTAGACTACAAGATCTATCCCCAGTACCATGCCCCCAATAGCAGGGATCTCCAGATTAGGGGTTGGAGTTGCAAGTTCAGTTTTAATAAAACACCTCAGTATGGGGAAATTAATTCAAACCATCACATTCCAACTACTACATTCTGCCCCTAGCCCTGGTATACTTATAGCCATCTCACACTGCAAATTGCATTGTGTCCAACTTCAAAGGTTCCATTAGATTTACATATTTTAAGATTATACCAAAGTCCCCAGTCTCACCTGAGATTTAATACTGTCTCTTAATTGTGCATCCGGTAAAATCAAAACAAGTTACATACTTCCAACACATAATGGCACAGAATAAACAGTACCATTGTAATAAAGCATAACAAGGAGAGACTGGACCAATGTAAAATAAGTAACCATGAGGCAAACATCAAACATCTGCACTTCAAGTCTAACATTCATAACTAGTGACCATAGTCTCTGAATTTTCAGTTCTGTCCCTCCAGCTGGGCTTAGTAGCCAGGGGAAACTTTCATCCTGAGCCAAAAGCACTCCATGGTAGCCTTCTAACAGTCCTGCTTTATCCAATACATCTCTGGGTCTCTTCTTAAAACCATGGTCCATCTTCACAGCTCCATACAATGACCTTATATGGCCTCCAAATAGGGATAGATTCCTGCTTCCCATTCCACATCTCAACAGCGGCACCTGGAATCATGTGTACTTGATGACCCCTTCCCTGCATTTCCCATGCTTCCAAAACCAATATCAGGTATGCAGTAGCACTGCAAATTTGTTAATCAAAAGGGGAATGAGTTGTGACATTGAAGAACAGGATAAACCTTTAGAGTTGCTCCTTTAAGTCACTTATAAAGGACTTTGCATTCCTATTAATTGAGCCTTTCCTGGATAGATTTTACCCTTAGGCATTGTTTCCATTCAAATAAAGTACTTGCCTACCATTAATGGTGATAATCTGATTAACAATTGCCAAATCCAGTCTTTATGCCTATAATCTAAACTTTCTTGGATTTTTTCCTGTGGTAAATGGTACATATTTCAGTTCTATATTTTCAGCCAAGCATACAAGTCCATTACATTTAAATTCATCCTTGCTCAATTTTGATAAGACACCTGAGTCTATAGGGCCATACATTCAAATTATCACATTCAAACTACCATATTACTATTTCTGTCACTATGACACAAGATCTGAGATAATCAGCTTATAAGGAGGAATGCTTTATGGGCTCATAGTTTCAGAGACCTCAGGCCATGGTCACTTGGCCTGTTTGCTTAAGTCCATGGTAGCAAAAGACATCATGGCAGAAGTATGTGGTCCCTGAGCTATTTATCTCTTGATAGCCAAGAAGTAAAGGACCAAGTCACAATATGCCCTTCAAAGGCATGACACCATTAACCTGTCTCCCTGGAGATATGCCCCATATCCTAAAGGTCCCACAGCCTCACAAGTATAATAGGCCAGTGGAAGACATAACCTTACCACCTTAGTTGATAAGCTCATATCCTGAAGAAAGGTTTCCATATACATTGTCATAATTTTATTTAAAAGCAAGTTAGAACGGTATGTTTTCAAGTCTTAAGGCACAGATTTTAATGTCAATTTTCCAAGGCTTGTCAATGAGCAAATAGAATGATTTGCTTTTCTTTTCACAGCTTAGAATGAATTATCCTCTGAATTTCAGACTGATTCCCTGTGTGTAAGAACACTTTGGGAGTAGGATGTGGTGAGGCAAAATGATGAGACAGTCGGTCTGGCCACTCATTCTCTTAAGGGTATCCTTCTTCTGGCCAAGATGACGAATGCCTAGCTGCACTACAAATCCCAGGGAAAGAAAGGCAAAACATTAAGGGTTCACTGGGGCTTCTAGGGGAGAGAAATCTCCAATAGATTGTCAGTGGGAGGGCACAGAGTGGGGAAAATAGGAACTCGCTGATCCCCTCATGGGCGGGTAGCCTACCCCTCCCCTCAATAGCCAGTGTATCCATGGTGCCTCCAAACCCCATCCATCCCTGCTTGCGGAAGCTTAGACTGCTCTGCCCACTCACCCAATTACTGCTCTGGCCACCATGCATTCAGCGAGTTCTGGCAATAACAGGGAACCACTGATTTCCTTGCAGACAGGTAGCCCACACCTGCCCCTGAGTAGCCACCATACACATGAAGACAGGCGTGCTGATCCCTGCATGCAGAAGATTAGATTGCTCCACCCACATGCCCGCTTACTGCTCCAGCTACCACACATTCAGCAAGCCCTGGCAATAACAGGGAATCCCTGATTCCCTCAGGAGTGGGTAACCTACCCCTCCCCCCAAGTAGTCACCTTACCCACAGCAAAGCCGCATGCAGATCGATCCCTGCATGTGGAAGGTTAGACTGCTCCACCCACTCGCTAGCTTACTGCTCCTGCCACCACACCTTCAGTGAGTCCAGTCCCAGAGCAACTGCCACACAAGCTCAGAATATGTCCCAACCTTGTGTCAGCTCAGGTACCATCCCCTACCTATCTGCTATGCTGGCCTCCACCATTGTCCTGTGGCAGGGGAGTGCAGACTGCTTCTGGGTCCCAGTATTCCCAGCCAGAGTTTGGGCTGCTTCAGTGCTTGGTGCCTCAGAGTCCCTCCTATCTCCCATAGCAGGCAGCTTTGGTGCATTACCACTTGAGAATTCAGGCAACTTTGGCACCCCTGCCAGGCAGTAGATCAGGCGACTTTGGCAAGTGACAGCTGATAGGCAACTGCCCCATGCTGCCTCAGACTCCCATTGTGCTTGAGCCCAGGCTGATTCACCCACCTACGTGCTGGTACACTGTCACGGGCAGACCACAGTGCAAAAGAAATAACATGAAAAATCAAATGCAAGAAAATCCAGTTAGATCACCCAGTCCTATAAAGAGCATATCTAATCAAATCTTAGAAGAGTCATCAGGATCAGAATACCAAAATGAAGCTATGAGCAATGCAACCCTGACCAAGCTACTGGTAAAACTTGTAGAAAGCAACAAAGGACCAATAATTGTGTGGATGCTGCCATCATTAAACTAGACCTAATAGAAAAGAAATCGGAAGGGGTTCAAAGAGACTTAAAAGATTTGAGGGACAGTAAAACAAAAGAAGACATTAAAAATCACCTGGCCATGCTACATGAAGACATAAAGAAATGTAAGGATGAATTCCAAGAATCATCAAGAAAATCAGAAAATGATGTGACAAGGGAGCTTGACAGAAGGATGGAAATTATACATAGAAAAGTAGTAGAAAATACAAACTAAATTGAAGAAGTCCAAAGCTCTCTAGAAGCTCTCAAGAATAGAGTCAGCCAAGTGGAGGATAGAAACTCTGATCTGGAAGACAAGATGGAAGAAACAGTTTGAGAGTTCAAAAAATTTAGTAAGTTCAAAAGTTTCTTTGAACAGAACATGAGGGAATTGTGGGACACACTTAAAATTCCTAATATCAGGATCATTGGAATACCAGAAGGAGAAAAAATTCAGACCAAAGGCATGGAGAATTTATTTAACAAAATAATTGAAGAAAACTTCCCCAGTCTCTTAAAAGAAAGGCCCATCAAGATACAAGAAGCCAACAGAACTCCAAGCAGACCAGACCAAAGGAGAAACTCTTCAAGACATATTGTCATTAAGACTCTACACATTGACACCAAAGAGAAAATCCTATAAGCAGCTAGGGAAAAACAGCACACCACTTTCAAAGGTCATCCCATCAGAATTACTTCAAACTTCTCAATGGAAACCCTGAAAGCTAGAAGGGCCTGGAATGAAACACTGCAGAGTCTAAGAACCTATGGCTTCCAACCCAAACTACTCTACCCAGCAAAATATCCCTCATAATAGATGGTGAAAGAAAAATTTTCCATGACAAAACTCAGCTTTACAACTATATGAAAACAAAACCAAACCTACAGAGAGTATTTCAGGAAATTCTCCACAGAGAAGAAACAAATAACCAAACTCAAATGCCTACAAGAAACATATCACAATAACCAAACTCAGAGTAGGCACAAAAAACTTCAAAGTCCATGAAAACACCAACCCACATTTACCATCACAATATGGCAGGGATCAAATCAAATCTCACTGTCATTACCCTAAGTATTAATGGCCTTAATTTACCCATAAAGAGACATAAGCTAACAGGATGGATCAAAAAATTAGACCCCTCAATCTCCTGCCTTCAAGAAACCCACCTCACCACTAAAGACAGAAACCTACTCAGGGTGAAAGGGTGGAAAACAATATTCAAAAAAAATGGGAATAAGAAATAAGCACACATAGCTATATTATTATCAGATAAAATAGACTTCAAATCAAAATTAATCAAAAAAGACAAAGAAGGTCACTACATATTTATCAAGGGAACAATCCATCAAGAGGATATTACAATCATAAATCTGTATGCACCAAACACAGGGACACCAAAGTTCATAAAACAAAACCTACTTGACAATAGAACAGAAATAACCACCAACACCATCATAGTTGGAGACTTCAATACACCATTATCAGTAATAGACAGATCACCCAAACAGAAGCTCAACAGGGAAGAAAGAGAGCTCAACAAAACCATAGATCACTTAGACCTAACGGACATCTACAGAACTTTCCATCCCAAATCCACAGACTACACATTCTTTTCAGCAGCCCATGGAACATTCTCTAAAATAGACCATATACTGGGTCACAAAGACTTCCTCCACATATTTAGGAAGACTTACATAATTCCCTGCATGATATCAGATCACAATGCTATATTGCTATAAATTAACAACAAATGACCCACCAAGAATCCCAATGGCACCTGGAAAGTGAACAGCATACTTTTAAACAATAAGTGCATAGTGGATGAAATAAAAAATGAAATTGCAAAATTTCTAGAATTGAATGGCGATGAGAACACATCATACCAAAACTTATGGGACACAATGAAGGTGGTACTCCAGGGAAAATTCATAGCA
This sequence comes from Jaculus jaculus, assembly GCF_020740685.1. Lineage (NCBI taxonomy): Eukaryota > Metazoa > Chordata > Mammalia > Rodentia > Dipodidae > Jaculus > Jaculus jaculus. The sequence continues at coordinate 113,390,970 of NC_059104.1, forward strand.
CTCAATGTCTACATAAAAAAGACAAAGAGATCCCAAATCAATAACCTAACCATCCACCTAAAGGCACTGGAAAAACAAGAAATATCCAACCCAAATAGCTACATAAGGAAAGAAATAATTAAAATCAGAGCAGAAATTAATGAATTGGAAACCAAAGAAACAATTAAGACAATTGACAAAACAAAGAGCTGGTTCTTTGAAGAAATAAACAAGATTGATAAATCCCTGGCCAATTTGGCCAAGCAAAAAAAATAGAGAAGCTTCAAATTAACAAAATTCAAAACGAAAAAGGAGAGATCACAACAGACATTATCAAGCTACCACCAATTGTGGGCTACAAGAGGGCCTACACCTATTAAATTCTGTATAAAAAAAGCAAGGGTTATCTCATTTGTCCTGGTGCTAATTTACTCTATGCTGGTGATCCTGCTTCTCTTTTTCAGATAGATGTAGACCCTAAGGAGAGAGCCCCCCCCCCCAATCATACCTCAAAAGGGCCCTGGCTGAAACTAATAAAAATTGATGAAACAATCAAGGGTCAAGGAGATCAACACAGAGAAAAATCAACTCCTACCAAATGAGAGAGCCAGAGCCAGAGTTTGAGAAGCCCCCAACACCTCATCACTGAAGCAGACCAAAAATGAACCCAACATGGCTCAGGGAAATTTTGCAGAAGAGGGGGCAGAAAGAATGTCAGAGCCACATGTTGGGTTATGATATGCAGAGACATTTATCTTACCCATAACTGTGGGCTAACTCCACAATGCATGACCCATATATCTCAACAAGGAGGAGCCAATGGGGAGGGGGTAGGTCATGGATGAGACTAATAGTTATACCAAACTGACTATATTTGCTGAATACAAAACTAATTAATAAAAAATTCTGCATAAAAAAAGAAAAACTGGCACACCTCCCATTATAGACCATAAGTATCTAGCATAGGGCCTTTGAAAATAATTAAAAATAGTGAGTAGTAACAAATGCAAAAGGGCAGAAGAATGCTGACAGCAATGGAAACAAATTACTGGCAAATATTTATATTCTAGAGAGTCAGGTTACTTTTACATCATGAATTGGCAAATTTCTTCTACAAAGGGCCAGAGAGGGAATATTCCAGACTTTGCATGTCTTGGACTCTCTGTTGCAAATAGCCAGTTCTACTTAAAGTATAGAAGCAGCCATACACAAAACTTAATGTCTTTGTGTCCTAAAACTATTTTAGGCACTGAAATTTGAATCACATACAGTTTTCTTTTTGTTTTACTTTTTAATGAGTATGCAGGTACAATTATGGCATTTTTAAACACAGTTCGTTTGAATTGATTCTCTGCTACCTCATCTCAGTTCTCTTACAGCCCCACCAGTTCCCCACTCCTTTCTGTTTACATGACACATGGGTCCTTTTGTCCTTTCCCCACCCCTTCTTTCATACCTTCTTGTTCTAGCTTCTTTAGCTTTTATCCACATTTGGCTCACTTCACATGCCGACATATAAATTTTAAATGCTAGGATCTACATGTAGGAGAGAACACTCCATTTTTGGCTTTTTGAGTTTGGTTCACCTCCTCACTTAATATAATTCTTTTCAGATACATCTATTTTCCTGCAAGTTTCATGATTTCATTTTTTCTATACTTCAGATTAAAACTCCAATATGTACATCTACTGCATTTTCATTTTCATTTATCTGTTAATGGGCATCTAGCCTGGCTCCATTTCCTAGCTATTGTGAATAGAACAGCAATAAATATGGGTGTGCAAGTATTTCAATAGTAGGATTGCAGTCGTTTATCTCGGTCATATGGCAGCTCTAGTTCCATTTTTTGAAAAACCTCCATACCGATTTCTTTCTATTGCTGTACTGCCTTGCACTATGAGTTAATAAATTTCTTTCCTCACACTCTTGACATTTCTGGCCCATTTTTTTGATGATAGTCTTATTGGAGTAAGATGAATCTCAAAGTACTTTTCATGTACATTTCAAGAACTATTCTTTTAATTATTAAAAGCCATTTTATAAAACCACTCACTCCTCACTTTTGAAACATACAACAATAGAAGGCTGGATTTGGCCTGCATACCCAGATGTGTCAATCCCTGATAAATAATTTCTGCTCAAATGTAGACCACAGTCAAGAGCTTTGCACTGGACTCTTGGACTCCACTGCAAGCATTTTTTAATCAAATTTTTTTTTTTTTTGTCAGAATCAGAATGTTAACTAAATAACCAGGTGATTTGAATATGTGTTGAGTTTGAGAAGCACTCACCTAAGCAAAAGTTTAAAATGTTCTCTAGCAGTGCTCTGAAAGTTGGTAGTCAGTTCCATGGTGCTGGGTGCTGTGATTAACATCCAAACCAGGCACATTGTATAGGAAGATGGGGTTTATTTCAAGCTTACAGATCCAGGGGAAGTTCCCTCAGTGGTGCAAAAAGCTGCTTCCACACACCTGAGCAGAGAGAAACCATCACCAGCCAGCAAACACCTAAAGCAATAAGCATAGAACTGGAAGCAAACAGCAGGGTCCAGGCCAGAGCTCAGACTGCCCTGCATATTTTTGGGATGGAAATCAGATCTGCTCCCAAATACACCTTAGTACTGGACCCCAGGATCCACCCCCAGCTGATGCCTTCTCTATCTGGGCAGCTAGAGATCAAGTTTACAAACTTAACAAAACACCTGAATGTGCGTTGGAGGCGGGGGCACACATTCAAACTGTCACATGGCATAGTAGGATCTTCTGGGATATTCTTAAACTGTTCCATACCTGAAATACATCCCAACAAATTACAGCAAATCTTCTACATCCTGGTCTCATTCCTCCATTTTTAAGATGAGCCAGAGTTTCCAAGAGTACTTCTGAAGTTGAGAACCCCTGCTGCCATAGCATGAATGTCTCTTTAAAGCTCAGATTGAAGCCTGGTATGGTAGAAGAGGATCGCTCTGAGTTCAATGCCACTCTGAGACTACATAGGGAATTGTAGGTCAGTCTGGGCTAGAGTGAGATCCTACCTCAAAAAAAGAAAAAAAAAAAATACTATTGAAATTTTAACTGTCTCTGCAATGCTTTAAAAGATGGAACCTTTATGGTGTGATCATTCAGGCTCTACCACACAAGTGTGAAAGCCATAGGTGATGGCTGTGTAAGGATATAAGCACTGTGCATTTAGGCTTCCTATTCTCTATACAGAGAGCCAAAAGAGATTTTTATTGTTTTAATAAATTACCTAAACTGTTTTTACTATAACAGAAGAGAATAGAGAAAAAAAAAAAAAAAAAAAAACCTTCTTCCTTAGAAGATTTTCTGATTTGTGGTAGGAACACAACATAAGATATCTGTGGTGGGCTGGAGAGATGGCTTAGCGGTTAAGCACTTGCCTGTGAAGCCTAAGGACCCCAGTTCCAGGCTCGGTTCCCCAGGTCCCACGTTAGCCAGATGCACAAAAGGGGTCGCACGCATCTGGAGTTCGTTTGCAGAGGATGGAAGCCTTGGCGCGCCCATTCTCTCTCTCTCCCTCTATCTGTCTTTCTCTCTGTGTCTGTCGCTCTCAAATAAATTAATTAATTAATTTAAAAAAAAAAAGATATCTGTGGTGGTTAAGCTCTGTTGTCAACTTGATCTGTTTAAGAATCTACAAACATTCCTCTTGAGAGGGTCTCTGAAGTTGCTTCCAGGAAGGATTAACTGAAGGAGGAAGTCCTTCCCCCAAAGTGAGCCCTTCCCCCAGAGTGGGCGGCCCTTCTCAAAGGGGGATTTTATATAAGGAAGCTCGGGGAGGATAAAAGCCCCTTTCTCCCACCTGGCTGCCTGTACTGTTGCTGGTGGTGCCTTCATTTGCACTTTCATCTGTCCTGTTCAGGATCATTCCTTGGCATTGGAACAATGTTTTCTCAGCCTTCCAATTTGTACTGAAGACCAGTAGCTCTCCAGGAAGCCTTCAGGTCTTCAGTGCTACATTGGGACTGCTGAAGCATCCAGCCATGTGGGCTGAGCAGCTACCAGGCTCAAAATAGTCAAACCTGCAGACTGCTATTGTTGGAATGCCATAAGCTAATCCAATAAATTCCCTTTTAATACAATTCTTTCCTTCTGTTCCTCTAAAGAACACTGACCAATACATCTTAACAAGTGTTTAAGTGTGCAATGGTAATGCCAGATATTGTTCATGATAGTTGCATTGTCTAGTAAACAGAATGTAATTGTGTTCCATGAATAGACTTTTTTGTTGCTTAGAAGCTTCTATGACTTTCTTTGTCTATGTCATACAGTACCATTCTACTTGCTGCTTCTGAGTTTGACTATTTTATATTCATATGGATACCATCAAGCCAGTATTTATATTTTTTTGTGATTGGTATATTTCACTTAGCATATGTATCATCAAGGATATTTATGCTGGTGTACAAAACAATATATCCCACCAATGCCTCCATAATAGGTTGCGAGACATGATGAGTATCACCCCATTGCTCACAGACAGTAGTATTGAGAGGTGCAGCTAACTGACCCAAACCCATCCCTGAGTACATTGCTCCTCAGATTTGACTGGTGGCCCAATGAACTTTAGTACAGAGATTACTACAAGGAAATGAGAGTGCAAGGGAAGGAGAAGGAAATGGGAAGCTAACATTTGTTGAGTAAGTATAATGTTTCCAATTAAATACTTGATACATTACTGTGTTTCAGCCTCACAACAGATTAATGAGAAACTGAAAATTCATTGCATTTTAGACCTAAGAACCTGATCCTTGAATCATTCAGGATTGCAAAATTAGTAAGTGATATAAGCAAAATTAATTGAAGGTTTGTCTTTCTAACACAGAAGCTTCTCATGTGTTTGTCTATCTGGGGACATTGCAAAACTTAACTTGTTTAGCAAGGCTGTCACCAAACTTGGCCTCAACATGGACTTGGGAATCTACATGGAAAAAGTGGACATTACAGGTAATTTGAACACATCAGTCAGTGGAGTGCAATTCTATCTCCCTGATTGGACAAATATAAATAGCTGCTCCTAAAAGTATGACTGCCTAGTAGAAATGCAGTAAAAATGATTGCTGCTTGTAAAATATCATCATCTTCTCTCCACAGGATAGCATAATTTAGCTTCATTTTCTCAGTCTTCCTTAAGAAATAACAGGAAAAGTTGCATTAACCAGAAAAGATTAAAAGCACCAGAGGATTGATGATGTCTGTAAATATAAAATGCACCAATGTCACTTTCTGCCTCCACCAAATGGAACCTGGAAATTAATAAGGTGAATGGTTCATCAAGGAGACCACAGATCTTGGGAACAGAAAAGGAAAACAGAAGTACTTTAATTTCCCCTCATCTAACTCTATATACCTAGTACCTTTTCAACTTCTTCCTTCTCCCTCCTGGCCCCTGGCTCCTAATTCACATACATCCTGCTTTATAATCTCTGCAGATTGGCCAAAACTTTCTCAGACAAAATAATGGCTTAATGAAAGTTACAATTTTCTTACCTTTCTCTATTTTCAATTTCTGCTCAAGATATAACTAGATGTTTGAAATGTATTCACTAATTTCATGTACACCCCCACCCCCACTCACACACACAAACCACATCTATGGAAGAAACCATGTTCAACATGGGTACATAAAGTATCACATTCCAGAATGTAGGATGACAATGATAATAATAGCTACCCCATAGTGTGTCTTACTCTATATACATTTTGTGAAATTCTCACTAAAAGAAGTTAGTTAACTAAATTGACCAAGTTCATGTGGGAATGAGGGGGAAGTGTTAGGTTTGGACTGAGAGGGACACAAAATAATATTTTGATTTATTTAAGTAGTTAAAAATGGAAAGAACCAGCCTTAGTTTGGTGAAGAACAAAAACAGTTAACAATTAAATTTGAGCCATGAGAGGTAGCTTTCTTCCTTGTAGTCTATAATGTTTCATGTTCTGCTTCAATCTGAAATGTCCCTCGGAGGTTCATGTGTTTCAACAGTTGGTCTCAAGTGAATGGAACTATTTGGGAAGGATGTAGAAATTTCTGAGTGAGGGGCATTTCTGGTTAAGGTGGATCTAGCCTCCCTTTCTGCTAGAACTCTCTGCATTCTGATCTGCTAAGATGTGAATAAGGCACATTGTACACTTCCACACCACAGATGGACCTTCTTTTCCATCCTACAGTGATGTACAGCACTGGCTGCACTGTGAGCCAAAATAAACCTCCCCTCCATTCAGTTCCCTTTGTCAGGTCTGTCCCATGGACAAGAAGCACAAACATTACAAAATCAGGAAGATAAGGATCTTTTTAAAATATTTTACTTATTAATTTGGGGGGGGGGATGAGAGAGAAAGAGAGAGAGAGAGAGAGGAACAGGCAGATAGAAAATGGGCACACCAGGGTATCCAGCCACTGCAAACAAACTCCAGATATATGTGCCACCTTGTACATCTAGCTTACATGGATACTGGGGAATCAAACCTGGTTCCTTAGGCTTTGCAGGCAAGCTCCTTAACCACTAAGCAATCTCTCCAGCCCAGTGCTTGAAATATAGTATCTACTCAGAAATAAAAGTGTTTCAGTGATCAAATGGATTCCTGATGGAAGTATACCAGTTCAAGTCAGCTAGTTACAGTTAGCTACAGTGAAGATCAACTTCATGGATGGGCAGCTTGTGCAGCAGCAGGAGGGAGCCTGTGTGTGGGTAGATGGGCAGTTGAAAGGCCAGGAGTTTAGAGCAAGAGGCTTTGTGTTTTCATGTGGTACTGGACCCTGTAATGTAACCCAGGGTGTAGCACTAATATCCCTAGTGGTAGGATAGCTGACATAGGGACTTCTCAGTGCTGCATACACGGGTAGAATCCATTTCTGCACCCCCACACCTCAACGGTTCTGGTGAGAACCAGGCAAGAGACTGATTTCCTAAGACAATGGGAGGGTAAGTCATAAGGGCTTTGGTAAATTGAGGTAGTTAGTAGAGACATTACCTGGATGGCTGCATTAGTCAGGGTTCTCTAGAGAAACAGAACTGCTAGAATGAATTATATTAAAAAAGGAAATTTATTGGATTAGTTTATAGTACTCCAACAGCAGTTGCAGGCCCGAGAATCAAGGAACCCAGTAGCTACTCAGTCCCTGTGGCCAGATGCCTCAGCAGTTCCCTTCCTGCACTGAAGGCCTGGAGGCTTCCTGAGGAGCCACTGGTTTTCGACTCACATAGGCCTCAGTTGATGCTGGAATTCAGTCCACACTGGTCTTCAATCTGTGCTGGAAGGCAACAAGCAGCTCTGGCAGCCAAGTGGAAGGAAGTCAATAGGGCTCTTTACACCCAGAGCTTCCTTATATGAAGTCCCCCTCTGAGAGGGGCCACCCACTCGAGGAAGGGCTCACTCTGGGGGAAGGACTTTTTCCTTTAGTTAATTCTTCCTGGAAGCAACCTCAGAGACCCACCCCAAAGGAATTTCTGTGGATTACTAAACAGAACAAGTTGACAACACCTTAACTATCAGAAGTACTTTATTGTTGCAATCAGGTTCGCATTGCTGGTAGAAATCACCCAACCAAGAGCAGCTTGTGGGGGAAAACATGGTTTATTTTGGCTTTACAGGCTTGAGAAGAAACTCCATGATGGCAGGAAATAGGGAAGACATCACCCCTTGGCCAACATAAGGTGAACAATATCAACAGGAGAGTGAGCCAAACACATGCATGGGGAAACTGGCTATAAGACCCATAGGCCAGTCTCCAAAAATACACTGCCTCCAGAAGGCATTATTTCCCTAATCTCCATTAGCTGGGCACCTGGCATTCAGAACACCTAAATTTATGGGGTACACCTGAATCAAACCACCACATTCCATCTCTGGGCCCCATAAACTGATATCCATACGTGATATAAAATACAATACATTCAGTCCAACTTTAAATGTCCCCATAGATTTTATTAACTCCAATGATATTCATACATCCCCATAGTCCAAGATCTTCTAACTGAGCCATAATACCAAAAGAAAAATCCCCCCCAAAACCCATAATAGCACAGAATAAACATGTACTACAAAGATGGCATTGGACATAACAAAGAATCAGTCAGCCAATATAGGGCTTAAAACAACTAGGGCAAACATCAAACTCTGTAACTCCAAGTCCAACAACTCTAGCCAGTGACAACTCTCCATGTCCAATAACTCTAACCAGCAATGAGTCTCTGGAATTCTGATTCCACCCTTCCAGGTAGGCTACTTACAGTACTGGAAAACTTCATCTGGAGCCAGCAGCTCTCCTTGGCAGCCATATTATAGTCCCAACATCTCCACTGGATCTTCACTACAACACATAGTTCATCCTCATGGCCCCATGGGGTCTCCATGTAGGCATCCAGCAAACCTGCTTCACATTACCCCTGCCCATTTCCAAAACACAAGACTGTGTTGCAAACTCAATGACCCTCTTTTTCCTGTATTTCTTATACTCCACAATACCAGGTAAGGTGCCAATTTTTTAATCCATGGGGGAATAAAGCAGATTTTGAACAACAGGACACTCCTTGAGCACTTAGGCCCCTTCTACATTTTTCCTGTTGCCCCAGTGCAGGCCAGCTGGCCCAATCTCAAAGGCTGTAATCTCTCAATTGCAGCTGAATGGGCAGCAGTTCACCCAAAGATTTTGTGTGTGTGTGCTATATCCTTCTGCTCTCACCAGTTTATTTCTACGCAAAGCAACCTTGCACAACTTCTCAGGACATGGGCATAACAGCAAGGTTCTCACACAAAGTGCTAGCCCAGTCCAAGCAAAGTTCTTTCTTACCTTCATAAGCCAAACCTCACAGTCCACAGTTCTTACTGCATTCAGGTCTTTCAGCTCTGAGCAGAATAGTCCATCAAGCTGTAATTACAGCACTGCAAGGTGTATCTGAGGTCAAGGTTTCAAATCCTTCTACATTCCTCTGGAAAATCTGCTCCAAAAGGCCAAAGCCACATGGTCAGGTATCTAGCAGCAACCCCACTCCTCAGTACCACTTTGCTGTTGCAGTCAGGTCCACATTACTGGTAGAAATCACCTAACCAAGAGCAGCTTGTGGGGAAAAAAAGAGGTTTATTTTGACTTACAAGCTCAAGGGGAAGCTCCATCATGGCAGGGAAAATGATGACATGAGCAGAAGAGGACATCACCCCCTGGCCAACATATGTTGGACAATAGCAACTGGAAAGTGTGCCAAACACTGGCATGGAGAAACACCCATCAGCTCACCCCCAACAATAAACTCACTCCAGAAGGTGTTCCCAACCCTCCATCAGCTAGAAATCTAGCATTCAGAGCACCTATGGGGAACATCTGAGTCAAACCACCACAATGCCTAACCTAGTTTCATGCCTCCTCAGATAAAATAGATTGGAATAAAATGTCAAAACGCACAGCTAACTAATCATATGCTTTCTTGTTCATATACATCTCCTGACTATGTTAGGAGGGGTCCAAAATTGAGAGCTCTCTGCCCACCTCATATTGTTATTCTAGGAGTCATTTAGATAAAATAATAGCTACAAGAGATAATAATTGTAAAGCTAAGGTTTGCTACCACTTCTACAAAACTTGTGAATTCTGCTAAGCATGTTTCATGCACCATCCTCATTACAATGAAAAAGTATATTCAGTTTACACTTCCATATTCTTATTGTAAACAAGAGAAAGGTCACAGCATATGGTAACACAGCTTTCTGTGATAGGGCTCAAATACAAACTCATGTCCTTAACTACCATGCTGTGATATGAATATCAGCTATGCCTCATGATGTTAATGTGGGGTAGAAAATCTTCTGAGAGAGAATGGAAATCCCATCTACCTGCTAAATTACTTTGAGGAAAGAATAAAGAGGCATGGGCTGATGAACCAAGCAGCTAGAATTCCTTGAAGAAAGATGCCATTCCTGTTGTTATGGAAGAATATGTAAACTCCTTCAGGAAAAGTTTGCATAATCAGCCCTCTAGCAGCTAAGAAAGGGGAAAATAGTGACAGTCAATTAACTCCTAATTTGCTATTGTGGTTTCTCCTATGCTCAGTCCACTCTAGAATTTGCCAAATGATCAGATTGCTTGAGGGCCTCTTAACAAAGAATTACAGTGAATTCTACGTGAAGATAGACTCTCCTTTCCTTTAAAAGGCCTAGGGTTATAAGTCTACTTTAGTGACAATCTCTCATAAACTTCTGGAATTATAACATACCTGCCAAGACTCAGGGAACAATGCAGAAGAGGGGCCAGAAAGGCCATAAGAGCCACAGGGACATTCCTCCGCCACCCCTCCCAGTGACTGACTGCTGCACTCAAAACCCATAATCCCATGGTAAATACCAGTAACCCCACTGAAAAGTCCTCAGTAGAATGGAGGTGGGGGTGGAAGGAATATAAGAGGGAATATAATAGGAAGAATAGGACAGCATGAGGAGAATGGGACCAACACATGATTTATCCATATAATAAAGTTCCTAATTAGTAATAAGAGAAGACCTGGGGTTGTTGCCGTCCAAATGGTCCAGGCAAGATCATCATCTTTAATGGACTTTTTTCCAGGTCCCCTTTTATCTTTGCCATATGAAACAATTTTTACAACAGTAAAGCAGCTTATTCTTCCCATCAATCAGTTATCAAATCTCTTAAATGACCAGGGACAAAACATTGGCTTGTGTGAGTAAAATAGGATTTTTTCTTATACCTTGGAACAAATTTGTTGGGACATCTGGGAAAACCATTTCAAAGGACTGGGGTGGGGAGAGTCCTTTAAATAAAAGGGTGGTTTGTAAACTAAGTACGTAATGAGGGAGGGAGAGTGGAAAGAGTGCAGAGGAGCACAGACAGGTCATGTTTGGTACAGGCAAACATTCTCCACCCTTAGCTCAGTGCTGCAGTTACAACTCACAAAACAGACTTATTTTCTCCCAAACATAGTCCCAATCCCATGAGTCTATCACTTCTCTGGCCTGTTTTATTCCTACTAATTCCCATTCCTCACACTTTCTCTCCTGTACCCATGAAGGACATATAAAAGCAACTCTCCACATTGCTCCTTCCCACCACCTTCCATGTGTCCCCAGGAAGCTGGCTTTTCTCGGGATCCTTGCAGCCCCTGTCAGCAGCAAGGCTCCAGGATTTCCCTATATTCCCACCAGAATTTCTGGACCATTGCCTTCCTCACACCTTTGCCCACACCCTTGTTCAAGGGCAGTAAATGATCGCCATGCCCATTTTTGTTCACAGACATCCAGCTGACTTTCCACATGAACTCATGAATTGGACCCTTGGTTCAGGCTCCTCTCCATTGCCCTAGGACATATGAGTGTTAACTGAGAAAAGTTAGGTCCATCCAAACTCCTGCTAGAGATAAGAAATGCATGAGGTATATAAGGTCACCCTGGAAAAATGTTGAAAATACAGAAGACTTTGATCCACAACAAAAATCCTGAAAGATTCACAAGTCTTCCTTGAGATACTGATACTCAGGCTAGGGAAACACTAGGCTAGTCTGACCGTTTCTAGGACATGGAGACTACTCGACTCTGTTGCTCTTGGTCAGAAAACACTTCTTCACAGGAAGAATGCATCAGATATCTATTAAACTCAGCTGATTCAAGCAAAAGAATGGTGCTTTCTGAGGAAACCTACTTCCCAGTACATTGATTTTCTTTTCACCTTCTTCAACTGAAAATTTGATACCATGACTGTAGCCTATACTTTTCAGCCCTTGAAATACTCCTATTTTTAAATTCTTCAGTTACAAACTTCTACACAGTAAACTTTACCCTTTATCTTTGCTCAATAGTCATCTTTGAGGCCTTTCGTTGTAGCCAGTTCAGACTCACCCAGTCTTGATCTAATCTGACCTATCCTCCTGTGAGTGGAATGAGCTGTATTACTGTGGAATCAGATTATATGTGTCTGGAGATAGGCTTGATAAACTGGGACTTTCATGAAAGAGTTGTACTACAAGCTAGACATAGAGATACTGTAAATTGTCACTCAAGCTGCAATAGCTGAGTTCAATCCTCAGAACCCCATGTAAAAAGACAGAAGCTGTGGTGGGCTTCCGTAAGCCCAGCATACAGATGCTGACAATGTGATTGGAAGCAGAGACAAGCGAATTTCCCAGAAAGCTCTTGTGAGTGGGCAAGGAATGGGAGAGCAACAATTCCAATAGAGAGGGAGAGAGAAAAAACAAAAAAAAACCCTGACTGAAACAATATAGAAAGGTAAGATCTGTTCTGAAAGTGGTTCTCTGACCTCCATACATGCATGAAGTATGTGTGTACACATACATCAAAATTTAAAAATAAACTTGCACATGCCACACAAGTGCACACACACACACACACACACACACACACACACACACACACACAAACAGGTTTTTATATCACTGTGCAGTTGGTTGTCAACACTGATAAAATTCTTACCACCGAATTATGAGCCAAAGGATGTCATAGGCTTTGTCTCTCTTCTGCATGTTCTTTCATCTACTCTCCAGCCCTGCCTATGCCTTCAGCATTACAAAACAAACATTGAAATGCTCTGTGGTTTGACTCATTCATGCATTGGTTGGGGGGTGCAGAATCTGAATCCTAGAATAACTACAAGAAAGAAAACCCCACCACCAGCTTGGACTATTCACTTCAGAAGAGATGTGTTTACCTATGTTCCAAGCCACTGCAGATGGTGATGGAATGTGTGTGGGGGTAGGGGTGTCTTTCTAAAGTAACAGCTCAGCCTTCAACCAAAAAACTATAGAAATGTCTGTGGATTTTCCAAGCCTGGGTCCCCATCAATGCCATGATGAACAAAACCTGCCATGTGTTTCTGCAGTGAATTTGAAGGGAATGATGGGCTGTCACTAATCAGGAACCTACTATGTGTCAAGGTACTGGTTGTAGTCACTTCATCCACTTGTAGAAGGTAGAAACACATTGTATTCTTCCCAAAGTTCCTATATACTGGGGGATTCTGGGCCATTTTATATGCAAGTTGAATTAGAAGGTTTTTCTGAAGGAGAGGGAGACTGGGTCATTTTTAAAGGATAAAGTGAGATGATTAAAGGGTAATGGCTGCCTAGAGGCAGATCAATAGAGCTGTGGAAGATCAGGTGGCTCTGAGCAGCTTCTCCTTCACATTCCCTGGTTCACACACAAGGAACTGCAACAGAATAAAATGTGCTTCACACTCTCTGCCAGAATCTTTTCATGCATTTTCTTTATAATTCAGTAACCAATCTAAGGTTCAGTGGGAGAGTAGGTGGGCGGGTATATAAAGGAGAAAACAGTTTCATCCATTAACATTTTCTCACTGGCTTAGCAATTTAGGTGTCAAGATAAATGTCAAGATTTCTTAACACAAAATTTAATTAGGAAGAGGAAGTATATTTTACTTAGTACCAATAGTAAATAATAATTCACTTCAGTTTAACATTAAAGCTAATTAAGTGTAAATGTTTATAAATACATAATTATCTGAGAAAAACTTTTCAATTTAGGTAATTACTTTTGTTTCTCAGGGAATATCTGCTGTTTTGATATTAGGCTAATGGTTTCCTCTCAGTCATTTCTACTACTTTTAGAAAGAGTGCATCCATAATTATTGTGACTAGGAGTTCACAACAGCTGGATGCAAAGAAAACGCCTCCCCATCAGAGTACCACCACCAGAAGAAAGGAATCTGACAGGCCTGGGGTTCATCTTTCAGTCGTTACCACTTGCTCACCATAGAGCCACGGTTACTTGATCCTTTTCCTAGGGCTAATTGTCTCTCTTAAAATGGCTATTTTGTACTAGTGTTATCACAATTGGTTGAGAAATTTGAGAAACCAAGATGTGCAGTGCCTGGTACATAGTAGATATTCAATGTTTGCTGGCCTGCTTTCCTTGTTTCCTCTTTCCTTTCTTTCTTCCCTACCTCTCTCCCTTTCTCTGTTCTGCTTTCATCCCCCTTCCTCCATAAGGTCATCTTCTTGAATATAAATATTATCATGATTGATAGACACATTAACTTCATTCAGACCTAATCTGATTTTAACTTTCTAGAGACTGGTGGAGCTACATGAAATTTGAAGGAAAGTGAAAAAAGAGGATTGATTCAGAAAAAGTCACTTTACTATCTCATACATATACATAGAAGATTGGCATCTAGGGACAAAACCAAAGGCAAACTTCCCTGCTACCATCATATGACCTATAGGTGTGAGTCACCTTGGGTATGAACTTTTTGCAAGTTGACAACATTAAGGGTTTCATCCACCTTTCTCTAAGGGGTTCATTTTTATTTGGATAAAACAGATATTATATATTCTTCCTCTCTTCTCTCTTCCAAGTAAACCTAAGTAGTACAAGTGGTAGCCACTGCAATGGCTTCAAAAAGAAAAATGATATTAGATGAGAAGAAAGCATATAAAGTTAAAAATTAAAGAGAAAAATCTCCCACAGTAAAAGGCAAGAGTTTCTAGATTAAAGATATTCATGATTTTCCCAGATCAATGGATAAATACATGGTCATACTGAATCACATCACCATGCAAAGATTCTCGAGCTTTCAAAGTGAAAAAGATCAGAACTCAGAATGACTACAGGCACTGGAAAATCACATCCACAATAGAAAGCAGAAAATAAATGCCTTTGAATTGTAAAGGAAAATAATTTGTAACCTAGAATTCTGTAGCCAGTCAAGCTTCAACAAAGTTGGAAAATATAAATTTTAGAATATTTTATTTAGTTATTTATTTATTTGAGAGAGAAGAGGAAGAATGTGCACCCTGGGTCTCCTTCCACTGCAAACAAAGTCTAGACACATGTCCCAATTTGTGCATCTTGTTTTATATTGGTAATAGGGAATTGAACCCAGGTCTTCAGGCTTTGTAAGCAAGTGCCTTTCCCGTCCAAATTTACACAATTTTTAAGTAATGCAAAGTCTGAAAAAATTTATATTCCTCTCCAAGATTAATGAAAATTGTTGAAAAAGTGATAGAAAGAATATAGGAGCCAACAGCTGGGCAGGAGTGCTTTGGAATACTATTTTCTAGATGTGCAGTAGCTCTGTGTCCATGACCTCACAGGGGCTGACATTAACTGCACAAAACTTGCACACTGTTGAGACCATCAAGATGTTGCCATGGATGATGGAAAAGGGCAAGACACAAAAATATATCAAAATAAAAGAGGAACTAGCCAGAAAGAAGGGATCAAAACAGGAGACAGGGACAAAAGACGGTATTGACAAAGGAATATGATCAAAATACAACAGGTGCACATATAAAAAATGTCAGTGGAAAAGTTTTTTTTTTTAATTGTTCTCCTGTACCTTCCTTGGAAAGCTCAATAGAGAAGTAGTCTAAAAAGCAGGGCATGGTGGCACACGTCTTTCATCCCAGCACTAGGGAGGTAGAGGTAGGAGGAACACCATGAGTTCAAGTCCACCCTGTGACTACATAGTGAATTCCAGGTCATACTGAGCTAGAGTAAGACCCTACTTCAAAAAACCATAAACAAAGATAAAAGAAAAAGAGAAGTGCTCTATCCTAGAACATAAGAGACAAAGAGACTTAAATGACACATGAGGACACCATGAAGAAGAAATGCCACATAGCCAAAAGGAAGCGGATCTTCTGGATTATTACAAT
Organism: Jaculus jaculus; assembly: GCF_020740685.1. NCBI lineage: Eukaryota > Metazoa > Chordata > Mammalia > Rodentia > Dipodidae > Jaculus > Jaculus jaculus. Next base: position 113,406,608 of record NC_059104.1, read on the forward strand.
GACAAACTCCAGAATGACAGCTGAGCCTGAAGCCCAGTGAGAAACCAGGTCAGGTTGAAATAGGTTGGAGACACTTTTGGAATGGAAAATTTAATAAAAAAGCTGACATTTCTGAACATCTTGAGAGGAAATTAGATACTTGGCAAAAATAAATTGGCAAAAAAAGTCACTGAATCAAAGAAAAAGAAAAGATGTTGAGGAAGTGAACTAACAATACAAACTTATTTTTATAAAACAAAATCAGCTAGAAGAGAAGATGTGATTATCCCAGGGAAGAGGCAAGTGGAGGCATAGTTGCTTCCTTTCTCTTTTATAAACAAATGTTATAGGACTGATTGACACATTCTGTACATGTAACTAATTAAAAACACACTTAAAATTTCGATTAAAAACAACACACACACACACACACACACACACACACACACACACACACACACACGACCAACCCAGAGTAGACAATGAAAGCCCAGGGGTAGTTGTGGTGTTGCACTAAGAAGAGTCTCCCTTACTACTGTCCTATCTGGTAACCTGAGTTCCCAACAGCTCAGCAAGAGCTTTCTGTGTGGATGGTACCATCCTCTGGTCTGGCTTTCCGAATGAGTAAAAAGGGTAAAGAACTGAGTGGCAGCATTCATCACTCACTTCCTGACTATGGATGCAATGCAACTATCTGCCACACATGCTTGCTCTTGTGCCTCCCACAATGAATGACTCTATCCACCAGAACTATAAGCTAAAATAAACCCTTCTTGAAAACTACTTCTTATCAAGCATTTTATTAAAAAGTCCCTAATACAGTACGTATCAAAGATACACTAAATTTGGATTCACAATACTTGGTACTTAGTATTACTTTGGCTAATGCATTCTAATTTGAATTATGTTATTAGAAAAGAACGTTTTTTAGGTCTAAAAGCATTTACTCTCTGGCAATCATGTGACTTAATGAAAGACAATGAAACCAAAGATTCCTTATAAGGTGAACAGGGAAGTTTTCTTAGGTAAGATGACATTTGCTTCCAAATATTAAAGATTAAACAGAATGGCCCATGGAGGTAGAAAGAGCTTTTTAAGCAGGACAATTACAGAACCATGGCTTTAAACTGGAAGTGTGTGATGTCTTTGACGACATTAAAAATCTTAACCTATGCTCCTTCCATTGCCTTAGTTCTCATGGCTTAGTGTATTTTCCAACTCATTTTGTTGTTGTTGTTGAGTTATGGGCTTACTATAGCCTCTGCTGACCAGGAACTCACAGTGCAGCTCCAGGCTGGCTTTGAACTCATAGTTATTCTCCTACCTCTGCCTCCCAAGTGCTGGAACTAAAGGTGTATGTACTATGCCCAGCCCAACTGCAGAATCATATTTTTTTGCATAGTCATACATGAATATATATTGTCTAGTGAAATGTGTATCATCTCCTTGTCGATATTTCTTATGGCTCTGGGCAATGTCAAGGAGCTCCAAGGGTAATTTTCATCTACACATGATTTTTGTTTTAAGAACTGACTTTTGAACCAAACCTTTATCTTTGACTGCAAAGTAATTACTGAATAACTGTGAACATAAAATACATCAGGCCAAGAAATATGAAAGCAATTCTTCTTAAAGGAGCTCTAGTGTTCTTTCATATTTCTTAATACATATCATGACTTCTCCCCTTGCAAGTCTGCATTCAAGTACATTCCAAAGCACATGGTATTCTGGGAAACCATCTGAAGTAAAAGAGAAATGGTACAGAAATCTTTAGGGGATATGTGACAGTTGGAAACACTTTGGAACTTAATTAAAAGTCAATTATGAGTTCTAAGAGCAGAAAATCCAGCTAATAATAAGAGTTGCAATCTGAATTGGTTGAACAAGGCTAGAGAAGCATTTCTGCTGATTTTAATCACTTAGGTTCTGTGATTTTTTTTAAGATAGAACTTTAAAATTAAATTTTTAAAGTTAACCTAAGTAGATGGTGGATGCCCCATTTCTCCTCCCATTAGTTTGGAAAATAAAGACATCCATATAAATATCTAACTAAGATAAATTTGGCCTGACCTTGAACATGTATGGGATAAATTCAGAAGACAGAGTCTGGAGCTGAGCTCAGGAAAGTAGGAAAGGAGGACACGAGGGAAGCTACAGTTCCAAGTGGTCTGCAGTGCACCCCACTAACAACTGTTAGTCCTAAGCTTAACTCTGAACATTTGTTATTGTCACCTCCTCCAACCCCAAGTGCTCACCTGGTCTCCTCACAAAGGACTGTCTGCTCAGAGCCTGCCTCTCCTTCTTTAAAATAAATCAGCTGTCACCTTCCCCAAGCCCCAGTGTATGTGAGTTTCCAGGCAAGTCAATATTCATTTAAAGCTGGGCTAGTACAGAAAGATTTTTTCCCTAGCCTATATGCATCCTTTTAAAGTAATCTTCTAGTAAATATATACCTACATCTTTGTCTAGGTCAGAGTAGCTCCCTAGAAGCCAGTTCTTTTCATTTACTTCTGCTAATTAATTTTACCATCATCTGTGACCAAAATAAAATGTTCAGCCTACCTTTCAAGGCTGCCCTCAGACTTCCTGTATAAACTTATTCACCCATCTCCTTTGCCCCCACCCAGAGGTAATACAAAGATTGATCCCAACCTTCAGATATGTGTGACCTCTTAGCACAGTTACACACCTGCATTTTTAACTGAATCATAGCCCACAGACATAAAACATGTATCCTTGTTTTTAGTAGGCTTTGCCACTCCCCGTAGCCTATAAGCTGCCCTGCTTTATTTTTGTCATAGTTAAGAAGCTGGACACTGGACAAATAAAAGAACTACTTGTCCTCATATGATTGCTTCTGTGAAGCATCTTTGACTACCCAATTCTTGCTCATTCTTTAAGGTATATCATCATTGCTACTACCTTATTGGAACTTTGTTGAGACTCCCAAGAAAACTAAATTTTGTTTTCCTGCTGCCTATGGCATGACTTTGTCTGAGAATAATTAACCAATCTTTCGGTAAGAGCTTCCTGTGACTGGATAGAAAATGCCACCAACTGGATGACTTAAAACAACAGAAACTAATTCTCTCATAGCAATCGAGGCCACAAGTCCAATTTCAATGCCACTAGGTCAAAATCAAGGTATTTTCCGTTAATTAATGTAGAACTTTACTGTATAAACACCTTGAAAATTGGTCACCCCATTCACTGAAAGCCCTCCTCAGTGGGATTATCAGTAATCACTGTGGGTTCATGAATGCACCAGTCCTGGGAGAAGGCAATGTCTCAGAATACACCCTCCCATCCTGTGGCTATTAAAATTTTTCTGTCCCCTCTTCTGCAATGTTCCCTGAGCCTTGGAAGGCTTGTTGTAAGCCTTCTTTAACATTGAGCTCTCAGCAACCTCTGATTTTCTACTTTGATAAGTTTTAAGTCTCATTAGTATCTACCACCATCTCCCTGAAGGAGGTTCTCAGATACTTGTGAGAGCAACATTCATATTTACTCTCTCACTTCCACTGTAATGTTTCCTGAGTTCTGGAAGATTGGATAGGGATGATTCACCTCATACTAAGTAGGCGGCTTTCCTTTCTTGTCATGCTGATAGGTCTTGGGTCTCCCCAGTATTAGCTGACATCTATAAAATGTAGATTCTGGGACTACAGAGATGGCTTAGCAGTTAAGGCATATATTGTGAAGCCTAGAAACCCAGGTTTGATTCCTCAGTACCTATATAAGCCAGATGCACAAGGTAGCATACATCTGAAATTTATTTGCAGTGGCTGGGAGACACTGTTGTGGCCATTCTCTCTATATCTGCCTCTCTCTCTCTCTCTCTCTCTCTCTCTCTCTCTCTCTCTCTCTCTCTCTCTCTCGTAAATAACAAAATATTTTAAAAAATAAATATAATGTATATTAGCCAACCAAGAGTGAGAGCACCATGGACCAAGGGAGCTAAACATAGACATTTAGAAGGCTTTCTGATGGTTTGGTTATAACCTCTCCTTTTAGCCAAAGAACAATGTGATCTTCCAATGAGGGTCTATAACTTAACTTTCCAAGCTGTAGGTTTCTGACTATGTTCACTGCACCACGTATGAATTCCCTTCTACTAAGTAGTCTCATATCCAATCAGAGAACAGCTGATTACTCCCCATAACCTGCATGCCACTATTGCACCAGTGTGTGCATTTTGTCTGGCTAGCTTAAAATCAAGATATTCTAAGTCTCAATCCCTCTAGAGAGGTTCTTGGACAGAATGTTTTCCTGCTTCTTCAAATTTCCAGTCATGCCTTGCATCCCTTGGTTTATATCATTCCAGTCTAGCACCTTGGTCCTATTATTACCTTTTCTTCTGTATATCTTGTAAAGAAATGAGTACATTTAGGATAATATAGGATAACTGGTCATGATATACCTTTAGCGTCCAATATGTAGCTTACCACACTTTCCCTGGATATAAATCATTGGGGTACTTGCTCAAGTACTCTACAGTGGCTGAGAGTTACTGGAAGAAAAGATCATGCGTGGCCTAATTCTTCCAAAGGGTCTACCATCCTGCGTTGTTGCTGGCAGGGGGGAAATTCAGGGGGATTGTTCAAAACATTTAACTATGGGCACAGAATGGATACAGATCAATTAGAATAGGTGCTGGCGATTGGGCTGAGCAAAGATCAAACCTTAAACTGGAGGTTTCTATGTGTTAGGGACAAAGGAAGCACTGCAACCTCTAAGCTATCTTAAGAAAAGACTGTACACCTGGGAAGACCCTAGGAAATGACATTTTGTCACATGACAGTATTGTAGATACAAGGTCACGGAAAACCTAAAGGGAGAGACATCTTTGTTTAACTGGCTTATCAATGAATAAAAAAATCAGTAATGAGGTTGTTCTCATTTACAGGTTATTATAGAGAAATTTTGGGATATAGAGACCTATGACTGCCCATTGGCTGGTGCCATGAGGACTCTGGCAGGAAATCATATGTTAGTCCAGACAGAGGAGCTTTTATATAAGCTCTGTCATGCATCACCCATTGGTCTTATTGGGCTAGACTTCCCATGCATACTCATGATCACAAGGAGGTTGTTGTTAAAGGAGCACAGGGATATGTGTGAATCTACCCAACTGCTGCATTCCCTGCATCTTCCTTCTTTACTTCCAGCCCATGAATATAGACTCCATTCCTTCAATATCTGTCACATTTGTTAGCTTTCCTCAGACTTACCTGAGCTTTCCTCACCCTTCCATTAGGCCCAATGTTTGATCACCTCTCTCTCTCTTCTTCCCTAGCCTGTAAGATTCTTGAGAAAAATGACATATGGAGTTTAATTGTAGCTGTTGTTTGTGTTCCCTTCTCCTTTCTCTGATTCCATGCCTTAGCTCTTCTCCACACAGAGCTCATATAAGGCAAACTTAGAAGAGTCCTACAGAAATAAATTGCTTCAGCCTTGCAGTGTTCTGATGTTCCTTCCTCTGCTCACCATAGAACTGATGGGGAAAGTCTCATCTCTGCCTAAGAAAGTGAGCCATGCAAGATAGAGTAGATAGAAATGACCTGGGTGGACTGCTTTCACTATAGGTGGCCTGCTGTGGCTGCAAGAAAGCCATGGCCCAAAGGGTTCAGGGTCCCACAGACTTTGCTAATGGTGCTTCCAGCTAGTGTGGCAGTACCCACTCAGCATCATACCAATCTTCCAGGTTGGTGTTCAGAGTCTAAAAGCAACAATAGTTCCATACTGTAAGGAAAGAGAGATAAGAAAACTACCACCTGTGGCCCTTGTTGAATCTGGGACAGCTCATCTTGTCCAGGCTTGCATTATGCAAAGGATTAGATGAGGCCCTGTGCAGTGGGCAGGAAAAGGGACCACTGGGGATAATAACAGTGAAGGTTAATTTGTTCTGTCTGTTACAAGGGATAAATTAGCTGACACAGTTCACACTGTTACATTTGAATGAAATAGCTTCTGATTATATCCCCCCCCCTTTTTTTTGAAAGCCAAGTAACCACAAAACAATTTATAAACATACTGACTGCACTCTGGGAGTACTTGAACTATTAATCAGTGATGGTGAACACTCCTCAATCATGCTCACAGCAGCTTGGTAAAATAAGGTGGAAGTAGCATCCTGTCCATCTGGCACTCAGAGAAGCTGGGGCATGAACAAGTCATGTGTATTCACCAGCAAACTCCTGAGTATGAATGCCAAGGGTACGAACACACCTCTAAGACTAAGGCACCATTCTGTTGTTCATTCAAAAGAGATTTATTATTTACTATGTCAGTGATGTGCCCTGATGCTAATGATACATTAGTGAACAAAACATGTCAAGTTTGGGCTGGAGAGATGGCTTAGCGGTTAAGTGCTTGCCTGTGAAGCCTAAGAACCCTGGTTCAAGGCTCAGTTCCCCAGGACCCATGTTAGCCAGATGCACAAGAGGGCACAGGCATCTGGAGTTCGTTTACAGTGGCTGGAGGCCCTGGCGCACCCATTCTCTCTCTCTCTAGCTGCCTCTTTCTCTCTCTGTCTGTTGCTCTGAAATAAATAAATAAAAATAAAAAAAAAAAAACATGTCAAGTTTTATCTTTATGATCCTCTCATAGGAATGGTTGAAATGTATAAAATACCAGTTATTGTATAAGTGCAATAAATGTTAGCTGGCTGGAAATGTAGTAAATATAAAGTATATTCGATACTGAAAGAGTGAAGGGGAAGGTATATTTAGTCATTATATATTTAAGTATCAATTCATGTGGAGCTACTAGGTGTGATATGATGCAGCATGTCAACATTAGAGACTAGAACGGGTAAATCATACTATAAAGAAAAGAGAAGGCAAGAATACTGCCAGTTACAATATGAAAGGGAAGGTTCATCTGGAGCAGTTGATCTTAAACTTGATATTAAAGTCATATGCAGATAATGACTTACTGATAAGAATGGAAAGTACAATGTGATTGTAAAAAGAAAACTTTGCATCATATACAAAGTTAAAAATTTAATTATCCTGATAATCTTAACTGTTTCTGGAAACCATTCATAAGTGATTTACTTGAACATAAACATGCACACATAGATACACATAAGTAACAAGCCATTGAGTAAGATATTAATAGTTAATTTAAATAAGCCAAATATAACAACTCCTAATATGAATAAAAGTAGAAGATTTAGGGCCCTAGTGAGGTGCAATGGGCTGATTCTGTCCTCAGGATCTGAATCCATCTGAAAACAAGAAGCATATTCTACAATGGAGGGTGAAGTGAGCATTAGATAAATAGGATAACTGCCGCGGACTGATTCTCAGGGAGATCAGGACCGAGGGAGAACAAGGGCGAAGGCTCAAGGAGAACTCGGGATTCGGCGAGGAAATGACAGACAGACACACTCTAAGTTGAATATGCTGCTGCGATTTACTAAAGTTTTCATCAAGGTTTTATACAGATTGAACAAGTGATCTTAAGAATTATTAATCTAAACAATCTTAAGTATTGTTCTACTCTAAGCATACGTGCAGTGTTTATCAGGCAGGAAATGTACCCATTTTCTGAGAAGCACGTCTCGCACCATTGACCACAACATTATACGAACAGAAACTAGGGTAAAAGGTGTAAGGTGAATAACAGGTTACTTATTTCTTATACCCCAAGGACTGTATAAACACCAAGGCTTACGCTTCCTTGCTAAGCATTCCCATAAATGGAAGAGAATGCCATAGCCTCCTTTTTTCTTCATAATTCACCCATCTATTACCGAATTTATCATATCCTCCCTCATAGGGGAGTGGATCTAAGTAGTTCCCAGCTCTGGGAGTCTACTAACAGCCCTTGATCAAGTACTGAACATACCCCCCAGGAAGTTTCCTGGTGGGAATGTCTAAGTTTTGTAACTTCTTTTCTGTAGAACTGTCATGCTTCTTATGAACACTACCGATCAACATTTTTACTTTCATTTTCTCAGGATCAGTATTGTTTTAAAACATCATAAGCTGTTTCTACTCTACACCATCTAAAAACTGTTCTAGAGTTAATTTTTTATTCCTAGTAGAGTTATACATTTCCTCCATTGCCCTAATCATAGGAGAAGCACATTCAATACTCAAATTGTTTTTTGTACTCTGATTGCATGTATGATTAATAGTAAGCGTAGCGTAGAAACTAGCTGTTCTTTGACAAACAACTAGAAGAAAGCAGGAAAGAAATAGAACGCAGAAAACAGCTCATTGGCGCCAGTAATCAGGTCGTCGTGACTTCATGGGCAGCAGGAACCATTACAGTAACTGACTGCCAAGAGGTCACCGGGGGCATCCCTCCGAAGAGTGCTGGCCCTCTGTCCTCAGCTCTCTTCCAGTGCAGAAGCATCTCTGCTTGCTGCACAGGCGAGGTCGCCGTGGACGTAGCAGATAACCATTACTATTTTAGAGAGAATTTAATAGGTGTAGGCACTCTTGTAGCCCATGATTGGTGAGATCTTGGTAATGGAGAAGAGTGCTGATTTCTTGGTGAACCTGGTACCAGCATAAGGGTGAAGGAGATAGACACAGAGAAAACTCAATTCCTAATAAACCAGATATCCAGAGACACAGAGACTCCCAAGACTTCATCACTTACGTAGACCTAAAACAAACCCAACATGGCTCAGGGAAATTGGTGGAAGAGGGGGCAGAAAAACTGTTAGAGTCATATGTTGGGACATTTTGCACAATGACATTGCCTCTCACCCATAACTGATGGCTAACCCCACAATGAATGACCCATATTCCCAAATGAGGAGGGTCCCTGAGAGGAGGGAGGTCAGGGAGGAGGCTAATGATTATACCAACATGGCTGCATACACAGTGTGCATATCTAATAATAATAGGAAGAAGATTTAACATTTTTTTCTTTTGTGTTAATTTTTAATGATAGTAAGCATTCTCCCTTATGAAATAACACATTTTCTTGAGAATGGTAAAAGGAATGTAAAGAGGTTTTTAACAGTTCTATTTTATTTTTTAAGATTTCTACTATAGAATCTGGCCATCCAGTCCTGTCAACAAATTGAAATCCAAGAAAGGATTATCTTTATATGAAATGAGTTCTTCAATTTGGGATTCATAGGACAAGTGAGTATATAATAAACAACAGCTAATCTCCAAAGATGAATCCAATCATTTCATCATATTCATGCTCTCTGGTATTCATGAAATTTTGTGGCCTGCTATCAGTGAATCTGGAGCTGACCTTATAACTTACTTGAAAATAGAACATGCGAAGAGTGGTGTTGCGACAAGGATAGAAAAAGCATTGTGATTTCTGCTTTAGTCTCCTAGAATACGTATTCTAGGGGAAACCAGCCCCTATGAAAGAAGTATGCCCAGCTGACAGAAAGCACAAGCAGGCCACATGGAGAGACTGCACAGTGAAAGATCAGACCAGCCACCAGCCAGTCCATCTCACCCAGCCCAGGTGCCAGGCAAAAGACAGAAAACATATTGACCATCTCATCTTAGAATATTTGGAGACCTCAAGCTATAGCCAAGATCTAACTACGCCTATTTGAGAAACTTCCAGTGAGTACCACCTGGCTGAGACTACCTTCACAATAATAAACTCTTAGGATAAATTATGACATGAATTGTAATCAGGAAAACACATGTAAGATAAAGACACATGAATTATGCAACTGAAACAATATATAAAAACATAAAATTTCAGCTTCATAAATATAAGAAAATTTTTTCAAAACTACAATAATTATTGAATAATGCTTAAGATGGATAAATCTCTTTCATATATTGTATTTAACTTCATTACAACCCTATAAAGTATTATTACTTTTCCTATGTTAAACATTAGAAATTGGCTTCAAAGGGGAGAAATAAACTTTCAGAATTTACTCAGTAAGAAGAGAAGCAGATTTTCAAGCTTTCATTTTCTGTCTTCAAATTGTTTTAGTTACTCAGCGGGAGTGCTCTCCTACTCAAATAATTAAGTTAGTCAGCTTTCCATTCCTGTGGCAAATAATAATAATAGTAATAATAATAACAATAATACCTGAGATAGAACTGGGGAGATACCTCAGTGGATAAAGGAACTTGCTTGCAAAGCCTTCTGGCCTGAGTTCAACTCCCATGTATCTACGTGAAGCCAGATGCACAAAGTGGTAAATAGTTCTGGTGTTCATTTACAGTAGCAAGAGGCCCTGGTGCACCTGTACCCACTACCTCTCTCTCAAATAAATAAATAAAAATATTTTTATATACTTGAGATAAAAAAGATAACAAAAGATTTGTTTTTTCTCATGGTTTCTTTCATCTCCTGGTTGCTTTAGCTGTTGTTTGGGGCCCCTGGTGAGGCAGAACATCATGATAGAAGTGTATATTGGAAAGAAGCTGTTCATGTCATGCAGCCAGGAAACAAAGAGAAAGGAAAGGAGCTGCAGTCCCAATATCTCTGTGTAAGGCATGGCCTCCATGGCCTTTTCCAACTACACCACACCACATAATGTTTCTGCTATCCCCTCAGCAACATCATCTGGGAACCAAGCCTTTAGCATATAAGTGTTTAAGGGATATATGAGATCTAAATCAAACTAGGTCCCAGGGATCCTTCATTATCCAAATTTTGTAATACTTATTAAGAAATTACTGTGGTCCAAACATGCATACTAACTGTTATTCCTTACAAGAAATCTATGTGATAGTTATTACCACTGTCATCTTTATTATCATCCTCTTCCTTATATTAGAGATGAGGAAACCGGGCTATCAAAATGTGAGAGACATTAACAAACATCTTAACCAACTCATAGGAGATCTGGACCCAAGCATCCTGACATAAGTGCCCCTGCCTCTCTTCTCAATGCTGTGCTTCTTTCTTGAAGATGGTTCATCAGCCTCTGTCACTGAAGTTGCTCTTCTTAGCCCAAGCGCCTATACAGTGGCTCTAGACAGGAATAAGAGTGTCAATGTAACCCATTGTTTGTATCATGTAAGACCCTGACTCAGGGGCTGGGTAGATGGCTCTGTGGTAAAAGTGCCTGCCTGCCTGCAAGCATGAAAGTCGGAGAGTGCCTGAATATATCTCCAGTGCCCAGCTAAAAAGCTATATGTGGTTATGAAAGCCTATAACTCCAGTCCTGTAGAGGCAGAGACTGGGGAATCACTAGGTTCCAGGTTCAGTGAGAGGCTTCATATGAAGGAAATAACACAGAAAAGTGACAGAGGAGGATACCCAGCATACTTCTCTGCCTTCTGCAGGTGTGCCCATAGGGTGCATGTGTCTGCACACATACACATGTGTACACTACACATGCATACAAACACTACCACATACACTATATATGTACATACATACATATATACATACATATGCACATGTGTACAAAATAAATATGCTAACATGGAACTCTGTTCCACCATTCACCGATTTACTCATCTGAGTATTCATCCATCCATTCATACAGTACTTTTTGCTCTGTGATGGGAGCTTTACCAGAAACTGTGGGTTCCGGCCATCTGCAGAGGATCCCACCCACTCCATCTCCTGATGTTGAGCCACAACCCCTCACCTCATGTTGCTGGCTGCATGTCTCCTGCCCTACCTAGACCACTTCTGCCTTCTTTGTGGAGGAGGTTCCTTAATTTTCTGACAGTACTGTTCAGCTTACATGAAGCACTTTACATTCAATAGCATTTTTTTATGCCTCACAGCACACTCTAAATGAGGGAATGGTATCTTTTATTGATTCCCATTTATAGGGAAGAAAGTAAAGGATATTTTTTCCTTGTTAAACTTCTACATCAAAGTTATCACCCCAAAATCTTCCTCTAAGGATGACAGCCAGCAGCAAGGACAGAACCCAACATCAGGGAGGGTTGTCCCACCATCCCCAGCCACAGAGTGTGAGGAGGTCACAAGCAGGCATAAAGTGCCCCATTCTGGCAAGTAATTTGCTCTTGAAAACACATTTGTGTGCATTCAAAGTTAACTATATGAGAATCTAGCCCTAACATGCACTTGACCTATACTCTTTAAATATAAGGGACTATGCTGCTTGTTACTAGAAATTACTCCAACATGAAGTCTCTCTGTTCCACAGTCAAGAGAAGTTGCTGTCACAAATGACAACTGGTCTGCATTCACACAGTGTCAAAACCAAGAAAAAAAGACAGGACCTAATTGCATGGGGTGGTCCCTCATGTGTCCATGATGTCCTACCATCTTTTCTAGCTCAAACTTGCCTTTTGAAATCACAGCTCAGAAAGCAAGGAAAGCTGGGTAAGCCTAGTTATACTTCCTCAACCCTCTCTAAGAACACCCAGAGAGCCTAACAACAGCTCCCCAGCCCTAAGTTGTCAATGCTGACCAAAGATAACACCTTTCTATTGTTTCAACATATACAGGTTCCTACATAAAGACTGGCCTGTGACTTTGATGGGTTAAAATACCTTGTGAGCATTTCTTGATTTAAAAAAGCAGTTATTTTCATGCAAATAATGCAGAGGTTGAGAGTGTGGAATATGTGAACCCTGAAGGGTTTGAAGCAAGCCTAGGAGAAGCAATCAGTGAGGAGATTGTTCATGGACCTTGGCTCATTTACATTCTGCTAATTTACCGAGACAAAGTGAAGCCTGGCAGCTAACGAGCCAGCTCTTGATGCTGGAGGATTTTGTGTTAATGAAAACCTGCCAATCTGTTTTGTGCAGAAAAATTTGCTACTAAAAGACAGAATTATTTAATACTGTAGATGTTTAAATTTCTACATTTGAATGTGTAAAAGTGGACATAAAACATCTTAATTAAATCAGTAAAGGACTAAGCAATGGCTTTCAGCCCCTGAAGGACTGGTATTAAATTCAATGCCTCTTGCAGAATTGAAGTCTTTATGGTGCCACATTGCCATGTCTGTGGGTTTGGTTGCAAACATAAATGATTTGTGCAGAGGGCCCAGGAAAAGCTATTATAACTTAAACTGCTTTACATCTACAAAGAGAAAGCAACCAGTATGGGTAAGATTCACTGTTGCCACACACTGTGTCTTAAAATTCAGGCTGAGGTTGCCAGACAGGGAAGTCAGACCCCATAACTTTTATCTTTCCAACCAAACAAAAGGTCAAAAGAGGATTTTTTTGATTGGCATGTTTATGCAAACACAGGAAGCAGGAGTAAGATACCACAATGAGATTTTATAGCTCTAGGATTTTTCACTGCAAAATATTTATTAAGAAAAAAAAAGAGAAGAGAAGCTGACCAAACAAGAGATCTGAGAGTCTGCCTCTGAATTAAAAGGCAAGAAGTTTTGCCACACAAGGAATTCCCTTTAAGTTTGGATAATGCTTATTGGAACTTAATTGAATTTTTGCCTACAGTAGTAACGGTCATATATGACCATTCCCTCTCACCTGCTGCAGCACACGTTGATGTCTGATGCCCTATCTACCTTGCATAGATGTCTCCTAGAATCTACATAAAGCCTCTTTCTAAGACAACCTATCAAAATACATGAATTCAAGAGTCCTAATGGAGTGTTCTAGTTTTCAGTGATACAAAATTGAGGCAGACCCAGGGCTTGTGAACTGTTTGTCTATGATATAAATGTAAATTTTGCATCTGTTGAGTGATGAGCATGAAGTTAGGGGCTTAGGGAACACAGTAAGGTTTCTGGCCTTGGCAGCAGTCTATGAAAGTGCCCTCATAATGTCTTTACCCTCTTCAAAAATAGAGGGTGCAGCAAATATAAGCTAGACTGCCAACTGGGTTCGTATAAATATGGCATTTGTTTTGGCTGGAGAGATGGGTTAGCAGTTAAGCGCTTGCCTGTGAAGCCTAAGGACCAGGGTTTGAGGCTCAATTCCCCAGGACCCACGTTAGCCAGATGCAAAAGGGGGTGCATGCATCTGGAGTTGCTTTGCAGTGGCTGGTGGCCCTGGTCCACCCATTTTCTCTCTCTCCCTCTCTCTCTCTCTCTCTCTCTCTCTCTCTCTCTCTCTCTCTCTCTGCCTTTCTCTCTATTTATCTCTCTCAAATAAATAAAAATTAAAAAATGTGTAAGAAGAAAAAAAAAGCATTTCTTGAGTACCACCTATAGGTCAGGCACTATGCTAAGTGTTCTGCATACATAGCCTCCTTCAGACTTTATTTCAACCCTTGATGTTATGTATTCTTGTTAGCATCCCTAAGAGAAGACACAGAAACATTAAACACATGGTTCTGAGTGACAGAGCTAGTAAGTAGAAGAGGAAGGATTTGACTTTAATGCCAGTACCTTCAGAGTTCTGTGTCCAGGCATGCACATCCAGGTCAAAATTAGCCTAGGTTTCTCTGAAGGTCAGGATAGCTCATGCTGAAGGTCACTGAGCAAAGTGCATAGAAGCCAGAAGCAAAGACAGACCCCAAAAGTTTCCAAGAAATGTAATGTAAATGTCTGATGTGATAGCAGCTTACCTTTGAATATGATATTTTCCAGAGTTGGCTATTCAAAACTCAAATCAGAACTAAAAGGAAACAAAGTACTTCGCAAATTCTGCAGTTTAACCACAGAAGCTAAATGTAATAAAAACCCACCCACACAATCTGTTAGGGTCTAGCTTTATGGCTTTCAGACCATACTCAGGAACTGTCTGATACGTCTCATATGACTGGAAATAAAAAAGCCAGTCCATTGGTGTGAGTGCTGGTCTTTGGGTAGAGCATCCATAACACACAAGGAGGCAAATTTTCTTAAAAAGTTGGATAGATACTACCTTTGTCCAAAGTTGGGGATCCAAACCAGGACCTTGCCTATGCCAGTGAGCGTGTTAGATTCTTATCTCACCATGCTGTTGGAGAAACTAAGAAAGGTGACCTTTGTTCCAGCTTTTCTCGGCTTTCTATCACAAAGCATATCCTCCAGTCCTCTCACATACAGGAAGACAAACATCTGCATTCAAGTGTCATTCATTCTACTCTAGAGAACCGGGAGACCTTTTGGGATCAGTTAGGAGAAACTCAGACAAATAAATTTCTAAATGACAGGACTCAACTCCCTCCACACAGAGAACTACGTCATCTGTCATGTGATGTGTAAGAATCCCCTGCTGATCTGATGTTTTTATTTGTGTTTTGTTTTGACTTTTGCTACCTATATAAAAATAGTGTCACCATGGCAATTATTTAAGATGAAAGCTATAATGGCAATGAGAAGGGACTTAATTTTCATGGACTATCCACCATACTGCTGTGTTATGCTTTGAATGTGAAATGTCCCCCACAAGTTGATGTGTTTGAACACTTGGTCTCCAGCTGCTGGGGTATTTTGCAGCACTATACAACTTGTGGGAGATGGTGCTCACTTGTCGACATAGGCCACAGAGGGACTGCATTCCTTGAGGAGTACAATCTTGCTGTGCTTGTAGCCCTGCTGTCTGCTTTCTGATCTGTTAAAATGCGAGAAGCTTCTACAATACCTTTATGTCACCAAGGATTGATGCGCTCCCATAACTATGCCTTCCCTGGCACAATGAACTGATAACTCCCCAAATCCATGAGTCAAAATAAGTCTTTCTTCTCTTATCTTGCTTCTATCAAGTATTTTGTTATAACCATAGGAAAAAGAACTAATAAGTCTTGAGTCCTCAAACTCAGATCTCCATTCCATGTTTTATGACATTAGATGATTCCATACTTAGTGTTAGTTTTAGTTTTATTCTACTTTTTTTCTTGCCCTTTTCTTTCCCTTCTTTATGGTATGTGTGCATAAAAATGCATGGTATATACACATGTGAATGCAGATGATGCTGCCCCAACTGCACATGTATGAAGGGCAGAGGAAGACTATGGATGCCCTCCTCTATCACTCTCCTGCCTTACTTCCCTAAAACAGAATCTCTCTTTGAACCTGAAGCACCTCACTTTTCAGTTAGACTGGTGATCAGGAGCTCTAGTTATCCTGACTTTACTCTCCTTTGCACTGGGGTGAGAGGTGTGTGTGATCACCCCTAGCTTGTTACCTGACACTGGAGACAGAACTCATGTCCTCATGCTCACATAGCAAGCACTCTTGCCTGCTGAGCCATCTTCCCAGCTCTCCTTAGCTCCCTTTAGTCCTAATAATGTTTATTTTGCATAGCTGACAGTTGTACCAGGCAATTAATTCACTTTTCATGACCAACCAGCATTTAGAACACATTCATCTTCAATTTGGCTCCAGCACCTGGAATAGTGCTGAATGCCTAACTCATCTCTCCTTTACCAGTTCCTCTCCCTCCCTTCCCTGTCTTCCATCCACTTTTCTCTCCCTCCCCCATCTCAGTACACTTAAAGGATCCAAATATTGATGGTAACTAGGTCAACTGATTAACTCTCTTGAGGATTTATACAAGCAAATCTATAGCTATTCAAGCTTTCTCCTAGGACTTCTACTCACAGAGGCTGCAAAAGCCAAGAAGTTATTCATTATAATTGTCATTCACATAAAATGGGCAAACATTATTATTTCAAATAGCAGATAAACCCTGAATGGTCCTCTTGCTATTCCACAGTATAACTCACAATCTAATGGGACAGACAAGTATACTGGTCTAGTATCCCTCAAACTGATCAATGACCCACCTCCACCAGAGTTATCAGGGATGCTTGACAAAATGCCCTCCCTTAATTTTGGCCCTTGTGTTTTTCAGACTTTTCCTATCACACATATCCACTATCACACAAATACCTGAGAGAAATGAAGGAGAATAGATTTATTTTGGCTTACAGTTTCAGATTCTCATGGCAGGAACAGCTTGGTAGAGCAGAGCAGCTCACATCATGGGTAAAAGCAAAGAGAGAATGCCTGTGCTCCTTCTTCCCATTTTGTTTTATGTGGTTCCCACCTATGGGATGGTGTCTCATTTTTAGGGTGTGTCTTTCTCCTTTAGTTCTATTAGGTATGCTTAAAAATTTACTTGGAGTTGCTCAATACAATCAAGTAGATAATCAAAATTAACCATCACAACCCTGAATTTCTAGAAGTAGATACCAGAAAATTCCATCTTTTGTGACACATACGTGTGCACAGTGGTGCATGTGTGTGCATGTTTATATGTATATGAGCACATATGTTTGTGTATACATGTGCTCATGTATATCTTTGCATGTGGAGGCCAGAAGTCAATACCAAGGGGTCTTTGTCAGTGGCTTTTAACCTTTTCTTTGAGTCTTAGCCTTTTTTTGAAGCTAGAGCTTCTGAACCCATTCTGCTAGACAAACTAACCAGTGGGTACCCATGGGTCCTTGCCTCTACTTCCCAGTGTTGGGAAGGCAGGTGTGTCCCCCACACAGCAGTGTTACATAGCTGCTGGGAATATGAGTGTAGTGCACTTTTCTCACTGAACCTCTCCCCAGTCTGCAGAAAGCTAAACTTTGACAAGCACCCTACTTGACCCCATGTACAGTAAATGTTAAGAATATAAGAAACCAGATAAGATCTCAGCCAACATCCTAGGGTCACTAATTACTTGCCATTTTTCTCAACTTAACTCTCAGTTCTATAAATGCAGGGCCTTGATCTTATTCACTATGACATCTCTAAGCACCCTCTGTGGTTCACTGAAGATGTTCATGTCAATTTATGATATTGCTTATAGGTGGTTCTTATTTCCTTCTTTCTCCTCTGGAGCCATATATTATTGTTATCTGATTTCCAATGTTGCTGAATATTTTCAAGATAAAAATACTCAATATCCATATATCCCATTAATATTCAGAAAAGTATGACATAAACTTATAATCACAATCTACTGAGGTATGCTGAAGACATGGAAGATTAAGCCTTTTTCTCCAGCCTTTCCTTCCAGTCATATTGAAAATCTGAGGAAAGCATCCATGTATCCTTGGTTCCTTTACAGAAAATGGATAAGCCGGGTTCATTTGACAGGAGGTTAAATGTCTTGGCACAGACTCAGTGCATCTACAGCATAAGTCACCTAACTAGCAATAATACTTAATACATGCATCTGGAATTTGTCTGTAGTGGCAAGAGGCCCTGGCATGCCTATTCTGTCTTTCTCCCTCTTTCTCTCTCAAATAAATGAATAAGTGAATAAAATTGTGTGAGTGTGTGTGTGTGAGAGAGGGAGAATGTATGTGTGTACAGAATGGTCACGAAAACTCATAGAGGAGGCAGCAGCAGAATTCAAGGAGGCTTAACTGAGAGGCTGATAGGACACAAAACTCATCTCTGTGGAAATAGTGTATCCAACCCTACAAGGCACTGCTTCTATGATCAGGCCACTGGGCCAGATCTGAGCTAAGCCTCACAGTCAAGTAGAGCCACTAAAGCAAGATGCAGGACCATAAGACTGCAGATGCAAAGAGCAAGACTAAGTCCAGATAAACAGATTGGGAGACAAATGGATGACAGGTCCAGATGGATGAACAGGCAGATGGCAATTCAAGTAGGTCATGTCAGTACTGGGGACCGTACTGGACAGAAGACCACCCTGGAAAGTTGTAAGTCCTCTGCCTGCCAGTTCCTGGACACACACACTGGGTATTTTCAGATGACAGGTTGGTGGGGCCATCTTTACCACCATAATGTAAAGTGTCGTCTTTATAGCCTTTATTCCATCTGGTATTCCGGAGATGGTCTTGGGCTTGGTTTAGCTGATAGGATTTTAATAGAACATCCATATGCTCCTATAGTTTTAAATTTACTTTGATGGATTTATATAGTATGGCATTCTTCCTACTTTTAGGCATAGGTTGTTTGTCCAGCTGTGTCTCATGGGTGGTTTGGGGCAGCTGGTGTTGTTTAGATGCACAGCAAAGTATGGTTCTTCCTCTGCATCTGTACTCTGTATGGAGGAACTTAGGGAGAGGAATAGGCTGAAGAACCACTATTTTACACAGCAGGAAGTAACTTGGGGAAGGCCCCAGCCTGAACTCAACACGTGGGGCTTTGGGAAGTGTTGCAGTCAGCTTTTTGTTGCTAAACAAATACCCAGCCAGAAACACCTGAAAGGGTTTATTTCAGGCATACAAATTCCAGGGGAACACCATCAAAGTTGGAAGACGCTGGCTGACTTCCAGAGATCCAAACAGAGACACCAACAACAGCCATCACCACAAAACCAAAAGAGCTCAACCTGCTCTTTTCATACCTACTAGTGTGAGGCTCAGATCAGCCCTCAGAAACACAACCCCTTTAGCAAGGATCTGCCATCTAGGGACTCAAATTGCATGCTCAATTTTAATAAAACACCTTAGTCTATGGGACTATACATTCAAACTACCAAGTAGTTAGGAAGTAATTAGGATTAGATTCTGTCATAAGAATATTAGTAGCTTTATAAAAAGAGAAAGGGAGGAGAAGAAAGAGGAAGAGGGAAGGAGATGAATAGGAATATTCTCTCTATATATATGCATTCACAGAAGAAAGGCCCTGTGAGGACACAGTGAGATGGTGACCATTGACAAGCCTGATAGAGAGAGAGAGTCCTCACTAGACATGAAACCATGTCAGAGCCTTGATATTGATATTGGCTTCATAATCTCCAGAAATATGAGAAATAAATTTCTGTCATTTCAGCCACAAGGTGCTCTGAGATAAGACAGAAATCCTTTCCAAAAATCGTATCCTTTAACTGAAGGTTCCTGTTATCAGAGTGAGTACACATAGAACATTTTTTACCATGATTTTCCATGTGTAAATGTCCATTTTATTAAATAAATTTTGATTTATAAAAGAATTAAGGGAGAAAAAAGAGGTTGAAGACATTGTATGGATTTTCCCCAAATCATCTTTTTGTTGCATTTCACATGCTATTCTTAGTGCAAATTTTAGAGCCAGAAAAATATAATCATTTAATCAATCCTTCAAAAGACATCCTATATAGTATGTCAAGATAAAATCCTCAACTTGACTAGCCTTGCACTGATGTTAATCTGGTAGATTTACTTAATCTTACACCATTTGGGAAAAGTTTAGGGCAGTGTTTCCTTATTTCTTGGCTGGGAAAAAAGGTGAACTCTTCAGTTCTTATAATTGCTAGCTTCCAAGCAGGTCACTTGTCACTTAGGTTCTTTGAATATCATTCAACTAGTTTGATGAAAGCTATGTAGAGACATTAAGCCTTGCCTCTTAGGTCATATAGCATATTACTCTTAAAGAAGATTAACTTTGAATAATAAAGTAAGACACAGGCATCATTTGATCTCTCTGGGCTTTTCAAATTAGAAAAGTTGTTGACCCTTTGGGCTTTCTACTCTAAAGATCTCAACTTTGAAATCGTAAATGAAAATCTTTGAAGATTACAAACAGGACAGGTTCTGGAGACCCAATCCACAGGGTTTCTATTTACTCATTGATCAAAAGGAAGTATAAATGTTGGAAGAGGGGGCTTAATTAGAAAAAATAAATGGGTGCATATAAGCATAAGAGCTAATTCTCATCATCATTTGTTTCTTTAGGAAAGAGAAAGTGCAGGTATAGGCAGAGAGATGATATCTTGAATCTTTTAAGGTCTTAGTGAGATACGTGAATGAAAAAAACACTCTACCAGGCATGGTGGTACATGCCTTTAACCCAAATGCTTGGGAGGCAGAGGTAGCAGGATTGCTGAGAGTTCAAGACCAGCCTGAAACTACATAGTGAATTCCAGGTGATCCTGGGATAGAGAGAGACCTGACCTTGAAAAATCAAAAAGAAAAGGAGAAAGAGAAAAAGAAAGAAAGAAAATACCACGTCTCAGATATCTAAGCTTAGCAAAATTGCTTTTTAGGTTCTCTGAGGCTCAGTTTCCCCATCTGTCAAGATGCATGGTGATAGTTCATTAGATAACTTTGTTAGTAAAGATACATATTAAAATGTTTTAAAACTTCAAGCCACTGCATGAATTTCTTCATGGTACTAAAAATATGTATAATTTTAATGCCATTTTTTAATATTATAAAAACAACATGGTGATGGCATAAAAACAGGATTAGAGACAAATGGAACAGAATTGAGGACCCAGGTTTTGAGTTAAGTAACAACTACTATTTGATATTTGACAAAGGCTCTAACAATATAGGCTGGAAAAAAAGACAGTATCATCAATAAATGTGCTAGACAAAGTGGATAAACAAGTGCAGGAAAATGAAACTTGATCCACACATCTTGCCATGCACAAAAATCAAGTCCAGATAGATCAAAGACCTCATTATAAGACTGGAAACTCGGATACTACTGGAAGAAAAAATAGGAGGAAATTTCCATGATATATAAATAGGAAAAAACTCCCTGAACAAAAACCCAGGAGCTTAGGCATTTAAACAATGATTCGACCATTGGGATCTCATGAAGCAGACAAGCATACAACAAGGAAACCCAATAGATTACCCACAGGATGGGAGAAAAATTTTGCCAGCTATACAACTGACAGAGGCCTAATTTCTAGAATCTACAAAGAGCTAAAAAACCTAAACAATAAAAAGTCAAACAGGGCTGGAGAGATGGCTTAGCGGTTAAGTGCTTGCCTGTGAAGCCTAAGGACCTTGGTTCGAGGCTCTGTTCCCCAGGTCCCACGTTAGCCAGATGCACAAGGGGGCGCACGCATCTGGAGTTCGTTTGCAGAGGCTGGAAGCCCTGGCGTGCCCATTCTCTCTCTCTCTCCCTCTATCTGTCTTTCTCTCTGTGTCTGTCACTCTCAAATAAATAAATAAAAATTAAAAAAAAAAAAAAGTCAAACAACCCACACACAAAATGGGGAAAAGAACTTTACAGAGAGTTCTCAGAGGAAGAAATACAAACGGCAAACACACACTTAAGAAAATGTTCATCATTCTTAATCATCAGAGAATTGCTAATTAAAACAACTATGAGACTCTACCTCACCCCAGTAAGGATAGCAAACATTATAATATCAAATGAAAACAAATGCTGAAGAGGTTGTGGAGAAATAGGAACTCTCATTCACCGTTGATGGGAATGGAAAGTGGTACAACCCCTATGGTAAGCAATATGAAGACCCCTAAAATGGTTGACTATAAAGTTATCAAAAGACCCAGTTATTCCCTTACTGGCCATGTACCCTAAAATCTCAATGCCTCAGTTCAGAGATATTTGCTTAACCATGTTTATAGCTGCTCAATTCATAATTGCTAAGAGCTAGAATCAACTCAGATGTCCATCATTAGATGAATGGATAAATAAAATGTGGTATGTCTGCACAGTAGAATTCTACACAGCAGTAAGGAAAAATGACACAATGAAATTTGAATTAAAATGGTTGAACTTGGAACAGATCATTCTCAGAGAACTCAACCAATCACAGAGAGATAATCATCTCATGGTCTCACTCATCAATGGTTCCTAATCAGAATCTGCCAAAGATACTTATATACCTAATAAGGACAGGAAAATAGGGAGGGTGGGACCAGAGGGGAGGGTAATGGGGGACACAAAAATTGTACCCAAATGGCAATTGTACCATAAAATTCTATATCCTAAGAGACAGAATAAAGGGCTGAACCTTCATCAGGTCCTTAGAGGGAACACCTGAATCACAGGGCCCTGAAGAGGGTATGATGAGGACTAACAATCTCCTGTTTCTATCTCTCTGTCCTCTCTCTCTCTCTTTCTCCTTCTTCTCTCTTTCTATTTTATATTACCTATCTTTTTCTTCCTTCTTTTCCTTGACACTGGCCTGTCACTCCCAGTACCAGCATGTGGTTAATATCCAAAATGAGCTATTGATCAGTGAGACCTACAAGATTCCCCCCCCCAAAAAAAAAGACAGATTTCTGTCAGAGTACTTGATAGCCCACCAAAGTTTAGTGGTAAGACTCTACTGCCAAATACACCATATGCTGTTGGGAGAGAACATGGAGTGACCTGGCTGGAATCTGGAAGAGATTCAGTCCCCAAACAGGTAGCTCATCTAGTGCCAGAAGGTGCTACATGAGCTACTGGGGGAAAATGATCAATATCTGTCCAAGCAACTTGTGGTCTAAGCTAATCAGCAGCAAACAACCTGACATGATGTTCACCCAAGTGCAATAGTGGCACACAGCCATGCTGGGTAACCAACTGCTCTTGATTTGGCTAACAGATCTGTTCAGTGGAATGGAACACATAGCTGGTTCTTGGAAACAAGCAAAACCATATCCAAAAAAGAGCCCACTTTCCATTATCAAACTCCCACCAATTGTGTACAAGAAGGCCTACACCTATTAAATTCTCTCTAAAAAAAAAAAAAAAAAAATAGCGGTTATTTCATTTATCTGGTGCTGACTTCATTCTCTGTTGGAAAATTTGCTTCTCATTTTCAGATAGACACAGATCTTGAGGAGATCACACCTCACCAGGTCCCAATCAAAACCATACAGTAATTGGGGAAAGTAGAAAGAGTGCTATACTAATAATAAAATAAGAAGTAAAAATATTTTTATCTATTTAAGAGAAAGAATGAGATATACAGAGAGACAAAGTGAGGATGGGTGTGCCAGGGCCTCCATCTGCTGCAAACAAACACAAGATTCATGTGCTACCTCGTGAATCTGGCTTTATGTGGGCACTGGAGAATCAAACGTAAGTCACTAGGTTTTGTAAGGAATCACCTTTAACCACTGAGAAATGTCATTTCTATTATAAATCATAATGCTACTTTTATAGAAATAGTAAAGCCCATCTGTGGTGATTTGAATGTGAAATGTGTCCTATAACTTCATGTGTTTATAATTTAGCCTCATACTTAATTCCTAGACAGTAGAGTTTTGAAGGAGGTATGGGACAGTCCTTGGGACTTTATTGTTCAGCTCTTTGGCCAGGTATAGTTAGCTCACTTTCTTGCAGGTGCCTCTTGTTGATATGTGATAATGTTAGCCAGCTTCCTACTTATGTCACAGTCTTTTTCTGCCATTATGAAACTTCCCTTTGGAACTATAAGCCAAAATAAACTCTTGTCTCCCATCAAAAAAATTTTATTTTATTATAAAATAATGCATACTTATGTTGAGAAATCAGGAAATTGCTAAAATGTAAAATGAATCAACACATATAATTGTTGTCCAGGTAAAAAGCCCTCCTTGCCCTTAAGTAGGTAGATTTTCTGATAATTTTTAAATAACAATGGAATCATGCACTTCATAATTTTGTAGTCCATTTTTACTATTTAATATTACATTATAAGGCATTTCCTTCATTAAAGGTTGATTTATTTTATGTATAATATTTTATCATATAACTATTGTTGCAGTCAGGTTCGCATTGCTGGTAGAAATCACCCAACCAAGAGCAGCTCTTGGGAAACAGAGGACTTATTTTGGCTCACTTCAAGGGGAAACTCCACAATAGCAGGGGAAAATGATGGCATGAGCAAAGGGGGGACATCACCCCCTGGCCAACATAAAGTGGACAATAGCTGGGAACCTAGCATTCAGAACACCAAAGTTTATGGGGGGACACCTGAATCAGACCACCACAACTCTATTAAAACATTTATCAACTTTTACCATGATCATTTTGTAAAAATATTTTTGGTTGTCTCTCTGATAATTTCCTCAAATCCTTATATATGGAAATTTTGTCAAAAAGTAAAGAGTGTTTCATAGTAATTGATATATTATCTTGGGTTTATTACATATTGTACTATATATATGTCATGTCATATATCTTGGATATGATATCTATTGATATATTGAGTAATATCATTGGAAAAATAAACTTGGCAGAATATTTATATTTCGAATCAAACTGAAGATTCTGCTTTCTGAATGCATGATTTGGGGACAATTAACAGCTCCTACAGCCAAGCACCAAGTCAGATAGTATGGATTTTACAAATGCTTGCTTCCCTGTGCCTCTGCTCAAATGTCACTCTAACCAGAGACTGACATCAAAATATCCTTGACAGTCCCAAACACAACTTCTTCCAATGCTCACTAGCTGACAGGACGCAATATCCACTTCATGGCAAACACTTCTTTTGGAATCAGCAAGTATATAGAGCACTTTCAGGCAGTGTCAGCCTTGTGGTTTCATCATTTTACTCTGTGACAATTGGATTTTGGGAAATGAGTTACCAAGCTCCTAAGACCTTACTTAGAAACCACCATGACAATGTACTCTTCTGTAGGAGAACTGTAATTATGAAGGAACCAGAACAGTCCTGTCAAAGGCTCACTGTACTCTGCCCACCAGCGCCACCACACCCAACTCCATCTGAGAGAACAAATTCATTTCAGCAGTTTTCTGTGGCCACTTTGGTTTAAGATTAAGGTTTTTTTATTGTTTTATTTTTTTTCCTTTTCCACTGACACATAGATGTTTTGAAACTTGGGACTTTTTTATTTTTTTATTTTTTATTTTTTCAAGGTAGGGTCTCACTCTAACTCAGTCTGACCTGGAATTCACTATGTAGTCTCAGGGTGGTCTTGAACTCATACTGATCCTCTTACTTCTGCCTCCCAAGCACTGGGATTAAAGGCACAATGCTCAGCTTTGAGCATTTATTTTGATTCGTGCAAAAAATAAGTAGCACAGAATTGTGTGTGTGTGTGTGTGTGTGTGTGTGTGTGTGTGTGTGTGTGTGTGTGTGTTGCTTTTCTGGTCTGTTATTGTTGCTAAAACAAAATGTCTGAGAATAGGTAATGAGCAGAAATTTACACAGTTCTGAAAAACAGTAGTATCAAGATCAAGGTGATTGGAAAAGGTGCTCATAGCAAGTAAGATTTCACATCTCTCCCTTTTTTTGGTGGGGGAGGGGTTCAAGGTAGGGTCTTGCTCTAGCCCAGACTGATCTACAATTCACTATGATCAGGCTGGCCTTGAACTCACTATGATCCTTCTATCTCAGCCACCCAAGTGCTGGGATTAAAGGTGTGCACCAACATGCTCAGCAGATGGCACCTCTTTGATTTCCCACATTGGAGAAGGGTCAAGAGCTCCCTTGCAGTCATTCATAAAGGCATTAATTTCCTGTAGGAAGCAAAGTCTTCATGAAATAATTATCTCCTAAAGAGATAATACTATTGCATGGTTGATTAATCTTCAACGTACCAATTTTGAGAAACATACATTCAAATCATAAAGTCGCCTGAGTCCAAAACTAAAGGGATATCTTAGGCATAGAACAGGATCAAGTACACAGAAGTGAAGTATAAGAATTTAAACCAAAGGCCATTAGGAATTCTTATCTAACCATTTGCTCTGTTATCTACTTATATTTAACTCCATGCTGGGGAGATAAGTTATTTGTGCTGGGAGACATGCACACATATTCTCACTACTTTCAGGAATTCTCCCTGGAATAAGCAGCAAGGTCCAGCATACACTTATATTTATGAAAATTTGCCTGATTTAAAAGTTCCTAGATAAGTATTGGGAAAGTTGGGTTTTAAGGGGCTGTAAACTTTCTTCCCTTAAGAAACTGTGTAAAATTATACAGTAGACTCTAATATTTTTGATTCAAATTCTTTGAAATATAGACATAAATTATCAAGGCCAATTGAGAGGTCTGAATTAAGTAGAATCAAACCCTGAAGCAAATGTGAATTGCATTCTCTGGGTTGGCTTTTGTCCTACAGCCCTGATCTTTTTGCAAGACTGAACTAGAAGACATGCTTACTAATAGGTAATACAAAACTCTTTCACAGATTACAGGCCTAACAAGGGAGAATGTGAGACTAAAAGTGATATCGGCATTCAAAGCCTGGCTTCATTCTGGGTTACAACCACTCACCTTTGGGAAGGGCTAAATTCACCTCTATCTGACTGCTGGTAAATGAATTTGAAAATAACATAAGCATAAATATTAAATATAAAATCTTAAATGAGTTATTCTTGGAAACTCCACATACTTTGGACAGTATCTGCATCTAACTGTGTCTCCTTGGTGAATAGGCTATCCTCTTGGTGGTCTATGTTATTCATGAGTAAAAATTAGAGAAAAACAAGTAATTTCTACAGTTTTTCTCCACTTGAAGAATGTATGCTATGTTTGTATCTATGTATGTGTGTATACATATATGTGTCTATATGAATGCAGTTAGTTAAAATATACATTTCCATGTGGACAAGTACATCTGCAAAGCAGAAAAATTCTGTAGCAAAAATATATACCAAAGTTGGGCATGGTGGCATATGCCTTTAATCCCAGCACTTGGGAGGAAGGTAGGAGGATCACTGTGAGTGAGTTCAAGGCTACCCTAAAGCTACATAGTGAATTCCAGGTCAGCCTGGGCTAGAGAGAGACCCTACCTTGAAAAACCAAATTTCATATATATATATATATATATACATATATATATATGCTGAAAAATATATATGCACATAAAAACATATCGAACATATATGTACTATGTATATGATACATATGTAATATATGTCTCACACATATGTGTAACTAAGTGAAGAATGAGGACCATAACTATAGAGCTAGTATCTAGGCCACCAGCTGCTTCCTATGACTCTCCAGCTATGCTTACTTTCCTTCAAGTGACTTTTAGATGGCTAATGGGGTCTGCCCTGTCAATGAAGGTGGGTATATTTGCTGACCATGCGAAACAAGAGTTATTTTCTCACTATCTTTGTTCAGCTGGTGCGGTCTTGATGAAGGAACATTGGAAGAACTAACCAGCTTCATTAGACTTTTCAGTTCTCTCTTCAGAAGGAAGTTTTTTACCCACAGAACTCTCTATCTACCTTCCTTTTTAGCAGTTTTGTCACAGGCCTCTTGAGAGCACTTGAGCTCAACCTTGACCTTGTCATGAAATTGATCCTGAAAGTCTACCATGAATCAGAATGATAAGAAAGGAAATGCTTAATGTTGCCAGAGAACAAACAGGGACATTCTAGGTGTTCCAGCCTGGGGCCTATGAAATGAAGCTTTAAAACATTTACTGAGGTAACTGGAATTTAAACTAGCATGAGCCTCAAACTGAGTTTACCTATCACAAACAGAACAAAAACAGAGAGAAGAATTTCCTAGACCCAAGATCCCATCTGATACTTGCTGGTGCCATTTCCTGAGGAAGGCAACAGGAGTTGTAGCTGTAGGGAAGACTCATACAGGACCCAATTCTAGCATTTCTACTTCCTTGATGAATGATCTTAGGAAAGATTCTCACCATCTCTAAACCTCCCCTCAAAGAGGAGATAATAATGGCTACCTGACATCATTGGTATGATAATCATATGTAACAACATGGTGATATTGTGAACCTTCAATTAAGAAATAACTTTATTATTTTTAAAAGTTTAAAACTAATATTGAACTATAAGTATGAAAATGCATTTGTTCTGTTTTGTTTCACCATCACCACAAGATCACTTCCCTATCTATGGATGTATATGTGTATGTGGTGTGTATGCATGTATGTATGCATGACTATTATATGTATAAGTGCACATGTGTGTCTAGATGTACATTTATATGTGTGTGTGAATGAGTGAGTGAGTGAGTGTGTGCATGTGCATATAGTGGCCAGAGATAAACATCTGGTGTCTTCAATTGCTGTCCCTCTTACTTTTGAGACAACTTTTCATTGAACCTGAAGCTCACTTATTAAGCTAGTCAAGATAACCAGCAGATACCTGAGTTCCTTCTTTCTCTGCCTCCCAGTACTGGGATTACAGACATCTGCTACCCAGCACTTTGTATGTCTGTTGGGGATATGAACTCAGCTTTTTATGCTTGCATGACAAGAACTTTGCTCACTAGTCATTGTTCCATTCCAAGATAATGTCTCATGGAACATTTGGTATAACAATCCATTGTAACTTTATATAGATAAATATACATACATATATATTTATACATGCATACATACTGTCCTATGACATTCCTCTCACATGAGTGTATACCTGTGCATATCACATTTTTGAGAGGTATATCTAAAAGCAGATATATCTTAATAAACAGCAATTTCTTTTAGTATGATCATCCAAAAGTAAGGTACTGGAAAATTGTTTAGATGACAAAAAAGATAATATAACAAGCTTATATTGCCTAACATAGTGTGCTTCAAAATAATCTGCCTCTCAAGTATTTTTTTTCATTTAATAGACAGATTTTTGGACAGCCTACTGTTTACATGGAAATTCTCATTATCATTAGAGGCATTTGGACATCACTCAGCTATTTTTCCTCAGATAACTCCCAGGGCTACAGAATGTTCCACTAGTCAAAAATTTCAAGGCTCCAAATGAAAGAGACAAGCTAAACTTCCTGAGTAAGCAAAGTTTTGCCTGTCTCTTTAATATGGTTTTGGAGTAAAAATAACCTATATGCACTGATGCTTCCAATTAACAATTTGCCTTATGTGGTTACCATATGCTAATCAGTAGACAATATCCTTGAAGTAGCATCAAGGACAGAGTACAGTTACCAGCATCAGTAGCATGTCCACTGGGGATAAAATTGAGATATTTGTTATGCAGTTTCAGGTAGAAGAGATGACTGGACCATATTTGTTGTATTTTTTAACTGACAAAAAATGCATTCAAATATATTTATGAGATATAATGTGATGTTTTGATATACATACATTTTATATTAAATTAAGCTATTTAACACATCTATACCTCACATATGTTCCTTTTCTGTCATAAACAATTACAATATATTTTACCATTTTTTAATATAGATTATTATTAACTAGTAGTCATGAAGTTGCATCCTCTCCAACTGTGAGCCAAATAAATCTTTCCTTACTTAAGTGGTTTTGTCAGAATTTTGTCACAGTGACAAGAGAAATAACTAATACAACATTCCTAGATAGATATTCTGACATTATTTCTCCTAACTAACTGAAAATTTTCACCCTTTGACCCAAGACATAGCTCCTGGTAACCCCAAACTGTTCAGTACTTTTGTAAATTTTACTTGTTAAGATGTCCTATAAAGCAAGATTATAAAGTCTATCTGTGCCTGCTCACCCAAAAAAATGTGGCCTATCATATCTAATATGAAAGAAGTAAAGTCCCTGCCTGAGTTTGCATATAAGGATGATATCTTAACAGTTTAAGGACAAGAACTACAGTGGGGAAATAATGGCATGGGATTATGGGAACATGAAAATACTGTAAGTGGCTGCTCCTTCATGTAAATGGGGCTCAAAACAATGCTTTGTTTATGATACTACTTTCAGAAATAAGGGAGAAAATCCAGTAGAGATCATGTATAAATATAAATTACTGGCATAATCATCTACTTTCAAAAGATAGGCATAGGGGATGAGACCTATTCTATAAGTAATTATCAAGCTCTGAGTTTCTGCAGAGTTTACTATGGCAAAAAGTGGCTTCTGGTCATTGGAGAATTGTCTGTGGCTGTTTGGATGGTGATGCAATGCTGTCTCCCTTGAAAAGTGGAGTGGGGGCTTTGAGCTTTTCCTAGTTAATGTTCAGAACCTGGAAAAATCCCTGGAGATTTTTCAGGAATGTGCTGGCTGTTTCAAAGAGGAAAAGTAGTATTAGGGATAAAAGTATATTCTACATGCCCATTAGAGCGTTACATTAGGTACTTCTCTTATTGCTGTGATAGAATACCTGATAAAAACAACTTAAGGGAGGAAGCATTGGCTTCGGCTTACAGTTCACAGGGATAACACAGCATGGTGGGGATGGCAGCAGAGGTAAGAACACCCCATCCTCAGGAAGCAGAGAGCTATGGATGCCAGTGCTCAATTGGGTTTCCTTCTGCCTGGGACCCCAGCACATGAGATGGTGCTGCACTCACTTATTTTGGTCTTCCCTCCTCAGTTAAACCTTTCTGAAAATTCCTTGACAGACTCTCCCATAGGTTTGTTTCCTATGATGTACCAGATCCAGTAAAGTTGACAAGGAAGACTAACCATAACAAGTGCCCCATGGTCATTTCTTTCTTTATTCATACTTTAGGTGATCTCAGGCCATATCTCAACATAACACTGCCATTGAAATTGATTTAAAGAATTGCTATACTATTAACCCATTCACATCTTTGCTCTGACTTCTCCTTTTGGTCCAGTTTTTTTTTTTTTTTTTTTTTTTTTTTTGTCTGCATTGATATCCCTGAAATGCCTCAACTCTGTTAAGGACTGAACTAGTGATTTTCCTTGGAGTCCTGTCACTTCTCTATTGCCCAATATTGCTGGATCTCTTGTCCTTACATCCTATCACTTACCTGTGAACATACACCACCCTTGACGTAGTCACTGGTACTGCTGACACAAACCCAGAGCTTCTGCTTCAGAAATTTTTTAAAAAGTCTTCAAACACAGCTTTTCTTTTCCTTTGACTACCTATTCCATAGGTTCTAGTCTTTCATTCGGCCCTCATAGAAGTTGCTTAGAAAGCTTCTCTTCCAGTTAGACTCTAGCCAGTTTCCCATCTATCGCCTCATGCATTTAGCAAGTGAATTAAAATTGCACCTCTCTGTCCACAAGTTCTGAGTTCTTTTGTATGTAGGACACCCACATGCTATAGCAAGGCATGGAGAACATGTCACCACTTTCTGCAAATAAAAAGTTTAGTCGCCAATTTTCTTTAGTTTCTGTCGGGGCCCCTTTGAGGTATGATGGGGTGGCTCTCTCCTTAGGATCTGCATCTATCTGAAAAAGAGAAGCAGATTCTCCAACAGAGAGTAAGTTAGCACCAGGACAAATGAGATAACCCTTACTTTTTTAATAGAGAGTTTAATAGGTGTAGGTCCTCTTGTACCCCATGACTGATGGTAGCTTGATATTGGAGAGTGGGCTTATGTTTGGATATGGTTCTGATTTGTTTCCCAGCTCCAGCTATGGGTCCTGTACCACTGAGGGGATCAGTTAGCCAAATCAAGAGCAGCTGGTTCCCGGAAAGAATGTCAGAGCCACATGTTAGGTCATGATATGCAGAGACATTTATTGTACCAATAACTGTGGGCTAACTCCACAATACATGACCCATATACATCAACAAGGAGGGGCCATTGGGGAGGGGTAGGTCATGGATGAGCCTAATAATGGTACCAAACTGCCTGTATTTGCTGAATAGAAAACTAATTTTAAAAAAAGTTTAGTCACAACCCCAACAACTCTATCTCATGTTCTCTATAATCTAATTTATAGGTTTCTAATGGTTTCTTTCTAAACAACATACCTTTTTAGGAAGCGACATTTTACATCTTCATGACTTTGCTGTTACCTCAGCAGATTCAGACCACACTTCAAAATCTCAGTTATTCTACACAATCCAATGTAAGCTAAATCTCCTCAGTGAGGTTTCCACTCCTATCCTTGTACATATTCCTGTAATTCCTAACACTTCAAGTTAATGCTTTTTGAATGTTTAACTGCCTATATTCAAATGTGGGTCTTTTTAGAAGACAAACTCTTACTCAGAAGTCTTGGAGAGAAGCTGAGAGTTTCATTGTTCAAATTTTTCCAGTTAATCATGCTGTTAGTCCATAGTCCATACACATTAGCTAGCAAGGCTTCAAACATTTTAATCATATTTTGATTAGTAATATGGCTAGGTACAGAGATATCGATCTTACATACAAAACTTTAGTTTGATTTTGTTAAGGTCAGAGACTATGTCATATTTATTTTTATGTGTATATCCTGTATTTTAAAAGCAAATTGAAATGAATTGAATGTCTTAGAAAGAGTAATAAGAGATGAATATGATTAAAATACATTACATACACATGCATAATTGTCAAAAACTTAATTCATTTTAAAAAATGTATGTCTCACCCCAACTCAATACTTTGTTGCATTATCTTTATAGTCACTTTTGGCTATTTGGCAAAACTTTAGAAGCTGAATCTGAAAAATAATGGCTAGTCCCCAAATTTATGCTAACCCAGTAAATATATTTAATTAGTATAAGAATACTTAATTAGTTGGTAGTAAAAGTGGTGTTGGCAGTCCGGCAGTCTTAAAATGTGTCATTTAAAGCTCCCCTAGGTCCCTGGCCTATCCTGGCTAATGGTATTGCTCTCATGACCAGTAATTCAGGGACCCAGATATTCAATCATGCACAATAGCTTCCTTGTGTTGCCATTTCTGTGGCTTCTCTGAACATCTGATGCCTCAAAGAGTGACACAAATAGACTGAGTGAGTTGTTCAACTCAGAGAACTTTTAACTCTTTCACACTTCTGCTAATAGGTTCTGTTTATTGCTAAAATCCAGATAGGGTTTGGGCATGATCCTGTCCAACTAAAACTAATATAAGCAGGTATAAGCAGACAGTTGGACATGCTTGTAAACAGAGGAAGATCTAAACACGTTCTCCACAATAGTTTCTGTTATCAGGAGATCCACTTAAAAGACCACAGCAAGCAACATTTTGATCACTTCTGAGAGGTTTAAGATGCATGTGTACAAGGTGGGCCAAATGATGTAGAGTCAAACCATCTTCAAAAATCTAACCTAAATGAATTTTAGACCACACAAAGTCAAAAGTATTTGATCTATTTCCCTGTTTCTTCCTTTGCAGTCCCTGGTCTCTTTTAAAGTTGCTTTGTATCACAACCATTCACTCCACAATCAGGAAAAATATAAAGTTAGATTATTAGTTACCTTTTCATTAGTAACCAGATTTTTTTTCAAATAGCAAGTGCCAACAAAACATAAACTAGGGACTGGAGAGATTGCTCAGTGGTTAAAGGTATTTTCTTGCAAACTCTAACAACTTAGGTTAGATTCCCTATCACTAGCACCCACGTAGATCCAGATATAAAAAGTAGCACATGGATCAGGAGGAATTCGTTTGCACAGACAAGAAGTCCTGGTGTCCATAGGCTTTCTCTCTCTTAAAAATAAATAAATAAATAAAATAAGCTGGAGTGGTAGCACACACCTTTAATCCCTTGGGAGGCAGAGGTAGAAGGATCATTTTGAGTTTGTGGCAACCTGAGACTACATAGTGAATTCCAGGTCAGCCTGGGCCAGAGCAAGACCCTTTCTTTAAAAAATAGAAATAAAAACAAATGCATAAACTATAGTCTTACTTCAATTTATAGTTTTACCGAATGTTTTCAAATTAATTAATTTTAACATAGATTCCTTAAAATTTTTATTATACAGTTTAAAAATTACTTTATCTTCATAAAGTTCTATAGATAATTCCTGATTTTACTCATTAAAATAAGGATTCATATTTCATTTCTTTGAAAAGCTGAAGTTACATTTTGGATCCCTGGCTCTATGTCTGACCCAGAATAAATATGCCATGACATTAAATTTCAAATGTCTCCCTGATCTAAAAGTATCATTCCATACTAACCTGACATCAATGTGATGATTAATTTTGATTGCTAACCTGATGGAATCTGGGATCACTATAGAAAGATAACTCTTGATGTGACTGAAGGTATTAACAGAAAGATTTGATTGAGGAAGAGGTACCTACCCTATCTCATGGGCTTAAGGTCCCAGACTGAAAAAAAAGGAGAAATGAAGGTGAGCACTAACATTCCTTTGTACTTCCCGACTACAGACATAATATGACCAATTGCCTCATACTCTTATGGCCGTGTCCCTATGGCTAAGACAATGGTACATTTATTAAACAAATGCCATGAAAGAGCCTAAGTTTGGATACAACATCAATATAAATGCCAGGTGTGGTGGCAAATGCCTATAATACCAATGCTTGAGAGGCAAAGAAAAGTGGATCTCACGGGCAAACTAGCTAGCTACACTAACTAAATATATGGATCTGGATTTAACAAGGAGCATGTCTCTATAAATAATGTGGAGAGTGATTGAGGAAGTCATTGATGGCAATCTCTGGCCTCCACACTCACATGCACACACATGCCCCCAAACTCATATGAACAAATATACACTGCATACATATACATGAAAAGTAAGATATAATAAATAAAGTAACTCCTTCCTTTAGCTTCTTTTGCCAAGCATTTTGAAAAGCAGAAATGAATATGAGAAAAGTCGTCAGGATGACAGCAGCTCATTATGTTCTCACATTAAAATTGGACTCCAAACTAAAGGCTACAAACCCAAATCCTGAGCTCAATGTTTTTGTCAAAATAATGAAATTTGGGCTGGAGAGATGGCTTAGCGGTTAAGCGCTTGCCTGTGAAGCCTAAGGACCTCGGTTCGAGGCTCGGTTCCCTAGGTCCCACGTTAGCCAGATGCACAAGGGGGCACACGTGTCTTGAGTTCGTTTGCAGAGGCTGGAAGCCCTGGCGCGCCCATTCTCTCTCTCTCCCTCTATCTGTCTTTCTCTCTGTGTCTGTCGCTCTCAAATAAATAAAAAAATTAAAAAAAAATAATGAAATTTGCAAGGTTAATCAGAAATATTGAATTTTTACACAGTGATTAAAAGTGTGAGTGTGTTCAGTGATAACAAATCACATTAGTGCTTTTAAATCTTTTGGATATTTCCAAAGTTAGAATGAAACTTTTAATGGTAATTTCAGCTGGCGTAGACAAGGCATTTTGTAAGTTTGAATAGCTAAAGGCATTTGGTGTGTTATCATAAGCTCTCTTATTTTCTCTTGACCCATACTTATTTCATCTAATCAATTATAGGGCAAACTCCTTGAAAGCATAAGTATTATTTTTCATTCAGTTATTCAACAAATATTTATTGAACTAATGAGCATAACATTCCAGACACTATTTCTAGGTACCAAGGACAAAGTTAATTCTAACAGTCAAAAGTTGCTACCACTAGTGGTTATACTCTGTAATCATATAAAAATATTAAATCATATATTTGATGGTTTTAATTTTATGATTTATAATGAGCATATCTCCATAAAGTTGATTGAAACATAGTGCCATCATGGGACCCACTTTCTCATAAATTGAGTTTTTAAAATTTTTCATTGTTGTTGCTAGTCCAGTGTGGGTATAAATTTAATGTTAAACAAATATGAGCTGCTTGATATTTCAATGCATCCAGGACATTGATAAATCAACACGTGATTGACATGCACATCTGGCACCTCTGCTGAGAAGCAGTGTAGGCTGTGACTAAAATAATTAAACAGAGAACAGGTGGAAGGCATCAATGAAACAAGGCTGAGCATATTCTGCTAATGGCTGAACTTAAATGATGGATGTGTGTTGGTTCATTGAAGGATTATTTCCACTCATATATTTGAATTATCTAAAATGTAGAAATTTATAATACTCCTAAGTTTTGATAATTGTTCCATTCCCTCCAATGATCCATGATAAACACTTGGACCCCAGGATGGTGAACTTGGATTTAGGGTCTGGTCAAAGGTCTTTAGGTCATGGGTGGTATGCTGTCAAAATGACTGTGAGAACTTGATTTCTTCTTTCTCTTTTTTAGTCCCCAGCCATGAAGTAAACTGGCCAAAGCTTAAAGGTGATAAGACCACCTAATCATAAACTAAAGCTGCTAAAACCATGGCCTGAACCAAACCTTATTCTTTGTAAATTGTCTATCTTACATATTTGTTACATTGGTAAATAGATAACTGATGCAAACATCTATGTATATAGATATGTATGTATGATTCTTTCAGTTTAAGTCTGATGCTTACAAAGTAATGGAAGTTATGAATAATTATTGCCCTTAGTAAATTGTAGGTTAAAAAAAATTTCATCCAGGCATGCTGATATGCACCTGGAATCCCAGCACTGATAAGCTCAAGAGTGAGGATCATG
This sequence comes from Jaculus jaculus, assembly GCF_020740685.1. Lineage (NCBI taxonomy): Eukaryota > Metazoa > Chordata > Mammalia > Rodentia > Dipodidae > Jaculus > Jaculus jaculus. Next base: position 113,443,153 of record NC_059104.1, read on the forward strand.
ACTTTTATACCAGCCTAGGCTTGTGGATAATGCAGTGATGGGTTTCCTTCAGAGAACAAATCCCTGGATATTTCTTATTGCTTAAATCTTCATACTCAGTAGGAATTACAAATGTGATGTTCCTTTTAGATAAATGTAGACAGAAACCAGTGTATATCTGTTGTCACATGCCATCCTGGGAACTATTTACAGTCATCCTATTGTGAGCTCATGAAAATTGATGAGCATTTCTTCACCCTAGTTGTATTACCTAAGATGATCTGTCAGCCCATAACAGTGCAGAACACTTTAATTTTTATATGTAAAGAAAGATTCATGATAGCTTCTGACTTTTTTTATCCACATTTGTGAATACATCTTTCATTTTGCCACCAGGGCTGCATGGAAGATAGACACTGTTCCTTGGTGAGGTGTGCAAAGGACTCTTGGCCTCTGGAATCTGAGCTTTGTTGGCACCATTCACTTAATGAGAATCAATTTGGTTGAATTTAAGAAACCACTCATGTAAATTTTGTTATTTTGTCTTTTGCCAATATCTCAGAAGACCATGGCAAGTGCTTCAACCCTTTTGTGATGATCTACAGAGAATAGCTTTTAGAAGCTATGCAGGCCAGGGAGTGAGGGAGAAGCAAAGGGGGATAAGGATGCTAAGCCAGCATATCTCAGAGGGCGTGATGTGAAGGTAGAGCAAGTGGATAGCCCAGGAACCTAGCACATCTATCCTGTTGCATGTGTTGCATAGTTAGGGATGCACCTTAGAACACAAGTTGGAAATCAAAAGAGATTAGATAAAGATGGCAAGAAACACCGCCCTAAACAATTGCAGCCAAAAGCCAGGTAGTGAATGTGAGCAGAATCTCTAAGTGGGTAAACATGTCAATGCTTCCTAGCACTCATGGCATCCAAGTCCCTTCTTTCCACAAGCCTTCAACAAGCATCTACTTTGCCACTGGCATTATAACAGTGACTTACAAATGGACAGGACATGAGTAGTTCTTTCCCTTTTAGCATAATAATCTAGGAGTTAAATATCCCAGAAGCATTGACAATATATCTTAAGACCTATGAAAGCAGAAATATGGGGCATCTAACCCAGATCCAAACAATTTCAAAGTAACCACATTTCAACTCAATCCTCTAATGTCAGCAGGAATACCCAGAAAAGGGGATAGAATATGCATGGAGGCAGTGCTCAACATCTTTAGCTGTAAAGAATAGAAAACATCTATACTTCACAAGTTAGTGTGATTCAAATACAAGCTGTGTGACATCATTGAAGATATGTGTCATTGGCCTCTCTCTGCTCCACTCACCACTGTGCAGGTATGCCCCATCTCTGGTGTCCCTCACCACTGTTGGATGATGCCACAGCATCTTTCAATGTGTGTCCTTTTGTTCAAATGAAGAGGTAGAAAATGTGACTTCAAATCATTCTCTTTTTAAGAGCAAAGAGAGAGAGAGAGAGAGAGAGAGAGAAACATCCTAAGAGAGCATCTTGTAACAATTCTGTCCTATATAAATCACATTTCTCAGAACTGGGTCACAACCACAGGCAGCACAGATTACATTACGTGTAGGTCAGTTCTCCTTCACACAGCTGCTCTTCACTGAGGAACAAGGAAAGTCAATATTGGAGAATAAACCACAGAGTCTACTACAAGGCAGAAACAGGAATGAAACATGCCAGGAAGGAGAAATCAATATATTTGAACTCTGTAATGAAGAGTATGGGAAAGGTAAATATGGGCAAAAGGTTATAAAGATGAAGCAGGGAGTGTGCTATCATTGTAGAGTATGGGACACAGGCAGAGCAGACACCTCATTGTGTGTGCACAACAGTCCTTCAAACAGACTTGGTGACTTTTATTCCAATTAGCCTAATATCCTCAGAACTGAGTTTGAGCCAATGCAATTAGGAGGAAGGCCAGAAGCTGGCAGCTATGTTCCTCTGAAGGGCTCAGTAGAGCCAGAGGGCATAATGAGAGTTGTTCTCAGCCCCAAGACAGTTATCCCCCATTCCTGTCAAGTCCACTGCAGCCTGGTGCCATGAAACACTGCAGCTTTAGGGACACTTGGACCCAGTACCCTTGTCACACAGTACATTCCCAATAGCAATAGCAGAGCAGCAGTGGGGAAGCTCTTTTAAGTGCATCCCACAATGTCAGCTATAGAGAAAAATATATCTGCTACTTGAAGTCCACAAGCAACTCATCTGTGGTAAGAATAAGTATAAATATCTCTAGGGGACTGAGTTCTTGGGTAAAGACCTGAGGACAGTGCCATTGCAGCATAAATGCAAAACCAGGTGGCAATGTATTGGGTTCGATTAGATTAGACTGGGTGACCAAATTAGATGATTAGATTAGATTAGATTAGATTAGATTAGATTAGATTAGATTAGATTAGATGTGGAGGAAAGTTCATGGAGCAGAGAGCAGTAACCAGTCATTCTCTGTGCTATACAATTATAAAAGTGTAGAAATTCTGACCTGCAGTGGTAGACTGCATTAAGGTACCCAATGACTCACTATCCTTTTTGCTCTGGAAACATTATTTATTTTTGGTATTGTCACCAAATTTACCCCCAAAGAGCTAGAAAATTGATATTTCATACATACAATTAACAGTATTTTAATTATGGTCAGTGAAGTATCTTAAACATACCTATAGCAAAACATATCCATTGGTTGCTGAAATGAAGATTTAACATGGTTACCCTAAGCCCTGCCTCTCGTTCTGGAAACACTGTGCCTGCCATGGGGCTAGTATATGTTGTCATTTTGGTGCCTTTGAGCTTGAATGTATGACACAGTTTGGCCAAAGAAATGGAGTAGATGTTACATGCCATTTTGGGACAGAAGGTGTTAGAGGCACTGTGCTCTCTTGCCATACACTACCAGTAGGGACTGTTCCTTTAGCAGCAACCTTCAGCACAGAAGACACACATACCCACAGCCACCTGTGTGACACATATAGGTAAAGAATGTTAGTCAAGGATTACTTATATCACAGCGAAATTACTAAAATGCATGCCAATAATAGCTTCTGAGAAAACCACATATCTTATTACTACACTAACATATGAGTAGCTTTTTGTTGTTGTTGGTGGTGGTTTTGTTTTCTTTTATTGTTTTGTTTTGTTTTGTTTTTTGGTTTCTTGAGGTAGGGTCTCGCTGTAGCACAGGCTGACCTGGAATTCACTATATAGTCTCAGACTGTCCTCAAACTCATGGTGACTCTCCTACCTCTGCCTCCCTAGTGCTGGAATTAAAGGCATGTGCCCTCATGCCTGGCAGAAGAGTAGATTTTTAGATAAGTAAATAACTTTTTAAGATTTTCTACTTATAATATTTAACCTACATAATACTTTTTTTAAATTTTAGAGAATATATTACATTCAATCCCTACTGTATGAGAGGGAAAATCTTTGGAAACACAATTATTTCAAGTTTTGTATAGAAAATCATCACATATATTATTAATATTATTACAATTGATCAAAAATACACATTCTGGGTTGGGGAGATGGCTCAGTTAGTAAAGTGTTTGCTATGCAATCAGAGGACCTAAGTTTGAGTCCCCAGCATCCATGTAAAATTCAGGTGTGGTGGGACACACCTGTAATTCCAATGCTGAGGAGGCAGAGACAAGAGGATCCTTAGGGCTTGCTGGCTAGCTAGTGTAGCTGAATTGGTGAGTTTGAGGCTTAGTAAGAGACCCTGTCTCAAAGAATACAGTGGAGAGTGATTGGAAAAGACACCAAATGCCAGCCTCTGCTCCAAATACACTTGTTCATGTGGTCCTCCAAACACACTTGCATCACACATCTACAAATAGTCACACATACATTCACACCACACACATATACACCTGCAAGTATATTATGATAGTGAAAGAGAAAAATAGAGAGGGATTCTACAGGTACTGTGTTTGAAACAAGCCTCATATAAATTTGAACTAGCCAGTTTGCCTGAGGGATTGCCTTTCTCTTCTGTCTGATCACTGGGATCTCAGGTGCACATCTGTATGGCTGCCAGTTATGGGGGTGCTGGGCTCTGAGTTCAGTAAGAGACAATGTCTCAAAAGTAATGTGGAGAGCAATAGATGGAGACACCGGAAATCAACTTCTGATACACATATACACATTCACATATGCATGTCCATCCATCCACCCTCACATACACATGTGCCCCAAACATGCAAATGTGTACACACATGCACATTTCCCACATATACAAACATATATATGCACATGAACACACAGCACATGCACACATGCTTCAAAAATCAATACAAAATTTGAAAAGCCATGTTTAACTGAAATGCCTAAAATATAACTTTCTCAAGTTTTTGTTATATTTATTTATTTGAGAGACAGAGAGAAAAAGGCAGATGGGGGGAGAGAAAATGGGCATTCCAGGGCCTCCAGCTACTGCAACACACTCCAGACCTAAGTGCCACCTTGTATATCTTGCTTCCATGGGTTCTGGGGAATTGAACCTGGGTCCTTTGGCTTTGTAGGCAAGTGTCATAATTGCTAGGCCATCTCTCCAGCTCATAAAATATAAATTTTAACTTGTAAAACTGAAAGTGAGATTGTGTTTAAACTGACTTTAAAAATATTTATTTATTTATAAGAAAAAGAAAGAGGGAGAGAGAAACAATGGGTATGCCAGGTCCTCTAGCCACTGCAAACAAACTCCAGACACATGTGCCACTTTGTGCATATGGCTTTATGTGGTGTAGCAGACAGCTTCAGGTTTGCTGAGATGAACTTCCAAAGCAGGCATAGTTATGGAAGAAAGGGATTTTGAAGCTTACAGATCCAGGAGAAGTTTCTTAATGGCAGAGGAAGCTGGCTTGCTTTTGTAGGACCAGAGAGAAAAACCACAAGCCAAAGACACACAACACAGCACACTTTGCATATCTTTAAATTGGAATCTCAAACCCACCACCACACCTTAGGTCTGAATTCTAAACTGCCTCCAGCCAGGTAGTTGCAGATGCAAAGTACAAGCTACTAAAACACTCAATATATTAGGGGCCATCTATTCAAACTACCAATGTGGGTACTGGGGAATCAAACCTGGGTTCTTAGACTTTGGAGGCAAGTGTCTTAATCACTGAGTAATCTCTTCAGCCCTTAACTTTTGAAAAATGCATTCATGTACTTAACTTTTAACTTTTACCATTTTCTAAGCATCGACTTTAGTTCTCTCAGTACACAGGTAATAAAATTTAGTGTATAGGATAGGCACACATAAAAGATGTCTTTGCCTCTAAAACTTTTTTTTTTCTCTAATATTCTCTATTCTTCTTAGCTATGCCTATTCCATTTCATTGCTGGCATCTGAATCTCAAATACTCCTGGAGTTTGCTTTATTCACCCCACTGTTACTAAAGGAAAGCATGACTATAACTAAACTTAGATTTTCTAAATTAATATTTAGCTGTTTTTTACAGACTTTATATTTATGAGTTTGCTGTCCATTTCAGGGGACTATGATATGACTTGTAGATGTACTATGTTGTTATACTACTGGACAATACGCCTTAATCTTTGCACACGAAAATTCCTGTCTCAAGCCAGGCGTGGTGGTGCATGCCTTTAATCCCAGAACTCCACTCCAGAGGCAGAGGTAAAAGGATCGCCATGAGTTTGAGACTACCCTGACAGACTACATAGTTAATTCTAGGTCAGCCTGGACAAGAGTGAGACCCTACCTCGAAAACCAAAAGAGAAAAAGAAAAAGAAAATTCCTGTCTCCTATCATTGCCTACATTTTAACCCTGTGGTTATGCAAATTGCAAACACATAGTGGTGGAGGAAGGGACTTCAAGCATGAGATCATGTGTGTTCCTTCAGTTAGTCTGCAATACATCCTGGAACATTCTTTAGGCTGAGCTTGCTAAATTTTGTCAACAAGGAAATGTCAGCCCAGAGTCTGGTATTTAAATCATTTGCAGAGTGGTTTGCAGCTCACAAGGTGCCAATTAAAAAGCCAGAGGAGAGGCAAAGGAGCCTGTCTGTCGGCTTGGCTGGAGTGAGATCTGATATTAATTATTAAAGAGTTGTGAAGCTAACAAAAGCTAAGCCAGAAGAAGCGCACCTTTCAAGCACAACAGAGCTGAAAGGCTGCATCGAGAATTAAGTGAGATGAAACGGCTTCTAGCTACACCAAGAGGGAGTTAGAAAAGCTGTTGGGAAGAAGGCCCTAACAGCATCATTAAATGCCTCAATTATTACTGAAGGGAGTGGTCAAATTTTTCTTTATGGAGGTTTTGAAAACAAAAAGGATAGGCAAATATTTTACAAGTCACCATCAGTCTATCAATTCTTACAGTACACACTATGATTCATCAACATACTAGAAGGCAAGATTCTGGCCAACCAGAACCTAAAATTCTAAGAAAAGTAATTGCACCATCTCCTTTCAGTCAGAAAGCCCTCTCTCTCCTCCATCTACCCACTGTAACCTATTTCCTCTTCATATCTGTACCTCCATATTCAACTAGCATAACTACCTTTCTTCTCTGAAAGCTACTAGACCAGATGACACCAGGCATGTTTCATCCTCACAACAGCCATACATGGTAAGATTAGTTCATACATTGTTACAAATATACTGTGAGACAGAATAAGACATGCAATTTACTTAAGACTGCAAAGCCACGTGGTATGGATTTAAGATTTAATTTCAAGCTTTATCTGCTTCTTTGGTCTCACCTTTCTACATCTATTCTGTCTTGACAGCACTGGTGTTATCCAATACTTGTGTATATATTGCACCTTATGTTTATTTGATGTTTCATTATCTAGGAGATTATGATGTCAGTAAAAATAAATAATATATTTATGATGAGTGATTTTAGTAATGCTTCATGTTGCAGGGAATTTTTACCCGAAGTCTTCTACATAGTGAACAGGTTTCTGTGCCCACACCACTTATTGATAAGAAATCCCGTGACAGTGAGCTGGTCACATGTTGAAGAATTTTCCAATGTCCTTTAAATTGTACAGCATGGGGAGGGACACTTCTGTGCCTGTGACCTAGCCTGACATGACTGAGGGTACTGAGAGGAATTATTTGGTTCCTCCTCAATAGAGAACATAAAATACTCAAAAATACACTTATAAATTTGCTAGCATGCAAAATGAATACATACAATGAAGATTCAAAAGGGACATCAATAAAGTGGTAGAATAAGGACCTTGCACTCTTCCAAAAAAAGCAATGAGCCTTCCTTAAAGAAAAAGTTCTAAGAGTTTACTCTTTCAGAATATTGAAAACTAACAGAAGGCTTTCTGCAAGCCCAGGGAAACACAGAAGTAGCATTTTACTCACCGTGTGTAATAGTCTTCATCATCAACTTGACTGGTGTAATTTATGTGAGACACACTAGTGGGTATATCTAAGGTGTTTCAAGAGAGAATTGGCTGAGAATGGAACACCCACCCTGGATGTGAGTGGCACCATTCCACGGGTTGGGTCCAAGACTAAATAAAAAGAAAAAAAAAGGAGAAACTGAGCAGAGCACCAGCATTCATCTCTCTCTCTCTCTCTCTTCTTCCTGACCACAGACACGGTATGACCAGGCACAACACTATACTTACAACTATGCCTTCCCTACCATGGTGAATAATATCTCTTCTTAAACTTTGACAAGATTTAAAAAAAAAAAAATCCTTCTTCCTTTAAGTTACCTTAGACAGGCACTATGTGACAACAATGTTTTCTTTCTGCAGTTCCATGTTAGCCTTCAAAAATCCAATATTCTCAGGCTGGGCATGTAGCTCACTGGTAGACCACATATTAGGATGCTAAACATCCTTAGTTCAAACCTTATTAATGAGGAAAAATTTAATGATAAATAGTATCTCACAGTCATGATGAAAATCAATAGTCTTGCAATCAATAGAGAAAACCGAATGAAGTTGGAACGCATTTCAAGCCTCATTCCTGAGAATTTCCACTATTTCTGCTAGTACATCCCAGAAGACCCTATATCCTGGGCTGGTGTGTGTGTGTGTGTGTGTGTGTGCGTGTGTGTGTGTATGAGACAGAAAGAGATACTTTCCCTGTACACATGTTCAGAGGATAAAGGAGAATATTGAATGTCCTCCTCTATCACCCATCCACTTTTTTCTTTGACAGAGTATCTCACTGAACTTGAAACTAACACTTCAGGTCAGACTGGATGATGAATGAACCATACTGATTCTTCTGTCTTTGCTCCCTACAGGACTGAGCTTACAAGTGTGCATGACCATGTCAAGATATTTATATGGGTAATGCAGATCAAAGACAGGCTATCTTAGACCCTCATTCTTACATGGTCACTATTCTTGTCCACTGAACCACTTCCCCAGGGACTTAATTTTCAACAGTAGGAAAGACAATTAAATGAGTAAAGAATTGTCATTTTAATTATTTTTATTTTATTTGTTTATTTGACAGAGGGAGAGAAAGAAAGAGCAAAAATGGACATGACAGAGCCTCTAGGCACTTCAAATGAACTCCAAATGCATGTCCCATGTTGTGTATCTGTCTTATGTGGTCCTAGGAAATTGAACCTGGGCCCTTTGGCTTTGCAGGCAAGCACCTTAACCACGAAGTCATCTATCCAGCTCAAGAATAGTCATTTTAGTAAATGATTATATAATAAATGGAAATCCCTATGCAGGTTAAGTTGTATATCTCATACCATATCTCAAAGTAATTAACTAAAATGAATAAAAGATCTAAAAGCAATCACAAAAGCTAAGCTCCTGGATAGAAATGTACATATGAAACTTTACCACTTTAGATTAGGCAATGAATATGATACATAAAGTATAAGCTACCAATGAAAAGGAATAAATATTGGACTTGATCAAAACTGAACATGATTGAGTTTTAAAGCATAGTCTCAAGGGAGTGGAAAGGCAACCCTAAAAAATGGGATATGCTGTCTCCAATGCATAAACTCTTACAACTTGACAATTCAAACACAACACCCAAAAGGTATGCAAGTCATAGGCTCTAAGTAAATGTTTCTTCAAATAAGATTGGCAAATGGCCAATAAGCATCAAAATTAAAAGATAGTAAGTATTTGTTAGGAAAGTACAACTCAAAACCACCTTGATATTTCAATCCACACTCATTACAATAGCTATAATTTAACAATAATATTAACAAATGTTGGTTAGGATGTGTAGATATTGGAAACCATGTTCATTTTTATGGAAATGTTAAACAATATAGACACTTTTCAGAAATTGTGTAGAAATTCAACAAGAACGTTACACATTGTATTCAACCAACAATTCTATTCTCAGCAATATACACAAATAGAACTGATAATCTATGTTCACACATACATATACATTTATTATTCATAATAAAAGGTCTAAACAACTCAAATGTTCAACTATTAAATATATAATTGAATTATATCTATACAGAGTATTATTCATCTGAAAGGAAGTACTGATTTAGGCTACAACCTGAATGAACCTTGAAAATGTCATGCTCAATGAAAGAAGCCAGGTATAAAATATCATATATTGAGCAATTCAATCTGTATGAAATGCCCAGAATAACCACCAAATATATAAAGGCAGAAAATGGATTGTTTTGTGGTTGTAGGGACTGGGTTTGTGGGAGTGACAATGCCGAGTGTCAACTGATGAGTATGAGTGATGAGTGTGCACTTTCACTCTAAGTTGACAAAAAATATCCTGGAACTAAAGAAGGGTAATGGTTGCACCATGTGGATAAGCTAAAGCCACGAGAGCACATCCATCAATGTATGATATGTTAAATGCATCAATATAATGGAAAATTAGACAATCACTAAGACATAAATAGGACTGTATTCACTGGCATTGTAAGATAGTCAAGATATGTGGGTATGATATTGAGAAACACCAGCATGCATAGCAATCTGTCTCAATTGTATTAAATAAAATTGTAAATAAGAGAAAAATAAAAGTTAATTGGTTATAGGTTGGCAGTTTAGCCAGAATACTTTGGGTTTATACGTTTTTAGAGGAGCAGTTGTACAACACTGATTCTGGAAACAAACCTGTGTTAGAACTGCCATTCTGGAAATTATTAACTCTGTGAACTTGGGCAAGTTGCCTAATTTCTTTGTGCATTTATTTCAGATAAAAATGAGAGACACTTTTTTCCTAAAGTCACTATATGTGCGTGTGTTTTCAAAGTCTCTAATAAATGATCATATACAAAATTGCTATTTTAATATAAGTAAACTAGTAATAGAAAAATGCAAACCACTAAAACTGCCATTTTTTATTTTTTATAAATGGCATCTAAAGGGTAGAAACGGGAAGACTGGAGAAGTGCAATAACCTCCACAAGCAGTGGAAGCCAGCGCTGGAAGACTCTCTCCAGGTTCACCCTTCATCAGCACTTGAGTGAACTATGTGCTCTGCAGTATGGCCATGCCATTCTCTTGTGATGAGCAAGATCTGAGAATAAAGATTCGCCAGCCATTTTATTTTACTAAGTAGGAACAAAATTCACCCTTCTAGTACCATCCTCATTCTCTATGTATTCTTAGAGGCACAAAAGGACAAGAGCAAATTTCCTTGCAAGGACTTTAGTCCCAAGATAAAATTCATAGAAAGCAAAATAAAAGAAACTTTAAAAACCAGAATGGGCCTGCTGTAGAATTTTTCTAGGGAGACATGAACAAATGCCTCTACTTTCCAGAAAGGACACAAAGATCAAGTAGCAGCAAGAAGGAATTTCACCAAAGTCTAGTTTGGTAAACCAAGGGATGCATTCAGGTAACTTTCAGGTACATACATGGGTGGGGGGTTACTTAAAGGTACGTGGGTGACTCAAAGGTAGATGCATCATGGAAAAGCCCAGCCAAGCATGGTAACAACTCACAAAAGCTATATCCCTGGAGTTTCTAAAATAACCTGCACTGATGAGCCTCCATCCTCCTGAAATTGTTTAGTGTTTCTGTAACCTTGTGCATATTTTCTTAGCCACATGTGTCTTGTCTCATGAACTTTCTGAGTGGTGTGGGTCTCTGGCCTTTCTCTACTGCAGAGAGAATGCTTCACTTCAGAGGAAAATAGCTATTCAATAGGGGGCACAAGTGCCTTTGGAAATATTCACTACCTGAATTCATCATGCCTTTAGGCACCAATTTTGAGGTTTTATTTCCAAAATACATTAACACCTTGGCAGTGTCTATAACATTGTCATTCTTCATTGAATTTTTAAAAGTAACTTATTTTTCTTTATTTATTTGAGAGAGAGAGAGAGAGAGAGAGAGAGAGAGGGAGGGAGAGAATGAGCACAGCAGGGTCTGTACAAACTGCAAATGAACTCCAGACACATGTGCAACCATGTGCATCTGACTTATGTGTGTTCTGGGGAATCAAACCTTGGTCCTTTTGCTTTGCAGGCAAATACATTAAGCACTAGGTAATGTCTCCAGGCCTTCCACTTGGATTTTTAAATCCAAATCCATTAAGTTCTGTTCATTCACATATGCTCAGGATGACTAGCAAGGTGTCCCTGAAATGAAGTGGTAGAAGATGGGCTTTACACTTCTAATCTGCAGAGGAAGCAACATTTTGATGTCCTGAAGTCATAATTATAGTGAGAGGAGTTTCTGTTAATGATTCTACAGACATCTTCTTAATTAATTCCCTTTGTTCTTTCCTGATACAATGGAGGAAAGACATGATGAAAGAAATGAGACATTCCCCATAGATTTTTCACTAGTCATTGAACTTTTCAAAGTAAAGTACAAGGCATGATTTTATTCTCTTCCTTTTAACCTCTTTCATAATGTCCTGTGAAAAATATTCACTTTAAGAGTCAAGTTACAAAAGAGCAAGTGGCTTGGTCCCAAACATGTGGGCTGTCTTTTATTTTTATTTTGTTAAAGTTCTAGTAATATTTCTACAGCCTAACAAGCTGTCCCCTCATTCTAATTCTACTATCTATTAAATGACACAAAGGAAAGGAATTATGCTTACCCGACCATTCCTTCAGGATATTCCACATGACAGAACAGTCTATGACTACAAACACATTTGGAAGGAAAAAAAAAAAAAAAAAAACAGCCTTTCAGTGGCTTCCGCTCCTTTTCTTTTTTTTAAAAAAATTATCTACTTATGTATTTAAAAATTTGAGAAAGACAAAGAGAGAGAGAATGGGCATGCCAGAGCCTCTAGTCTCTGCAAATAAACTCCAGATGCACCTGCCACCTTGTGCATCTGGCTTTACATAGATAGGTACTGGGTAATCAAAACTGGGTCCTTTGGCTTTTGCCAGAAAGAGCTGTAGCCGTTAAGCCATCTCTCCTGTCCCCCTTTCCCATTCTTGCGGTGATTTCAATCATCTGTATAGTTGATTTACCTAGAGAATGTAAAACGTAACCAAATCTTTTCCCTACCACCCTATTTAAGTAATATTAAATATTCAAACTTAACTGATCTAAGGAGAATATTAAAGCAGGATTGGTGTGTGTGCATGTGTGTGTGTGTGTGTGTGCATGTGTGCGCGCATGCCCACATGCGCGTGCACATGCACAGGCACAGATGTATACACAACATGTCTAAGCATGAGGTGGCCCAAGGACAGCCTCTGATATCTATATGCAGATCAGGTCTGTGTCTCAGTTTTGTACCTTGGAAATTTGCTTAGTGCTCTTTTCTTTATAAAAACAATATTATTTCTTGTTCAAAAAAATTTGAAAAGCATAGTTCTAATACAGAGAACTGATTCTCCCTGTAACAACTGGATTCTTGTCCACGATGGAAAAATATTTTCCATGCAAATAGTAACTAGAAGATAACTGGAGTGACTAAAGTAATATTAGACAAAATGACTTAAAGCCAAAAACAGTATTATTTAAAACATTAACATAATGATTAAAGTGTGAATTCATAAATAAGATATAATGGCTTTAAACAACAGACCTTCAAAAAACTTGAAGCAAACTCTGACAGAATTAATGAGAGAGGCAGTTACTTAATAAGGGAGGATTTTAAAGTAATTCAATAATGAATAGAATATTTAAGCATATCAGTAAGGAAATATAAAAGTTTTATAACCATAAACCTCAACTAGACTACTAGAAGCACATGAGTCTATTATTTGTAATAACTATGTTCTACCACATAGCATGAATTTAACAGAAAATTGTGTTAGGTGGTTTCTGTATTTTGTATTTTCTGCATTTAATATTTAATATTTTCATTAACTGATCAATGTATATCATTATTTCCCATGTGATTCTACTTAACAATGTCTTATTGTTGATCTTCTTTCTTGAGAAGCTCACATCTACCTTTCTTGAGTGGTATTACTGTCCTTTTGTTAGAATAGTCTCTCTCTCTCTCATTCTGTGTCTCTCTCAATGCTTACATCTATATTAAATCTTCTTAATAAACTCCAATTTTGTTTCATAAACTATAAAGATACCTAATAAAATATATGTGATTTATTCATTAACATTTCACTTAGAGCCAACAGCAATACCTAAATAAAACTTATTTAACACACTTATTTAAGGCATACTAAAACATTATTGCACTTAAAAACAAGTAATACCATTTCAATAGATGTTTAGGACCATTTTAAAGGACAAAACTGACAAGAACAAAAGTGAAAAACATGGTACCTATTCAATATATCACAAGAGACTTTATACTGTGAGTGCTGACCTAAGACACATTGATTTGTTTAATCTGTGATGAGAATGTGGAACTATGATAATTGACATTTTATACTGCTCTGAGCATGCATTTGTCTATATATTAATACAAATGCATCATGAATATTCATTTCATTGTTACAAATATAAATTGCAATGAGTAGGCTTATGGAGAAATATGGAAACTTTGAATATAAAATTGGCCTGAAGAGAAGGCTTGGCAGTTTAGGTGCTTGCCTGTGAAACCTAAGGACCCAAGTTCAATTCCCTTGAACCTATGTAGGCCAGATGCACAAGTTGGCACATGCATCTGTAGTTCATTTGCAGTGGCTAGAGGCCCTGGTAAGTTCATTCTCTGACTCTATCTGTCTCTCTCTCCCAGATAAATAAACACATGTGCTAAGCATGAGGTAGCCCCAGGACAACCTCTGATATCTACATGCAGATCAGGTCTGTGTCTCAGTTTTGTACCTTGGAAATTTGCTTAGTACTCTTTTCTTTGTTAAAAAAAAAAAATGTTGCTTGTTCAAAGAAAAGTTTGAAAAGCATAGTTCTAATACAAAGAGCTTCTTCTCCCTGTGGCAACTGGATTCTTGTACATGATCAAAAATAAAAATGGCTGGGTATGGAGGAAGCTAATGATGGTACCAACATGGCTGTATACATAGTGTACATAACTAATAATAACAATAATAATAAGATATCTACATAAAAACAACTATGTATCTGAATACTAAAAGTGTAAAATCTTCAAAATTTGTAAGAAAAAAATCATTTGCAGTAGTACTAAAAGATTGAAATACCTAGAACTAAATTTAGAAAAGATGATACAAAGGGGAGTGTCCTGAAGCCTATAGAACATTTTTGCAGAAAGGTAAAGATAACACAAATAACTGGAACTACAACCTTGTTAATGAAGAATGTGATTTAATATTGCTTTCATACTAATACAACTCAAAATAACCTACAGATTCAGTGCAATCCTCATCAAAATTCTGGTAGCCTTTTTTGCATTAGTACAAAACCTGATATTAAATGAACATAGAATTACAAGAAGATATGAACAGATAAAACAATAGTGAGAAATCCATTTGTGCTACTATAAAAATACCATAACTAGGTGGCTTCTAAGCAACATATACTTATTTCTTCCAGTTCTAGAACCTGAGAGGCACAAACTAAAATTATAGCAGATTGTCCTCTTGCAAGGACCTCTTGCCAGGAATGATCATTTTGTCATAGTAATTTCACATAACAGAAAAGGCAGTGTCTTTTGTGCCCCCTTTTATGAGATACTGATCCCATTCATAGAATGCAAGCATATGAAGTTTAGTATACATAAGCATTCAGATCATAGAAGAGAAAAAATAAAGTTGGAGAAATTGTGCTAATTCTATAACTTAAAGCAATAAGCATGCCTGTACGGTGCTAGCATGAGGGTAGACATAAGGACCAACTGAGTAGAATAAGAATGCAAAAGTAAGCCTACACATCCATGGCTAGTTGACTTTTGACTAAAGTCCATAGAGAAAGTAGTCTCTCCAAGCCTGGCATTGTGGCACCCACTTATATTCTTAGCTTTTAGGATGTAGAGGCAAGAGAATCTAGTGTTCAAGGTTAGCCTTGGCCATGTGGCAAGCTTGAGAACTGCCTGAACTACATGAGACTCTGTCTCAAAAAAAGAAAGAAGAGAGAAATAAAAAACAGTTATTCAAACACATATTACTGGGAGAATTGAATTTCCACTGCAAAAGAGTACAATTTGACTCCTTCATCATACCTGTACTACATTAACTATAAATATGAGAGCAAAACCCACAAGGTTCTTAGAACCTTTGATTTTGCAATGAAATTTTACATGGAAAACTAAAAGCAAAGGAAGGAAAGAAAAATAGACAGTTGGACATAATCAAAATAAATTTTTTTGTGCATGAAAGTACATCCATGTGAAAGTAAAAACGATAGCCTAGAGAGCAGGAAGTATTGAAAGCCATGAATCTGATTATGGATTAATATCCATAATATATGCAATTCAACAACCGAAAGATGACTCAATATAAAATGGGCAAAGGACTTAATTTTTTCCAAGTGCCAATAAGCGCATAGAAGGATGTTCAACATCATTATTCACTAGTGACATGTAGATGAAAGCACAATGATATGGCACTCTGCAGCTAATAGGGCTAGGACAGATAAAGTGTTAACAAGGATACAAAGGAAGGTTTGGAAATCTCATATCTTGCTAGTGAAGATGCTGCCAAGCTGCATGTTTGCTGTGGAGAAGAGTTTGGCCAGCTGGGGTGGCACATGCCTTTACTCCCAGCACTCAAGAGGCAGAAGTAGGAGGATTGCCATGAGTTTGAGTCCACTCTGAGACTACACAGTGAATTCCGAGTCAGCCTGGGCTACAGTGAGACTCTACCACCCAAAAAAAGGAACTTGAAGTTTCCTCAAAAAGTTAAACCAAATTTCTACATGACTTAGCAAATGTACTTCTAGGTTTATATCCCAAAGACCTGAAAATGGGTACACAATCAGAGACAATATCATTTGCAGCATTGTTCACATGAGCCAAAAAATAGAAAATAAATGATAAAAGTCAAATTTTTATTAGTCATTTACAAAAAATATCTAGAATAGGCAAATGCATAGAAAAACACTGTACATTAGAAATTAGAAATAAATGGACTGGTAAAGCACTTGCCTACTATGCATGAGGCCATAAATTTAATCCCCAGCACCCCATAAAGAAAGATACCATAGGTGCAGTAAGAGGAAAATGTTATTGCTACATATGTACCATGTTTCTCTTTGTGGTGGTAAAATAGTTTTGGAAGTCGATAATTGTGATGGCTCAAAAGTCTGTGAACAACATCACTGCCACTGAATTAATTATATGCTTGAATATAGTTAAAATTAGAATTGTAGTTGACATATACTCATTTATTTGTATTAATATTCATTCATTCAGTTTATAGTATGAGTGACTGAAACCAGGGCTTCTTACATGCTAGGCAAGCACCCTACCACTGACCTGTGTCCAGACTCCTTTTGTATTTTATTGTGTATTTAGGTAGGTTCTCCCAATGTTTCCCCAGCTGGCCTTGAACTTGAGATCCTCCTGCTTCTGCCTTCTATGTAGGTGAGAGTATAGCTGTATGCTATCAGAGTCCCAGCTTTTTCATTTGTTTGCTTGCTTTTACTACAATTAAAATAAAACAGATTTTATCTATGAAAGACAAGCACTCTCTTCTTTTTTAGATTTTATTTGTTCTGATAATGAATTACAAAATAGTGATGAGAAAGCAACAAACACACTGAAGTAAGTGGTAAGTCTGAAAACTTCTGTGTTGTCTTGTTAGGGGAGCATTTTCTGAAGGCAAACACCCTTTTACCAACTTGGCTCTTTAAAAAAATTTTTTAAACATCCTGTCTGGCCACTTTACCTACTCCTTTTCTGAGAATAAAATGCATCATGCATGACTAGCAGCTTCTGAAAGTGCTGCGCCTTCCTAGAATGACAAGTGTTACTTCCAGATCTGCCCTGCCGCGGCCCACTGCAGACACTTCCCAGCGAGTGCTGCTTTGTAAAACACTTGGCTGAATCTTCAAGCAGTAATGTGAAAGCTCAGAAGAAATAGATAACTCTTTAAAACTGAATTCACAAGTTGTAAATGTGAATTCCTTTATCTTTTCTTCACCCCTCAACCCTGGTGGCCCCAGGACTCAGTCCCTGACCATCTTAACTTTTATATCTGTACATAGTCCTCAATGGGACCCCATCCAGTCTCATGGTCTGAGATAGAATCTATGCTCTGATAGCTCCAAATTCCTGCCTGTAGCCCAGACCTACATTCTGACCTGCAGACTCACCAGTATTTACCAGTCAGTATTTTACTTGACTTGCCTTGATTTACCTGGTGCCATGAATGGCCAAAATCAACACGTTTCATTTTTATAGCAAATTTTTATTATATCAATTTGACAAATAGGGTAATTGAGGACAGATTGATAAACCACCCCAAGATAACAAGGATATGACAAAAGGAATTTAAACTGGCAACTGGACTCAACAACCCATACTCTTAACCAGACACTATGTTGTCCTCTGGTAAGACAAATGATAAAAATTACAAGGAACACACTCAAACCCAACACTGGCTATCACTGAAAGTCTCTTTCCCTACTAATCATCCAAAAATCAGTTTACTGACTTTCTTTCAGTGAGATATTACAAAACATTGGACAAGGGCTGAGAAGATGACTAAAGTGCTTGCTGTGCAAACACAAGGACCTGAGTTGGTATCCCAACACCCACATGATATGTCAGGCATAGTGGTACATGCATATAGTACCAGTTTGGGGGAGACCAAGACAAGGAGTCCTTTATGTTCACTGACTAGTTGATTTAGCCCAACCAAGTGAGTTCTAGGCTCAGGGAGAAATCCTATCTTGAAAAATAAGGTGGAGAGTAACATGGGAATGACTTTGTTGTGTACCTCTAGTCTCCATGTGTGCACACACACACATACACACACATGCACACACATATGCACACTCATGCACCTACATGCATACATGCATGCAGATCAAACACACATACACAAAAAAAAAACTGGATAGTCCTCATGTGTTTTCATTCTTTTTTAGTCAACATACACCTCATTAATAAGTGCCTTTTCACCACTTCCACTGCCATTTGGGCCAAGCCATGTTCCCTTCTCTGGCCTTCTAGCTGGCTATAGGCTTTCACTCTTGATGTTTCAGCCTATGCAAAAGGAAGCCAGGGTGATCCCTTTAAATATATTGTTCCCTCGGCCCTTGACTCTCCAACTATTATGGGAGAATCCAAGCCCATGTTATGATCTGCAAAGCCAAAGACAATCTGGGCTCTGATGCTTTAGAGATTAGATGACCAACCCAGGGCATTCTCTTCTGTCTTGCTCCATTATTGTCTCCTAGCCTACTTGCTACTCCTGCAGCACACGAACAGTGCTTCCTCTTTTTATCTCCTTGCTTGTCTGGCCCTTTCTGGATAACTACATCTGGCTTCCTTACCAATATTGTTGTCATTCAAAAATGCTGTAATTGTAAAACGTCTCTATCCTCCATAGTCTTCATTTTATGAGTTTCACATCCTATACATCATGTATTTATTTCATTACTTCTTTTTTATGAGTGCATGTGTGGATGCATGTATATGTATATGCTCATATGTAAAGGGCAAGGGACAACCTTGGGTGTCATTCCTTTAAAGTAGTGCCAATCTTTCTTGAGACAAGCTCTCTAATAGGTTTGGAACTCACCTATTTGGTAAAACTGGGTGGATCAACAGTAACCCACCTGTTGCCCTCTCCATAGCACCAGGATTACAAGCACATACCACCAGACCTGTCTTTTTAGGAGTTCTGGAAATTCACTTCAGATCCTTCCATTTGCAAGGCAAATTCTTTACCTACTATGCTATCTCCCAGATGTATTTCATTACTTGTTAATGATCCAAATCTCTATTCCTATAATGCTCTCTCTCTCTTTTCAACCCTCATTCACTCCTTCCATCCCTCCCATTTTCTCCAAAACACTAGATCTCTCAGAAAAAAAGTAGAAATTCAACAGTATATAGGTTCCACAGTTCCATCAGTAGAGGTAAGGCACCTGGTTTCTGTATGTCCCTTCCTCTACCTTTCACTCTAATTCCTTAGCAATCGCACTGACACAGTGTAGACACCTCTTCTTGTAAATCTTGTAGGGAAGGAAAGTTTATCAGGTGCATGATATCTATAGCATGAGTAAGGTTTCATACAATCCTAAAATGTAGTAAATATTATCTTTATTCTATAACTAAACAGTTTCAGAGATGGAAGTAAATTACTCAAGGTCATAGCACCGGACAGAGAGGGAAATTTATTCATCTTACTGCCTTTCTTTGAAGATTCTGAGAAGATCAAGATTTGGGTACAAATGTTTTGTGTTTTGGTTTTTTTTTTTGTGTGTGTGTGTGTGTTGTTTTTTAATCAGGAAGGGATTTCAGAAACACGAAAATGCAGAAGTAAGGTTACAAAGGATGGAAACCCACAGAATGACCCATTCATATGTAGGCATTTGGGGCTTTATTCCCTGGAAAGGTCTGAGAAGGTGAGTGGAAAACCCCTAAAAATTGCCACACTAATAGACAAGGAAGAGGTGAGACTTTTTCCACCAATATCCCCTCATTGTTTCTGGAATTTCACTCCTTCACAATTCTGACATGCCCTACTTGTAAACTAAACACTCTGGTGTCTGAAAATGCTCTGACACAAAGATCTAGAACAAGTGTTACAGCCTGAGTGGGAACTGAGGAGGTCACCTTCAGGGGAGCTGGGTGAACACTGACAGGGAAGTGAGAATGAATTACAAAACCCAATGCTGCCCCCATGTCATTATACCTCAAGTCTGTTTCTACTATAGGCCACAGGTTTATGAGGAATTCTCAAACCTATTGCTCACATTGTAAAACTCTGTTAGTCTTCTATATTAGTTCATTTTTATTTACCTGGCTTAATTTACTCATTTCTTTAGCAAATATTTGTAAGGTTTCTTATTTGTGTTCGGTCAAGAAATAGGGATGTAATTATGAATAAGGCACTTTGTCCTAAAAAATTTTGTGCACAGACTAGAAGAGTGCCAATAGTTTTGAACTTTTTGGACTGTGCAATGGAAATAAGTAGCAGGAGAAGAATATGTAAACATTTATTAGAATCCATTGAATTGCACATTAAAAACTGATGAGTTTTGTTTTATGCAAGTCATACCTTGGTAATATTAATAAATTTTAAAGGCTAGGAAAATGAAGATAGGCAATTAGATCTTGTCACCATTACTGTAATTTAGTGCTTCACACCCCTGTAGTCACAGAACATTGTTGCAACACAAATTGAAGGCTAAAAGATGAACACAGCTGTAGAAGAAAACAGGCTTTGGAAGGTTTAGGTACATCCAAATCACCTAGAAGACTATTAAAATCCATAGCTGAGCCTTGTGCAGAGACCTGTGTATGTATCTCCATCTGACATTGCCCTCTCCCACCGCAGTGATGTTAATCATTTGCTTTCAACACCACAATAGGAGAAAGAATATATTACCAATGAAAATGCTCCCAGTCATAGTATGAGGTAGACTGTAGGATGCAACATCTACACAGAAATGATAAAAGCATTGTCAATTTGTACTGCAGAGTCAAGGGGCCTTTGGAGTGCTGGTCTGTTTCTTAATGCAAGGGAGGAAATTTTATTGAGCTTACACTGATTATTTGTAGGTAATTTAGTTTGTGTCATGACTGAGTGAAAAATTTACCTGAAAAGAGGAAATAAGTATTGTGTGGTTCCTTTCCATCCAAGCACCCTCCTTGCTGAAGGTCTTCTAGAGACACGTGTTTTTAGGGACTCCTTTAACCTAGTATTAAAAGAAACCAAGCTGGGGCTGGAGACATGTTTCAGTGGATAAAGTGCTTCCAACACAAGCATGGGTTCTTGAGTTTGGATCCCAGCTACTCTATGACAAGAAGGAAGATACAGGAGAGTCCCCTGGAAGTTCATGGGCTAGCTAGCCTGGTGACTACAGTGGTGAGAATAAAGAACCTGCCTCAAACAAGGTGGAAGGTCCGAGGACAGCCCAAAGTGGTCCTCTGACCTGCACATGTGTGTCACAGTACACATGAACCACACACACACATATTCACACATCGTACATACACGAAAAAAAGGAGGAAGCAACTTTTGTAAACTCTCACTGTTGATTTTAGCCATATGCACCTGTTTCCAATAGGGCTATACTATGTGATGTTGTGAAACTTTTACATACAAAGAAAACAGAAAGGCCGTTAGCCAGTGTTTGTTTCAAGCCCTTAGAGACTGGTGTTTTCTAATGGAAAAATACAACCCCGAAGGAGCAGTCACTTGCATCTTGAACAGTGAAAGGCAAATATCAATGGTGCTTAGAACAAACTGAATTTCCTCCTCTCACATTCCTTTCAAGAAGTGCATTGTTATAGGAGTACTTGCAAGAACTGTAGTCACAATAGTCACAAATACCGTTGGCCAAAGAATTGTTGGAGCTATAGGGATTTGCACATTAGAGGAGTATGTGAGTCAGGGTGTAAGAATGTGCTTGGCCAGGAATTGAAGGAAAGGTTCCAGTAGCACCTACAAATTGCCAGCACTGTGGGCATTAGACAGGACAACCCTCTGCCTTCTGTGTGCTGTGCAATTATTTACAGTTGTGAGATGCCATTTTTCAGTCTTTTGGCATTACACAACTCTGCTGAGATTATAATCATACTAAAAATGTGTGCCGTGAAATGCCATTAAAAATTATTTTTATATTTTGTTAGTTATACTGACCAGTATTTCTGTGAGCCCAGCTCTGCCATTGCTGGGTGCTGGTCGGACAAGAGGGCTAAGCTGTGACAGCCTCGGAGTAATTAGTGTGATGTACTTCCATCACCCCCTGGTGTTCACTCTGGGGAATGACAATAACAAGTGACCTTGATGCCACTTCTATGCAAACCAGTGAGGCTGATAAATTGACATGAAAGGCTGTTTGTAAACCATCCAAAGGATCAAATCACCATAAATACAGCTTTGCGGTGACACAGGAAGGTAGAGGAGAAGCTGCATGGACAGAGGAGGGTTGGGAGTGCTCAACAGCAGATTCTCTTTCCTATGGTTTAAGTTGAAATCCTAAACCGGCTCAGTGCTTGTGTTAATCAGTTTTGCATCACTGTAATAAAAACCTGCTAAGGGCTGTCCCCAATGACTGGAAAACCTTCTTCCAGGCTAAATCTCTTTCAGTCTCTAGTGTCTACTAACAACTCCAAGCTGAGGACCAAGTCTTTAATGCATGGGCCTTTGAGAAACATACCACATCAAAACTGTAGCAGTGTGCAAATACCCACGTACTCATGCTAAGCAGAACTTGTATAGTGTATGATGTAATACTTTTCAGCACACCCAGTGGAAGCCCTGTATGGGGCATAAATAGTCATAGTGGCTATACCTACCCTTTGAGCATCACACAGCTGCATGGGCTGATGGGGAGAAAGGAGTCCAATCTATAGATAAACTATAGGTTACTTTCCAGAGATGGCCATGGCAGCACACACCTTTGAAAACACCCCTCAAGAGGCTGATATAGGAAGAGTGCCATGTGTTTAGGACTAGCCTGGGCTACAGAGTGAATTCCAGGTCAGTCTAGGCTACAGTGAGACCCTGCCTCAAAACAAACAAATTATATATATATGTAACATTTTTTCAATCTTTTGGCATTACACAACTCTGCTGAGATTATAATAATCGTACTAAAAATGTGTGCCATGAAATGCCATTAAAAATTATTTAAAAATTATAAATTATTAATATATATATATATATATATATATATATATATATATATATATATGCTAGATCCTACATCTACAGATCAACTTAGAGTCATTCTCTGGATGATGATGGCCCAAACAAGAGTGTGCTGGTGTTATCTTCCTTAGAACACCTTTGCTTTATGTCTTTATGCTTTCCATGTCAATGTCTTGTAGTGCCATGGCATTTTCTAATGCTAATACCCAAGTTATAAAGTGTCTCCAGATGCTCTCAGCCTTAACTACACAGAACTAACATGGCAATTTCCATCTTGTATTGACACTGGCATGTTTTGTTTCCAATTCTAAGTCCAGAGGCACACAGCACATGAAACACAAAGTGGAGCTCCCAGACCAGGAGGATGAACTGCATGGAAAATAAATTCACACACTCAGGGTACCAACAGAATCACCTGATTATGCTTTCAGTATCAAGGACAATGCAGTGTTTCTTAGTGAGATCATCCATCTATTGATCCACACACACATATGTGCACACACATGTGCAGATACATGCTATCTCCAGGTTATGTAGCAATTTTTGTAAAGCTTTTTGAATGATATCAGACACTTAACAAAGCCAAGCACTACTATTATTCATTCTTTCTCTTTGCATATGTGTGTTTCAAAAAGATAATCTTGAGTGTTGTCCTCAGAAATACCATCCTCCTGTTTCTGAGGCAGGGTCTCTCGTTAGCCTGGAACTCACGAACTCGGTTGGACTGGCTAGGCTGCAATACTCAAGGACTGCTTGTCTCTGCATTGAAGCACTAGGGTGACAGGCACATGCCACCAAACTTAGACTTCTTCATGAGTTCTGAAGATCATACTCATGACCTCGTGACTGCAAGGCAAGCACTTCACTACTGACTGAGATCTCTCCCCAGCCCTTACTATTATCTACTTTTTATGCTTCGTTTAACATGTCATGTTCTCTTGAAAACCTCCTCTGACCTTAAGTGGAACTACTTTGTGCATTTATAGAAGACCCCTGCCTTCCTTTGAAGTGCTAACACAATCTAAACTTAGATTTGTATTTGTGTATGCATCCTCGTGCTAGAATGGGAGTCAGAGCCAGATGTCTGTCCTTATTTCTGTATCTTCAAGGCCCAGTATCTATCAAGTGGTCAGCAAGCATATGTCACTTGTAGCTGAACAGAACTCTGAACCCCTCTGATAGCCAATGAGAGCTAAGAAGAAAACTGTGGATTCAAGTGTTCATCCTCTCTAATTATTTCTAGCCTTCCAATCTGCAAGGGGCTCAAAAACTGCAAACTTAGGGCTGGAGAGATGGCTTCCTGGTTAAGGCACTTGCCTGTGAAATCTAAGAACTCCTGTTTGAATTTCCAGGTCCCATGTAAGCCAGATGCACAGTGACACAAGTGTGTAAAGCTGCACATGTGTATGACGAGACACACACATCTGGAGTCCATTTGTAGCAATTGACAGCCCTGGCATGCCCATTCTCCCTTTCTCTTTCTCTGTCTCTCTCACTCTTTCTTTCTCTCTCAAAATAAGTAAATTAATTAAAAATTTTTAAAAAACTGACAACTTAAAACTAAATAGTACCTGAGGCAGAGCTATGAGATCATGTCTTAGCTGTTTGGAACTCAGAACACATGAAAGTTACGAGTGTCCTCCCAAAACCAGGGTTCTGGGCCAAGCTGACTTTGCAGATATGGAATAAGGGTGAAAGCGCCAACGTTATAAAAGGGGGGGGGGCTGGAGAGATGGCTTAGTGGTTAAGCGCTTGCCTGTGAAGCCTAAGGACCCTAGTTTGAGGCTCGATTCCCCAGGACTAACATTAGCCAGATGCAAAAGGGGGTGCACGTGTCTGGAGTTCGTTTGCAGTGGCTGGAGGCCCTGGCATGCCCATTCCCTCTCTCTCTCTCTGTCTCTCTGTCTCTCTGTCTCTCTGTCTCTCTCTCTCTCTCTCGCTCGCTCGCTCGCTCGCTCGCTCTCACTCTCTCTGTTGCTCTCAATTAAATAAATTTTTAAAAAAGCTCCACTGTGTGGATTTCGCATAGAGGGTCCTTTTCCATCCCTTTGAGCCATAAGCATGAACTGTCCTCTCCAGTGATCAGTTGGTTCTGTCACCCTGTGTCATTCACACTGTCCAGGAGCAGTAGTTAGAAAGAGTCATAACACTTAGGCTAAATCAGTAGTTATTTTAGGTCAATTCTGCCTTCAGATTTTCAAGTACATACGCCTATTCATTTGTACACATTGACCCAACTTAGTTCTGAAAACTGCCACTGAGATTTGGTTAATAGTGAAGAAATTCCTATTTAGAATAAATGTGTAGACTGCAAAGGAGAGGAGATGATGGAGGAAATTAGCTCAGGCTAAGGAGTCAAGACTAAGTTTGTTCTGGACTCTCATTCCACCCCCATGAAGCCTGCACACAGAAATCCTTGTGCTTTTGTAGAGGACAAGGGCAAATGCTGAGGCCTTTGCAGCATCTGAATGTGTGACCTTATGAAATAATGACCTTATGGATACATCTGGTGAAGATGACTAAAAAAGAAACTGGAACATAGTAAGTGTCCATAAATATTTGATGAGTTAGTGAACATCCTTAAGAAAAGGGTCCTGAGATATATCCTCAGAATCCACATAGGAATTAATGTTTAGGTCCCTCCTACCAAGCTAAAGTTGCAATTTGCATAGTATTTGCATATAATCTATACACATCCCCCATCAGTTTTTTTTCACAATTTTTATTAACATTTTCCATAATTACAAAAGTATCCCATGGTAATAGCCTCCCTCCCCCCCCCCACTTTCCCCTTTGAAATTCCATTCTCCATTATATCCCCTCCCCATCTCAATCATTCTACTTACATATATACAATAGCAACCTATTAAGTACCCCATCAGTTTTAAATTATCTACATATGACTTGTAATAACAAATGCAGTATAAATGCTTGGTAAGTGATTCTTAGGTTACTGTATAGGGCATAATGACAGGAAAAATGAAAATATCTTAACACGTTCCATACAGATATGACTCTCACAGATTCAACTACAGAGTACATGTCAACAACAATATGACATCTTAACT